>NW_026694772.1:4880833-6197500 GCF_021218885.2 Marmota monax
AAGCCTTCCTCCTTTAGCAAACTTCCCCTAATCCCTCCATGTGCATGAGTTCTGACTCTTTCCAGAGCCTGTACCATACTTTGCCACCTCTCTTAGAAATATGCATGATAAACTATCTTGAATTACAGTTGTATGTGAGTTTATTAGCCATACCCAAGACTATAAGGCCCAGACATATGATATCACTCTCTGTGTATCTCTTGCCTCCTGAAATAACTATGGTGGAAGAGAAAGGAAAGAGGAAGGAAGGAAGGAAGGAAGGAAGGAAGGAAGGAAGGAAGGAAGGAAGGAAGGAAGGAAGGAGAGAGAAAGAAGGCAGAAGAAGGCAGGCAGGCTGGCTGGCCATTTTTCCTCCATCAGTCTGTTCATAGGCTACAACTACCTACTATTAATCCTCTTTCCTTTATTACATATTTTTCCTTTATTACTTTCCTAAATCAGAAGCTTTTATCTCAACTTACAATGCAGCATGTATTTTGGAAAATATAGATCTAAAACTGATCTGCTAACCAGAACTTAAGCATTTGTTTACATAATGATTTATTGATGGCCTACTACAGACCCTGCACAATGCTGGTCCCTGGAAATATAAGACAGACAGGCACTTGCCCCCTTGTGCTAAACTAAACCATTCACTCTTTGAGGAGTGCACACCCACAGACATGAGCAGCTTACTCTGTGACTATGTTATTAAGGGCCCTGTAGGAGAATCCTGAGAGGGGAAAGTAGCAGTCCCAAACCCCTAGAGACCCCTTGAATGAATTTATTCTGCACACTGTGGAGCTGGGTGCCTCTTGAGTACTATTCAGGAGTTCTGTCATGGTGAGAACAATTAAGGACTCTAACAGAGGTATTCAAAAACCAAACACTGAGAGCCACCAGATTCATTTGTTACATTCAAATTTTCTCCCTTGGCCACATGAAGCTTTGTTTACACAAAATATCTGATACCATTCTAAGTCTTTCAGTTTTCCATTTTTATTGCTGTGTTTATCTCCCCTGGCTGTGTCTCTTCTGAAATAGAGTTGGTGGAGGAACTGTAACTTCATGGTATTCATAGCCAGTGTCATTTTTCCATACAGGTATGTTAACAGCTGCTATACAGTAAGTCTGTGGCACACTTCAAGATCTAAACCTGAGTAAAAGTATGTCCTTCACAGCCCTCCCTCCACCTTAGCCTCAGTGGACTACATTACAGATGATACTTTTCTGAGTCAGAAAAAAATGGCACATTTTCTGTAAATGTTTCTATTACAGTACAAAGTGAAGTCTGTTATTCCAAACTTTTCTATTTAGTATATTAACAGTGATTCATATATCAAACATGTTGACAAAAAAGGTGTGTGTGTGTGTGTGTGTGTGTGAACACATTCATATGCCAACTGACTTAGTAGCTGTGTGACTGTAGCTTAGTAAACCTGATAAAATATCACGGTCTCTATTTTTCTCAAATTAATTCATTGTTGACTATGTAAGCAGAGTGACCCTGTTGATAAAGAAATGAAATATGATATCTTATCTTTTCAAAGTAGGATAAAGTATAACTAAAAGATATTTGGTAAGACCCCTCAGTGGAATGCCATGGAAACAAGAAAACAGCATGCAACACTGTGACAATAATGATTGTTCTTAATGCCACGGATTTCCAGAATGGAATGTTTAAGAAAGTCAGGAAAAAGGAGAAACTCCAGAGAAAAGCACTTCTCTGCAGGTGGGGAGATACAAAACTTAACAGAAAAAGGACAGCATGGAAAAAGTGAGGTGGCCCACCAGTGATCTCATTCCCCAACTCTCCTTTCTATTATGTCTCCAGGTAAAATAAGGCCAGGGATGGCACACTGTACCCAAAGAAAAAATAAAGTCAACATGTTATGTGCAGGAAAGTCATATAAGTAATTGAAAGTCAATAAAGTGAACTAGAGAGCAAAAGATTAGATGTGCTAACATTAGCCAACAAGAAATATTATTCTTCTTATGCTGCACTATGAAAAAAAGTATATGGTTCTCCAGGACATATTACTATGCAACTAAAATATAATATTGAAGACTTGTATCATATCAAGGAACCAGAATCATGCATCATGAGAAAACCAAGAAACTGTAAGATCTTAGAAATTTAATTTCATTTCTCTGATTTACATTTCCTTATTTTCTAAAATGAAGGTATCCTTTACTCATATACTTTATATAAATCCATCAGATTTTTATGAGGCTACCTTAATTACCTCTGGTAATATTTATAATAATTCATTTTTATTTGGGCTGCAATAAAAACAATGTTTATTTGGGGTTTTTTATAAGCTATTATTTTGTAATATCAAATAATTTTAAGTAAAAACCCTTCAATTCTAAAATTTGAATGGGAATTTACCTACATTGGAACTTTAAATGTGCATTCTTGGGAAATCACATAACCTAAGTTCATCCACCCCAAAATTCAACTCCTTTGATCCACAGAGCACCATAATATGAATTTGCTTTTCATGTGCATATGTAATGTTAAGAATTTTGGCTCTAGTCATATGGGCCTTTTATTTAATGGAGCTGCAGGAGTTACTCCAAGAAGTTTAGAATCTACATATGCACAAAACTTTATAGATGAATAAACAATGCATTTCAAAGATATATGTGCACCCTGTTGTGAATATATGCATATTAATTTTAAAGAATTATTGTACTCACATTAATTGATTATAATTATTCATTATGAATTTTCTTAATCAAGTGATGCTGAAAGTCAAACTATGATTAAGTGGTATTCCATTTGTTAAATGAACATTTACTTTTGTTTAAATTAAAATATCAGAAAATGATGAGGATCACTGTATTACATCAGTGGTATTACATGTAAACATGGATGGGTATGAATGTATCAATTAATTCACTTTAATCAAGCCATGAGATGGTAATCCACTATGGATAATTTTATGATTATTTATATACTGATTTATTATAATTATAATTCACATAAAGTATAAGATACATAATTAGCAAACATATTGAAAGTGCAAAAATATGTCTATAGTTATATGATCACAATAAACAATCCATTGAATTTTACCAGTGAATCCAAATTCCACACACAATATCCTGAATTAGTATTACAATGTACACTCTAATTTTACTGTTAAATTTATGTTCTTAAACCTATAGCTCCTGTGGAATAAAATAGCTCTTTTAGTGTCATTCATTGTATTTTATGCATAGTTACTGTGTAACTACAGCATGCGCTTTGCTTTGTTGGCATGAAAAAAAGATTACTTTTAATGTAGTAAAATAAAAACAAGAAAAAGTAAGTTTTACGAAATAAAATATGAAAGTGCTTTGTTCTCTTCTTTTGTTTTATCCATAGTTCACCGCTTGGCAATTTCAGACCCTGTGACAGGAAAACAACACCCGGCCATTTGGTCTCCCTTCCTTTGTAGCTAAAAGCCTTAGGAATCCCAGAGTTTAGGTATCCGAATATTGTTTCTATACAAGAGAACCAAAAAAGCAAGCCAAGAAGAACCTCTCCTTGCAAGTCAATGGTCAGAGTAAATAGCAAGGGTATGTCCACTGAGCCCTGTGGTTGGCCTGTAATGGAATGCTATGTGCAGTGTAAGACACTCCAGGGTGGCATTCTCTGGGTGAAAATTAAAAGCATATTTGTAAGGTGATTAGCTGGATTTGTCAAAATAAACAAGCCTGTCTATATTCCTCTGATATTCCTTTGTAAATCTGCTTCAGCAAAACTAAAGTACTTCCATAAAACATAAAAATATGCATCTTTAAATATAGGAAACTAAGAAAAGCCTTGCTATTTATAGGCATCGATGAAATCAGATAAACATGCATGATCAAATTCATCCAAAACAAAGGAATTGAGAACCCTAAACATAAAAAGCAAATCACTAGGAAGTTAGGAAGATGAGGTTGCTCTATACCAAAAGTTTTATTTGTTTAAGTCCATGTACATTTATTTCTTTTTTTACAGGGTTGATTTTTCACTTTCCAATTCCCCTTAGCCAAAATATAAAACTTACTTCTTGGCTTATTTATTCAGTCATTTAAAAACATATATGGAAACTCATATTACTAACTATTCTCTTCTCATTTATGTAAATCTATTTATATTAAGATACCAGAACATTAAAGAAATGCAGCTTTATAAAGCTCTGACACATGGGGGATTGCCTCCCCCTAAAGAACGTTAGTAATTATTGCAACTAGAAAATTCCAAACAGAACTGTTATCTTTATATTCTCATTTCTTCTATTTTACTTGGTATTCAAACTCTTTATAGTTCTGTTAATAAGTGATAGTTGAGAGCAGCTTTCTGGTCAATTGACCCAATTCAAGTAGTAGCATGGAGTTTGTTCATGTATGCTTGTTTGTGTACTCTTTGTACCCGAAACAGAAACTCCTAAGTACTCAGGGGCATTTTCAAAAAGCAATCTCTTTAAAACACTTTCACATACAAAATCCTTAGTTTCCATTCCTTGAATGTTATTCAAAAGCAACTGTTTTTTTAATTACTTAAGACAACTACATTCCAATATGAGTACTCCTAAAAAAACCAAAAGTAATGAGTGAAAGTGGCAACCAAAGCCTTTAATTTGTCTAGCAGCTTAAACCACTGATTGATATTATCTACCAGCTTACTCTAACTGGCACTAGAAAGTGTCTAGAAAGATTTACAATTATGGCAAGAGAAGAAATATCCTGCTAGATTTGTAAGACTTAGGGGAATCTTTAATAATGATAATTCCATATATTTCCAAGGCATAGCATGGTGGTTAACACTTAGACATACATGATACCCTTTCTTTAGAATCACACATAACTATTCTATTTTTTTTAAATGATTCTCTGGAATTCTGAGAGGTCAAGTGCAGTGTCAAAGGTCACAAGGCCAGTAACTAACAAAGTCTGAAGAACATCTCAGGCCCTCTGACTCAGCCCAGAAGTCTACAGTGCCTTAATGTCTCAGAGACATCCTCTTTGAGATTCCTGATACGACTAATGGAAATAGGATTGGAATTTAATAATAAAAATGCTGACAGGAATTTAACTATAGCTGCCCAAATGGTACCATTATAATTATGCTTTATGATTTGAACATCATCAGAAAACTTGCTAATTTTAAATTTTACTAATCAACACTTCTTTGATTGCCATAAATTATAGAGTGTTCTGCTTTGTAAAACCACAAGATTTATCAAACTCCAAATATCATATCTGTTGTAAGACAAAGTATACTCCAAATATTTCAGTGTATAACTGATTAATTTAAGATTTATATTTCAGAATCTTTTAATCTTCCAAAATGTTTTATCTATTAGTCAACCAAAATCATGCTGATTTCTTCAAATATATTGCAAACATAATAAATTTTCCATTTAAGCTTTTTCCTAGTTATAGGAATACTGTCACTATATGTCTGCTAAATTTCCTGACTTTGCTGAAGCAACTGGTCAGGAAACAAAATTAGTAGCTTCCATATTCATAAATGGTATTTCTTCTTTTTTTCCCCAATTTTTCTAATCTAACCACATAACTTGGGCTGACAATATAGCAATAAAATAGAAGAATAGATATTATATTTTATATTACTCATTGCCTTCATGTTTAAATGCTTTCCTATTAAGCAAAGCTTTTTATTATTGATTTGTAGGATACTTAAGAAAAATGCTATAACCTGCCATGGTTACATAATCCTCTTCCTAAAGAAAGTAACAGGTTATAGGAGCCATTAAAATGATTGAAACTATCTTTCCTAATGTGAGTATAGGCAGTCTTCAAGTAAAAGGATAGTAATTACATATTTTTTTTTCATGATCAGTATCTTTTTATACAGACTTCCTTTTCCATTTTGCTATTTTTCCATCTTCTACTTAGATTAGGAAACCTGAGAATATGCCCAGTTTGGTAACATATGTGTGGCTTAAGTCAGAAAACAACTGAGGAAGTCATTTATAAAATATTAAAATAAGGGATACTGGAAAAAGAATTGCAGGCTATATTTCTGCACATAGTTGAAGACTAACAGCCTGGAAGCAGCCGTTGTGTTACCCTGACCCCTGAAGGAAGGAATCAGGAGTTAACTTCACATTCAATTTCCTACACAATATAAACACCAAACCTCCAAATCCACTAGCACAATATATCAATGTTTGGGCATGTCCTGCTGAAATAAGAAAGTCACCTCAAATATCAGACCTCAAAATTTCATTCTACAATTCCACCATTCTGATGTGAGGTGAGCAAACGTTTTCAAAGTTTCTTAGTGGGTGTCTAGATCCTGCACCTGACTCTGTAAGATTGTAAGGAAATGGACAATGAGATATAAATGAAAAACAGAAAGAATCATCTCATCTCCCTGAAAGAAAAGTCATTTAGCTTTCTTTGTAAAATAAATGTAAAAGAACTTAGGATATAGCACAAGTGGATGATAAGCTGCAATTGAAGAGGGTTAGAATGTCAGCAGTTTCAATTTTTGTTGAATGTGTGATCTGTTGAAAGGAAACAACAGATCCTAAAACAGCAGAAGGCCAAAAGAAGCTGATGTGCTCCTGCTTTTAAAAAAACCAGAGTTCCAAATTAAGCCTGAGGAAAAAATGACATTTTATTCTGCAGTATTCCTTCCTCTGTACAGTGAGCACAGTACATTTACCTCATCTCATGGTTAAAAGTCTCTGGCGACTGCAACATGTCTTTTAAAGCATTTGATAAGTAAAACTTGAAAATAGACTGCTTTTTATTTATGGCATTCATAATAATAATGAATTTGATGCCATTTATCTTTTAATTCAATAGGATAGTGTTACCTTTAAAGGTTTTTACTTCTCTTTTCCCAGAGGGTTAAAATGGCCCAGAAAGAGGTTGTCATGGCAAAGATAAAGGTACAAAGCGCTCATTTCTGACACACCATGGAAACAATCATCATTTTTTAATGAGAGAACCACCAGACTGAAATCTGCACCAAGCTCTACCAGAAAAAAATACAAGAGAGGACACTAAATTGTCATTACGTACACAGTCTTCATTTCAATGGGTTTAACTTTCCACTCAGTTCGGGTCACATATTTCAATCATAGGAAAAAGATCTATGACCTTGGCTGGAATCATCAGCCCCAGTCACTCAATGGGACACTTGTGAAACATTGCGGACACATTTTGACTCTCCATGGGTGTGGCTAAAATTGCTCCTGTCCAGCCCAAAGCTTACATGATCTGTGCTATCCCTCAGAAACTCACTGAGAAAACTCCTGCTAAATTCGCCGCAGAGATCAAGGTTTACAGGACCCTGGAGCTAATCTCTATCTGCCCTCCTCCTCTGTTAGCTGTTACAAGCCTTCAAAAGTTAACAGGGTGATGGAGCCTTTCTCTATACAATCATTTCATCTCACTATCATTGACTGAAACTCACTGATGTAATGAAGTTACATAATCACCGATTATGCACGACTTCCATCCATCTTCCTACATATCCACATATCTTATCCCCTCCCCTTTGGATCAATCTACCAGGTGAGATTTATAACACATGTAAATGCTCCATTCTCTCATCATAGGTACTGAATATGGGACTTTAGCATTGCAGTACAGTGCACTGAACCACGTCATCAATATCGATTTTTTAACCCATTTCTCAGGCAGAATATGCTTAGCATCCTTAGTGCTCTAGTCTCTAACTTTTCACCAAAAAGGTAAAATAGCAGACAGGACACATCTTCAACTTAAGGTTAAGGGAAGTGTGTAATTGCCTGCATTTCCCAAGCTGGCTGCATTGCAATAATAGGATCCTCTCTGCTTTCAGACCTTTGACTCCCCTGCACGTGGGTCGCAGCTTCAGCTATTTAGGATACTGGGCAAATAATTACATTATTGGGCAATTGAACTTGAGAAAGAAAGCGCTATAGTGATATTTAAGATAACATCGCCCTCTTCTTCTGTATTTTAGTCATCATTTTCAGGTTTTTTTCCCCTTTTTTTCCCCTTTCACTCCGAGTGATATTCCAATAGATAGAAAAGTAGTGCGGGGCACTTAATAATCTCCAGTAACCACAACCCAGAGAACAATTAACAATGATTATCACCTTAAAGTTTAGGAACTTGACAAGTGGGATGTCCGTGGTCCCATTGCGGCTGTGAAATGCAGCAGAATGCTGCACTGAGTGGAAAACATATTTCTTTTAATGAATAAAGAGTAGGTTGTTTCATTTTAAATGGGGCTCTTCACTTAGTGTTCCTTTTACTGCTGCTACCCCTTCAGAACACAGGAGCCACAATTATTGCATCCAAACAAAGAGTGTCTACCCAGAATTAATTCAAAACACTCTTCTATATCAAAATAATTGGGGGGAGGAAGAGTGATGCTTTGATTTATTTTCAATTATACTCAGAATACAGGCACACGTACATACACACACGCACATGCACACACACCAACACACCCAACTGCAGTTATTCCATTCAGTGCCAATAACAGCCACATCACAGCCATCAATGCGATGCAGCAATCATCCAAGTCACCCATTCCTATTACAAATGCCCAAGTTTGCTCACACCACTGATGGCTTTGCATATATAAAATGACCTTACCCACAACAGTCTTCCAAATTATTCTCCTCTGGATATCAGTGGGTAAGGTAATTGCTGGTCATCACAATGCGTATTCAGAAAAATCCACGTTTTACTCCTGTGTTCTTTTTCTTGTTTTTGCTAGCAATTAATATCATGAACAAGATACCCATTCACAAATGCCAAGTTCACCATAAAAGCAGATAATTCCATACAGATCTTCCCTACAAGACTGTCTCCAGTTAGTTCTCAAAGTGCCCGATTGTTTGGTGAAGATACAATCCAGGTGCAGAGCAGGGGCGGGGGGGAAGACTAGGAGAAAAAAAGAAGAGGCAGATAGAAAAGGAGAGACTGAGAGAGAAGAGAGCATAAAAAAGAGAGGGGGGAAATAAAAAAAAAATTTAAAAAAGAAGGAAGGAAAAAGGCTGATAAGTGAGGAAGTCTGTGAGCTCTATGACAAGAATCGGAGTCTTGCTTGCAAATCTTCTGGATACATGTAGTCGTTCAAATCTTCCTGGTCCCCAAGTAAAATTTCCAAATCCGGGATGCAGCCATAAGAAAGAATCCTATGTATATTTCACAAGTATCCCGCAATAACAGATCCGACGGGGTTTTCCTTGTACAGTACTGCTATGTGAAAGCACACAACCCCTGCTGTTTGGGAAGGTGTCTCCTGGGTCCTAGCTCTCTTCAGCAGCCCCCAAAAATGATTTTTCAAAAGAGAGTGGGGGGAAAAAAGCAGCTTTGCGTTTGTCTTGAATGATGCTAATCCTGAGCGAAAACGACAAGCAAACCACGAACAGCACGAGATCTTGACTAATAGACACAATCCCCTCAAAATATCCCAGAGAAGAAGGAGCAAAAACAAGAAAGAGAAACTGCAATGCATAAATGATTCCAGTGTTTCTACAAGATCGGTTCATTTGATTGAATGCATTCTCTGGTTTGCTGCAAGTCATAAAGAGGATAGTATTACTGCCACCCAATGGATATTTTAGTACTAGCCAATCCACAGACAGCCACCGCTTTGCGAGTTTTAGTTTGCAGAAGACCGAAGAGGAAGGAGGGTAGCCTGGGAATCTTTTGGAAAAGACCCTAGGATGTATAGAATAAGGGGAATCCGTCCTTCCAGGCAAAGCGGACCCGGAAATTTGGATGCTTACCCAGTCTTGCGTTAGTCACCTTAGAATTATGGTTCCATTTCTCTAGGAAGCAGAAAGGTACAAAGAGCGATGCTTAGGCTGACACTCATAATAACCTCCTTTTCATTTCTTCTCTTTCAAGCGGATTTATATTGCGCGCGATCGCTCAGTCTGATTCTGAGTATCACTTTAAGACGGATTTCGAAAGGGAGGGGAGCGCAGGGGCTGCTCCAAATCTCAGGTGGCAAGGTGATAATTGTTTCTAAAGGGCAGTTTTGCAAAGTGCTTGTGTCTGTATTGGTATGTAAACTGTGAGTCCTTCGGGCAGCAACCCTCCCCCTTGCTGTTTCAGTTTGGGGAGGAGCAAAAATCGTCCCTAAGAGAGTGGGGCTTGGAAGAAGAGTGCTTGTGGAAGGCTCACTGGGAGTGGGGGGTAGGGAGGTGGGATGAGGAGCTGAGAGGAGGGGGTTGAAGAGGATCGTCCTCCCACCCACCGTGTAATAGCGTTCCTTACAAAAGAGTTCAGTTCTCTGCGGTTTTCTAAAATGGATTTGTGATGAAGAAAGACGGACAAAGTACTGGTAAATAAATTAGGATATTGGCTCAGTTTAAGGTCCTCGCCCTTTTACCTTGGGATAGTACACTATACACATTTGATTCTGTGCTTCTCAAAGTTTAATGTATGGAGATCACCAGGGTGTCTCTTTAAAATGCAGATTCTGACTCAATAGGTCTGAAGGGAAATCTGAGAGTTTTTGTCTCTGATAAACTGGTTGGTGGACAATAATAATGCGGTGGGACTACGGACTACACTTGTCATAGCAAGAACCTAGGGAAGTGTTCATATTTACACTGCCCCCACAGTGATTGGATCTGATGGAGAAGTAGGCAGGGCAGAAAGGGTAGGGAAATGCATTTCCAGTCGCCATCTCCATCTCCTTCCCACCCTTTAACATTTCCAGTAACCCCTCCTGCAGTTCCCATTCTTAAAAACCTTAATCCACTTTCCAATGTATTCCACAAATTTTTATAAGGGAAGCATTAACAGGATAAACCAAAAACAGAAGTATAGGCAAAAACAGCCTTGGCCCTTGAGAATTTAATACATCTTCATTAAATTTAGGGACTAAGACACAAGTTGAAGATGAAGGAAACATTTGCAATAATTAGGTAATATGTGACCTAAACTAACTGCAAGCTAAGTTGGGACACAGGTGAGGATGAATGAGGGTTGGTATTCTAGAAAGGGAGGAAATCTGCATTTTGAAAGAATGTACATTAAACTAAACTTTCCAATCCAAGCAGAGGGAAGATGTGGTTAAAGTGTGCAGGAAAGTGTTACATGATTTCTCTGAAGGAACTCACCCAGATTAACCTCCTGTGTTCTCTTATAACTGATCCTTTCCAACATGCTATAAGTCAGTAATATGAAGACAAGAGGTAAAAAGGAATTCCTCTCCCAGTGAGTGATCCATATTTTCTACACCTTCTAGCATAGACCTTTTGCTGACCAACTTAAGTGAAGAACTAGACCTCAAATAGACTGGAGGGACACGATTAACAAAAGTTGCTTGAGTAAAAGTCCTGGACTGTAGGCTCAAATCCTATATTTGAGTCTAAACCCTACTTCTAAGTAGCTGTAATTACCCATGGGGATCACTAATTTTTCTTAGCTTCTGTTTCCTTGTCTATAAAACAACATCTGAAAACTGTTGCCAAACTGTATTCCAGTTCCATAAGGGTCAAAATTCAGTCCTCTATCTGCAGTGCTTCTGCAAGTCAGTTTGTTAATCTACACAGAGCATGCATTGAAACTGGTACCTTCACATGGGCTGCAGAGAGCATCTATTGCCTTAAAGACACAGGTGAACATTTGACCATTTCAATCCTAATGCTAGAGATGAGTTAAAATGCTTTCTCTTCAGATCCAGAAAGGGAAGTGTTTGTTTGAATGGGAGGTGAAGCATTGTCTATTCCTGGATCCTACAGAGCCAACTGTGGGCCTCGCTGTTTGTTGCCATGGGATCCTCTTTGTGCGAACTGTCTTGAACTGTGTGGGAACATTTTCCTCTTGCCTCCCTTCAGCTCCCTCTCTAACTCTTCTGAAGATGTGTGTCAGAACAAGATGTAGCTGCATTATTGCCAATTAAGACTAACAGCAGCTGCAAGGTGCATCTAATTAAGAATTTTAATTACTTCATGGAATTCTCATTTGCAGATGTTTATAGCTTTAAACAATGCATTGTAATTTTATTTTAAAATATGAAGAAAGCTGACCTCCCTCCAAAAGGGGAAGAAGTATAGGATTCAATCATGGGTGTTAAAAAATAAAGCCTTTGACATGGGAAGTATATATATATATATATATATACTGACACATTATTTGACAATATGCAACATTATATTCAGGATAAAGAAATAATGTGCATATCCAAAAGTAGGCTTTTTTTCCTAAATGAAAAAGCAAGTAAATATCAAAACACAAAAAAATTAATAATTTGCTACTCAAGTAGGAACCTTGTAGGTTGCATAGTTCTCAAATGTACTGTTCTTTTCTTTGCCAGTAACAGTATAGTTAATAGTAAGTTTGGCACAGCAGTATGGGGATTGTAGGCTGCAATGCAAAGCATTATGGGGTTTGTAGTAAAAACTGGCTGCAGATCAATCCATGCTTGGAGCTTTTCTCTGTTGAAGAAAGTGCTCTTTTATTCTCTGATAATAAGAAAGAAGAGTACCATGATATTTTACATCAGATTAACGAAATGAAGTTGGTACTACTAGAGTTTAGCTACAATAATATTCTGACTGAGGAGGAGAATATAATAACATCTACTTTATAAGCCACAAAATAACCTGAGTGAGCTATTCCCTAATATTACTTTATGATAGCTGAGGTTTAAAAACTACATTCATTGTTTTAGTAGTAAAAAAGCAAAGACCTATTGAATTTGGTGTTTATGAAAGAGAATTGTGAACATAGGAAATGAACTCAAATTCTTATTGATTTTACCTTTAGAAATTGGTAGCCTAAGTTTAACTTTCCACACTTCACATCATTCCCCAGTGAAGTAGAAGAGAGTTTTATTTGACCTACCTTTTTTAAGTATATTGTTACATAAAATTGCTCTGAATATTCAGAGAAGCTTTTTTTATAATGAACTCTTTAAGGTTAGAATATCCTCTAGGCTTGAAAATATGTCTAGAGTGGGTTTTTTCATTCAATTTGAGTTTAATTAATTTTGGATAGAAATATATATAAATTAAGAAGTTGTAATTCAGTTTGTTTTTGTATGCAGATGATTCTATGTAAATAAATATACAATTTACAGAAGTTTTGATTTAACTCTGTTGGCAATTTATTTCAAAGTTCATTAAACATTTTTGTGTGATGTGAATTAAAGTCTAGCTCCTCAGAAATGCTGCATGAAATCAGCCCCCTTTTGTTATGAAGGCTAAAATACACCTCTTCAAAGTCTCTCCCATCTGTGAAAGTCCCCATTATCATGCTAAGTTACTTAGGTGTTTTATACCTGAGGTTGCTTTTTTTCTCTTTCTCTCCTTAAAGAGGCCTCTATCCACAAAAAGCCTCCATAAAGCAAACTATTATTACAGACATGAATAAATGCAAAATCAAGTACCCTTCATTTTCAGGCCTTTTGCCAGCGAAATTCATTTGAACCCACCACCACATATTCTCAAATGAGGTACAGACAAAGACTTGAGCATTTCAGCAAAATTCCACCATAAAGTTCAGGAATAATAAAGATTGCTATGAAAAAGCAAACAGCAACAGGAAAGAAAAATGCCATGCCTGCTTTTCTTTCAGATTTCTAAGTTTTGAATCATAAAAATATACAAATATATATCTTCTTGAATGCAGTTTACATTATTGTTCATACTGTGAATATTTCTTTTATGGTCATAAAAATAAAAGCAATGCCCCAAATGAAACACTATGTACATAAGCGATGCAAATGCATCCCCGGTGGAAAGCCGGCTGGCTGCTGGTGGGAGGGTATATTTATACAGTGCCTTTCATTTGGAAGGTTCCCAAAATGATTTGCAAACTGTATGTAGAGGAATTGCTCACCATGGAAATTCACCCACTTCCAGGAGAGAATGCAGAAGTCATTCCATGCTGACAATCAGTTTAAATAAAACCACAGAACAGTATTTCATGTGGGTAAAATATTAATATTATAATTGATTTGAAAAATGTGCACCAAAAACCCACTATGTGCCAGGCATTGTTCAAGGTACTGGGGGTATTGTTGTCATTATATCTAGTTAGGTTCCCTGCTTTTCTAAAGCTTATATTTTATTGAAATCTGACCCCAGAACTTTGGAGTTAAAAGCCCTGTTTCCTGGTGAATTTCTGATCTCTGCATATAGTTCTACTGAAATAGAACACTTGCTACTTTTTTGTGTTTATTTATATCGGGATTCATGATATCCAGGACACATGACCTATGGTAATACCTTCCACTTTAGATTGAATACACAAAAAATAGCTTCAGATATATGGTTGAAGCGGATAATACAGCAATAACATTTCCTTCGCTGAATGATTTGGGAAGTGGTAGGATAGAATTCATACTCTTCTGGGTTTTGTAAATTAAATGAAATAGTATTGATGTAAATATATGGAAGATTGCTTCCTCTGAAGTTATTCAGGGCACTTCATGGTGATTAAGGCATAAAAAATAGTTTGGTGAAGGACAAGAACAGTGTGAACAAATGTTTCAGAGTATAAAGTATAGAATCAAATTACAGTGTCTCCTAAATTAACCAGATGATAAATATTCTTCAAATGAAAACAGAACAGAAGAAGAAGGTAAGGATGGCACTCTCAAAGTTCAGCCCAGACCCACTCAAGTTCTAGCTTTGCGTGCTCACATTCACCAGCCCCTTCTCTGAGTTTACTTCTAAAGGCCAGCACTTGGGTCCTCTTTTTACAATTCCTCTTGGGCTACTGCTGCTGTCTGTCCTGCCTTTGATGAGAGCAGCAAGTGCCTGGAGTTTAAAACCCTGCTCCACATTACCCATGATGTAGGGGAATGAAACCCTGGCTCTTTCTCCTATAGTTCAGAAAAACTCTGGGATGCAATTTACGTTCAAAGCTTTCCTGTGGGGATCAAGCCAAGGCTAGGTATGTGCTTTGAAGTCATGACCTTGGACTGAGGTTGTGGCTCAGTGGTAGAGTGCTTACCTAGCATGTGTGAGGCACTGTTTGTTTCTATCCTCAGCACCACATAAAAATAAAGGTGTTGTATCCATCTACAACTAAAAATATATTTTTAATAAGTCACGACTTTGCCCAATTTGGGGAAACCTAAAATAGAGGGTAACCAATAATCATAGAGGTTCCATCTCTGGCTTTCAAATATTCAAATTGTGTCACTAGAGACAGAAATATTTGTTCATTTGTCCTTTTATCTATCACTTATCAATTGCACACTATGTGCCAGACAGTGCAGGGAATCTAGTCAAAAGTAAGGCACAGCCCTTGTCCTTAAATAGCTCACAGCTAGCATTGGAGACACATAAACAACACATGTGATATATAATGTATTAAGTGTAATAAAAGAGACTTGCATTCAGCCTAAAAGAATCAGAGAACACTGGAGAGGAAAGGTATTATTTCAGTGACCTTGAGGGATAAGCAAAATAAAAATCACAAAATGAGTGAAGACCAGGAATAAAAAGTAACATCTAAGTGGGCCAATAATCTTGTACCTAGAAGGGAATTTAACATTGGTTCTGGTAGTAGAACTCAAAAGTGTTTAAAATCATAGAATCAATTTTTGAAAGGGCTCTAGAGACAACCTTGAATAATATCTTTATTTTAGACAGAAGAAATTGAGTCTTACTCGACCAAATGACATAGTTATTTAAGCTTACACAACTAGGAAGTGGTAGGAGTTCTCTTCAGGCATGACTCAGCCATATTGCCTGTCAGCCTTTTCTTTAAAGAGATAAGTTGAGGACATAATGGAGATATCTGATATAATAAGACCTTGTTTGAATGCTGGCCTATCACTATATGTATGGCCTTGAGAAAATTCCTCACCATTTTCAATGTCTTCCTATTAAAAAAAAATGCAATTAACATCCTCAGGACAACTGGCTAGGGATGTTTTAGTATATATACCCAGCAGAGTGCCTAGGACATGGTATAAAATGAGGTGTGTTATGCTTAGTTTCAGCTTTTAAATTTTTTTTTTTTCTATATTTATTTTTTAGTTCTCGGTGGACACAACATCTTTGTTGGTATGTGGTGCTGAGGATCGAACCCGGGCCGCAGGCATGCCAGGAGAGCGCGCTACCGCTTGAGCCACATCCCCAGCCCGTTAAATTTTGTTTTCATTTCTTTTCTTTCCCTATCAGAGAGTGTTATTTGCAGTAGTGTAAATGGAATTGGGATTTTTTTCATTTTTTTGGTGTATTTTGGTTTTATTTTTGCTATGCTAGGCTATAGAGCTGAAGAAAACCAGATATTCAAGTAAGATAGCTTTTTTTTTTTCTAAATAATCTGGTGTTTTTAGGACTAACCTTGTCTGACTACAACTCATGGGTGTTACTGATAGATTATTCAGGATCAGTTTAATTTTGTTCAGTGCAAGCCAAGTAGGTGAGTCTGCTTTGTTTAAATAGCTAAATATAATAATAGTGACCATAATACTGAAATGTATATTTGACAATTAAAGAAGTCTAATTTATACATATCACAAAAGAAGACCCCCAAATGGCAGATTACGATATATAAAAAGGTAAGTGACTTCATTTTACCTAAGGGCAATGTAAATTTAAACCACCATGAAAAATCATGATACTTTCACCAGAATGTTTAAAATGAAACCATGGATCATAGAGAATATTGGTGTAGAGTTGGAACAAATGGAATTTACCTCTACTCACAGTGGAAGGAGAAATTGCTTCAACAACTTTGGGAGACTTTTCAGCAGTTCAGTTATGTCTGAACATATGTATAATCTGTGAGACCAGCAATTCCATTATTAGGTACACATCCAACAAAAATGCATACCTATGTTAAACAAAAACATGTATTAGAAAGTTGAGAGCAGCTTATTAAAAAACATTCCAATATGGAAACCCCCAAATTTTATCATCAATAAAATGGCTGAATAAATTGTAGTTCATCCATACTCCGGCCTACCATAAAAAATTAAAACAATCTATAGTTACCTACAATAGTATTGAATCTCACAAACATAATGTTGAGCAAAATGATCCAGAAACAAAAGAGTACATACTGTAAGGTTGTATTTATACAAAAGGCAAAACTAAAATCTGTACTATAAGACATAAGAATAGTAGTTGTCCTTGATAGGAATGCCAGCAAGAAGGAATTATAAGAGGAGCTTTGGGAATGCTATAAGGTTCTCAGGTCTTTTGATCCAGGTTTTTATTATTTGGTGTATTCATAGAATGGAAATTCATTAAGTGGTATGCTTATAATGTGTGTACTTATATATATATATATATATATTTAATATTTCAAGTAAAAGTTTACAAAAAAGAGGTTTTTATTGGAGCTTTATAATTATACATAGTAGTTGGGTTCATTTTGATAAAATCATACATGCAATGAAATTTCATTTCAGTCCCTATCACACCCTTTTTCCTTCCCTCCTCCCTCATCCTATTCTCCTTTCTCTATTCTACTGATCAAAAAATTTGATTAAATATCAGAAGAAAAGCAAATATAACCTTCATGTCAGTTACATTAAAAATACTCAATAAAAATATGTATACGGGGTAAAAATGGGAGTTCATAATCCGCGTGAATCAAATGTATGAAATATGATATGTCAAGAGCTTTGTAATGTTTTGAACAACTAATAATAAAAAAAAATTTTAAAAAAATCACAAACCAGGGGCTGGGGTTGTGGCTCAGTGATAGAGTGCTTGCCTTGCACATGTAATATCACATAAAAATAAATAAATACAGATATTGTGTCCATCTACAACTAAAAAAAATTTTTAAATCACAAACCATAGGCATATATATGTGAAAGTCAAATATTTTATCATGTTTAAATACGAGAGGAGGGTCTTCCATATTTCCCAATTAAAGAAGTCTGATTTATACATATCAAAAAAGAGGACCCCCAAATGGCAAATTAAGATATATAAAAAAGTAAGTGACTTCCTTTTACCTAAGGGCAATTTAAATATTGCTCAACATTATGTGAAATGAATGTAAGAAGCCAGCATTTAATCAATTTAACATATGTTTTTAAAACATAAGTGGGGTTTTGTTTTGGAAAATAGAAAAGAAATGAGATAATTAAAATAATCATGTCTGACTTGTTTTCTTTTCTTTTTTTTGGCACTGGGAATTGAACCTGGGCTGCTTTACCACAGAGTTACATCTTCAGATGTTTCTTTTATTTTCTTTTTTGTTTTTAGTACTTTATTTTGTTGTTGTTGTTCTTTTTAGCTCTACATGATAGTAGAGTGTATTTTCACATATCGTACATACATGGAGTATAACTTCCCATTCGTGTGGTTGTATATGACATGGAGTTATACTGGTCATGTATTCATATATGAATATAAAAAAGTTATATTTTGAGACAGGGTCTCACTAAATTGCCCAGACTGGCCTTGAACTTGTGGTCATCCTTCCCCAGCCTCCTGAGTCACTAGAATTACAGGTATGAGCCACCAGGCTCAGCCATGTCTGAATTATTTTTTAAAAATTATTTAATATTTTAGAAATTATTGAGAATTATTAACTAATAAATATGATTATTAGTTAATTATTAGATTTATTTGTTTATATGTGGTGCTGAAAATCTAATCCAGTGCCTCACACATGCTAGGCAAGCGCTTTACCACTGAGCCACAACCCCAGCCCCATGTCTGATTTCTTAATGTCAATCAAAATTTTGTTCAATTATTTTGTGAAATGATACTAGCTAGCATTTATTCAGTACTTATTATATGTCAGGCATCTTTAAAAACATATGTGCTAATTCCTTTAATCCACCAAAGAAATCAGGTACTTGGTTATGGCCAATTTACAGATAAAAAGAAAATCAAGGTTTTCTCAGTGTTTCATTGTAGCCAAGTTAATAACTGTACCTTCTCTTACTTACTTCCCTATCTTCTGCTTTTAACATTTGATTATTTTTTCTTTGCTATATTAAACTAAAATCACCCATTTTGTATTTGGCTTGTGTCTTTCCTTTATTGTTTTGATATTCCTAATATCTCAAACTGCACACTAAAGAATTTGTAGAAGCTCAGCAAAATTTCTACTGCACTGTTTTTCCTAGCATAGTCTATAACTCTTGCTTTGGGTATTTCTTTGCTCTCTTTGCCTTTTTCCTGTAGGAGATCTAAGTGAATTATTATGTTTCTGTTGAATGAGGGGAAACATGATGAAATTATAGTTTTCAGAGCAAAAATGTTAATATTTCAACTTAATAAAGACCTGTGAATTGTATGATGAAGAGTGGTAGCATTATGTAAATACCAGTATGGCTTTCTTTCTTTTTTCTTTCTTTCTTTTTTTAGGATACTGGGAATTGAACACAGGAGCCCTCAACTGTAATCCTTAGCTGGGATTATAGGTGCACACCATCTTTTCTAGCTTGTTTTTGTTTTGTTTTGTTATTTATTTAATTTTTACTCTCTTTGTTTCTTCCACTGGAGCCATGAATCTAATGTGGTATTCTGCAACAAAGCATGCCAGTGTGGGGTAATTAGAACTCCAAATTTCTGGCCAGAGAACCAAAAGGGATGAAGGCAGAAAACCATAGACAAATACCAGGGAGACTTGCCTGTAACCTGAGCTGCTCAACAGAGTGAGGGAGGAAGAAGACAAATTCCAGGCAACTAAAGAGGCATAGACTGGGCAACGTAGGGAGAGTCTGTTTCAAAGTAGAAAATAAAAAGTAGTGAGGTTGTAGCTCAGTTTTAGACTGCACTTGAGTTCAATCCCCAGTACAGGTAGGCAGGAAGGAAAGAAAGGGAGAGGGAGAAAGGGAGAACGAGGGGGGGGGGTGGAGAGGGAGAGAGAAGAAGAGAGACAGAAAGGAAAGAAAAATAAGGAGAATTTAGGGAGGAAGAACTCAGGAAATTGACTCCATCATTTTCTCTCTCTTTTTTTTTTTTAACAAACTCCAAACAACTGGGATTCTTATCTAAGGTCATACATATAAAAACTAGATCCTACTTAATATTTTATCTGTAATTATATCTCCCATCACAATTGTAATGCATTTTGCTGACCTTCTAACAGTATTTTTGTATTCTATTTTTATTTATTTATGCTATTATTTTGATATTGATTGTGTTCCATTTTCTCTGGATTTCTTCTATCATATTCTAACATCTTGAAATGGATACTGAAGTCTTTAATTTCAAGGCCTTCTCCTTCTCCCCCCCTCCTCCCCCTCCTCTGTCCCTTCCTCCTCCTCCTCCTCCTCCTCCTCCTCCTCCTCCTCCTCCTCCTCCTCAGGTGCTGGGGATTACACCTAGGGCCTTGTGCATGTGAGGCAAGTACTCTAGGAACTGAGCTATATCCCCAGCTCCCCTTTCTTCTTCTTTAATATTAGTGTTTGTGTCTATAAATCTCCCTCAAAGGACTTTAACCATATCAGATGAGTTCTAATGTCTAGTATTTTTTGCATCATTCTTTTTTCTGCTGGTTTTAAAATTCACTATGATTTTTTCCCTCTAATTTAAGAGTTACTTAATGCTCTATGTCTTTTACATTTCCACATATTCAGGGATATATTTACTTTTTAAAGTTATCCTCTAATATAATTGTATTATGGTTAGATGTAAGATGTGAAAAATTTTTGATGCTTTCCTTTTTGTTATATGAGCTTTTTATAAATGTTCTTCCACACGTGCATCAGATAATTGTATAGTCCCTAATAGATGCATACATAATTTTATGGGAACTCTCTCTCTCTCTAGCCCTACCTCCAATTAACAATCAAGCTTAGCAATTGTGTTACTTGTTAATTGAGTTAGCTGTTTTTTTTTTTCTTTATATTTGCTGAGGTGTTTATTTGTATCCTAACAATTAAGAGAGATGTGTTCAAATTCTCCATCTTGGCAGCAGGTTTATTACTACAGTGCTGTCATTTTTTTTTTTTTTTTGAGTAGCAGGGATTGTCAATTTTTTGCTGCATATATAGTGAGGCTATTTTAATAGTGTACACATGTTTAAAATTGCTGTCCTTGTGGGCTGGGGATATAGCTCAGTTGGTAGAATGCTTACCTCACTTGCATGAGGCCTTGTGTTCAATCTACAGCATCACACACACACACACAAAAATTCTATCCTTGGTGAATTGAATTGAACTTTTTTAATGTTGTAACTTTCTCCACCCCTATTTGTGTGTGTGTGTGTGTGTGTGTATTATTTAATATGATGGTTTTACTCAGACTTTTCCTTTCAACATTTTTTTGTGTGCCTGCTGGGGACTAAACTCAGGGTCTTGTGCATACTAAGCAAGTACTCTACCCCTGAGGTAACTCTAAGACCCTATTTCAACTTTCATGTGCCCAAAAGTTCTAGTTGTCTCACATAATTTAAATCTGGATCTGAGCTTTTTAACTAATTTATATGTCTGTGTCTTTAAACTGATGTTTCCTCTGTTTATATTTACTATAATCAGCAACACTAATAGGGGACAAACAGATGTGAATGGTGGAAACACGAAGTTAAAGGAATAATTCCATAAAATGGGCCCACTGTGCTTACCCCCACATGCTTTCTTTTCCATGAAGCAATTTACCTGCACCCCTCCCTGGCTTAAGTGGACAGGATATGTCACATTTCTCAGCAAACTACCTGTTATCAGCAGGAGAAATCCAGGCCCAAATAATTCTGATAATAGGAACACAGTTTACCCCAAAAGGGGGACTTTTGTGACCCTTTCACAGACCAGATCCTGGAACTCAGGACGATAAGGATAATTTCTACTAACCATAAAATCTGTTAGAAATCAATTAGAATCCATCAGCATGGGCCAAAGTGATCTAGAGTTGTCATGGCAGTGGTGACTTGAAAGTCTAATATCATTCTGCTGTCAGTCAAAAGTCAAGAGGTAGACCTGGGCTGGACTCTGGAAACTTCTCTGGGACACCAATAAAGCTGGAGTCCAGAAGAAGCACACTGTCCCTCTCTTCTCTGAAAGAACCCATTCTCTCCCTTGAGTGTCCTCTTTCTCCTCTTCTTATCCCTTCTAATAAACTCATGCCTGCTACTCTGGGTGACATATCTGAAATCTTTCTGACTTGATCACGAGAATCAGCGTTTGAAGGGGAGGGGGGTCTCCCATTGCTTCAGTTTCTCCTAAGAACCCAGCTCTTTAACAATAATTTCTTCTTTCAATGTGTCCTTCTTTTCTTTATTTCTTTTAATCCTGACTTACTTATTTTTAAATAGAAGTTATGTCTCATTCTGAGTAAGATAGAGCTCTTTCATGCCTTATCTTCCTCTTCCTTCCATCACCCATCATGTTCATTAAACCTATCATTTTACTTAAAATGTGGTTCAAGGACCACACTCATCAACACAACCTGTGAACTTGCTAGAATTGCAAAACTTTGGGCCCCTTCTCAGACCTTCTGAATTAGAATTTGCAGCTAAACAAGAGCTCCAGGTGTTCATGTGCACAATAAACTTTAAAAGTCACTAAACTAGACTATAAATTCTTAGGTTTTATGAATGTATTTTCACTTTTTATTTCATCTTTATTACTTTTAAACCATAATGACCATTGCTAAGGTATTTATTTGTTCATGTTTACTTCATACATCTCTTGAAACACTTCCAGATTTGCCTTTCCTTTCCTTTTAGTACTTATCTAAAAGCAGTTTAAATGCATCTTTGTGCAGCAAAGCTTTTGAAATATTGTATGCCTGGAAATATTTTTATCATGTCCTCTTATTTGAATGACATTTTGTTTGATATAAAATAATATGTTCAAAGTTAATTTTCCTGCAGTCCTTGTAAAACACCGATTTGAATCCAGTGTTGTTGAAAAATCTGACATCCATCTAATTCTGATTCTTTTTTTTTTTTGTATGTCATTTTTTCTTTTTAGAATTTTGTCTTTGTCTTTGCACTGTTAAATTTCACTATAATATATCCAGGTGTAGATTTGTTTTTGTTTTTGTTTGGTGTTGGAGGTTGAACCCAGAGTATTACCCTTGAAAAGCATGTATTCAACCACTGAGCTACCCCCAACACCCTGAAACCCCTAGATTCTTTTTAAAAAGTCTTCCCTTTGGCACTTTCTGAGTCCTTTTGATTTGAAGTATTTCAAAACATTTAATTCATTTTTCAGGTGTATTCAAACATTTTTTCTCTATTTTTTCTCTTTCTCTGAGTCCTGCTTTTCTAGATCTTGGCACTTTTCAAGTCTATCATCCTTTAATCTTGGCTTTTCTTTTGTAATCTCCCCTATCCTTCTACTTTCCTATGTTTTCTTTTTGAAATAGATATGCTTTTCAGAATTTCCTAATATTTTGGCTTACAGATCCATCCCCACTGTACAATATATTAGAAGGCCATTACCCAATTCTGTTCTGATGAGTTAGAGAGGTAGATTAGATAAGCCTTCAGATGAATCACAATGGACATCCCCAAACTACAGCCACGGCCAGCTTCTCATTGCTTCCACAGGTCCTAACTTCAATTTTCATTTCCCTGTACCTCTTAGAGAAGTTGCAATAATAGAAAACACTCCTCAGGTTGTCAACTTTCAGCTCTGATATTAGACGAGGAACCTGGAGAAATGAATACCAGAAGTTTCATTCTCTCCTAATTTCCTTGAAGCTCCAAAAACACAGGATTTCCGAGTAGCTTGATTTTGCTCTTGTGGGTTGTA
Source organism: Marmota monax (assembly GCF_021218885.2). Lineage (NCBI taxonomy): Eukaryota > Metazoa > Chordata > Mammalia > Rodentia > Sciuridae > Marmota > Marmota monax. The sequence goes on from NW_026694772.1 coordinate 4,904,421, forward strand.
AAAATGCTTTATACCAATGACTCTATCCAACTTCTAAACTAAGAGTTGACTACATGGACTTGGTTATTAGCTGCCTAAAACCATGTTTCTGGGAAAGCTTAATTCACAAACCAGTTAAGTATGAACAAAGGTCAAGGCTACCAAAAAATTCACTCTTGTTCCAATCTACACCTGAGAATAGGCCTTTAATTTCCCTTTCTTAAGATATTGTATTTGTTAAAACAAAAAACTTATAATTCCAAATAAGTTCCCTTTGAGATTTATAGGTCTCTCCTGAAACTCTGGGGTTCTTTCTCAGAGTCATTCCTTTTAAATTTAATCTTCAGGGCTGGGGATGTAGCTCAGTGGAAGAGCAAGTGTTCAACTTGTGTGAGTTCCTGGGTTTGATCCCCAGTTTCCCCAAAATGCAATCAACAATAAGTACAATTCTTATTGTACTTATTGTTGAATCTGTCTCCCAGGGTCTGTGGGAAGGTTCTAACCTAACTTCCATAAATGTGTCTCATCAGGCACTGGGGCCTAAATCATATTAATTAAACAAACCTTTTACCCTCTTTATAATTTTTCACTTCTCTGACTGCTCTACCAGCTGCTTGAAGCTTCTCCTACTTCTTTATTCCTTTAAAATACCCAGTCATCTCTGAGCAAATTGGAATTGAACTCAGCTCTCTCTTCTACTGCAGTAGTTACTGAATACAATCTATTTTAACTGCCTTCTCTAATTTCCAGTTTTATTCATAATTGACAACACTTCAACCCAAGATGTGAATTGCTGAAGATGTGCAGAAGGCACAAACAAGAACTAAGAAGACTCAAAATTGTATTTCTATAGCTTTTCTCCCTCACCCCTCCCCACACAGCCATGACATTTTCCTCCTTCAGGAAGTCTGGTGGCTTCCTGCCCCAGGCTAAACCCTGTTCCTCCCTCCCCCAATTCATGCCAGTACAAAAAAATTGTTCCTCCATTTACATCTTAAAAGGTTCTTACATTTTCTCCTTCTTCCTTTATCCCACCCTCCCCCTTTCTTTCTTTTTTATAGATTTCCCTCTAGGGCTCCTTCCTGAAGCAGCTCTTTGGGGAGCCAGCAAGAATACCCCTTTAGTATATTTAGCTACACACAGAAACCTGATGAAAGAAAAAAATTCACCTCTCCCCCTTCTCTCTGAAGCATTCAGCTCTCCATACTCAAACTATGATTATAGCTTTTACTGATATGTTCAAAACACATTAAAATGATCTGTAAGCTAAAGGCCAGTTTACTCCAGATATTTGACTTTTAAGAAAATAAATAAATAAATCATTAGCAGAAACTATCAATTTATGACTCCATCAAATACACAGGCACTCCCTCTCCTATCCCAGAGCAAACCTCAACTGACCCCTTTTCGAAGTGTTATTCTGTAGCTTGCTTTAAAAATATTTGGCTTCTTCACTTATAAAGGTACTTCCAGTGCATGCAAATGACTATTTCTCTCCACCTCCCTCCAGTCAAATCAGAGAAAACACACAGTGCTGACCTTTCCCTTTTGGGTACTAACCAGTATCTCTTAACATTGCTACTTATCATTTAGTCCTCAGATAATTATTCCAAATAAAGAAGTCCTTGCACCAACAAAATTATTCAGAACATTGTTGCTTAAATAGTACCAAGAGTTCAGCAGGATTGGCATCACTTGGGAGCTTTTTTTATATATAACTTTATTTATTTACTTATTTAATATGGTGCTGAGGATCAAACACGGTGCCTCACCAGTGCTAGGCAAGTGCTCTACCACTGAGCTATAGCCCCAGCCCTACTTAGGAGCTTTTTAAAAAAGTAGAATCTGCCAGGTAATCCTAGGGGCTCAGGAGGCTGAGGCAGGAGGATGAGTTCAAAGCCAGTCTCAGCAACTTAGCAAGGCCCTAAGCAACTTAGTGAGAGCCTGTCTCAAAATAAAATATGAAAAGAGCTGTGGATGTCACTCAGCAGTTAAGTGCCCCTGGGTTCAATACCTGGTGCAAAAAAAAAAAACGTAGAATTTGTGTTCTGCTCCAGAACAATTGCATCAGAATCTGTATGTTGGAGGGAGGAGGGGTAGAAAAGGGGAGGAACAATGGAATAAAGTTTACTTAATCATACTTTGTGCATGTATGAATATATCTCAATAAAAAACACACAAAAACATACACAAATATAAAATTATAATTAAATTGCACCATTTTTTCTGGGGGGGGGGTGGGTATTGGAGATTGAACTCAGGGCCACTTAACCACTGAGCCACATTCCCAGTCCTATTTTGTATTTTACTTAGAGACAGGGTCTCACTGAGTTGCTTAGTGCCTTGCTTTTGCTGAGGCTGACTTTTATATATATATATATATATATATATATATATATATATATATATATATATGTTGTAGATGGACACAATACCTTTATTTTGTTTATTTATTTTTATATGGTGCTAAGGATCCAACCTAGTGCCTCACACATGTCACGCAAGTGCTCTACCACTGAGCCGTAACCCCAGCCCCTGAGACTAGCTTTTGAACTTGGATCCTCCTATCTCAGCCTCCTGTGCCACTGGGATTACAGATCTGTAAAATAAAAGGAAGGGGATGGGGGAGGGAAGAGGGAAGAGAAAATGGAAGTACTTGGGGAATAAAATGAAACAAAATTTGTTATTTGCATGCATGGATATGTCACAATGAACCTGATTATTTTGTATGACTATAATGCACTAATGAAAATATTTTTTAAAAGAATCTACATGTTGGAGAAGCATTATATAGATTTCTATCATGGAGGACTGGTGAAACTCTTTGGTTTAGTGAATGTAACCTGGCTATCTAGAGCTTATCTTTCCAAAAGATTTGCTCAGATTGAATTGCTTCCAACAATATAGAGCAACAGTCCCCTCCACACAATTAAAAAAAAACTAGTTCTTTTTAACTTCTTGGATTGCTAATTGCTAATAGTTTAAACATTTTCCCAAATCTCTCTTACCAGTAAAAGAATCTATTTTTAACTTAATCACTTTGTGGAACATTTGATTATCATGCACTATTTGTGAATATCATCTGTATTAAATTCCAACTATTTAATTTAAATTAGCACTAATATGCTAAAAAGAATACTCATGCTAACACCATTTCAAGCAGAAGTGGTTGTTTACTTGGGTTTGTTGTAATTTGTTTTACTATTTTTCTATTTTGTATAAGTTTGCAAAGGTCTGTAAATTTTTAAACATTTCAAATCTTCTTCATAGCTATTTAGAGTTTACTAAAAGCTTCTGTAACTTGGTGGTACACTTTGCACACAAAATTAACTCTAAGTTGAATGGGTTATTTTTAGTTTTATATATAAAATATCTCTTTGTACCAATTGTCAGCTTTCCCCCCATTACATGGAAGCAATCAGCAGTTTCCTAGAAAAGGAAGACTGGCAGCACAGCCACACTGAAATCACAGGGCTAATTGGCAAATGTAAAGTAGGAAGTAGAGGGATAGTGAAGACAGATAAAACAGGGCAAGGAGGAAGAAAGGGAGGATGAAAATCAGGAGAATGAACTAAAGGCAAATAGATAAGAATTCTGATTAAGAAGCATTGAAAGGATCAACAAAGGCTCTGGTAGCTTAGTGGTAATGCACTGGCCTACCCTGCTCAAAGCCCCCAGCACTGGAAAAACAAATCTCTCTTGAAAACTTACCCTTTATTCAGAGAAATATGTCCAATTGATATTCAGTTGTTCTTTTTTATTTTCTTTTTTAACAACACCATACTAGGACTGACAGAATTCATGCTCAGCAGTAATAATAGCCATAGGGCCAAATTTTGTCTTGAGATAAAGGATCCAGGTCTGCAATCTTCATAGTTTACAACCATACACAAGCACATACATATCTTAGTCTCTCCAGATATAATGGAGATAATTCTTCCCCAATGAGGGCTATCCACTCTTTGAGATTTGGTTTAACTTGTACATTTTTTCATAAAAAGATTTAGTATGTAGAGGAAATACTGTGAAACTCAGTTTCAACATCTGAAAATGGGGATAACTGGAAAAATCTGCCTCCTTGAGTTATTGGGAGGATTAAATATAAAGCATTTAGCACAGTGCCTAGCATGAAGTTCAGGGCACAGTGAATGTTTAATATTCAAAATGAATTTTAAAATATGCACATCAACTTGTAAACACAAAAGTTCTCCCTGGAGAATACAAGAAACTGATGAGGTTGGTTCCATGGGGAGAGAAGCTAGGTGGCTAGGAGAAGGATGTGGGAGGAAGATATTTCACACTGTGTAAACTTTCATATCTTTGGAATTTTAAACCATGTAAATGTATTGCACATGCAATGAAGCATTAAATAAGTGAATAAATAAAGTAAAATAAAAGCATTCTGCTGCTCTGCAACCTTTGCATTTATAGCTTATACTTAAAGTTTTCTTATGGAATTTTGTTAGGTTTTGTGATAGTTTGTAGTAAACCCATTAACAAATATCACTGATTGTGATCCTGCAATGTGGTGAATAAGGCATGGTCTCCTCTTCCAAGGACCATGCAGTCCTCTTTATCAAGATAACACAAATATACCACTACCACCAACAAAAAAGGTCAATACAAATGAGAGTGTACATCAGAACTACACTGTATTGATCATATCCACATGCTTCAATGTTTAGGATTGTAGAGCACTGATATACAAAGACCATTTTTGGAGGGAGGACTGGAGCTTAACCTGGGTTTTGAATGATGACTAGATATTGTTATCCTTGTTGGAAGGAGAGAGTGCTTTGATGGGAAACGAATACTAATATGGGCCAGGTGCGGTAGTGCATGCCTGTTATCACAACAGCTCAGGAGTTGAGGCAGGAAGATCAGAGTTCAAAGCCAGCCTCAGCAAAAAAAAAAAAAAAAAAAGTGAAGTGCTAAGCAACTCAGTGAGACCTGTCTCTAAATTAAATACAAAATAGGGTTGGGGATGTGGCCCAGTGGTCGAGTGCCCCTGAGTTCAATCCCCAGTACCCCTCAAAAAAGAATAATGTGATAGAAGGCCAGTGAGGTGTAATCTCGAGTTATTAGGTGAAACTTCCCCCAAAACTAATTTTCATGATTAATAATAATAATAATGAGGAAAAGGAAGCAAAATCAAATACAAAACTGGCAGGCACCTTTTGCTCGTTACTTTTACTTTCATGTTTTCTCCAAGATCCACATAGGATGCCTAGAGTTGGAGACACCATATTGCCATTCTGTCTTAGGACCAAAGACATTGACTATGGAAGTGAAGGTGGAAGTTTTAAGGAGGCTAGTTCCTTTATTTACTTGAGCAACTGCACCCCCTTTGGATTGCTTACTCTCCAACATGTTGTTTGATGATAAAAATAAATTTTAGTTTTATTAGACCATTGTGTTCTAGTTTTTGTCACATGCAGTGAAGCACAACTTAAAACTAATAGAACTATACTATTGTAAATAAACCCTACATCAAGAAACTTTAGTTTTTCAAATTCTTTGCATGTAAGGTTGCTAGATAAAGTACAGGACACCCAGTTACATTTGAATTTCAGATAAACAAGGAATAACTTTTAGTATTGTTATGGTTTAGATATGAGGTGTCCTCAAAAAAACTCATGTGACACACAATGTAAGAAAGTTTAGAGTTGAAATGATTGGGTATGAGAGCCTTAATTGGATCAGTGATTTAATCCCCTGACACAGATTAACTGAGTAGTGACTGTGTAGGCAGGTACTATGTACCTGGAAGATGTAGGTCATTGGGGGAGTCGCCTTTGGGGTTTATAGTCTGTCCACCACAGTGAGGGGAGCTCACTCTGCTTTCTAATTGTCATTGTCCTAACCTGCTTTCCTTCTGCCATGATGTTCTGCCTCATCTCAGGCACAGAACAACAGATGGCCATGTATGGATTGAGACCTCTAAAACTGTGAGTCCCAAATGAACTTTTCTTCCTCTAAAATCGTTTTTATCAGGTCTTTTGGTTATAGCAGAAAAAAAAAAGACTGATTCAAAATGTATAAATATATCTCATGAAATATTTTGAATATATTTATACTAAAAATCACCGTTTATCTGAAATTCAAATGTCAATTGAGTATGTTAAATCTTTGTTTGTAGAGTATGGCAACATCATTTGTATGACCTATTCAGGGTCTGAGGTTGTGGCTCAGTGGTAGAGTGCTTGCCTAGCATGTGTGAGGCACCACATATAATTAAATAAAATAAAGGTCCATTGACAACTAAAAAGTATTTTTAAAAAAGACCTGTTCATATCCATGCCATTCTCCCACCAAGAGTCTTGCAAACATTGCCCAACCCCACTGCCAAACAAAGGGGAGTTCTTTTAGTATGTTTAAGGAGAAAGAATGAACAGGTAATTAGCAACACCTGTCACAACAAAGAAGTGGGATGAAGTTTTTGCTCCTCAGAGGAAAATGCAATGAAGTGGAAATCATGTGAATTCCTCTCTGAGAGTATTCACTTTTTCTCACTCTTTTAATTTATGATACTTTTGTTTATATTTTTCTCATAAAAGGACACTGACAGATCTACCATTTACAATACTTGATCATTTTAGTCCACTTTCTACAGATTTCCCCAGCTGCAGTGATCATAATGTAAACAAAATTTAGAGTCCTATTTTTTCACAATGATCTAAAAAACATTTATCATTTTTACTTCTTGGTTTTAACATAATTTTAGTAATTTATGGCTATTCCATGGAGACAAATTTATATAGTTTATTTAATCTTTTCCCAAAGATGAAACTGTTTCATTATAATTTTATATATTTTTGCTTTAATTTTTAATATTAATTTAATAATAGACCACACACCTTTGACACAATGGTTTTATTTTTTTTTTGTTGGCTGGAATTTTGAATTATATGTAATGAACCATGTATTAGATTTGGAATTACTCTGTCAAATAACAGGATTATTTTTAGTCTTGATATGTATTTTTAGTTTTAATAGTCCCTGCTTCCAGGGTTAGCCTTTAGCAAAATTATGAAACTGGGTGACTTTAGATTGTCTTTGTTTCTGTAACCTTCTATTCTGCAGATCATTTATTTTTGGTGTATCCCAAATTCCTTCCTGTTTTTAAGTATCCATTGCTTTTCTGCTCCTTTCTCCCATTTATAACCTGCTTTCAAAAAAGGGATCTAATTTTAATCTTTGATGTCACTTTAAAATTAAGTCAATATTTCTTAACTCCCAGCGAATATTTGGAGAATATTTGGAGAGATAATGTACCTTAGTTACAGACTTAGTTTAAATATCAAATTTGACACTTATTTGATTTTTGACTTAAACAAGTACTTAACATTTCTGAGCCTGGTTTTCTCATCAATAAAATCCAGGTATTAACACCTTAAAGCCAGGGTTGTTATGAGATTAAAATAATGATGTAAATATTTTAGTGCACTGCTAGCTCAATAGTAAGTATTTAATAAATTCTAGATCCTATTAATCATAATTATCATCTTCACTTTAACCCTATTTATAATCATGGAATTAAAATTAAATTCCCTTTTAAAGAAAGTTCTGAAATCCACCCCAGCTTGAACATCACACAATATTTAATACTCAGGAGATATTCAAAATACATTTGATGATTTTTTTCCCATCATCCATATGTCCTTGAAATTATATAATGTGAATAGTATCAATTGCTCTTGTTCAAAAGATGATAATCCATGCCAAGATAAAATCCCTGAAACATATTGCTCACAAAAATATTGATACACTTGCCTAGCATGTGTGAGATCCTGTATTCAATCCCCAGTACTAAAAAGAAAAAGAGAAGAAAAAAATGCCAAAAAAATTGACATAACTTTAAAAATTTTTTTTGGACTGGGGATTGAACCCAGCAGTGCTCTACCACTGAGCCACAGCCCTATTTTGTATTTTATTTAGAGACAAGGTCTCACTGAGGTTGCTTAGGGCCTCCCTAAATTGCCAAGGCTGGCTTTGAACTCTCAATCCTCCTGCCTCAGCCTCCTGAGCCACTGGGATCACAGGCATACATCACCATGCCTAGATAACTTTAGATTTTAACATGTCATAAAACATTTTTTTTAAATGACAAAAAAATGAGCTTGGGATATAACTCAGTGGTAGAGCACTTGCCTGGCATGTATGGAGGCCCTGGGTTCAATTCCCAGCACCCCTGCTTCCCCTCAAAAGAAGCAGCAAACTATGGTAAAAATATTTCTATTTTTAGATATAATGTAAATTGAAATAAAGAAGCTGACATTGCCCGAGATCTGTCCTGAGTCGTTAAGACATGTATTTGATGTAAATGTCCCCGCCCCCAAAATGTTTTAGGATGCATGCATCTATAAGCACTAAATACTTTTTCTTTTTCTTTTCTTTTTTTTGGAAGAATACCAGGGATTGGGCTGGGGTTGTGGCTCAGCGGTAGAGCACTTGCCTGGCATGTGCAAGACCCTTGGTTCGATCCTCAGCACCACATAAAAATAAATAAGTGAAATAAAGGTATTGTGTCCAACTACACCTACAAAATAAATATTTTTTAAAAAAGAATACCAGGGATTGAACCCAGGAGTGCTTAAACACTGAGCCACATCCCCAGCACTTTTTGTTTTTTATTTTGAGACAGGGTCTCACTAAGTTGCTTAGGGCCTTGCTAAATTGCTAAGGTGGCCTTAAATTTGCAATCCTCCTGCCTCAGCCTCCTGAGTTGCTGGGATTAGAGGCATGCGCCACCATGCCCAGCAGTAGATACATTTTTAGCAGTGATAAACTAAAGGGGAAAAAGTGCTAGAAATTTCTTTGTGAAATTAAAATAGTAAATCATAACTATAATAATCATCAACTTGCTCCATCCTTTATTTAATTAAAAATGGAAACTGCCTTTTCTCTTATGCTTCTTTAAACAAACAAATGGCACAAAACATTAACATCCAGAAATTAAGTCAATTCCAGCAAACATTAATATTTCCCTCAATAACCTTAAAGTTAACACATAACTCTAACTCAAGCTATTCTCTTTTTAAAAGACAGTAAGGCAAAAGCAAAAAAAAAAAAAAAAAAAAAAAAAAAAAAAGCAGAGAAAATGCTACTGGCTTATATGTTTAGAGGGCCAGGAGAAAAGGAATGGAGCAAAATGGTTAAAGGGAACAAAGCTGGACAAAATGAAAACAATTTTATAATGATTGTGTCAGTACTTTCTACTATATTGCCAATATCCAATATCTGGAGGTTTATAACTTTGTTCTAATAATTCACTCTGCAAGTGCTAAGAGGGTGGCAACATGGGAATTAAAATTGTGTGCATGTTTTCCTAGAAAGATTTATAACTACTGAATCAAAAATTGCTTAGTTATTTTAGTTACAAAAGTTATAACAAAATAAAATTCATGCTTGTGTTCAAAAACCTCTGAATAGCTTGCTCTTGTTTGAGTTTGTATAAAGAGCAGAAAATTATGCATGGTATAAGAGATTAATATTTGGTATTTTCTTTTGTCATCGCCTTTGTTTTATAATGACACCTATTGAACAAATTCAAGAAGAGACTTTAAATTTTTTTCTCTGCAATTATATTTTTTCAATAGTTCTGAGCTCAGAGACATTGCAAGTCTGAAAAACAGCTGTTGTCCCTAATCCTGAGCTTTACTAATGTTGAATTCAAACTTTGTCTATTCTTTCTCAAGTCACTCCTCTAAATGTAAACATTCCTCTGGCACTGGTATTAGCATTTCTTGCACCTTGCATTTTTTTTCCCCTTGGAAATTCCATCTACTTCATGATGGCATCTATCAGAGTGAATGCCACAGTGTTTCTGAAAATTCGTTGGAATTTTCTCCTGCAGAATAAATCCATTTTCTCATAGCATTTTGAATATCCAGTTAGAACCCATCATACTCTAGAAGCATTCCAGTGTATTCTGACAATGTCCTCTAGCTAGCACCTGCAACTCTCTGCCTGAGGCTTTATCTCAGCCCTTATGTGCAAGGGGCTGGCTGGAAATGCTCAGTTTCTAGAAATCCTCAGTCAATGGTGGATGAGAGTTGGAAGACAGATTCCTAGCTTTCTCAGCTCTCAAGGGGGATGAATCTCAGTTTAATACTCTCTCCCAGTGCTCCCTCTCAGAATTGAGCCACAGTTGTCACAGTGACTATCTGCTTGTTATGGAACTTTTGTTGACATTCTTTCTACTCTTTCTCACTTTCTCATCCTGTTGGTGTTTCCAGGGAATAATTTCCTAAATAAGTGGTTTCTCTCAAATCTTTGTCTCGAAATCTGCTTCTGGAAAATCCCAAGCTAAGATAGTTGATATATAAAAAGATAGTCCTAGGAAGCAGAACTTCTGGACGGGATGTTGGCATTAGTTACTAATGGTTGGCTAAATGGTAACAAAGATCCAGAAATGGTGGCTAGATGGATATTGCTGATTACCCTGGGTGTGTGGTTTGGTTCCCAGCTGGTTCATTACTGGGGTGGGGGTGGAAACTTAGGAGTTGGAGTTTAGGTGAAGGAAGTATGTCAGTGGGTGGCATGTCCTTGAAGGGTATCTCTTGACAGGACCACTTGCCTTCTCCTACTCTCCCTAGCCTTTATTCCACATTATGCTCCCCACCATTATGTTCTGCCTCACTACAGCCCAGAAACAATGAGCCAAATGACTATGGACTGAAACCTCAGAAACCATGAACCAAAACATATCTTGCCTCTTCTAAGTTGATTTTCTCAGGTATTTTGTCACAGTGATGTAAGTGTCCTTACAGTACACTTAAAAGCAATTAATTAAAAAACAATGAGCCCTCAGATGTATTTTGCTTCCCCCTCATTGCTTCTAACAATAACTAGGGTGAAGTTTCAGCATGACCTAGGCAGAGAAATTCTGTTCCTGCTATAACAGGCAAATATGTTTCAGTAGGAAATGGGAGAACATACCTAGGAAAGTATCTTATGAGTGCTATATTGGGGTGAGGGTTGCTTAACTTAAGGCTGGATAGATGAGATTTTATTGAGGCATCCTCCTGAATCAGGATTTAACACCCCAGCAAGGACACTAGAGTCAATCTTAAAACACAGGTGAGATGGTTCTTTGAAGCTTGGAAATAATAGCCTATAGGAAATGAGGTGACATTGCTAGAAATAACTTGGCAGAATATTGAAAGTGTCATCAAAAGGCTTAGAGAATTGGGCCTCTTTAAATGGATTCATTATGTAAAGCCAGAGAATTCTCCAGTTCACAATGTTTCCCAAGAAAGCAACAGTAAGTTACATAAACAAGTAGTCCAGATTCCTGTGTTACCTACATCTGTGCTGACATGTGTCCCTTTCTTTTCACCTCTGACCTCATATGGTATTCCCAGTGACAAGCTGGTAGAGGAGGAAAAATTCAGTCCTGTTATGTGTATGGCTCAATATTAGTGCAAGCCAAAATGGAGTGCTGCTACCTCAAAGACCCATCACAGGGTGACCTTAATTAACAGTGATGAGGGGAATTATTCCAGTGAAAAAAGCTGTGAGCAGTATAGATGCTTATCAACTTGTGTGGAGAGATATGAGGACTCACCAAAGGCCCTACGGAGACCTTGGCAATAGTAAATGGGCTGACTGGTTGGCCAAGGCTCCTAGAAGGAGAAAGATGGTAAGAATAGGGACAAAGAGACAGTTGAAAGGACATGTTTATGAGAGTGGGCGTAAAAAAGTATGATTCTTTGATTAACATGTCAGTGCCAATTAGACATCATCCACCACAGAAAAGACTCTGATCTATTAGGTGAACCCAGTGACTGTTCTGAACTGAAACTAGCCTCTATTCTGTTCTCCCCAGTAATTTTCACTATGAACACAATGGTTCTATGTATTCAATAGCCATGCTGGAAGGGATGCAGACAGTATGGGCCTCTTTTATTTGAGCTGAACTAGTTTTCATTTCTGAACATCCAAATCATCAGAAGAAGAGAACCTGAAGTCCTCAATTGACGGATGAATTGAAGAGGAATAACCAGTGACAAGTAGATTACATTGGACCCCTGTATTAATTTCCTATGGCTGCTATAACAAATTCCCACAAACGTCACAGCTGAAGTCAACAAATAATATGTTCTTTTAGTTCTTTAGGCCAGAAATCTGAAATCCATAACCACTGAACAGAATTTAAGGTATCAATAGGGCTATGCTCCCTCTGGAGACTTTAGGGGATAGATAAAGCTTTCTCACCACTTCTCCCTTCTAGTGGTTGCCAGAATTCATTGGTTTATGGCCACATTACTCCAATCAAATTTTCTTCTCTTCTGTCTGAGTCAAATATTCTTCTGCCTCTCTCTTATGAGGTGTGATTGCATTTGGGACCAACCCACATAATTCAAGATAATCTTTCCACCTCAAGATTTTTATCTTAATAACATCAATAAGTGCACTTTTTATAATATAACATTTATGATTTCTGGGAGTTGGGGCTTGATGTCTTTAGTGGTCATTATTCAGACCATTGTAACCCCAACCACTAAAGGGGAGGCAGAAATCTAAATTTTAGTGGGACCAATATGTATTTGTCATATGGGTTTGGCTTTCCTGCCCATACCACCAGGGCCAACATTAATATCTCACAGTGTCTGATTTGCCCTGATAGAAAGCCATATTACAAAACCAAGAACCTGAGATCCATCTTCTGGCAAATTGGAAGTTATGTGCATAGGTTCATAGAATCCCCCGGATCTTACCATATAACTAATTACCTGGTCTAAATTTGGATGTTGGAATGATTTAAGGGGAGCTTGAGAATAATATCCTGTAGGTTTGGGACACTATTCAAAATTTAAGAAACAATGTGAATCAAGAGTAATTGTATACAATACTATATTCAACATAGAATATAGAGTTTGAGGAAGAAAAAAAGTTTGAGCCTTTAAATGTACCACTAGGTGCCAGACCTTTTGAGAATATTGTACTGGTATCTAAAATTCAACATACATAAAACATAATCTATCATAATCTATGACCTACTAACTGATCCAGAGACCCAAACTCCTGAGAATCTCTAAATGACCTCAAATTCTTTTTTCTTTCTTTTCTTTTTCTTTCTTTCTTTCTTTTTTGTTTTTGTACAATGAAATAAACCCAGGGGCACTAACCACTGAGCCACATCCCCAGCCGTTTTTATTTTTTATTTTGAGACTGGGTCTCACTACGTTGCTTAGGGCCTCACTAAGTCACTGAAGCTGGCCTCAAACTTGTGAATCTCCTGTCTCGGCTTCCAGAGTCCCTGGGATTATAGGTGTGTGCTACCACACCTAGCTGACGTCAACATTTTTTCAGTAAGTGCAATTCAAAATTCAATTCCAGATGGCTTTGTTAACTTACTGTAGTATTGTGAAATTCCAGTCTTCTATCACCTTGAACATTTTTACTTCATGCTCAAATTGACTATATTGTTATTTCCTTAGTATTCTCTTTTAACATACTTACTCTTTTACTTAAACAACTGTATTATAAAAGTTGAAGATATATCATTACCATAAGTGGTAAACTAGTAACATTAACCATAAATATAGGGTATCTGTAAAAATAAATTTATGAAAATAAATTTTTAAATTTCAGCTAGATACCATTGGCTGCCAAAGACTCTGAACATAAGGCCTGCTCACTTTTTGTTTAAAAAAGGAGATTAGCAAATGTCAGAGAGGTGTTAAGTCAAAATAGCTCAAATAGCTCAAATTGAGAATTTCTCCTTTACATAATTAGAGGGACTGAAAGAGATTTTAAAATGGAAATAGCATTGTTTCTATGTGATACTTATATTTTTTAGTGCCTTTTCTAATGTAATTTAAAATTATTTTGATACAACCCAAAATCTTCTTAGATACCTTGTGGTAAGAGTCTTATACTCTGCTAAATTTTCTCATAGTGACTAAAAATTAACTTTCCATCAAAGACATCTATGTAATCTTGGACATCTATAAAAAATGCTTAAGATACGTTATTATAACAATACTATCACACTATCAACATCATCTTCAACCTCCTCCATATTCTTTTTGTCAAGTCAATTTAACTATTTACAGAACATGTTATTATTTTCTCTTATAATAGTTTCTTCTGTTCACTAATATTCCAAAGCCTCATTTTGGATGATCATTTTTTTCTCTTCTAATCAATATTATTGCCTAATAATTCACCTTACCACGGATATCCTTCCAAACTTCTTATTTCATCAATTCCATCCCCTGAGTGACATAGAATCAGAATGTTATATTGGAAAGATCATGATTTATTGAGTTAGGCAGACTCTCCACAATCATTCCCAGTAACTTCCAGTCTTATCAGCTCTTTTACTTCCTTCAGGTCATTATGTATAAATGTTTAAATTTATTTTTTGGTAGTTTTGTTTAAAATTGGTCTGAATCAATCAGAATATTAGCTCAGGGGATACAAGAACCTTGTACATCTTGGTGGACAATTTATTTATAGCTTCTAGAAAAATGCCTGTTACACAATGTGGCTCTCAATGAACTTAGGAAAGTTACCAAATTTAACATCTCTGGCTTTGGTTTTAAAATCTATCAATCAGAGATAATGATGCCACCTAACAATGTGGCTGTGAAGATTAAATTAGATTATTTATTTATTTTTAGTACCAAGGGTTGAACCCAGGGGTGCTTAACCACTGAGCCACATCCTAAGTCCATTTTATTTTGTATTTTGTATTTTGAAACAGGGTCTCACTATGTTGATGCAGGGCCTTGATAAGTTGCTGAAGCTAGCTTGGAACTTGCAATTCTCTTGCCTCGGTCTCCCAAATCCCTGGGGCAACAGGCATGAACCGCTGAGCCTGGCATGAATGAGATAATTTACGTAAGCCAGATGGGATAGGACATGCCTATAATCCTAGCTACTGGAGAGGCTGAGGCAGGAGGATCACAAGTTTGAGGCCAGCCTAGGAAACAGCAAGACCCTTTCTTGAAATAATATTTTAAAAGGCTGGAGATGCAGCTTAGTAGTACAGTGCTTGCCTAGCATGTTCAAGGCCCTGGACAAAGAAATAATTTCTGGAACATCAACAAAAACTATTATCTGGATATCATCCAGTTCTTATAATAAGGTCAGCTCTAGACTAGCATTTATGTCATCAAACTTTCTATTTCTCAACCCAGTTCATATTAACCTGATGCTCCAGCTCTTATTGAAATGTTCACTTATTGAGTGTTTTTCTTTTAAAAAAATATTTTTTTAGTTGTCAATGGAACTTTATTTTATTTATTGACACATGGTGCTGAGGCTGGAACCCAGAGCTTCACACATGCTAGGCAAGTGCTGTGCCACTGAGCCACAATTCCAGCCCCATTGAGTGTTTTTCTTAGGATACATTTTAAGAACACAAAATAAAAAGACCTGGTTCCAACACAGATGAAGATAGACTCATTAAAAAAAGTCAATTGCATGGTAAAGGAAGGAGACCCTCATTGTTATACAAAATTACATATAAGAGGAAGTGAGGGGAAAGGGGAAAAATAAACAAGGGGGAGAAATGAATTACAGTAGATGGGGTAGAGAGAGAAGATGGGAGGGGAGGGGAGGGGAGGGGAGGGGAGGGGGGATAGTAGAGGATAGGAAGGGCAGCAGAATACAACAGACACTAGTATGGCAATATGTAAAAAAGTGGATGTGTAACCAATGTGAATCTGCAATATGTATACGGGGTAAAAATGGGAGTTCATAATCTGCTTGAATCAAATGTATGAAATATGATATGTCAAGAGCTTTGTAATGTTTTGAACAACTAATAATAAAAAAGAATGGCAATTATCAAGAATATAATTAACGATAAATATTGGTGAGCATGTGGGGAAAAAGGCACATTCATACATTTCTGGTGGGAATGCAAATTGGTGCAACTATTCTGAAAAGCAATATGGAGATTCCTCAGAAAACTTGGAATGGAACCACCCTATCACCCACTTATCCCACTGTCAGTATATACTCAAAGGACTTAAAATCAGCATACTATATTGACACAGTCACATCAATGTTTATAGCAGCTCAATTAACAATAGCTCAGTTACAGAACCAACCTATGTGCCCTACAACCAATAAATGGATAAATAAAATGTGGTATAAATACACAATGGAATATCATTCAGTGATAAAAAGAATGGAATTATGGCATTTGCTGTTAAATGGATGGATATGGAGATATCATGCTAAGTGAAATAAGCCAATCCCCCAAAAATAAAGGCTGAAGGTTCTCTTTGATATGTGGATGCTAACAAACAATAAGGTGGTGTTGGGGGGGACAGAAGTTCACTGGATTACATAAAAGGGAATGAAGAAAAGGATTGGGGTAAAAGAAAAACAAAAAGGACTACTGAGTTAAACAATGCCCTACAAGTAGCCCTTCAGGTAATGCACCCAGTGGACTGGTTCTATAAGGCTGTTTTTGTAGCATCTATAGAAGAAATAGAAGGCATAATCCTACAATGTAACTTGAGAAGAGCAATTCTCCAGAGTTCTGATCAATATCTTCCTTCCACACTGTTTTCTGACAGTCTTCCTTGATATAGGGTTAAAACTCAAGAGAAACTGTACTACAACCTGCCCTTAGCCTAACTGTGAAAAATTCTTCTGCAAAAAAGAATGGGATGCTATCATTAGGGCCCCATGCTTCCAGCAGCCACTGGGGTTATGAAATAGGCTCAAACCATCTGAGAAATGATCCATTCTCTCAAAATAGCTAAAATGTAGGATGTTATTTTTAATAACAAATAAATTATAAGTATTTGAAGTGAGAGAAAATAAATAAATAAATAAATAAGTCATGTGATAATAATCACAATGAAATAATGCACAACATGCAGTGTTAATTATAAGAGAAATACTGTCCCGGTCTACTTGCCTAGGAATGAGCAGGTAGTTATAAAATTGTAAGTAATAAATTCTTTATCATGCCTATGAGTTTCTTTTTGTTGTTGTTGTTGTTTTCTTCTTATTGTTTGCATGTGTATTGCTGGGGATTGAACCCATGGCCTCTTGCATGCAAAGCAAGCACTCTAATACTGAGCTATATTCTTAGTTCCATCCCTACAACTTTTTTGCACTGTTCAATAATTTGGGGCTTTCCTGCCCTCTGGGATGTCTTTGCAACCTACTTAAATGTCACCATATACATGTAATTTCTCAGAAGCTCTTTATCAGAATTAATCATGACCTTTCCTTTATTCCTCTACTCTTTATACCTATTTGATGCACTCCTTCTAGACTCTAGACCCTCATGTTTATTTTTACATTTTCCTATCCATTTCACAAATTTTCATTTCCAAAAGAAAATGGTAAATACTTTGATTTGTTCATTTCTGTAGATACTTGTGTACTTCAGAAATGATTTTGCTAAAATTAGAATTTCTAATGTTTTTATTGGAGTTTACAGGTCTCAAATCTATCCCTCTGTTTACTGTAAACTATTTGTATTTTTGTGTCTGAATATTTATATTTTTATAAAATACTTATTTTATAAAATAGTCATGTAACTCCTTTTATGTATTAGGAAGAGGATTTAAAACAGAACAAGTCTATAGGCACAACATAGTGCAAACTCTAAAATGATACTATAATTTAACTGCGAATGAACCTGGGAGGAAGCATAAATGTGGGGAAAAGTACAAGTGAGTGAAAAATGGTTGTGGCAAAATTACCAGCTGTTATTTATAGTATGTGCCAAATATAAATATGTCCTTGCAAAACTTGAAGAGATGAGTCGTCAGTTATTTCAAGACAAATTTCTGACTTGCTTTATATTATTTAAGAATATTTTATGGAGTCAGTATTAAAAACTATGTATGGAGAGACATTATGATAGGACCAGTGGGTCTCATCTAAAAAGACTAAACTTGTAATCACCTAAATTTTTTGCTTTCACACCCTTATCTATTTATTTTCTGAAATAAATATAGAAATACATATATTTGAGTTTGCAGTAATCATGAAGTTGTATAGTTTAACACCAATTTAACAGGCTAATTGCAGAAAGCTATTTGTTTAAAACTTTTCAAAGGTGATATCAAAGCCAAGGGCTTTCTGTGGTTGTGATTTCTCTTTTGTCCCTAATGGAGATCGTACAAATTTATTTAATGTAGGAATCACTTTCAATAAAACAAATGATTTCCTTCTGTTTTCTGTTCATTAAACAATATCTATTACATATTAGGCATTAAGTTATTGACTGGAACAAACAAGATGGAATATAGTACAATCTCACCCTTCAAGGAGTTTATAGAAAAGTAGAGCTGTCAAGATAAAACATAGAAAAGTAATCAATACCTGATAATATTATAAATGGTTTTCAAGAAGTGGGTATTCTCGGTGTCTTCATGAGATCACAGGGCACAGATTGTTTCCTTTGGATCAGTGGAAAAAAAATTTCAATAAGGAATCTTAAATCATAAATATAGAGGGTTTCTGGGAAAAATGGAGAAGGAAACATCTTTTAAAGGAGTAGAGATCATATAAATTCCCCCCTATGCTGGATATAGTGTTGGACACTAGAGGTATAGAGAGAAAGGGACACTATTTCATAATTTAAGACAGGCAGTTTTGGTAAGGTTAGGGATTAAAAGAAAGGAGAGAGGGAGGGAGGGAGGGAGGGGGAGAGAGAGAGAGAGAGAGAGAGAGAGAGAGAGAGAGAGAGAGAGAGAGATCACAATATGATAATAATAACATAGCTATCTTGGCTGGGCCTAGCGGTTAATATGAAGACAGAGCAGGCCAGGAAGCCTCAATCATGTACTGAGGTCTGGAAATACAATATTGTCAAATCAGATTTTGGGATAGAAAAGGGGCGAGAGGTCAGGGTCATCTACACAGTTAATGCTTAGTTTTGGCTTTCTACAAAACAAAACTTGCAATAAGAATTTGATTGGAAGTAGTATTATCTTCAAGGTGAACCCATGGAATACCTAAATGAGAAGATGAGGTGGGGAAAAGGAGGCAGTTAATAGAAGATGTATTGTTCAACAAGTACCACTGTGAGGAACTAGGGATTGACAGTGCTGGGGAATAATGGGAACTATTGTCTAATGTGCCTGTGTATTATCCCAACTCAAGGTCGAGGGATAATTAATCCACTCAAGGGGTAGGGAAGCTGGACTCTCATACACCAACTCTTATCAGCTCTAGGTTTAGGATATCAGGGTATATGCTTAATTCTCTAGTGTTTCTAACCCAGAATGGATTACAGCAGCCAAAGAAAGGCTTCTGGCAAGGAGATGCAGATCCTGGGGTTTGGAAGTTAGGCCTGGGTACACCTCCAATGAATACAGGAAAACTAGTAATAGTTTCTGCTACATACCAGATCATTATTTCTGGTCATCAAAACAGTGTCTTGCAGTACGCTCTTTTAAGGTCTTCAGGGAATAGTCTGAGAAGGGCAATAGCTGGGTCAAATGGTGGTTCCATTCCCAGCTTTCCCAGGAATCTCCATACTGCTTTCCAAATTGGCTGCACCAATTTGCAGTCCCACCAGCAATGTACAAGTGTACCCTTTTCCCCACATCCTCACCAGCACTTGTTGTTGTTTGACTTCATAATGGCTGCCCATCTTACTGGAGTGAGATGGTATCTTAGGGTGGTTTTGATTTGCATTTCTCTGACAGCTAGAGATGGTGAGCATTTTTTCATGTACTTGTTGATTAATTGTATGTCCTCCTCTGAGAAGTGTCTGTTCAGGTCCTTGGCCCATTTGTTGATTGGGTTGTTTGTTCTCTTATTGTCTAATTTTTTGAGTTCTTTGTATACTCTGGATATTAGGGCTCTATCTGAAGTGTGAGGAGTAAAGATTTGTTCCCAGGGTGTAGGCTCCCTATTTACCTCTCTTATTGTTTCTCTTGCTGAGAAAAAACTTTTTAGTTTAAGTAAGTCCCATTTGTTGATTCTAGTTATTAACTCTTGTGCTATGGGCGTCCTATTAAGGAATTTGGAGCCCGACCCCACAATATGTAGATCGGAGCCAACTTTTTCTTCTTTTTTTTTTTTTTTTGTAGTGTTTATTCTTCATGGCTATTGATCCAGCTTAAAATTTCATTACCATAGAAGAAAAGAGAACAAACAATATTTGGGGCTAAACAGTAGCTTTCTACTCTAGCTATAAATGTTCAATGTTTATGGGATTCATCATGTCTAAAATTAAACAAGATTTAGTAAAATACAGCAGAAATGTGTAAGAAATAAGATCCAAAAGAAATGGATTAAAGAATGTTGACTTGTTTTTATCAAAGGGAAAGAACAAGAGATGATTTAATTCAGAAAAAGAAGGAAGATAGCCAACTTTTTCTTCTATCAGACGCAGAGTCTCTGATTTGATATCAAGCTCCTTGATCCATTTTGAGTTAACTTTTGTGCATGGCGAGAGGAGGGGATTCAGTTTCATTTTGTTGCATATGGATTTCCAGTTTTCCCAGCACCATTTGTTGAAGATGCTATCCTCCCTCCATTGCATGCTTTTAGCTCCTTTATCAAATATAAGATAGTTGTAGCTTTGTGGATTAGTCTCTGTGTCCTCTATTCTGTACCATTGGTCCACACGCCTGTTTTGGTACCAGTACCATGCTGTTTTTGTTACTATTGCTCTGTAATATAGTTTTAAGTCTGGTATCGCTATACTGCCTGATTCACACTTCCTGCTTAGAATTGCTTTTGCTATTCTGGGTCTTTTATTTTTCCATATGAATTTCATGATTGCTTTATCCATTTCTACAAGAAATGCCGTTGGGATTTTGATTGGCATTGCATTAAACCTATAGAGAACTTTTGGTAATATCGCCATTTTGATGATGTTAGTTCTGCCTATCCATGAACAGGGTATATTTTTCCATCTTCTAAGATCTTCTTCTATTTCTCTCTTTAGGGTTCTGTAGTTTTCATTGTATAAGTCTTTTACCTCTTTTGTTAGGTTGATTCCCAAGTATTTTATTTTTTTTGAAGATATTGTGAATGGAGTGGTTGTCCTCATTTCCATTTCAGAGGATTTGTCGCTGATATACAGGAATGCCTTTGATTTATGCGTGTTGATTTTAAATCCTGCCACTTTGCTGAATTCATTTATTAGTTCTAGTAGTTGAAGACCTTAAAAGAGCATACTATAGGGATACTGTCACATTGATGTTCATAGCAGCACAATTCACAATAGCTAGACTGTGGAACCAACCCAGATGCCCTTCAATAGATGAATGGATAAAAAAATGTGGCATTTATACACAGTGGAGTATTATGCAGCACTAAAAAATGACAAAATCATGGAATTTGCAGGGAAATGGATGGCACTAGAGCAGATTATGCTAAGTGAAGCTAGCCAATCCCTAAAAAACAAATGCCAAATGTCTTCTTTGATATAATGAGAGCAACTAAGAACAGAGCAGGGAGGAAGAGCAGGAGGAAAAGAGTAACATTAAACAGAGACATGAGGTGGGAGGGAAAGGTAGAGAAAAGGGAAATTGCATGGAAATGGAAGGAGACCCTCATTGTTATACAAAATTACATATAAGAGGTTGTGAGGGGAATGGGAAAAAAAAACAAGGAGAGAAATGAATTACAGTAGATGGGGTAGAGAGAGAAGATGGGAGGGGAGGGGAGGGGGGATAATAGAGGATAGGAAAGGTAGTAGAATACAACAGTTACTAATATGGCATTATGTAAAAATGTGGATGTGTAACCGATGTGATTCTGCAATCTGTATTTGGGGTAAAAATGGGAGTTCATAACCCACTTGAATCTAATGTATGAAATATGATATGTCAAGAGCTTTGTAATGTTTTGAACAACCAATAAAAAAAGTGAATTCCTTTAATGAAAAAAAAAGTGTCTTGCAAATCTTCATCTAAATATCTAGCCTATTGCCTTTACCATACAGAATTCAATCTGATTGTTTCACATAGATTTTATTAATCACTAGGACTGTTAGAGGCCATCGACATCACATATTTTTACAGAAACAAAGCTCCTCAAAGTTTAAATAGTAAGTTAATGATTTGAATTTGTAAGCCTTGGAACCCTGGTCTCCTGACTCATAGCCTCAGTCTATGGCTTTAGCCATCTTTATCCTTATTCCCAGTCCTCTAAAGGACTTCAGAATAGACTAGTAAACAGATAATGAGACCCAGTTTCATATCTATTGTTGTTTTACTAGCACTACTGACTAGTAAAAAAGGATTTCTTGACCCAAATTTAAATTGTATTTGAAATATATAGATAAGTGAATCTTTCTTGATCTAGGAAACATTAATCAGATTCTAGCAAAAGCAAATATTCTTAAAATGCACCAAGAAAGCATATTATTTAAGAAAAATCACTTTTTAAATCATTTTCTGGATTTTTAATAGTTATCTAATTTATGTATTGTAAGGAATTTTTATTATTTTTGTGGGCTTGGTTTTTAAAAATTTATTTACTGATATTAATATTGCTTAAAGCAAAGCACAGCTTCTTTTAAAATATAAAACCCTTGCTACATCACTGTTAATAATATTTATTTTGATTATTAAGCCTAAACAGAATAATAAAATATATATCATTTCCTGTTAAGAAAATAACTATGTTACCATTATATTTTATTTCTATTTTTTGTGAACTGTTATTAAGTATTAAATTATATTCTAAAATTCAATCGTTGGTTACATTTCTATACTGCCTTGATTTAGAAGTTTGTGATTCCCCTGACCACTAGGAATTGTATAATTGTTTCTAAATTCTCTCTTATTTGAGGGGAATATATAAATCTTAAACTGAATTATCATTACTGAAAGTGGGATTAAGGGCCATACTATAGTACTGTTATGGTTTAGATTCTGTGTCCCCCAAAAGCTCACATGTGAGGCAATGCTAGAAGGTTTAGAGGTGAAATGATTGGGTTATGAAAGCCTTAACCCAATTAGTGGATTAATCCCCAGATAGGATTAACTGGTAGTAACTGAAGACAGGTAGGGTGTGGCTGGAGGAGGTGGGTCTCTAAGGGTATGCCTTTGGGCTTATATTTTTCTTTGTTGGGTCTCTTTCTTCTTTCTGGTGCCATATTCCCAACTGCTTTCCTTTACCGCATTCTTCAACCATGATGTTTTGCCTCACTATGGACTAAGACCTCTGAAACTGTGAGCCTCCAAATAAACTTTTCCTCCTCTAAAATTGTTCTTGTCAGGTCTTTTGGTTGCAGCAGTAAAAACGCTGACTAAAACAAATACCTATTGGAGTTGTTGTATCTTTCTATATTTTCACGAGTTTGAGAGTCTTAAATGAAAGAAAGTATGAATTAGAAGGATGTCTTATGGTTAGTACCTACTAGTAGTTTATGTATTAATGGTAAAGTGATCATTAAATCTTATTCCTTTTAAAAAATATTATTTTAGATATTGATGGACCTTTATTTTATTAATTTATTCATATGCAGTGCTGAGCCTCGAACCTAGTGCCTCACACATGCTAGGCAAGCACTCTACCATTAAGCCATAACCCCAGCCCTAAATCTTATTCCTTCTTTTGATGAAATCAGCCACAGAGGAGGAGAATTTGGATGGTGGAGATGGGTAACTTTGGAACAAGTGTGTGCTGAAAATTAGGGCAGGCCTGAGTAGATTGTTAATTGTGAATGATATATTACAATTACACTAACTGCCCAATAATGTATCCCTAAAAGATTAAGGATGACACTAATAATTGTAAGATTTATATTTCTTTAAATCTTATTCTGAGACTGACATATTTCTAACAACTTTATATGAATTAACTCATTAAATTTTCCTAACAAACTGAGGTGAGTACTGTTAGTATCACCATTGTATAGATAAGGAAATTGAGTATTATAAACTGACCAGAGTCTATTTAGTCATACTCTAAGTTCTTTAAAGTAGATATATGAGGTAGCCATTAGTTAAAGGTGAAGGCAACAGGCTTTTCCCTCACCATCTCATTATCAGGAATTTAAAAAAATAAATTTGTTATTTGTACATGAATGTTCATAATAGAATTATTCACAAAAACCTAAAAAATGGAAACAACCCAAATGTCCAACAACAGAAGAAAGGGTAAACAAAATGTGGTCTATACATATAAGGTAATATTATTCAAATAGAAAAAAGGTATAAAATTCTGGTAAATGTTACAATATGGAGAAATCCTGAAAGCTTTATGCTTAATAGAATAAGCCAGACAAAGAAGGACAAATGTATGATTCCACTTATATGAGTTACATAGGATAGGCAAATTCACAAAGGCACAAAGAAGAAGTTACTAGGGAATATGAGAAGAGATGAGAAAATATTATTTAAATGTTATGGAGTTCCTATTTGAGATGAAATAAAAGCTCAGGAAGGAAATGATGGCAATGCTTAGACAACATTGTGAATGTAATAATGCTACCAAATTATATAATTAAAATGATGAATTTTATACTATGTATATTTTTTTAAAGCAAGTTTGAGGATAAATTCAACTCAGACATAAACATTTGTTTTTTTGTTTTGGGTTTTTTTTTTGTTTTTTGGGGTTTTTTTTTTGGTAACAGGAATTGAACTCAGGGGCATTTGACCACTGAGCCACATCCCCAGCCCTATTTTGTATTTTATTTAGAGACAGGATCTTACTGAATTGCTTAGTGCCTGGCTTTTGCTGAGGCTAGCTTTGAACTTGTGATCCTCCTGCCTCAGCCTCCCAAGCTGCTGGGATTTCAGGTGTACGCCACCATGCCTGGCATCAAACATTTGTAAACAAATATTTTTCCATATTTTCATTGGTCCATTATAATTATACATAATAGTGAGATTTGTTGTTACATATTCTAAGCAAGTATTGTCACTAGGCAGAAAATATAGGTTAGACAACCTGTCCACTAAGCTAAATAATGACTCATATCTCAGGCCTTTGGAAGTTCCTACCATACCTGACACAAAAGTTTATGCAGGAGTAAGAAAAAAGTCTAGAGAGAGGGTTACAATAAATTTATGGTAGAACATATGCTGTACATTAATGGGTAGACAGAGAATAATTTAAAATCAAGTCTTGGGAACAGTCAAACCAAGTGCTCACTTCATTCTTCTATCCCATTTATATAAGCATGTGCCTGGGGGCTCTGAAATAGTTTAATCAATCCACATATTCTAGACATTTCTGTGTTAGACACATTCCTGACCGAGGGGGAAAAAAAAGATGGCTTATCAAATTTAATAGATTGGAAGGCTTTATAAAAGGACTATTCCTCATTTAAAAAGGTAAGCAGTAGAATATGAAGTTTTAATAGCCAAACTTCATGGAATATAACTTTCAATACATTTTATCAAATGTTTACATATGAAAAATTTATATTTATTCCAAACACAATATAACATTTATTTCAAGTCATATTTCAAATACAATTTCTTCTCTTCTTTTTTTTTTTGGTACTGGGTATTGAGCTCAGGGGCACTCAACCACTGAGCCACATCCCCAGTCCTGTTTTGTATTTTATTTAGAGACAAGGTCTCACTGAATTGCTTAGGGCCTTGCTTTTGCTGAGGCTGGCTTTGAACCAATCATCCTCCTGCCTCAGCCTCCAGAGCTGCTGGAATTACAAGCATTTGCCACCTTGCCCAGCACCCATCAACATTTTTGACCCAACTAAATCATATATGAAATTTGAAATACACCTGTTAGTAAGTAAAGTAATACTACTGATCCTGATGTTTCACCTTCTTTTTTAGTAGTTCAGGGTTTTTACCATCATTAGACTGAAGGGAAGCATTGTTAGCAAAGGAAATAGGCATTCTTTTCTCTTGAAAGAATTTTTTCTTTTCCTGTTTTGGAAGGAATTAGAAGGGTAAAATGTCATTCCATCTTGCTTCCTCTAGGATCTATTACCTAACTCTGATCATTCCTTTACAGAGTCTCCTCTAAGCACTGATGCTGTCAGCTTCTACTTTATAAAGATTTACTTCTCTGATGTTTGACTTTGTAAGTGTTGTTTAGTATTTTTCTTATGTGTATGTGTTCTGCCTTCTCAACTAGGCTGTGAGATCCTTGAGTGGCTCTGTCTATTATTTTGCATTACCATACAGCTTTTCAGGCAAACTCTTCTCAGTAAGTGATGGTGCACTAAACGCCAAATTTTCAAATGCATATAAAGTGCGCGCACGCACACACACACACACACACACACACCCATAGCCAAACATTTTATCCAGAGAAAGAATGGACTATCAAATTTCCAAGTAGGGTTTACAAGTGCTTCTAACCCTTGCATCTCAGATTCTGAGGCTTCGCTAGATAAGAGAGTAAAGGATTTGTTTGTGTTTGCCCCTGATCATTATTCTCATTGGTTATAGGACAGCTCATAGGCATCATGCTTGCCTTAGGTGCTGAGCACAAGGATGGCAAGACCAAGAAAATTTTACAAGCTATTTTGGGCCAAATGCAAAGGAAAAGTGGGAACTAAAGTTGTGGTGTTCAGTATCTTTTCTTTTGTGAGACATTACATTTTTGAGTGACTGGGAAAAGAATGAAAAATATAGAAGTGAACAATATCATAAAATTATGGCATATAAGCCAATTTGAGCTTGCAACCTGTTTTTTTTTTTTTTTTTGCTTTGTTTTGTTTTTCCTTTGGCTTTTAAATGTTTTCATCAGTGCATCATAGTTATATATAATAGTGGAGTTTGTTTTGACATATTCATAAATGCATATAACATAATTTGCTCCATTTCAATCCCCAGCACTTCTTTCCCTCCCATCCTCTCTCCCCCTGATCCCCATCCTCTACTGGTCTTCCTTCTATTTATCTATTTCTTTTTAATTGGTGCATGATAGTTATACATAAAAGTGGACTTCATTGTGATATTCATACATGTGCACAGCATAATTTGGTCCATTTCATTCTGGAGATACTCCCCTTTCCCACCCATCCTACCTCTCCCTTGATCCCTTAACACTATTCCACTGTTCCCCCTTATGTTTTCATGAAATCCTCTTTTTTGTTGTTTATTTCTTTCTAGCTTCCCCATATGAGAGAAAACATCCAACCCTTGACTTTCTGAGTCTGTCTTATTAAATATTTACCAGCAAATGCCATACTTTCATTCTTCTTTTTGCCACATCCTATTTTTTGGGGGGGCTACTGGGGATTGAAGTTAGGGGCACTCAACCACTGAGCCACATCCCCAGCCATATTTTATATTTTATTTAGAGGCAGAGTTTCACTGAGTTGCTTAGTGCCTTGTCGTTGCTGTGGTTGGCTTTGAACTCCTGATCCTCCTGCCTCAGCCTCTGAGCTGCTGGGATTACAGGCATACACCATCTTATCCAGCTATGCCACATTCTATTTTTGTGAATAAAGTTTTATTAGAACATGGATATGCCCATTTATTTACATATTGTTTTTGGCTACTTTGAAACTGCAATGCTTAGTTGAAAAGTTGTGGCAGAGATCATCGAGACTGAAATGTCTAAATTATTTACTATCTGATCTTTAAAAGGACTCCTGCCTCCTGGAATACTACCTACATGGATATTTTTAAATAGCAATACTGAATTTTGGTATTGCTTTGAAATAAGAATAAATACATAAAAAGGTTAAAAATTGATTGTTTATATTATACTAGAAGTCAATGAAATGCTTTTGAGTTTATGATTCCTTTTGTGGTGTGATCTGAGGCACACACTTGTCCCCAAAGAAACATACCATTTCCTGGTAGAATTTGAGGAACCTGCCACTACAGATGTTCTCAATTTAAGACAAATTTTTTTCCCTTTCATTATTGCTGTTTAATTCTGAGAAGCTTTGTTAATTTTGACAGCTATAATAATTTGTCTCTTTTCCTCTCCCTCCAAAAAAACTGCTTAGTGCTCTCAAAAGCTTGCTTAATAGTTATTGCATATTCTTGAATTATATGCAGTAAGCAATAGTAATTTTCTAAATGAAAACCCAAGCTTCCTTAGTGAAACCACCGAGACCATGAATAGAAACAAAGAAAAGTCCGTGAAATATTCAATAAATGTTTATTTGCATTTATAATAACTTTGTGTACAAGCTTGACATTAATGTACTTACCATTTATCCATACATACATCTGTTGAGCTTTTTCTTTTGAAAGGGGATTATTTTTAAAAAGCACAAATATGCTCATCTATTCCTTTGTCCTGTTAAGTCAAATCTGTTAGAATATATATATGCACATGAGGGAACATGCCTATTAATCTGTTTTCAGTCTTTTTTTTTTTCTATGTGCACATATGTATGAATTCATCTCCTACTTGTCTTTCCTGCAGAATAAGAAGAAAGAATAACAATGAAATCCACAGAAAAGTTGAGGGTTGATCTTGGGATAGGGAGGAAACAGCAAAGAAGGAATGGAACTGAGTTCATGTTTTATTTCATTGAACCTAGCAATCCTGTGAGCTTAATAAGGTACAATTACCCCATCTTTAAATAAAAGGAAGCTGAATCTCAAAGAAGCTGAGTTGCCTAAGGTTAAACAGTTAATCAATAGCAGCAATGGTCCTCTAATTCTCACTGTAAATTCTGGGGTTTTATTCCCATTATACTCCATTGCCTCTTCAACATCTTTCCATTTCCCTAGAGGTTATCATGCTAAAACATAATTTCCTCTCTCTTAGAAATATAACTTGGCCTTCTGGAACTTAGAACCATTTCTATTAGAGTGTTTGCCATTACTTGATCCCACCCCAAACCCCATATTAAAATCAAATCTCCCAAATTTAAAGATGTTCCTTAATTTGTCTAGATATCTATTAGTCAACCCACCACCAAGCTGATACCTAATAATAATCTCTTTGTTTTATCAAAATTGAAGTAAGACACTGCTCTGTTACAAATTCTGAATTAAAATCAAGTGAACAATCTTTTTCATGTAACTAAGTCTCAATTAAGAATGTATAATAATTAGTTTTAAATTGGGGTAAATCATCAAAGAAAGTTAGGTATCCTGGGAGTTATTTACATGCGAACAGATGCCTATGGAAGTTAAATGGAGTGTGGAAATTTCGCAGCATGCTGTAGTAGGGGAGATAAATTAATAACATGATCACATCTCAAGTTATGTCTGGTATGAAATAGAATTTTTTATATATTTTTCAAAGATTCCTATTTTCAGTAGTAGAAGACAGGAGAAAGTTCAAATAGTTGTTTTGATATGTATGATCACAAAGAATACCAACACAAATACATCTAACCTCAGTAGCAAAGACTTAGTATACATACTTAGAACAAAAATCAACGAGGATATTTTTTAAATATCCAAAATGATTACTGCATGTACATCATCAATAAGGTACTAGAGGAATTGGAAGGATGTTCCACAGGACATTGAGCCCCACTTTTGGGTAGCATCTCATACACATGCTTAGGCAGATGATTATTATAGTGGTAGCAAACATCAGAACCTATCAGGCACTCCTTTGGTTTGCCTAAGTCAATGAAATCTCAGTTTAAGCTCATCCCTCTCTTTCGTTACAGAGAAGTGGAGTCAGCTAGAAAAAAGCCACCATTTCACACCTATAGCTCTGTCCCTGCTATATTGTGTCTTGTTTACTTTCTTTTAAGCTAAAGTGGTATTTAATCCTATGGTATTGGTTAACTTTGAAATGCCCTAATTAGGCATTCACACTTCAGGTATGGCTAATTAGCATTTGAATGCTCTAATTAGAGTACGTTTTCCTGTTTTGGCATCCTTGTGTCATATCAGAACACACAAGGTTTAATAATTTACATATTACCTATTGGAAATTATTTTTCACTAATGAAATAAATGATGTTTCAAAATAGACACTGGTTAGAAAGAATGGTTAGTCACCTTTGGGCCTACATGAGCAGGTGAAACCCTGAGTTCTCATCTTCTTCTAGGGCTTTATTTAGCTAAGTGTGCAGCCTTTACCAAAATTCTGTGGTTATATTCTCAAATTTAGCTGTACCTGGTCACTAATATGTAGTTTTTGTGCTTCAAATGAAACTTGCATGCAGACTTCTTGTCATAGAGACTAAAAAGGCAGAAAACTAGAACTTCATGAATTTACAAAGAGAGGTTGCATTGGTTTGCTACTAAATGTTTGCATGTCCTGCAGAATTTAGTGTGAATTGTAGGGAAGAAAATCTTGCTTATACTCTCTTAGATTCTGCAGTTGGGTATGACAATTAAACTGACATAAGATATTAACATGAGAAAAGTACACAGATTTTATGCAATATTTTTATGTACACACAGGAGTCCTCATAGGAAAAAGGAAAAAACAAAGAAGCAGTTAAAACTGAACCTTTAAACTGGGCGTGGGGGCACACACCTGTAATCCCAGCAGCTCAGGAGACTGAGACAGGAGGATTGAGGATTCAAAGCCAGCCTCAGCAACCTCGAGACACTAATTTTGCTAAGCAGATCAGTGAGACCCTGTCTCTAAATAAAGTACAAAATAAGACTGGGGATGTGACTCAGTGGTTGAGTGCCCCTGAGTTCAATCCCTAGTACAAAAAAAATCTGAAAATTTATATATTTTTAAACAAAAAATGATAATTTGGGGGAAGCAACAAAACAAAGGGGTGTGGTCTAGGTGTCGTAAATTGTGAATAATTGACTTGGAAATATATGAAAGAAGCTAATGGGAGAAGATATTTCTAGTAGGTTGGTTTGTACAGTTTTTCAGTCTCCAGCCCCCTAAAAATGTTCCCTTCCTGGTACAGAGGTGAAACCCTGAGTGATAATCTTCTCTCTAGGGCTGTATTTGACCAAGTGTGCTGTCCCATCTTTTTTAATGGAAAACTTATTGACCTGATTTTATGTAGAATGGGGGAGCCAACAAGCCCTTACTGCATCTGCTGTTTCTCAAATGTCTTAAGCCCAGAACAATCAATATAACAGAACAGCATATTTTGGGGCAGTGTTTTCTGAACTCCTTCAACTCCTTTGCTTTAGTTGTATTATACTACCTGAAAGGGATGACTCAGAGAAGAAAGGACTGACATAATTCTTCCATTTTTTAACAGACTTTTGATCTCACATATTACTCAGAGCTTCATAGGAATTTCACTAAAAACCACACAAAATGTCATGGTTCAGATGTGAGGTGTCTCCCAAAAGCTCATGTGTGAGACAATGCAAGAAAGTTTAGAGGTGAAATGATTGGGTTATGAAAGACTTAAACTAATCAGTACATTAATTCACTAGAATGGATTAATTGGGTGGTAGCTGTAGGCAGCTAGGGTGTGACTGGAAGAGGTAGGTGACTTTAGGGTATATATTTTGTTCTGGTGAGCAGAGATTGGTCTCTCTCTGCTTCTCAATTGCCATGACCTGAGTGCTATCCTCCACCACATCCTTCTGCCATAATGTTTTGCCTCATCTCAGATGCAGAGCAACAAAGATGGCCTTCTATAGACTGACCTCTGAAACTGTGAGTGCCAAATAAACTTCCTCCTCTAAAATTGTTCTTCTCAGGTCTTTTGGTCACAGTGGTGAAAAAGCTAACTAAAACATGTAATACCAAGAACATAGAAGAAAGTGACATAAAATAATTTATTTTAAAAATCTGGTAGTTGGCTGGGATTGTGGCTCAGCGGTTAAGTGCTCAACTAGCATGGGTGGGACCCGGGTTCGATTCTCAGCACCACATAAAAAATAAATAAAGGCATTGTGTTGTGTCCATCTACAAAAAAAAAAAAAAAGATTCTCTCTCTATCTCTCTCTCTCCTCTATCTCTTTAAAAAAAATCTGGTAGTATATGGATACTTCCCATCTCTGGCAAAAATATCTAATAATTTTTAAAGACTTCTAGAGCTAATAAACAAATTTAGCAAAGTAGCATATTATAAAATCAACATACAAAAATCAATAGCTTTCCTATATACTAATAATGAATCTGCTCAGAAAAAATCAGGAAAACAATTCCATTCACAATAACCTCAAAAAAGAAAGAAACCTAGGAATAAATCTAATCAAGGAGGTGAAAGACCTCTACAATGAAAACTATGGAACATTGCAGAAATTGAAGAAGACTCAAACAATGTTCATGAATAGGCAGAATCAATATTGTTAAAATGGCCATACTACCAAAAGCAATACACAGATTCAATGAAATCTCTATCCTCATACCAATTGACATTGTTCATAGAATTGGCAAAGATACCAAAAACATACATTGGAGAAAAGATAGCCTTTTTACCAAATGATGCTAGGAAAACTCTTTATCCATATGTAGAAGAATGAGACTAGACCCTTATCTCTCACCCTGCACAAACACAAAAATCAAATCCAAATGGATCAAATACCTAAGAATTAAACCAGAAACTATGCAACTACTAAAGAAAACATAGGGTCAATACTTCAATATGTGGGCACAGGCAACAACTTTCTCATTAGGATCCCTAAAGCTCAGAAAATAATGTCAAGCTTTAATGAATGGGATGGCATCAAATTAAAAAGCTTTTGTACATGGGCTGGGGTTGTGGCTCAGTGGTAGAGCACTCGCCTAGCATGTGTGAGGCCCTGGGTTCAATCCTCAGCACCATATAAAAATAAAGTAAATAAAATAAAGGTATTGTGTCCAACTACAACTTAAAAAAAGCTTCTGCATAGCTGGCAGTGTCTCAGGAATACTGGGGCATAATATAACTTGACTGATTTCTTTTTTTTTAATATTTATTTTTCAGTTTTAGGTAGACACATTATCTTTATTTTATTTTTATGTGGTGCTGTGCTGAGGATTAAACCAAGTGCCTCATTCATGTTAGGTGAGCATTCTACCACTGAGCCATAATCCCAACCCCAATTTGGCTGATTTCTTTAGCATTTATTCCCATGTTGACCTACACATTCCCTAACTTCCCATCTGGCTGTAGCCAAATCCAGTTTGCAAACATTTTCAGTAAAAGGCTAGATAGTATATACTTTAAATATTCTTTTAGAGAGAAAGAGAGAGAGAGAGAGAGAGAGAGAGAGAGAGAGAGAGAGAGAGAGAGAGAGAGAGAGAGAGAGAGAGAGAGAGAGAGAGAGAGAGAATTTTAATATTTATTTTTTAGTTTTCGGCGGACACGACATCTTTGTTTGTATGTGGTGCTGAGGATCGAACCCGGGCCGCACACATACCAGGCGAGCATGCTACCGCTTGAGCCACATCCCCAGCCATAATGGTATATACTTTAAACATCATGTGCCATAGTCTTTCTACCTTAACTACTCAATTGTATACAATAACTGAGCAAATAGGTGTTCCAATCAAATGTTATTTACAAAACCAGTCCCAAGACCAAAGGTCATAGTTTGGTAATAATTACCTTAGATCATATAAAGGGAGGGAAAAGAGGGTGCTCTGTGAAATTTTGGGAGGGTTCTTTATATTTTGGCAAGTTTAATCTTTTCTCTGTATTATGAGCTATATCGTGTCCCCTCTTCCACTACTAACTTCTAGTAGTCCAGAAACATTTAAAGAGATATTAAGGCAAAATGAGGACCTATGAATGGTTCCCAATCCTGTATAATCTCCTTATAAGAAGAAGAGATTATAATACAAACACTGCACAAAACCAAGTGTGAACAGTGAAGACAATGAGAAAGCGGCCATCTGCAAGTCAAAGAGAGAATGCTTGAGAAATAAACTCTGCTGGCACTTTAATTGTGTATATTTATTCCTAGCCTCTAGAACTGTAGAAAACAAAAGATTGTTGTATTTGGTTGTGGAAGCCCTGGCAAACTAATACACTTTGAGATATAAAATGTAAATGTTTTCTATCATTTTAATTAATTCATTGATTTTTTTTCTGAGGCAGAAGTTTTGTTGAAATATATTCATCATTTCTACATATTGTCTTAGAGGTAGAAAATCTTTCTCTTTTCCTTCAATGAAGGATTATTCCATGCCTCCTTCTGGTACTTTTATGCTCTCTTGTTTTGCACATTTAAATTTCGATCTGTTTGTAATTGAACCTTATGTGAAGTATAAACTGAATGCATCTTTATTTTTCTCCAGAGTGCTACCTAGTTTTTCAAACAGAATTCTTTATTTTATTTTTCTTATCACCAGTGTATAATGCCACTCCTTTCAGAATCTGAAGTTGTGTATATATAGTATCTCTAAAATTCCTATTCCAGTCTTTTTATTCCTATGGCAATATTACATAATTTAAACTACTTTGTCTTTTTGTATATATCTGCTAAGGCTAGTTCTTCCACATTGCTTTTCCTTTTTAGAGTTTTTCTGTATATCAATTTTATTTATATTGTATCAAATTTGTCTTACATCAAAACATCACATTTTACCCCATAAATATATCCAGTCATTATTAATCTATTAGAAAGATTTGTCTTGTTTCCCAACACAAAAGTAAAATCTTATGAATCTTACTATTATTTTAATATTTTCCAAATGGTTTCTCTTGGGCTTTCCATATATAACATCATATCATCTGCAAATGGTGATACTTTTACCTCAACCTTTGTTTTTCTAATTGAACTGCATTGACATCTCCTATAGAGTTAAATACAAAAGGTGAGAGTATGCAACTCTACCTTGATCCTGAATTTAGTGCAAATATCTTTAGTGTCTTCCTCGCTGCTTACCAAGGAGGACTAAAATAGATAAATATTTTCACAAAAAAGACATATTTATTATATATGAACACATCTTTCTTGAGCACCTACTATATATTAGGTGATGTCGAAGGTACTTGAGAGACTTCTAAAAGCCAAAAGTAAAGAGAGAAAAAGAAATACCTTCACTTTTGGTATTTGCATTTCAGTGGAATATTGAGGTACAGACTTATTGTTTTCTCCTTTCTACATACAAGTGAAAGCTGTATTTCTCAGTATCCCTGCAGGTAGACATGGGCATCAGCTGAACTGCAGACAATGGAAGGTACACAGAAGTGACATGTGTCACAACCTGAAATAAGAAGTGAAGACCTATTCTCTTTCTCTTTAGTCTTTAGAAAGCCAGTGTTATGGTTTAGATATGTGGTGTCCCCCAAAAGCTCATGTGTGAGACAATACAAGAAAGCTTACAGATGAAATGATTGAGTTATGAGAACCTTAACCTAATCAGTACACTAATCCCCTGACAGGGAATAAATGGGTGGTAACTACAGGCAGGTAGGGTGAGGCGGGAGGAGGTGGTCATTGGGGGCGTGCCTTTGGGCTACATATTTTGTGTTGGTGAGCAGAGCATGCTCTCTCTCTTTCTCTCTCTCTCTCTCTCTGTTTCATGGTGCCACATTCCCAGGTGCTTTCCTCTGCTGCACCATTTGGCCATGATGTTCTGCCTCCTTTCCAGCCCAGAGCAACAAGTTAGCCATCTATGGACTGAGACTTCTGAAATGGTGGGCCCCCAAATAAACTTTTATTTCTCTAAAATAGTTCTCATCAGTCTTTTGGTCACAGCAGTGAAAAAACTGACTAAAACAGTCAGACAGAGACAGTCCAGTAAGGGATTCCAAGGATATCCTTTGGAAAAGCAGTTTTAAAAGGGGAAGGTGCGTGGAGGCTTACTCAGCATTCAGAGGTGGAACATAAGATAAAATATATAGAAATCAATGACTTTTATAGTACGTGTGAAAACAACAATCAATTGATGATGCAATGGTAGAAATAATTTCATTTCATTTATAGTAGTCTCAAAAAAGAAAAAAATGTCCTAGGAATATATCTTGTGAAAAATGTTCAAGACCAATATGAAAAAAATATATACTTGAGGAACAAGAAAAGTATTTGAACAAATAGAAAGGCCTGACATATTCTTGGCTAAAAACCCAGCTTCATATATCAATCCTCTGGTTTGCTCAGGATTTTCTCCTAGTGTCATTACTGAAAGTTCCACTTCTTAGGAAACTCATCAGTGCTGGGTAACCTGGAAAATCACTAATCATAGAACAAGGGTATTTATTATAGTATTCTGTAAGAGAAAAAAATACTAAAACTGCTCCAAAGTCCACCAAAAATATGCTGTTTGAATAAACTTGGTACGTCTATACAATGGAATGCTCCATAGCAGGGTGGGAGGTTGAGTGTGTGACGGGTAAGGAATAGTGGGATATAATCCAAAGACAAAAGAATATCAGAGTCATCCTAAATTTCAGTAGACTTTAACTTTACTTCCTTTTTGGGGGGAGGTGCTGGGGATTGAACACCAGTGTACTTTGTCACTGAGCTACATCCAGCACTCCCCCGCCTTTTGATTGTGCTGGGGATTGAACCCAGGGTCTTGTACATGCTAGGTAAGCACTCTACCAACTGAGCTATCAGTAGACTTATTAGCAATAAAACTGGTATTGTTATTTTGAAATTCCACAGATTGATATACCCACAAATTAAAATATATACTCACAAGTACATACATGCACATGGTGGAATCATATGAAATTATTACTATTCTGTAACAATTAGTTCATAAAAAGTTATTTTAACATGGATTAACCTAATACAGATAGATAAGTAGATAGATAGATAGATAGATAGATATAAAGCAAATTAGTAATTATGATAATTTTAAGAATCAAGTTATGACCTAAGGATCTGGTATTATAGCTCAGTGGTAGAGTGATTGCCTATCATATGTGAGGCACTGGGTTCGTTCCTTAACACCACATAAAAAGAAATAAAATAAAGGCATTGTGTGTGACCTAAGAGAAACATCCACAGACCTATTTGAAAGGAAATTTCAGAGTTCCTTAACTCTGTATAATAAAAAAATATAGAATTAATGACAATCCTGTGGCAACTAGCATAATTAGCCTCCAGATCATTGTCTGACTTTCATTTCTCATTAAAAAGAATTGGAGCTGTATAGAAAAAGTCAGTTCCACATCTGGAAAAGAATACTTGTAAACTTGAGTTATCTTTTGCCTACAGGTGAAGAAGTGAGACATCAAAAGAAATCAAGATATGTTGAAATTCATAATGGTGCTTAAACATAATTAAAGATGCCAGGTGTAGTGACACATGCCTGTAATCCCAGTGGCTTGGGATTTTGAGGCAGGAGGATCAAGAGTTCAGCAACTTAGTGAGGTGCTAAGCAACTCGGTGAAACCCTGTCTCTAAATAAAATGTAAAAGAGGGCTGGGATGTGGCTCAGTGGTTAAGTGCTCCTGAGTTCAATCCCCCGGTACCAAAAAAGAAAAAAAAAATTAAAGATGTTCTCTTAAAATTGCTTAGGTATCAATTAATTGTTCTGAAAATGGATGATGATGATGGTGATGATGAAGGAGGAGGAGGAGGAAGAGGAGGAAGAGGAAAAGGAGGAAAAAAGGAAGAGGAAAACTGAAATGATGACATCTCTGCAGATAAATAGTTAAGGAATGAGAATTGCATTTTTTTTTTTTTTGTTACTGGGGATAGAACCCAGGGGCACTCGACCACTGAGCCACATCCCCAGCCCTCTTTCATATTTTATTTAGAGACAGAGTCTCATTGAGGTGCTTAGTGCCTCTGGTTGCTGAGTCTGGCTTTGAACTCATGATCCTCCTGTCTCAGCCTCCCAAACTACTGGGATTACAGGTGTGTACCACTGCACCTGGCTCTTCTTTTTTTGTGTGTACTGGGGATTGAACCCAGGGACACTTAATGACTGAGCCACATCTCCAGCCCTTTGTATTTTTTATTTTGAGACAGAGTTTCACTAATTGGCTGAGGCTGGCCTCAAACTTTTGATCCTCTTGCCTTAGGCTTCTGAATTGGTGGGATTATAGGCATGTGCCACCATGCCCAGCTGACTGTTGCTTTTAGAAATGTAGAGATCATTGATGAATTTGACAGATATGTTTTTGGTGGAGTGGTAGAGGTATAAGATCAAATAAATTTTTTTAAGGAAAATTGGAGAGAAGTACAATAAACATAGGCAGCATTTTTGGAGAAGTTCTGCTGCCATAGAAACAGAGAAATGACACTAGCTATTGTGAGAGAAGAGGTCAGGGAAATAATTTACAAGGTGAGAAATAGTACAGTATTTTTGCATACTGATCAGAATGATCCAGTAAAGACAGATACAGTGATTATGCCAGCTGTACTGAAGATAATTTCTGGAAAACTGTATATGAGTATGTAAGAGGTATGCTTAGAAACTGGCTTTTTTTTTTGAACAGGCATAAGACCCCTCTAATAGACAACCTTTGCTTGGTTTCCCAGTTGATCTGACTGAGAAACTAAGAATTGCACTCCAGTCTGTGGCTTTTCTTACCCAATTCTGATTCTTCTTCTCTCTGCTTTCAGGGGTATCAGTTCTGTGTTGAGGTCTGAAGACATTCTCTACCTTCTGCTCCATCACACTTAATCCTTCACAAATGATTCTTCAATACATTTTGTATGCTTCAAATCCTGTCTTGACATCTCCTTCTTGGAGGGCCCAGATCAATTCATCCTGCGGAAATACTTTCAAGTGTGCTTCAAGAGGAAATAGCTATTGGATAAAAAAATCCTCATTCTTCTACAGGAATACAACATTGCACATATTCTTTTTTTAAGGTTAGCTTGGTAAATTATATTTTACTAAAAATTTATCTATTACATCTAAAATTTTGAATTTATTTATGTGAAATTTACCACATATATATATATATATATATATATATATATATATATATATATATATTTTATTTTTCTTGCCCTTCCTGTCTTCCTTTTATTTTCAGAATTAAATGGAATTCTGGGAATTAAATGCTAGATCTCAAGCATGCTAGGCAAGAGCTCTATTACTTACCTATTCCTCCAATCCCTCTTTATGTCTTATTTTGTTTATTTTTCTTTCTCCCTTTCTTTGATTTCATTAATAGAAAGACTATCCATTTCATTATTATTAATAAAGATATAATTTTAAATTATCAATGATATCAACTATTAGATCTAACAAATGAAGTCAGTATAGTATTGTCTAGAAATCCATGGTATTTCTTTACAAAAATAATGATCTAGTGGAAAAAGAAACCAAGAAAATAATCCCATTTGTAATACCATCAAAAAATAAAATACAAGGAGAATGACTGAGGAATGATATTGGACTAATATATTGTTGTATATATGTACAAAAATGTATCAATGAATTACACCATTATGTACAACTCAATGCACCAATAAAAATATGGGAAAAATTTTAAAAAGATAATACTTAGGAATAGATTTATCCAAGGTGGTGAATAATTTGTACATGGGAAACTATATAACACTGATGTAAGAAATTTAAGAAAACATAAATATATGGAAACATTCTACACTCATATATCAGAAGAATTAATATTGTTAAGATGTCCACACTAAAACAATACATAGATTTAATGCACTTCCTAACAAAATTCTAATGATATTTGTCACAGAAATTTTTCCTCTAAAATTCCTATGGGAACATAAAAGACTTAACACCTCTTGATTTAAAATTATATTACAAAGCTTTGGGATGAAAACAGTACGGCATAAAAATAGACATGTAGGCGACTAGAACAGAAGAGAGAGCACTTGTAATAAAAAGATACAATGTCAACTTATTTTTGACAAAACACCGAAAAGACACGATGGGAAAGGATATTCTGTCGATAACTGGTGCTGGGAAAACTGGATTTCCACATGCAGAAGAAGAAATTTAACCCTTATACTATGCACAAAAAACAACTCCAGATGAATGAAAGACCATTTATCCATAAGACCTGAAATTGTAAAACTCCTAGAAGAAAACATATGGGGAACATCTCTTTCACACAGGTATTGGGATTGATTTCTTATACATTACACCAAAAGCTCAGGCTACAAAAGCAAAAATAAATGGAACTCTACCCATCTGAAAATCAGATAGCAAAAGCCTGCGCCTATGTAAGTAAGAAAATTTATTTTAGTATCATGAATAACAGTAAATATGAAGAGCTAGGCTACTTCATTCTCAGAAGGACGTCTAGGATCCAAGTGCAAGGAGGGCTAGGGTGTGGGTATAAATATTTTCAGGGGGTGATTAATGTGGCACCAGATAAGAAATCTCCTCACATAGCAGGGATCATAGCTAGCTAGCATTTGCAAACTGTCTATCTTACCTCTGAGGCGACAGTACTCTCTGCCAGGACAGGTAAATGGTAGGTCCCCATATAAAGAAGCATCTCTATTGAGATGCTCCAATATTTATTCTCCTAGGTATACCTCATTTAGTCCCCCCTCTTCATGATCACATACTTATAGCAATTTATCAAGCATTTAGTCAGCCTCATGAAGACAGCCTCTTTTAGTGGTGTATGAACATTTTAGCATGGGTCCTGAAATGTCTAAAGAGCAGTTTTCCCATCTGTACTAGGAGTCTCTAAGAAAAACGAACTATGTTTTCCTTTGGTGACCCAGAGAGTGGTGAAACAATATAACAAATGAGAACAGGAGTAGATTTGTATGGGATAGGCTTTGGGATATTATTGGCAACTCTCCCACCATCAGAACCACCTCCACGTAATCCTAACAACAATATTTAAGCCTCCAGATCCTGGATTTCCTCAAATATAGTATATATTATACAATATATAGTATAGTATATAAATACATATACTTTGTACCAGGGAATGAACCCAGGGGTACTTTAACACTGAGCTACATTCCCAGTCCTTTTTAATTTTTATTTTGAGACAGGGTCTTCCTAAGTTGCTGAGGGCCTCATTAAGTTGCTGAGGAGGCTTTGACTGTAAGATCCTCCTGCCTCAGCCTCCTGAGTTGCTGGGATTACAGGCATGTGCCACCATGCCAGGCTTGGCTGGTTCGGGTAAGAGGAAAAGATTTCACCAGTAAGTCATTCTTAACTCACTGACTCTTTTTGCTCATGGTGTCTGACTCACTAAAGTCACTTTATTTCACTTTAAAAAATGCATACGTTTTAGAATTTGTACATTCTTTTGCACTTAGCTGGTTTTTAACTGTTCAAGTCACAAAATTTGGCACTGACTGGTTTCATATGAATACTTTGCTGGAAAAGAACAATTTCCAACTGCCATATACATTTTCTCAGTGAGTTGTTTTTTTTCCCCACAGAATTTATACAGGATGGTTCAATATATGAAATCAGACATAGTAATAAAATTCATAATATAAATGTTTTCATAGAGATATAAAAGGCACACCAATATATTTAATTAAAGTATATAAAGTGTCCATATTTGGGGGAACTGGTAGCAATGACAACAAAAGTCAATCCTTTTCCATGAATTCTACTAATAGAGCACAACATATTCCACACCTCACAATACCCATGAACTGTTTTCCCTCAGGAACTCATTGAAATAGGCTGCTAAATTGTGCATAAGTTAAACAATCTGTAAAATCTCTCTTCAGCTTCATACGCACTGGAGGTCCAATTTAAAAAGGAAAAGTAAAACAAAATCCTGAAATAAAATATATTGCTTATCTATGTGACAAAATATGATTTTAATACTAAGGTACATTCTTATCATAATAAACTACTTTTAAAAACTTGGCATTAGCATCATATTGTGCCATAGACTTAATAAGGTTAGTTTGAGTGCTTCTTTCCTACATCACCTAATAAATCCCTCATTCTCGAATGTCCAATCAAATCAGTTCTGATGGTAAGAGGTAGGGAATGAGTGGGGATAATGCATATGCATATTGATAGCACAATGCTAATAGTATGATTGTCAAGAGAACCTAAGAGATCAAAGAAATCTGATGACTATTCATTCTGATGACTCCAAGGAGAGAAAGGCAAGTGATTTTAGGTCCAAAAGAGGAAAAAAAGCCAAATGAGGAGTAATGGTATAGTGGTAAGGAAAAAAGAAAGGAAAAAAAGAGGGTAAGACTAAAGCCAATAGAGGAAGAAATAATGTGCAATGTGGAGGTGGCTGTCTTGCCAGGTAATTGAAAAAAAAGAAGGGGAATAAACTAACATGAAATTATGATACAGACACTATGTTTCATTGATATAATGCTTTGTCATTCTCACAGTAAGCCTTTCAAACTGAAAACTCTAATTGTCCCATTTGGTAGATAAGGAAACAGATGTCATAGAGAAGTCATGAAATGAAAAAAAGCTAAATAGTGCTGTATAGGGTACAAAAGTGGGACCAGTAAATCCGGGATTAGTACTGTGAAATGAAGATTCTTTTGCCCTTACAGATTGCAGTATAAAACATTTTGTCCAGGGGTATTCAAAAAACTTGCAATGAAGCAAAAGGTGAGACCTGTGTACCTGCATACATTTAGAGAAAAAGCAGTGTTTGCACATCTTGAAAAAATTCAGAATAAAGGAAAAAGTTGCTATAAGAGTATAATATTTTCAAGAATTTCCCATGAGTATAATACTCCCAAGTAGGGAAAATTACTCAAATTGATAAGCTCTAGAGACCAATGGGATATTCTTCGTATGTTCTAACTTAGGGCATGTAGATTTTGATTTTAAGAGTGGTTATGCAGGGCTGAGGTGGTGGCTCAGTGGTAGAGTGCTTGCCTAGCATGCATGAGGCATGGAGTTCCATCCCCTGCACCACATAAAAATAAATAAATAAATATATTGTGTCCATCTTCAGCTAAAAAATTTTAAAAAGAAGAAATTACAACTTGAAAAGGGGAAATAAACATTTAAAAAAGAGTGCTTATGCAAGAAAAGATTATTGATGCCTTTTTATTTCTATTGTCATTGAAGAGACAAAATATTTTATGTGAATTAATCCAAATTCATATAACATATAGCTTGTTTGTGGAGATGCTTTTCTGCTTGAAATTTCCCTGAGGCCTTAGAAGGCTAGATGTTTCTGAGGACAGGCCTTAAGTTAACCATGAAGTTATAGAAAACAGAGAGGGTAAATATTCCAGAAATTGAACAGCACACCATTTTTTTTCACCTATTAGACAATGCTGTGTAAAATGGCTCATTTGGTAAAAATTCATTCCTATCATTTCTAACAGGTACAATTTAAACCAGAACTACTATGTTGGAGATGAATTCACGAGATAGTACTATATATATAACTTTCCCAATTTGTTTAAAATAAAATTCAATGGTAATACATATGATGTATAGAGAATACCTAAATATCTGATGAACATACCATCCTTGAAAGACATTTGGATCATCCATTTCAAATGTATCATCCATTTCAATTTTTCTCCATGGAGAAAATATTAAAGAGAAGGGTCTCTAGAAATTTAAAATACCTCCGATCATTTTTTTAATGCAAATAGATAAGCTGGACTTGGGCAGAGTGGTGACCAAGAAAAGATACTTGCTCTAAAAATATCTTTTGCTTTTATTATCTGGCATCAGGATTCTCTTTAAGTATAATCTAACAGAAGGGAAAGAGAGCAAGGTAACTCCAATTTTAGCCAAACCCATTCATTTTCTCTGCCTCTTTCTTTCTAATTCTTCCTGTTTTATTTCTTCTCTCCTCAACTCTTTCATTGATAGCTCTAAGGAAAAATGGTGTGACAACTTACTAGAATGACTCTAGGAATTTTACTTAATTTCTTTGATCCTCAGTGACTTGTCAAATGGAGAGAGTAACATCATCCATGTCATGGGAGTGTTGTGAAGACTGAGTGGAATAATGCAAGTAAAGTGCTTAGCACAGTGTCAGGGGCATAGT
The DNA here is from genome assembly GCF_021218885.2 of Marmota monax. NCBI lineage: Eukaryota > Metazoa > Chordata > Mammalia > Rodentia > Sciuridae > Marmota > Marmota monax. The sequence continues at coordinate 4,947,943 of NW_026694772.1, forward strand.
AAAGCCACAATAAACCTTCTCCATTATTAGTGTGGAAAGGCTGTTGTCAATCACCCTAATTACTTTCATTTGGGGATTTAGTTGATCTGCCCTGCTTATGAGCTTCAGAGCATTCCTGCAAAAAAAAAAATGTACGATTCTGTTTTTCTTCTTCAAAAAAGTAGTGGGAAAAGAAAAGTTGAAGCTAGAATTAATTTCAGATCAAAATGTTTTCTTCCATTGGTCCCAGGCTGAAATAGCCTCTGACATAAAGGAGAGAGAGGTTGATGCCCAGGGGCCAATTCAGCCTGGGACCACTCACAGAACATCCTTGAATCCATTGTGGAATCAGGAGGCTCTATTCTTGTCTAAGTGGTTACAAGGGGGATTTAAAATGCTAATGACTGTGATCTAGTATTGACAGAAACCTGGGAATAGGGACTCAGATGTTGTCAACAATGGTATAACTTTGCAATACAACTAATACCTAGGGGGGACTCTCAGTGTCAGCTTGTTTCCAGAAGAATCTAATCAATCCACCCAGAGAGGAATGGTACATTTTCTATTAGATTTAAATAGATTCTAAAATGAATACACAGAAAAGCAGTATTCTCACTTAGATTTCAGTTGGACTTTGGTGGATTTGGGCTCACTAGTGTGCTGGATGCATTATATCAAGACACTATATTCTGGAATTCATATGCTACAAACAGATAATTTATCTTCCTTTGAAGCAAAAATCTATTTATTTATATGACTCTTCTTTATTTTTCTTGTTGGAACCAGTTTGCTAAATTTTTTACCCATCTGAGGGCTTTTATTTCTATTTGAATTCAATTCCAAGTTGTCTAGACATCAGCAGCTTAACCCTAGAGCTTAATACTACCACTTTGTGAAATTCTTGTTGCTGAGGTCAAAATAACTTAGAAAGAAAAGTAGCTTTTATGAAAAGTCTAATAAAAACCAACGTTATCTTTATCCTTTAAGTAAGATTCTGTATTTATCTGAAGACCCATATTGTCAATCACTGTAAAAAATATTTAAGAAACTTGAATGAATTTAATTTTGTTTCCTTTATTTGCATTTCTGTCCCCAACCCCCAGTCCCAGACTTGATTAAATTTATCTTCCTATTTTGATAGATAAGAGTATATATATATATATATATATATATATATATATATATATATATATATATATATATATATTCTGAACTGATAGGTCTTTTTTCTAGACACATTTTCTGTCCCTAACTTCCAATAATTTCCCCCATTTATATTTAAAACAAGTCTTCACAGATAAAAAAAAAAAAAGCAAGTGGCTTTTTACTTATCAGAACATTTAGTTTTAGTTTTTCCCAAAGTGATCCATGCAGTCAGTGCAATCCAAATAAAATTATCAAGAGATATTTTCTGTTATTATATTTAAAGAATTGGAGGCAAAGAAAGAAAATTAGGTTGTGTAGGCTGCTTTTGACCATGTATCTGTGCTTGCATATTCTTTTTTTTCTTTATTTTTGTGGCACTGGGTATCAAACCAAGGGCCTCACATCTGCTATGCAAGTTCTCTACCACTAAGCTATACTCACAACTCTTTTTATTTTGAGATAATATCTTGATAAATTGCCCAGGCTGGTCTTGAACTTGCCATCCTCCTGCCTCAGCCTTCTGAGTAGCTGAGATTATAGGCGCTTGCCACCATTACCAGCTGTAATTGTATTCTCCATGCAATTATTTGCTAATGATCTTGCCCCACTGGGATGTAAGCCCTGTGAAAGCAGGTCTCACATTTTTTTTTTTAATCCATCACTGAATCCCAGTCCCCTGCACAATGCTTGGCATTTGGACGATACTCAGTAAATACTTGAGTTAATGAAATTAACCTTGGATTTAGGCATGGGTGAACTTGCAGGTTGGAGCATCAGTGAAGAATCTAGCTTTGAGAAGCTCTGGAGAGGCAGAGGCTAGCCCAGTAGGGTTAAGTCACTATTGTCAAAAAGGTTTTCAGGGAAGGATAGAAAGATAACATGAAAGTGAGTAGAGGAATAAGATGCTCTTATGCAGCTTTTCTTTTTGGTTCACATGAAAAAATAGAATCTATGATTGTGTGTAACTACTATAAAGAAAATAATCTATTAATTTTCCTGAGTTTTAGCGAACATTTTTACTGTATGCAGGGGTGGATGTAGGTGGAGGTGGGAAACTTCATAGGGAAAACCCTCAAAGAGATAGAAATATAAAAAGAAACTCAGTGTGAAATTACAATATCCTTCTTATCATTTCAGTCAATTTGGAAGTCAAATTTTTTAATGTGCTTGTCTGGTTTAGGGAATTAATGATGATAAGAGAGAGAGATATCATTGTACCAACACAATTGAGGGCAAAATCACTATCTTCTAAGGTTAGTTCTTTTTTTAAATTTTTTTAAAAATTTGCTTTACTTAGTTACACATGATACAATGATCTTGACATATCATACATTTGAATCAGATGGGATATAATTTCTTATTTTTCTGAGTATACAGGTTACAGAATCACATTGGTCATGCAGTCACATATATACACACAGTAATAATAATTCTGTTTCATTCTACTATCTTTCCTATCTCCCCAACCCTTCCCCTCCCCTCCCATCTCTTCTCTCTACCTAATCTAGGGTATTAAGGTTAGTTCTTGATTGAATTAAAGTATTCTAATAGATATTTACAGTTGGATAAATACCCCTTAATGATTACATATTATTAAATTCATGCTCTCATAATATACTTTAAATTTGTAAAATATCCCATTCAAATCTATATTAGTATAGCAAAACTCCTCAAAATTGTTTTAGTCCTCAATTCAGTTACATAAACTTTTTTTCCCATTTAAGATTAAATCTAAGGAATGGATATATTAATAAAGGAAAGTTTAAAAAATAAGTAAATAAAATAATCTTGAAGATAAATAAGAGGGAAATAAACATCTAGTTTAACCCTCTTGTTTTACAGATGAGGATGTTGAAGTTCAGAAGTTACTAAAGGTCACCTAGATAGGGCATAGCAAAAATGGATCTCGAATCTTGCTCCATTGACTTAATTGTCTTTTTTCCATATCTTATTCAAAACTTGTACAAAAGACAAATGTTTGACATTAAGTGTGTGAATTGTATGGTATGTGAATTATATCTTAATAAATCTTTTTTGAAAAGATAAAAAGATAAAAGAAAAGTTTAAATGTTTGAAAACATGTCTCCTTCTCTTTTGGTACGTTCTCTATTGTCTTAATTCCAATTTTGAAATGAAAATTTAGAAGCAATAAAAATGATGATATTGAATGAGTTCATGTTCTTTGCAAGTTCTCTCTCTTTTTTTCTGTTGTTACAAGATTAGCGATGCCTTCCAAAGTAGGGATGTGGAAATACTGATTCATTTTTTGATATTTGCCTGAACACTTTTAGAAGTAGCATTTTGGGTTCTTTATTTTTTCAAATAAAATGTAACCTGCTTTTTCACTTGTCTAATAATAACTCATGAACTCTTTCTGCTCAATGCTTAACTATGGTGCCAGGCAAAGTTAAGACTCACATAAGTCTCAACATCAATACTTTTACATTTTATCACATTTTTTTTTTTTTACTGATTGTAGTTTACCAATACCAGGGAAATAGTTTAACAGCATTTTCCTGCTCTTTCTAAAATTAAGACCTCATTTAGTCACTGTTTCATTGTGATTTCTATGCCCTCAGAAATAACCTCTTAACTTATTATTATCATGTCCCAGCAGAAATCAGGGCTTAAATAGGGAAATCTCACACAGAATCTCAGATCTCAATGCTTAACTCTGTTCTCTAAACTGCAGTTGATTTGATGTCGAAAGAAATTGAGTCATTTCACTGACATTCACCATAATGGATACCTCAAACCCTTATTTCATTTAATTTTTCCAGTGAAGTGATGATCTTAAAATTTGTTTACCAGTGTAGAGTTTTGAATCTGGCTTTCAACAGACAATGTATGATTCATTCCCAACCACCATATTTGATGAATACCAGGGACAGTGACATAGGATAGTGTTAGGGTACAAGCAAAAGGTCCTTTATTAATCTGCTTCTTCTTAAGCTGTTTGGGTGTCTGGGAAATGATTTCATTCAGATTCTCCCATTCTCACTTCAAATTGCCTTTCCTATGAATATCAATGTCCTTCTGTTGTTTTAGTGTCCCCCAAAGTACTTATTAATTCCAAATCCACAGAACAGTGGCTGTCAGAATGTGCTCCCTTGGCCCAGGATATCATCCGTATCATTTGAGGACTCACTAGAAATGCAATGCTTAGGTTTCTATCCCCGAATTCCTGAATCAGAAACTAAGGGGGAGGGTTTACCAATTTGTTTTTGTTTTGTTTTGTTTTGGTAGCAGGGATTGAACTCAGGAATACCTGAGCAATGAGCCACATCTCCAGCCCTATTTTTGTATTTTACTTAGACAGGGTCTCACTGAGTTGCTTAGCACCTTGCTTTTGCTGAGGCTGGCTTTGAACCCATGATCCTCCTACCTCAGTCTCTTGAGCCTCTGGGATTACAGGTATGCGCCACCGCATCTGGTAACAATTTGGTTTTTACAGTCCTTTCATGTTGGAGATTCACTGTCAGATTGTATGTTTCTTATGTGATGCCATAAGAGTTTCTACTCTTATGGCATCACATGGCATAAGAGTAGAAACTCAATATTTCACTCAATGAGAAATTATAAGAACGACTGCAATTATTTATTTACTTATTACACATAATTTATGTATTATACTGGGGATTAAAGCCATGGGTGCTTTACAAATGAGCTACATCTCCATCCCCTTTTATTTATTATTTTTTAAATTTTTTAGACAGGGTCTCACTAAGTTGCCCAGGCTAGCCTTAAACTTGCAATCCCCCTGTTTTAGCCTCCAGAGGCACTGTGAAAAAAGGTGTGCATCATTATGCCCAGTTATAACTTTAATTCTTATATTCACTTTCTTTATTGTGAAATTTTGCAGTTCCTCTTATTAAAGAGGCATAGGCTATTTTCCCACACCTTGAATCTGTATTGGTTTTATGACCTTCTTTGTCACATGGTATTTGATGAAAGTGATTGTATACTAGTCATGAGCTTAGGCCTCAAGAGCCCTTGCATATTTCCATTTGCTTTCTTTTGTGCCTTAGATATTGGCATAAGGATATACTTATATTAACATTCTGGGTGATGAGAGACACCTGGAGCTAAGCTAAGTTGCTCCCATCATCCAAGATGAAGACAGCTTATACCATCCAACAGCTAGCTGGTCTTCTAGCAAGGCCAGAATATGTAGGTCCCTGGACTTTTTTTTCTCCCTGGGGATAAGATCTGCAGGTAACTCTATATACACTAACAATAAATACTGTTGTCGGCTGCTGAGGTTTTGTGGTGTTTATTATGAAGTGCTGAGCAAGAGCTAACTGCTTGAAGATAAGATGAATTAAGAAACCTGAATATCTGCCATTGTCTGGCACATTCTTCTCCCCAACTTGGTCCAAACATCTTCTCCTTACTGCCCCCTAGCAGACAGGGTCTGACCTAACCTTACATACTAAATTAACAGAGAAGTTTTACAGTCCCTTTTTGGAAATGCCCTTGACAAAATTCTTTCTTTTTCACAATGATATATCAGCTGATTGCCACCATAGAAAATGAGTTGTTTTAAACCCATGAAAGACATGAAGACAATACATCTAACTCAATACTATTTTGACATTTTCAGCAGTCTAAAAATACCAGAACATAATTCATGAAGAAGCAACACCAGCCAAGCACCATGGAATAGGAGATTTCCTTACTGAAGTTTACATCAAGCAAAATGTCCCATATTGTGAAGATTCCCTGGCCAATCTTTTCATAGAGAGGAAATTGGGATTTGGCTATAACTCTTTAGCTAACTTTAAAGATATGTGATAATTTTAAAGTTCAATCATCTGTGACTTAGCTTTCTTCCATTCGGCTTTTATTTCTTGGTCTCCTTATAGTCAAAGCTGCTGAACTGAAATCTGTCTTCTTTCTGAATAATACTTTTCAAATTATAACAATGACATATCTTGAATACTACCTTATGAAGCAGACAGAAATGCATTTTATCCAGCTTTCACCTCACATTCAGAGAGAGACATCTATTTTATAATTAAACTCTACATTTATCTTTTCCAAGATTGACAGAACTCGTCATTACAGATTGAATATTTATTATGAAATTGTATCATCTTTTACAGTTTTTAGAGCACCAAGTGCAGGGCACTGCACAGAAGTATGTTTTGATGATAATTTAAATCCCATTGTTCTTTTTTCTTAAATTTGAATTACTTGCTAAATGGTATGCTAATTGCCTTAAAGAGTTCTTGGAGTTTCTAAAGGTACAGAACTTTATTTGAGTTGCAGCTGGAACCCTACGATAATCAAGTTCATTGTGAGGCAATAGTTTTTAAACTTTGAGGTATACAACAACCTCCCAGATAACAAACGTTCAGTTCCCTTGACCCTGCTTTCAGATATTTCAACTTAGTAAGTTTGGGGGTAGGCTCAGAAATTTGCATTTGTAACCAGAGAGATGTAGGTATATGTTACACATTACAGTTTTTAAAAAGATTATTCATGGGGTTATGATATTCTAGAATCCACACTTTAGTGTGTGGCAAGTGGCTATTCAGTATCCCATATTTTATAATAGAAAAATCACACACTTTAAAAAAATATCAAATGGTGTAGTGCCTTAAGGAATATAAGTGAGATAATATAAGTGAAGTCATCAACAATTTTAGGAAACTGAAGACTATGCTGGGAGACATTAAGAGGGCTAAGCACATGATGCAATATGAATCTATTTATGATTTTATATCTCTAAGAGTACATATATCCAGTGAGGAAGGGTGTGTGTGGGTATAAAGCCACTTTTGAGTCTCTCTCTCTCTCTCTCTCTATATATATATATATATATATAGAGAGAGAGAATAAATATATATATATATATATATATATATATATATATATATATATATATTTTTTTTTTTTTTTTTTTTTCGATACCAGGGATTGAATTTAGGAGCACTTAATCACCAAGTCACAAGTCACATCCCAGTCCTTTTTTATGTTTTATTAGAGACTGGGTCACTGAGTTGCTTAGGGCCTTGCTAAATTGCTGAGGCTGGCTTTGAATTCATGATCCTCCTGCTTAAGTCTCCTGAGTCATTGGGATTACAGGCATGTGCTACAGCACCTGTGTTTTAATATTTTTAATTTTTTTTAGTTGTAGCTGGACACAATACCTTTATTTTATTTATTTAAATAAATAAATGTGCCTCACACATGCTAGGCAAGCGCGCTACCATTAAGCTACAACCTCAGCCCTATTTTTGAGTTTTAAGTTATCTTACAAATATAAGAAATATTCTTTTGAACATACAGAACAGAACTTCAGAAGTAATTTCTTTATCATTAAAAATTTTGATCTGTAGTTGCTGTTTTGGGCAAGGCACAAGTGGTGCTGATACAAGTAAGATATTAAATGACAATAATTTCTGAGAAATATAACAGAATGTCTTTCTAAGTTGTGTCAGGATGGATGTAAGATAGCTGTGAAATGATGAATAGCCTGAGGCATTTACTTTCAAAAGACTCTGAAAACATTATACCAAATATTGTGGAGAATGTTTGATACCCAGCTATCTACTGGGTGACAAGGGCAAAACTGTCCATAAGGCACCTCAAGAGGAAAGGTTATAACACATGAAAAGAAAGTCTAAAGAAACCAATTTCATAAGAAGTGGTTATTATAAACCAAGTTTGAGATGATGTGCATGAAAATGCTTTCAACATTATGTACTACTACAAAAAATCAGGGATAGCTATAATTATAAATTACCACATTCAAAGATTTCACGTCAGGTTTGCACTTACTTGCCTTGATAATGTTAGATGATGTCCAGCTGAGCCACCTTATCATTTATAGTTGTGACATTCTGGAAAGCTTACCCCTTCAGAATGACTTCTTTTTTATTTATAAAGATGTATCATTTTTCTGTACAAACGAAGATTCTCAGTACACACTTAAAATATATCTTAATATCCATTGTATGTCACTTTCATATTAACAGGGATAAGAAGGCAATTATCTATCTGGGGTCATAGCCCATATCTATCTCTTGGGCCCATCCTCTTTTAGTTTGAGTAGAAGAGAGTATTTGGTGAAATCATACCAAATAAATCAAATGTCTTGAAGTGCTTCCAAGCTTTTTATAATTTTTCAATTTGACTAGCTAGGATGTACATATTTATAAACCTTAAATATTAAGATTTTGATATTTCTGTTCCTTTAACATTAATGCTTAATGCCACCAAAGTATAAGATGAATCTTTGAAATAATTATATCAGAGAAAATATGCCTAATTTTATGATTTTGGGTAATTGTTTCTAAAATCAGATTCTATTATTTGATAGAATACAGCCAAAATGTAAATGGCTAAAATCTTATCATTAAGGTAATTATAATAAGATTAAGAAAATACTGCCAATGAAAAAGGGAAGGCTACAGAAACATGTTTGGTACTGGATTCTCCAGTATTTTCCAATAATTTCATTCCAATAATGAATTTTCCAATAATTTCATTCACTCAACAGATACACACTGAGTACCTAGCTACACTGTGCCAAACACTAGTCTCTGCACTAGGGATATAGCTGAGAACTAGAGAGACCACAGCAGTTAGCACCAATACAAGGAATTGTACTTCAATATATTGGCACCTGATGCTAAAATACTTGTAGTTGTGCAGATAAGCACTGATAAAACCAGAAGTTTTGGTATGACTATACATTACCCAAATTGAAGGTATTGTAGCAGAGTTGTGCTAGTATATGCTGACTCTCTGCTTGGCCATGTGGATAGACTAGCTATGTAAATAGGACAATAGGAAACAGGACACAAGCAGGGGTTTAAAGGTGCTTGATCATTGGAGCTTGTCTTCTCGGGTTGCTCTTTAAAACCCCATATCTACCATGTGAAGAAGACTAGGCTAGTTCTACCAAAAGACAAAACACCATGCAAAGGAGCCAATTGCCGGGATGAGCCACCCAGCTGAGGTGTACTAGATAAAGTAGCCTGAAGAAAATAAACGAATTAGAGGCTATCAGATCATCCAGTTTCAACACAGCCTCTACCTAATTACACAGATCAGGAAAGATTGCTGGGATCAGAACTGCCCAGTAGAGCGTAATTAGAGACTTATGAGAAACAATACCTGATTTCATTTACCCTATGTCACCGCATAATCCTCACTACCACATCAACATATGTATATGAGTATTTGGTACTCCCAATCTTGCACCAAAATCAGTTTAGTAATAAATGATTCTTAAATAAAACAGGTACAATTAAAAAAAAAACTTGACATAATGGTTGCACCCCAAATTTTTGCAAAAAAAAAAAAAAAACAATTGGTCTATAATCTGTGACAATTATGCAGTGAATGCTTATTGTTTTAAGTCACTAAGCTTTGGTTTGTTTTGCATAAAAATCTGACTGATACAGGTTATCCATATGCAAAAAATGAAGTTGGATCTCTAATTCATACCATATACAAAATGCATCAAAAACTTAAACATCAGAGCTAAAATTGTAAAACTCTTAGAAGACAAATAGGTACAAATCTTTGTAACCTTGGGTTAGGGATGTTTTTTTTAGATATGACATCAAAAGTGAAGCCAGAAAAAAACCAGATAAACTGGGTATCATTAATATAAGGAGATGTGCTTTCTTGGTGGCCATTATTATATAATCCAACCAGATACATTCTGGTTATGTGAAGTTTGCAAGCTACTCATCTCACTAAGCTTCATTTTCTTTATCTATAGAAGGCAGACACTACTTATATCATAAGGTCCTTGTAAAGAGTAATTATTATATTTTTAAATTTATAACATGTATTTAAGGTTGTGCCATTGCCTATAAAAAACCAGGTTTAGCCAGGCATGGGGGCACACACCTGTAATCCCAGAGGCTCTGGAGGCTGAGGCAGGAGGATCACAAGTTCAAGGCCAATGGTGAGGCACTGAGCAACTCAGTGAGACTTTGTCTCGAAATAAAATACAAAATACAGCTGGGAATGTGGCTCAGTGATCAACTGCCCCTGAGTTCAATCCCCAGTACCCCCCGCCTCCCCCCAAAAGGAACAAGAAAACCACATTTGTCTTTCATAGTTTGAGTTCTATTCACATTTCCCAAAACTAACATAGATATACTAGCACCTATGTGTTATCTTCAGAATTGAAATAGTCAAGGCTACTCTAATTATAGTTATTGTAGCATTATAATAATTATGTTTATAGTTATTGTTTATAGTTCTCCATAATGGTTGTGCCAGGATACTTAGCAGTATTTATCATGCCTTACCTTGGATAAATCTGTGTATTGATATACTAAGGAAGTTCATTAAAAAATACTGTAGGTTTGTAACTATGTGAATATCTCAAAATAAGAACTATAGATTTATTTCCAGCATCTTATTAACCATTGATATTGAATTTGTGATATAAGATGAGAAAATTTATATTAATTTCTATATAAATAGTATCAAATCCATTCATTAGCATTAAAAGAAATTAAGACCTACATTTTAAAAGCCATGTTTCTGTGTTAGAGTAAAGAAAAAGCTGGTAATGTTTAAATGAGCTGAATTGCAAAAATCAGTTTCTTTTCTTTTTTATTAGAGCATTATAGTTATTCATAGCAGTTGGGTTCTTCCCAACAAAATCATGCATGCATAGAATTCAATTTCAGTTCACATTCCCTCACCTTTCCCCCAACCCTCCTGCCCTGTTTTCTTTCCTCTACTCTACTGGTCTCCCTTTCACCCACTCATTGATTTATTTTTGATTGGTTCTTTCCATTTTATACATAAATGTGCAATTACCAGTGATATATTTATATACGCACATAACTTGATTTTTAAAGAATTCATTCTGCATTTCCTCCTCTTTCTGGTCTCTCCTCTTTCCCTCGGGATCTCCTTGTTCTATACTACTGATCTTCCCTATATCCTTGTGACATCTGACCCTCCCTTCCTTCTTTCCTTTATTTTATGTTAGCTTCCACAAATGAGAAAAAATATTTGATTGCAAAGGTCAGTTTCTTAAAGTGTAAAGCCAGTTGAGGTAAAGAGGAGCTAGTTATCTCTGATCACTTCAACAGACATAAAACAGATAAATTTTTCCTGTATATTATAGTACTTGGGCTTTGGAAAGAGATACTTGCAGGAGTAGAAAACACAGAAGACAACAATTTAATGACCTTAATTACTATTACAGATGGGGGGGGGGGATATTCAGTGAGTAACATATTACATTTTTGTGTCCTCACTCTTTTGATGGAACAGATTTGTCATGAAAACTGAAATTATTATGAGAGTGTGAGAGAAAGCTTTGGGTAAATACATTTTATTGCCTTATAGTTTAGATCATTTTAATTTGAATCTAATTTATGCATAATATCTTGGATATAAACTGTCCAAAGTAGAGATATATGAGAATAGTTGCTAATTTAATTAGACATTTGATACTTCACTAGGTCCATTCTCTGATATTTTTCTCTCAAACAGCTTGGCCAGCAAGGATAAAAGTAGTTAGAGCACAAATAATGAACAAGTAATGAACTGCAGAGATGAGGGAAAGATTGGTCTAATTCTGTGTTAAACAGGTAACAACATAAAGCCAATTCAACAAAAGATACTTTGGCATTTTCTAGTGATTCACATCCCTTAAATTCTTATTTAAAACGGCACATTGTTGCCCTGATGGCACACATTCACAATCCAAGGTATTTGGGAAGGTAAAACAGATGGATCACAAGATAAGGCCAGCCTTAGCAACTTAACAAGACCTTATATCAAAATAAGAAATAAAAGAGCTAGAGATATATCTCAGTGGTAAAGTGTCCCTGGGCTTAAACCCTACTGCCCCCCCCCCAAAAAAAAAAAATGAAATAAAATGGCATATCTACCAAAGGTATTTTTTATTTGAATACTGATAATTTTTTAAGAGTTTTAATTTTTTAGAAAAAGGCAAAGGCAATGAAGATTTCATTGGATTTGCTGGGTCTTTACCATTAGAGGAAAGAAGAAAGAGAGGCAGTGAACCTAAATTTCACAAGGAAGACCCCAAGACTCTGAAGAAAAGTTGACAGAACAATTTTGATGACATCAAACCTTACTTCCAATAAGAACAAAAGAGGAACACCCTGAACACATTGGAATTTAAAAGTGCAGTTACTTTTCACAGAGCAGAATTTAGTATGGGTGGTCTTTGTTGGCTCTCAACCAAGTCAGAGTGATTGAATTGCCATAGTCACCAAAGACTCCCATTTAAAGATTATTTCTCCATAAGACACAACATGACCTCTAAAAAGAATATTCTAGGAAGGTTTGGGTAAGTTCAATAACAAATGCCCAGTGAATCACAGAAGCTATTTGTAAAGTATTTAGAATACTGCAGCTCTAATATTGGGAGAGATTAGACACTTTTTATCTGACACTGACAACTGAACCGTCTAATCAGCAACTAGTGAGTCACAGTAAGTTTTACAATTGTTACATTAAAGGTTAAACATAATTGGTTATAGTCTAACCTTAGTATCCACTATAGTAGCTTCGTTATAACTTTAGCTATAACAGAGTCTTTTGAGTTCATGATCTCAGCTCTTATTTAGTGTTTCAATGGGTATTTTCAACTTGTTATGAATAAAAATGTTAATGTGTCTATAAAATTTTCTTGAAGAAAAAATATTACCTGAGAGGGTCACAGTACAATTAACTAAATATGCATAGTCAGTATATAGTTAACTTTAGTTGCTTTATTTATGAAGAATCTTTTAGGAACACCAAGGGTTTTTTTTGGAGGCTGAATCCTGCCGTGTGTTTCTCCTTATCCTTGGGGTTATGGTTTGGACCAGATAAACCCCATGTATAGAATAGACTACTGGGATTTGTCATTTGTTGTTCTTGCATTTGCATGTGAAAGTAGACTTTTTTTTTTTTGGTATTAGGGATTGAACAAAGGAGCGTTTAACCACCACATGCCCAGCCCTTTTTATTTAGAGACAGGATCCTGCTAAGTTGCTCAGGGTCTCCCTAAGTTACTCAGGCAGGCCTCAAACTTGCCATCCTTCTGTTTCAGCCTCCTGAGTTGCTGGGATCACTGGCATGTGTCTCTGTGCCTGGCTTAATGTAGACTTGTGATCAAAAGAAGCTACTTGATTGTTGTCTTTATCAGCTGAGGTAGCTCCTGTTGCACTTCAGTGCTAAAAATTATTGTTTTTATCTCTGTAGTACATTGTAGAGACTCCTTAATTATCATCATTTATGAAATATTTGATCTTGATTATCTTATAATTTAATTTAGGCATATAAATTCAGAGACATACTCTCACTTGTGTGCCTTCATAAGTTTTTATTTCAGAACTGTGTGACTTGAGCCACTCTGGAGAATGATGTAGTACAATACAAATATAGTCATCTACTACCGACTGTTCAGTAGAATTTGTGGGATGGGGAAGAGGAAATTCCAGAAAAGGACACTATAGATAAGGGAGGTCTGCCATATAAAGTAGACATGCTTTTTGTCCTATGAATATATTTCAACTTCACCCATAAGAAGTAAAACACAAATTTAAATTACAAGAGATCTTTTATACCTTACCAACTTGGCATAAACAAAATGATATGATTTGTGCCAGTAAGGGTTTATGGGTAGGCACATAAGAGTCATAAGTTTTGGTAAGTTGTGATGGTATTAATTTAAAATATTAGAGAAATATGTTTCTTGAATTATTCTCAGAAAACATATTTTTTCTATTCTTATTTCTTTGTTTATTTAACAGATATAATGAATAGTTTTACTTATCTATTACCTTTTCTTCTAATGAAGGCAAATTACTTAAAGTAGGACGGATATTATCCCAACTATGTAGTTGTAGTAAATATTAAAGATTCTATCACATCCTTATTATATCATCATTGATATCTTTGCAAAGTTTTCAATAGAAATGAGCCTTTAACTATCACTAATAGGATGAGGATTGATGTGGTCAATTTGCACTGACCATCATTAAACTGATGAATGTCAAAAATCTTATTCTGTTCACTAGTTAGCAAGGAACCTTTCTATAAGAAATCTTCTAAATGCTGTAAGCAAATAGTTTCTGAAAAGCATTTGGCTGTATTCCTATTCATTGAAGCATTGAACTCATAATACCATGAAACAATTAGTCAGACTACAAATTAACTAAGAAGCTTTACTCCCACATTACTGTATAATTCCTAAAAGCAGCTTGAAAAGAGTAAGAGACCCATTATCCTGAACCTCAGAATAAATGGGCCTTGGACTTTTATTTTTCCTTTCATAGGACTTCTAAAATTTAAGCAGTACTCTCAGTTCACATTAATACTCTTATGGATTATTTTTGTTTTAAGAAGAAAATCATCATTTGAATGAAGGGTAAACCATCACTTGGAAAGCATATCATAGATAAATAAATATATTAACCTATAATTATGATCTAGTTACGGGAAATTTTGAAATACCAGGGATATTTCCAGGTAATTTTTTGGCTGATAGTATTTATATTTTGACATTTCTATGTAAATATAAAATATTTCTTTTTGATGAACCTATTTCTAGAATGGGAAGGTAATATGAGCATGTACTTCTTTGCAAATATTAGAAATAAAGAACTACTTTGTTATATTGCATCTTTTTAAATTTTTTTTCAATTTTCTGTCACAATTATTGTATATATAAACTTACATTAACTTTTCAAATATTTACGTGCCCCAACCAATGAAATGAAAAGAGAACTATGTCAGAACCATTCCATGTGGCAAAAAAATAATATAGGATTTTTCAATGGAATTTTCAGAGTATTTTAGCTGAGTTAATTACTTGTCCTTCACCAGTAATTTTTTCACCACATGCAATTCATATTATAAGATCAAAACTGTATATTACTTTCTTTCTCATTTAAATATAGTAGATAAATGGATTTTTCAAATGAGTGGTAATGTATTCATGTACTTGCCCTAGGTATATTCTTGGGTCATAGAAATGCCCAGCAGTATAACTCAGTTATTGAAGAACTATCTTTTACAGTTTTATCCTTTATGGAAATGGAACAAGGAGAAATGCCTAGCAGTTGCCCTCAGGGTGAAGAGACTTGCTCAGAGGGACTGGATTCTAGCAAAAACCTATTATGAGGTAGACTTGTTTGTGGCTACATGCAAAGCATTGCTTTACAGTAATTTACCAAAAGGGAATTAAATTTCCCTGTCTCTGTTTTCCTACTTGATTATCTCAGGTGGAAACACTTTTGGTTTCTTTTGCTGACCACCACAGTTCAAATGTTGTCAATTGTTTTTTGTTCCTTATTTTAAAAGAGGAGTTGTGCCTTCACCAGTCCTAGAATCTAGATAAAATCTCAGGCTCTCTCCTCTGAAGTATTGATCTACAATCACCTTCTCTCTAGTATGTATTCAGTCTTTCTATTAGCTCTTCCCTCTCTCAGCATATTTGGCAGATACTATTGTTTGCCTACCAATAACCTTCATTTCCTTCTGTTTTTGCTAATGTTACTATTTTTCCATGATAAAGATTCAAAATGCCCAGATACCCTGTTTCCAGCCCCTCCTGGAGTAGTGGAAAGGGCTGAAGAAAAGATACAGTGTCTTTTGCAGAAGAGTCCTCACTGACAAGACAGGCACTTGAGCAATATTTTTTTCTTCCTTTTCTTCCACTCTGCTTTTAATATTGACTTATGAGGACAGGAGGCTTGGAACCTTCTTGCAGCTATAATGGAAAAAACATAGAGTATGTATTGAGAAATGTATCTGGGAACAATGGAAGTCCCTGGTGTTAGATAGCAGGTAGACATGAGTGGTGGGAACATGGAGTTTAAAGGGTTAATTCTATAGACTGTTCAGTGCTAACTCTCAGCTACTTTAAAGTAGCTCATCCAAGGTCATTCTGACTCAACTGTGGTTTAGAAAGATGAGAGTATGTTACCATCCTTGATTAAACAAGCTTATTATTTCCAGATTGTTCTTTCCTCAAGGTTGAGGATGCTTGTCCAAAAACTCATCCACCAATTTGAAAACAAGAAACAAAACCACAAGTTACCCTGAACTGGACTGGACTCAGATGAAATAGGGCCTTTGTGACCATTACACAAACCAAAATGACTTAGAGTTGCCTTTCAGTAGAAACATACATGGTAGGGACTTAAAAACCTGATAAATTCTACTGTCAGTCAGTGGTAGTGCTTGGGTGGGATTTTCTAGAAACCTTCCCTCCCACCCCAATTAAACTGAGCTCACAAAGAAGTGAGTTGTCACTCTTTTCTCTGAGAAGACCCACTCTCTCTCTTGGGGGTGCTTCTCCCCTTCTTTTTTTTTCTTCTAATAAACTTTACCATATTTTTACTAAAGCTTGAAATTCTCTCATGTGAATACACAAGAGCATAGAATACAATTTGACCTCTGATCTTCAGGAAGATCTTATCTCAGGCATGATCTCATCTATGCTATCATTGGAACCTTGATGATGTCATTGAGCTATTGAATAAACTGTGCATTTAACTATCTCTGGTCTTCTTCCTATGTAAGAAATACATACCTATTGTCTAAGCAAATTTTGGTCAAATATTCTATTCCATGGGATATACTTTGTATCATACAAATACAGCAAATAAGCAGATGCTGATCCAGAGTAGGGCGAGGGGATAGGGAAGAATGAAGGAACTTTGATTTGTGTAGAGGGTAGTGAGGAGAGGGGTGGGGCTGTGGGAATGGGAAGGTTGGTAGAATGAGATAGACATTATTATCCTATGTACATGTATGATTACATTAGTAGAGTGACTGCACCATGAACAGCCAGAGGAATGAGAAGTTGTGCTCCATTTGTGAACAATGTGTCAAAATGCATTTTCTACTGTAAAATAAACAAATAAATAGATTATAAAAAAAGAAATACAACAAATATATTTTCAGCAAATTATCCATTTTTTACCTTTATGTCTTCCAGGGTTTGTGCCTTAATTAGAAAGACTTCCCTCATACGAAGATCTAAAAATCATTTATACTTGTACATCCTCAGCCTCTATTTTTAAATTTATTTTTAAACAATATATAAAAACATAAAAATTGTAACTATTAATGAGTAGCCATGTAATGTTTGATGTATGTATACATTGTGTACTATTAAAATGATTTTAAACCTTTATTTCCCCACAAATTTATCACTTGTTTATGGTGAAAACTTTTTTATTTTTTGATGGATCTAAAATTTATTTTGAAGGTCTACATGAAGGATACAGTAATTTTTTCTCAAAAGAGTAGTTAGTTGTTTCAATATAATGTATTGTGATATCAGTCCTTTCTGCACAAACTGAGCTGCCATTTTCTCATACTTCAAATTTCATGTGTTTTTCTAGACTGTAGCATAGCACCTGGTATGAAGTAAATATTCAATATATATTTGTTGAATAAATAAAGGAAATGTGTAAAACATCCCCACACATCCCATTGTTATTTTAATTAGGATTGCATTGTATTTATGAATTACATTTAATATTGTATAGAATTTCCTAATTTAAAATTATGGTATGTACTTCCAGTTTGTATTTTTATGCTATACAGTTTTGAAAGTTTAATTCTGCTTTATTTTTAGAGCCTTTCTACTTTTTAAAAGTTTATTTCTCCAATTTTTTCCCTTTCTGTCTTGTTATGTTCCTCAGTATATTTATACTCTTTGCAGTCTTCCCTATCCTACATCCCATGCATCCTAAATATTCTCTGATCCATAAGGCTCTTGCTATATAATATATCTATGGGGATTATCTCAGCTTGGGAGGCCTGCATTGTCTTATAGTACTGGTTGTATAACTAAAGTAATAAGTAGACTCATCCTCTGTCAAATCTAACTTAACTTTATGAAGGATTTTCAAACTAAACATGAAATTCTTTGAAAAGTTTGGATCCATGGGGTCTAATTTAAATCTTCAAAAAAGTCTCGTATCCACATAAGAGATTGATTGGTAGATACCCAATTTAAAAAAAAAAAAATTACTGTTCTTGACACTGGGTTTAGGAGAGCTGGAGAAATATAACAGAGTTATATGAAACAGTTTCTCTCTTCAAACATATCATGGTCTTATTTTGGAGAATAGATAGAGATGACAATACAAGTAGAAATAATATTAGACATAATTAACCGAAGTATCAAGATGTGTGCAGCAACCCAAATATTTACAGAACAGAAAAATTTAACTAGTTTTTGGACGGCAGATTCCTTTGTGATGATAGCTACAGACACTTTCCCTAGAAAAGAACAAAAGTAATATGGACCAAAGCATTCAAGGTGGTTTTAGAGAATAATTTGGGATTTCTAGTAGTTCTACCAGAAGGAAAGAATCTGAATAAATTATTTTAAGTAAATATTAAATTTAATAATATGTTTCACACAGGGTTTCCACAAGAAACATGCTTTACTTCAGAGAAGTAAAAAGAATACTTTAATAGAGGGGTGACTTAGTGAAGAATGAGCAGATGTGGGGACAAAATGAATAGGAGATATTGAGGCATCTGAAGAGTAGCACCAGTGGGAAGTTGTATCCAATTTTAGGCCTCCTTAAAGAACAAAGAGAGGCCTCTCAACATGAGAATCATGAAGGTCATGTGGTACAAGAGCTGCTATTGCTGCCAGAGATCAGAAATGAGGTGGATGGAATAAAGAAGAAATGCCTAGAATTTTCTTACTTGTACACTTCCAAACTCCTGTCAATAGGAAGCTAGCCATCAAAGGGGGCCCAATGGTGTAGTCCATGGGAATTAGCCTCCTTGGGAAAGAATAAGAAAGGAAGGGTGAAGAAGGTACCCGTATTAGAAATAAGGTGAAGGCAACAGAAATGAACCAGCAGAATGTTCTTCAGGATGCTACTTTCTTTTATACTAAGTTCATATTGTGTAAAGTGACTGTGAACTAAATAAATACTGTATTGAAATAATAAATGTTGCATTAGTACTGAATTGCTCTTATTGACAATAGACTTATCTGTTTATTGGTCTGCAAGTGAATTGATGATGACAGGAGGACTCATCCTACAAAACACATAAGATGGAGAGGAAAGAAGGAAAAAGAAGAGTTGCTTTTTAAACAATTAATCTTTGTTCCTCATTCGAGGTATAAAGAGGTATAAAATAAGATTTAAATCCAAGGTTGTAAGCTTTTGTAATTTTTATTCCTATTTTTTTCTACCAAGAATGATGCTTTAGGCAGGATGTGCTCCATGGGCATTCGATCTGTACAGCTGTGTAGGGCCCTGTGCTCAGGGTCCCACAATTGCTTAATGCACTGCTATTGCCCTCTTCAAATTCTTAAAACTTTTTGAAAGAGGTCCCACATCTTTATTTTCCACTGGCCCCTGCAAATTATACAGTTGGACCTCCCTCCATGTATGGCAATGTCTCCTCACTCTCTAGAGGAGGTCTTTATACATTGTTAATGCAAATAATAAGCATAAGAACCTAATATATCACATTCTACTAATAAATTTAGAATACTGAAGATGTTACAGCTTTCTATTTTCCACCACATTTGTGATTAAATAAAGAGATATGGATATATGCAAATCAACATAAGGAAATCATAAAAATATAACTCATGTGCCCAAGATATAGTATAATTTAAACCTGGAGCCAAGTTTGAACCAAGATATTTGGAATCACTAATCCCTAACGTGCCTGGATGCTGTGGATTATAGGGCATGATCAACCTATGGCAGTAACACTGAAGACTTGTTTTGAATCTTTTCCCAGCTAAAATATACCCTGAGACTTGTCAATAGGGAATGGGGAGCAAACTAAGACCATGGCATCAAGAGGTGAAGAAAATCATTTTGGGGAAACCGTAATCTTTGGAGTGGCAAGAGTATTAGAAGAGGACCTAGATAAGCACCAAGAATTCAGTGATAATGTAGTTCATTTCTGTGACTTAGGTCTAATATGGCTCAGTAATAGGGTGATTTTTATCAGGTACTTCTCAATGCCAATGTCAAGTGATTAGCTTTAGTATTTCATCTTTTATGGACTGAAATAATGATTTTTAAAAGAAAACAATCTATCATAAAACACATTATTTGGCTCTACATGTCTGTGGGTACTGGGACCACCAGAAACAGTGCTTTTATAATTTTCTGTTTTCTAACATCTCTAGCATGTTGAAAAGAATTTTGAGTTGGCTTGGGAACCAGTGACCTGAATGTTTTTCCTTCCAGTATTTAAATTTTGTCAATGAGGTTTCTACTAATAACCTATTAATAAAAAATGTTTTCACTTAAATTTATTTTATAAAGATTACGATAAAAAGAAATGCAGAAATATTTATTGACTAAGAGAATATATGTTCAGATTTATCTGCATGTTACATTTAATATTTTTCTATGAAAATATTGGCCTGATTCACATTTTAAAAAATAGCTACCATGCTAAACATATGAGTCAGTAAGATGTGAAATTAAAGGAAAAATTAATTCCAGAGAGAAAAGTCCAAGAATGTATTTGTTGTCATGTTTTAAGGTTTTGCATTATATTGTTTTGATTTGTATCAGCAGACACTTCTAGAAATAACTCTTTGAAAATCCAGATGGATAGATTTAAGCTGTAGCATTCTAAAGATAGGACTATTTCTGCTAAATCAAATTGTTTTATGCCAAAATTACTGATTAAATCAATAACTTATTAAAATACTTAGGAATAGTTACTAATAAAATATTCCTATCAATAGGTAATAATTTAAATTCTTGAAATTTGTTTATATTTGTGAATATTGGTCATATTCTCTGGATTTTGAATTTCCTCTGTATCTTTAACATTTGTCCTTTTCTGGTCATAGGTTGAGCTAGTGATTAAAGAAAAAAAATCTATTTCCTCAGTCTGACTTTGACCCTGTTAGGTTGTCATTCTCTCTGACAGGGCAAAGAATGCTCAGCTGCCAGTTTTTATGACAAGAACAGTATTCTCTCATATGTATTCTAGTATCCTACTTCAAAGCAAACTTTCATTTCAACAGTCTCAGTAGAATAACACATTTGTCTTTTATTTGTCTCAATACTGAGTCAAGGAAGCTTTCTATACCAGCAGTTTTCCCAAAGAAGGGGAAAAAAATTCAACATTAAAAACAACCACCTACACAGCCCTCTAAACATGGCTTTCTGAGTTAAAGTATAAAAGATTTGCAATGAGAGAAAATCACATAGAATGTCTATTTCAGTGTGGAGACAAGGAACTAAAGAGGAAACCCAAAATAGGAGGGATGGAAGAGGCACTGCCAGTGACTCAGTAGGGGACCTTTAGTAAATCACTTAACCTCATCTCATTGCCTTTCAAACAAATCCAGACCTGCCCTCACCTTCCAACCCTTTAATCCCTTCCTCCCATTTATATTGCTTCCCTTGCTTCCTCCAGGCCTCTGCTACTCCCCTCCCTCCTTTAGCTATGACTAAACATATTTCTTTTCTTAATCTCTTTCCTGGGCAAATTTTTTTCCTTCCCTCCTCATCATGCTCTATATGCCTGGAATGATTCTAGTGAGTCAGAGGTATCCTTTTAGAATCACAGTTTCCATAAAGCCTTGCAAGGAGCTTTAGGTTGCTGCTTAGTCTTTTTATTTTGGTAATTATTAAAGTGAATAAAAACTTTCATTTAAAAAGTTTTGCATCATTGTTTACCAAAACCTATCAAACTTGCTAATAAACTATGTTGATAAGATTTTGCTCATCAAGAGACATGATATTTCTTCAAAGCAATTACATCTTACAACCTCTGTTCCCCTCTTCCTTTTTTCTAACCTGGGTCTTGCCCACAGAAATACATTTCAGGAAATGACATATTTGCCCTAGACCTAGATGGAAGAGTAGTTCAGGTCTTGGATGAAGAGGATGAAAATAATTAAAGACTAGAGCTTACCCTGATGAGATTAAACATGCTTCTTTAACCCTGTATTTTATGTACTTTTTTCTCTATTGGTACTATTGGATTTATTAAAAGTTTGGAATGTGATTTAACTACATCTACCTTTTTTTTTTTTTTTGCAATGCTAGAGATTGAATCCAGGGCCTCATGTAAGCTAGCCAAATACCGTACCACTGATCTACATCCTCAGCCCAAGAGCCACAAATTCTGATGTGAGAAACCAATTTCCTCTGCAACTGACATGATCTGAAAATTGATACAGAAGTATGGAAACAAGAACAATCTTGATGTCAATTAGGTTTCATTGTATTTCATGGTATATATTTTTTCAATAGTAATCACCAAGGAGAAAGGTGGGGAAAGCAATTTACAGTTTTTTCTCCAGCTATTTAGCATCATTATGTACTCCTATTTTACTGACAAAAAATGTAAGAATAGCTACTGATATTACTGCTGCTGTCTTGGCCCTAAATCGAATAAAGGGAATTTTGGTAGGCAGAAAATCCAATGAAAATAATTTATAAGATGTTTCCATTTACCTGTGAGAAAGGTTTTGAAACTTTCATCTATAATGTGTAGGGATTTTTCTTTTTTTAATTTAACTGTATTTTAAAATCTTTTTAATTTGCAAATATTTATATTTTTGTAATATAGATTTTTATTCACATTACTTTTAAAAAATATTTATTTTTTAGTTATAGGTGGACACGATATCTCTATTTTATTTTTATGTGGTGTTGAGGATGGAACCCAGTGCCTCATGCATGCTAGGCAAATGCTCTACCTCTGAGCCACAACCCCAGCCCACATATTACTTTGAAATCAGCTGCATGATGCCACTTTCCACTTTTTAGCAAAGTTTACCCATTTAACTATGTGACTGGTTCTCATATTTTCTCTTTTATAGGTCATGGACTCAGAACATTTTTAGATGATTATTATATATAAAAACATGTCCTATGTATCCATCTTTTTTGGGGGGAGGTACCAGGGATTGAACTCAGGGGCTCTCGACCACTGAGCCACATCCCCAGCCCTATTTTGTATTTTATTTAGAGACAGGGTCTCACTGAGTTGCTTAGTGCCTTGCTGTTGCTGAGGCTGGCTTTGAACTCTCCATTCTCTTGTCTCAGCCTCCCCAGCTGCTGGGATTACAGGTGTGTGCCACTGCACCTTGCTCTACATATCCATTCTTGTAAGCATTAAAATATTGAGGAGGTAAGGGGGAAAAAGAAAAACAATTGATATTCCAAGGAAAATGTTAACAATACTGAACTTTCATATTAAGTTTTACAACACAAATGGGCATTTTGCTGTCAACTTGATTTTAAAGAAGACTTAAAAATGTTATCTAGAATAAAAACTAATCTAAATGATGAAAGTTGACATATTGCTTGCATTTCATAGCATATAATTTTCCCAAATTCTTGAATACAACACAATCAACAAGCTTAGGAAGACTCTGAAAAGTGGAAAAAGAAGTTGGGCTGCCTAGGGAACTTGGGACTTGAGAAATAGCATGATGGTGAGCTTACTCTCAGGGTTTTCTTATTACCTCCCTCATATTCTGTGACCCTCTCCAGAAGCCACTAACCCAGAACTGCCAATAGACAAACAAAGAATCTTTCCTCAGCCAAACAACAAAAAAAGGGTAGTCTAAATTTTTTTTAAAAAGTATTTTGGCAATATTTACCATACTCTAGTCAAATATGAATGGGAAAAATATCCCTTACCCCTAGTATTTCAGTGTTGCTTAGTGGGAAATTGATCTTCATGCTTCTACCCTGGCCCATGGAACAGAAAGTAGCACTCTATTTTCTTTCCTCCAGGGACAGGACTGAGCAGGTCTTAATCTTCTGAATTGGGAGTTAATCCTCTATCTGCTGCCTGACAGAGGAAGATAGTACTTGAATTTCCCTACTGTGGATGTCAATGGGATGATGGAAACATTTGATCTTCCATTCTGCACCCACTAGAAACAGAGGGTATTCCAATCTCCTTGTCAATACAGTGTTAATGGGGCTGAAGAGGGTCTTGGTTTTCCATCCCACATCTGGCAGTTGTAGGTAGGTGGTGTTCTGATCTCCAAACCAGGGTAGTGTCAGTGGGTTCTAGTAGAGAGCTGAGCCAACTCTGTACCCAGGATCAATGAGACTGAACAAGGCAGTGCAATTGGGAACCAGTATGCACTTCATTTTATCCGAATTCTTGACATCAGCTGGGCCAGTAGAGAGCTGAGCATCTGCACTCACCTGGCATCAATGAAGCTGAATGTGATGGTAGGATGTGGGGCTCATTGGCACTGTTTCCTCCCTTCTGATTCTCTTATATCAGTGGAGTGTGATGGAGAGTGAATATTTGCTCCCATCCTGTACCAACAGAGTGGTGTAAGTCAATCCTTTACTTACCTCTTTGCTAGTTCAAATAGGAAACTGAGCCTACCCCACACAGAGGCAATAAGTTGGTGAGTCAGTGCCCTACTTTCACCAAGATGGTGTTAACAGGGTCCTACTTATGTGCAATGAGGCAGTGCAAGTCGCTATCCTAGTTATGCCATGATGATCTTGGTGGGGTGCTGTGGGAAACACAGAACACACAGCAAACTATCCTCATGCTACACTTGAAAAGTTGATTATTTGCTAGAAAAAAGGCAATTAAATAGAATCCAGAGTTGCACAATATGTAAAATGTCTAGCATAAAATAGAAAATCACTTGTCATACTAACAACCAGGAAAATCACAGCATGAATTAAAAAAAGACAGTCATCTGATAACAACACCAAGATGAATCAGATCTTGGCATTACCTGACAAGGTTTTAAAGCACCCATCATAAAAACAGAAATTATAAAAAGGAATAGAATTGAAATATAGCACTGAAATAAGTAAAATAAAAGCTCAATAGGTACATTCAGTGTAGAGTGGAGATGACAGAGGTTAGAGGCAGGAAATTTAAGGAAAGATTATTAGAATTTACTCAATCAGTAATTGATCTTAACTATGAAAAGAGACTGGGCAGGAAATGAACAAAATACCAGAAAACTCTGGGACAATAATAACGATCTATGTTTTTATATCATTAGAGGCTAGGAGAGGAAAAATAAACACTTGAAGAAATAGTGGTTGAAAACTCAAATTTAGTGAAAGATATAATAATACCGATTAAAGAATTTGCATGAAGCTCTAGTAGGATAAATCTAAATAAATTCATGCAAAGACATAACAAAATTAAACTTCTAAAAACTAAATGAAAAGGAAAAACTTGAAAGCAGACAGAAACAATATATTACTTATAGGTGAATGCCACTGAATTACAATGGATTTCTCACCTAAAACCATGAAATCCAGAAAACCTGGCGTAACCTTTTTCAAGTACTGAAAAGAAATAACTTGTCAGTCCCATTTTTTTTAATCTAGAAAAATATTTTTCAGGAAAATAGAAAGAATAAAGACACTTTCAGATGAAGAAAAATTATGAGAGTTTTTTGCTATCAAATATACTCAAGATGAAATGAAGTTCTCTAAATAGAAGAGAAATTATAATAAATGAAGACTTGGGACTCCAGAAATGAGAGGTAAATATCAGAGTGGGTAAAAATGCGGTAATATATGATAGACTAGTCTTCACATGAGTTTTATACATTATATTTGACATTTGAAGCAAAAATTACATCATCATCTGATATGGTTCTTAGTGTCATGAGCTGTCCATGGGCTGTGTGTGTGGACTATGTTGCACATAGTGGCCTAATGAGGGGATAGGTCTGGCATTGCAAACTCCCTGTAGCACCCCCCTCAGGGATTGATCACCAGTTGCAGGTGAATCTTCCCCTCAAGTTCTGCCTAAGATCCCACACAGCACCTGAGATGGGTGTGACCTGCCAAGTTGTCAATCAATCTGATGATCATAAGACATAACAAAGCAAGACTCCACCCTTGAAACTTTACCCCTGCCTTTGATGTACCCCTTTAAATAAACCACCAGAGACACTTTATCTTTCTCTAATTCAAGAACCCATGTGGATTAGATCTATCAGGGTCTTCACTTTTGTAAATATATTTCTGAGTGTTTGTGTTTTATTATTTGTTAATTATTTGAGATATTAAGATTTAGGGTGGCCATTTAGGGTGGATTGGATTCCTTTGGGCAGAAGAATTCCCCAATGAGATGCTGGATGTTTTCTCCTGAAATCTTAATGTAGGTAGAAGAGATATAAGAGTGATCTGGCTGCAACATTTGTTACCCCATTGATCACCATGGTTGACGTGGTTGATCTGGCTGGCTAGATGGGTACCCACTTTCTCCCTCACTGCTCTATATGTGGCCCAATAGAAGAAGACTCTTCCTCTGTCAGTAGTATATGAGAAACTGCACTCTCCAGCTACAACCTCCAAATGGCCTCCAATGTATGTAAACAAGATAATTAAGACAATTATATTGGGCTCTGGGTATAGCTCAGCCATAAAAGTGCTTGCCTAGCATGCTGAAGGCCCTGAGTTCAATCTCCAGCACTACAACAAAAGTCTCCTTCAAGATAATTATATTAAAATGTAGGAAAGGTAAAAGGACCTACATGAGTGTATAGTTTCTACATACTCCACCCAAAAGTGTAAAACCTCAATACAAATAGGCTGTGATTTACTTTCATATATTGGAATACTTAAAGCAACCACAAGGAAAAATGCATAAAATGATATACTCAAAAACATAAATCAAAATGAAATCCTAACAAATGTTCAAGTAACCCATGTGAAGTTCAGAAAAAGAGAAAACAGAAAGCAAATAAAATTGCAGACTTAAAACCAACACTTTGCTTTAAAAGTAAATAGTCTAATTACAATTAAGAGAGAGACTGGTAAGGGCAGTGAAAACAAATCATGATCCAACAATGTTTTCTATAGGAAGCCTTGAATACAATGATATTGGTAGATTGAAAATAAATGGATGGAAAAGATATATTATACATATAACGCACCATGATAAAGTGGGGTTCATTTCAGGGTTGCAAGGTCGGGTCAACACAATGAAATCAATAAATATAATTCATCACATCAATAGACTTAAAGATAAGAACCATATGATCATCTCAATAGATGCAGAGAAAGCATTTGACAAAATACATCACCCTTTCTTGTTCAAAACACTAGAAAAACTAGGGATAGTAGAATATACCTCAACATTTAAAAAGCTATTCATGCTAAACCCAAGGCCAACATCATTCTAAATGGAGAAAAATCGGAAGCATTCCCTCTAAAAACTAGAACAAGACAGGGATGCCCTCTTTCACCACTTCTATTTATCATAGTTCTTGAAACTCTAGCCAGAGCAATTAGACAGATAAAAGAAATTAAAGGAGTACAAAAAAGAAAAGAAGAACTCAAACAATCGTTATTTGCTGATGACATGAATCTATACTTGGGATCCAAAAAACTCCACCAGAAAACGTCTAGAATTAATTAATGAATTCAGCAAAGTAGCATGTTATAAAATCAATACCCATAAATCAAATGCATTTCTATACATCAGTGATGAATCCTCTGAAAAACAAATTAGGAAAACTACCCCATTCACAATAGCCTCAAAAAAATGCTTGGGAATCAACTTAACAAATGAGGCAAAAGACCTCTACAATGAAAACTATAGAACACTAAAGAAAGAAATTGAAGAAGATCTTAGAAAATGGATAGATCTCCCATGCTCTTGGATAGGTAAAATTTAAATTGTCAAAATGGCCATACTACCCAGAGCACTATACAGATTCAATATGATTTCAATTAAAATCCCACAGTCATTCCTTATACAAACAGAAAAAGCAATTATGAAATTCATTTGGAAAAATAAGAGACCCAGAATAGACAAAGCTATCTTTAGCAAGAAAAGTGAAGCAGGAGGCATCACAGTACCAGACCTTAAACTATACTACAAAGCTATAGTAATAAAAATGGCATGGTTATTGGCACCAAAATAGACATGTAGACTAATGGTATAGAATTGAAGACACAGAAATAAACCCATATAAATACAGTTATCTCATACTAGATAAAGGCACCAAAAGCAAACATTGGAGAAAATATGGCCTCTTCAACTAAACGTTCTGGGAAAACTGGAAATCCATATGCAGAAAAAAGGAAAATAAAACCCTATCTCTCACCATGCACAAAATTTAATTCAGAGTGGATCAAGGACCTAGGAATTAGTCCAGAGACCCAGCACCTAATAGAGGAAAAAGTAGGCCCAAATCTTCATCACATCAGATTAGGCCCAACTTCCTTAATAAGACTCATAAAGGGCAAGAAATAAAATCAAGAATTAATAAATGGGGTGGACTCAAACTAAAAAGCTTCTTCTCAGCAAAAGAAACAATCAATGAGGTGAACAGAGAGCCCACATTTTGGGAGCAAATTTTTGCCACATGCACATCAGATACAGCACTAATCTCCAGGATACATAAAGAACTCAAACAACTTAATACCAAAAAAAAAAAAATGCAATCAATAAATGGGCTAAGGAGCTAAGCAGACACTTCTCAGAAGAAGATATACATTCGATCAACAAATATATGAAAAAATGTTCAACATCTCTAGTAAATGCAAATCAAAACTACTCTAGAGAAATGCAAATCAAAACTATTCTAAGATTTCATCTCACATCAGTCAGAATGGCAGTTATCAAGAATACAGACAATAAATGATGGCAAGGGTGTTGGGGAAAAGGAACACTTATACATTGCTGGTGGGACTGCAAAGTGATGCAACCAATCTGGAAAGCAATATGGAGATTCCTTAGAAAACTTGGAATGGAACAACCATTTGACTCAGCAATCCCAGTCTTTGGTCTATCCCAAAGGATTTAAAATCAGCATACTATAGAAACGTAGCCACATCAATTTTTATAGAAGCTCAATTCACAATAGCTAAACTGTGGAAGCAACCTGGATGCTATTCAATGGATGAATAAGGAAACCATGGTATATATACACAATGGAATATTACTCAGCATTAAAAGATAATAAAATAATGGCATTTGCAGGTAAATGAATGGAGTTGGACAATATCATGTTAGCATGTTAGCAAAGTAAGCCAATTCCCTCAATCCAAATGCTGAATGTTCTTTCTGGTAAGTGGATGCTGATCCATAATAGGGGGGCATGGGAAAAATGGAGGAACTTTGATTGGGCAAAGGGGAGGGAGGCAAAGGGAGGGGCATAGGAGTAGGAAAGATGGTGGAATGAGATGGACATCATCACACTAGATACATGGATGAAGAAATGAATGGTGTGACTCTACTTTGTGTATAACCAGAGAAATGAAAAATTGTGCTCCATTTGTATACTATAAATTGAAATGCATTCTGCTGTCATGTATAACAAATTAGATAAAATTAATTAATTTAAAAAGATATACTTTACAAACAGCAGTTTTAAAATAGAAAGAGTGGCTATATGAACATAACAAAGTAGACTTCACAGAAGGAAAATTAGTAAGAAAAAAAGGGACATTCCATAATAATAAAAAGTGAAACTGAGAATGTAACTCCGTGGTAGAGCATTTGTCATTCATGTGCAAATCTCTAGGTTCATTCTGAACACTGACCACAAAACAAAACTCACCAAAAATGTATTATATTATTAAACATGTATTTATCATACAACCAAGCATTAAAATGCATGATATTAAAACTAACAGAGTTGAAAAAAGAAATGGACAAATCCACAAACATAGTCGGTGAACTCAACACTCCACTCTCAGCAAATGATATAACTACTGAACAGAACATCAGCAAGGTTATCTAAGAATTGAAAAATATGACCAACTAAAAAGTTCTAATTAATATACTTGAAACAATTCACCCCCAAATAATAAAACACATTTTTTAAGAACCCATGGAACAATCAACAAGATAGAACATATCCTGGATCATAAACAAATCTTAACAAATTTGAAAGAATGGAAATTAGATGCAGTATGTTCACTGATCATAATAGAATCTAACTTGGAATAAATAACAAAAAGAAAACAGGAAAATACCTAGCACTTGTGAATTAAACAACACACTTTTATATAATACATAAGTCAAAGAAGAATTCTCAAAGGGAAATAAAAATAAAGTAAAACTCAATGAAAATGAAAATATAACATAACAAAATGTGGAACATAGCTAAACCTTGCTGAGAGAAAGGTATAAAAATACAGAGGAAATTTATAACAAAGTTACAGTAATCAAATTAGTATGGTACTGGCATCAGAATACACTTCAAATTAGATAATAGATTATTAGATATCAAATTATTTGATATAATAGCAAAATCATAAGCAACAAAATAAAAAAATGATAAACTAGACTTCAAGCAAGTCCAATAAGCACATTTAAAAATTTCTCAAAATCACTAGTCATTAGTGAAATGCAAATCAAACTCACAGTAAGATCCTGCTTCATCCCCATTAGGTTGGCCAAAAGTAAAGAGAAAAACAGACAATAATAAGTGTTGAAGAATTGGAAAATTTGGAACTCTCGTGCATCATTGGTGAGAATTAAAATAGTGTTTTCTATTTTGGGAAACAGTCTGTAAGTTGCTCAAAAAGATTAGCATGTAATCATCATATTGCCCAGGAATTCCTCTCCTGGGTATATGCTCAGGAGAAAGAAAATATATGTGCACACAAATATTTGTAAATGAATATTCACAACAACATTACTCTTGGTGGTCAAAAAGTAGAAACAATATTGTGTCCATCAACAGATCAATATGTAATAGAATATTACTTAGTCATGAAAAAGGACTAAGTACGGATACATGCTACAATGTGGATGAATTACAAAAACATATTGTAAGTTAAAGAAGCCAGACCCAAAACTCATATATTATATAATTTCATCTGTATGAAATGTTCAGAATAGGTAGATCTGTACAGATAGAAAATAGATTAGTGTTTTCCAGGAGTCAGAGGTGGGGAAAATGGGAGTGACTGCTAATGGGTATAAGGTTTCTTTCAAAGGTGGTAAGTATTTTCTGAAATCAATTGCAGTGATGGATGTACAATTTTGTAAATATATAAAAGCCATTGAAATGCACACTTTATGGGCTGGGGATGTAACTCAGGGGCACAGAACTTGCCTAGCATCCATGAGGTCCTGGTCAATCACCAGCGCCAGGAAAAAGAAAAATAAATGCAGACTTTAAATGGGTAAACAATATGGTATGTAAATTATGTCTCAATAAAGCTGCTAAAATAAAAGTAAATGTGATATTAATGTAATAGATAGTACAGACAATTTTAAATTAATTTGAATACCTGTATGCATTTTGTTCATACATAAATATGGTCATTTAAAATAAGAAGAAACATCCAAATTGGATTCCACTCAAGCCATATTCTTTTGAGAAAATGAACCAGGCACTGTTTTGTGTATACAAGCAGTCCACAGAAGTAAGAAACAAGGAATTGCAGAGAGCCTATATTCAGTAGAAGAAAAGTATAAATATTTGTAATCTGAGATAATATTTATCACATAATTTGTATCATTTATTCAGATATAACACTAATATATAAAATTCATAAAGTTGATGACAAAAGTGTCATTAGGAAACTTATAAACCATACTTTCTTCATATGGAGCCTCACCTAGCATTTATAAGAAATAGCAAAATTAAAGCTAATTCTAAGCTTTTTGAAATAGGTCTTGGTTCAAGTCAGCTATCATTCTTTTTGTTCCAGTTACATACTTATTACTTATACTTAAAGACCTTTCCTTTGGGCAATTGTTTGTGAACTTGACCTGCTTAGCTTTCCTATATTAACTTGGAACAATCATTATTTCTAACTATAATTCCTGACTAGCGTAATAATGTTTTGAATTAATTGACTAGCTTACGAATGTGGAAGGATCTACTTGATGAATCTGACTGGGCAATTTTCTGTGAGTTGTGCTGGCTCATTTAAAACTTTGTGAAGAATATAATGATTGACAGAAAATCTCCTCTAAAGCAGCATATATTTTGGAGATACATTACCTTTAACTGGTGAACTTGGCAGCTTGACCTAATGTAAACTGATTGAAATTAACAATCACATCAAAAGCCACTAATACCCATGCTGAGAGGTGGGTATTTGTGCAAATGCAGTTAATAATCTCTTGATAGATCAAATTTGGAAATAAATGTTACATAATCAGAGGTGGAAGAAAAAGAAATATAGTGCACATTTGTTTTAGTCATCTTTTTCACTGCTGTAACTAAAAGATCCAACCAGAATAACCATAGAGGAGGACAAGTTGATTTGGGGGCTCATAGTTTCAGAGGTTCAGTCCATAGATAGCAGGCTCCATTCCTCGGGACTCAAGATGAGACAGGATATCATGGTAGAAGAGCGTGACAGAGGGAATCAGCTCACATGATGATCTGGCAGCAGAGAGATCTCCATTTGCCAGATACAAATACATACCCCAAAACCACACCCCCAATTTCCATAATACATTTATTAATATTTTTCACTCTCAGTCTTTTCTACCCAGCATTGTGTGGACATGAACTAACAAATTTCATTTCATGCCAACCACAAAACTAATAAATGAATAGCACCTGTCTGAAGACATTCGGTAGCAGCTAGTGTATTCCCTCTTTCTAGAATCAGCCTGCCAGGGTTTAAATCCCTCTCCTACCAAGGCTCCCTATCTGACTCTTGGTTGCCTCATCTGTGTAGTAGGAATTGAAAATAGATTTTATCAAATGGGATATTTGGGAGTTTTGAATAATACAAATCACTTAGCATACTACCTTGCTCTTAGAAGCACTTTCTAAAGTGTATTATTATTATTAATAACCATTACTTCTCTCATATACTGTAATTTGGATAAATGACTTGGATATACCACCACCTTAAGGATGACTGACCCACAGTTGCAATGTTGGAAACTTAGTTTCTAAAGGCGCCAGGGATCAAGAAAAATAGCAGATCACTCAAAGAATTACAGAGGACAGAAGGCTAATCCCATTCATTATACTCTAAATTTTTGATAGATAGTCTTACAGATGCTTTCAAAAGTATTTAAACTACCTAAAAGTGCTGTGCTGCCTCTTATAGTGGAAGTGATATCATTCCTTTGTTAAACTCCAATGAACTGTGCCCTACATTATGTCCCTGCCATGCAGTCAGAAAGCAACTAAGCTTGTTCCATTTGTTTCTACTTAACAAACTACTACAAAATTTAGTGGCTAAAAAAACACTTTATTTGCTCACTGTTTTGAGGATTTGAGGATCAGGAATTCAAGAAGTACTGATTAGGATTTCTCTGATCACCTGGTTTTAATTCATAAAGTTTATAGAAGGAGGGTTAGTCATTCACACACTGAATGCCTTGAGGCTCCTTATCCTCATTCTATCCACACGAATCTCATTTTCCAAGGCCTTTCCATGTAATCCGGCCTTCTTGATGACTTGGATGTCTCAAGAAATTTGGAATCTTTACATAGTGATTGGCTTGCCCCAGAGTGGGGTTCCAAGAGACAAGATACAGATATTGCTTGTCTTTTAATGCCTGGACTCAGATGCAGACATGGTATCATTTCTGCAATTTTTTCTTGTTCCAAGTAATCAAGAGCTTACCCAGATTCAAGGGAAGGTGATATTGACCATACTTTGCAATGGGAGAAGATTAAAGAATGTGTATCCATCTTTGACTTAGCTCAGAGCTATGTATATATATGAATATATCTTTTTCAGCATTATCACTTATTTTTCATTAATGCAGCATTGTCATATGTCTTACAGTATCCTGGGTTTACTTATAAAATTAAAATAGACATCAAATGTAATATTTGATTTTGATTTTGTTGATGCTGAAACTTCTTTGTTTTTGAATTTCTTCAGTAACTTTCTTATTCTGTTCAAGTACAATACATAGATAAACAAAATTACTTAAATGAAAAGAAGACATATAAAACCATTTGCAATTATGTTCTCAGTAGCAGCTTTTGGTTCCATAAAATAAAATAGGTCAGAAATAAAAGAGTAAATTCATTAAAACAGGAAAATTTGTGAAAGCAAAAGAAATTCTGTAACTAAAATATAGGTTTCCTAATGCAGATTGTTATCATGGGCTCATTATTTAAAAATAATTATTTGCATCCAAAGAACATTCTTTTTAAGTCATTGTTATTAACAACATTGCTTATCCACCTAATTTATTTCTGTAATATGGCATCTTATTCAACTTGAATCAGAAAGTATTCCATGCATTTCTTGCTAATAAGAAGTGCTATTGCTATTGTTATTTCTTATTGAAAAGGAAGGGGTTTAGATTCTCTTCCATCACTCCAGAAGAAACATAGTCCTGCTGGCACCCTGATTTTAGTCTCATAAAGCCAATTTTAATTGGACATCTGATCTCCAAATTTCTAAAGTAATTCATTATGTATTCATAATTTTTAAGAAAATAGGTTTGTACCAGTTTATTACAGAAGCAATAAGAATCTTACATAGCTGGTTATGGCAAAGAAGATCATAAGTGTGGAACAAAATGCCAAGTGAACAGTTCCTCAGTCAATTCAAAAGCCACAATTACACAGATACACTAGGGGAGAATTTACACTAAAGTTGAAGATATTAATCCTAGGGTATCAAACCTATTAATGAAATCCAATAAAACTGGATAGAAAGTAATAAAGTCATTAGTGGTGATTTGTCAGAAAATAATAAAAATTGCTCTGCAAGTTGATTTTTTGGTGTCTGCTCCAGAGAAAACTTTGCACATGAGTATATGGTCATAGCTCAAAGGAAGAATACTTTATAAGCAAAAATGATAACAACCTAGATTCCCATCAATAAGGAAGGGCTAATAATGATATATTTATGTTACAGACTACTATGAGACAATTAAAAAGATGGTGCATCTTAATGGCTCAATGTCTGAAAATCTCCAAGCAGAGTTGCTTAAAGAAAAAAAGAGAATGAGAATTATATATCTATATCTATCTATTTATATATAATTACATTATAAATATATATATTATGACAGTGTTGATGTGAAAATATCTACATATATGTAAAATCAAAAATTGACTGCCGGGTGTAGTAGTGCATGCCTGTAATCCCAGAGGCTCAGGAGGCCGAGGCAGGAGGATGGTGAATTCAAAGCCAGCCTCAGCAACAGCAAGGTGCTAAGCAACTCAGTGAGACCCTGTCTCTAAATAAAATACAAAATAGGGCTGGGGATGTGGTTCAGTGGTCAGTGCCCCTCAGTTCAATCCCCAGTACTCCTGGAACAAAAACAAAACAAAACAAAATTGACACTATGCCCTACTTCCAACATAACCCAGTGCTTCATTACCATAATAATTGATAATTATTAAAAAATCAAGGTCACTCTAACTGGTTCTAATCCTCAGGATAATAAAATCTTGAATATTTTCTATAAACCTGAAATACCCAACAAAAAACAATGCGCTGTTATGCTGATGTCTAAAGATATGTTCTGTGATCTTTGTTAACATCATAATCTTGTGAGAAATTTGATGTTTTGTACCATAGCCAGACCCATGTAAATTGGGAAACCTTGGAAATTCTGTAATTATTTTAAAGTACATATTGTGTTTGTGTTTGGCACGTCAATCCTTCTGGAATCTGCCTTTCTTGCATTCATTGAACATAAACTTTTTCTTTCCCTAACTAAAAGATATGCTTCTGGTTCTTCCTTAAATATCGAATGAGCATGTTTATAAATGCATAAAAAATCAAGAAGTGCTTAAAGTAATAACAATGTGGTAGTCAAATGAAATTTGAGTCTTTTGGTAATGTTTTGATTGATTGATTGTATTACTGTAGATGCTTGTGAAGCAAGTGCTCTAATTTTTCATAAGATTTTATCTAATATAGTGAATTTTTATAAAAAATCTTACAAGATATAGTATAATATTGTGTATAATAGTTTGTGTCTATTAAAAACTGTATATGTTAAGCTAATGCCACTATTTTCCTCCCCAGGTAAAGAACGACAGTAATTCTGAGGGATGTACTTCGTGGTTTTAGTTGTTTCTTCCTTCATTTTCATTTCCACAGAACAGGAACTGGCAGGCAGAGACATTTTCTCAGGGATAAATTGTTGAATTGGAGTTTTCAAAGGAAGCAGCTGATTTGAAGTATGGAGTTCCACTCCACACACCAAGTTGTAGCAGTAGATGAGATTACAATGAAGAGACCCAGGTAAGTGCGGAGGGACAAATGCCAACTCTCATTAGTCCTCATCTCCTATTAATCAAAGTTGAGTTTTACATGGCCCCTGTAATGTTTCTTCAGAACACTGCACACTGCTGATGCCTAAATTACAGAAAGAGTTTAAGCAGTGTTTTCCAAACCAAATAATTATTAAAGATCAATAAAGTATATAGTATATTCACTCTTACAGACCTAGTTGGGGAGAGAAAGAGTTTTCTGCCATTTCCTAGCTATGTGAATTTAAATAAATCCCTTCACTGCTCTGTTTTACAATCCTTATCTGTAAAAGTTTGTGTTTCTCTTAAAGATTTCTGGGAGGACTAAACCAGATAGTGTGTATGAAGTATTTATATGGAATCCCTTAATGTATTTCAAGAGGGCCTTAAATATTAATCTCCTTTCCCTGCCCCCTGCCCTGACTCAGTTAAAGATTTTATTTATAAGATGAACTGTAGGTAGAATGACCCAAATATCTCACATTATAAGTGTGGAAACTGAGGTGCAGAGAACACATTTTTTATAATTAAATATGTCAAGATATGAATAATCTAATTGTCTTAATGTAAGTACTTACTTTGTTTCCTCCTCTTTCCTAAGGGAAGACTTATAGATCCTCCACAAGTTCCCACTGTTTCTCAGGTGGTGCTGAAGATTAAAACCTACCCCATGCTGCCTTGCTCACACTCTACAGTGAGTTGATTCAGCTGTGAGTGTAATAAGCCATTGAGGTGCATTGTCAAAGATAAAAGAGTGCAAGTACCAATGGAGGAAGAAAGGATTTCTCAAACCTGACTGCCCATTGGAATGACAGAGAAAAGTTTAAAAACAACTCCTCCTTCCCTTTCTGCTTTCTCCTACTCCTTTCCTCCATCTTTTGTAGCACCATCAATGAGGTTCTGTCTTTATCATATATTAGTAAGTATCCTTTAGGGTCTCAAAATGAAATCTTCTTTAGATATATGGCCAGGGCAAAAGTCTGAACCTTAATGTCTTTAAAAGAAATTACAAGTTCAGGCCTCTTAAAGAATGCCACCTCTGCAACCATTTGTTCTTGACATTTTCTGGAAGATTTTAGCCAGTGTCAATGTAAAATAACAACTCTGCCTTAAAGGAAATAAAATAATTTATTCTGACATGTATGGAGACACAAATTGGAGTCAACATACTTTATATACAACCAGAGACTGAAAAAATTGTGCTGTATATGTGCAATAAGAATTGTAAGGCATTTCACTGTCATTTATTTTTTAAAAAATCAATAAAAAATATAAAATAAAATAATTTATTCTGAATCAAATATGCATGACTATGGCCTGGGAACACATCTTCAAGTTACCCTGAATGAAATGTTCCATCATGGAAGAGGTAACATCAATCAATACATTTACCAATTACGTTTCTGGGAGCATCAGGTAGGCAGACTGCAGCAAGGTATGGAAATCTCTTCTATAGGTTTCAGATGTTACCTTATAGCATTTTTTTTTAAATTTTTTGTTGTTGGTTGTTCAAAACATTACAAATTTCTTGATATATCATATTTCACACTTTAATTCAAGTGGGTTATGAACTCCCATTTTTACCCCATATACAGATTGCAGAATTTCATCAGTTACATATCCATTGATTTACATATTGCCATACTAGTGTCTGTTGTGTTCTGCTGCCTTTCCTATCCTCTACTATCCCCCCTCCCCTCCCCTCCCCTCCCCTCTTCTCTTCTCTCTCTGCCCCCTCTACTGTCATTCATTTCTCCCCCTTGTATTATTTTTCCCTTTCCCCTCACTTCCTCTTGTATGTACTTTTGTATAACCCTGAGGGTCTCCTTCCATTTCCATGCAATTTCCCCTTCTCTCTCCCTTTCCCTCCCACCTCTCATCCCTGTTTAATGTTAATCTTCTTCTCCTGCTCTTCGTCCCTACTCTGTTCTTAGTTACTCTCCTTATATCAAAGAAGACATTAGGCATTTGTTTTTTAGGGATTGGCTAGCTTCACTTAGCATAATCTGCTCTAATGCCATCCATTTCCCTGCAAATTCTATGATTTTGTCATTTTTTAATGCAGAGTAATACTCCATTGTGTATAAATGCCACATTTTTTTTATCCATTCGTCTATTGAAGGGCATCTAGGTTGGTTCCACAGTCTTGCTATTTTGAATTGTGCTGCTATGAACATCGATGTAGCAGTGTCCCTGTAGCATGCTCTTTTTAGGTCTTTAGGGAATAGACCAAGAAGGGGAATAGCTGGGTCAAATGGTGGCTCCATTCCCAGCTTTCCAAGAAATCTCCATACTGCTTTCCAAATTGGCTGCACCAATCTGCAGTCCCACCAGCAATGAACAAGTGTA
Organism: Marmota monax; assembly: GCF_021218885.2. Lineage (NCBI taxonomy): Eukaryota > Metazoa > Chordata > Mammalia > Rodentia > Sciuridae > Marmota > Marmota monax. The sequence continues at coordinate 4,986,521 of NW_026694772.1, forward strand.
CCCTTTTCCCCACATCCTCGCCAGCACTTGTTGTTGTTTGACTTCATAATGGCTGCCAATCTTACTGGAGTGAGATGGTATCTTAGGGTGGTTTTGATTTGCATTTCTCTGACAGCTAGAGATGGTGAGCATTTTTTCATGTACTTGTTGATTGACTGTATGTCCTCCTCTGAGAAGTGTCTGTTCAGGTCCTTGGCCCATTTGTTGATTGGGTTGTTTGTTTTCTTATTGTCTAATTTTTGGAGTTCTTTGTATACTCTGAATATTAGGGCTCTATCTGAAGTGTGAGGAGTAAAGATTTGTTCCCAGGGTGTAGGCTACCTTATAGCATTCTTAGCTTAGGGGTTTGTGGAGACTATAAGTCTGCCAAGCTTACTGATACATTCCAAGTGTACATAATAATCACAAGTATGTTAGGCCAGATACAGAAGTTAAGAAAAATGGCTATTATAGGGTCTAAGATAGTCAGAGATAATTTTGACTCTCACCCTACAATATTTGTCTTTCCATAATCACAGTAGTCAAGTTCAAACAGTCTGTAGGATCATTAATATAGATGTAGCTTCTTCAGAGAACTTCATTTCACACCACACTACTAATGACATTTAATGCCATTACTATTTAGATGGAAATGCTAATTACCTTATTTGGTCACTATATTGTATATATGTATCAAATGATCACACTGTACCCCATAAACATGTATAATTATGTGTTAATTAACTTTTAAACTTAGAAACTTCTGATAGCTGTGTACCACCATCCAGAAATTTAATTAAATTAATTAATCTAATTAATCTGGGTTCTGGCTCTGGTGTTGATTAATCCCAAGTGATTCTAATGGACAGCTCAAGGTTAAGACTCATTACTCTATGCCCATTTGCTCATCATCATATCTGGTAAAACAAAAAACAAAAAGTTACACTTTAAAATTCACCCACCAACAGGTTTGTAGTTCAAGATGTGAAATTCCAAGTAAGATGCGAAAAGCCACAAAATAGACATAGTATTTTATGTTTCCCAAATAGCAAGATAGCTATTACGTTGCCTAGTATAAGCTAGGGAGATTTTATTGGTGCATTATAATTATATATAATAATGAGATTCACTCTGCCGTATTCATTTATGCATATGACAATTTGATAAATCTCATTCCCTAGTACCTCCCTTTTCTCTCTCCTTCTTTCTCTCCCGATTCCCTTGCTCTACTGGTTTCCCTTATATTATTTTTAATTAGTGCATTATAATTGCATATAACAGTGGGGTTCACTGAGGTATATTCATACATGAACATCTCATAATTTGGTGGATTTTAGTCCCCAGTACTTCCCTTATGCCCTTCCCACCTTCCTTCTTCTTCATTCCCTTTCTCTACTCTATTGATTCCCCCCTCTATTTTACTTTTCATCAGTTAGGATTCATTATTTAGGTTATTATCAACATTTTCAAGAGTCCATTTTTAAAGTAAAATAGGGCTGTTCAAAAAGTGAGATTATATAACAAAGCCGAAGAGCATATGAATGCTAAGTTTTGAATCTAAACCATGAAAAAGAGAATCTAATTGTGAAACTGATAACACAAATACAATAACAAAAGGACTATTTAAAGTAACTTTTAATCAAACACTTTGATTGTACAAACTCAGTGATGTATATTCCAAGAGTGAGAATAATGGTAAAATTTTTTGAACTTCTTATACCAGTATTGGTGTACTAAATTTGCAACTAATCTGTATTTACTGTAGGATAAAGAAAGTGAGTAAATATATAGATATATGGGGAACCAGGGATATTATTGAGAGAAAAGGAAAATTATATGAGTGTGAAATAGAGGAAACTGAGAAAAACCCTATGATATTACATTTGCATAAGAGGTATCAGTCTGAACAATAATTCAAGAAAATCCTAAGTCTGTTCATTAAAAGGTTTATAAGCAATTTCATTCCTAGCATAATCAACATGCACTACTGTTTCTAAATAACTTTTTCCACTAAAAGTAAGTAAGGCCCTTTTGTGAAATTCCTAATTCTCAATCCAGGGCAGGTGAAGAATAAGGTGAGTGTGGGACATTTGTGTGTGTGTGTGTGTGTGTGTGCTAGTAAACAAGAACATGATTTAAAAACATTGGGACATTTCAAGGGATAAAGGATTTGAATGAATAGCCAATAATTATCTGAAAATACACACAGTATTAATCATTAGAAAAATGCAAATCTACAACAGAAAATATTTCTTTATATTCACTAGGATGGTTATAATCTAAACAATGGAAAATAACAAATGTTGGAAAGATGTGGAGAAATTGGAATTCTCATATATTACTGGTGGGATTATAAAATGGTACAGATGCTTTAGAAAACATCCTGGCAGTTCCTCAAAAAGTTAAAGATAGAGCTACCATATGACCCAGGAATTCAACTTTTAGGGATAAAACTAAGAGAATTGCAAATAAATGTTCACCCAAAAATGTTCAGTGTTACTCACAATAGCAAAAAAAACAGAGGCAACTCAAATGTTCATCAGTGGATAAATGAATAAATAAACGGATAATTTTTTACAATGTGATATTATTCAGTCATTCAGAGGAATGACGTATTGATTGATGCCAAAACATGAATAAACTTTGATAACATTATGAAAGAAGCCAAAAATACGTACCTTTTGGGTACATATTGTATGAATCCATTTGAATGAATTATTATAAGCAAACCCATAGAGACAGAAAATACACTATTGTTTCCTATGGACTGAAGAGAAGGGTTAGGGTAGTAACTATTTAATGATTAGAGAGTTTTTCTATGAGCTGATGAAAATGTTCCAGAGTTACATAGTGTTGATGGTTGCCCAATGTTGTATATAAACTAAACTTTACAAAATTGTACAATTTCAAATAGTTAAAATGCATAGTGATCTCAACTGCACATGAAACATTTTCCAGGGTAGATTATATTTTAAGGCAAAAAAATGGCATAACACATTTAAGTAGATTCAAATCTTATCAAGTATCTTTTCTGACAATAGTATAAAATAAGAAATTGATTACAGGAGAAACTTTGGAAAATTCATAAATACATAGAAATTAAATCACATGTTTCTCTATAATCAAGTGGTCAATGAATAAGTGAAAAGGGAAATTCAAAAATTTCTGAGAAAAATAAAAGTGGAAACACAAAAATACCCAAACCTATGGGATGTAACAAAAACATTTATTTATAGGAGGTAAGTTATAGCAATAAGTGCCTACATTTAAAAAGAGAGACCTAAAATAAACAACCTATCAGAAACAACACAATATTGCCCCTCAAGGAATCAGAAAAACAAAACCAACCAACCAAACAAACCCAAAGTTAGTAGAAGGAAAAGAGTAATAAAGATCAAAGTAGAAGTAAATTAGAGTCTATGCACTAGTAGCAAACAAACTAAAAAAGAAATCCCATTTATAGTAGATAAGAAAAATAAAATATTTAGGAATAAACTAAATTAAGGAGGCAAAAGAGCTCTATCATGAAAACTATAAAACAATGATAAATTAACTGTAGAAGAATGAATGGAAATATATCCTGTGTTCATGGACTGGAAGAATTCATATGATTAAAATGCCTATACTACCCAAAGCAATTAACAGATTTGATACATTCCTTACCAAAATACCACATTCCTCACAGAAATATGAAAAACAATTCTAAAATTTGTATGGACCCACAAGACTAAAGCAATTGCTAAAGCACAGTTCTTGGGCAAAAAAAAAAAAAAAAAAAAAGAAAAGAAAAAAGAAAAGAAAAAAAAAGCTGTGGACATCTTGCTACCTAATTTTAAAATATTCAACAAAGGTAGATAATAACCAAAACAGCATGATACTGATATAAAAAGAGATATAGACTTACAGAACAGAATAGAGAGCACACAAATAAATCTGTGCATTTACCACTAACTGATTTTCAACAAAGGTGGCAAGAATACAGGATGAGGAAAAGACAGTCTCATCAATGAATGGTACTGGGAACACTGAATATCTACATGCAGAAGAAGGAAGCTAGACCCTTAGCTCATAGTCTAATTAAAAAAAAATCAAACAATTAAAATATAAGACTCAGAACTATTAAACTAGATGAAAACATAGGGAAAAAGCTCCATGACATTGTTCTAGGCAATGATATTTTAGATATGATTGCCAAAGAGGAGTACAAAACCAAAAATAGAAAAATAAGTTTACATCAAAGTAAAATACTTTTGCACACCAAAGGAAATAATCAATAGAGTGAAGAAATAACCCACAGAACAGGAGAAAATATTTGTAAATGATACAGCTCATAGGAGTTTAATATCTAATATATATATTTGTAATTCTCTTAGTTTTATCCCTAAGAGTTGAATCCCTGGGTCATATGGTAGCTCTATCTTTAACTTTTTGAGGAACTGCCAAGATGTTTTCTAAAGCATCTGTACCATTATATAATCCCATCAGTAATATGTGAGAATTCCAATTTTTACACACACACACACATGCACACAACTCAAAAAACCAATAGCAAGATGAATAACCTAATTTATCAAAGGGTGAGAGATTTGAACAGTTTTCAAAAGACATACAAATGGCTAAGATATATTTAAAAAATGCTTAACACCACTAATCATCGGGGGAATGCAACTTAAAACCATAATTGGATATTTTCTCACACCTGCTAGAGTGACCATTATCAAAAACAAAATATAGGTGTTGGTGAGAATGTGGAGAAAGAGAAACCTCACACACTCTTGATGGAAATGTAAATTAGAATAGCCTTTACAGAAAAATGTATGGATGTTTCCAAATACCAAAAATAGAACTACCATATGATCCAGCAATCCCAGAGTAAATGAAATCAGTTATATCAAAGAAATATCTGCACCCCCATGTTAATTGTAGAATTATTAATAATAGTCAGGATAGAGTATCAACCTGAGTACCCTTCAGTGGATGGTTGTATTAAAAATGTGGCATACATGGATAATGGGATAATATTTAGCCTTAATTAACAGGGAATTCTGTCATTTTTGATGACCTGGATGAACCTCGAAGATATTACATTAAGTGAGATAAATCATACTCAGAAAGACGAATACAACAATATCTCATTCATATGTGGAACTTTAAAAGCCAATCTCATGGAAGAGTAGAATGTTGATTACCAGGGTCTGGAGGGTTGAGGAGGACTGGAGGAGATGTTGGACAAAGGATACAAAATATCAGTTATAGAAGAAATAAATTCAAAAGACCTATTGTACAATACAGTGACTATAGTTAATAATATATTTTATCCTTGAAATATGCTGAGTGTATATAGAGTGATCTCACCACAAAATGATAGTTATACGAGGTAATACACAGATTGATTAGTTAGAATCAGTCATTCTGCAATGCATACATACTTCAAGGCATAGTGTTGTACATGATAAATACATAAAATTTTATCTGTCAATTTTAAAATAGTAAAACTTTAAAAGATAACAATTAAGGGGCTGGGGTTGTGGCTCAGTGGTAGAGCACTTGCCTAGCATGTGTGAGGCACTGGGTTTGACCCTTAGCACCACATATAAATAAATAAATAAATAAATAAATAAATAACATAAAGGTGTTGTGTCCATCTACAACCCCCCAAATTTAAAAAGATAATAATTAAAATGGTAAACTTTAAATTATATATATATATATATATATATATATATATATATATATATATAATCATAATTAAAAAACAGACTTTGAAATCAAATGCGAATTTTACTACTTTTAAACTAGGTGATTTGGTCCTGTTAGTAAACTTACCTGAATTTCAATTTCATCATCAGTAAAGTAGGATAACAATATTAAATTTTTTGGAGAGGAATAAATGAGATAATGCATATTTTAGAGTTGTTTTATGATTTTCCTGCGGTGTGTGGATAGTATGACTCAGGTTCATGGCATGTGCTATGGTTTGAATGATGGTTTTTTTTCTCTAAATTCATGTTGAGATTTAATCCACATTGTAATGGCATTAGGAGTTGGGTCTTTTGGGACCTAATTAAGTTATGAGGGTTCTGCCTTCATGAATGGATTAATGCCTTATGAAAGTGCTAGAAGGAACTAATTTTGGCCTCTTTTTTCTCTTCCACTCTTTTACCATGTGAGGACACATGTTTAATCCTCTCTGGAGGATGTAGCAACAAGTTCCATCTTGGAAGGAGAGACAAAGTCCCTCATCTTGGAAGGAAAGATAGCAAAATTGTTGGTATATTGATTTTGGACATAGCAGTGTTCAGTATCATGAGAAATAAATTTCTCTTTTTTATAAATTACTCAGGTAAGATATTTTATTATGATAGCACAAATGGGCTAAGTCAGCAATTATGCAATACATAGAATCTTGTGCTTGTTAAGTTTAATGCTTCCCAATGAGAAACCAGCCTCTACCTCAAAGGAAAGCCTGTCCAAGGAAGGGGATGTGACCCTTGTCCTTGGAAAGACCCACAGAGCACTCCTAGGCACATACCCACCTTGCTGAGTTGTTTATCTACAAATGACTCAGTCAGGCTGAGGACCCATAGCAACCCTCTAGCAACCACCAATCAGCATGAGACAGGGAAAATACCTGGGATGCCAGATGGCCCTTCCAGTAGTTTATGGTGGTTGATAACATGTTGGGAAACCACGTAGTTCAGCACGTACACCCCTCGTAGCCTAAACAAATCAGTTCAAACGAATCCCCCTCTTGTAGTAACCAATCACCCCTACCCAACTTGTTCCCACCAGTGAATGTGCTGATCATGTTTTAGAGTTGTTTTATGATTTTCCTGCGGTGTGTGATGATTTGCTAAGAGATGCTATGATGTATGTGAAGTCCATGCCTTCCCCAAAGAGTGTATAAAATTGCAAACCCTGGGCTCGGGGCCTCTCAGCGTCACCAGTTGCTGTGTGCATGCGGAGGACAGAGCTAGTTCGCAATAAACACCTCTTTGCTGCTTACATGGATCTTGGTCTCTGGTGGTCTTTTGGGCGTCCCGAATTCGAGCATAACACCATTAGAGAACATGTTCCTATTAACTTATGCTGTTTTGAAAAGTTCTGAGACCTTATTTTGAGGTCATACAGGATATTTCCTTTCAAGGAGAATAGAAAGACGTCAGGCAAACCCTTGGATGAAAGCAACCATGAAGTCCTCTTGTAACAGTGGCCCACTTTATGCTTTGAATGTAGCCCTTGCTGCTCTGCCACTGCAACTTATTTTTAAAACAGACATGTTTCTTTTACTTCCTGTCTTCCTGCTGCTCTCTAATCTCTTTCCCTCCCTAATCCCAGAGGAAACAGGATTACCTTTCTTCCCCATCCTAGGCAGATTTATCTGTCCTTGAGCACACACCCACTATAGGAATGAAGTAATCCAGACTTTGGGGATGGTACCAGAAGATCTCAGAAATGACTATCTCCCAAATTAACAAGTGAATTACAACTCCAACAGAGAACTCCTGGAATGTAGCCTTTGAATCAACTTTTTAAAAAGCCCCCTGTTCCTGCTGATAGGCAGAATCACTGCCTTTGGTACAGGAGTCCCCTGTGTTTGTCCTTTGCTAACAAAGCAATAAACCTTCTTTTTCCTTTTCCTCAAAACCGTGTCCTTGTTATTGGATTGGCACTGGGGACAAGGACGGAGCTTTCAATAACACTCTGGCAAGGTATGAGGTAGTGCTCAGGCAAGCCATGAGTAGATGCTGACAAGAAGCAAGCTAGTATATTCCAATGACTCATTTATTTCTGTGTGAACATGAATCGAGTTCATCTCAAAAGACCTGTGTGTTCCTGAGCAGAGCTTTTTACCTCTTTAGTATACACCATCATAAGCAGCTTCTGGTTTCTGGGGACTCTTAAACCATCCTTGTTCTGCATCTTCTCAAATTTCTGACCTAATTTTAGTCTGGAGTAGTAATTTTCAACTTTGTTTCCACACTACAGTCAACTGGAGAGATTTAAGAAATCCTGATGCTTGGGTTTTATGGCAGAACAATTAAAATAAGATCTCTGGAGATGGGATTCCAGACATCAAGTGTTTTTTTAAGAACCCCTAAGTGATTCCAATATGCAGCAAATGTACAGAACCACTGATCCAAAGCTTTGTGTCACAAAAATATGGTCTAGGAAAGAACTAGCAGCATCTAATGGGTACTTCTTAAAAATACAGAATTCTAGTCTTGTCTCAGATCTTCTGCATCAGAATCTACAATTTAACAAAATACTTGAATGATTTTTATTTGTAAAGCACTGGTTTAGAACAATTATTTGCAATTCCAGTTGCATATTAGTATTAGTTGTAAGATGGGATGTTTGGTTAGATTTTAGAAGACAGGGAAGTAGAATAGACTCATTGATCAGTAAAGAGGGCCTAGGGGAAGAAGGGTAGAGAGACAGAGATGGAGAGAGTATAAAGACTGATGCAAATAAACTAAAGACATGTTTGAATGCCTTAGAGGGTAAAGAGGATCACGTTTAATATGTATCTGTCAATTTGTGGTAACTAACTTCCAAGAGGATCCCTATTGATCCATACTTCCTGGCATTCAGACCTTTATATAGGCCCTGCACAAACTGAATCTGGGCATATTTAGTATGATTAATAGAGTATGGAAGAAGTGACATTGTTTTTGAGGCTAGGTAATCAAAGTCACTGCAGCTTCTGATTTAGCCTTTTTGATCACTGGTTCAGAGAAAAGCCAGCTGGCATGTTATGATAACACCCTAGTAGGCCCATGGAGAGAATTGCACCCCTCTATTTCTTGGCCAAATTGCTAGAGAGGTGAGACAGATTAGAAGTAGAACTTCCCGTTTCATTTGAGCTTTCAGGTGACTGCAGTCTCAGCCAATATTTAACTGTAATCACATGAGAAATAAATGGCCATGAGAGCCCTGACCAAATTCTTCACCTGCAGAATCCATGAGCATAATTAATTTTGTTTCACACCACTAAATTTTGGTGTTAACTGTATCACATAATAAGATAATTGCAACAAGGCTTGGAACCTGGAATTGGGGTGTGCTGCCATATTAAAAATCTAAAATAAGGGGACTGAGGGTGTGGTTTAGTGGTAAAGTACTTCCCTAGCACCTGTGAGGCATGGGTTTGATCCTCAGCACCACATATAAATAAATAAATACATCATGTCCATCTACAACTAAAAAATAATATTTAAAAAATCTAAAGTAAGGCAGTGGATTTGAAATAAGGCAGACATTTGGAAGAGCCATAAAGAGATTGTTAACAGAAACGTGATGGCCCTGAGGGAGGCTGCCAGAGAGACCTTAAGAAACAGTGAGGAAAATATTCAGTCTCTCTGATAAACAATAGAATTAAGAGTCTAAGAACATTTTTTTTAAAAAAAATTGTGATTGTAAATGGACATAATGCATTTATTTTATTTCTTTATTTTTATGTGGTGCTGAGGATCAAACCCAGTGCCTCAAGCATGTTAGGCCAGCCCTCTGCCACTGAGCTACAGCCCCAGCCTGAGAGTCTAAGAATCTTTAGGGCATTGTTGCTATTCAAGGTAGGGAAAGGCATATCTTTTTTTTGGGGGGAAGGGTACCAGAAATTGAACTCAGGGGCATGCAACCATTGAGCCACAACTCTAGCCCTATTTTGTATTTTATTTAGAGACAGGGTCTCACTGAGTTGCTTAGTGCCTTGCTTTTGCTGAGGCTGGCTTTGAACTTGCACTCCTCCTGTCTCAGCCTCCTAAGCCACTGGGGTTACAGGCATGTGCCACCACACCCGGCTGGGAAAGGCATATCTTATAGAAATGTATGGGTGCAGCTTTTGTTAAAGTAGATCACAAATTTATTCACAAGATATCCACAATTATTTTAAAAGAATTAGACCTGTTCTTAAAAGGATAGGAAAGTATAAAATGAAGCCATTCAATCCTCCACAGTCTTACAGGTAGGAGACAAATCACAAAAACAATTAAGCTTCAAATACATACTATATTTAATAGAAAAGAAAGGATAATTCAAACAGTGGAATCAAGAACCCAGAGGGTAGAACCAAAAATCATTCTTAGGTGTAGAACTGGTTGTTAATCAAGGAACTAACAACATATGCCTGGCTGGAGTTCAGAATTGCTACAGACCAGTGTCTCTTGTGTGCCTCCAGTATCTCCCAATTTGGAGGGGATACTATAACTACTATAGTAGTTATTGTATACTACCATTCAACCATGGCATATTGGGTGTATAAGGGGCAGATGACTAGTTTTTTAGTTTACATGTTTTCAAATGGAGAGAAACTAAACTAGAGGGTATGGACTGGAGAAACCACACCTAATGAACTTCAACTACACATAGATATGACCTAGATGATTAGATTCTGGACATTGATCCTATCTCTGTTACAGTAATATAAGGTTTTGGGGTTGAGGATTTAGCTCAGTGGCAGAGCGCTTGCCTAGCATGCGCTAGGCCCTGGGTTCAGTCCTCAGCCCTGGAAAAAAAAAGGTAATACAAGGTATTTGGGCTAGATATGAATGTATATTGCATGTGGGAAAGATATGAACTGTTACAGCCAGAGAGTTCATTTTGGCAGATGAAAATTTCTAAATATGGCTGCACCTAAACACACACATACACACACACACACACACACGTGTGTGTGCGCACATGCACCCCCCCCCCCCAAGTAATATGCTTTTCCTACAGTGTGACTACATTCTTCCCATAAAGAATTTTAAAAGTAACTAAATATTTCCTTTCCTTGAATGTGGCCAGGGGTTGTGGATATTCCAACAGAGTGCCTTAACAGTAATTTTCAGTGTCTTCTAAATCTTAGTTAGAAACTTATTTTATCTTACTCTTTGAATGTCTTCCTTTCTGTCTCAGCCTCCATGCTATGAGAAAACCTAAACTGGCCCATGTGGAGATATTATGTGGAGAGTCCACCTGAGTATAACCAAGGCTCCCAGGCAGCAGCATCAAACACTAGACCCCTAAATGAATGAGTCTTCATTTGATACCACCCCACAACTTGTGGATCTTTCAGCTCCACATTTTAGGGCAGGGACAAGTACTTCCTTTTGTACCCTTTCCAAATTCCTGACTCATAGAAGCCTTGAGCAATGGTTGTTTTACTTTACCATGCTTTGGGTGATTTGTTATACAATCATAATAAGAATATAGTTCCTAACTGCTGGGGTCCTGCCCTAGCGGGGTCCAGGGAGTCCTGTAGGATGAGTGGCCTCGGCGAAAAGATGAGACAGAAGTCGTTCCTTTGGAGCAATCTCCAGAGAGAGAAAGAGCTAATGCAGCTTTCTCTGGGTCATCTTTTATTACAATTTTTCTCATCATTATAGATTCAGAATACGTCATTGATTATATAATTTAAAACTTTGCCAAGACATGACATTTCCTTAACCATGATTGGGGGTACAAAAAATGTGACATTAATTTACATTTTTCCAGGATATGACCTTCAGTTATGTAATTATTAAAAGTACAGAATCATAATAAAATACGTCACTAATTTACATTTTTCAGATTTTCCCAAGATTTACTATTTTTCCCAAGATATGTTATTTTTTCTTATTAACTAATGCCAAACTAGGTAACCAGACTCTAAGTCTCCTAACCAATCATTAACCTAAAGTACACTTGTACTTGATTTCTAATCTAAAATTCCCATCTAAAAAAGTCCCTTTAAATCTTATATTTAAAACATCCTAAAGTTTATAAATCATTCTTAAAACATATCAGAAACCTATACAACTAAAAACTTAAGAATTTCTAAACCTAAGAATCTAAATAAAATAATATTTCTAACATTATTCTAAAACTGTGTCTTATAAAGCTGTTTTAATTAATTCCTAAATTTATTCTCATAAAACTAGTTGAGCTGCTTTCTCAAAGAGTTTCTTTGTTTCTCAGTCAAGGTGCACTAGTTCTCATATCTTTATAATCTTTCTCAATAGAAAGTAAGTTCTAAACATCAATCCACTTTCCACCAATATTAACTATGCTCATCATATATGTAAAATAAAAAAGGGTTTATAAAAAGAGAAGAATATATATTTATATGTTTTAACTTTCCTAAGTGTATAATATAACTTTCCTTAATCAAAAATGAAACTGCATGTGGTGAACTTTGTGAAATAAGCATACTGATTAGGTTTTCTAAGAGGCCGGAAATATGGGCTTGGGTTCTAGTTGATATAATCAATGTGGTGCCTAAAATTCTCATGACCTTTCAAAGGATGATTGTTGTCCATTATCAGGTTTGTCCACAATGTACTGAGATAGAAGAACAGCCTTCTACTTTGTCCTTGATATGCTGAGGGGTAGTAGAACAGCCTCCAAGGCATGAACTACGTGTTATGTTCTAGCCATCTGAAATTTAATTTGTTTGGCATTTAACATACTCATGCCTTCTGTCAGAAACATAAGCATCAAAATGAAAAGTCCCAATTACATAAAAAAGGGTCTCATGGTTTTGGTTTCCCACCAACCAGCGTGGCTTTGCCAGCATTCATCCTCACTGTGACCCTGTCAAGACAGTGGGAGAGCGGCTTTGCCAACACTTTTTCTCACTGTGACCCTGTCAAGACAGTGAGTGGGGGATCGCCTTCACCACCTAACACTTTGTTTCTTTTGGGCATCTGGAGTTGAGAATATAGGAAGTAAAGGTTGACTATATAATTTTCAGTTGTAATAAAGGGTTTTATTAAATTCTCTACTCATTATTTAAATACAATCATACAGTGAAGCTGAAGCTATTTCAACATAATTACTAGTTTGTGATATTCTTGAGAGAAAAGGGTACATAAATAATTAAAAATTTTGTTCAAATGACTTTTTCAGGTAATGCAAGAATGGAAGAAATAAAAGTATTATTTTTATAAAAAAGATCTAAGCAGAATAGGTGACAGTGTCAGAATATGAAAGCAAGAGTAAAGCTTTCTTTCAATAATTTAGTGATGATTATATAGATGAAAGGAAATGTACAAGAAGCTTTTTTGTTTGTTTCTTTTTCCATAGAGGGCAGGACATGAGGGAACATGGTGGAAACTGGAGCAGCAGGAATTTGGGTCATAAATTAGGAAGAGATGTAAAATACTGAATATAATATTAAGATACATTGTGTCATCTAATAAAACTTAAAGAAACATTTATATAGCTCTCTATTTAATTGAAAAACTACCTCTCAGTTCCATAAAATTGGAATTGTATCAAGGATATTGCATGTAAAAAATTATTGACAAAAATAATTTTAGGTGAGGGTGTTGGTTGCTCCATAGTTTTTTGCAACAATCATCTGTACTCTAATTCATTAAGCAAATTTAATTAATCTTACAATGTCTGTTTTAGTCAAAAACATAGTATATATAGTCAGAAATTCTGTTTTCTGTTTCTATCTTTGTCATTATCTAGCTTTGTGACTTCATTTCAATCATTTAAGTTCTCACAATACTGGTTTCCGTATACATAAAACAAAGCATATATCTGCCCTCTTGCCTCACAGGGTAGCTGTTCAAATCAAAGGAAATAATGAATGTTCTATGCCTGGCATATAGTGTACATAAAAAGAGAGCTGCCTGTGAACTAGAATGGAATCAGACTGAATGTGACCTGAAAACTTAACTATATTGATTATTAATGTATGATCTATAAGACAGTGTAGATGTCTCCTTGTACAAACTCACCCAGTTTATGAATTTCTAAGTCAAATTTATATTCTGAAATAAGGACAGATATTGGACTCTGAGAATATGGACCTAACCCTTATTATCAGTGTGATTTAGGGAAAAGTTAAACATAGTTTATCACCTGAAAATTTGGGATAAGAATGATAATACATGACTTATAGGGATAATCGTAGGTTTTAAGTGATACACCACATCTAAAAATGCCTTCCCAGGTATGTCATGATTTTTATTTATAATATTCCTGATATTTCAGAGATAGTGAGCATGGTGCTTGTTAAAGCAGTTTGCTCTACTGGCAAAGAGATGTCATTGGTGAGATGATTTTCAGATCATAACAAATTATTTTCCTAAAACTTTCAACTATTGTTCTTTGTTTTGCCTCCTGGAGTAATATTAACTGAAAATATCATGTTCCATCACATTTATTTAGAACTTCCTTTCAAGACAAAAATATCCACTTTCCTTAAAAGGACCTTATGTAAAAGGAATTCTCTAGGTTTTCCCTGGGTCTTCTCCAAGATACCTTCTGAAATGTGGTGTATAGAATGGAGCATAATTTTTGGATGTGTTTCAGTCATCAGACATTTCCTCCCTTGAACTTGACTCTAAATACTTTTTGTTCATATATGTATTTGATATTATACCAATAATTATAGTACATTTAATGAATGTTTTCTTCATGCTGTGTACAATTCTTATTCTTCTAAAAATTCTACGAAGCAAGAATTGTTTTTCCTTTTGTATAGACACTGCTTAGGAAGGTAAGCATTTGCTCAAGTTCACAAGTTCACAAAGGCAGTAGTATGTGGAAAAATGAGTTATTTGTATATTGTTTGCCTGAGGCCCTTCCATACTGCCTTACATTGAAGTTGAAGAAGTGTCAATTTTCTGTCTCAAATATAAGAAAGATTTCCTTCTATCTGCAGTTAAATATTTGTCATCGGATTGGGGATATTTTTCAAATAATTCAAGATATCTGAAAATCTTTTCCTGTCTTTAAATACATTGAACTTTATGTAATTGCAAATTAATATGCATTCTGTCCATCAAGTCCATTGACGAAACAAAATTGACTGGGGAGATCATCAGATATCCCATCTCTATTATAATTTATGTAGGAATTGATACCCTTTAGGTCTGGTTGTTCAACAACTGTAAGTTTAATTTAACTATGTTTTCATCCAGACTATATTCCTTCATCAAGCCCATCACAATAGCATAAGGGATATTGTCAAATACCAGGCTAGAATTAGCCAAGTGATGTTGATGAAGCACTTCTTATTTCTAGGCCAAATATTCATATTGATTTTTGGTCAATCAGCTTTTAAATTAAAAGATTTTAAATTGAAAAACTATATGAAAACTACCACCATTTCTACAATATCATAGAGTAATGCTTATAGAATATTCAATTCAAAATATGAATTTCATTTTATAATAAAAATGTTTTAATTGTTACAGACCATAATCCAAATTCAGTGAAAATCCTGTTATTATAATTTTAACCATGTTTAGAAATTATAGGTGTGGGAGGCAA
Source organism: Marmota monax (assembly GCF_021218885.2). Lineage (NCBI taxonomy): Eukaryota > Metazoa > Chordata > Mammalia > Rodentia > Sciuridae > Marmota > Marmota monax. The sequence continues at coordinate 5,001,755 of NW_026694772.1, forward strand.
TAACAATTTTCACTTTGTGACATTTTCATAATGATACTAAAAATATTTTCAAAAAGTTAACAGCATTATAAAGATGTGAAAATTCATGCAATTATGAAAAACATGCTACCAAAATGATTAAATATTTTCCTGATTAAAAATGTTGCATAGGTTTAAATTAAATATCATAGAACTTTTACCTTTGAGGATTTGGATGCATTTTATCTGAAATAATCTAAGCCTTACTTGGTCATTCATTCATTTGTCCATCTAGCAATTAAATTATACCTACAGATAGAGTGCTTGGGTTTGGAAGTTCTCATAATGTATTAGACCCAATTCCTATGTCTATTGAGTGGCATGAATATCCTATAATTCAGCAAGGGAAATAATATGTACATAAATTATTTAAGATAGATTATGATGAATCCATAAAAATAATTCAGACAGAAGAGAGAAAGATCAGTTTTGGTCGAGATGATCAGCAAATTTTTCATGGAGCAGGTTGAATATAAACTAGGCCTGGATATCTAGTGATATTTCAATATTTAATCCATTTTACTTCTGAAGGTGTTTATTTAAGGCCTAAAAGTAGCAAAGGGGAAAAGTGATTCCTTCTTGGCCAAGGATAGAATATTATCTTGGTAAAATACAGGGAATACCAAAGCAATATCTTTTTGAATACTTGGTTTTGTTCCAGATATTTTGCTATAAAGTGGGTTTACCAAAAAAAGCAAGAAATAATTCTTGCTAAGAATTTACAGTGTTGTAATTTTTTTATAGCTAATGATATTCTTGAATGATACTAAATTCAAGTATGTAAGATACCTTTACCCACATTGGACATTATTATCCATCATTTAGTTTTGGTCAAACAAGTGTAGCATTCTAGAGTAGTACTTTTCTGAAAAAATTAGCAAATAAACCAATCAGGGAGTAGAAAAACAAACATGTCCTGAAAAATGCATTGCCACAGGCCAGAATGTAAGGTATATATTTTTTCTCATTTAAATCGAAACCACAGTAAGAAACAATAATTCATGTTAGGAAAGGTTTATTTTAGATGGTGAAGTACCTTGGACTACACTAATTTGTTACATAATATTCATAATTGAAATTATTTTATACCTATGTGTTCACTCCATAAAAAGTGTAATTTCTTCAGATTTCTGTTTTCTGGTAGAAAATTTAAAAAATCACTATACCCATGATGGTATGAATATTCTTGTCAAACAAACAATATTAAAAATATTACCCCTCCCTTGTGGCTGAGGTTGTGGCTCAGAGGTAGAGGGCTTGATTAACATGCATGAAGCACTGGGTTCGATCCTCAGCACCACATAAATATAAAATAAAGATATAAAAAATACATTACCCCTCCCTAAGTTCTAGTATTCAGACAGAAAATAGAAACCACTGTGGTTATTTTATTTTTATTTTAGAATTAGTTAATTTGCATTTTAATTGAAAAATACACTGCAGGTATTTTTTCCTTTGTTTTGCAGTGCTGGGAAAGGAATCCAGGGCCTTGCTCATGCAAAGCAATCACTCTGCTTCTGAGCTACATCTTCTCAGCCTCCTTTAGGTATTTTAAAGAAGGGAAATTGCATACAGGGTCTTACAAGAGTGATTGACAAAAGGAAGATCCAAAGAGGGGAGATAATGCAATGTAAAGGAATAAACAGAAATTGTTGCCACACCTGGGCTGAGGGGACAAAGGAAGGGAGCAGTATTATTGAAGATAGAGCTGATGGTGGAAGCTGAAACTATTTTTGGTCAGCCTAAGGAAGAAGAAAAGACTGGCTGGAAAAAGGTAGAGCAGAAAAGCTGTTCTCACTGGGGACAAAGCCCAAAGCAGAGCCAGAGGAGAAGACAGACCCTGGCTACTATCCCTTCCTCTCACCCTCTAGTTTCCAACATTGCCTCCAAATCCCTGAATTTACTCTGATGTCAGAGGGAATGGGACAGAGAGAAATGTAGCTCCTTAAGATGTAGAAAAGGGCAGAGATAAATGGGAAGGGATCTGATCAGAAAGTCAGGAAAGGATACAGAGAGAACCACTTTTAACATTTCAGATATCTTATGTTCATAAAATAAATGTTCACATTAAGTAAACAATATATAAACATATATTTGGATTCTACAAAGTTATTTCACAATGTTATGACCTTTATCTGTTTCAAGATATATTATGGGCATCTTCACGTTATCCCATAACTTTCTTCTAACAATTGTACTGTATTCGATTGAATGGACAGATCTTGATTATAAATAATGCCATTATTGAAGATACTTGTGCTTGAAAAATTGCTCACTTCTACAATTATTTTATAGGATAGATTTTTTACTTTCTTATTTATTTATTTTTTGGGTACTGGGAATTGAACTCAGGGGCACTTGACTACTGAGCCACATTCTCAGCTCTATTTTGTATTTTATTTAGAGACAGGGTCTCACTGAGTTGCTTAGCACCTCACTAAGTTGCTGAGGCTGGCTTTGAACTCATGATCCTCCTGTCCCAGCTCCCAAGCTGCTGGGATTACAGTCATGTGCCACTGTGCCCCATTTATAGATTTCTAGAAGTAGATTTCTGAAAGGATTATATACATAATTACAATTTGATATATTTTCCCCACAGCCTTTCTAATATTTGTAGTAATTTTTATTCACATACAGTTTATGAAAGAGCTAGTTTATTCACCATTTCTCTCAATATTTTATGTTATCATTGTTTGTCAATCTAATAAATTCATCTATGTATATGTATATTGGTGTGTATCTGTATGTTAGTGTCTGTGTCTATGAAAATGACTATATCTATATCTGTTTAGGTATAAGAATATGTCTGTATCTGTATGTCTGTGATTATATCTATGTCTATTTATTTCCATAAAAACAGTTGGTTCTCATATTTGTGGATTCTGTGTTTGTAAACTTGCCTACTTGTTAAAATTTATTTATAACCCACAAGTCAATACTTTTGGCACTTTTATTTTTATTTGTGGACATGTGTGGGGTAGTGAAAAACTTGAGACTACCATAGTTGAGGTAGAACAAAGCGATATTCTGCCTTCCTATTTCAGATATCAACTTTCATACTAAAGAATTATCCTTCTCACTATTTAGTGCCATAATTTTTTGCATTTTTATTGTTTAAAATGCACCAACCATGGTGCTGAAGTTCTGTCTAGTATTCATAAGTACAAAAAGGCTGTGATAGGCCTTATAGAGAAAATATGGATGGTTTGGTAATCGTTATTCTGGTATGAATTATAGTGCTTTTTTTTTTTTTTTTTGTACTCGGGATTGGGCTCAGGGATACTCAACCACTGAGCCACATTCCCAGCCCTATTTTGTATTTTATTTATAGACAGGGTCTCACTGAGTTGCTAAGTGCCTTGCTGTTGCTGAGGCTGGTTTTGAACTTCAGAGCTGCTGGGATGATAAGCATGCAATGGTGTTCTTAAGTTCAGTGTTTATGAATCAATGTTATATATTGATAAGGTACCTTTAAACATAAATACACATAAAATAATATTTTAAACATTTGATGAAATTGTTTTGACCAGAGACTTTTTAAGAATATAGCCATATATTCTCCTAAGAACTATCACTCAATATTTGTTAATTTAATGTTCATAGAGACATTATAGAAAATAACTACTCTAAATAACAAGAGTCAATTGTATCCGTGTCTCTATCTTTTTATATTTTCAATTCTATAAATATTTGTCAAGTATCTGATGAACCCAACCTAATTTCATCTTAAGTTTGGGAGTCATCTCATCACAAAGTTACAAAAAGTTTATTTCTGTTTTACTATAAAATACTATGATTTCTATTTGGCCTGACAACCTGATGTTTAAATTTGTTTGAAATTCCTGCCCATGCTCTGAATTCACCCATGTCTGGCTCTCCTTGACCAGATAAGAACCCTCCCTAAAATCTTAGTGGACCCTCATAAAATTCTGGCTCTCCTTGACCAGATAACAACTATTCCTAAAACTTCAGCAGCACCTCATAAATTCTGATGTTGGAATCACAATTTACCCCCTACCTTGAAATGTGAAGCCATGTAGACTATTAGCCTGCTATCTGCCTTTGTATTATGCTTGCCAGAATCCTGTTAGCTGTAAGCTCCCAAGACACTCCCTTTTGTAACTCTTTGTGCTATAAAACCTTTTACCTGGAGAGCTTGGCTGTTGATATCTAGCCCAGCCTTGGGAGAGACAGTCGCTGGCCAGCTTTTATGTACACAATACAAACTTGCTTTAATTTAAGTTGGAGTTGGTGGTCTTTTCTTTGCATTGTGGTCCAACAATCTACTATGAACTAGACAATGGGAATAAATGTTGAGCAAAGGCACCAAAAACAGGCAAAGAGAGAAAAGTAGGTAAATTTGTCTACATCAAAATTTATGTAATATTTGTGTTTCAAAGGACACTACCAACAGAGTTAAAAGACCTGCAGATGGGAGAATAAGTTTGCAAATCACATATCTGATAAAAGATTAGTGTCCATTATAAATACAGAACTCTTATATATCAACAAAAAAAAATTCACACAATTGAAAATTGGGCAAATGGCTTGAATAAATGTTTCTCCGAAGAAGATACACAAATGACCAATGAATGATGAGAAGATGCTTGACATTACTAATCACTAAGGCAATACAAATTACATACACAATGAGGTATCACTTCATAGCCATTAGTATGGGCTATTATTGGGGGTAGGAAGATGGAAGGAAGGAAGGAAACAAAGTAGGAAGAAAGGAAGGAAGGAAGAAAGGAAGGAAGGAAGGAAGGAAGGAAGGAAGGAAAGAAGGAATGAAACAGTGTGAGGGTGTACAGAAATTATGATATTTTTGGCTTTGCTGGTGAGAATGTGAAAATGATGCAGCCATTATTGAACATTTTTCCCTCAAAAAATTAAACACAGAATCACCAATGCAGACAAGATTTTTGCATGCATGTTAGGTGATTCTAGTAAATAGGTAGAAGGAAAGGGAAAGAGAAAGACAGGAAAGGATGAGAAAAATGAAAAAAAAAAAACAGTATAACCATATCTTGTTAAGGTAACTGCTCTGGAAAACATTAGCTCCATCCTACTAGGATCCAAGAAACACATGAAATGCTATCCCAAATTGTCCACCAGAAGTGTAGGAAACTGGCACATTCATCCACTAGCTCCCATCCACCTTTGAGGGCTTTAACCATACTCTCATGGCCTTCATTTACTAGCAGACCAAGTGGGTTCTTGCAGTATTACTTAAATTCTGGAAATGACCCATATGTGAAGGAGATTAAAATTATAAGAAACTATACATACTTTGCATAATCTGGTAACAAGAATTTTGAAGAACATTTTTAAAAACAAAGAAACCATGCACATGTAAATTGCCTGTTCTAGTTGGTACCACGTATTCTAGAAGAAATCATATATTTAGAGGTAAATTTTGAGTTGTCAAATGAGGAAATACACATTTACAGAGTTTATAAAAAGATTGTAGCAATTACTGAAGGTGAAGAATTAACTAACTTTTTGGTAAAGCTGATTGTTATATTCATTTTATTTAGTTGAGAAAATCAAAACCAGAACTAATAAAAATGTGTGAGGGAATACTTGTTACACCTTTCACCTTGTAAAGGAAAAGAAAAATGTATTTGAGTATATGTATATATATATGTATAATCATATATGGATTAGAAATATAAATTATACATTATTTATACATTATGTATACTTCCTATTTTTTTCATTTATAGTTCAAAATGTATATTATGAGTGTAGCCCAGTGCGAGGAATTAGGACAGGTATATATGGATTATGGCAAGGACATAGATACTGGGAATTTCATATTAAGTCAAAGTTATCTGCTTTCCTTGAATGAAAATCTCTGAAATCAGTTATTAAATAATTATATCCTTTAGTCTCTCAATCTGTAACTATAGACTGCAATACTGTTTCTTACTTATCCTTCACTCTGAGGTATGTTTTCCTGATAAAATACATAATTATCTCAGAAAAGGCTTTAATCACATCAATAAAATGATGACATTATCATTAAAGGTAGTTTTATTATGCTGTTAGATCATAGAGAAAAAGTTGATCTGGTCCTTCCACCTATTGTATATTTGACATACAAGAAAGTCTGTAGATTTATGAATAGAAGTAGAAGCAAAACCTTGCACAAAATGGCTCCTTAAAATTTCCACTCATGAATGCTTTTGCTTCTGGTTGCTTAATTGGAAGGCTATTACTAAGGTGGGCCCTTGAACCTCTTTCACTCAATGATACCTGCCTTTTTATTTAGGAAACTATACTTACATCAATGTGTTTTTATTTATAGCTTAGGATTTCTGTACCTAGTCCTATATTTTGATATTAAAAGACATATGAAAAATGTGTGTGTATGTGTGTGTGTGTGTGTGTGTGTGTGTGTGATTTATTTATTTATTTATTTATTTTGGTACCAGGGCTTGAACCCAGGGGCGTTTAAACACTGAGCAACATCCCTAGCCCCCAGCTCTTTTTATGTTTGAGACAGGGTCTTTCTAAGTTGTTTAAGGCCTTGCTAAATTATTGGGACTGTCTTTGAACTCTGCCTGCCTCAGCTTACCAAGCTGCTAGGATTATAGGCCTGCACTACTGCACCTGGATCCCTCTCTGAAAAATGGTTCTTCTTCTTCTTGTTATTTTTAGTTTCTTTGATGGTTAAACTTTTTAAATTTTATTTTATTTTTTTAGATATACATGACAAGATAGTATATTTTGACATATTTATATAAGCATGAAGTATATCTTATTCTAATTAGGATCTCAGTATTGTGGTTGCACGTAATGTGGAGATTCATTGTGGTGTATTCATATATAGTTCTTAAGGATGGTAAGCTTATGGGCTTTTTGGAGGATCGCTTTCCTTCAACTGAAAAACAAGGGGGGGGGAGTATATAAAATCAAATAAAAACTGTGATCACTTGTATTATAGATATGAACACATGGGAATTACAAATATTTTGTATCTGCATCAAACTTTACTGGAATTAACACATCCTAAAATGAGACTTTGATGAGTTGGCATAAATCAAAACACATGGCCTTCTTATTGCAGAGTGAACCTAATAAACTGATTTTCTCAGAAGCAAAGTTGGAGACATAATAGAGCCAAGAAAGAATATACAGCAAATGAAAGAGTCAGTTTAATCAAGGTTATGTTTTTTTCTATGTCAATGTCAGGGTAATGATTTCTTTCTTTGCTTGTCCATGTTATACAATGATAATCAACATTATCTATAACTATAACTTCAGAATTCTCCTTTACACAGTCATCAGGAGTAAGACTCAGTAAAGTTTTTATTATACTTTCAATATTAAATATTTTATAAATTGTGGACAACACATATCTCTTGCAACTATTTAACACTGCAACTGAAGTGCAACTCATCGTACAAAAGCAGACAGAGACTATATAAATAAGGGGGTGTGGCTGTATTGCAATAAAATATTATTTACAAAACCAAGCGGCTAGGCTATGTTTCGTAGTTTGATGATCCCTGGTCTAGAGAGCCATTATGATTTAAGCACAGTTAGCACATAATTACCTGCTTTCTAGTTTTGGTTTTGAGGCAGCTTTAATATGCTTGACCTTTTCAGTGTTCAGTTTAAAACAACTCAAGCTAAATGGTTCCTCCATCTTCCAGTTCTAGCTCATCACCTTACTAATTTTGTTGTCTCTGTCAGAGAAATTGATATACCATTCCAAGTCTCAGTTTCTCATTTGGTAAAGAAACAGAATAGATACAAAGTTGCTGCAAGAGTTAAATAAAATAAAAATACTTGAAACTATTTGTAAACCACAAGGCACCAGAGTATTTGAATAAAGTAACAATTGTATTTCTTAGATGAATGTATTGTAAAAGATCACTTTGTAAAACAATTCTTTTAAGCAGATGAAACTCACAGCACTTTTGGTTAAAATCTCCTTTTCTCTCTTTCCTTTGTTTAAAAGGCTTTTTATTGCAGATAAAAAGCAAAATACAAAACTAAAATTTCAGGAACACATTTTTTACTTTCTTAGAGCTTTTAGGGTATTTATTTCTCTAGGAGTTTTAATCTTATGAAAAGATAAATATGTGGTGGGGAAAAATTACTGTACAAACCCCCCAGATAGAAACCATGCATCTTAGTCCTAAAAAAATTTCAAATCAAATAATACAGTGTGTTAAGTCAAATAACATTATTCCTTCTATACCATAATCCATGTTAAGAGAATAGGAACAAAATAATAGAGCATTAAAAGGTGTCAAGTAAATTTGGCAAAAAAAAAACAAACAAACAAACAAAAAAACTGAAAACACAGGTAATTATGTGCTAACTGTGCTTAAAGGAATTGTCTCATTTTCTGTGAGAATGAATGAATGTTTCTGTTGTCAAAATATCCCCAACAATAGTTTTGAATAGTTGATATGAATAATGTATAAGGTATGTTTACTGAAGGTATATTATGATTAGTAAATGAGATGATAACATCTTATTTATGGATGAAGGAAAGATAATCAAGTGTGTGTGTGTGTGTGTGTGTGTGTGTGTGTGTGTTGCTGGGGATGGAACCCAGGGCTTCACGGTTGCTACACAAGCACTCTATCACTGAGCTACATTTCCAGCAATAAAGGATATTCTTTTATATAGCATTTTAAACCTAATTCTTTGAGTGGGAAATTTTTTGATAAATGTCAACTTCCTTTAATTAGTACTCCTCTGTACAAAATTTGAGAATTTATTAATGAATTGCACGCATATAATTTATTGGTTTAAATCCTTTTAGATCATCACAAGGTATGTATAAAACTATATTTTTAATATCTACCTGATTTACTTACAATTTTTTAATATTTATTTTTAGTTGTAGTTGGACACAATACCTTTATTTTATTTATTTATTTTTATGTGGTGCTGAGGATTGAACCAAGGGCCCCACACATGCTAGCCCCAGCCCTACCATATGGGCATTTTAAAGGAAGAAAATTATTGAACTCCTACAATCTTGGAAGAGTAATATCACATCATTGAAACAAAGTGGAAAATATTTTCCTCCCAAGTAATTTTTGCTTAGTAAAAAACAAAATGAGAACAAGTAGTCTTGTTCTCATTTTGTTTTTAAGGTTTTAGTAAAATATTGACTATTTTCATTAGAGTAGCAATGATCCTTTGCTTCTTTTCTGGTTTTAATTCAATTTTTGGCATGTATTAATTCTTTGCTTTGGCAAATAAGGATTGGTATTTCTCCACTACACAGTGTCATGTTCTTTTCTAACAGAGAAGTTTATTATAAACAAAACTCAAATGATATTGTCATGAATGACTGAAAGCAAGATGTGGTTTTGCAAAAGAAAAACAGCTAGACTGTGTCTTCTGCTTTTCCCAGACCTCAGTCTTTGACATTTTCTCTTCTGATTTTTTATTTCATTAAGGTTCTGGGAGATGAAAGCTTCCAAACTTTTGAAATTCTGTTAAGTTTATCTTTAGTCCCTTAAGTGAGCTCTACAACACTCTATATCACAGTGGAAAGAGCTAAAGACAGGATGGGTTTCTAATTTTAAGAGATTTGGGCAGGTTTCTGAATGTCTCAGAGCTTCAATTTCAAAATCTTTTAAGAATAACGTTACCATCCTTGTCAAAATACAAAGTTGTTGTGTGTGAAAAAAAATTGCAAGCTGTGAAATGCTACATATTTACAGTATTGTAATTATTAATAAGATAAAATTGCAGACATCAATGATTTATTTGGTAGTACTGGAGTTTGAACCCAGGGGTGCTCTACCAATGAGCTTTATCCCCATCCCTTTTTATCTTTTATTTTGTGACAGAGCCTCCCTAAATTGCCTAGGATGGTCTTTAATTTGTGATCCTCCTGCCTCAGTCTCCTGCATTGCTGGGATTACAAATGTGCACTACCATGCCCAGCACATTATTGATTTTTTAAATCAATGTATCACTAATAATGAAGGAGAGACTTCAGCTGGTATTCAGTGTATTGGATAGAACCAACTGTTTCCACCAGCTTAGAGTAAATGAAATAGATTCATATTTGTAGTCTACCTACTTTTTGGTTTATACCCATGCATTCTAAAGTGTTCTGAGGTAATTAAATTTTATAGGAGGGACATGATACATCATGAATAAGAAGTAAAACACAATAGGATAAGTTAGAAAAAGATAAGGTGTCCAAGAGAAAACACATCCAATTGCAACCTATCACTGAAATCTCCAGAGAATATTATTAATCTAAGCAAATCTTGGTCTTCTGTTTTTTTTAATATTTATTTTTTAGTTGTAGTTGGACACAATAACTTTTTATTTTATTCATTTATTCTTATGTGGTGCTGAGGATCGAACCCAGGGCCTTGCATGTGCTAGGTGAGTGCTCTACCACTGAGCCCCAGCCCCAGCCCCTGGTCTTCTGTTTTTTATGAATATTTATTTTTCTTGAAACACAGCCACACTCATATTTTTACATTTGGATTTACTGTTTTTACATGACAAGTGCAGCATTGAATAGTTGAAACTGATCCTATATGCTCCACAAATCCTAAAATATTTGCTTTTGACCCTTTAAGAAAAATCTGCTGAGCCCCACTCTGAGAAAAAAAAAATGTCTTTAAGTGCCAGGCTAGGTACACAAGAGGTGATCTGTATCATTGTGAATAAGTTAGTGCTCTTCTATGAAAATAGATGAGATTATATGTAAGGTCAACATTATAATGCCATAAACTTGAGGTTGTGTTCAGAATGAGACTTTTAGTTATAGAAGTCCCATATACATATATGGAAACATTTATTCTTACACTTGTTTTCATTGTTTTATTTTTTTAATTTTTTATTGTGGGTTGTTCAAAACATTACAAATTTCTTGACATATTCCACACTTTGATTCAAGTGGGTTATGAACTCCCACCTTCACCCCATACACAGATTGCAGAATCACATCAGTTACACATCCATTGATTTACAAATTGCCATACTAGTGTCTGTTGTGCTCCGCTGCCTTTCCCATCCTCCCCCCTCCCCCCTCCCCACCTCTCCCCTCCCCTCCCCTCCTCTCTCTCTACCCCCTCCACTGTATAACCCTGAGGGTCTCCTTCCATTACCATGCAATTTCCCTTCTCTCTCCCTTTCCCTCCCACCTCTCATCCCTGTTAAATGTTAATCTTCTTCTCCTGCTCTTCGTCCCTACTCTGATCTTAGTTACTCTCCTTATATCAAAGAAGACATTTGGCATTTGTTTTTTAGGAATTGGCTAGCTTCACTTAGCATAATCTGCTCTAATGCCATCCATTTCCCTGTAAATTCTATGATTTTGTCATTTTTTAATGCAGAGTAATACTCCATTGTGTATAAATGCCACATTTTTTTTTATCTATTCGTCTATTGAAGGGCATCTAGGTTGGTTCCACAGTCTTGCTATTGTGAACTGTGCTGCTATGAACATCGATGTAGCAGTGTCCCTGTAGCATGCTCTTTTTAGGTCTTTAGGGAATAGACCGAGAAGGGGAACAGCTGGGTCAAATGGTGGCTCCATTCCCAGCTTTCCAAGAAATCTCCATACTGCTTTCCAAATTGGCTGCACCAATTTGCAGTCCCACCAGCAATGAACAAGTGTACCCTTTTCCCCACATCCTCGCCAGCACTTGTTGTTGTTTGACTTCATAATGGCTGCCAATCTTACTGGAGTGAGATGGTATCTTAGGGTGGTTTTGATTTGCATTTCTCTGACAGCTAGAGATGGTGAGCATTTTTTCATGTACTTGTTGATTGACTGTATGTCCTCCTCTGAGAAGTGTCTGTTCAGGTCCTTGGCCCATTTGTTGATTGGGTTGTTTGTTCTCTTATTGTCTAATTTTTTGAGTTCTTTGTATACTCTGGATATAAGGGCTCTATCTGAAGCGTGAGGAGTAAAGATTTGTTCCCAGGGTGTAGGCTCCCTATTTACCTCTCTTATTGTTTCTTTTGCTGAGAAAAAACTTTTTAGTTTGAGTAAGTCCCATTTGTTGATTCTAGTTATTAACTTTTGTGCTATGGGTGTCCTATTGAGGAATTTGGAGCCCGACCCCACCAACTGTAGATCGTAGCCAACTTTTTCTTCTATCAGACGGCGCGTCTCTGATTTGATATCAAGCTCCTTGATCCATTTTGAATTCACTTTTGTGCATGGCGAGAGAAAGGGTTTCAGTTTCATTTTGTTGCATATGGATTTCCAGTTTTCCCAGCACCATTTGTTGAAGATGCTATCCTTCCTCTATTGCATGCTTTTAGCCCCTTATCAAATATAAGATAGTTGTAGTTTTGTGGATTGGTTTCTGTGTCCTCTATTCTGTACCATTGGTCCACCCGCCTGTTTTGGTACCAGTACCATGCTGTTTTTGTTACTATTGCTCTGTAGTATAGTTTGAAGTCTGGTATCGCTATACCGCCTGATTCACACTTCCTGCTTAGTATTGTTTTTGCTATTCTGGGTCTTTTATTTTTCCATATGAATTTCATGATTGCTTTCTCTATTTCTACAAGAAATGCCGTTGGGATTTTGATTGGCATTGCATTAAACCTATAGAGAACTTTTGGTAATATCGCCATTTTGATGATGTTAGTTCTGCCTATCCATGAACAGGGTATATTTTTCCATCTTCTAAGATCTTCTTCTATTTCTCTCTTTAGGGTTCTGTAGTTTTCATTGTATAAGTCTTTCACCTCTTTTGTTAGGTTGATTCCCAAGTATTTTATTTTTTTTGAAGATATTTTGAATGCAGTGGTTGTCCTCATTTCCATTTCAGAGGATTTGTCGCTGATATACAGGAATGCCTTTGATTTATGCGTGTTGATTTTATATCCTGCCACTTTGCTGAATTCATTTATTAGCTCTAATAGTTTCTTTGTAGAGCCTTTTGGGTCTGCTAGGTATAGAATCATATCATCTGCAAATAGTGATAATTTAAGTTCTTCTTTTCCTATTTTTATGCCTTTAATTTCTTTCGTCTGTCTAATTGCTCTGGCCAGTGTTTCGAGAACTATGTTGAAGAGAAGTGGAGAGAGAGGGCATCCCTGTCTTGTTCCAGATTTTAGAGGGAATGCCTTCAGTTTTTCTCCATTCAGAATGATGCTAGCCTGAGGCTTAGCATAGATTGCTTTTACAATATTGAGGTATGTTCCTGTTATCCCTAGTTTTTCTAGAGTTTTGAACATAAAGGGATGCTGTACTTTGTCGAATGCTTTTTCCGCATCTATCGAGATGATCATATGGTTCTTATTTTTAAGGCTATTGATGTGGTGAATAACATTTATTGATTTCCGTATATTGAACCAGCCTTGCATCCCAGGGATGAATCCTACTTGATCATGGTGTACAATTTTTTTGATATGTTTTTGTATCCGATTCGCCAGAATTTTATTGAGGATTTTTGCATCTAGGTTCATTAGAGATATTGGTCTGTAGTTTTCTTTCTTTGAAGTGTCTTTGTCTGGTTTAGGTATCAGGGTGATGTTGGCCTCATAGAATGAATTTGGAAGTTCTCCCTCCTTTTCTACTTCCTGAAGTAGCTTGAAAAGTATTGGTATTAGTTCTTCTTTAAAGGTTTTGTAAAATTCTGCTGTATACCCATCCGGTCCTGGGCTTTTCTTAGTTGGTAGTCTTTTTATGGTTTCTTCTATTTCCTCAATTGATATTGGTCTGTTTAGGTTTTCTATATCCTCCTGACTCAATCTGGGCAGATCATATGACTTAAGAAATTTATCTATGCCTTCACTATCTTCTAATTTATTGGAGTATAAGGATTCAAAATAGTTTTTGATTATCTTCTGTATTTCTGAAGTGTCTGTTGTGATATTGCCTTTTTCATCCCGTATGCTAGTAATTTGAGTTCTCTCTCTTCTTCTCTTCACTAGCATCGCTAAGGGTCTGTCGATTTTGTTTATTTTTTCAAAGAACCAACTTTTAGTTTTGTCAATTTTTTCAATTGTTTCTTTTGTTTCGATTTCATTAATTTCAGCTCTGATTTTAATTATTTCTTGCCTTCTACTTCTTTTGCTGTTGTTTTGCTCTTCTTTTTCAAGGATTTTGAGATGAAGTATGAGATCATTTATTTGTTGGTTTTTTCTTTTTTTAAGGAATGAACTCCAAGCAATGAATTTTCCTCTTAGAACTGCTTTCAATGTGTCCCATAGATTCCGATATGTTGTGTCTGTGTTTTCATTTATCTCTAAGAATTTTTTAATTTCCTCCTTGATGTCTTCTATAACCCATTGATCATTCAGTAACCTATTGTTCATTCTCCAAGTGATGTATGCTTTTTCCTTCCTTCTTTTATCGTTGATTTTCAGTTTCATTCCATTATGATCAGATAAGATGCATGGTATTATCTCTACTCCTTTATATGGTCTAAGAGTTGCCCTGTGACATAATATATGATCTATTTTTGAGAAGGATCCATGTGCTGCTGAGAAAAAAGTGTAACTGCTTGATGTTGGGTGGTATACTCTATATATGTCAATTAGGTCTAGGTTATTAATAGTGTTATTGAGTTCTATAGTTTCCTTATTCAACTTTTGTTTGGAAGATCTGTCCAGTGGCGAGAGAGGTGTGTTGAAGTCTCCCATGATAATGGTATGGTGGTCTATTAGACTCTTGAACTTGAGAAGAGTTTGTTTGATGAACATAGCTGCACCATTGTTTGGGGCATAAATATTTATGATTGTTATGCCTTGTTGGTGTATGGTTCCCTTAAGCAGTATGTAGTGTCCCTCTTTATCCCTTTTGATTAACTTTGGCTTGAAATCTATTTTATTTGATATGAGTATGGACACTCCTGCTTGTTTCCGAAGTCCATATGAGTGACATGATTTTTCCCAACCTTTCACCTTCAGCCTATGTATATCTTTTCCTATCAAATGCATCTCCTGTAGGCAGCATATTGTTGGGTCTTGTTTTGTGATCCATTCTACTAGCCTGTGTCTCTTAATTGGTGAGTTTAAGCCATTAACATGTAGGGTTATTATTGAGATATGGGTTGTTCTTCCAGCCATATTTGTTTATTTCTGTTACTAAACATGGTTTGTTTTCCTCTTTGATTATTTTCCCCCCCCTTTACTGTCCTACCTCCCACTGTTGGTTTTCATTGTTATTTTCCATTTCCTCTTCCTGTAATGCTTTGTCGAGGATGTTTTGAAGAGATGGTTTTCTAGCTGCGAATTCTTTAAACTTTTGTTTATCGTGGAAGGTTTTAATTTCATCTTCCATCCTGAAGCTTAATTTCGCTGGATACACAATTCTTGGTTGGAACCCATTTTCTTTCAGTGTTTGAAATATGTTATTCCAGGATCTTCTAGCTTTCAGAGTCTGTGTTGAAAGATCAGCTGTTATCCTGATTGGCTTACCCCTAAATGTAATCTGCTTCCTTTCTCTTGTAACTTTTAAAATTCTCTCCTTATTCTGTATGTTGGGCATCTTCATTATAATGTGTCTAGGTGTGGATCTCTTATGATTTTGCACATTTGGCGTCCTGTAGGCTTCTAGGATTTGGGATTCTGTCTCATTCTTCAAGTCTGGGAAGTTTTCTCGTATTATTTCATTGAATAGACTGCTCATTCCTTTGGTTTGGAGCTCTGTACCTTCCTGTATCCCAATGACTCTTAAGTTTGGTCTCTTAATGTTATCCCATATTTCTTGGATGTTCTGCTCATGGTTTCTTAACAGTCTTGCTGAGCTGTCTATGTTCTTTTCCAGTTGAAATACTTTGTCTTCATTGTCTGACGTTCTATCTTCTAAGTGTTCTACTCTGCTGGTAGTATTCTCCATTGAGTTTTTAAGTTGGTTTATTGCTTCCTGCATTTCTAGGATTTCTGTTTGTTTGTTTTTTATAACCTCTATCTCCCTGTATAGTTGATCCTTTGCTTCCTGGATTTGTTTGCGTAATTCATTGTCGAAGTGATCTTTCATTGTCTGATTTTGCTGTTTAATGTCTTCCTTGATACTCCAGATCATCTGAAGCATGTATATCCTGAATTCTTTATCTGACATTCCATCTGCTGCAGCTGTTACCTCTTCTAAAGTTGCGTTGACCTGCATTGCTTGTGGTCCTTTCTTTCCTTGTCTTTTCATACTGCTTGCGTATCTTTCCTGCAGGTGCGGGCGGCGGCTCTGCTCTCTCCTTATTCCAATTGGGGTGTCGTGGCTACCACGCCGGCAGGTCACTGGGCCTGTTCTGGGCGCTGGCGGCGGCTCTGTTCTGCCGCTACTCCAATTGGGGTGACAAGTGTACCACGCCGGCAGGCCACCGGGCCTGATCCGCCGGTCGGTTGCAGGTTTGCCTACCCTGCAGGCGCGGGCGGCGGCTCTACTCTGCCCCTACTCCAAATGGGGTGACGTGTCTGTCGTACCGGCAGGCCACTGGGCCTGTCCCGCTGGTCGGTCGTAGATCTGCCCACCTTTCGGGCACAGGTGGAGGCTCTGCTCTGCCCCTACTCAAATTGGGGTGTCGTGACTACCCCGCCTGCAGGACGCTAGGCCTGTTCCTGGCACGGGCGGCGACTCTGCTCTGCCCCTACTCCAATTAGGGTGGTGTGTGTACCACACCGGCAGGCTCCTGGGCCTGATCCGCCGGTCTGTTGCAGGTCTGCCTACCTTGGAGGCGTGGGCGGCGGATCTGCCCTGCCACTCCTACCACGCCTGCGGACCCCTGGGCCTGATCTGCAGGTTGGTCACAGGTCTGCTCACCCTGCGGGCACGGGTGGCGGTTCCGGTCCGCCCCCACTCCAATTGGGGTCACGTGACCACCACACCGGCAGGGCCTGATCCGGGCGTGGGAGAAGGATCTGCTCTGCCCCTACTCAAGTTGGGGTGACGTGTGTACCACACTGGCAGGCCACTGTGCCTGACCCGCCAGGCTGTCACAGGTCTGTTTACCTTGCAAGCGCGAACGGCAGCTCTGCCCTGCCCCTCCTACCACGCCCATGTACCACTGGGTCGCGGGTCTGCCCACCTTGCGGGTGCGGGTGGCGGCTCCACTCTGCCCCCTCTCCAATTGGGGTCACGCGGTCACCATGCTGGCGAGCCGCTGGGCCTTCTCCGGGCGCTGGTGGCGGCCCGTCTCCTCCCCTCTGGCTCGACGACAAATTGAGGAGACTCGGGTGTCTGTGCCTCACCCCCCCTACCAGGAGACCAACTGTTTCTGTCGCCGCTGGTATTGATGAAGTTCTCTCCTCCGCCGCTTTCTGATGACATCAGATCTCTGCCATGTTGGTATCCTATGCGAATGGCAGCATTTCGTTCCCCTTGCCGGGCAACCAAAGCAACGGGTGAGTCCTGACCGGCCCTCAGCAGGACCCGGACCGAGAAGCAGTTTCCGCGGGCTCCTAGCCCCGGGCCAGGGAAGTTCCGGGAGCCGGAACTCGGCCGCTCCGTGCTCGGTGTAAGCTCCTATAAGTGTAAGCTCCAAGAAGCAGCCCCCGCGGGCTCAGTTCCGGGAGCCGGAATTCGGCCGCTTAGTGCTTGGTGTATTCTCTGATAGGAGCAGGGTCCAAGAAGCAGCCTCCACAGGCTCCGCAGCCCTGGGCCAGGGCGGTTCCGGGACGGTTCCGGGAGCCGGAACTCGGCCGCCCCGCGCTCGGTGTTCGCTCCGATAAGATCAGGTTCTAAGAAGCCCCCAGGCACTGAACCCTAGAAATCTTTCTGCAAGCCGCAGGCGAATTGCAGCCTGAAATTACCTGTTCTATGGCTGAATGAGCTGCGGTCAGTCGAAAACAGGGATGGTGACGTCAGCTTTCCAACATGGTGGCTGCTGGCCTCCTCTGTGGTCTGACCGGTGTGGAGAACCGAGATGGTCCGCTTCCTTCCCCCGTCTCGAACCCAGGATTCAGCCCTGAGTACGGTGCTTGCACGGCTGGCAGAAACTGCAGCGCTGTATCCCTGCGTCGCTATCTCCTCGTTTCCCAGCGCGCGCTGCAGACTCTAGCCGCGGGGCGATTTGCTGAATAAGCAGTGTTACCCTCCGTGCGACAAACCTCTCGCGTTTGAGTCCCCGTAGCCGATCCTCGTGCGATGGAAATCCTTCCTCCAGGTTCCGGAGCACCCCACTATTGCTGGAAATTCCTAATAAGATATCCTTTAGCCGTCCTGACTTGTCATACTCCCACACAGTGAAGCAGCACACGGGGGCAATGCACTCCCCTCGCCCCCATCTTCCCCCTTGTTTTCATTGTTTTACGTTCAGGTGTAAAAGTAGTAGGAGAGGAGGTAATATAGCTACCAAAGTTTAGTAGAGCACCCTGATACTGGTTGAATGATTAAAATTATTTCAGTGTTTTCCATATGGATATATCTGAGAAAGAAGTGAAAATGATAGTTGACTCTCCAGACATTAAGATACGATACAAAGGAAAGTAATCAATATTAAAGTGAGAGCTATGAGTTTAGAGGACTAGCTTTCAGAATGGTATGAAAGATGGGAACTATGTTAACTACAATTGAGGTAAATTACAATAATAGGCATATTACAACACCAGTGCTGCCCCCTTCTGGAAAAAAATGGTACTACAGTTTTCCTGTTATCTGTCCACAAATACAGACTTTGGAGAATGAATTGATGTGTGAGTTTAGGTTCAAGCAAACCATTCTACCTATTTAGAGTCTAAAGGATAGCAGTGATTTGAAATGACTCTATTCTCAGAAAAATCTTTAAAAAATTTTTAGTTGTAGATGGACACAATACCTTTAATTAATGTATTTATTTATTTATTTTTATGTGATGCTGAGGATCAAACCCAGTGCCTCACATGTGCTAGGCAAGTTCTCTACCACTGAGCTACAATCCTAGCCTCCTCAGAGAATCTTAAGAATGGAAAAAAGGAAAGACATTTCATTTAATAAGGTTCAAGAGCTGTACTAGCAGAAGGTTAATTTGTTATTTTAAAAGTTCTTATTTTTCTGATATTACACCAATTTAATTTTGTTTCATTTTGAAATGATTTAAGACTATCCAAATTTTAAAAATAGTACAAATAATTCCTATCCTTCACCTTCACCCAGGTTCATCAGCTGTTAATAGACTGTCCTTTATGCCTTTTGTGTCTCTGTCTCTCTATTTTTCTCCCCCTCTGAAATAGTTGTAAATTACAGGGATCATTTCTCATTTCCCATAAATATTTCACATCACATTTATGGTTTACAGGAACAAAAATATCCTGTTTAATAATCAGTATAATTATCAAAATCAGGGTATTTAGCACTGCTACTGTAGTATCATCTAAACTGCATTCTTATTCAAATTACTCCAATTGTACCAATAATCTCCTTTGTAGAATTTTTTTTCCTGTCCAGGATCCAATCCAGGATCAAGCTTTTCAAACAACTGTCATGTTTCTTAGGCTCCTGTAATTTGAACAGTTCTTAATAATTTCTTTAGTTTTTAACATTGACATTTGAAGAGTTAAAATCAGTTATTTTGTAGAATGTCTTTCAAATTTGAATTGTCTAAATGCCCTTTTTATTAGATTTAAGCTATGCATTTGGGGTATGTTGTGTTTTTATTAGTGCATCACATCAGGAGGCACAAGGTGTTGGTTTAGTCTCATTACTAGTGATGTTGACTTTGATCACTTAGATACAGTGTCATCTGCTAGGTTTCTTTATCGTATAGTTATTATTTTCCCTTTTGTAGTTAATAAGTAATTTGAGAGAAACACTTTGAAGTTTTTTTTTAATATCTTGTTCTCTCACATTTTAACTCACTGGTTTTAGCATACATTCATAATTGCTACTGGAATTAATCACAATTCCTGAAAAATTTTGGACTTTACTGTAATACTCTTCCTTCATTTCTATCCCCCTTCCTTTATTTTCTCCTTTCCTTTGGTCTCCCTCCCTCCTCAATCATTATGGACCAATATATTCTCATTTACTTTAATGGGTTATGTAATGTTGTAATTTTCATTGTCATTAATTATCAAATTGTTCCAAATTTACCATTGAAAAACCATTCAAGCTAGCTTCTTTTTCTTTTTGACATATCCTTACCATTCTTTGAGAATTTCCATACACTGTTGCAGAAAATGGTGTTCTAGATGTGTTTTTGTCTCAGCCCCAGAATCAAATATTCATTTAAGGGCCTTTTATAAAAGTTTTGATTGTAATATATATATATATATATATATATATATATATATATATATATTCTTTCTATTATTTCCTTCCCCCACTGTCCAATTCTTACTAATCCTTTATTATTTTTCTCTACAGCCAGGGTGAATATTTTGTCCACCCTCATGCATAGATTGATGGTCTTTTCCTTATTCTACTTGGTTACACTAAGTGATTGGGAGGGTGGGTAGTTGGTTCTGAGAGAGGGAAGAGCAAAAGTCACTTTTTGTGTATAAGTTCAGTAATATTTTATTTGCTTGCTGTGTCAGTCTGCTTTCTAACACTGAGACCAAATACCTAAGATAAACAATTTAATAAGAAGAAAGATTTGGGCTGGGGCTGGGGCTCAGTGGTAGAGCACTTGCCTGGCATGTGTGAGGCACTGGGTTCGATCCTCAGCACCACATATAAATAAATAAATAAAGGTCTATCAACAACTAAAAAATATTTTAAAAAAAGAAAGAAGAAAGGTTTATTTTGGTTTATAGTTTTTCAGGATTCTGTCCATGGTTGGTTGGCTTCATTGCTTTTAGGCCTGTGGTAAAGCAGAACATCATGGTGGGGAACATGTGTTAGAGTAAAGTGACTTAACTCATGGTGACCAGGAAACTGAGGAGGGAGGTTCATTGACAAAATATACTCTTCAAGACCTGCCTCCTAGTTCTTCTACCTAAGCTTTACTTCGTAAAGATTATACCACCTCATAATAGCGGCACAGGCTGGGAACCAACCTTTAGCATATTTGGGGTAAATTTCAGATATAAACTATAACACTTGCTATGTCAGGTGTGTTGTTTTAGTTTTCTTCCTTTTTTTCTTTGATTGAGGTATTGCACAGCTGACAAAATGGCATTTACCTTAGCAATTATATAGTGGATGGATTGTGTAAAAAAAATAACACTGAACTAGATTACTAGATTTCAGGATATCTAATTTATAACACGGACTCTATCTTGGCAAACCAGTTTGGTTCTCTGATTCTGTTTTCTCAGCTTTAAAATGAGAATGGTTTCCTTTTCTCAGTGATCTCAGAGAAACACTGTTCATAAAGATTTTTTAATCTGTGAAATAGTATTTCTTTGCTTAAAATTTATTTATTTTTCCCCTTAAGAAACATAAGAAATTTGTACTGGAAAATAACTAAAAATACCATTATATAAATTTATTGCAATATGGAGACAGGTTAAGCACTAATATATTTATAGGTGTTGAAGCAAACTCAAAACAAATTTGAGAAATTATTATTTTCTTTATAAACATGTTTTTAAAATTAAGTGGACAAATTATCATTGTCAGGTTTTTATTTGCTTCAATAGTCTCATTTTAAAGGAATTTATCATAATGCTGACATTTTATAACTGTAGATATGAGAAAGGTTTAGTGATTGTTTAGATTCTGCTTTCACGTAATAGAGGCTTATAACTGTAAATTTATTCAATGAAAGAAGAAATCATATCATTATAAAGGTATCGCAATATTCTTTTCACCCAAGAAAGAGCCTATTTATAATAATAAGTTTAAATAATTTGAGACTTATGGTTGAGAAATTGATTACACAAAGGAACCAGGAACAGATCATACATAAAAATAGAACTCTTACCACAAGCTCTAAAATGACCAATCAAAGAAGCCAAACTCCAACCTCTATAGCAGTTTACCCCAGATGGTCAAGGCTAGGTTAATAACTACCAGCTCCCCTAAATTTTGTCCTCACTTACAACTTAGAACCAACCAGAGAAAGCCAAAATTTCTCCTTCAACCACTCAGATATGATGTTTCACCTCTAGTTAGCCTGTTTCTAGCTTTCCAAGACTAACAATCTCCAGTCAGGTTGTAACTGAAGCTCTACCTTTATGCTACTCTAAACTTTCCCACTTTCCTACCTTCCTTCGAGGCTCTGCCAAATACAAGTGATGGTAACTTGACTGCTTTGCTTAAGCAAGCTGTGATAAAACATTTTTTTCTTATTCTCATTTGGATGGTATTAATTTTCATATTACCATTTTTGATAGATTTCTTTGTGGTTTCCTACATGAACTACATTAAAAGTATCTATAAGAAATTCGAGTTCACAATTATATTGTCAAGTTCTTTTTATCTTGCCTTTTTATTGTATTTAATGAAAGGTTTGCCAAGCACCTGCACTGTTTAAAATGTAATTATGAGTAAATATAAGGAGACAATTAACATTCTGTGGTCATTTAAAACCTGTATTTTTTTTTTTTTTTTTTTTTTTGGTATTTGGGAGTAAATCCAGGGGCACTTAAACACTTAGCCACAGTCCCAGCCTTTTTTATATTTTATTTATAGACAGGGTCTCACTGAGTTACTTAGAACCTTGCTAAGTTGCTGAGGCTGGCTTTGAACTTGCGATCCTCCTGCCTCAGCCTCCTGAGCCACTGGGATTACAGGCATGCATCACCACGCATTGTATTGTGCTTTCTTAAGAAAACAAAATACTTCTTCTGACATAGTTGTGCAGAGGTAGAGGTCAGAATATGTGGATATAATCAGTTGAACATAAATTAACAATTTTCTATTTTCTGTAAGCTTTAAAACTAGCCATGTTCTAAAATCACATAATACATCTTAACTAAGTTGGTTCATTTAGAATGGATGCCTAACCAATAAAATCAATGAAAGCTCTAACATTAAATTATCTCTGGACTTGGATATTGGTTCATACAGCCAGTTTTCTTTCACAGAGATTTAAATTTGTCTAAGCACAAGTGGTCATGGCAATTATGGACAAATACTATTCTTTGGCTAGTGAGATCTGGCTGCTAGAAAACAAGACACCAACCTAGAGTTTAATTTGTTTTTCTTTTGTGGTGATGGGGATAGAACTCATGACCTGGCAAATGCTAGACAAGTCCTCTACTACTGAGCTATACCTCCAGACCAGTTTTTATCAAACCCACTAAGCATTTCTATAAATTTTTTTCTGGATAGAGTTGTAAGTTATAGATTATAGGCTTTTCAACCAGAGAGACCTACCTTTATTTGATCCTTCAATTTATTATATTTTAATTGTACCTTGGTGGTCAAGTTCCTCACATTAGCTAATGTTCACTCTCTGCAAGTACAGATCTGTTATTACTGTTTACTTTTCCATTACCTATTACCATTTTCCTAACCTATTACCATTCCCTATCTACTTTATCCATTCAAGTGCTACCATCTTTTAAGATAAAATTAAATTGCGGTTTACCTAATAACATGTTACAAATCCCATTTGGATTCAGAGACAGCTTTTTCTTTTCAAGTCTATAGCACCTATAACTCAAATAACATTCTTAAAATTGTATCAAATACTTCTTTTTTATACATTTATTTATATTTTTATGTGGTTCTAAAGATTGAACCCTGTGCCTCACACGTCAGGCAAGCATTCTACCACTGAGCGATAACCCCATCCCTTGAACTAAATACTTCTTGAACTCAGGGACAATATCTTGGTTTGTCTTTGGATCTCATATGGAATATTGTACAACTGTATCTTTGCATGTATGTTGAGTTGAATGAAAATTTGTTGAATGTAATTGTGTTTAACTCTGGCTTTCAATTTTTTGTGCCTCACAGTGTTTAGGGTGATTATTAATGCAATGCAGGTATTCAGTAAAATGATTTTTGGCTGATCAGTAGTTAATGACCCACTTTCTTAGTCATAGCCTAGGGATTAAAGAAATTTGATAAAAATTATCACAAAGTGATGTTTGTAAAATTATGTAGGTTTATCTTTATGTATATATGTATACACATGAATATGTATTTTAATTCTGAGTCTCAGTTCATGAACTTTACTTCTCATATTCCTTGGTGGGAAAAAAGAGAAGGAATCCTGTCAAATGAATGAAGAGGCTATCTGCTGAATCTAGGATTTCATCATATAAGTTGCTCCCTTTCTTCTTTTGTTTGACTAACATTTATCTTATACATCTATTCCCTAGAGACATCATCAATGACTTATAAATTGGTAAGAAGAGAGTTATATTTTCATGGAAGATTACTGGAAAAGTTCACACACATGTATATTATTTCCTTATTCTTCACTTTTAAAAGGGGGAAAGTTGTTATTATTATTATTAAAATTTTCACCATCAGCCTTTGTCTCAATATAAAATATTCTTTTAAAAATATTGTTGTGGAAGGATTTGTCATTAGGAAATGAAGATCCAATATTTATTGACTGTCTAACATGAACTAGTCATTGTGTTTACTTATCTTACTGAATTCTTCTGATTACCTGGGGGGTGGATTTTACAGCTATATGTTTATACATTAGAATTTGATAAACCTCTTTTTTTGGTACTGGGGATTGAACCCAGGGGTTCTCAACACTGAGCCCCATCCCCATCCCTTTTTATATTTTATTTAGAGACAGGGTCTCATTAAGTTGCTTTCAGCCTCGATGAATTGCTCAGGCTGACTTTGAACTCACAATCCTCCTACCTCAGTCTCTTGAGCTGCTGGGATTACAGGCATGGGCTACCATGCCTGGCTAAAATAGAGGTTTGAAAGTTGAAAACTGCTGTGCAAAGAGGCTAAGATAAGTGAATTGAATGCTTCTATTCATTTATTATTCTTGGTTAGATTGTACCACACTTTTAATTAAAAATGATAATCTGGGCTGGGGTTGTGGCTCAGCGGTAGCACGCTTGCCTGGCATTCATAAGGCACTGGGTTTGATTCTCAGCACTACATTCAAATAAATATAATAAAGGTCCATCAACAACTTTGAAATATTTTTAAAAATATGATCCATTATTATAAGTATATTTATGTCTAAATAGATGTGTGTATGTGAAGAGTTAGAAATACATGAATTTAACATAATTTATCTTTTATGACTATTTTAATAGTGGGGATTGGATCCAGGGGTCCTCTACCACTGAGCTACATCCCCAACGCGTTTTATTTTTATTTTGAGGCTGGTTCTTACTAAGTTGCTGAGAACCTCCCTGAATTGCTTAGGCTGGCCTTGAACTTATGATCCTTAGCAATCCTGAATTGCTGATTACAGGTTTGTGCCACTGTGCCCAGCTATTCTTCTATGATTTTTAATGTTCAATTCAAGTAATCAGGTGTCCCTTCCTAAATGCCTCAGGCCTAGTTAAGAAAAACCAAGAAAACTATTTACCTTCTTTTCCTTAAAGGTCCTAGTAATTCCTTCTTCAGTGATAAACTCAAATTTTAACAGCAACATACAGATCATTCTCACACACATGCTCACCCCTATGAAATTAAGCTTTTAAATAAGTTTTATGGCAAACAGAACTAGAAGCATGACAGGTTATAACTTCATTAATACAGTAAGTACCATTTCTCACCCAGTCTCTTTAGCAGGGCATTAAAAGGATTTTAGCATTAAGTGGGCCACTACTAAAATACTCAAGAGATTTACTGCTTATATATGCCAGAATAGGCAAGAAACATATCTTAGTGGATAACTGGCTTACTTATGCAAAGTTCTGTTTGTCATATGTAAAGAAATCCCAAATCATAAATGATTAAGGAAGAATAAAATGGAAATGATCTGGATTCTAATTAAAAATTTAAATTATTCCAGTGTTAAATGTACTGGTTCAGTATTCTTTACTGTATATATTATTTCCCTCTTTTATCTGGTGTCCTAATAATATCAAGTAATGGCAAGGTCTGTTCATTAATTTTTTTGCTTTTTGTGAAGGGAAGTTATCAGAGAAGTGCAGCAAACTATGAATGAAAAAGAAATCAAGGCCCTTTCCCTTTACTGTAGCCATTATGGGAAAATAAGGTTTATCATGTGGAGTTTATATAAAATAAGGGACCGAATAAAACTCATTGCTACAAAAATTCTGAGGTGGGAGAGCATAGTGTGAATCATAGGGTGACAAAGGTGTTGATAGAAGCATTAATAATAAAATATAATGGGCTAGTTATGATTATAGAGTCTTCAACTAGAGACTCCTACCCACACTTGACTGTTGAGTTTATAGTATTTTAGTTGTACCTTGGTGGTCACATTCCTCAAGTTAGATAATACGTATTCTCTTCATGTATGATGAGAATTCTAATAGTAATTTTATCATAATGTTGTTGGGAAGGTGAAATTAAATAATGCATTAGTAATGATTTCTTTTTTATGTTTTAGTTGTAGATGGACACCATAACTTTATTTATTCATTTTTTATGTAGTTCTGAGGATCAAACCCTGTGCCTCACATATGGTAGGCAAATGCTCTACCACTGAACCACAACCCCAGCTCCAGAAATTATTTCTTTAAGCTGGGTGTGGTGACACATGCCTATGATCCGAGTAACTTGCAGGGCTGAGGCAGGAGGATCACAAGTTTAAGGACAGCATCAGCAACTTAGCAAGGTCTCAGCAAATTAGTGAGACACTGTCTCAAAATTAAAAAAATAAACAAATAAAAAGGGCTTGGGATGTGATATGTTTCGGTAGTAAAGCACCCCGGGGTTAAATCCCCAAATAAATGAATGAATGAACAAATGAATAAAATGCCTTCTTTATGACACACAGTAAGGTTTCAATGGAAGATATATATTATTGATATTGTAATTATTGAGGAAATAATACATTTTGGGGAGGGTGAGTACTGGGGATTGAACCCAGAGGTACTTAACCACTGAGCAACATCCTCAGCCCTTTTTAAATATTTTATTTACAGACAGACTCTCACTGAGTTGCTAGGTGCCTCACTAATCTGCTGAGGATGGTTTTGAACTTGAGATCCTCTTCTCTCAGCCTTCTGAGTTGCTGGGATCACAGGAATGTGCCATTGCACCTGGCAGAGGGAATAATACTTGAAATTGCTTTTGAAGTTTTCATTAGATTTATACCAGACTACACTCACATTAGATAAGGTGGAAAGAAAAATGCAGGTGCCTGTGGTTCCCAAAAAATTAAAACATTATTTGTAAGAAACACTAAATATGTAAGGTTATTTGCCATAATAATTTACCTTGATATAGTGCTTTACAGTTTGTGAAACAGTTTTATTGACATAATAATATTGCAGCCTTTCCAAAAAAAATTGTGAAGGGACTGGGTGCGGTGGCAAATTCCTGTAATCCCAGCTACTCAGGAGACTAAGGCAGAAGGATCACAAGTGTGAGACCAGCCTCAGCAATTTAATGAGATCTTGTGTCAAAATAAAATAAAAGGGGCTGGGGATGTATCGCAGTAGTAGAGCACTTGCCTAGATGCACATGACCCTGGGCTTGCTCCCAGCACTATAGAGGAGAGCAGGGAGGGAGAGGGAGAGAAGAAAGAAACATGATTTCAAGTTCAATTTCAACACTCTTTCAATTGAATTACAGTTTGCTCAATGAACAAAGTGGGAGTTGGTGTTGGAGCCACTTTTTACTTTGAAAGGACTAGATCTATTAAGTTGAGAAGAGCATGTTCTAGCATATGTTTTTTCCTTGTCTTTGATTCTTTAATACAGGAGAAATGGGTAAAAGAGGTGAATCTCAAGATGGTTATCCTCAGGTAAAGCATGGGAATCCTGCCTTCCACATTACTTAGCTTCAACTAACTGAATGCTCAGGAACCTGTTTGTCCCCACTCTCCTATCCTCCACTTATGGAAGTGACCTAAACCATATAAGGCAGATGGGCAATGAGCCCAAACTCAGAACATAGTTGAATAGTCACAGGAAGGGAAGGCTACACTCACAGCTGCTTAGCAATGAAGAAGAGATGTGCCTACTGAATAAAGACCAGGAGAAGGTGCATGCCTTAATAGGTGACCACTTACTCAACTCCTATCTGGCTCCGGGAGGCTAGTATAATGATAGTCATTTGACAGGAGTTCTGGTGATCAGTAGGCTCTGGTTTTGTCCTTGGATCCTTAGGTCTAGTTCTTTTGGGGGTCCATGCAAATCTCCATAAGTATTCCCTCTTTCCTTCTTCTCTTCCCTTCCAATCTGCTTCTGCAAGGACATCTTCAAAGACTTCTCTAATCTAGGAGGAAACTCTGAATCTCATTCGTCATGATTTTTATTATTTTAGGTCATTTATAACAGTCTGAATTAAATATATTCTCTGGGATTTCTCATTAAAAGATTTCTGAAAGGAGAATGCTTTCAAATGGGAAAACTGTCAGGCTTATGATTATATAGGGAATATTGTAATGTTTCTCACAAATGTTGGGGAAATATATAATCATAGGGGCTATTGCACTTTATTATGAAGAATATAATTAAAATTATCTAGAGCAATCATTGTCCTCTTTCTGTGTGTAAAGGGGTTGCTGATTTGAAAATAAAACAGATATCACCATTTCCCCATACTTGCTTTATATAACACCAAGGTTTTAAATAATACATCACTTTATTTAAAATCTATTTACATGGTAATTGCCACTGTATAATGTATGAAAGATCACTTCACTGAGTTTAAATCTGGTTTGCACTATGGGCTTGACATATATTTTATTATTTTTTTAAAAAGCCTCTTAAATTACCCTTTGTGTATTTCTAAAATACAAGTAACTATTTTTAGAAAAATAATCATGAACTCTAGCTGTTGCTAACCTGTCTTGTGATCTTTTGCTTTCTAGATTTGGTTGCCTTTCTGAAATGCCATTCTGCTTCTTCAAAAAAGTAGGCAGCAACAGGAGATTTAAATATCACCTAAGAGAATGTTATTTTTTTAAAAAAACACTATTTTGAATTTCTTACAAGATAAAGCAGACTTTCAAAACTCCTGCTTTGAACATTTTATTTTATATGAGGCAAAACAACTGTTCTGAAGAATTTTTTTCCAAAACATCATTAATTACTTCCTTATTACTGGGCTCTGGGCTACCCTAGAAGGAGGGACTACTCACGATTGCTCAAGGGCTCAGTGCATTTATCTATCCCCCCATGTTGATTTCTGTTTCATGTTCTATCCTCCAGTCTTGATCCTTTTAGAGACATCAATAGCCTTTGGTATAGGATGATTTTTGATAAAGGATGATGTTAGTGTGTTTATCTGTTGCCATCATTAGTGCTAGCTGTCAAATATCCTATGATCTTTACAGAGATCTTAAACATAGTAAGGAATAGAGTAATATCTGTTCAATAATTTCATTGCTATAATTCATAGTCAAAAAAGGCATGTCTTACTTTTATGGTTTAGATATGAGGTGTCCCCCCAAAACTCATGTGTAAAATAATGCAAGAAAGTTAGAGGTAAATTGATTGGTTTATGAGCATCCTAACCTATTCAGTGAATTAATCCCCTGATAGGAATTAACTAGGTGGCAATTTTAGGCAGGTAGGGTTTGTCTGGAGGAGGGGGTCATCTAGGATGTGGCTTTGGGTATATATTTTGTCTGTGGTGAGGGTAGACACTCTCTCTCTCTCTCTCTCTCTCTCTCTCTCTCTCTTTCTCTCTCCTTCCTTGGGCAATGTCCTGAGCTGTTTTCCTCTGCCATATACTTCCACCAGGATGTTCTGCCTCACTTCTGGCCCAAAGCAGTGGAGTTGGCCATTTGTGGGATGAGACCTGTGAAACTGTGAGCTCCAAAAAACACTTTTCCTCCTCTAAAATAGTTCTTGTCAGGTCTTTTTATTACAGTGGCAAAAAAGATGACTGAAACAGAAATTGGTCCTGAGAGTAGGGTCTTTGCTGTGACTAACCTGACCATGTGGTTCAGAAGCTTTTGGAGCTTTTTAGAATTTGTTGGAGGAATTTTGAGACATTTAGAGATGCAAGCTGTAAAAGTTTTATATTGTTGTAAGCAGAGCATAATTGGCAATTCTGGTGGGAGCTCAGAAGACCAGAATGTCAATAGAATTGTGGACATTAATGACTAGCCACAAGAGATTTCAGAGGAGGACTCTGTTGGAAATTTGTGTAGAAGTCATTCATATTATGTTCGGCTAAGAAATCATTAACATTTTGCCCATGTCCTGAGACTTTCTGTGAGGCTGAATTTAAAGGTGATGGAATTTTTAATCTGGCAGAAGAAATTTCTAGGCGGCATAGCTTTTAGGGGGTAGCATAACTATTGCTGGTGACTTTTTGCCAAAAGTTTAAGTTTATTGTGATAATCAGGAGCAGAAATCAAAGCAGAGAGATTTGAAAAAAAAACTTGCAGTTTGACTAGAAAACTGTAAGCAAAAGTAGGGCTAAGACTGTGGTTGTTAAAGAGATTATAGCCACTAAAGAAACACTAATTACTTTACCCAGAAACAATAGGAAAAAATGGCTTGAGGGGATCTCAGGAATTGGCAAGTCCACCCTCATCTCAGGCTCAAGGGTGTGAAAGTAAAACTTCCCTGAGCAGAGACCAGTGGGGCACCCTGGTTGCATAGGGGTGAGGGGCCTAGAAAGTTATTTCACCATGCTCTGCTGCCCAGACACTCAGAGGCTGGTATAGTCAGGGTCCAAGGAGAGTTGACTGTGCTCAAGATGGTGGCAGAACTTAGCATCAACCATGTGCCATTGGTTCTGCAGGATTTCAGGATGCTAGAGTTAGGGTGTCATGGAGGCTTCCACTGACATTTTAAAGGAATGCCTGGGAAACCAGGAAAAGTGTAGCTGGGTCAGAGTCCCTGTGGGCTGCCCCAATAGGTGTTGTGTGGAGATGTAAGGAAACCAGAGTTGTAATGGAGATCCCCAAGATTAAGAAATGCCAAGTATAGCAGCAACTTAGCATATATATATATATATATATATATATATATATATATATATATATAGAGAGAGAGAGAGAGAGAGAGAGAGAGAGAGAGAGAGAGTGTGTGTGTGTGTGTGTGCTGGGGATGTAGCTCAGTCGTTAAATGCTCCTGGGTTCAATCCCTGGTACAAAAAAAACATGCCAGTACGGTGATTCATCTGCCAAGGAAAGCTACAGGAATCAAGCATAGACAAACGGAAAGAGAGGCAATATGGGGTACAACAAAAAGCCATAGTTGTGGAGTTACACAAGCATTTTGGAGAGAACATCAGGATGGCATGTGCTCCAGATGCTAGATGTGCAGCTACAGGACTTGTTTGCCCAGCTGGATTGGTCGCATCCCTGTTTTCTATGCTCCTATTTCTCCCTTGTGGAATGGAAATGTTTACTATGTGCCTTCATATATTGGATATATGTAACTTGCTCATGATTTTTTCAGGGGCTGACCCTTAGAGTTTGCCTTGAGTCTCAGTGGAGATTTTGTACTTGGACTCTTGAAAATGGAGTAAATGTTATCTTGCCTTGTGAGATGGGCATGAGCTTTGTGGGGTAAGGGTTGGAATGCTGCAGTTTAGATATGAGATGTTCCCTAAAAGCTCATGTGTGAAACAGTGCAAGAAAGTTTGGATGTGAAATGATTGCGTTATGAGAACCTTAACCCAAACAGTGAATTAATCCCCTGATAGGGTTTAACTGGATAGTAACTGTAGCCAGGTAGGGTATGGCTGGAGGAGGTGAGTCATTGGGGGCATGACTTTGAGGTGTATGTTTTGTATGTGGTGAGTGAAGACTCTTTCTGTGCTTCCTGGTGTGATGTCTTGAGCTGCTTTCCTCTATTACACTTTTCCACCATGGTGTTCTTCCTCATTTCAGGCCCCAAGGAATGGAGTTGGCCATCTATTGGACTGAGACCTCTGAAACTGTGAGACTCAAATAAACTTTTCATTCTCTAATTGTTCTATATGAGGGTTTCCAGATTGCCTCCGAAGATGCAAGGACCTATTTTAATTTCTCTCTGCACTCACATATCAGGTGATCTCATCCGTTTTCTGGATTTAAATACCATCTAAATGAAGATGATTCCAAAATTTGCATCTCTTCCAATAGTGCCCTGTGAGCCTCAATCCCATTTAACCAACAATCTTCCCTGGATTTCTAAAAGGCTTCAAAAAGAAATCCATGACACAGAAGAAAAAATATGAACATAATCTTAATTGAAAAGTTATTAGATAAAGAAAATTAAAAGATTAATGCCATTGCAATTGAATGATTATTTTCTGGTGCAGGTAGAGTTATGAGAGTTAAGTGGATGTATTAATTGTATTGTGTTTGCATGAAATTGGTAGAAAATAAATTTGCAATTATTTAAAATAATTGTTTTTGGCCCGAAGAACTAGAAGTACAAAAGATGTGTGGATTTAGAACAGAAAACATAAGAGCTCTAGATGTGTGTGTGTGTGTGTGTGTGTGTGTGTGTGTGTGCGAACGTGCATGTGTCTTTCACTATAGGTGAGCTTATGTTTTATTAAACTTCCCTCATTATGTCAGGATGGTTGCCAGCTGCCCCTGGGTTATTGTGGTTCTATGTTCATATCCACAGTGGGTGGAGGTAGAGAGAAAGGGTTGGGGAGAGAAAGAGAAATTGGCTTTTCATGGCTCTTAAGAGTGAGAAAGTTTCTTTCCAGAAACACTCCAGAAAGGCTTTTCTTATATTCATTAGCTCATACTAGCTTGGGTTATCTCACATTTAAGCTCATGCTTCACTGGGTAACTAGTTCTAACCCCATCTCCAGAGGTGAGTTTATATTTGCTTAAGCCAATTTGGGCAATACCAGACCTCTGCCAGTGAATTAATTCTGAAATCCAGTTTTAAAGTAATTAGGATGTGACATTATGCTAGAGACTGGGGGCATGATTCATTATTGCAGAAGGAAGAACCTATGTTCAATGCTTTGCAGGAAGTGAATGAAGTCTGGAAATGAATGAGAAAGATATCACCTAGTTGGCAGCTGAAGGCCATTTTGTGAACCAAAGGCAAGTTAGCTAGTGGGAAGAGCTGACTTCATCAGGAATGCTTTATCAAGAGGCTCCTTGAGAAATTATGTCAGAACCAGGCATTGATTCAGGTTTTCTGGGGCCTAGTATTAAATAATATAGTGTAGGTCCAATCAAGAATAAAATTATAAAAATACACATACAAAATTAGGCAAAGATCTTTGGAAGTGGCCCTTGCATCTGGCTGCCTCTAAAGCTTAATGTTTAAACTTTTAAGTAAATCTGTTTATGATTTCAACACCACTGAAGACCTTACCTTCCACCTTCCTTCTCTAATTGTTCTGTATGAGGGTTACCTTGCCAACTCTGAACTTCCAGCCAGGCATGAGAGTAAATAAATTCTACATTGTTATATATACATGAAATCATCCTAATTGATGCAGAGATGTATGAGATTAGAGTATTCAGGTATGCTTTGTCTTTTTTGTACATTGCTTCATATTTTGAGTGATAATTATGTTATGTGAAATAATCCAGGAACAGAAAGACAAATACTGCATGATGTTACTCATAGGTGGAATCTAAAAAGGAGTTGATTTCACAGAAGTTGAGAATAGATTGGTGATTACTAGAGGTAGAGGGAGTGATGAGAGATGGGGAAAGGTTGATCAGTGAGTACAAAGTTAATGTTAGGAGCAAGAAATTCTGTGGTGTTACTGCATACATAGGAGGATGAAAAGCAATAGCGTATCACACATTTCAAAAAGCTAGAATAAGTTAGTTAAGAAGTTTTTACCATAAATAAATGATAAATATTTAAGGAGATGGATATATTTAAACAGATTTAAACATTATACAATGCATATGTGCATTGAAAATATTATATGATACCCCCTTAAATAAGTACAATTTCTATGTTTTCATGTGTCAGTCAAAAAATTAAATTAAAAAAATTACAGATGGAGATAAGAACCAGTTTATGCCCAATATTTTAGACCATGATAAGTATGGCAAGTTTTTCCAAATGTGGCTATAGCAATATTTTCAATCCTTCTTATTCTTCTGCAATGAGACATTGCTATCTTCTACTGAATATTCACCTTTGTGAATATGAAAGGATTCTTGATTATTTTAACATGGTGACAATATGTCTTTCCCAAGCAGTGTCCTTAATTGAACTGGAAGCTTTCATTTCTGTTTTTCTTGTTTTTTTTTTTTTGTAGGTGTGTATTTCCATGGCTTTACAAACATTTTTGTAAGAAAAATCTACAAGAGAAAGATATACAAATAACCACAATCATTTGTTTCATTTACCAGCTATTTAAGCCAAACCTGCATACCCCTGCATCAGTCCCTATATGTTATGCTCTATTAGATAAATCTGTAGAACATAAGATGTTCATGAGAGAGGAAGGCCTATGTTGAGACATTTATTAATATTTTAAGGGTTAATAAAAATAGTTAACCTTAACATAGCACACAACTACTCAGGCAAATTTAATTGCCGAAGTAAATCTATAAGGAAAAAAAAAAAAAACCCAAAAAACAAAAAGAAAGGAAGAAAGAAAAGAGAAAAGAAAAGAAAGAAGAATGAGAAATAAGAAGAAAACAAAAGACCTTGGAACATTTCTTTCTTTTTGAAAGACAGCAAACATGTAAGAGTCATGACTTCTCTAAAACCTGTGTTGAGAATCCCAAGTCAAATGGAAAGGCTTGGTAGATAGGAAGCCATGTGGATATGCAGAGAAGCTGAGGAGCACCCAGGTACTAGGTGAATGAAGAAATATTTTGGGCATGGATCTTCCAGCCCCAGGCCTTTAGCCAATGCTTTGAGGATTTGAGACAACCTTTTAGCCAAGCCCTTCTTAATTTTTTTGAAAAACATGAGCACTATAAATGGTTATTCTAATTCAATAACTATTGTGGCAGTTTGTTATGCAACAATAAATAAACAATGTGCAGGAAATTTGAATCTTATTATCAATGGAATGGACAACCAATGGAGAATTTTATTTTAAGCAAAAGAATATTATCTGAGTTATTACAATGTATGTGGAAAATTGATAGAGAAGGCTAAACAAAGAGAAAGAGAAATGCATTTGGGAGGGTAGGGGTATCAAAATGGATGGCTAATTGTTGTTCTGGTTGCAACTGGAAGCCTCTGATAAAGGGATTAGTTTGTGTCTGAACTATGATGGCTCTAGTAGGTAAAGATGATTAGAGTTCACTAATTCTGATTCCATGCCTTCCTCCAGTAGACCACATATCACTATAATTTTGGTACCTGTTTATCTCATATCTAGGCCTTAAATTAATTCTTTGTTCATTGTTGGTACTTATTTTTTTTTTGGTGGGGGGTACTGGGGATTGAACTCAGGGGAACTCAACCACTGAGCTATTCCCCAGCCCTATTTTTTTTTAAAGAGAGAGAGAGAGACAGAGAGAGAGAGAGAGAGAGAGAAGAAGAGAAGAGAGAGAGAGAGAGAGAGAGAGAGAGAGAGAGAGAGAAATTTTTAATATTTATTTTTTAGTTTTCAGTGGACACAACATCTTTATTTTATTTGTATGTGGGGCTGAGGATCAAACCCAGCGCCCAATGCATGCCAGGCCAGCGTGCTACCGCTTGAGCCACATCCCCAGCCCCCTAGCCCTATTTTTTATATTTTATTTAGAGACAGGGTCACACTGAGTTGCTTAGCACATACTTTCACTGAGGCTGGCTTTGAATTTTTGATCCTCCTGCCTCAGCCTCCGGAGCCTCTGGGATTACAGGCATGTGCTACCTGCCTGGCTCATTGTTAGTTTTAAGTTTCAGTCTGTTATAATATCAAAATTTTATTCATGACAAAACAAGGTATTCACATGACAAAAAGTAAAGTTTAATAAGCAAAATAAAACAAACCTCTAAGCTTTCAAATATTTTAAATATGATTCCAGGGAATATCTAGGGGATATCTATGTTATTTCCTACCTAGGAGATATTATAATAGATTTTCACACTCTTAGA
This sequence comes from Marmota monax, assembly GCF_021218885.2. Taxonomy (NCBI): domain Eukaryota; kingdom Metazoa; phylum Chordata; class Mammalia; order Rodentia; family Sciuridae; genus Marmota; species Marmota monax. The sequence goes on from NW_026694772.1 coordinate 5,037,596, forward strand.
AATAATGATTATCAATGTCACTTCGATGGTATTTGTAAAGGTTTAGAAAAATTCTTTTTATTTCTCTCTGTATTTACTATTCTGTTGGTTTTGCCCATTTCCCTGAAATATAGTCCTGTGAGAAAAATTAAAGTGATTTTTGTATATGACATTTCTTCTCCCATTTTGTTGCGGGAAGATTTAAAGTTTTCAAAATATTTTCACAGAGGTACCATTATGATTCTCCTATCAGCTCTATCACATAAATTGGTAAATAATTTTATCTAATTTACCAACAAATAAATTGAATGCTGAATTAACCCACCTGTCCAGAAATGTGAAGCTAGTAAGTATTGGGACTGACATTCACAAGAGCTGGCACTTCTATGTGTTTATGAACTAATGCGAAGGTTTTTCCAGTGCCAGGAATAGTACTAGTACAAATAAATATTTGCTTAATGGAGTTGAATTGAATCAGAGGTAATATTGGTAATATCGTTTAGCATAGAAAATAAATAGAAAAATACTAAAGTCATTGATATTTGGACATAAATCCTGATAGTACCATGAACTTTGTATTTTAAAATAAATTATTTCATCTTTTTGATTCTCATTTTCCTCAGTTACTTACTATGGTAACATACATATGGTACCAGACTACTATATGGATTAAATTTGATCACATATGTAAAGTATCTGCCAAGAACTAAAACTAAATAAAATCTAAGCTTCTTCTTAAAAAATGGTTGTTTCTGTTTCATACAAAATCTTTTTTTTAATATACAAGAAGCTCAAGGTGGAAAAAAACATCTCAAGTTTACGTGTAGTAGAATGGTATCCATTCCTGTTTCCAAAATAAATAGTAAAAAAAAAAAAAACTTAAAAATAATTTAACAAATAACAAACAAAATTATAAAATTAATTAGAACTAAATATATGATAGTTTTCCCCAGAAGCAGGACGATGATAATGTGAACTCTCTCTGTATCTATTATCTATCTTCAACATAGGTGATATTAAATCTGAACAACAGCAAATAATATTTTTTAAAGGTCGTGTCAATCATATTCATGAACTAATATGAAATACATAGTTCAGGACATTCAGAGTTAGCTTGTTCATAATGTTCCATCTTTATTTTGGGTGTAGGAGCTTTTATTTTTGAATTAATTCCTAAATTTTCTTCCTGGGTTGATACCCAGCACTCAGTAGATAAAGAAGAGGCGTGATGGGATGGTCTATAAGAATACTGAAAGTATAGCTTTTTATAGATGAGTAATTTGAAGCAGAAAGAAGCAAAATGAGTTACTTGCCTGAGATAAAACAATGACTCAGGTTCCTAGCAGGAATAGAACATGAGCTCTGGATTTAAGGCTGCTCAATTTTACTCTGAGAAATTATTCTTTTCCCTGTACTTTCTTTAGTAATGTGCAATATACATTGACACTTGAGTGAGAGAATTTATTTCTTGATTTTGTTCCTCTTCTGCATATATTTCACTGACTAATTATCATGTAAAGATTGCTCTTCAAAGGCTCTACCAATCTTCACTTCTGTCTTAGAACTGCTAATTTCCCAAGTTTTCTTTGACACATAAGAACTTTTTCTGCTATGTTTTTGCTGCTGTAATCACTTTTCTTTGCCAGTCTTATGATCTTATATATAAAAAACATAAATATGGGCCAGGAATACATAAATGAGGATGTTACATTTACCCCCATCTTGGCACTTATTGCTATTTAGAAAATAATTTACCATAAGTTCTATTTATATTTGTGAGGCTATTGGTCTTGTTTTCCATTTCATTTTACATTAACTTACACAGTGAGAATTCTAGGTTTGGGGCACATAAAATGCTATTTAATAGTTACATCCCTGTCATTTATAAAGTATATTAAAACTTACATTGGGGGACATAAATATACACTATCATGGTTCATCAGAAACAATAGTGTTAAATTAAGAGAAATTTAAAACAGGAAGCACTATCTTTAAAGTTATCACTGTTAACCAATTACACCATGTGCTAAAAAAATGCTTTAAAAATGGTCCATGTTATTTTTATTAGATGAAAGGGATAAAAAATAGGTTGGACTAAAACACCTACAAAATCCCAAGTAGAAGAAACAACAAACCTGTAGGTCAATACCTATTTCACAATATTTATGTGTGGATCAAATGATGTAAAGTTTAAAATGAAACAGTACAAAGTACATGGCACATGATAGCTTCTGATTAAATAATGGTAGTTTTCTCCCTTCCATTTTTCTGCACTTGTTCAGGAAGCTTATAAAGAACTTTGCTTTTTCAGATTATAAAAATATTATATGTACATTGTAGTGTATAAACTTTTGAAAATTCAAAGAAGCTTAAGAAAAAATTAAAATTTGTGTACTCATAACAACTGAAGATAAAAATTTCTAATAACTTTGGGCATCTTTTTAGTCTTTTATGCATATATAATTTTTTTTCACATTTTTGAAATATTGATATCATTTTCAACTCTAATTTACACAGTGTGAATTTTTAAAGGATCAAAAATTAGACTAATATTCAACTTTACAACAGAAATGCTAGGTAAAAGGAGTCAATAAAGAGTTCAAGAAAGAACTTGGGCCTAGAATTTTACATTCGCTATAATATCTCATAAACAAGAAAGTGATAAAAAATTCTTAGGAATAAAATGCCTCATAACACTTACTAGCTCAGACACTATTTCAAAGCACTGTTAGAGAAAGAATTTCAGTAAGAAATGACCAATATGATTGTAAGTGAACAACTTTTTATGGTTTATTGTTGTCTACAAATATTGATTTAAAAACTATATTTCTCAAACAATTTGGAGACAAAACTAACGCAGTGGTTCTCAATAATTTTGATCACAGAATCTGGTCTCAAGAAAATGATTGAGAATCCCATAGAAATTTTCTTTATGTGTGTTATGTCCATTTATATTGCTCATTTTTATAAAGTTAAACAGAAATATAAAATGATTATCTAAAACTGAAATAAGCAGTTCATTTCAGGTTTAAATAAAGATATGTCTTATAATAAAGATATGTCTTATGAAAAAAAATATCCAAAACAAACATTCAGGAATTAGATTTGTTTTGTTTTTGAAAATCTCTTTAATGTCAAAAATAATAGGGAACAGCTACATTCTCATCCCTGCTTCTGCAATCATGCTGTTGTCAGTCATATACCATTCAGCAATATGTTATTTAACCTCTGTAAAAGTCCACTGCATACTTTTGAAGGAGGCAGAGTGAAAAAGGTAAATAGTTAGTATTATTGTGAAAGTAATTCTGACCTTGCAGACCCTTTGAACCATCATGCCCTTGAAACCCCTAAGGTACTGTGGACTACACTGACAACTTACTCTGAATCATGCTATTTGTTCTGCGGAAAGGTGTTAAAGTAGGAAAAGAGAGTGGAAGGAGGAGGCAGGAAACTATTGATATTGAGAACCTTTCAGAATGGATTTCAGAATGAATATATAAATGTGCATTCATATATCTTAATAATATAATCAATATATGATGAGCAAAAGTATAATATATAACCTTGAATCCCTAGAATAGGTGATTAGAGGTGCTCAGTGAAAGGCAGAAAAGGATTATATATTACAGGATAATTTTCAAATTAAAAACATGATATAAAGTGCAGAAATGAATCTCAATACAACAGTGTATTACAACAACAGAAATATGTTCAATTCACATACAGAGATAGACTATAAGATTGGATTAAAAAGCAAGCAAACCACTGTGCACATAAGATAAAATCTAGCTAATTATTCAAATAGAATGGAAGGAAAACATATGGCAAAGAAATATGAAGAAAGTCAAATTGGGGAGGCTCTTTAATCTCATACAAAATAGATTCTAATTTGGAACACACTATATGTTAGTTAAAAATGTAATTCAGGAAGCTATAACAGTCTTGAACAGCTTTACATTAACAATAACTTCAAAACATGCAGAGCTGTGGTGAGTAAAACGAAGTGAAAAATGAAGAAATTTAGAATTGTAATTATATATTTTACTACACCTTTTTATATTAGAGATTCATAGATTAAGTAGGCAATTAAAAGGTAATTGAATAAAATGATTATTAGCTTGAGCTATATATATATGCATATACACATACAGATAATTTTACTCTAAATGAACACAAAATATATGTTCTTTTCAAACATGCAGGAATCATTGACAAAATTCAAATTTGTTCCACACTTCAAAGGTAGTTTCTGTTAATCTCTAAGAATTGATGTAGTCAGAGATGATATTGTCTGACTGTAATAATTTAAAAATATATGACAATATTATGGCTTAAAACAGCCTATATATTTGTAATCTTTTAGAAAACTACTACGGTGTACTTCATTTTACTGTGCATCATCTTATTGTGCATTGCAGATATTGTGGTTTTTTCAAATTGAAGGTTTGTGGCAAGTCTGCCATAAACAGTTCTACCAGCAATATTTTTCTAACAGTATGCACTCACTTCAGTCTCTGTCTCAAATTTTAGTAATTCTCACAGAATTTCAAATTTTTCCATTATTATTATATCTGTATATAATATAGGATCTATAATCAGTGATTTTTGATGTTGGTATTGTAATTGAGGAGGCTAAAATCTATGCTCATATATTGGAACTTATTTGATATTATATGTGTTTTTATTATATATTTTTATTGATTCTTTTTAGTTATACATGGTAATAGGATTCTTTTGACATACATAAAAGCATGGAGTGAAATTTTTTCTAATTCAGTCCCCATTAATTCCCCTTCCTCTCCCCTCTTTCCACCCCTTGTTCCCTTCCTTCTAGTCTACTGATCTTTCCAGTATCTACTTTTATTTTATTTTTTTAAATAGTGTCTTGTGGATGTACACGATGGTGAGATTCACTGTGCTATGTTCATATATGTACGTAGGAAAATTAGGTCAGATTCATTCCACTGTCTTTCCCTACCCCAACCCTCTTCCATAAGTTGCCTCAGCAACTTAGCAATCCCTTCTCCTTTGTCTTCTCTACTGAACTTTCTTCTATTCTTTTTTCTTAAATCTCCCTCCACACATTTATTTTGGATTAGCTTCTGCCTATCAGAGAAAATATTCAACCTTTGACTCTTTGGGACTCGCTACTACACTGACTTGCCATTCCTTTCTCTCTGCCTCCCACCACCCACCTTTCCTATTCTCTGAGAAAAGACAAAATTTAAATTTGGCTAATCAATAACCCTACAATGGCCTCTAAGTGTTCAAATGAAAAGAAGTGTCATACTTTTCTCACTTTAAATCAAAAGCTAGAAATGAGTAGTCTTAGTGAGAAAGCCGTGTCGAAAGCTGAGATAGGCTGAAACAGCCAAATTGTGAATGTAAAGTTAAAGTTTTTGAAGAAAATTAAAACTGCCACTCCAGGAAACATATGGATGATAAGAAAGCGAAACAGCTTTATTGCTGATATGCAGAAAGTTTTACTGGCCTTGACAGAAGATCAAACTAGTCACAACTGTCATAAAACTGATTATAATTTGTAATCATTTGTCTATTTAGTTTTGTCATCATTCACATTCCTAATTTTACACACAATTACTTTCTATTTTTTCTCATTTCAAATTGTAAGACTTAAAAAAATTTTTGTGAGAATAAAATCAAGGCATTTGCAGGTAAATGGATGGACTTGGAGAATATAATTCAACCCCAAACAGTGGCACAATTCAGTTTGTTAGTCATTCCAAAGAAATATACTGATCTTCTATATTGGATCTTTTGGTCTTTAACTCACCATTGAAGAAAATCTCTAATAATACCTAACCCACAATACATCTAAAATCACATTAACCCAACCTGTATTCAACCCATTACTCTAAAAATCCTTTTATTGGCTCATATCTTCAAAATAAAACTTGAAATTTGGAAAACAGTCACAGATATTAATCTCAGTATCCCATTTAGTGCTTGAATGTCAAACACAGCAGTTGCTTATGACATTTTTGTTTTCATTACTGGGGATTGAACCCAGGGGTGCTCCACCACTGAGCTATATTCCCAGCCTTATATGTTTTATTTTGAGATGGAGGTCACACTAAGTTGTTCAGGCTGGCCCCAAACTTTCTAACCTCATCCATCAGCCTCCTGAGTTGCTTGGATTACAGGCGTGTGCTACTTCACTGAGTTGTTCATGACCTCTTTGATTGTATAAATGTTTGCTCTTAAAATCAAAACTGCTCATAGATCCCTATTTGATATAGCAATGATTTTAGAATTTGATTATTGGAGAAATAATTCATTATCATCCAGAAATTAATAGTCTAAATGTTGTAAACCACTCTTTAAGCATAGTCTTCAAAATTCTCTGAATAGCATTATCCTTCTAAAAATTCATCTCCTTAGCAGGAGATGTGTATCCAAGTACGCACAAGCAGTGTGGCTGAAATTCAACGTCACTGAGATTCCTACTGAAATAGCTCTTCTATAGATTATTTCAGATTTTCAGTTTCTTTTTATTCCCCTTATTACCGAAGCTTTCCCCCCTCCTTTCTGGGGTTACATTTTTTCCTACTCAATATATGTTAACTGACTTCTCCAATTAGACCATAGATATTTTCATGGCCTTAAATGTTCTGTTTTGCTCTTTGTCCTGGATCTAAATCCAGTTACTGAGCTAGGCACAACTGGATCTTCCTTCATGCTTCCCATATAATGAATATACTATAAGAGTAATTCCAAAGTTTATATGTTGAGATTCTAATTTTCAAGGTGGTAGTTCTTGGGCTTGGGTTTGTTGGGAGGTGATGAAATCATGAGGGTGGAGCCCTCAGGAATAGGATTAGTGCCTTAGAGAAGAAGCCCATTGCCATATCTACCATGTGAGTGTACAGCAAGAAGGCATCATTTACCAGAGAGCAGGTCCAGGTACTAACTCTGCCAGTACCTTGAGCTTGGACTTTCTGGCTGCCAGAAATATGAATAATATCTGTTCTTTATAAGTCAACCAGTTTATGATATTTTGTTCTATTACTGTGAACAGAATAAGACAGCATGGAAAATTCTCTATTTTGACACCACATATTTTGAATTGGTTTCCTGGATTTTGAATTAGCTAATATGAGAAATGTCCCTTTTTTTAAGATAGATGCAATATCTTTATTTATTTTACTTATTTTTATGTGGTGCTGAAGATTGAACCCAGTGCCTCACATGTGCAAGGCAAATGCTCTGCCACTGAGCTATAACCCCAGCTCCCTGAAAAATGTACTTTTGATAATGTAGTGATGTCCTATTCCTGATTCCAAGGGGAAATATGTGTATGTAACCATATTTTCAAATAAGTAGTATTAGTGTATAGTATGAGGTAAAATGGGAGATACCTTTGGAGGAAGGGTTTGTTTTGGCATCTTTCCACCTTATTTACTCACATATAAGTCCTGTTGTGTATCAACACTACGATATTTAGTATTGAAATTCAAGTACACATTTTCTTAGCAGTGTATGGAACAAATGGTGGGTTATGAATTCCACAGATAATATACTATTCAGATTAAGATGAACAGTTTATTCCTTTGAAAATATTTTCTGCATAATTTTCAATTTAGAATTTTTATTTTTTAAAAGATCTATTTTTCCATGTTTTCAAAAATTAATATATTTATTTGTTCTAATCAGTTATACATGACAAAAGAATGCTCTTCAATTCATTGTACACAAATAAAGCACTAGTTTTGATTTCTCTGGTGTACATAAAGTAGGGTCACACCATTCGTGCAATCATATATGTACCTAGGGTAATGATGTCCATTTCATTCCACCATCTTTCCTACCCCCAGCCCCCTCTACTCCCCTCCCTCCCTTTTTCCCCATACAAAGTTCCTCCACTAATCCTATGTCCCCCCCCCTTTATAGATTAGCATGCACTTATGAGAAAAAACATTTTTTTTGAACTGGCTTACTTCACTTAGCATGATATTCTCCAACTCCTTCCATTTACCAGCAAATGCTATAATTTTATTCTCTTTTATTGCTGAGTAATATTGCATTGTGTATATATACCCCCGTTTCTTTATCCATTCATCTATTGAAGGGCATCTTGATTGGTTCCAGGGTTTGGCCATTGTGAATTGTGCTGCTATAAACATCGATGTGGCTGCATCACTGTGATATGATGTTTTTAAGTCTTTCGGGTATAGTCTAAGGAGTGGGATAGCTGGGTCAAAAAGTGGTTCCATTCCAAGTTTTTTAAGGAATCAACATAGTACTTTCCCTAGTGTTTACTCCGATTTGCAGTCCCACCAGCAATGTATGAGTGTGCCTTTTCCCCCATATCCTCACCAACGCTTATTGTTTCTTGTATTCTTGATAACTGTCGTTCTGACTGGAGTAAGATGCAATTTTAGAGTAGTTTTGATTTGCATTTTTCTAATTACTAAAGATGTTGAACATTTTTTCATATATTTGTTATTTGATTATATATCTTCTGAGAAGTGTCTGTTCAGTTCCTTGGCTCATTTATTGATTGGGTTGTTTGTTTTCTGGTGCTAAGTTTTTTGAGTTCTTTACATATCCTAGAGTTTAGTGCTCTATCTGTTGTGCTTGTGGTAAAAATGAATTTTTAGCTCCCAAAATGTAGACTCTCTATTCACCTTACTGATTGTTTCTTTTGCTGAGAAGAAGCTTTTTAGTTTAAATCCATCACACTAATTGATTCTTAATTTTGTTTCTTGTGCTTTAGGAGTCTAAAAGAGCTATTTTTATTTCCAAAAATTGTTAGAAAGTAATCCACTTAAAATTGCTCTATTATGAATTAAGAAAAATACAATTTAATTGTGACTGCTGGGCCATTAATACCTATATCTGTGTGAACCAATCTCTTTCTAATTGACACCAATGTAGTACAACAAAGTCTGTACTGTGTTGTGCTTAGTGGCACCTATGATCACTACTAAAAGTTCTTAAATACACTTCTTAATTTTATTTTTAATTTTTTTAAAAAATACAACTTTATTTTAAAAATGCTTAAATATGTTCAAAGATGGATAATTCCCCTTTGGTAATCTCATTAGAAATATAAAACTAATGGTAAGATAGGCCAGAGTTCTTTTTAGTGAGTTGACAAGTCCTTGAAATGAAATTAAATCTGCAATATTATTCAAACACTTTTTTTGTGATTCCCTCTTGGCAGAAATCACTGGAGCACTTGGATTCCAAGAAAACAATATGGAAACAGAAAACTCATGCATCAATTTACCTTTTCTTATGGTTTTCTTAGGAAGCTATTGTAATTCAAATAAATGAGCATCTGAGACTACTTCTTCATTCAACATTATTACACAAAGAGTGAACTGAGCAGAGCAGAGATTCATTAGTCTCAAAGCTGAACTGTAGTGTCAATTTATAAGCCCAGTTTTTGAGGTATTAGCATTGCAACAAAGAAATTTTTATTATGTTTCATTTCATTTTTTCAAGTTTAATAAAAATATAGAATGATGTTTTGGAATGGACCAATGGGATTTTTACAAGTAATAAAAGGTGCATTTGTCCTTGAAATTCCCATATGATTTTTTTAGAATCCACTCTAACTAAATAGTAGAATATGATGAAGAATATGGTGTCTCTTGAAAACTCATTTATGAAATGTGAGGCCCCTTCAGCATGACTGATTCTCTATTCATTTGAGAGCCTTTGAACTTGCCTTATGCTGTTCTTTTCCTTTTCTAGGCAGATAAAATATGGTTTCTGAGGATAAAATTATAGCAATCAAGATAAATTTACACTATTTAAAATGCATTATAAATAAAATTAAAGGCTATATTTGTTTTGAAATTGTAAAGAGGATAAACTGTAGTTTCTTCTCTTCCAAATAAACTATTATGGATTTGGATGAATAAATAGTTAGTTTACAACCAAATGAATTGATCTCATACTTTAGATAAAAGTAGTCCCTTACAACACTTCCATTTGCACACCAGAAATTGAATTTATTTTGTTATTACATCTTTTTAAAGAAAAAATACAATTGTTTTTATCATGTTTATAAAAACTGTAGAACAAACTTTTCAAAACTTAGCTTTTTCTATAGAGGCAATATGTCATTTTCTACCTACAGGTTATCCAAAGTCTAGTCTTAGAAAGAGGCACACAATCAGATTTATACAAAACAAAAAATATATTGATCTTTAAAATGTATTTATTCACTGATACATACTGAATTCATTCTCAGATATTTCTATCCTTAAAAGAATATGAATAAAAATACATTTGATATAATAATGTCCATTAATTTAACAAATATTTTCTGAGCACCTATTCTGTGTCAAGTCTTGTTCTATATCATTTTCAATCAGTACTGAATAAAACAATAAGATACCTAACTTCATGAATTCTAGCAGAGTCTAGGGTTGTAGTGGTATGTGTGGTTTGGGAAGACAGAAAAAGAAAAATTAGTAAAAATAGAAATTACAGAATGAATCAAGAAAAAAAAGAAATACTACATAATTGAAGGAAAAAAATCAGGATGATTTGTCATATACCTTGCTTTAAATAAGATAACCAAATAATTATAAAAGTTAACATTTATTGGACACTTAAGCACCAAATATTTCTCTGTTTACTATTTACATTGATTAGGCTATTTCAACAACTTTTTTTTGTGTTAATGTCATCTTACTGGATACTGAGATGCATATTATTTAGTTTGTTTTTCCAAGGTTAAAGTATTAAGAAGTGATTTGATCCCATGTAGTTTTACAAAGATGTAGGGTTCACAAGTACTGTGCTCTTTGAGGAGGTTATATCTAGCTTCATAGAAGAAAAATAAAGCACAAGACATAGAAAAGGGCTAACAGAGAAGGAGGAAACAGCAAGTGCAAAGACCTTTAAGGCAAGAAATTTGATGTGTTTTTGAAGCAAAATTGTAAGATTAGATAATAGTAAGTAATTAAAAATGTTATGAAAATTGTTTTGGGAAGCACTCTGGAAGAAATTACATAGGGCTTTGTAAATAACCATGCAGAATTTGTATTTTATTTTAAGAGAAATGCCAAATAATTAAAGAGAATTAAAACAAAGGAGAGATATGATTGATTTATACTACCAATGGTCTACTTACAGTAAATAGAATGGAGAGAGTGGGCTATGCAAACTAGCAACATAGTAGAAAGTTTATTGCAGCAGTCAAAGCATCTTGTACTAGGTAAGCGATACTAGAAATGGAGGAGAAGGTTACCTTTTAGATATATTTTGGTAGAAAAATTGATTATGTTTAGATTGGTTCTGCAGGACTTAAAGAGACAAACATCAAATTTCATTTTGAGTATGTTTCTTTTGACTCACTTCACATCTAAGTGGTACTATCACAGAATAAGATGGACAAAGTTCTTGGCTGGTGATATTTGTATGGAATCATCAGCATCTACTTAGTGTGTAAAGGTATGAATATCATATGGCAGTCAACAAACAAATGGATATAGAAAATGTGGTATGCATACACAATGGAGTTTTACTCAGCCGTAAACAATAATAAAATTATGACTTTTTTTGGTGATTAAATGGAATTGGAGAACATCATGTTAAGTGAAATAAGCCAGGCCCAGAGAGTCAAGGGTCAAACGTTTTCTCTCATATGCAGAAGCTAGAGCAAAATGAGAAAAAGAAAAGAGAGGTATCTTATGAAAATAGAAGGGATATCAGTGGAGCAGAGGAAGAGGAATGAGGGGGATGGAGGAGGGATGGAAAAAGGGAAGAACAGTAGAATTAAACTGACTAAACTTTTTGTATATATATATGAATACACCATAGTGAATTCAACCTTTACATATGTCTATAAAGCACTAATTAAAAATAAACTATAAATAAATAGGAAGATGACCAGCAGAGTAGAGGAAAGGAAACAGGGGAGGGATGAGGAAAGGGAAAGGGAAGAAATAGAGACTAAATTGAAGTAGATTTTATTCCATTCTTGTATAATTGTGGTAAAACAAACCCCAATATTATGTATAGCTATAATGCACTAATTTAAAAAAAGGTATGGGTCTCAATATGTTCTAAGGCAGAGTTCCTCAATCCTGGCTGCACTTGGAATCATCTAGGAAGCTTCTTAAAAATAGTAGGTACCATGCTGTCTCCAATTAAATTAGAATTTTGAGGAGATAGTCCCTGTATCCATACATTTAAAGAGCCCTTTTAGTTATCTGAAAAAGCAGCCAGATTTAAGAATCATTGTTTTATGAAGAAAGCATAAATAGGACTATACTCTGAACCATTCCATCCTGTGGAGAAGAACAGGTGAAGCCAACAAAGGAGGTTGAGGAGTGAAAAATGATTAAACTGACAGTGAGCATTCCAGAGAGAGAAGTGTTTCAAGAAGGCTAGATCTACTTCAAGAAGGGCAACAGAATTAAGGGATACAAAGAAATTGAGTAAGATTAGAGACTTTGTATAAAGTGATACAGTACCTGTTAAAAATCCTTGACAAATATAGTTTTGATGGTCTGATACAATGGATTGGGACAAAGTACATATTTCCAAGACCACAATGAATTTCAAAAGTTTCTTATGTGAGAAAGAGCAGCAGAAAAGAATGTTGAAGAAAGATACATAGGCAGGAACTCTTCACTTGGAAGAAGGAATTTGCCAAAGTGTATTTTCTGATGGTGGGAGGAATCAGTAGAAATGGAGAAATTGCCCTTGAGAAGGTTGAAGGGATATTACTCAGCACTCAAATGGATGTGATGACTTTCAATGGAAGCTAAGGTTACTGTTATCTTGTAAAGAGTGAAGACTGTGGGATGTTGGGCAATGTGGAAGATGATAGAGATATTGTCTGATAGCTTTTCTTTCATTCATGAGTTAGGAGGCAACCTCATCTTCTGATAATACATTGGGTTATAGAAATAGATGGTTGAATGGACAGAAGAATTTGTAATCTGGCCATTTTGGAAAGTAGGGAACATTTTTGCAAAGAATATGTATGAGGCTTTAGTGTCCATTCTTTGATGAATGCTATTAATTAATTAATTAATTAATTATTCCCATTATACATGAGCTCTCTTTTTTTGCATTACACTTCTTAATACACCTTTATACCACAATTTATCATATCTCTGTTTGTATATAAAGTCTGTTGATACCAAATTCACATCTTCATAGATGTATTTTTGTATAATGATGACTGTGTCCTTCCACCATCCTTGCTATTCCCCTTCTCCCTCCCTGTCCCTCCCACCCCTATTCCCTATCTAGAGGTAATCTTCCTCTCATGCTCTCCCTCCCTACCCCACTTTGAGTCACCCCTCTTATATCAGAGAAAATATTCGGCATTTGTTTTTTGGGATTGGCTAACTTCACTTAGCATAATCTTCTCTAATGCCATCCATTTCCCTGCAAATGCCATGATCTTATTCTTTTTTAGTGCTGAGTTATATTCCAGTGTGTATAAATGCCACATTTTTTTAATCCATTCATCCACTGAAGGACATCTAGGTTGCCTCCATAGTTTAGCTATTGTGAATTGTGCTGCTATAAACATTGATGTGGCTGTGTCCCTGTAGTATGCAGTTTTTAGGTCCTTTTGGTATAGTCCAAAAAGAGGAATACCTGGGTCAAATGGTGGTTCCATTCCCAGCTTTCCAAGGAATCTCCATACTGCTTTCCAAATTGGCTGCACCAATTTGCAGTCCCACCAGCAGTGTATGAGTGGACCTTTTTCCCTGCATCCTCGCCAGCACTTGTTGTTGTTTGTCTTCATAATGGCTGCCAGTTATAGAATGCTATTAATTTAAATGGGAATGATCCACAAAATTGTGAAGATTTTATTTTTCTCATAAATTTTCAGTTGCTTGAATGAAAATATTTGAAGAGTTGAAATTTTCCAGGTAAGAGTGAGATAGTAGAAGGTAATTCAGAGTGTTTTTTAAAGGAAGATTCTGTAATAATGAAACATAAAAAGTATTATGGATAAGAAGAAATGTCTGGACTGCCTTTCTTTTTATGTTTCTTAAAGCAATAATAATATTTTGTTTTGGTCAAGTCATACCCCCAAAAGATATAGAAAAGGAATACTTTCTCATTTCTTGGAATGAGGTGAAAGAGAAGCCAGCAGTAGATTATGGCCATGATTGATCAGAATAAGAGATATATTAACCCCTATAAGAAGAGGCAAAAGTCCAGGATATAATGAAATGTAGGGAAGAGCATATCTGGGAGTAGTCAATTCCAATAGTAAATGTCAAAAGCACCCCAATGTGCCACAGTCCCATGATCTTTCCCTCCATCTTTTTCTGAGCTCTGTTTCTGCTACATTTTTATAAAATGTAGTCTCTTCCAATAATAAGATCTTATTAAGGAAAGGAAACATAGGCAAAAAATGATCTTGGTTACACTGAGATATTCACTTTTATAGCTCTGAAGTGTTTGGAGTATGCCAACTTAATTTTTTAGTATTTATGCAAAGAAAACAATTTTTTTGTCATTTAAAAATTTTATAAGCATCAACAGATGAATAGATAAAGAAAATGTGGATATATATATATATATATATATATATATATATATATATATACACACACACAATGGAGTATTACTCTGCTATAAAGAAGAATAAAATTATGGTATTAATTGGTAAATGATGTATGGAACTGGAGACTATCATGCTAAGTGAAATAAGGGAGACCCAAAAAGACAAAGGTTGAATGTTTTCTTTGATATGCAGAAGCTAGACCAAAATGGTGGTGGTGGAGGGGCTGCACAAGGGAATAGGAAAAAAAGGGAGGGGAATTCTATGGAAGAAAAAGAGAGATCAGTATAGTAGAGGAAAATCTTGAGGGGTGGAGAAGGAGGAGGAAAGGGAAGAATGGTGAAAGGAATATGACAAAATTTTCCTATGAACATATATGAATATACTACAGTGAGTATCATCTTTATGTATACCACAAGACACTAATTAAAAAAAACAACTATAAATCGAAGAAAGATCAGTAGCATAGAGGGAAGGGAATAGGGGGCAGGGAGAGAAAAGGGATGTACTGTGAACTGAATTAGAGCAAATTATATTTGATTATTGCATAATTATATAAAAATGAATTCTAATATTATGTATAAGTAAATGAAACTAATAATAAATGCAAAAATTATAAGTTTCAATCTTATTCCACATTATATCATGCTGTTAGTTATTTTAATCTCTAAATTGTTACAATGTTTCTTTTTATGTGTTTTGCTATAAATATTATGCAAAAATTTCACATAACTTCATCACATGGGTGAAGATATGGAGAGGTCCCACTGTGAAACCTATGAAACTTCTTTTTCTTCTCTAACCAATTAGACATTGAGTTCAATTCTCTCCTGTGTTTCTAAGAGATCTCATGAGAAATAATGAAAATGTAATAAATAAATAATTACATATGTAAAAATCATTTCTATCAATGTTTAGAATTTTCCTAAACTGTCAACAAATGTGTATTATGAACCAAAACACTTGTAGTCTATAATATTCTGGATTGGGTTTTAGTACAATAGCACAGAACTTGAACAAATAAGAAGTGATATTTCCATGGACAAACAATAATCAAGAAGCAGCTGCCTTTAGAAGGTATAACTTACAGATGATTTAATAGTAGCAAATTTATTCATCCTATTAAAATTCATTTACTTTTCTGGCCATTTGATACAACTGTATAATTAAGTTGAGTGTGTATCATGATCTTTATTGAGTTTGAGGCACAAAGATCTCAAATGGACTTGGCAGAGTTAAATACCCAATAGGTTGGAGAACTAAAACTTGAACTCCATTCTTTAATAACCTATATGGCTCTGATATGCTGCTTACAATGTTGAACTTTGCATGAGCCGTGTGCTGTTGTAAATAGCAACAGCTAAGAAAATCCCTCATCCTTTCATGTTCTGAGAAGTGGGTTACTACACAGAACTACCTTACCTCCTATGTAGATAAAACTCCCAAATGGACCCCTTATTTACCTATGGCAAGATGCATACCTTCTAAATTCCCATTACTTGTCTCATAAATGATTATCTAAATGGTTTGTCTCTGTGGACCTGTACCTTCTAATTTAACAGGACCAAATTTTAGTCAGGCTTCTCTCTTTCCCCCAGACCCTTGAACTTTGTCTCACACTTGAGCTTAAGCAAACACTGGAATGTGGAACACACATACCTCCCCATAAAGGCCCCTCCAAGAAGAGCAGCTGACCTCAAAGAAAAACTTTTTTTGTTGTTGTTTAACTATGGATCACTGTACTTGCTCATTTCATATCCCCACAACTAGTTATTTCCAGACTTCTTAATACTTCCCTATAAAGAAAAGCCACAAGTTTGACTTTTTTAGATTTCACATATAAGTGAGGTCATGCAATATTTGTTTTTCTGGGCCTCATTTATTTTCTCTTACCACAAGGTACTCCACATTCATCCACATTGCCAAAAAGGCAGGTTTCCTTCTTTTGTGGCTAAATAATAGTCTACTGTGTGTGTGTATCATATTTTCTGTAACCATTCCATCTTTGATGGGCACTTAAGTTATTTCCATGTCTTGTGCTATACTGAACATGGAGGTTCAGATCTCACACAAGCAAAGAGAACTCTGGTTGCTAGAGGCTGGAGGTGGGAGGAAATGGAGAGATGTTGGTCAAAGGGTACAAAGTTTTAGTTATAAGATGAATATGTTCTGTGGATCTAATATAGGACATGGGTGGTGATGGATGTGCTAATTTATTTGATCATGGTTATCATTATTACACAACATATACATCTAACAAATCATGATATAAACCTTGAATGTATTCAGTACTTAAACCTTGCAACTCAAAAAAGGAAGAAAGAAAGAGGGGGTGATAGGAGAAGGCAAGCCGTATCTGCCTGCCCTTTGAGATGCTTAGAGATCTTCAGGTCTGAGTATTCAATATCAAAATAGTTCTCCTCCCTCTATTGCAATAGCCTTTTAAGTAAATCTCTCATTCCTCAAGCCAATTTTTACATTAAATAACAACACACTCCCTTTCCTTAACTAAATAACTTCTTAGAAATAACATTTCTGATCATACTTCCCCTTACATCCACATTTTGGCACTACTCCTTAAAAAATGACTACAATAAAGGGAAGAATTTGGATAGATATAAAGAAAGACACTCTATGCATCAACAGAAGAAACTCAGATATATAAACTTTTGAAAAAAAAACTTACAAAACTCACAACCCCTTTTTAACACTCTTAGGATCAGTTCATGTGTCAACATCAATCTCTATAGCATTACCTTAGCTCTATCTTATTTGGATAATAATATCTTAGTTTTGCCTTTACTTTTAACTTAATCAAACCGAAGTAAACTTTGATCTCCTGATGTAAGATTAATATTTTAAATGTGTTTTCCTATTTCTCTTTTAATGTGACATTTAGAAAACTCAAAATTGCTCTTTCTGTATACCCTTAAGGTCAGAGGAGCCGTCACAGCAATCCCAAAGATAAAGGTCTACCTCTTGTTAGGACAAGAAGGCAGTAGGAGACCTTGAGAAATACTAAATTTGAACCCAAATTTCAACTTCTGTGTTTTAAGGGGTATGTCTAGGTGGAGATGAGGAAGCAGAGAAAGAGAAGAAATAAAGTTCCTCCTGAGTAATTCCCCACATATTCAAGTGATTAAAAAAGATGGCAGCGAGGGGAGTGCATTGCCCCCGTGTGCTGCTTCACTGTGTGGGAGTATGACAAGTCAGGACGGCTAAAGGATATCTTGTTAGGAATTTCCAGCAATAGTGGGGTGCTCCGGAACCTGGAGGAAGGATTTCCATCGCAGGAGGATCGGCTACGGGGACTCAAACGCCAGAGGTTTGTTGCACGGAGGGTAACACTGCTTATTCAGCAAATCGCCCCGCGGCTAGAGTCTGCAGCGCGCGCTGGGAAACGAGGAGATAGCGACGCAGGGATACAGCGCTGCAGTTTCTGCCAGCCGTGCAAGCACCGTACTCAGGGCTGAATTCTGGGTTCGAGACGGGGGAAGGAAGCGGTCCATCTCGGTTCTCCACACTGGTCAGACCACTGAGGAGGCCAGCAGCCACCATGTTGGAAAGCTGACGTCACCATCCCTGTTTTCGACTGACCGCAGCTCATTCAGCCATAGAACAGGTAATTTCAGGCTGCAATTTGCCTGCGGCTTGCAGAAAGATTGCTAGGGTTCAGTGCCTGGGGGCTTCTTAGAACCTGATCTTATCGGAGCGAACACCGAGCGCGGGGCGGCCGAGTTCCGGCTCCCGGAACCGTCCCGGAACCGCCCTGGCCCAGGGCTGCGGAGCCTGTGGAGGCTGCTTCTTGGACCCTGCTCCTATCAGAGCATACACCAAGCACTAAGCGGCCGAATTCCGGCTCCTGGAACTGAGCCCGCGGGGACTGCTTCTTGGAGCCTACACTTATAGGAGCTTACACCGAGCACGGAGCGGCCGAGTTCCGGCTCCCGGAACTTCCCTGGCCCGGGGCTAGGAGCCCGCGGAAACTGCTTCTCGGTCCGGGTCCTGCTGAGGGCCGGTCAGGACTCACCCGTTGCTTTGGTTGCCCGGCAAGGGGAACGAAATGCTGCCATTCGCATAGGATACCAACATGGCAGAGATCTGATGTCATCAGAAAGCGGCGGAGGAGAGAACTTCATCAATACCAGCGGTAACACAAACAGTTGGTCTCCTGGTAGGGGGGGTGAGGCACAGACACCCGAGTCTCCTCAATTTGTCGTCGAGCCAGAGGGGAGGAGACGGGCCGCCGCCAGCGCCCGGAGCAGGCCCAGCGGCTCGCCAGCGTGGTGACCGCGTG
This sequence comes from Marmota monax, assembly GCF_021218885.2. NCBI lineage: Eukaryota > Metazoa > Chordata > Mammalia > Rodentia > Sciuridae > Marmota > Marmota monax. The sequence goes on from NW_026694772.1 coordinate 5,056,390, forward strand.
ACCCCAATTGGAGAGGGGGCGGAGTGGAGCCGCCACCCGCACCCGCAAGGTGGGCAGACCCGCGACCCAGTGGTACATGGGCGTGGTAGGAGGGGCAGGGCAGAGCCGCCGTTCGCGCTTGCAAGGTAAACAGACCTGTGACAGCCTGGCGGGTCAGGCCCAGTGGCCTGCCAGTGTGGTACACACGTCACCCCAACTTGAGTAGGGGCAGAGCAGATCCTTCTCCCACGCCCGGATCAGGCCCTGCCGGTGTGGTGGTCACGTGACCCCAATTGGAGTGGGGGCGGACCGGAACCGCCACCCGTGCCCGCAGGGTGAGCAGACCTGTGACCAACCTGCAGATCAGGCCCAGGGGTCCGCAGGCGTGGTAGGAGGGGCAGGGCAGATCCGCCGCCCGCGCCTCCAAGGTAGGCAGACCTGCAACAGACCGGCGGATCAGGCCCAGGAGCCTGCCGGTGTGGTACACACACCACCCTAATTGGAGTAGGGGCAGAGCAGAGTCGCCGCCCGTGCCAGGAACAGGCCCAGCGTCCTGCAGGCGGGGTAGTCACGACACCCCAATTTGAGTAGGGGCAGAGCAGAGCCTCCACCTGTGCCCGAAAGGTGGGCAGATCTGCGACCGACCAGCGGGACAGGCCCAGTGGCCTGCCGGTACGACAGACACGTCACCCCATTTGGAGTAGGGGCAGAGTAGAGCCGCCGCCCGTGCCTGCAGGGTAGGCAAACCTGCAACCGACCGGCGGATCAGGCCCGGTGGCCTGCCGGCGTGGTACACTTGTCACCCCAATTGGAGTAGCGGCAGAACAGAGCCGCCGCCAGCGCCCAGAACAGGCCCAGTGACCTGCCGGCGTGGCAGCCACGACACCCCAATTGGAATAAGGAGAGAGCAGAGCCGCCGCCCGCACCTGCAGGAAAGATACGCAAGCAGTATGAAAAGACAAGGAAAGAAAGGACCACAAGCAATGCAGGTCAACGCAACTTTAGAAGAGGTAACAGCTGCAGCAGATGGAATGTCAGATAAAGAATTCAGGATATACATGCTTCAGATGATCTGGAGTATCAAGGAAGACATTAAACAGCAAAATCAGACAATGAAAGATCACTTCGACAATGAATTACGCAAACAAATCCAGGAAGCAAAGGATCAACTATACAGGGAGATAGAGGTTATAAAAAACAAACAAACAGAAATCCTAGAAATGCAGGAAGCAATAAACCAACTTAAAAACTCAATGGAGAATACTACCAGCAGAGTAGAACACTTAGAAGATAGAACATCAGACAATGAAGACAAAGTATTTCAACTGGAAAAGAACATAGACAGCTCAGCAAGACTGTTAAGAAACCATGAGCAGAACATCCAAGAAATATGGGATAATATTAAGAGACCAAACTTAAGAGTCATTGGGATACAGGAAGGTACAGAGCTCCAAACCAAAGGAATGAGCAGTCTATTCAATGAAATAATACGAGAAAACTTCCCAGACTTGAAGAATGAGACAGAATCCCAAATCCTAGAAGCCTACAGGATGCCAAATGTGCAAAATCATAAGAGATCCACACCTAGACACATTATAATGAAGATGCCCAACATACAGAATAAGGAGAGAATTTTAAAAGTTACAAGAGAAAGGAAGCAGATTACATTTAGGGGTAAGCCAATCAGGATAACAGCTGATCTTTCAACACAGACTCTGAAAGCTAGAAGATCCTGGAATAACATATTTCAAACACTGAAAGAAAATGGGTTCCAACCAAGAATTGTGTATCCAGCGAAATTAAGCTTCAGGATGGAAGATGAAATTAAAACCTTCCACGATAAACAAAAGTTTAAAGAATTTGCAGCTAGAAAACCATCTCTTCAAAACATCCTCGACAAAGCATTACAGGAAGAGGAAATGGAAAATAACAATGAAAACCAACAGTGGGAGGTAGGACAGTAAAGGGGGGGGAAAATAATCAAAGAGGAAAACAAACCATGTTTAGTAACAGAAATAAACAAATATGGCTGGAAGAACAACCCATATCTCAATAATAACCCTACATGTTAATGGCTTAAACTCACCAATTAAGAGACACAGGCTAGTAGAATGGATCACAAAACAAGACCCAACAATATGCTGCCTACAGGAGATGCATTTGATAGGAAAAGATATACATAGGCTGAAGGTGAAAGGTTGGGAAAAATCATGTCACTCATATGGACTTCGGAAACAAGCAGGAGTGTCCATACTCATATCAAATAAAATAGATTTCAAGCCAAAGTTAATCAAAAGGGATAAAGAGGGACACTACATACTGCTTAAGGGAACCATACACCAACAAGGCATAACAATCATAAATATTTATGCCCCAAACAATGGTGCAGCTATGTTCATCAAACAAACTCTTCTCAAGTTCAAGAGTCTAATAGACCACCATACCATTATCATGGGAGACTTCAACACACCTCTCTCGCCACTGGACAGATCTTCCAAACAAAAGTTGAATAAGGAAACTATAGAACTCAATAACACTATTAATAACCTAGACCTAATTGACATATATAGAGTATACCACCCAACATCAAGCAGTTACACTTTTTTCTCAGCAGCACATGGATCCTTCTCAAAAATAGATCATATATTATGTCACAGGGCAACTCTTAGACCATATAAAGGAGTAGAGATAATACCATGCATCTTATCTGATCATAATGGAATGAAACTGAAAATCAACGATAAAAGAAGGAAGGAAAAAGCATACATCACTTGGAGAATGAACAATAGGTTACTGAATGATCAATGGGTTATAGAAGACATCAAGGAGGAAATTAAAAAATTCTTAGAGATAAATGAAAACACAGACACAACATATCGGAATCTATGGGACACATTGAAAGCAGTTCTAAGAGGAAAATTCATTGCTTGGAGTTCATTCCTTAAAAAAAGAAAAAACCAACAAATAAATGATCTCATACTTCATCTCAAAATCCTTGAAAAAGAAGAGCAAAACAACAGCAAAAGAAGTAGAAGGCAAGAAATAATTAAAATCAGAGCTGAAATTAATGAAATCGAAACAAAAGAAACAATTGAAAAAATTGACAAAACTAAAAGTTGGTTCTTTGAAAAAATAAACAAAATCGACAGACCCTTAGCGATGCTAGCGAAGAGAAGAAGAGAGAGAACTCAAATTACTAGCATACGGGATGAAAAAGGCAATATCACAACAGACACTTCAGAAATACAGAAATCAAAAACTATTTTGAATCCTTATACTCCAATAAATTAGAAGATAGTGAAGGCATAGATAAATTTCTTAAGTCATATGATCTGCCCAGATTGAGTCAGGAGGATATAGAAAACCTAAACAGACCAATATCAATTGAGGAAATAGAAGAAACCATAAAAAGACTACCAACTAAGAAAAGCCCAGGACCGGATGGGTATACAGCAGAATTTTACAAAACCTTTAAAGAAGAACTAATACCAATACTTTTCAAGCTACTTCAGGAAGTAGAAAAGGAGGGAGAACTTCCAAATTCATTCTATGAGGCCAACATCACCCTGATACCTAAACCAGACAAAGACACTTCAAAGAAAGAAAACTACAGACCAATATCTCTAATGAACCTAGATGCAAAAATCCTCAATAAAATTCTGGCGAATCGGATACAAAAACATATCAAAAAAATTGTACACCATGATCAAGTAGGATTCATCCCTGGGATGCAAGGCTGGTTCAATATACGGAAATCAATAAATGTTATTCACCACATCAATAGACTTAAAAATAAGAACCATATGATCATCTCGATAGATGCGGAAAAAGCATTCGACAAAGTACAGCATCCCTTTATGTTCAAAACTCTAGAAAAACTAGGGATAACAGGAACATACCTCAATATTGTAAAAGCAATCTATGCTAAGCCTCAGGCTAGCATCATTCTGAATGGAGAAAAACTGAAGGCATTCCCTCTAAAATCTGGAACAAGACAGGGATGCCCTCTCTCTCCACTTCTCTTCAACATAGTTCTCGAAACACTGGCCAGAGCAATTAGACAGACGAAAGAAATTAAAGGCATAAAAATAGGAAAAGAAGAACTTAAATTATCACTATTTGCAGATGATATGATTCTATACCTAGCAGACCCAAAAGGCTCTACAAAGAAACTATTAGAGCTAATAAATGAATTCAGCAAAGTGGCAGGATATAAAATCAACACGCATAAATCAAAGGCATTCCTGTATATCAGCGACAAATCCTCTGAAATGGAAATGAGGACAACCACTGCATTCAAAATATCTTCAAAAAAAATAAAATACTTGGGAATCAACCTAACAAAAGAGGTGAAAGACTTATACAATGAAAACTACAGAACCCTAAAGAGAGAAATAGAAGAAGATCTTAGAAGATGGAAAAATATACCCTGTTCATGGATAGGCAGAACTAACATCATCAAAATGGCGATATTACCAAAAGTTCTCTATAGGTTTAATGCAATGCCAATCAAAATCCCAACGGCATTTCTTGTAGAAATAGAGAAAGCAATCATGAAATTCATATGGAAAAATAAAAGACCCAGAATAGCAAAAACAATACTAAGCAGGAAGTGTGAATCAGGCGGTATAGCGATACCAGACTTCAAACTATACTACAGAGCAATAGTAACAAAAACAGCATGGTACTGGTACCAAAACAGGCGGGTGGACCAATGGTACAGAATAGAGGACACAGAAACCAATCCACAAAACTACAACTATCTTATATTTGATAAGGGGCTAAAAGCATGCAATAGAGGAAGGATAGCATCTTCAACAAATGGTGCTGGGAAAACTGGAAATCCATATGCAACAAAATGAAACTGAAACCCTTTCTCTCGCCATGCACAAAAGTGAATTCAAAATGGATCAAGGAGCTTGATATCAAATCAGAGACGCGCCGTCTGATAGAAGAAAAAGTTGGCTACGATCTACAGTTGGTGGGGTCGGGCTCCAAATTCCTCAATAGGACACCCATAGCACAAAAGTTAATAACTAGAATCAACAAATGGGACTTACTCAAACTAAAAAGTTTTTTCTCAGCAAAAGAAACAATAAGAGAGGTAAATAGGGAGCCTACACCCTGGGAACAAATCTTTACTCCTCACACTTCAGATAGAGCCCTTATATCCAGAGTATACAAAGAACTCAAAAAATTAGACAATAAGAGAACAAACAACCCAATCAACAAATGGGCCAAGGACCTGAACAGACACTTCTCAGAGGAGGACATACAGTCAATCAACAAGTACATGAAAAAATGCTCACCATCTCTAGCTGTCAGAGAAATGCAAATCAAAACCACCCTAAGATACCATCTCACTCCAGTAAGATTGGCAGCCATTATGAAGTCAAACAACAACAAGTGCTGGCGAGGATGTGGGGAAAAGGGTACACTTGTTCATTGCTGGTGGGACTGCAAATTGGTGCAGCCAATTTGGAAAGCAGTATGGAGATTTCTTGGAAAGCTGGGAATGGAGCCACCATTTGACCCAGCTATTCCCCTTCTCGGTCTATTCCCTAAAGACCTAAAAAGAGCATGCTACAGGGACACTGCTACATCGATGTTCATAGCAGCACAGTTCACAATAGCAAGACTGTGGAACCAACCTAGATGCCCTTCAATAGACGAATAGATAAAACAAATGTGGCATTTATACACAATGGAGTATTACTCTGCATTAAAAAATGACAAAATCATAGAATTTACAGGGAAATGGATGGCATTAGAGCAGATTATGCTAAGTGAAGCTAGCCAATCCCTAAAAAACAAATGCCAAATGTCTTCTTTGATATAAGGAGAGTAACTAAGATCAGAGTAGGGACGAAGAGCAGGAGAAGAAGATTAACATTTAACAGGGATGAGAGGTGGGAGGGAAAGGGAGAGAGAAGGGAAATTGCATGGTAATGGAAGGAGACCCTCAGGGTTATACAGTGGAGGGGGTAGAGAGAGAGGAGGGGAGGGGAGGGGAGAGGTGGGGAGGGGGGAGGGGGGAGGATGGGAAAGGCAGCGGAGCACAACAGACACTAGTATGGCAATATGTAAATCAATGGATGTGTAACTGATGTGATTCTGCAATCTGTGTATGGGGTGAAGGTGGGAGTTCATAACCCACTTGAATCAAAGTGTGGAATTTGATATGTCAAGAAATTTGTAATGTTTTGAACAACCCACAATAAGAAATTAAAAATATAAAAAAAAAAAAAAAAGAAAACTCAAAATTTACCGTTAGTTAAGTGAAACACTGATTAGGAGGACGTGGCGATAAATTTGAGATTAAGTTCCACCCTAAAGAGACATTACTCCCTAGCATGTTTCCATACAAGCAATATGATGGATAAAGAGCACTTCTAGAGACAATTTGTAAGATTTGAGGCATGAAAAAAATATCCAAGACTCTCTAGAGTCTAAAATCCTGTCAGTTATTCCTTTAAGTTCTGAAAGTTGTGCTAATAGATTTAATTTTAATAAGAGTTCACATTCCTGTCCAGAATTATTTTTGGATGCATTTATTGGGCAAAAATTTTGTGAAATAACCTGTATAGAAGACACCTAAGACTTCCACAAAATATTCTCCCAGGACACATCACTAAGTAAGAGAACTGGTTTCATTGTATCTGAAAGAAATCCCCCTTGAGATTTTAAAATGCATGATTAGTTTATTTTGCCTTGCAAATTTTAAAGTTATAATTTGTTAATAAAATGTTACTATTTAGGGGTTCCATTATATAAGTAATATATTATATACACTAAAATAACATTTTCCTTAGTATTTCTGATTGACAGTAGCACTTTGAAAATTGGATAAAACATACATAAAATTCATCATCTTATAACTGTAAAGTGTAAAATTCATCTTATTCATTTTAAGTGTATGCAATCATTTTTGTGTAGTGTTAAGAATATTCACATTGCTGTACAACCCATCTCCAGAACTTTTTCATCTTGCAAAACTGGAATTCCATACCCACTAAGCACTATCTCATCATTTTACCCTCTTCCCTAGGCTTTGGCAATCATCATCCTACTTATTTCAATGAGTATGACTACTCATAAACAGTAAATGGGGTCATACAATATCTATCTTTTTATTGCATTACTTCACTTGTATAACATGATCAAGGTTCATTCATGTTATAACTTGTGCCCAAATTTCCTTCCTTTTTAAGACTGAATAATGTTCAATTCTATTTTTATGCACCACATTTTGTTTCTTCATTTATTTATTTGTTATGGGCATTGGAGTTGTTTCCATCTCTTGACTTTTGTGGTAGTAGTTCAACTATGGGTAGTACATACCCCAAGAGTGACTAGAAATGAGTGGAACATTTTTGGATGTCACAAAGACTTAGGTGCTACTGGCATCTGGTGTTAAAGCCAACAATGCTAAGTATCAAGCAATGTTTAGGGTACAGACAATTTATACTCAAGAATTTTCCTGTGTAAAATGTCACTAGCATCGATATTGAAAATTCTAAATAATCCAAGTTGTAATTAGCTTATTGAATTCGCTCTTCCCGAGTTCAATAAATTTTAAAAATATTATGTACTTAGGCTTCATTTAATGTGTATTCTAGGGCCCTTAACTATTTACCTAGATCTATGCCTCTACTACTTCTTAGGGAAGAAAACTGTACAGGGCCAGTCTTCAGTGCATTCATATCTATATGAGAAAGGGGTTCCAAATATGATGCCCCCAAATAATACTTTAGCATAAGGATTATTTTGAACTAAATGTATTTGAGATTCAATGCATGCAGAAAGAAGCTTTCTTGAACTTCTCTTATATGATTAAAAAGCAGATGTTTGTAAGAAACAAGGATTAGCATTAAGTCTCTTCTCTAGGGTATTCTGTGAACATGAAGAAGATGGAAAGTTGTTGTTAAGGTTGACCTGCACATAAAGAAAAAAATAAACACTCTTTTTGTTTCCCCAATAATGTTAAATTTTTCACAGTTTACTACCCTTGGAAGGCTAAACTCTTCCTTTGTCTTGTCTCTTCTCTACATTCTTGTCCTTTTATTATGATGCCATGTAAGTCCAAGTTCTAACTACTCCTTTGGGTTACTTATCACTAAATGCTCTTGTGTGTATAGATGATGCACCTGTTAGTAAACTTCTGTTGGTATTTCTTTTGTTAATCTTTTTCAGTACAATTTGCAGGGCTTCAGCCAGGGAATACAGGATGACAGAGGGAAAATAAATCTCCCTCCCCAACAATAATTTTTATTATAATGGCAGCATATGATGTGTAAGAAAAGAGGAAGACATTAGAACACTCTTTGACGAGATATTCTACCCTACACATAAGCCCTGGAGCATTATACCAGCACAGGATCTGAAATAGTATAAAATCATTGAAGGATACTATGGTGACTGAGTGTGAGAACAAGGAGCAATGGTGTGTGAACTGGTCATATGCCATACCAATTTGATGCAGTATTTTAAATTATTTTCAATTTGTCAGCAAAATTGTTTATCAAATAAGAGCTTCTTTTACACATGGATTTTATGATACTTATATCCTTAATTTTCTTTGTAATTGTATTTTATATACTTGCATTCATAAACAAAATAGAATAGTTTTCCCCGTTTTGGAACTAGCTAAATGGATTCATATTGTATATATTCTTTTGTATATATCCATGCTTCTCAATATTATGCTCACATGATTAATCTTATTAAATGTTTGCTGAGAATTTTTTTCAATATTTAAAAGTAGCTCTTTATGATAGGTTTAATAACTAACATAGGGGATTATATAGCCCAGTACTATATGTAAATTTTTCCCACTCTAAATCCAGTAAGTGGAACATGATATATAAATATACTTTGTAGAGTTGTACCTTCCATTCAGATGGAATGGATGAAACACCACTAACATACTTGAATTACTGAATGCTAGATACCAACTTATATCAAAGCTACAACTGAACACATTAGCATACATAAAACACTGTTTATTACTTCCTGGAAAGATCCTCTTTCATCATCAAAAACCAGAGTTGGCTCACAATATTATTTAACAGTTTTAGTGGAATATTAAGAAGTATATTATGTATATTATTATCTTCATGTGCAGACTTATGATATTTAGGTATAAGGAAAATAAACACACAACTCCAACATTTCATTATGAGAGAGATATCTATGGGGGGGCGGAGAGAGAGAGAAACAGATCGATCATGGAATTGTTAGTCTGCTGACTGTACAAAGACTCAGCATGTTATTCTGAAGTCACTTTAGTGAAAGAAGGCTTTACAAAGTTGTTAATTAATCTAGGACTGGCACCCTTTGGGAAGGATACCAGAAAACTGGAACAAAAAAGAGGTGCAGCTTACCTCACAGCAGGGAAGAAGGGGCCTTTTAATTGGATTAAATCACATCACCACAAAATTTATGGATTCTGGCCACTATGCCAAAGAGGTGAGAAAATTTTAAATTAACTCATTAGGCTGGTCAGGGAGGGCTAAAACTCACTATTCACTCAGAAATTTCAAAGGCAAGGTTTTATTAATGTAAAGGCATAAATAGAAGTCATGAAAAATAAAAGTTCTGGGAATTTTCTGATTTATCCTAAGATGCTCATTATGCCCTGAAACCACACATTAGGCTACCTAGAATCTTTGAGAACAATTTTGGAAAAATTTTATTGTAGAAGTATATTCTCTTTCTAAAAAAGCCAATTTTAATGTAGGTACAAAGTAAATATTGCACATGTGTATTAAAAATAAAAGAATGAACATACTTTATTCTTTTATTCCAGTTATTGTGTAAAATTTTGCAAAGGTGTTTATTAATAACAAAAATCTATGAAACTTTACTATGAATCTTTATAATCAATTAAATATACAAAATATATTTATATTAAAGACAAGATAAATTCTTAATATACCTATCCAAAGCATAACTCGGAAAACATAAAAAATTATTAAACTAACTTTATATAGTCAAATCATAAACTGAGTTAATTCATGTAGAATCAATTAGAATAATCATAGGTGAAAATTATTTTTTCATAAAAATAATTACTATTTGAAGAGTTAAAAATAAGTGGTTCAATTGTGTATATCATTATTTTTTAGGGATGATGATTTATGAATTAAATTTCTTAGACCCTCTACTTTTCTGCTTTTTATTATCCTCCTATATAAAGAAACTTTGTCAAATGTAATTTTGAAATAAAATTAATTCAGTATTTTTAATTACATATAGATATAAAACATGGGGTCCCCAGTATTTTTTTTTTTCTGGCGCAAACAATGTTCTATAATTCTGAACCACAATAAGTTGCAATTTTAAAAAAAATCTGAGACTTGCACTCTTAGTGTAAAAGCATTTCACCTTAAGTAATTTTATAAATTCTAAGGAATAGAAAAAAATGCTTTTTTCTTGGATATTTGGAAAATTATAAAATAATTGGGCTGAAAAAGATATTTGTTAGTACTTTCATACATTAGTACTGTCCACAGCAGGGGTCAGGGGTAGGAAAAACTGTATATATATATATATATATATATATATATATATATATATATATATATATATATATGTCTTTGCATGTCAACTTATGTTTTAAGTCTTTCTAGAATGACTCTTGATTATCAAAAAATAACCTTGTTTTTCTTTGCCAGAAAGCCAACCTAGGAGTTTTCAAACACTATATCTACATGTTTTTATTTTTAGGTTTTATCATTGTGCATATTATTTTAACCTCAAGAATTAACAAAGAAAAAATCCCTGCCTGATGTCAAAACTTATTTGGAGATAAAGTCAACCAAGAGCGTGAATTCACACAACAGTTGCAGACAATATTGGGGTATGTTGCAGACAACATAGGGATATTTTTCACTCCCTCAGTATTCATTCACAGCCAGCAGAAGTCCAGATAAAGTAAAATTTAAGAGATATGCTTTCATAATCATTTATTTTTCCTTCTCTGAATTATTTTTTTAACAAATATCAGAATTATATATATATATATATTTTTTTTTCTTTAACAAAATAGAATGAATATATATATATATATATATATATATATATATATACACACACACACATACATACACTTTACAGGGGATCTGTTATAAATGTATCATATTAAAGTCTCTAAGAAGTTCTACAATATAAAATAATTTTACATTTTAACACACTTATGTTGTTTGCATTAATGAAGAATTATGTTAGCACCCATGTGATTCAGTTCCCATATAATTGATGTTGTGACCAGAACCACACCCATAGCCCTTACTAGAAGCCTTTTCTATTCTAAGCTTGAATACTTAAATGAGATATTGGAGAACACAGATGGGAAGATGGAGGGAGGGTGATCAGGATTTCTCTCTGTGCTTGTGAGAGAGATGATGACCAATGCTCACAATGGAATATTATTCAGCATTAGAAGAATAAAATCATGGCATTTACAAGTAAATGGATGATGTTGGAGAATATAATGCTAAGTGAAATTAGCCAATCCCCCAAAAAAACAAATGCCAAATGTTTTCTCTGATTTAAAGATGCTGATTCGTAATGTGCTTGCGGGGAGCATGGGAAGATTAGATGAACTCTAGATAGGGCAAAGGGAAGGGAGGGGAAGGAAGGGAACATGGGGGTAGGAAAGACAGTGGAATAAGATAGACATCATTACCCTAAGTACATGTATGAAGACACAAATGGTGTGACTCTATTTTGTGTACAACCAGAGACATGAAAAATTGTGCTCTATATGTGTAATATGAATTGTAATGCATTAAAATAAATATATATATATAAGCTTTTCAAAGGAGGTGCGTTAAATAGAGGATGAACAAATCATTTACAAGGAAAAAACAGTGAGCATAAAAAACTCCAATATTGCCACTATATCTACATATATAAATGAAAAATCGTTTCTACTGACAAAAAATGACCAACCATCTTTGTTATGGGATTATATATCTAAAATTGGCCTAGGAGATCAGAATTTTTGAATAAAGAAATGGAAAGAAATTGAAAAGCTTACTACATGGATAAGCTAATAGTACACTTTAAACTTTACAATGTACATATCATACTATTGAGAGATTTCTGGTTTACGCTAAGTAGCATCATTCCAGGCTGATATGGTAACAGATGTACTTTCAGTGATAATTACATGTCAAAAGTAATCTATATTAATATGACTTCTTTTTAATAGGTTGCAGAGGTTTAATGTGAGTGTTGGACTCGACTTGTGCTCCCCAAGTCAGTGATGTTTGAGAAATCCCCATTTGCTTTTGTATACTGAAAACTTGCTAACCTCAAAATATCATTCTACCTCAAATATATAATTTCCACCCCATCCTTACTCAATGACTTAAATAAGAACAAACTTTATCCTTCTGTATCAGACCCATAAGACTCATTGATGAGTCCTTTGTCTATTTGCTTCCATAAACCTCAGATTTCCTTCCATTTCTTTGAGATGCTCTTTCTTAACTAATAAATATGCTCCCTATTGCAATAGCCTGAATAAAATAGTCTTCTTTGTATGTGTGCGGGGGAGGGGTACCAGGTATTGAACTCAGGGCACTCAACCACTGAACTACATACCCAGCCCTATTTCATATTTTGTTTACAGACAGGTTCTCACTAAGTTTCTTAGCACCTTGCTGTTACTGAGGCTGGCTTTGAACTCTCCATTCTCCTGCCTCAGCCTCCTGAGCAGCTGTGATTACAGGCACACAGCCAGCTAAACTAATCTTCTCAATTGCCTGGTACACTTTTTTTTCATAGCTTTAGTTCCATACTCTGATAGGATTGGACCTTGCCTTCAGATACCCATTTACTTCACACCCAGGGTAAAAAATAAATGCCTCTTAAGAGTCTTGTACTCTGTTTCTGAAGGTAATATGAAACTCAGCCATGAATCTGACACCTCTTCCAGTACTATAGACTCCTGTTTATGGTAAAAATTTCATTTTTAATTTAATGAGTAATGGCTTGATGTCTGGGGCTACTTTTTCTGGTTTCATGGTATGAACAATTGTTAATCTCTGTAAACAGATTAATGGTTCATAAAGATTGTGTCAGAAAATCTGAATTTCTCATCCACAGGAAGGTGTATACCTAAGTGGTAAGGTTTACATTATGTTTATGATTGAGCCAGGATTGAAATTTTAGAATTGAAGCCAGAAGCATTCTAATTGTTAGGATATTTATGTCTGCAATTCATATAATTTAACTATTATTATGTGCAATTGCAATATTTTCCTACCTCCAGAGATGGTATTAAAAATAAATACATAAGACTATCAAATGTCTTAAAGTAGCTTTATTATGATTGGCTTTTAGAGATTTTTTAAAAACCCACTTATATAAATAAAATATTCCTAAAATACCCTGAAAATAAGGATATTTATCTCACAAAACTTTAAATGCATTTAATTTAAAGAACATTTGTCTTATTCTTTTCTTTTTTTTGTAGTGCTGAGGATTGAACTCAGGGCATTGTGCATGGGAGACAAGCACTTTACCAACTGAGCTATATCCCAGTCCCTAAAGAACATTTGTACAGAAGCCAAATCAGAAACATGTAAAGAATTCAAACTTACATAATTTAGGTAAATCTTTAGCAAATATCTTTTGATTGATATTTTTGGTTTAATAAAATATTATCTTCTATGATTTATCAGTATTAGGTATAACATACTTATAGATTTTTATTCCACTAGGGAATGCTTTTCCTAAAATTATATAGGTGTATTATTAGTGTTATTTCTACTAAATAATTAAGATTATAAAAATGTAAATTTGTGTTAAACCAAGTCAAATATGTATTTTGACAAGCTTTATTTTACTAGCAATTACGTTTTTTAGTATTCCAATTTCAACATAATTTCCATAATCTTTAGATAACTTAAAATCTGTGACATATATTAAACTGAGTTAAGGTTATCAGAACAATGCCAGCAAAAAATCCTTGAGATACTTTCTTTGACACTGGTTGCTCCAATTCAGGAGACTTTTGATCACTTATGAGCTGTAATAATTTAATTATTTATGAACAAAAGTGGAGACTGAAAATGTAGAAGTTTATCTGAGCCCTATGTTTCTAGAGAACAATGATGGTTGAAAAATTCTCTGCATTTTTTTTTTTGTGTTTGAGAATGAGCCTACATGCTCTTTCATATTCTGAGGTAACATTCATCTCCACCCCTCCTTTATCTTGAGATGTATAAATCCCTCTCCATACTTCCTTTTGACTCTCATAAAATCCATACATGACTCTCTTGTTTATCTGTCTTTACAATCCAAGGATGTCTTCTTTTCCTTTGTTATGTTCCTTATTAATGAGCATGCTCCCTATTGCTATAGCCTGAATAAAATCATCTTCATAATTGTCTTGTATACTCTTTCAGAAATGGTAAGGTGCAATAAAGTATCTCTTATTGTATTCCATAGGCAGGAGCAAGGGTTTCCAGTAGGAAATAATATCTTTATTAACATGAGCCATGACCTTCATCAGGAAAAAATAATTTGACTTTATAGTAACCCAACAAAATTAATACTATAAATATTGTGAAATAATTCACTTAAAATGGGCTAAATCAGGCTAGAGTTGTGGCTTAGTGTTAGAGCACTTGCCTGGTATGTGTGAGGCCTTGGGTTCAATTCTCAGCACTGCACATAAATAAATAAATACACAGACAAACAAATAAATAAATAAAACAAAAAATATCCATTGACACACATACAAACACACACACACCCACATCCACACCCATATATATATATATATATATATATATATATATATTTAATATATATATACATATATTTTATATATATATATTTAATATATATATACATATATTTTATATATATATATATTTAATATATATATACCCATATATATATATATATATATATATATGGGTATATATATATATATATATACCCATATATATATATGGGTATATATATATTTAATATATATATACCCATATATATATATATATATATATATATATATATATATATATATATATAAAACCAGGCTAAATTTTTTTTACTTTTAAATTTTGGCCTAAAACATCTTTCCTTTAATTGTTGCCACAGACAAAAAAAAGAAGTACTAATTGTTGTAAATTACTGAAAATTTGAAACTCAGTATGGGAAAATAACCAATGGATCTTCAAGAGTGTTTTTGTAGTATTGGCAGTGCTAATTTTTTTTACCCCTTCCTTTATTCCTAAAAGCACAACTATCAGGCTCTATTGAGTAATGTATTTTGCTAAAGGTTTGGGGAAAATGGAGACAGAGAAAAACATGACATAGAAGAGGAACCAAATTTAAAATAAATATTAAAGTTAATATTAAAAGCCATGGCTTCAAAGTTTCTCCATGATTCTCATTCTGAAAATCCCACTTGCTTGCTGTTTCTGCTTCTGCCCAGTGCTCTCTACCATGCCACTGGGGCCTTCTATTAGTATAACTCTGGTCCATCCTTCTTCTCCTTTCAGATCTTAGGTCTCCTCAAACCATTTTTTTTAAATTATGAAATATTACAAACCCACAGAAAAAATAGTGCTAATAGACAATTTTTAGAGAAAGTGAAATCATGAATCTCATACAGAAATAAAAGCGAACACATGTTAAAGAATTTACTTTATACATATGCCATGAGGAAGCCAGGCAGATGTTATAACCTGTTTTTAAAAAAAATCAAATTAGCACAAGGTTATATGGAGTAAAGTAAAGCTGAGGTGAATTGCAAATGAAGACAAAACTGTTTTTTTAAATTTTTGGGTGTGGGAGAGGAAATCAATTAAATCTCTATCAGGCAGGATAGTTTCATAGGTTGCATAAATTGAATGTAACTGTGTTGAACTTTATTTGAGCCCTGTATCTTATCAATTATCTATAGCTATAAAAAGAGCAAAGCAGCTCAAAGACAATGAATATGATAATTAAGAAGATGTAGAGATTTTTATCACAATATGTTTTTTCTATCATAGACATGCACATAATCCCTAAAAAGAGAATATTTTACTTTATTGTTTCAAAGCATCATTTTATAGTGAAATAAAATATAAAGAAATAAAGCCCCATGCCCCCTACTTTGGCTCCCTTTCTAACCCAAAGATACCACTACCCTGAAGTCAAAATGTATTCTACCTAAACACATTTAAAACTTTTACTATAAAGGCACATTTTAAAACTTTACTATATGCACTTACCTAAGTAAATAAAATACAACCTCTTCTTCTGGATCAAATAGCTTATAAAATGGTATTAATATATTTATATCCTTATACAATTATTTAACTCAACAGTACATTTTTGAGAAAGAAGTGTGGATGACATTTACATTTTCTAATGTTAAACTATCCTTGTATTTTTGATATAAAACACCTGATTAAAACCTTTGGTTTCTTTTAAATTACATAGCAGAATTTGATTTGTTAATATTTTAGCTTGTCTATTTTTATAAGCAAGATTTGTGTATAATACCTCTTACATTTTGTCCTGGCTGATTTGGGAGTGAAGGTTATTATATACTTGATAGAATAATTTGGGTGATTTCTCTCTTACTCATTCCCTAGAACAGTTTGTCTAAAGTGAGAATGATCTAGTCCCTAAAGATTTTTTTGACTGCCATGTGAAACATTTTGGGCTGGTTCTCTCCCCTCTCCATCCTATGTACCAGTTTAACTGATGATTTGTTATCTTTAAGATTGATATGTTTGTTTAGATTTTTTAAAAACTTTACTGAATTGATTGTAGTGCATTATATTTTTTTCCAGGAAATTGTCCATTTTATCACATTTAAAATTTTATGTGTAAAGAGATACATGGAATACTCTTTTCTTTAGACTTTTTTTAGTTGTTGATAAAACTTTTATTTATTCATTTATTTTTAGACATCTGTTTTTTAGTTGTAGGTGGACACAATACCTTTATTTTATTTTTATATGATGCCAAGTATCAAAGCCAGTGCCTCATGCATGCTAGGTGAATGCTTTTCCTCTGAGCCACAACCCCAGACCTATTTATTTCTTCAACTATGTTTATCTTTAGTTGTAGATGGACACAATATCTTTACTTATCTATCTATCTATCTATCTGTTTATTTTTATGTGGTGCTGATGATTGAACCCAGTTACTCAAGCAAGAGAGGCAAGCACTCTACCACTGAGCTGCAACCCCAGCCCTGGAATACTCTTTTTATTATATATTTTTATATTGGTAAAAAAATTAAAATAAAATTTACCATTTCTAAGTGTACAATTCAGTTGGGTTAAATATTTTCACATTGTTATACAAAAAATCACCAGAAATTCTCATCTTGCAAAATTGATTTTACCAATTATTCATCTCTTCATTTCACCCTCTCCCTTAGCCTTTGTCAACCTCTATTATATTTTCTATTAGTTTAACTACTCTGGACAGCTTATATAAGTGGAATCATACAGTATGTGTCTTTTTTTGACTAGCTTATTTCATTTCGCATAATGTCCATAGGATTATCCATTTCATAGAATGAAAGAATATCCATCTAAAAATTTGATTGTCTGTAAATACCATATTTTGTTTATCTCTTCATCCATTAGTGGACACTTGGGTTGCTCCCACACCTTGGCTATCATGAATAATGCTGCTATGGTCATGACTGTACAAATAATCTCTTCAAGGTCTCTCTTTATATATATATATATATATATATATATATATATATGTGTGTGTGTGTGTGTGTGTGTGTGTGTGTGTGTATACCTCTTTATTCATTTATTTATCTGTGGTGCTAAAATTGAACCCACTGCCTCACACATGCTAGGCAAGTGCTCTACCACTGAACCACAACCTCAGCCCTTCAAGGTCCCTCTTTTAATTCTTTTGGGTATATATCCACAGGTGAAATTTCTGGATCATATAGTAATGTTTTTTACTTTTTCTTTGATGGAGCACCATACTGTTTGCCATAGCAGCTGCACCATTTTGCATTCCATAGTATAGGGAGTTTGCAATTTCTCCATATATGCACCAAAATTTGTTATTTTGTTTTGTTGATAATAACCATTTTAAAGGGTATGAAGTGGTATCCCATTGTGGTTCTCATTTGCATTTCCCTCATGATTAGTGATGCTGAATATTTTTTAATATGCTTATTGATCATTCATACATCTTCTTTGGATAAATGTTTATTCATGTCCTTTCATTATTTTAATATTTTAAATTGTTGTTGATATGTAGAAGTCCTTTCTATTTCAGAATATTAATTACTTGTGAAATATATGATTTGTAAATATTTTTCTGTTCCAAATACTGAGGTTTCACTTTCTTGATTGTAATCATAGTGTACTGTGTGTGTGTGTGTGTGTGTGCATGTTGCTTGAGATTGAATCCAGGACATTATGCATGCTAGGCAAGCATTCTACCACTGAGCTACATCCCCAACTCTTCATAGTGTACTCTTATATGATAAGAATTTCTGCCATAATTGTTGTCATGTGTACTTTTTCACTTTTAATATTGGGTGTATACTATCTTTCTCCTGTCTCTGTCTCTGTCTCTCATTTTCTTTTATCTTTCTCATTTGAATATCATTATAATTTTTAGAGATTTTCTTGTTTTATTAGTCTACTCAGATAGCCAACTTTTGATCTTTATTTTGCATTGTTTTCATTAATGCTTCTTTTCCTTATTTCTGTTTTGTTTTTATTTCTCACTTCATTTGGCTGCTCTGTTTATTTGATATTCCCTTTTATCTAATCTATGCATTTAATTTTTAAAATGTCCCAAGTCTTTTTGGCTTCATATTCATTGTTATGTAGATTTTTTTAAATTTGGTACCAGGTATTGAACCCAGGAACACTTAACCACTGAGCAACATCCCTAGCCCTGTTTTACATTTTATTTAAAGAAAGGATCTCCCTAAATTGCTTAGGTTCTTGCTAAATTGCTTAGGCTGGCATTGAATTTGCAATTGTCCTGCCTCAGCCTCCTGAGCTGCTGGGATTATACCACACCCAGCTGTTGATGACATGCATATTTTTAATTGGTGGTCTGAATTTTCATATTACTCAGATAACTGGAAAATGATTTTTATTTATTTTACATAGAACTTGTTATTTTCTTTTAAAATATCAATATCTTTAATGAGTACTGGAAATCTCTCATACATTTTCCCTTCTAATATTGCCTGGTCTGCATTCTCTCTTTTCTTTACTCTTTCAAGAACATATGGTAAACGTATATTGAATTTACATTTCACCTCCAACTACTTTTCAGCTTTACTTTATATCTTTCATCTGTACATTGTTTTATGTAATTGTGAGCAATTATTTTTTCTTAACAAGCTTCCAGTCACTCATTATTGCTTCAGCTGGGTCTAATCATTTTTGGAATAAAAACCTATGCTTTTAGTTGGCCTCATTTTCAATATCAGGAAGTTCTGAATTTAGATTTCATTTAAATTTTCCCCAAACTGTATTGGCCCACATGTGTTTCATCTTCTTAGACTACATTTGGGGGGACAAGTAACACCCAGTTGATAGGCAAAGTTTCCTTGCTGGTTAACAAAAGTTTTCTAGTACTCGCTTCCACTGTGAATACAGGATTTTGGGTGTCCTGGGTATTTCATGAGGACTCATTTTTGGCTTCCCATTTCATGTTAGTTCTGGGAACCATCTCCCATCACTATGTGATATAAATACCAAAGACCTTAGATTTTTGCCTTTGATGACCCTTTCTCAGAGTAGCAGTGTTTTAGTCAGCTTTTTTGTTGCTGAGACCAAAACGACCTAACAGGAACAATTTTAGGGGAGGAAAAGTTTATTTGGGGTTCACAGTCCATTGATAGATGGTTCCATTCCTCTGAGTCTCAGATGAGGCAGAACATCATGGCAGTAGTATGTGTCAGAGGAAAGCAGCTGGGAACATGGCATCAGGAAGCAAACAGAGAGACCATCCTCTCCACAGACAAAGTATAAACCTCAAAGGCACACCCCCAATGATCCACCTGCTTCAGCCACACCCTAACTTCCTACAGTTACCACCCAGTTAATTCCTATCAGGGGACTAATGTACTGATTAGGTTAACACTCTCATAACACAATCAATTCACCTCTAAACTTTCCTGCATTTTTTCACACATGAGCTTTTGGGGGACATTTCACATCTAAATCATAACAAGCAGCAACAACAATACCTACAGCAATTAGCGCTATCTTTCATTTCTTTTTATCTGGCAACTTGGATGTATAATTGCTCTTTCTTTCTCATGAGATTAGCTAGGAATTAGTGTTTTTTTTTTGTTACTATCATAACCAACATTCCCAGGTAATTTAGAATTTTGTCTTTGTTTTGCATAATTTTAGCTTATCCTTCTGCAAAAGGATTAAAAATTTTCTTGGACTGCCAAAAGATTAGCCCTAATTTACTGCTACTTGGTTATGCAGAGCAATTAGGTTTCTCTTTGTTATATTTCTCATCTAGCAAGTCTTTTTCAAAAGGCTTTTCAGGGTAATTTTACAAAGAAAGTACCAGAATATCTAAGTGCAGTTCTCTCACTTTCAGGTTTCCCAACTTAAATTTTAACCACTAAGTTTACATTTGTTTTCCCTTATATAAATTTGTTTAAACCAAAATATGATTTTATGCATATAATAGCTACTTTAACCTTGGTGTGCACTGAAAAAGAGTACCTAGGCAAGGGCACTAACAGCCACACCATACACTGCATTGGGAAGACACCTCTGGAATATTATCAGGTGGAACTTTATCAAATTGACACCTTTGGATTGCAGTAAAGGTGCTCCAGAAAAGAAACCTTAGAGGCACAAGTTCATTGTTTTCAAATGTTTTATGAGTTACTGAATGGAATATGAATTGATTTACTCTAACTTATTCCAGAAAGCAGTGTTTCAGAGGGTACATTTATGAAGATGTAGATATTTTAATAAGAAGAATGAAAACTGTCACAAATAAAATGGCTTGTTTTTGGTAGTAATCAGCTTTGGGAGAACTTTAGCAGAGGTCACTGACTGGCACATGTACTCTGAGGGGATTTTGGCAAGTGAAGGAAGGTTCAAGTAGATATCTCTCCGTGTTTCTTACAAATGAAATATTCTTTTCTTCTATGAAGGTCACTCATCTTCAATACCTATAATGGGTGTTTAGTGCTGTTAATTGATGGGATATTTGTTTATGATTAGAATAGCTATTGATTTGGGGGTATGATTAGAATAGCTATTGATTAGGGTAGCTATTGATTTGGGGGAAAACAGATGATGAAGGTTAGAAAGTATAAACAGATGATCCACTAATCCTAATATTATTTATCTTTGCTCCCATGATATTCCTTACTAATTCTCATTTTTAAGGTGCAAATACTGTCTAGCCTGAAAGAAAGTATTACAAAATTTATAAATTTACATTCCTGTTATGTAATAAAATGTTTTTGAATTCCAGTTTCAAACTTCCCTTGGTTTTTTCTGTGCCAAATTAAAAGCTTTTGCTTCTAAAAAGAATTAAAGAGACATTTCTCAAAAGAAGAAACACAATGGCCAAAAAATATGAAAAATGTTCAACATCTCTAGCAATTAGGGAAATGCAATTCAAAACTACACTTAAGATTTTGTTTCACTTTAGTCAGAATGGCAATTAATAAGAACACAAATAATAGTAAATGCAGGAAAAAAGATAAACTCATATATTGTTGGTATGACTGCAAATTAGTATAACCACTCTGGAAAGTAGTATGTAGATTCCTCAAAAAACTAGGAACGAGACCACCATATGACCCAGTTGACCCACTCCTACTCTATTTATCCAAAAGAACTAAAAATCTCCATACTATAGTAATACAGTCACTTCATTGTTTATAGCAGCATAATTCACATTAACAGAATTACAGAATCAGCCAGGATGCCTGTCAAAAGATGAATGCATTAAGAAAATGCAGTATATTTGCAGAATGGAGTTTTACTCAGCCATAAAAAAGAATGAAATCATGGCTTTTGTCAGTAAATGGAAGGACCTGGAGAATATCATGATAAATGTCATAAGCCAGACTCAGAAAATTAAGGGTCACGTGTTTTCTCTCATATGTGGAAGCAAGAGCAAAATCAGGAAAAAATGGTGGTTGTGGGGATCAAATATCATAAAGATACAGGGAACATCAGTGGAGTAGAAGAAGGACAACAAGAGGGAGGAAAGATGGAAAAGGGGAGGAAATAGGGAATGAATTTAAAAGAATCATGTTACTTGCATATGTAAATGTGTCAAAGGGAATTTCTTTATGTATATATAGAAAGTACCAAGAAAAATAAATAAATAAATAAACAAAAGTGAAATCAGTAGAGGAAAGGAAGGAGAATAGGGGAGGGAGGAAGGAAGGGAAAGTGGGGAAATGGAGATTGAAATAAAATTCTTTGCTAACATGATTTTGTCAAAATGTACCCGTGTGTAACTATAATGCTATAATAAAAGATAAGAAATAAAATCTTTTGCTTTTGAACTGTCTCTTCTTTTTTCAATTGTAGCACAGTTTTTCTTACCATTATGGTATTATTTGTCCACTTTGTGTGGCTACAACAAAATATGTGGGGCTGGGTGCTTCATAAAGATAAAAAGTTTATCTAACTCACAGTTTTGGATACTTAAAGTCCAAGATCAGGTGGCCTTATCTGTTCTGCCTCTGGCAAGAGTATCCTTGGCTACATCACAATATGGCAGAGAAATGGGAAAGGGAATGGCATAATGTAGAAGGGTCCAGGCATGTGAGGTGGGTCTCACTTTATAAGAACTTGTTCTTGTGAGAACTCCTGAGGGGGAAAAAAAAACATTAATCTCTTATAAGCATAGTTCCCTTATTACCAAATTACCTTATTCTAGGTACTACTCCTTAAAAGTCCCATTAACTCAATACTGCCACACTGGAGACCAAACTTCCAGCACATGAACCTTTGTGCACACACTGAAACAATATCCAAACCATAGCATGCCAGTTTATGTATGTATTTCTAGTTGTGATTTTAAGGTAATACTTAAGCATTGGTTTTGAAACTGTTTTATCAGCAAGTGTTATAGGTTGAGTTTTTAATTTTTTTAGTTGTAGATGGACACAATAACTTTATTTTAATTTATTTATTTTTATGTAGTGCTGAGGATAGAATCCAGTGCCTCACACATGCCAGGCAAGCACTCTACCACTAAGTCACAACCCCAACCCCTATAGGTTGAATTTTGTCCCTTCAAAAATTCATGTGTTGAAATCTATATCCCAGAACATGAATTACTTGGAAGTACAATAGCTATAGATGTAATTTCTTAAGATGAGGTCATATGGAAATAGGGTGGACCACTAATCCAACAGGACCTATGGACTTATAATTAGGGTTAATTTATACACAGACAGGCACACAGGAAAAAGGCCATGTGAACAATAAGGTATAGATTGGAGTGATGTGTTGATGTGCCTACAGGCCAATAAACCTAAAAAGATTGCCAGAATACCACTAGAAACTATAGGAGAAACATAGAACAGATTGTCTCTCTGAGATATAGTAAGGAATCAACCCTGCTGATGTCTTGCTCTTAGCCTTATAGCCTCCAGAACTGTGAGAAAACAGAATTTTGTTAGGGCAACCCTAGGAAACTAATACATCAAGAAATGTGAAAAAATTGTTTCTACTACAGAATAAATCACTGGACTTTAGTTTGCAATATAGAAGATAGGACCCCCTTCCATTCTACTGATCTGATAAAAATTCCAAAATAGCTTAAAGTCTTAAGAATACATTGAACTCAGGTATTTTGTAACAATTGTACATGATTCTTTTTTTACACATATTTCAAATAAGGACACATTTAGTATGCACATATTTAAATGGCTTTCATTTAACCATGCATTTGCACTTCATGTTCCTTGCTACTGACACATACCCAGTCGGAAGAGCTTTTAAATTTCAGTTAGAAGTGAAATGTTTTTCTGAGAAGCTGCAGTTTTCCTCATTAACAAAGAGACTCTTCAAATATCCTTCTAAAAGTAAAAATTTAAGAGAAGTTGTAAAATAACCCAAACTTAGAAATGTGTTGCCTGAAAAAAAATATAGGCCAAAATGAAACTAAATTAAGCTAAGTAAAATTTTATAATAATAATAAATATGATTCATAAGGCAATTAAGTGTTGCCCTAGGTCAAAAACTGAAAGTTTGTTCAAAATTTTCTGAAAGAGCTTTTAGTTACTGATAGATTACCAAATTAAAATCCAAAAGAATTAAAAATTGACTTAAACATTTGACTTTTAATTATAGTAAGCTATCTTAGAGCACTTAATATCATAAAGGTAGAGAAAATGTCATCCTTACCTTGAGAGATTTCTGTAATATAAATCTTATCTGTAGACTATTAAATTTGCTATTTGGGGGGACTAATTTCTGGGAGTAAGAGATTTTAATGAAGAAAAGTGGATAATGTACCTTCTGAAAAGAATGATCTGAAGCCACATGTCACATCAGCTATTTATTATCTGCAAGCTAGTTATACAAATTTCTCAGCCTTGGCCTCAAGTAGGCTAGGAGCTACATTGAAAGAATTTAGTAATTATCAAAAAGAAATGTAAAATGCCTAGTATATTTTCCAGGCCACACTAAGAGGTGAATAAGTAGTAGTTATTATTTGGCCAACTTTTGTTCCAGCTAAACTTGATGATATAATCCTTCCTTTCCCTCATCCTGCTATAACTATAATTGAATCTCATTTGTCTTCCAATTTGTAAACTTTATACTAATAACTGAAAAGAGGGAAACAATATGACTACAGTGGATTCAGGGGAAAAGTAGCATGGAGGCTAAAGTCTAAGTATGTCCATGTCCCAATCCCTGGAATCCAAATATGTCACCTTATATGGATGGCAAAAGAGACTTTGCAGATGTGATTAAGTTAAAGGTTGTTTTTTTTTTTTTTTTTTTAGATGGAGAGATTATTCATCTAGATATGGTGTACTAACATGAGTCCTTATAAGAGAGGGACATAGGAGGAGTCAGACACAGGGGAAAATGTGATGTAATGACAGAAGCAAAATTGAAGTGTTGTGCTTTGAAGATGGAAGAAGGGGCCTTGAGGCAAGAAATGCAGGCAGTCTTAAAAGCCATAAATGACATGGAAATGGAGCCTCCCCTAAAACCTACAAAAGAATGAGCCCTACTGTCACTTTGATTTAGCTTAAAGAAACTAATTGTGTACTTCTGTTTTGTCTTCTCTCCTTTCCCCAGAAAAGTTATTGCAGACTTGTTCAGATGGTGGGTAGAGGGATTTCCAAGAAAAAGAACAAGGAAGGACATTTGGCATATTGAACTTAAGCTCAGGATTGACACAATATCATATATACTACATTCTTTTCTTGAAGGCAGGTCACAACGCCTACTCATGTTTTTGTGGTTGATAAAATGGATTTCATTTCTTAATGAGAGAAGCTGAAAAGTTATAATGTAAAGAGTATGAATAGAGAAAGAGACAAAGAATTTTAAATAGTTTTGCAATTAACATACCACAGTCACTCTCCGACAAACATGATCTTGATTTTCACCCGATTTTCTAGTCCTTGCATTTGGCCATCACCTGAAGCATCTTGTATTTCCACTTTCTGTAAAATACCCTTATGTTTAGCTCATGCACTTCTGCTAAACTACTGTAAGCTGGCTATTAGTTTTTAAAAGATCTGATCAATTAATTCACTTGACAGCATTAATAACTATCTGCCTAGTGAATATACCTCCTACCCCCACTTATATTGATTTTTTAAAGCCCTTGCCGAACAATTTTTGCCAAATTGCTTTTTCAATATATTATTCCAGGTTCAACAAGCCTCACTCGTGTGGAATTACTAATGGGGTGCTATCTTAAGACTTTTTCTGAACTGTTTCTAATGCAGCTTAGCTAAGGACCATATGTTGCACACTGCTTTTTCTATATAAGATCTTTCCTTTTTATTTCTTTATCCAGGTGTTACATTTTTTAAAAAAAGGAAATGATAATATAGGCACATATGTGTATACCTATTAGAGTAAAAGAAGTTATTAGGCTCTTGTCATGAATTTTCAGAGTCCAGATGGGTTAGTGTGGCAGCAGTGTTTTGATCAACTGTGAAGGTGTTTCTTCCAGGATGCCTTGACAACAACACCATTAGAAGCGACCAATTCCCCAAGGGCCATCTGGCTTATTTTTATTTACTTATTTATTTTCTGTTATTGTTCTTTTTAAGCAATATATCAAATCCATAAAATGAATGCTGAATGAATGAATGAATGAATAAATAAATGAGTGAATGAAACTCACTGTTATCCCTGTGATTGCTGAAATCTACTCCTTTAAAATTTCCATCTCTCATGGTAAAACTTAAATAATCTAGTGAATCAACCTTTAAACTATCTTGAATTTTTCTTTAGTCTCACTGTGACTTTTTAAAATTGTATTTTAAAACTAACATAGTCTTACAGTTCTAAAAATTTTAACACATAAAGAGATTTGTGTAATTGCCACCACAATCAGGATACAAAACAGTTCCATCTGTACATGAATGGTTAACCAGCTCTCATAATCTAGAACTGGAAACAACCCAAGCAACTTCCAATTAATAAATATATAAACAAATTGTGGTACATCCATACAATGAAATACTACTCTGCACCAAAAAGAATGGAAATGGGGTTGAGGTTGTGGCTCAGTGGTAGAGCACTTGTCTAGCATGTGTGAGGCACTGGGTTCAATTCTCAGCACCACATATAAATAAACAAACAAATAAATAAATGTCCATCAATAACTAATAATTTTTTTTTAAATGGGACTACTAATATAAGCAACAACATAGATTAGTCTTACAAGCATCATTTTGAATAAAAGAGGCTAATCTCAAGAGATTTCATGTTGCATGATTCTATTTATACAACATTATCACATTTTGCCTAAACGTTTAATTCCCTCCTATTTGGTTTATGTCCAATATTTATTTTCCAGTTATCACTGTAGCTTCAAGTCCTCAACAAATAGCCCTTTTGAAATAAAAATTGGATCACACCACAAGTTACTTAGGCCACCTCATGGTGATTTTGCAAATTCCTGCATGAGATTTAGAAAGTTCTTTATGATGGGGTCTTTCCTATAACCCCAGCCTAACTCCCTGCCTTGCCTTGCTGATTACCCATGTCCTAATAATAATCATATTGATATAGTTCCTGGAATGCATCATGCACTCCAGTTCTTCTATGGCTTTCCCTCTCATCTGAAACCCCCCCCCCCATCTCCTAACTTACCTCAATGTACCCTCTAATCACTTCTTAAAGTACAAATCTTCTGACCAACTTTCACTGATTTCCTTCACGGAGATATTAGGAAAGCTTCAGGTTTCTTAGTTTGTATCAGTGATTATAGGGGTGGTTAAAAATGTGGCTTGCCTGTGAATTCTTAAAATTATCTGCAAGACGTAGGACTGACAGGTGCAAAGCATCTCTCAGGCAAAGTGAATTTTAAAGCTTCATTTAAAGCTTCTAGAGATCATAGTGTGGTCTCTGCCCACATTTACAAATGAAATACACCGAGAAAGCATAAACACTTACTAAAACCCTTGTAGGAGTACATTTTGCCTGCCAGCAACTCTTCACCAAGCAAACATTTTGAAAACACTTGGACGATCCTGGCTGCCCCAGTGTTTTCATAAATACTTCCATCCGGCAGTCACAGAAGCCTTGCAGAAGAGAGTGGTCAACAGGAAAACTTGAAATGGAAGAGGCTCAGTGAGCAGCTGCTGAGTTGTGAAAATGTATGCAAAAGCATATGGCTGTCTTTAGGGCCTTCAGGCAACAATTTTATTTATTTATTTATTTTTCACCCTGCAAATATCAAAACACATGATTCTATTTCAGAACATTTTCTTGTAAACAAACTCTTCACTGTTTAAAAGGAGTGCATAAATGTTGAGCATGACATAAATATTTGTTTACCTAGAAGTATGTTTTATTGAGAAATAAAAATTCTAGTATAATTTGGCCTGTTTTTCATCATAGGTTTCCAATAATCTCTTTGGCTTTCTTGCCTTCTTATGTGTCCACTTCTATTTGGGAAGATGTAACATTTAATTTTCTACCATTTAAGCTGAATTGCAGAAGGATATCTAGGTGAAAAGCATTCAGAATTTGATGCTGGTGCAGAATGCTGCAATTTGCTTACTTGAGTATAAATGCTGAGCTTTCAACACTTCTATATAGTCAGCTATGTTTTTCATTTAATTCAAGTATTGAATTATATCTAAAAATATCTACTGTTAAGGTCCTAAATTTGCAGGCCATTCTTTTTCTTATATTTTGGAATCTTGTTTGTTTAGCCACAAGGGATAAATCCTTTGCAGTGTGTCCCTTTATGTAGGCAAGAAATGCTCTATGATTTTCCTTTTCTTCATGTTGGGAGAGGTCAGACTTTCTGACACGGTCAAGCAATCTTCTCCAGGCCTAACTGGATTTAAATTATGATAGTTTATTTTCACTCCCTGTTTTACTATGTGTACCTTCTGAAAAACACTGTGTATATAAGCATCCAAATCTCACTTTGAGCTTAGCACTTCCTTTAGAACAGTTGTCCCTTGAATGCTTCCCCCTAAAAGTGTTCTATGGATGAGTAAAATTGGACAATATTACAACTGTACCATACCTTGATTCTAATAGATTCTCAATTCTCATTAGCATGCTAAAGCCCTAATTAGCATAGCATAAAGATAGTTCTTTTTCACTTGCTTAACCCAGTATTTCCAAACATGACAATGGAATCAATATTTTAACATGTAATACATTGCCTTTTTAAGGAACACTTCTTGTGATGTTAAAACTTTGATAGAATTTTTAATAAGATATCATTTACATGTCTTTTCCATGATGCTAACTTAGTGGCAGTTGCTAGGAATTCTCCAAAGTTAAAAACAAAAGAACAAACAAAGCACCTAAAAAGAAATTAGCTAATCAATGATCCCTTTTTTGCTTATGATACAATTTATAATATTAAAGGATTTTTAGTTGTTGAAAACAGATTTTAAAACAGGTTGGGACCTGAAAGTTCTCCTAAGTTTGTCCACCCTTTTCAGATATAGGTGGGGAAACAGCAGACATGATATGGTCAGATAGTCAATAATAAACCTAGTTTATTTAAACCTAGAACAGAGATTGAAATGCTTGCATACCCAATCCACAATACTTTTGATTCACAAAATAAAGGTCTAACTTAGATGTGGAGAAATCATATTAATTCTTTATAACTTAATTCAATTTTGTAATCTGTCCCATGCAATCTGTAACTGTATTTTAAACCTCTAAACAAGGACATCCTAATACCGTTTAACTTCTGGTTTTATTATAATAGTTCATTTCAAGAAATAGCCATTAGTTACATACTTAACACAAAAATATGTATTAGGTCTTCCATAGGGATGTTTTAAACTTCATAAAATTTAGGCATACGTGTATGTATATGCTTATATGTGCATGTATGTGCATTTTCTAGATAAGAATAATTAAACAATTCTCAGTACTTTATGGTAGAGATGGATTTTTGTACATCCTAATACATATATAGACAACAACTTTAAAATAAATTAGGAAGCTCACTTGGAAAGTCTTTACCAAAGTAACATTTGCATTCTCATGCCCCAGATTCATTTCTCCACCGTGGTGGGGGATGGTGATATGACTGCATTTTACAAAAACTTGACTAATTGATTAGCTTTCTATAAGCACTAGGCACTCCATCTCCCTTCCTTTCTTCATGTGAGATTGTATTCTTTGGTGCTATGCTTTGAATTTTTTCCTTGAAAGTATTGTTCCAAGGTCTGGATTGGAGATGAGGGAGTCAGAAGCAGGGTTAGTGATCTTAAGTCCGTTTGGCTCTCCTTAGCTTCATTTGCCAAAACTTTATGAGTGATAAAGGTGATATTTTGTCAAAATAAAAAGAAAAAGAGTATAAATGAAAAGAAAAAGAAAAATATCTATGTCTAGAATTAAGAAGCCAAGAACATTTTAAGCATTTTAGAGCTTTGCACAACTTCAGGTCTGAATATAGAAAGCCAAAATCTCTCAGAGCTAAAATGTCCAAATATCATATTCTGGTATAAAGGCCATTTTGCCAAATCATGTAGTTAAAATGTGAACACACTTTGAGATAAGCGTTGCTCTAACTTTAATGCACATTTGGACTATGTGGGGATCTTTTAAAATGCAGAGTCCTATTGAAAAGTCAGAGGTTGGACCATTTTTAACAAGGTTCCAGGTGGTGCCAGGGATGCTGGACTACATTTTGATTGGCAAGGTAGGTCTTAGGAGATGAAGAAACAACTGATTACAATCAAGAAACTGGATGAGCTTCGTGATTAGCTCTTGAAATTTCATAACTGTTCTTAAGGTGAAGCAGCTTTTAGTGTTTTTTTTTTTTTTCAGGCCGTGGGGTTTTGTGAGTGTCCCACCTATAGGAGCTACATGTAAATAGAACTATAGGAATGCAGCCTGTCTGGGAAAAGTCAGATTTTTACCTCTTTCCTATAGACTGAGGGGCTGCAAACAAAGCAAAACACAATACTAAGTAGATATCTTGGGACCAGAGCAAGGGCTGCTTGGTTCTTAGCCACAGAGTTGACCTATTCTCTCTCCTCTAGTAGGTCACAATTTATGGCATCTCTATTTCTCCCCTTGAACAAAGTTAGATTTTAAATATCCAACAAAGTAGGTATCCTCTCTTGTGCAAGAGAAGAATATTAGGTGGGCATACCTGCCTGTGTGAAATCACCCAAGGGTTTGCATGTAAAGCTCAGTGAAGGCATATCTCAGGAAAAGGTTTTGAAACTCTGACAGCAGAGGTATAGAAAAAGAGATAAAAGGAGAGTAGTATGTACAAAGCATTAAGTAGTGAATAAGGACATAGTGGGCTGGGAACTAAATTTAGAACATAGGTTTTAGGTCATACGTGAGTTGTCAATGGAAAATAACATATTTGTTTAAACTATGGTAGGGAATAAGAGACAATTCCTTCAATGATATTGATACTATGTGTTGCACAGAAATTTAAACAATTTTCTTCCTGTTTATTTATTTTATTCTCTGTCAGAAGTAGTATGCAAATGAATGGAGTTTTTTGTCCTCTAATACTCTGGGATATTTTGATAAAAAGGCATTGTTGAGAGCCATAGCCAAGTAGGAATGACGCATGGCAATTTCCTTGTCAGCCTACCCAATGTTGCTTAGAGGGAGGACTCTCCATTGTGGAAATGGGCTTGCCTTGGACCCAGGTCATTTGCAGTGACATTGCATGAATGTTTGAGAAAGGTGACCCTGCTCAAGGACCAGGGTGGATCCGGGTTTAGGGTGGATCTGGGTTAACGTCTATCCTGCTGGGAATAGGGAGTATCCTGCTGCCTCAGGCGCCCGCTCCTTGAGTTCCTGTTGAGTTCTCCCGGGATTCAGAGAATATTTGGTATGCAGAGCCCGGTGGAGTGTGTGGATTTTTCCCCAGAACGTGCGTGACAGTTCCGGAATAAAGAATTGCTGTTTGAATCTACAAGGCTGTGAGTGGCCCGGTTATTTTGTGCCCAGCCAGACTGCAGCAAGGCATCATCAAGTATTTTTATGATTATAAGCTCACATTCATTGCTCTCTGGTAGAATATAATTTGTAGAATAGAACACACTTAATAACTCACCTCCAATTTTCTTTTCTTGGAAAATGTTTACTTTTTGCTTGGAACTGAAAATATCAAAATTTAAAAAGACTCTCCGACATTCAAATAAAGTTGGATGTAGCTGCTTTCCTTCCCTAGGCAGACTGTGTTATTAGTAACTAAAAGAGGGAGAAATGTTCAGTGGCATTAAGGAATGAGTCTAATTAGTAGCAAGTTAACCTGAGATTAGGGGAACGGATGATGGTGGTGGTGGAGGTGATTTTTTTAAAGACTCTTTTTCATGTATATTTACATACATTCTCATATTTTTAGCATCTTTCATTTCTTTGGATATGCATTTCCAAAGCATGTTTACCAACTCAAAGCCAGAATTGTTTAAAAATATCAATTTAATATAACTTAGAGCAGCAGTGTTTTGTCCCCTTCCATTTATGTTGTGCAGAAAAACAGACTTCTGTGTGGTGAAAGTGTGTTCAGATTAAAGCTTTAAATTGGTGGCTAGTAGCCCAGTTATGAAAAACTTGGCTGCCTGCTGCTCCTTGGTAATGTGTTCTACAGGCTGTTGTTTTCTGCTGATCGCCTATTTACAATGATTTACTCCAAATATGTGGGCGTCTTAAGTATATGGGTGTTGTCCAAAAAAAAAAAAAGAGTCAGTTTATTCTAAATGATGAAATGAGAGGCAACACACAATAGCTTCTGTTGATCCCCTACTAATTCTCAAACTGAAAAAAGACCAGCCATAAAGAATTGGAGACCAACAGAGGAATCAGCTAAAAGGGAGGGAACCATCTACAAGCAAATGATCATGGAAAAAGGGGCCCATTGCACACCCCTGTGGACACAGCACTGATGTGGGTAGGGTAAGGTAGGGAGAGGGAAGAATAGATACTCAGGAGATTAGACAAAGGGGAACAAAGAGGAGGGAGGGGGGATAGGAAAAGCAAAGACAGAGTAATGAATCTGAAATAGGTTTCCTATATACGTATATAAATACACCACAATGAATCCCACCATCATGTACATCCATAAGAATGGGGTCCTAATTAAAATAAGTTATATTTTATGTTTGTATAATTATATAAAAATGAATTCTACTGTCATGTATAACTAAAAATAATCAATAAAAAGAAGTAGATGAAGCCTAAAATTGTAAGAAATTTATAAATTGAGGTGATGAGGCTGGATACCATCCAAACAAAATGAGGAGCTCAATTGCAAAACAAAATAAACTACGATACTGTACCAATTTATGATGTTATGCCATAGAGGCACAATATATGGCAATACTTCAATACTTCTTTCTAGGATTAAACAATTACTCAATTAGAGTGAAAAAGACTGAAATGATTCTAATTAAGACATCATTCCAGTATATAGATCAATTAATCAGTGCATTTGAGGTTAATATTGTTCAATAATTTATAATTTTATCTAGTTATATAATTCAATATCAAGTATTCAGTTTTATAAAATACACCTGAAGTAACAAGTGTTGTTCATTGTCTTAAGAGTTAAGTGGGGAAATAACTTTTGTTTTTTGGTGTTCAGAAGCTCCAAATATAAAGAAATGGGAGAGGGACAGAAATGTTAAAATATAACTGCAAACTAATGTGAAAATTACCATTTAAGAATGGATAAAATGATAGAAGAGCACAGAGATAATTTATTAATTGTACTTGAGTTATCCAGGACAGGATTTTCAGAGATGGTGAGATGAGAGATTTTTTGATAAAGGCCTGAATAAATGTAAGTATAATGTGAGTATACTTTTTGACTGATTTTCTAATGTAAAGTCTATCAAAAATCAAGGTTACTTTGCCACAACATTCATTTAGTAATTCCATGCTAGTTTTGTGTAATTACTTTTGTTCTATTTTAAATAATCATAAATTGTTCTTTCGATAGTTGTCCCATAATTTTCCATGACTTGAATTGAAAGTCATTGGTAAAAAACAGAAAAATTTAAAATTTTTCCATGTGTAGTCTTTTTGATTCTTTATGTGTATTTTTCTAACTTCAATGTAATGAACTGAAAATTCTAAGTATTTTAAGCAATAGGGATTTAATATTATGTTTCAGATGTTTAAAAATGGAGCATTGTAAGTTGGCAGTCAGCCACTAATTTCACCATAGCTGAGATCCAAAGATGAAGAAGATGCAGTTGGTGCTATTCCCTCTGTGTCAATGATCTGCTTCTGATATCAGAAATTAATGACTTATCACTGAAAGAGTCAGGACACAAACAGATATATCTTTATGAGTACTTTGCTAGCCATGACAACAGCCATATTAATTTGATCTTCAGAGTATAAACCATTGGTGGAACCTAATTATGATTCAGGGACCTAGCTTTAGTGAGTCTGGGAATATAGTATTTAGCTTTCTGAATTTTGGTAAATGACGGTTTGCAGAGGGAATGGAAGTAAATGACAACTACCAATTAATCATACTGATTTTTCATTCCTCAAAGCTTACTCACATTTTTTTTCAAATTCCATTAGCTTTTTTTTTTTTTTTAGGGAGAATGAGAGAGAGAGAGAGAAAGAGAAATTTTTTATTATATATTTTTTAGTTCTTGGCGGACACAACATCTTTGTTTGTATGTGGTGCTGAGGATCGAACCCAGGCCGCACGCATGCCAGGCGAGCGTGCTACCGCTTGAGTCACATCCCCAGCCCCAAATTCCATCAGCTTTGACAAAAAGGTTTAACTAAGGTTAAAGTTTTAACATAAAATTTAAATTGGTTTTGTCATTAACTAGATTCACTAACTAATTAAATATATATTTGTTAGACATTAACTCTTGATAAGCAGAGCTCAGAGCCATATGATTAGATTACTATTCCTGCCCTCAAACAACTTATAGTCTAGCAAGGAAAATAGTTGTAAAAAGTGATCACCCCAAAATGTGTATTTTAAATTATTATAAAGAAAATTTGGATGTAAGAGAAGACATCAGAATATGGGAGCATAATTTTGATTTGGCTAGTCAAGAAAAGTTTTTTTTTTTAATTAACATTACCCAAATGCTTTCAAGATAGCCACGGGATGAACTGAGGGGAAGAACATTGCAGGACAGGAGATGAACAAGAGCAAAGGAAGGAGACAAGAAAGATCCTGGAACCTTCATAGAATTATAAAGACAGTGAATAAAGGAGGATGGAAAGACTTTACAAGGTTGGTGAGGTTTTGTTTGTTTAATTGTGGTGAAACATGCATAGCACAAAATTTGCCATATTATATATTTCATATTTCAGTTTTTAAAATTATGCTAAAATACACATAATAAAATTTACCTCCTTAATTTCTTTTGCAGTTCAGTAATGTTAAGTGCATTTGCATTTTGATGCTACAAATCTCTAGAAATCTTTTTTTGCAAAAGTAAAATGCTTTATCTATTAAACAACTCCCTACTTCCCCCTTCCCAATACCCCTTGGCAAACTCCCTTCAACTTTCTGTCTTTAGGAATCTGACTACTCTAGGCATCTCATGTAAGCGACATAGTAGAATATTTGTTTTTTTTTTTGTTGTCTGGCTATCTTCATTTAATAGCCTCAAATTTCCTTCATGTTACAGCATGTGTCAGGATTTTCTGTCTTTTTAAGACTGAATAATATTTCATTGTATTTTATATGCCACATTTTGTTTATCCATTCATCTGTTAATGCATACTCAAGTTGCTTTCAGCTTTTAGCTATTGTGAATAATGCCACTATAAATATAGCTGTACAAATATCTGATTTCAATTATTTTGAGTATAAACTCAGGCATGGAATTGCTGGATCATATGATAATTTTATTTTCAATTTTTGGAGAAACTGCCATACTGTTTTCTGTAGCAGTTATTTTACATTCCCACCAGTAGTGTACAAGTGGGAACACTTCTCTATATCTCTGTTGATACTTGCTTTTTGGAGGATTTTATTGGCAATAGTCATAAGAATGAGTGTGAAGTGGGATTTCATTGTAGTTTGATTTGCATTATTCTAATGATTTGTGAGGTTGAGCATACTTTCATATGCTTGTTAGCCATTTGTATATTTGTATATTTTCTTCAAAGAAATGTCTATTCAAGTGTTTTGCCTATTTTTTTCCATTTTAACCCAACATTTATTGTCTGATTATAACATTTATGTTTTTGGTTTAGAAAATGCTTGTGACTAGTTTCCAACAACAGTTTAAAAGCCTGTAAAGCAAATGAACCTATTCTCTATAGTAATATCCTACATTTGTGGGTCCTTGGTTGCCTACCTGGGTAGGATAGAGGGAAGAAGAGAATGCTTAGGTAGCATTGAGTTAAGTATGGATGCTTTACTGTGGGTGGTAGCGGTAGTGCCTTGGTTCATACCCCAGACAGGTCCCTTGAACTGACCTAAACTGCAACAGATATACTTTACCTAATTTTTAACTACATATTTTGTTTTGTTTTTGATGTTGAATTATAGGTATTCTTTATATACTCTGGATATTAATTATTTATCCAATATATTATCTACAAATATTTTATAGCATCTTGTGGGTTGCCTTTACACTCTCTTGATTATGTCCTTTAAAATACATAGAAGGCTTTTTTGTTTTGATGTAGTACAATTTGCTTATTTTTTATTTTGTTGCTTATGATTTTGATGGCATTGCCAAAGCCATGTTACAAATCTTTCTCTTATGTTTGCTTCCAAGAGTTCTATAGTTTTAGCTCTTACATTTAAGTCTTTGATTCATTTTGAATAAATTTTCGTAGCTGGTTTGTGATTCAACCTTGTCCTGTTAAAGGTGACTATCCAGTTTTCCCAAGGCTATATATTTCAAAGATTGTTCATTCTCCATGATCAGATTTAAAATTTCAATTTGAAGATAAATATGAAGTTTCTTGCACTAACCTTTTTACCCCCTTTTTTAAAAAACAATATTGCTTAAATAAATTTTTGTAAAAAAATCTCAGTTAATATTTTGAGGTATGTATCATTGTACTTAGAAGGTACTGATCACATTTTATTCTTCATTTTTATTCTTAGAGCATTCACATGACTTTTATTTGCCCCTTTCTCTGATTTCTTGTCCTTTACTACCAAAACATTCAGGTGCTTGGGTAACAATACTAACTATATCCAACTTGCAATATGGCATGTACATCTCTGTGTTCTACTGATTAGACTTCTTTTAAGAACTTACCTTACTTAGACATTATTCTGTTGCATTTCACCATGACTCATCCTGCAACCCACACTGATATCCTTTTACATTTTTCTGGTCAGTGATTTTCAATTTAAATGATTTATTCAACATATTTCATATTATATACATATGAAATACAAAGAAAAATTATAATACTCCATCAATGTTTTCTGTACTCCCTAGATTCTCTCTTACTGCCTCTCTAACTGATTATTTTTGTTTTATTCTGCCTTTTCTAGTATAGTCTTTAGCTATTTGTTCTCCTCCACCCTATATTAACATTGCAAACATTCATTTCTTTCTTCCACTAATAGGCAGGATTTGGTCCCAGAGTGTCTACTGCAACATGTTGCATAGAGAGAATGAAAATAAAGATGACTTGAATTATGGAAAATCTATAAAAAAAACAGAATCAAATTGATGATAGAATGAAAATGTCAAACAAGGGTGGAAACCCCTGTTATTGATTGTGTGGTAGAGCAGAAGAAAATGGACCAGAATGGCAGGCTTAAAAATGAAAATAGAGAGACTGGAGTGACTTTAAGGAAGAAATTAAGTAATATTCTTACAGATGAGGAAATTTTGAAGAATCATTTAAGATAAACAAAAGGAAAAACCAAGGTTCTGAGAAGGAGGAAACCATTTAAGATAGAAAAGCACCAACAAATTTTGAATGTACTCTTGGCTCAGATTATTTAAAAAATGAGTATTACAAGATTATACATACAATGTAAAGAATTAATTAGATGCCATTTTCAAGTACATTTTTAGAGAAAGGTGAAATTAAATATCATTTAAGTGGAAACTGTTGTGTTTGAGAATTTAGAAGCTGATGACAGTACTAAGTATCAACTACAAGGTTCTTCTAGGAATCAAGATGGAAAAGGCATGAGAATAGGTAACAGAATGATGCATGAGATAGAATGCACATTTGCATATGTTTACAAATAATCACTGGCAAAAATATAAAAGTCTTTAGGCAGGAGACTAGAACAAGTGATTTCTAATGAAAAGTGATATTTAATTATTTTTCTTGATAATGATAATGCTTAATATTAAAAGTGAACCATTAACAAGAAGAAAATAAAATTACACAGAATTATAAATTATAATTCCATCACAGAGAAGTAAATTTAAGAGTTTTCTAGTTCTATGAATCCCTTTTAAGGAAAGTAAGAAAGAGTGACTTCTTGATTGGTGTTATATGATCTACTGTCCTAGGCAAAACTGAATGGATCAAAAATCAGTACTGAAACCAAACACAACCAGCTAAATTCTGGACTAAGAGCTAAAGAGGTACTCTGCCATACGAACTCTACTCAGTGTGAACATGCCAGGTTGTACCACATTAGATACTAACTACCAGGCTCAATAGGATCCTTTCTTGGGGAGTTTTGTTTAAGACAAATAAACTTATTCAGACACACACAAAGAAGCAAAAGAAGCAATAACAGTTGATGTAGAGGACATAGAAAAAGAAACAGAAATAATGAATAAGACATAGAGGATGAGAGAAAGAATGTAAGAAAGGCAGAATCATAGAGAACATCAGGAGCCTACTTCTCAAGGGATGATGATTCCTCAGAGCTGCTTTCCTATCTTTAGTCATGAAAAACTATTGGCTTGATTTTCTTTGAGTACTGAATGGGAAATTATTGAAAAAGACTCACAGAAAATGGCCCTTCAATTTACTGACATACACTATGATAAAATTTTGTTATATGTACAAATTTAAACAATTGTTATGACTAAAAGATTCTGACAAAGAATTATGTTGTACACTTTTTGGACAATGTGGTTTTTAAAAGATAACTGTGAGGGCTGGGGTTGTGGCTCAGTGGCAGAGCACTTGCCTAGAACGTGTGAGATGCTGGATTCTATTCTCAGCACCACATAAAAGTAAAATAAAGGTAAGGGTGCATCTGTAACTAAAAAAAAATATATTAAAAAAGATAACCATGAGTTATGAAAATTTTTATGTCAGTAAATATATTTCTAAAATGTCTTTTTCATGGAAATATAGTACTTCTTATGAGTACATCACAATTTGTACAATTCATCCCATTCTCTTTTGTATTTATATTGTTTCTGATTGTTTGTAGATACTAAACCATGCTACAATGAGCATCTTGAGACTATAGTTATTTCCTTAGGACATATTCCTAGGAACTTCTTACTTCAAATGATAGTACTATTTTAAAAACAAAATTTCCCTAGAAAGTTATACTAATATTTATGCTCACCAGAAATATATAAATTATCATTTGCTTTTATTTATATGTACATCATTAGTGGTGGTAACATGGTATTAAAGACTGAACCATATGGAAGATAAATAAATGAACCATTTGCTTCAATCAAAATTTATTCAATAACTCATGAATTAAGTTGATCTTTCATATTTTTCTTCTTTATTTTTTTAAATATTTAATTGATTTTATTTTTAAAATATATGACAGTGGAATGCATTACAATTCTTATTACACATATAGAGCACAATTTTTCACATCTCTGTTTGAATATAAAGTATGTTCACAGCAATTCATGTCTTCATACATGTACTTTGAATAATGATGTCCATCACATTCCACTATCATTGCTAACCCCCTGCCCTCTCCCTTTCCCCTCCCACCCCTCTGCCCTATCTAGAGTTTGTCTATTCCTCCCATGCTCCACCTCCCTACCCCATTATGGATAAGTCACCTTATATCAGAG
Organism: Marmota monax; assembly: GCF_021218885.2. Lineage (NCBI taxonomy): Eukaryota > Metazoa > Chordata > Mammalia > Rodentia > Sciuridae > Marmota > Marmota monax. The sequence continues at coordinate 5,095,973 of NW_026694772.1, forward strand.
AAAACTTTCAGCATTTTTTTTGGGGGGGGCATTGGCTAACTTCACTTAGCATTATTTTCTCCAATGTCTTCCATTTACCTGCAAATGCCATTATTTTATTCTCTTTTATTGCAGAGTAATATTCCATCATGTATATATGCCACATTTTTAATCCATTCATCTACTTAGGGGCATCTAGGTTGGTTCCACAGTTTAGCTATTGTGAATTGTGCTGCTATAAACATTGATGTGGCTGTTTCCCTGTAGTATGCTGATTTTAAGTCCTTTGGGTATAGACCAAGGAGAGGGATAGCTGGGTCAGATGGTGGTTCCATTCCCAGTTTTCCAAGGAATCTCCATACTGCTTTTCATATTGGCTGCACCAATTTGCAGTCCCACCAGCAGTGTATGAGTGTGCCTTTTTCATGGATCCTTCTCTAAAATAGACCATATAATACGCCACAAAGAAACTCTTAGAAAATACAAAAATAGAGATCTACCATGCATTTTATCAGATCATAATGGAATGGAATTTAAAATCAATGACAAAATAAAAGATAAAAATCTCTCCAACACCTGGAGACTAAACAATATGCTACTGAATGAACAATGGCTTGCAGAAGACATCAAGGAGGAGATTAAAAAAATTCTTAGAGGTAAATGAGAACATAGACACAACATATCAAAATCTCTGGGACACTAGGAAGCAGTTCTAAGAAGAAAGTTCATTGCATGGAGTTCATTCCTTAAAAGAAGAAAAAGTCAACAAATAAATGACCTCATATTACATCTCAAAGCCCTAGAAAAAAGAACAAATCAACAGCAAAAGCAGCAAGAAATAATTAAAATTATAGAGCTGAAATCAATGAAATCAAAACAAAAGAAACAATTGAAAAAATTGATAAAACAGAAAGTTGGTTCTTTGAAAAAATAAATAAAATTGACAGACCCTTAGCTATGCTAATGAAGAGAGAGTAAACTCAAATTACCTGCATACATGATGAAAAAGGTAATAGTACAACACACACTACAGAAATACAAAGGATAATTAGAAATTATTTTGAAAACTTGTACTCCAATAAAATAGAAGATATTGAAGGCATTGATAAATTTCTTAAGTCATTTTTCTTCTTATGTATTATCTATCCATATCCCCTTAAAATATTTCTACCAATTTATTATTTTCCCTGATTGCATTAGTGAAAACTCTTGGCCTTTCTTGGTGTTTGAATATTATTCTCCTAGTTTGTAATTCACCTTCCATTTTAACAATACCATATATGGAATATAGGATTTTTATAAATTTATATTGAAGCATATTATTTTATATTTTGAGGTTATCTCTGTATTATTATAATAAGTAATATAAATATAAAGGGGCAAAAATTCTTAATTTTTAAAATTTGGCAATAAGAAATGACATTTAAAGATAAAAATTTGATATGGGGTAAAAATGGGAGCTCATAACCCACTTGAATCAAAGTGTGAAATATGATATATCAAGAACTATGTAATGTTTTGAACAACCAACAATAAAAAATTAAAAAAAAAGATAAAAATTTGATACTTCAGACAGTCTCACCTGACAGTGTTATAAATGTTTCAAAGTTTTATTACCTACATCAATTTATAATAATAAAATAAAAAGCAGCTAAATATGACAGATAATCTCATTTCAAATTATTTAACAAATGTTTCTCTTAGAATCACACAAAGATGACATTAAACTCCTCATGAGGCATGCTTTGGGATATACTCAAAATCGTATAAATGCTGTTATTTTCTCATAATATATAAAATTTTATGCAAAGAAGTATATATTAATATGCCATGTTACTTAGAGTAAATAAGTGATGGGAAGTAAAACAATATATATGTATATATGTGTGTTTATATATATATATATATACATATACATACATACATATGTATATATATGTATATGTATATATATATATATATATATATATATATATATATATATATACTAAACTAAATCACATAAAGTTAGGTTATCAAGGAAATCTGCATATGCTCTTGATGTCAGAAAAGCCTTTTACAGTAGATCTGATAAAAGTTATTTTTTGCTTGGTTTTCCTTTCACCCATTATTTCCTCTGGGAATAGCTTAGATGATGCAAGAACATTACTGCAGACAAAATGACTCTGCTTACTGTAATGTTGAATTCATCACAAGTTTAAAAAACTGCTTCAAACATTCTCAAGTAAACATTTGTTGCAGAAACTTCAGTGGAACAATTAATCATGGTTACATTTTTGAGAATTATTTCAAGTGTATTTTGCATGTCTTCCTTACAATTATACATCACTATGATAAATTTATTTATAACCCAGGGTAAATAAAAATGCTTTAGGCTGTTTTAAGTATATCTTCCCTGCAACAAAATCAGCTGAAAAAATCCATGGGAGAGGAAAGAAGAAAGTAGAAGTATATCCATGCATACACACATGCCTTCACACACAGACCATGATGGATATACTCTTTCATTGTATACCCTAGTTGCAAATATTACTTTTTCACTATCTTAAAAATCTATAAAGAAACTACTTTCTGTACTATCATTTTACTAGTTAACTATAAACTATAGTGTTCAGTTTTCTGCTTACTTTAGATTTCCACTCTTATTTCCAACTAAACTACTAATTTTTATATTTCAGTATATAATTCATTTAAGCCAGCTTATTTCCAAAAGTACATATATCAGATGTCATACTGTTCCCTCACTGGAACAACTCAATTATTCAAGTGTAGCTTATGACAGATATTAGACACTTTTTACTATTAGTTCCTTTGTTTTATATTTATCTGCAAATAGACATTGAAAACATCTTAGGAGAGTGTAGTTGCAGCAGCCAATTATTTGTATTTCTTTTATTGAAGAATGTGCATCCATTATGTGAGAAAATTCTTTCTTTTCACTTATTGTAATGACCTTAAAATACATCCAAGTTAATATTGGTGGTCAGTAGAGTGAAAAATATACAGGTAGGTTTCCCTTGCATCAATATCTGATTAAATATTACTGATAAATTTGTTGGCTTAGTATTTTTGTACTCAGAATTTTCAGAAGAAGGAATCGGGTCTCAAAAAAGTTTACTTTGCTTAAGTATATAAGTTGGAGTCATATTTCAAACCAATCTCATTCTGACTCAGCAGCCCATGTATGTTATTTCCATAAACCATACTGATAGGTTACCAATGCTAGGGAGTATGAGCAAATACTATATAAAGGAGGAGATGTTGAACTGTGGTATCTAGGATGATGATGAGTGTGCCTAAGTACCAATGAGGAAAGAATATTTTAGGTAATGGGCATAGCATATTTGTAGCATATTCAAAGGCACATATAGACACAATACTTCCATTCTCTTGGTGAGACAGACACACTTAATTTGTGTACAGCTGGGTTTCTCAACCTTTGTATTACTGACATCTGGGACTAAATAATTCTTTGTTGTGGGAAGCTTTTTTGTCCATTAACAATATCCTTAGTCTTCACCCACTAAATGTCAATAGCACCACCACCACCATTTGTTGCAAAACTGTCTTCAGACATTGCTGATGTTTCCAGGGCAAAAGTTCCCAGGTTGAGAATCTTTCATTCAAGGTGTAGAATATGATGAGAGGCAGAGACACAGTTAAAGATGAGAGAAGCATGTGAGTCTTTAACGACTACCTCTGTAAAGGCCAAGAATGAAAGTGGAACTGTCTAAATAAAGGAATTATATGACCTGATTTCTATTCTGGAACAGTCAGGAAACAGAACAACATTTCAGGGAAGAATTAATATGAACCTGAACTAAAACTGTGGTTGTAGGATTGGACTGGATGGAAGAAATTTGAGAAAAGTCTTGGCCTATTACACATGGGATTTGAAGTGGATTTGAAAAAGAGATGCAGCTTTAGCAAAAGAAATAATGAATTCCATTTGAACATGCAGATTAAGAGGGGCCAGTAGTGCACACCGAAGAAATGCTTAGTAAATATTTCTAGACCATAGAAAAAGCTCAATAACACAGGTGGTAGGCACTGTGGGCAGAAAGGAGAAGATACATATGGAAAGAAAATAAGATATTCAAGGAGAAAACTGTGTGAAACATTACCATTTAAGTTGAAAGGTGTTGGGATAGGAAGTTTCATAAAGGAGACTAGAATGAGTGGCTGGAAAGGTAGGGTAAAGTTCATGAGGTGCTGATGATGAGACAACAGTGCTAATTGCTGGTGAATATTCACATAGGATAAGGACTCAACATGGCTTTTGGCCTCTGGAGCTATGGAATTCTTTGGTAACTATAAAAAGAGCAGTTTTAATTGAGTGGAAAAGGCAGAATCCAGTTTGCTGCAGGGTGCTCAGAAGCCCAGGGAATCTAAGCATGAAGAGAGTGAAGCAATTCTCCCTTCTCAACTCACAATAACACATTACAATTGGACACTCAAGCTGTTCCTGTTGTTCTGGCTGAGATATAAATGGACTGTTGCAAACAGACATGACATATGAGGGTCCAGAAGTAATTTATCCACTATACTCTGTTAATATGACCTGTATAAGAACATTTTGTTCAGGTTGGCTCACATCAACTTCAAAAGAACTGTAGCCACTTCTTAAAAATAATCAAAATTTCAGAGAATGACTCCTAGGGATGGAAACTAAGTTTGTGGGTATTTTTAGCCTACAAGTGGAAAACCCTATAGTGTGAATTAATTACTATTTTCAAGGATATGAGAGTTTGTATGAAGAACATGCACATCATATATTTCCTTGTTCACACAAGAGAAATGAGCTTAAATAAAGTAAGAAAGATGTTATGGAAACGGCTATCAAAGGAAGTCTTGAGATACATATTTTTTCAGAAGATAGTGTCCATTATGTAATATAGAAACTATTCCATTAAAAAAGAAATTTACCAAGTAAAATGCATTTCCTTGATTTATTAATATTAACTTTCAGAATTCTGATTTACATTCATTAACTTCCAAGAATCAGGTACAGTGTTTTGATTTATACATCATGCATATAAAAGTTCTTATTAATGAATCCTAAATTTTAAAGTTGTGATTTAGTATGTTAGTTTATAAATCTTAACTTTAAACTTCCAGTTTAGTGCTGTGATTTATGGGTACCAAGTTTCATGCTATTTATGAATCATAATGTTAAAGTTCTGATTTAATACAATAGTTACTGTAAGATGCATTAGTACAATAAAACGTGCAATTCTGAAGAGATAAAGATAAAACTGATCAATATTCCTATATGCAGCACACTGTACATAGTCTGTACTACAGAGCCATCCTCAGTGGTATATTTGGAACAGAATGCTAAAATAAGGTTAGAAAAGAATACAATGGAGTTTTAATAAACCCTGTGGAAGAAACTGTCTTCCCTTTTTATTAGACCCTTCATGGTACAAGTGATTAGTTTCTGACAATAAATAGGCATCAAAAGATATCATTAACACGTCCTAAGTTCATTATCTTAGTAAAATGGTCAAATTTTCTTAGTAGATCTACCTATATCTTTGGTTAATGTGTCTTATAGTAGCCTTGAGAATGAGTCCTCTGATATCATTCAGCCTGCAAACAAATTATTTGGTCACAAAATTTAAATAAATATACTGCACAACCTCTAATCCCTTTGCCCATCCCAACTCCTTTTCCTCATCTTATCCATCCTCCAATCCTTCACCATCCAATATGGTAGCTAGTATATGGCTACTGAGCACTTGCAATATGGCTGGTTAGAATCAACAGGTGCTATCTGTGGAAATACACATTCAATTTTGAAGAGAGAAAAAATGTTATTAAATACTTTTCATCAATTATATGTTTAAATTATTATTTTGGATATATTAGATTAAATAAAATGTGAAGATTAACTTCAACTGTTTCTTTTTTTCTTTTTTATGTGGCTACTAAAATAGTAGGGTCATCTTTGTTGCTCAAACTATATTACATTATATTATTAAACAGAAATGCTCTGGTCCTTTTTTTCCGAATGGAAGCTCCTCCAAGCTGCAACTCCTTCCAAATAGTTAACTCACATTGTCATGAAAAACACACTAAAAGGAGAAAAGATGGCCAACCAAGAATATAATTTATTGTCTGTCTCCTTTCCCCAGAACAACACCATTCTCATTAAGAGAAATATATAGCTTAGAGAGGAACATTTTTGTTTCTTTCTTGTCTTTTGTTTTTCCTTCTTGCATAGGTTATAATTTCCCTGAAATGTCTAAGTTATCATTTATTGACTGCCTACTATGGCTTGAACACTATGTAAAGTACTTTATATATTATTTCTTTAAATCCTCTTCTCGGTTCTATAATATGGATACTATTCGATCACTGGTTCTAATAATATATAGTCTGAAGGACAGATAAGTAATGTAAGTCAGACATTGGCAGAGTTAAGAGTCAAAGTTAGAATCTGTTTTCTATACTCCATAGATTAAACAGCCGTTCAAGGAAGACATTTGGAATCTGCAGCTGTGTGCTGTGCCCCAACTTGTTTTCTAAAAAGGGATATGTAAAACAGAAATGTCAGGATCTCAGTCCAAACCCCTTACTTATACTTTACATTCTTGCTTTTCTTTTTGACTAAAGATATATTAGGGAAACCAGTGAAGGCAGTTTCAGCTAGTGGTGGGTTCATCAGGCAAGCTACTCAGTCATATTAAACTCCAAACCTCAGATTCCAAATAAAGTTAGTGGAACACAAGGAAGATACTTTGAGAATATGATGCAGTTCTTCTGCTCTTGCTTTCCTAATAAAAATGTCCATTTGTGGTCTTGTTGGGCTTCCTCCCTTATTAGAGGAAACCACTCAGCTTAGGTGATGGTAGCTTCTCTAATCCTGCCTCACATACTTCTGAACAGGAGAGCAGGAGGTTGGCAGCTTCACAATTTTAATTTGGTGGTGTTCCATATATCTTGTTTAACCACAGTCATTCTGTCTTGTTTATACAGATTCAATAGCAAACTCTCACGTTGCTTTGAATGCTCCATTCTCAAAAAATAATATGTAGGGTTCAGAGAAATACAATGAAATATTTAATAATGACATACTTGGGACTGGAGGATGGATGCAGTTTTTAATTTAAATTTGAACCAGGAAATATCTGTTGAGTTTACCAAAGAATAAACTAGCATCCTGAAACAGAGTGGACATAACAACATAAAAAACACAAAGAACAACCAACAAACAACAACAACAAAACTCCAACTAACTAACAAATTATATGATGACAAAAAGTGAAACGTAATAATTTTGTTGCTTAACATAAAATAACTGTTTTAAAACTCTTCTGATGAACAAAATAAAGATAACAGTTTTTTTCAGCATATGTAAAAAATGTAATAAAGTGATTGATGTAGTAGGCCATGTTCAAAAAAAGCTAAACTGTGAGCAAACTAGGATTCCTCAGACATTTTAATATATTCTGAATTCTTCTTGAGGTAGTTGCCAAATAAAAGTTTAGTTGTCATATGCAATGTAATCACTATTCTTTTCTTGCTAGTTCGTTCAAAAGCACTATATAACAATGACTTTAAGTGTTCTTTTCAGACATTGTCAAGGATCATTCCAGGCCCAATAATTTCACCATCAATGAAAGCTTTAATTAAAGCAGGGAAAAATAAAAATGGCAATAAACAGCATCCTAAACCTTAGCTTTGTGTGCATGTTCTATCAACTGATATAATTCTAAGAAAGATGCCTGGGTAAAGAGCATCACTTTTACAGGAAATGAATTCCAATTTCATTATTCAGAGAGGAAGCACAATAAAGTGCTGAATATATATCACTTATTTTCATTTAAACTTTAATTTTAAAAATATAATATTTGAGGTGTTCATTAGAATATCTTAGATACACACCATTGATATACACAGAAGAAAAAATATTAAAATGAGTGGAGATAATAGATCAAGATACTTAGACGAAGTTAGAGTCATTAACATGTATGTCAATCACTTAAATTTTAACACATCATAATCTCACCAAACTCACACAACTTCCAAAATCCTCTGTTTTTATTTTTTGGAAAGGTATCATCTCAAATGTGCCAACTGTCTGGGTTACCAGAGGTCACCTAAAAATTTTGTGGGACATTGAATTTGTGAGAGTATTTTGAGCAGAAAATATGTAATAGATTGCTTATTGTTTAGAAAATCTTCATCCCTCTCTCTTTCCCCACTCTAAAAATATTGTATTTCTTTACATCATTGATGTTGGGCTCACTCTGTCACTTTGGCCAATGGGCCAAAGGAATGTGGGGAAAATGACAACCTACCAGTTCTAAGTGGAGATAGTTCTGAAGGGAAGCTTCACAAGGCACTGCCATCTCTTTTATGCTCTATTATGTGCACAAAAATACCCCATTACACATAGGAGGTGTTCCTTTACCCTGGATCCCAGAATGAGCAGTCACTTGAACTTAAATTGTACCTGGATTAGAGTCATTATAGCTAAATCAGAGCTCTATCAGTAAATAAACATTTCTTATGAACCAATGACATTTTGAGTTGTTTATTATGTAGAATTATTGAGTAAAAGTTTTTACAGAATAGGAAGATAGTGAGAGGCATCAGTCTATGGATGATCCTGGAATTTCCATAGTCAAACCAAACATTACATAATGGCAATAATTAGAATGTGGACTTGTCCCATAGGTGATATATTCAGGTCTGAGAAAAGCAAAGTTAGTTTTATATAGCAAGAGATAGGACAATAATATTGCTATTTGTGTAGTGATACCCAAGTAATTAATAAAATATCTAAATATTTAGATGTCTTACTCATTATCTTTTATTATCTATCTATCTATCTAATCATCTATTTGTTTTTATATTGTCTATCTGATTTCAATGCCCATAAAACCAATTCTCAAAGGAGGCAAATTCCTTTAGGGATATCTATGGTAACATTCTCAGTATAATGGTGGCTATTGGCAGACAGTCTGTGTCTTTCTCAATGTGAAAAACAATTCAGGGCTGGAGATACAGCAGTGGCTACAATTCTTATACTCTGCATCTGTTCTTAACTTACAACCCCCATGGATCTTCAGAGAGCAACTTGCTTGTTGGGTCGTGTTAAAATACATTTGGACAAGTAACTCCCATGGTATTACATGCCCTTGAATTTTTACTGAGGGTATTTTTCAAGTTCTAAGGAAGCTGTTATAATTTAGATTCAATTTTGCAGGCCTAGAAGTTACATGCTGGGGAGTTTTCTTGGCTCAGCAACAGTCTTGATTAAAAATCTTAGTTAAGGATACCTCTCTGTGCTTGAATTTCTTTGTATGAAATTACTTATATGAGACTATATTAAGCAGCAGGGTCAGGATTAACTTATAAATTATCATCAAGGATTTTGAAAATAAAAATGTGTTGTGACATCCTAACATTACAAAGTGGTAGATTTTCTCTCTATCCTAAAAAAATTCAATTATAATATATTTGAAATAAATATGTATTGGCTTCCCTGAAATCATTGATTTCACCTGTATGTAGATGTTGAACTCCCCATGAGAGCCAAAGCAAAACACTTAATATTTTTGAAAATGCTTACAGTTTAGTAATGTGTTCTGGGGTTTATACATTCATTTGAACCACATCTTAGCATTTGTTATCTGTTGTTTCATGAGTAGGAAATATGCTTAGTCTATGGTTTTACCAAAAATGTTCTTAACTAAATCAGTGATATAAAATGAATATAATTCTGAAATTTTGGTTGAAAGTATTACCAAGTAACTCTGGCTAGCATCACCAACAAAATATAATTAATTTAGAAGGATATAAGAAGAACTTATAGCAAAATCTCTAATGTAAGCTCTACTTTGATTGTAAATTGTTACTTGTTTAAAGTCTGTCTAATAAAAATAGGATCAGAAGTGTTGTCAGAATAGGAGATCCCCCACTTTTATCTCCTCATAGCAACAGCAATTTGACAACCGCTTGATGGCAGAGACAAAGGTGAACTTGTGGGAGCATTGGGATCTGGGTAGAAGGTGAAAACTGCAAGGAAGCCCAACACTGGGGGCTCTTCTGAAAAGGTAGTCTTGCATCCAGATGGCAGGAATATGCTGAATATATTGCTGAATATGGTCTTGACTACAAATTGAAAAATAGCTCTGTTCTCTGTGGCCTTGGTCTTGCCACCAGCATTATCTGTCAGGGAATACAGGAAGAACCACGCTTGCCTGTTCCTTGGGCAATGGGTCTGCAACCTCAATCCTATCTGAACTCTGATGTAGTCCATGACCTGATTCCAGCTCCTTTCAGCCACTGACTAGGAGTAGTCGTGACTGTGTAAGAATCTCACAGGAGAAAATTTCTGCTGAACCCCTAAATGCAGGTCTACCAATCGTGGTCTGACTGTAGATTCTGAAGAATCTTTGACTCAGCTCCAGTCCCATGCAATATAGTGAGAGCAGACATTGGTACGTCTAGTAACAGTTCCACTGTATGCAGACTCAACTGGAAACCCTGAAACAGTCCCTTGTCTCAGTGTCAGCACTATTTATCAAGGTCCTTGTCTCAGTTTTTTCCATTTAGGGACCATGCAGGATACTCACTTGCCCAATCCCATATTAACAGATCCACCAACTGTAGACTCAGTTGCAACTGAATGATCTGGCTCCAATTCTGCTTGACTGATCTCAGGGATAATATCATTAGCCAGGGAACCCAATTGGAGGACAATACTTGCTAAAACCTGCATGTAAATACTGGAAGAGGTTTTTGTTCCATCAAATACATAAATACCTAGGCAAAGATACAGAGATCTAGTAAACATGACACCACAAAAGGAAGATAACAAAGCTCTGATCCCAAAGAGAGGGTGGCCTACAAATTGCCTGACAAATAATTCAAAATAATCATCTAAAAGAAGCTCAGCAGGATGCAAGAGAACACACATAGAAAGCTAAGTAAAATCTGGAAAACAATGAATGAACAAAAATGTTTAATAAGTAAATAGAAATGATAGCAAAAGAACCAAACATAGATTTTGGACTTGAAGAAGATAATGACAAAACTGAAACATTCAAAAGAGAGCTTCAACAATAGACTCATTCAAGAGAAAGAGTCATCAAACTTGAAGATATGTCACAAGAAATTAGAGAATCAAAAAGGAACTAGAATGAAAAAGAATGAAGAAAACTTATGGGATTTGTTAGACACCATTTGGCTAACAAATGTGTGCATTTCAGGAACTCAAGAAGAAGAAATCTGAAGATAATGGAGGGGAGATCAAAACAGGAAAGACAGTGGAATTAATCTGACATAATGTTCCTATGTACATATATGAATATATACAGTGAATCTCTCAACATCATGTACATCCACAAGACCTGGGAATCTAATTAGAATAAGATATACTCTGTGTTTTTATGAATATGTCAAAATAGACTCTACTATCATATATAACTAAAAGGAACCAATTAAAAAAAGAAATAATGGCTGAAAATTTTCCAAAACTTTAACAGAGTTATCTAGATTCATGAAGATCAAAATGTCTAAGAAATATCAATTCAAAGAAGACTATCCTGGCCCACACTATGCGGGACCCAGGTTCACAGTAGGCCTGAGTCCACCCCTCCACCCATGGGGCAGACACCCGCTAGAGCCTAGCCTCTGACCAGCAGACTACTGTGGGAGGTCCAACCCAGCAGCCTAGATCCACCCACACTGGCCTGGGTGGGACCCAGGCTCACAGCAGGCCCAGCTCCACCCCTCCACATGCGGGACAGACACCCACTAGAGCTCAGCCTCCAGCAAAGGACCACCTCTTTGGACCAGCAGACTACCGCCAGAGCCCAGGCCAGGCACAGATCTGTCCACACTGACTTGTGCAGGACCCTGGTCCAGGGTAGGTCTGAGTTCGCCCCCCTCACACCTGGGAGCCTAAGCCTAAACCACTTCCATCTTGGGACACTGCAGTCATTGCCATAGCCTTCCCACATAGTAGCCCCTAACTTTTTGACAGCAGACAGGGTCTAGAAGAAGCTGCATCTAAAAGCAGGCATCCCAAAGGGAGTGTAAGGCCCACCCTTTCAGCCCCATCTCTGTAAAACATTGCTTCAATCTTAGGGCACCTTAACTATTATCTCGAGTTAACTCGGCTATTGCTGCCACCACCTTTAGATGCAGTAGCATATATTGAGGGACACCAGCAGGGTCTGGAAGCCCAACATCAAGGTGAGGTACAGACAATATGAATGGATACTACAAGAAATTAGGGAATAAACTGTAATATCTCAGATCCATGCTGCAAGAAAGGAAGACATATAGACAACATGAAAAAACAAGGGAGGAAAGTGCCCCAAACAAATTGGGACACTATAATAACAGAACCCATGGACATCAAAGTTGATGAAATGTCAGAGAAGGAGTTCAGAAGGTTCATAATTAAAATTATCTATGAATTAAAGAATGACCTAAATGAAAAAATACAGGCAAAAATTGATCACTCCACCAAAGAGATAAGAGAGCAAATACAGGTAGAAAAAGATTACTTCAAGAAACAGAGACTCTGAAAAAAGAGTCAGAAATCCTTGAAATGAATGATACAATAAATCAAATGAAAAAAACTCAATAGAAATCATAACCAACAGACTAGATCACTTGGAAGACAGAACATCAGATAATGAAGACAAGGTATACAATCTGGAAAATAAAGTGGATCACACAGTGAAGAAAGTTAGAATATCCAAGAATTATGGGACAGCATCAAAAGATGAAATCTAAGAATTATTGGGATAGAGGAAGGCACAGAGTTTCAAACCAAAGGAATGCACAATCTCTTCAATGAGATAATATCAGAAAATTTCCCAAGAGGAAGGCACAGAGTTTCAAACCAAAGGAATGCACAATCTCTTCAATGAGATAATATCAGAAAATTTCCCAAGCATGAAGAATGAATTGGAAAACCAAATATAAGAGGCGTACAGGACACCAAATGTACAAAATTACAACAGATCTACACCAAGGCACATTATAATGAAAATGCTAGCATACAGTATAAGGATAGAATCTTAAAAGCCGCAAGAGAGAGGAATAAGATCACATATAGGGGGAGACCAATTTTTATCTCAGCAGATTTTTCAACACAGACCCTCAAAGCCAGGAGATCATGGAAAACATATACCAAGCTCTGAAAGAGAATGGATGCCAACCAAGAATCTTATATCCAGAAAAACTAAGGTTTAGATTTGACGATGAAATAAAAACCTGCCATGATAAACAAAAGTTAAAAGAATTTACAACTAGAAAGCCTGCACTACAGAATACCCTCAGCAAAATATTCAAAGAAGAGGAAATAAAAAAATGATGAAAATCAGCAGAGGAAAGTATTACACTAAAGGAAAATCTAATCAGAGGAGAAATCAAGTCACGTTAAATACAAAAATAAACAAAAATGTTGGGAATACAGATCATGTCTCAATAATAACCCTGAATTTTAATGGCTTAATCTCACCAATAAAAAGACAGAGAATAGCAGATTGGATCAAAAAAAAAAAAGACCCAACAATATGCTGCCTCCAAGAGACTCATCTCATAGGAAAAGACATCCACAGAATGAAGGTGAAGGGTTGGGAAAAATCATACCACTCACATGGACTGCAGAAGCAAGCAGGGGTTTCCATCCTTGTATAAAGTAAAGTAGACTTCAAGCTAAAGTCAATCAAAAAGGACAAAGAAGGACACTACATACTGATCAAGGGAACAATACACCAACAAGACTTAATAATTATAAATATATATGCCCCCCAAAACGAAACATCTACATTCATCAAACAAACTCTTCTAAAGTTCAAGAGTCAAATAGACCACAACAAAATAATTTTGGGTGACTTTAAAACACCTCTATCATCACTATATATATCTTCCAAACAAAAGCTGTTCTGAACAAAGAAACAATAGAACTGAATACTACAATCAATAACTTAGATTTAACTGACATATACAGAATATTTCATCCTTCAATGAGAGAATACACTTTCTTTTCAGCAGCACATTGATCTTTCTCTAAAATAGATCATATACTATGCCACAAAGCAACTCTTAGCAAATATAAAAAACTAAAGATACTACACTGCATTCTATCTGATCATATGGAATGAAATTAGAAATCAATGATAAAATAAGAAATAAAAACCACTCCAACACCTGAAGATTAAATAATATGCTACCGAATGAACAATGGGCTGCATAAGATATCAAGGAGGGGATTTATAAAATTTTGATATATGAATGAGAACGCAGATATAACATATCAAAATTTCTGGGACACTACAAAAGCAGTTATAAGAGGAAAGTTCATTGAATGGACTTAATTCCTTAAAAGAATAAAAAGTCAACAAATAAATGACTTAACAGTACATCTGAAAGCCCTAGGAAAAAAAAAGTACAAATCAACATCAAAAGCAGTAGAAGACAGGAAATAATTAAAATCAGAGCTGAAATCAATGAAATTGAAACAAAAGAAACGACTGAAAAAATTGACAGGACACAAAGTTGGTTGTTTGAAAAAATAAATAAAATTGACAGACCCTTAGCCATGCTAATGCAAAGAAGGAGAGAGAAAACTCAAATTACTAACATATGTGATGAAAAGAAAACATCACAACAGACATTACAGAAATAAAGAAGATAATTAGAAATTATTTTGAAAACTTGCACTCCAATAAAATAGAAAATGTTGAAGGCATCGACAAATTTCTAGAGTCATAAGATTTGCCCAAATTGAATCAGAATGATATACACAATTTAAACAGATCAATTTCAAGTGATGAAATAGAAGATGCCATCAAAAGTCTACCAACAAAGAAAAGCCCAGGACCAGATGGATATACAGCCTAGTTCTACAATAACTTTAAAGAACTAATACCAATACCCTTCAATTTATTTCAGGAAATAGAAAAAGAGGCAGCACTTCCAAACTCATTCTATGAGGCCAATATCACCCTGATTCCAAAACCAGACAAAGACACATCACAAAAAGAAAACTTCAGACCAATATCTCTAATGAACATAGATGCAAAAATGCTCAATAAAATTATGGCAAATTGAATACAGAAACATACCAAAAAGATTGTGCACCATGATCAAGTGGGATTCATCCTAGGGATGCAAGATTGGTTCAACATATGGAAATCAATAAATGTAATTCACCATATCAATAGACTTAAAGATAAGAATCATATTATCATCTCAATAGACACAGAAAAAGCATTTGACAAAATACAGAACCACTTTATGTTCAAAACACTAGAAAAATTAGGGATAACAGGAACTTATCTCAACATCAAAAAGGCCATCTATGCTAAGCCCCAGGTCAGCATCATTCTAAATGGAGAAAAATTGAAGGCATTCCCTCTAAAAACTGGAGCAAGACAGGGATGCCCTCTCTCACCACTTCTATTTAACATAGTTCTTGAAACACTGCCCAGAGCAATTAGACAAAAGAAATTAAAGAGATACACATAGGAAAAGATGAACTCAAATTGGCACTATTTGCTAACGTTATGATTCTATACCTAGAAGACCCTAAAAGTTCCACCAGAAAACTTCTAGAACTAGTAAATGAATTCAGCCAAGTAGCAGGATATAAAATCAACACCCATAAATCAAAGGCATTTCTGTATATCAGTGAGAAATCCTCAGAAAGGGAAATGAGGAAAACTACCCCATTTAAAATAGCCTCAAAATAAATAAATAAATAAAATATTTGGGAATCAATGAAAGAGGTGAAAGATCTATATAATGAAAATTACAGAACACTAACAAAAAAAGTCAAAGAAGACCTTCATAGACGGAAAGATCTACCTTGTTCTTTGATAGGCAGAATTAATATTATCAAAATGGCCATACTACCAAAAGCACTATACAGATTTAATGCAATTCCGATCAAAATTCCAATGACATTCCTCATAGAAATAGAAAAAGCAATAATGAAATTCATCTGGAAAAAATAAGAGACCCAGAATAGCTAAAGCAATCCTTAGTAGGAAGAGTGAAGCAGGTAGCATCACCATACCAGATCTTAAACTATACTACAGAGCAACAGTAACAAAAACAGCATGGCATTGGCCCCCAAACAGACTGGTAGACCAATGGTACAGAATAGAGGACACAGAGACTAACCCATAAAACTACAATTGTCTTATATCAAACAAAGGTGCCAAGAACATGCACTGGAGAAAAGACAGCCTCTCTAGCAAATGGTGCTGGGAAAACTGGAAATCCATATGCAACAAAATGAAATTAAACCCCTATCTCTCACCATGCACAAAACTCAACTCAAAATAGATCAAAGACTTAGGAATACAACCAGAGACCCTGTGTTTAACAGAAGAAAAATTAGGTCCTTATCATCCTCATGTTGGATTAGGCCCAACTTCCTTAACAAGGCTCCTAAAGGGCAAGAATTAAAATCAAGATTCAATAAATGGGATGGACTCAAACTAAAAGTTTCTTCTCAGCAAAAGAAACAATCTGTGAGGTGAATAGAGAGCCTACATCTTGGTAGCAAATCTTTACCCCTCACACATCAGATAGAGCACTAATCTCTAGGGTATATAAAGAACTCAAAAAGCTAAACACCAAAAAACCCAAGTAACCCAATCAATAAATGGGCCAAGGACCTGAACAGATGCTTCTTTGAAGATGATATACAATCAATCAAGAAATATATGAAAAATGTTTATCATTGCTAGCAATTAGAGAAATGCAAATCAAAACTACTCTAAGATTTCATCTCAACTCCAGTCAGAATGGCAGCTATTATGAAGACAAACAACAAAAATAAGTGTTGGCAAGGATGTGGGGAAAAAGGTACACTCATACACTACTTGTGAAACTGCAGATTGGTGCAGCCAATATGGAAAGCAGTATGGAGATTTCTTGGACAACTGGGAGTGGAAACACCATTTGACCCAGCAATCCCTTTCCTCAGTCTATACCCAAAGGACTTAAAAACAGCACACTACAGGGAAACAGCCACATCAATGTTTATAGAAGCACAATTCACAATAGCTAAACTGTGGAACCAACCTAGATGCTCTTCAGTGGATGAATGGATAAAGAATATGTGGCATATATACACAATGGAATATTACTCAGCAATAAAAGGGAATAAAATCATGGCATTTGCAGGTTAATGGATGGAGTTAGCCAATCCCAGAAAACCAAATGCTGAATGTTTTCTCTGATATAAGGAGGCTGATTCATTGTGGGGTATGGAGAGGGAACATGGGAAGAATAGATGAACTCTAGATAGGGCAGAGGGATGGGAGGGGAAGGGAGGGGGCATGGGTTTAGAAATGATGGTGGAATGTGATGGACATTATTATCCAAAGTACATGTATGAAGACACAAATTGGTGTAAATATACTTTGTATACAACCAGAGATATGAAAAATTGTGCTCTATACGTGTAATAAGAATCGTAATGCATTCCACTGTCACATATAAATAAAAAAATTAATTAAAAATTTTAAAAAAGAAGACCATCCCTGAGATATACTATATCAAAATAGACAAAAGTCAAAGACAAAAAGAACTTTGAAATCAGCAAGGGAAAGATGAATGATCATATACAAAGGCAACCATAAGGCTAGCAGCAGAAAATGTGCAGATCAGGTGGGTGTGGCCTGATAAGATAAAATTGCCAAAAGAAAGAACTACCAACCAAGAGTGTGAAGCTAGCTGTTTTTCACTAAGGAATGAGAGATACAGACAGTCTCAGACAAACAAATGCTGAAGGATTTCATCACAACTAGACCTTCCTTACAGGAAATACTAAAGGAAGTTCTTCAAAATAAAATTACAGAAAACTAAATAAGAACATGAAAATATACAAAAGTATAAAACTCACTGGTAAATGTGAATATATGGTCAAATTTTAAATATTCTAATACTTTAATGGTAACGCATAAATCACATTTAATACTACTATAAAAGTTAAAGACACTATAGCACTACATGCAAATCCATGTTTCCAATACTCAAACTACATGTCAATGAATGAATGGATAAAGGAAATTCATTCATTCATTCTCTCTCTCTCTCTCTCACACACACACACACACACACACACACATACACACAAACATACAATGGAGTTTTATTCAACCATAAAGAAGAATTGAATTATGTAATTTGCAGGAAAATGAATGGAACTTGGGGCTGGAGTTGTGACTCAGTGGTAGAGCACTTGCCTAGCATGTTTCATGCCCTGGGTTCAATTCTCAGCACCTCATATAAATAAATGAATAAAATAAATGTTCATCAACATTTAGGAAAATATTTCTTTTTAAAAAAGCAAATGAATGGAACATGAGAGCATTATATTAAGCAAAATAAGCCAAACTCAGAAAGTCAATGATCATATGTTTTATATGTGGAAGCTAGAGAAGAAAAAGCAAAAGTAAGGCGAGTGTTCTCATGAAAATTGAAGGGAGACCAATGCAGTAAAGGAAAGGGACCAGGTGGAGGGAGGAGAAGAGGGAAAGATAAAGTATTAGGGAATAATAATGGACGAATTATGTATGAATACATAACAGTGGATCCTACCATTATATATAATTATAATGTACCAATTAAAATAGGAGAAAAATTTAAGACAAAATTCCTGAAAATAATCATAACTATGATAATTTCTATTCATAATATAAAAATATGTAGGGAGTAATGTCAGAAAAATGGTTGACTAGAGGTTCCTGCTCTTCTTCTCTCCACAATAAAAAGAGCAAGACAAAGAAAAAACTGCTATTTCACTAGAGTGTTTGAAGTATATCACCAGAGTGCAGTAGGAGTGCAGTAGGAATGTAGCAGACATGTCACAGGGCATAGAAACATGACAGCTTTACAATGAAGGGAACGAAGCACATAGCAACTATAGTCATCTCTTGAGGTCAACTCTGAATCAATAGGGAATGTGGGGAAAGGGTTAGAAGAAGTCCATAGTAATCTCTGCTAACTCCATGGACACCAGAAGTATTTGTTGCTGGAGAAGTCTGCAGCCCTCATAGGCTCTGAGCCCAGTTTGGGGAGCTGCTGTGTTATCAAACAACTGCACTGCCCAGAAAAAGTCCAGCTCATGTTGTGTCTTTCCCCATGTAGGCTTCTGATGCCATCTTGAGGCCCTGCCTACCAGTGGTCCTGTGAAGAGGACAGACAAATGTTCCCAGAAACTCAGCTGACTCAAACCTGTAAACCAACCCAGTGGTCATTCTGCCACAGCTCTGGGAATCAGTTGCACAGCCCACTCTGAGAACTTCAGTTCACAGGGGCCCCAGAAGACTGATGGACAGTCTTGCCCATCCCACCTTCTTTCATAAGAAGGAGCCAGGTAGCCCTACCCACCTTTCTGATATCTCAGGAAACAGCTGAACAGCAACACTCAAGTACTAATGATCACTAGGATCAGTTGAGCATCCTGATCTACAGGCCTTGCCATTCTGAGGCCCTAGGGAGGCAGATGAGAAGGCACAGCCTCCCACAATCAGCATAGGAAGCAGCCTATCAGCCTTCCTTGAGTAGCTAGGCCCACTGAAACTCCTAAGAAGCAGACAGGCAACCCTATCTTGACAAACACAGCCTGCTGAGAACCTAAAACCTTTTCAGGTGATTCTGTCCACTTACCCATGACCCTCCAAAAGCAGATAAGGAGCTTTCCTGAGCAGGTCAGCTCAGTAGTACCCCCTAGAGGTAAACAGGCATCCTTCCTTACACACTAAAATTCAGAATTGGGAAGAGTTGGGAAGCCTATCCTGAGCAGATTGGCCCCATGAGGCCCCTGTAAACTTAATGGCTCAGTCCTTGGACACTGAGAAGCAACCCAATTGGGTCCACAAGTGTGAACCAGCCCCCATGCAGCCCATAGCCACTGAAATACACCCTATACCCTCTAATAGACACGTTGTATTGCACCCATATGGGCCTGTCAGATCTTTCCTACCCATGCAAGGACACTGGAAACTAGTAGGGGTCCTGCCTTTACTGCCATGCCATCTGTGCCTTGCCTGCATAAGTACACAAGAGTGGCCTCACCCCCATGCATCTTGTGAACACTGACAGAAGTCTCACACATGCAGCAGGACGCATCAGACACAAAGCTGCAAGAAAACCTGCCCTAGCTAAGGTAGCTGCATTCTAGCTGGTGGAATAAATCCCAAACACTTATAGCTTAAACCAATGATAACTTACAGGCATTGTTGACAAATGATTATAACTGAAGGAGTTACACAGACTCTAAACTACTTCATTCAACTGGAACCAAAACCAGTGTAACTTACCTAACTGACATTCTAGAACATATTGACAGAATATATTTTACTGCAGTAATTACCCTATAAAACTATTAGAATCAACTGATCTGCCACATGCACAGTTATCAACACAGTTACAAGAGACCTGAAAAAGAAAGGTCTCATGACATCTCCAAAGGGAAACAATAATCAATGGACCAAAAATGAAAGGCAGTTGATGAATTGCCTGAAAAAGAATACAAAATTATATATTTTTTAGGAAATTCAATGAAATACCAGAAAATACAGATAGATAATTCAATGAAATTAGGGAAAGAATTTATAATTCAAATGAGAAAGTCAACAAAGAAATTAATATCATAATAAATAACCAAACAGAAATCTTGGCACTAAAAAACTTAATAGCTGAAATAAAAATATGGTTTAGAACCTCTATAATACACTAGATCAAGCAAAAGAAAGAATTTCTGAGCTAGAAGGCAGGACTTTTGGAATAATACAGTCACTTAAAATGAAGAAAAATATAAAGAAAGCCTATAAGCCATTCCAGACACCATTAAGCAAACAAATGTTTATATTATGGATGTTTCAAAAGAAGAAGTAAAGAGGAAAGGCATAAAAAGCCCACTCCGTGAAATAGCAACTAGAATCTTTCCAAATCTTGGAGTGGATTCTGATATCTAAGTTCAAGAAACTCAACATATACATAATAGAGTTGACCAATAAAATTCCCTACAAGATACACTGCAATTAAACTGTCAAAAGTACAATAAAAAGAGAGAAGTCTAAAAATAGCAGTATACATATGTGAAGTTATATAAAGGAATCCATATTACACTAATTGTAAAATTTTCAGGAGAAACCTCGCAGAGCAGGAGAAAATGGGATGATGTATTCAAAGTCTGGAAAGAAAAATGCCAACCAACAATACCATATTCAGCAAAGCTATCTTTCAGAAGATCAATAAATTCTTCCAAAGCCAAGGAAAATTAGGGATTGAAACACCAAGTGACCAGTTCTACAAAAAAGAGAATCCTTTACTAGAAGACAGAAGATGATGAGGACCATAAAAAAACATTTAAAAATACAAAACTCACTAATAGAGGAATACACAGAAGAGAAAATAAAGACAATCACAACTTATCAATATAAGAACTCACCAAACGACAAAGAAGAAAAAAGAAAGGGAGGAAAAAAGGAACAAAGAATATATACAACAAACAGGACATTTAACAAAATTATAGGATTATGTGTTTAATTATCAATAACATTCTATGGAACAGATTAAATCCCCCAATTAAACAATTTAGACTGGATGAATGGATCAAAGGACATTTAAAAACCAAATATTAGGTCACAAAACCTAACTCAAGGAACTAGAAAAGTAAAAATAAATTAAAATCAAAATTAGTAGAAGGAAAGAAATCATTAAGATCAGAGCAGAAATAAACAAAAACACTAAAAATAACACAAGATCAAATATTAGGGGTTTTTTGCAAATAGAAAGAAAAGTAATAAAATTTGAACACAGCAAAAAAGAGAGAAACCAAATAAATAAAATCAGAATAAAAAGGAGACATTAAAACTGACTCAACAGGAATACAAAGATAATTAGGGAATGCTATGAACTACTATATGCCAACAAATTGGAAAACCTAGAAGAAATGGCATGTTTCTGAAAACATTATAACATACCACATTTTAATAATTAGGACATAGAAAGCCCTGAACAGAGCAATAAGGTGGAATGAGATTGATGGTAATAAAAAGAATTCCAACAAAGAAAAGCCCAGGACTGGATAGCTTAACTGCCAAATTTTACCAAATCTTTAAAGAACTATTCCAAACCACTGAAAGCAAGGAAATCTTTCCAAACTCATTTTAGGAGGCCATCATTACCCTTATATGAAACCCAGTCAGGAGCACAACAGTAAAAGAAAACTTTAGACAAAAATCCCTTAAGAATATTGATGTAAAAATTCTCAACAAAACACTTTAAAACCAAGTTCAACAACACATCTAAAAGATTATGCACGATGACCAAGTGGGATTCCTCCTAGGGAAGCAAAGATAGTTCAACTTATATAAATCAATAAATGTAAATACATCACATCAATAGAATGTGGGACTAAAGCCATATGATCATCTCAATAGATGTAGAAAAAGTATTTGATATAATTTAAGATCATTCATGACATAATCCCTCAAAAAGTTAGGTATAGAAAGAATGTGTCTCAACGCAATAAAGGTTAGATAGGACAAATTCACTTCTAACATAATGCTAAATGGGAATAGCTGAAATAATTTCTTCAAAGATCAGGAACAAAATAAGGATGCTGAGTCTCACTACCTCTATTCAACCTCGAAGTCTTGGAAATCCTGGCTTAAGAAAACGAGGCAGAAGAAATAAATGAAAAATGTCCATATTGGAAGGAAAAAATAAAATTATCTGTTTATAGATGACATGATCTCACATATAGAAAACATTAAAGACTCCACCAAAAATTGTTAGAGCTGATAAATGAATTCAGTTAAGCTGCAGGATACAAAATGAATGTACAGAGATCAAATTCACATTTTCTATACACTAACAGCTAGCTGAAAAATAAATTTAAAAGGACAATTGCATTTATAATACCATCAAAGCAAAATTTTTAGAATAGATTTAAATAAGAAGGTGAAATATCTGTACAATGAAAACTATAAGACACTGATGGAAGACAGAAATAAATATAAAATATCCCAAGTTCATAGATTGGAAGGATTCTTGTTGTTCAAATGTGCTTGCCACACAAATGATTAATATGTTCAATGGAATCCTATTAAAATTTCAAATAACATTTTTTTCAAAGAAGTAGAAAAACAATGCTAAAAATGATATATAACCACAAAAGATCCTCATTGGCAATGGTAATCATGAAGAATAAAACTGGAGGCATTACACATCTAACTTCAAACTATATTACAAAGCTATAGTAATCAAAAGATATGACACAGGGATAAAAACAGTCATACAGACCAATGGAATTAAATGGAGCCCAGAAAAAATCCAAGTATATAGAGTCAACAAATTTTTGACAAAGGCATCAAGAAAACACAATAGGGAAAGTATAATTTCCTCATGAATGATGTTGGAAAAATTGGATATCCACATCAAAAATAAAATGAAATTGTAGAGCCAGCTATGGTGGTACATGACTAAAATTTCAGCCACTTGGGAGGCTGAGGCAGGAGGATCATAAGTTTAAGGCCATCCTTGGCAACGTTGTGAGACCTTATCTCAAAATAAAATTTTAAAAAGGGCTGGGGATATACCTGAATGGGTAAAGTACCCTTAGGTTCAATCCCAAGTACCCCCCCGCAAATACACACACACACACACACACACACATACACACACAAAGAAAATAAAGAGAGATACTGTATCCATATCTTATACCACACACAAAAATTAACTCAAAAAGGATTATAATTTTAAATATAAGATCTGAAATAACAGTATTGCTACAGAAAATCATAGCAGAAAAATCTTCTTTACATAGATCTTGGGAATGATTTTTTGAGTATGAAAGCAAAAGGTGAGGCAGGAAGAAAGAGAAAAAAATTAAAATTAAAATACTTTTGAACATTAAAAGAACCAATCAATAAAGAGAAAATTTTGCAAACAATATGAATGATAAGGGATTCATAAAACACACTAGTAGCACACAAATAAACAACACAATTTAAATGGACAAAGTATGTAAATAGATATTTTCACAAAGAATGCATATAAATATCCAATAGGTATAGGAAAAGATGTTTAACATCACTACTATCCAGGAAAATGCAAATCAATCAAAATGAGATATAACCTCACAAATGTTAGGATGGCTATTATCAAAGAAACTAGCAATAAAAAGTGTTGGCAAGGGTGTGGAGAAAGGCAAACCCTTGTCCATTATTGCTATGAATGTATATTGGAACAGCCATTATAGAAAATAATATAGGGGTTACTCAAAAGTAAAAAAATAAAACTTTCATATCATCCAGCAATCTCACATTTGGTTATATATCCAAAGGAAATGAAGTTAGTATCTCAAAGAGTTATCTACATTCCCATGTTCACTGCATCATTATTCACAATAGCCAAAATAAGGAAACAATGTAAGTGGTGACCATAAATGGATGAACAGATAAAACAGTGTGTGGTGTGTATTGCACACACACAAACAAATCTATGTATGTAGGTGTATATGTATCAGTCACTAGGCCCTGTGTTAAAAAAAAAGGAGGTCAGGAATTAAAAGAGGTGGAGAAGAAGAAAGAAGGAAAAAAAATTGTTGAATGTTTTCAGTCACAAAAATAAGAAAATCTTACCATTTATGACAACATAGATGAACCTAAAGAACATTATACTATGTGAAATAAATCAGATACAGAAATACAAATTCTGTGTGACCTCACTTTTATGTAGAACCCCCCCCCAAATTGAACTCCTAATGTAAAATGGTGCTTTCCAGGTGCTGATGTAGAGAAAATAGGCAGATGTTGGTCAAAGGGTACATATTTTATTGATATATGAATATGTTCTGGGTATTTAATATAGAACATGTTAAGTATAATTAACAATACTGCATTGTAAAGTTGATATTTTTAAGAAAATGCAGATGCACACATACACACACACACACACATAAACATACATATATTTGGAGGGATTGAATTTAGAGACAGTCAACCACTAAGCCACATCCCCAGCTCTATTTTGTATTTTATTTAGAGACAGGTTCTCAATGAGTTGCTAAGCATCTCACTGGTGCTGAGGCTGGCTTTGAACTCACGATCCTCCTGCCTCAGTCTCCTCAGCCACTGGGATTACAGGCATGCACTAATGCTTTATCACAAAAATTGGTAACTATTCATGATGAATATGCTAATTAGTTTGTGGTGATCCTTTCACAATATACATGTATATCAAATCATCACATTGTATACCTTAAATACGAACTCAGTTCACAATAACTAAATATGGAACCAATCTAGGTGCCCTTTAACAGATAAATGGATAAAAAAATGTGACATATATACACAATAAAATATTACTCAGCCATATAAAAATAATGACTCTATGACATTTGCCAGTAAATAAATGGATCTGGAGACTATCATGCTAAATGAAATAAGTCAATTCCCCCAAAACCAAAGGTTGAATGTTCTCTCTGATATGTGGATGCTAACACACAACAAGTGTAAGGGGGATAGAAGTTCAGTGGCTTAGACAAAGAGGAATGAAGAAATGGGGGGGATAGAAATAGGAAAGGCAGTGAAATGAATGTGACATAAATTTCCAATGTACATAAATGAATACACCACAGTGAATCTCCACATCATGTACAACTACAAGACTGGGATTATAATTAGAATAAGATATATCCATGTTTGTATAAATATGTCAAAATATGCTCTACAGTCATTTGTAACTAAAAACAACAAATAAAAAGATGCATACTTTTTAATTTTCAATTATATCTCAATAAATCTGGAAAAATAAAATTACTAGGAAATATAATAAACACATTTTGCTTTAGTCATTTTTTTTCATCACCACAACCAAAAGACCTGACAAGAACAATATAGAGGAAAAGTTTATTTTGTCTCACAGTTTCAGAGGTTTAGTTCATGGTTAGTTGACTCCAAAGCTCAGACTAAAGATGAGGCAGAACATCATGGTGGAAAGGCATGACAGAGGAAGCTATTCAGTACGTGTTAACCAGGATACAGAGAGAGAGTTCTGCTCACCAGGAACAAAATAAAAACTCCAAAGTCAAACCACGAATGACTAACTTCCTCTAGCCACAATTCACCTGCTTACAGTTACTTCCTGGTAAATCCATATCATGGGATTATTCCATTGATTAGGTTATACCTTTCACAATCAAATCATTTTACCTCTGAAAATTCTTGCATTGTTTCATACATGAGATTTTGGGGAATACTTAATATGTACACCATAACATATTTAAAAATTAACAAAATACACCTTTGAAGTAAGAGGACATAAGTGTTTCTTTCCTCCCTCTTTCCTTTTTTTCCATTTATTCCCTTTTCCTTCTCTGTCTTCTACTTGCCCTCCTTCTCCTCATCTTCCCTTTTTATTTAACACAGGGTTTGTGAATGATACATTTACAAACATAGATTCATACATATATAAGTCCATTTATGTATATATACACACATATATGTGTATATATGCATTATTACATACAGAGTTTTTCAAACTGTTTTTTTTTTAACCTACCTCTTTATACTGTGGACACAATTTCAGTTCTTCACACACAGGTCACTTCTTTTCAGTCCCATAGTTCTACAAAATCTGAAATCTTCTCTTTCTGAAACAGTTACATTGCTATAATCCTTGTATACTTTGTTCATGCCAAATTCCTTTACTGTTATTTTAAAATTTAGAAGACTAGAGAGATGATTTCCCTGGCATCTATCTTTTTTAAAGCTGTCATATAAAGTTTAGACAAATGTCTTATGCTATCTGTAAATTACTTCTAGCAAGATGGCTCATCCAAATCCATTCCACAGACCTTAGTGGTGCAAGTGGTGCATTCATGAGAGTGAGATCAATAAAGGTTTATTGCTGTTGATCATGATGATTTAGAATTTCTCTACATAAAAAGCATTTTAAAAAATAAGAGCCAAAACAATATGTTTTACTTTTATTCTCTCATATAGTTTTAGTCATGGATACAGTTGCTTAGGAAGGAAATGAAATTTGTTGTGAAAGGAAATATTTAGCATGGATCACTATTTTTAGTTGGTACTGTTGTGGAAAAGTGATGCATTGTTCATAGCTATCCAAGTACTTCTCAGCTTGTTGGAAATTTGTAAAAATAATGATAAACTCATTAGCCTAGAATTTTAAAATGATGAATTAGATTTTCTTTAAGCTATTAAGATATTAGAATAGATACATATTTATTGACTTGAAAATACACTTGTGATGCACATTTGAAGGAATAAAGCAAGTTATTTTTGGTTTCAAGCAACACCTCAAGCCTGTGTTTACTTTTATTCCCTACTAACATTACATTTAATTTACCAAAGAAACATGAAAATAGCTAATGATGATTTTAGAGGTCAGTAAGTTTAATTTCTGAAGAACTCATGGTGTTGACATCAACTGTTTCAAAAAATTTCAATAAAAAGAAAGCGTTATCACTATAATATGGTAGGCAATATTTCATAATGAAGCCAACAGAACAGCAGGAACTTGCTTCTAGCCTCTAGTTTGGGCAAAAGAAAGACTTCGGATATGACTTCAGGATGCTGCATAAAGAGTGGGTAGTATTCTCCAGTTTGTATGTGCACAGATTAGTGTTGTTTACTTCCCTCCTCTAAGATGGTGGTTATGCTACTCACAGATACAGTGTGGCAATCCAGGTAATTTTAATGTCAAGTTTCCTCAACAACCTACATATATACATGTAAGCACATGAACACATAAATATGTATAGACACATACAGAAGATAATTAAAAGATATTTTCTCTATGTGGTAGCTACTTCCATGTTTCTAAAGAATATTATAACTCTGGCCAAATACAATGGCCCCAAGATCAGATTCATTGAGTTCAGAGGCAAAGTTTTATCTGGAATACTTGGCAAAGAGTCAATCTCAATCCCAAGAAGATTTTGGGAAATTCAATCAATGGTGTTTATATATGAACCACTGAAAAGTAACCACACAGAAAAATAATAAAATCATCTCCATGATACAAAGTCACACTTCAGCCAATTTTTTATTTGACTAAGACTGCAGCATTTGAATATGCCCACCTGATTTCTTATAAAATTTATCTTTGTAGTATGATCACAGAGAAGAAAGATAAATGTAAATATTTCACTATGCACAAGTAAATGATTTTCTATGAAAAAGCAAAGAAAATATTTTAAAAAGATCTAACTATCCCCAGTGCCACAAAAGCTCTATTATTAGCCTTAAAATGAACCACACTGTTATTCTACCTATGGAAACGACTCAACCAGAAATCCAAAATGATTATTTTTAAGTAAGTGAAAAAGCCAAAATCATACTGAGAGATTTTAACATCTTATTATAGCTTTTAAAAATCAGTAGACAGGCTGATCAAATTTAAAAACTCAATAGAGACACTAAAAAACAAACTCAGTGTTGCAGAAATCCATATAATTAATTTAGACAATTGATCCAAGATGTTTTCTCAGAAGTCTGAGGAAAAATTTAATGAAATGAAGGTGATAAGTGAAAAGATAAGAGACCTAAAGGACAGATCCAGGAAATCCATTAATATAATAAGAACTCTGTAAAGAAAGAACAGAGCAAACCAAAGGAAAACAGAAAGTGAAAAATATGTTTCCTGAGCATAAGAGATAATTGAATATTAAATGAAAGACACCTGGAAACAGAAAAAAATTATAGTAACTACAGTTTATTGAGCCCTTATTTAAGATAATAAAATTGTTTTTCTTTAAGCCGACAATTTTGTGTTGATTTATTGCAGCACAATAGGAAACTAGTAGAGAAATAGAGGATAAAATTGAGAAAAATCACAGTCATGGTAGAGTATTTAAAACTTATCAGTGTTTTAAAAAGTCAAATAATAAGGAAATAAATAACATAAATATTTTATACATAGGTGGTTTCAAAATGACAATACAAGATTCAGAAAGAAGATACTTAAATATTATTAGCTTTATTTCTAGTAACCTCTCATTTCCATGTAAGTAAATAAATGGGAAATTTGAAACCTCAAGTGAGGTTTCATTTACAAGACATTTGTTGATACTCTGCTTTTGCTTCAATGTGCTTCATGAGAAGAACAGATATGTGTAACACCATAGGAAGAGATTTTCTGAACTTACTTTAAGGAGTCTTCTGTACAGGCAAGAAAAAATCAGCAGAAATATGGGATAGGAGAATGCCAAGGGTATTAAGTTGTCAAATATAGAGAAGTATTCCCCAATTTCAAGGGAATTTCTGTTAAGTAATTCCCTCAGAGGCAAACCACAAAAAGTACGAAAAAAAGACTTAGGTGTTTGCCAAAGAAAACCAGTGACATACAGATACCAACCAGTTGAAGTATTTTAGACCCCTTACTATTCCTGTCGCACCTCTTATTGCCAGAGGAGATGGACATAGCCTGGAAATTAAGAAGGAGAGAAAGTATGCTGGAGGAATGTAAGCATACAATATAAGAGGCAACGATAATCTGAGTTTTGATACCTGGCAATTTGGTAGAGTAAAATTCACTCTGGGCCTTATATTGTAAACTATTTTTTAAAGGACAAAATAGTTAAATTCACAAAATGAAACAACATCAACAAAACTAACTTGACACACACTTGGGAGAATTCTTTTACAACAAGGAATTGGGTAAGATCTTTTTTTTAAAATTTTTGGTCAAATTTCAGAAATCACATATAAAGGACTGATAATTTAATGCAACTCATTCAAAAAATAAGTATAGCAAAAAGGTCATAAGCAAAGTCAAAGGATAAATAAGACTGTGAAAAAATATTTGCAACTTATATTACAACTAAAAAATGTGATCCCTAATGTCTGGATACCACCCCTCGAAATGGCTAATGAACATAAACAGATGGCTCTAGAAAAGGAAATACAAATTATTACCAAAAATAAAGAAACAAACTCTATTTTGCTGTTAAAAGGAAATACAAATTAGGGTACAGTAAGAAAATATTTTTACTTACTGTTTGTAAAAGATTGTAAAAGTTTGAAAATATATCATGTTGAAAATGCTATAGGGAAACATGCATGTTTGTCCATTTCTAATGTTAATTATAATGTATATGGCCCTCTGGAGTGTCATTTGGCAATATCTATCATAATTATACTCTATGATCCAACAATTTTACTTTCTGGAATTTATCCTACATATGTGCTATGTGAAAATAACAAAGTTTTTACTCATTCTTTGTTTATAATAAATGGTAAAAGACAAATACTAGAATATCTACTAATAGAATATCAATTATTTACTACAGTAAGCTCATAAGTAAAATAAAGCTAGACAAAAGAATAAAGAAGATCCTTCTATATGAATATAGAAATATCTCCAAAAATAATTTTAAAAACCCTGAAAACCTATGCATAGAGACTTTTTTTATAGAAAAGAAGGATAATATATCCTTATATTTGCTATCTTTGGAAGGACATAGAACTATTAAAAGTAATTAGACAAGGAGAAGGAAGGTTGTTGAAACATGATAGGGAAGAGATTATACTGTACAACATTTTCTGTATATAAATTTTAGTTTTGGCTCATGCAAAAATTGTTCATTACAAAGTTTGAAAAATAGGTTCAAATGAAAATTACTAAGAAGGCTAATAAAATGTTTTTAAAAGCAGAAACATATGATAATGCCAAAATAAATTGGAAAAGGAAATTAATAGAACTTAGAATTTTAAAAGAGCAATAAATTACACAAGACTATTTTAATGTTAATACAGAGTAAAGAACTAAATATAAAGTACATGATGAAATTATGAGTAAGAAAAATACATAAGCAAATGTTTGCTCTTCCCTAAGCAAAATATATTAGTCTGGGTAATTCATAAACAACAGAAATTTATTTCTCACAGTTCTGAGATGCTGGGAAGTCTAAGATCAAGATGCCTGCTGATTCAATGTCTAGTAAAGGCCAGCTCTCTGTTTCCAAGATTGTGCCTTATTACTGTGTCCTCTCATGTAAGGTGGCAGGGCAAAACAGGTGAACTTTTTCCCTCAAGCCCTTTTATAAGGACTCTAATTCCATTCATGAGGGTATAGCCCTCATGGCCTAATTACCTCCCCAAATACCCACCAATTGATATAATTACCTTGGGGTAGAATTTCCAACATATGAATTTGGAGAAACACATATATTCTAACCATAGTACCACTTATGCAGAAAAATATAAATACTACACAAAAACATAAAAAGCAATTGAATCACAATCAATTTGAATACCTCTCACCAGCAATGAAATTTTTCTAGAAAAACATGAATTAACAAAACTGAAGAAAAGTCCAGAATTCAGAAAAAAATTAAAAACTTTTGAAGAAATTCAGTTAGATTTCAAACAATTACTGACATAGAAAAGCATCTAAATAGATTTCATGGGTGAGTTGTCCCCAGTATTTAAGAGGATCTAACTCATGGTATCTAACAGTTTCACAGTACAAAAAAAGGAAGGAAGCAAAGAAAGAAGGACGATAAGCATTCTACTTTGTTTTCTACAACTAATAGAATATCAAGAAATATATACAACTAATATGTATTGACAACAACAACAAAAATGAGGTGCCTTCTCATGTTGAATCAAAGTGGCAAATATGTTTGTCTCTATGCCTTTTACTGGGAGTACTTTTATCAGTTATATTCTCACAGTGAATAAACATACATTTATATGTTTTATTCTATTGTGATTTCCTTCATGACTATTGTGTTTATGACAGCAACTTTACAAAATATTTCTGTTTGTGGTAGGTAACTGTCCTCAGAAATATATTACTATATGAATTCTAAGCAGCACAGGCTTTATTCAGGTATCTTATGTTCTCAACTAAAGTGACTTTTTCATGAACATACAGAATACCAATGAAATTGTCCTCTTCTTCCTTATATGAAAGATTTAGGTTTAATTTGGGGTATAGGTTTTTATTCTGTAATTATAAAGTGGAATAACTAAAACATCTTTTTAAAATTAATCTAAATGAACAAATCCTGCAAAATAAAGTTTGATGATGTAATCATTGATTTATATTAGTATTACATTTAATTATTTATTTTCTCTCTAGGCTTACCTAAAAAACATTGATTCCAAATATATATGACATGACTATAAAATCATAAATAAAATCATAGAATCATAAATATTCATTTCATTAAGAATAAAGCCATAGGGATATAATATCTATTCTTTTACTAAGAACGGACAACAAAGGGAAAATAATGCATCAATGAGTGAATTTATATATACTAGAAATTCTTGCAGTTTAGCTGTGTTACACAAATTAAATTATCTCATTTCCAAAGTGTGTGCCAAATTCTAGACAAGTAATTTCTTGATGATGTTGAATAAATGTATAGCATACATAGTGAAAAGAGACAAATTTCTGTTCATTATTAATTTGAGCTTTGCTACTTGGCACTATATAATTCGTAATATGGAGGATGATTACAAGCCTTTTTGCAAGCCAAGAGTTGCAGATTTTCATGCATTGCATTTCAAAGAAATAATTTATGTCAACGGTCACCAATATTTTGTACTTTTAAAAAACCCTGAAACAGCAGAGAAAGAGTAAGAGGAGATTGTGTAAGATTTAGATAATCCTCTCAGCCATCTACATCTCATTCTTGTTCAGTGTTCATTATTTTTTCTACTTTCATCATGTCTTCTTTTTCTTGTGAACTTACACATCCTATAATTCTTACTTTCCACGGTCCAATTTACAAATGTTATCTCCTGCATTTAATGCAAGATTTTCTTCAGGCAAAAATGCCTTATGTTATTCCACCAAGATATACTGCACTTATTTCAACTATCTATCATTGTTTTGGTTATTCCTTATACATATTTTTTCACATTAACTTCAAAATCTTACCAAGGCTGGCAGTGCAAATATTTTACTGACTTTGTGATGTATCCTTAAAAGCCAAACAGTCCTGATTTTCCACTCACATATACAGTATACACTTTATATTTTGATACATGCATAAACTTAATCATGTATCTTATATGATATTATTTTGCCCTCTACATGATTTATATATTTTATATCTGTCTCTTGAAAACAGCAGAAGCTTATTAAAGGCAGTATCCTTTGCTAATGCAATTGTATATTTGATCATATTACCTTACATATTAGTTCTCAAAGTGTGGTTTCTGTAAATAGGGCAGAAGCTTCACTTGGTGTTACAAACCACATTTTGTTCTGCCAAATCCATATATTGAAGCCCCAATCTCCAATGTGACTATATTTGTAGATAGGGCCTTTACAGAGGTAATTAAGGATGAATGAGGTAATAAATATGGGGCCATGATCTAATAGACTTGGGATCCTTGTAATACAAATGACAAACACCAGCAATATCCCTCTTTCTGCATGTACAAAGAAGAGGTCATGTGAGTACAGAAGAAGATGGCAAACACCTATAACCAACAAACCTCAGAATGAAACCTACCTTGCAGGCACTTTGATCTTGGACTTCCCAGCCTCTACAATCTTGAGAAATAAATTTGTGATGTTTAAGCCACCCAGTCTGTGGTAATTTGATATGGCATGCTGAGCAGACTACAATAAATGGGAATTTGTTAGATAACAATTATTGGATCCCACCATAGTCCTACTAAATCAGAAGCTTTGGAGTATAAGATCGACCACCTGTAGCATAAGAAGCCCACCAGGGGACTCAATATAATCAAAAGTTTGAGAACAACCAACTTGCTGAGTATACTAGTGTATAATGAGGAATTTGAGGAATGCATTTGATTCATCAATTAGAAATATATGTCCTCAATATAGGTTTGAATTATGAATACTTTGATAGTATAAATTCTGAAGACAGTTTAACAAGGCCAGTCAATTCCATTTAACAATGGCACACCAGATAACGAGCTTTGAATGCTCCTGGATTTTACCAGTAAATCCTCATTTGGACATCTAAAACTATCTTCTTCAAACCAGGCTTCAGTTTTGTCACTGCTCATTTGTCCCTCCCATTGTTATTCTTCATTTCTTCCCTACATTTTTATAGTGTGGAAATGGCTTCAAGAGATTAGGATAATTCATTCCCCAAGTAAATAGCTTCTGGCTTTGGTCTTCACATCCAGTATTTAAAAAGCTTGAAGGCTTTTTAGAGAGTCCATGTAAGTATGAAGAAAAGGTTTCAATGGAAATCAAAATGAGTTAGAGAGAAAATATGCACCCTATTGATAGTGGCACTTTTGTTCTGAGGGCTTGGTAATATGAGAAATTGAAGAATGCCATTAGAGTTACTGACTTGAAACATATCCGACATTACTTTGTTAAAGTGTTCTGTATAGCAGAAAGAATATATATATTTTTAATAACCAGACACTTTGCCATCTTTCCTGCATAAATATGACATTAAATGTTATGGGAAAGACAATATGTAAACATGTATCATTTTGAACATTTTAAAAGAAATAATTTGCCATTTGGCCTCTTTAGCAATATCTTCTCCTAATTATAGAATACAAAAGTTGTATTTTCACAATCTGTCATTGTGTGAAAGGAACTCAAGTAAAATGCAATCCTCCTAAACACTTAAAGATTTGTAATTAAAGAACTGTCTGCCAAACAATTGAATTTATTCACAATGCAAGTCATTCACCTTCAAATGCCTTTTACCACGATAGATTGGTAGAGAAAAGTAAGAATCAAGTATTCCTTTGCAATTCATGTAACAAAATACACTAAAATCTTACACCAACTCAAAGTCTGAAAGCCCTTGAATAACTCTGTTCAAAAAACAATGTGACACAATGTTCATGAAACCCAAAAGATTTCCAAACATGGATGATTTTTTATACTTTAAAACATTCTTGAAAAGTTTCCTAGTGCAGTGTGACCTCAATATCAATTATGAGGAACTCACAAAATTTCAATAGATTGTGACTGTTGGCAGCATCTATAACTTTTTTTTTTTTTTTGTATTCCCTGAACAGGTACTTGGTACAGTAGAGAATCTCCACAATTTGGTTGAAAAATATTTGTTTCTTAGACTTTCCTAAATTAACCTTTACTAAGAAGGTGCATCTAATTAAACCAAAACAATGAATTTCAGATGGATATCATTACAAAACAAACTTGATAGGACTTTTGGAATTCTCACAGCAGTAAATCATTATACTCCTCATCAGTGCTATCAATGCTGAATCAAACTCTCAAAGCTACCTGATATTCTGTATATGTGTGTATATACACATATGTATGTATTTTTTCATCAAGTAGATATACGAATATATGAAAAAAAATACTCATCATCTCTAGCAATCAGAGAAATGAACAACTAATAAAAAAAACTACTCTAAGATACCATCTCACTCCAGTAATAATGGCAGCCATTATGAAGTCAAACAACAACAAGTGCTGGCGAGGATGCAGGGAAAAAGGTACACTCATACACTGCTGGTGGGACTGCAAATTAGTGCAGCCAATTTGGAAAGCAGTATGGAGATTCCTTTGAAAGCTGGGAATGGAACCAGTATTTGACCCAGCTATTCCTCTTCTCAGACTATACCCAAAGGACCTAAAAACAGCATAGTACAGAGCCACAGCCATATCAGTGTTTATAGCAGCACAATTAAGAATAGCTAGACTGTGGAGCCAACGTAGATGTCCTTCAATGGATGAATGGATAAAAAAATGTGGCATATATACACGACGGAATATTACTCAACACTAAAAAATAATAAGATCATGGCATTTGCAGGGAAATAGGTGGCATTAGAGCAGATTTTGCTAAGTGAAGTTAGCCAATCCCCCCCAAAAAATGCCTAATGTTTTCTCTGATATAAGGGGAGTGACTCAAAATGGGGTAGGGAGGAAGAGCATGGGAAGAAGATTACCTGTACATAGGGAAGAGGGGTGAGAGGGAAAGGGAGGGAGAAGGGGAATTGCATGGATGGTGGAAGGAGACTCTCATTGTTATACAGAATACATGTATGAAGATGTGAGGGGAAAAAAAGACTAGCATTACTCTAGATTAAGTAGAGAGAAGTGGAGGGAGGGGAGGGGAGGGGTTGGGGAGATAGGAAGGATAGTAGAATGAAACAGACATTATTATTACTGTGTGTATATATGTGAATGCATGACCAATGTGATTCTGCAACCTGTATACTCAGAAAAATGAGAAATTATATTCCATCTGATTCAAATGTATGATAGGTCAAGATCACTGTACTGTCATGTGAAACTAAGTAAAACAAATAAAAAAATACAATTGTAAAAAATCCCCACCAATGTTCACTTTTTCATTTTCGCAAGACTATTGCAAGGTATAGGCTACTGCTTTTGATGGGCCCTCCAATGGGGACAAGCAAAGGCCTCTAGAGGAAAAATGTTAGCAAATTCATGTCCAGTCTCATTTCACATCCCTTTTTTTCCTGGACCTTGGTTCATATTGATTCATATGTCTGGGTAGTCTTATGATGCTTTCATAAAATTATTGTCTGGGGCTGGGGTTGTGGCTCAGTGGCAGAGTGCTTTTTTTGCATGTGCAAGGCCCTGAGTTTGATTCACAGTGCCACATAAAAACAAATAAATAAAATAAAGGCATTATATCCAACTGCAGCTAAAACGATAAATATTAAAAAAAGTAAAATTATTGTCTGTATGTTATTTAGACTATGTAGTTTGTATTTGTATAAGGATTATTCTGATAAAAGCTATTTTTCACAACCATTAGCAGGAATCCTCATAACTATAATATTTAAAGCCATATGTACTATATAACTGATATACTTTCCTCAAATCATTAAGTTAGAACTATGTTTCCCCCGCCAAAGATTATGGTTTTTAAAAATGTTTTCTACACTGATGACGTTCTCAATTATCCACTAGGCCTCCCTTTTATATTATAAATACTAGAAAACATATTGTTCATATTCCAAAGTCTCCCATTTCTCTCTCCTAGTTCCTGTGAGCTAGGAGATCCTTAAGAATTCATTTCACATTCTAGGCAGAAAAAAAAAGAAAAGAAAAGAAAAAAGAAAGAAAGAAAGAAAAATAGAAAAATAAAGGTGAAGGAACTTTTTTATGCTACCTAAGACTCTTACTTTTTTTCAGGAAATAGTTTCCTAGAACCCCTGCACAGTAATTTCTGCTTTTATCCTGTTGGCTAGACATAAGACAAGACTACACATAGAAGAAAAAAAAGCAAGCTAGCCTGGGAATGTATTCATTCTTTAAGAAACACAGGGGTAACCTGTAATTAATTACAGCCTTAATACAGTCAAAGCAAGTGATCTACTACTGAGCTACATCCCCCAAAATATTTTTTTTTGCCAAACCCAGTGTCTGAGTAGATTCTTACAGTCACCCAAATTTTTGCATAGAGTAAATTGTTATAGTGTTACACATCCAAATTCATGAGAAATAATTGGCTTTAATAATATTATTTCATGGGACTTTCAGCAGCATTGTTCTTCCTTTTCATGAAATTTCTAGCCATTTTTTAAAAGGCCATGATGAATGACTGAACTGGCATTGGTGGGTGAATTTAAGAATAGGATAGAAAATTGAATCCAGACAAAAATATGTACTTTATGTGTCATTGCAGCTTCAAATAATAATGGAGATAAAGAGCACCTATGAAAACCCCACAGCTGGCATCACACTAATCATAAGACTGAATGTCCTCAGATTGAGATCAGATACAAGACAAGGATGTCTGTTCTAACCACTTCTATTACACATTATTCTAGAAATTCTAGCTATTGCAGTATAAAAAAAGTAAAGTTACCAGGTTAAAAAGGAAGAATTAAAGTTATATTTGTTTTCTAGGAAAAAAAAAAAAGAAATCAACAAAAACTTCTGGAATGAGGATGAGACATCTACATTAAGATGGTGGAATAGAGGAGGTTGCTTTCCAAGCTACTCCATTGCATGAGACCAGAAAAGCAGATAAACAGTTTCTCAATAAGGTGGGTGAAAATAGGGGTTTTACTAACATTTAATTCTGGACACTCAGAAAAGTGAAGAAACTCATAAGTTTAGACATAATAAAATAAAAGAAAAAAATCTACTGCTGGCAGCCAGTGGCCACTGGAGATAATGCACCATGGGAAAATTGGGGAAGGGAACTAAGAAAGCCTGCATTTCAGGGGGCACCATAGCATGTCTTGGTATAGAGAAATCAGAGATAAAGGAAACTGTAGAACTGATCAAGAAGGTGAGCTACACTATATTCTTATGTGGGAAAGATGCCCTGCATCTCCCAGTTGTCTGCCGAGAGCCAAGGCAGAAGCCATATTCTCATCATGCTTCAAAATCATAGTTGTGGGATAAATCCCAGGTGCCCATATCTATATAATCTGAGCTGGGCCTGAAAACCAGACCAGGCATAGGAGAAATATACATGCCAAGAGTGTTTTACCCAGGGGGATATGTGTCATTGAGACCCAGGAGGTCCTGGGTCCCTCTCACCCTCTGAATCTGATGGCCTGCAGAACCAGCTGGGCAGGCCAGAAGTTCAATCTGGTGGGTGGGAGTGACCGTGTGCTCTGGGACCGAGCCCAGAGGCTGGGAAGGATAAGGTCTGATGGTGGCAGAGGGAGTGAAGTATTGACACCTCTGCCACATGATTAGGGAACCCAGAGAAGAACCCTGGGATACAGATTCCCAGTGTGGATCAGCAGCTGCCAGGATCTGGAGGTGTGCTGATTCAAAATCTTCAGATCAATTGCCATTCAATGAAATACCTGGGCATGAGACCAGAAAAGCAGATAAACAGTTTCTCGCTAACACTAAGGTGGGTGAAAAGAGGGGTTAACTAACTTGACCTAAACCTCACCCTCAGGAGCTCCACTTACAGGATCTCCTCTCACAGAACTCTACAGCAAACCCAACCTGAAACTGGAGGAGAAAACACTCTCCAACCTGCCCCACCTCATACTGCCAAGAAAGAAGCCAAGAATTTTTGAACTTCAACTGGAAATGCACAAAGAACACAAAAAAGGAAGGCCTTGACAGCCTATGGCTACAACTCTTGTGCCCAGTGCATATCTCAAGAAAAAATGGAAACACATTTGAGAACAGACAATAAACATATACTCTCATTGACAATTTTTGACTAATGTAATGAAAATAATTCCTTAATTTTTCATCAAGAATTTTTTATAATTTTATTTTAGAAGATTTTTTCTTCCTCCCCTCTCTTTTTTAACATTTGTTTACTTTTATTTATTTATTTTAATGTGGTACTCAGGATCAAACCTGGTGCCTCATATGTGCTAGGCAAGCACTGTATCACTGAGCCACAACCTCAGGCTTCTCTCTCTTCTTTCTCTCTCTCCTGTTTCATCAGTTGTGTACTGAACAGCTTTTGGACATTTGTACATATACATATTTGTCTCTCTTTCCTCATTTCTAACTTTTGAAAATAGCTATTTTCCATGACCCTGTCTTTTGAGGGCTAGGATTTTTGATTAGTGTATTTTGGTTTTTGGTGTTGTATTGTTTTTCATGTTACTATTTCTCTTGATTCTTTTTCTCTCTTTTCTTTTGCTGATTGCCAAATTCTATTCTCTCTTTCACTCTTCCTTTAATATTTTTATTTCTACATTCTCTTCTCCTCCTTCATATTCATCACATCCTACATTTCTTCTGAATTCACTCTGTTTACCTTTTGAAATAGCAAACCCTTTTTGAAAACTTACTGTTTTACTATTGGCAATTGTTTATCATATTATTTGTTTGTTGAACCCATTAGTAGTGTAGATGCATAATAGAAACTAAGTATATAGCTTAATGCTGTATATTGTTTGCATTGGATGTTGTTATTATTTGTATCCCCCTAAGCTGTGAGGTACTAGAAACCTTCAGGGACACTATAAGTTCATAGGGTAGAAGCTTTGCTGACTCAGATTCATATTGATAAATGGGTAGACATGCAAATAATATGAAAATAAAGGAAGCAAACCATCCCAAACAACCCAAAATACCTCAATAACAGAATCCTTTGAATCCACAGTGGAGGAAATAGAGAAGAAATTTTAAACGTTCATAGTCAAAATGATCCATAAAGTAAAAGATGAAGAGTAAAATCAGAGAGAAAATACAGGAAGTGGAACATCACTTCAATAAAGAGAGAGATTCTGAAAATGAAAAAAAAATGAATCCTTGAAATGAAGAAATCAATAAACAAAATTAAAAATTCAATGAAAAGAAACATCAATAGATCACTTGGAAGATACAATTTCAGGCAATGAAGACAAAATATATAATCTTTTAAATAAAGTTGATCATGGAGAAAAGATACTAAGAGATTATGAACAGAACTTTCAAGAAATATGGGATAACATGGAAAAGTCCCAACATAAGATTTGTTGGGATAGATGAAGGCTTTGAAATACAAACTAAATGAAGTACAATCTTTCCAATGAAATGTTATCAGAAAGTTTCCCCAATCTTAAGAATAAAATGGAAAATGATATACAGGAGGAAACAGGACTCTAAACATACAAAATTATAACAGACCCACAACAACACACATTATTATAAAAATTTCTAACATACAGAATAAGGATAGACTTTTAAAGAGTGCCAGAGAAAAATGCCAGGTCACATTTAAGGGGAAACCAATTTGGATTTTAGCTTATTTCTAAACCCAGACCCTAAAAGCTAGGAGATCTTGGAAAAATATGCACCAAGACCTAAAAGACAATGGATGCCAACCAATAATACTACACCTGACAAAATTAAACTTTAGATTTGAAGATGAAATAAAACCTTCTGTGATAAACAAAAGTTAAAAGAATTCATTCACAAATAGAAAACCTTCACTACAAAATATACTCAATAAAATATTTCATGAAGAATCAATGAAAAATAAAATTGAAAACCAGAAAAGAGTAAAACTACACTAGAATAGTTAATCAAAGAAAAAACTGACTCAAATTAAAAACTAGAAACAAATCCAAATGACAGGGAATAAAAATCACCTCTCAATAATAACATTGAATGGCCTACATGTATCAATCAAAAGATATAGGCTGGCAGATTGGATTAAAAACAAGACCTAACAATATATGGTCTCCAAGAATCACCTCATAAGCAAAGATATCCACAGACTGAAGGTGAACGAATGGGAAAAACATGTCATACACATGGATCGCATAAGGAAGCAGGGATTTATATCCTTATAGTGCTTGAAGTCCTTTAAAATTGACTTCAAGTCAATTAGAAGAGACAAAGAAGGTCATTTAATGTTGCTTAAGTGAATTATATAACAACAAATAATAATCATACATATTTATGACCAAAATAATGGAGCATCTATGTACATCAAACAAACCTTCTTAATATCAAGAATAAAATAGATCACAACACAATAATACTGGTGACTTTTTAAAAACTTTATTTTATTTATTTTTTATGTGGTGCTTAGTATAAAACCAGTGCCTCATACCTGCTAGGCAAGAGCTCTACCACTGAGCCACACCTTAGCCCCTACTGTGTCTTGAGTGATGAATAAGTTATGGGTCTTTGAAATTCCCAGAGACAGAGGCTGACACCTTCCTTGGGAATCTCTCAGTGCAAAAGTGCCAAGAATACTGTCCATTTGTATGATGACACCCTGTTCAAAGGGAAATACCATGGTTGCCAAGGGGTTTATCAGTTCATGAACCAAGATTCAGGTGCCAGCCACCCAGGAGTGGAGAATTGTGGATGCAAGCTGATTACTTAATTGGGTGTTCAAATTTTTTATCCTGGTTCTGTTTTAAAGTAATTTTCTCACATTGAATCCCTTTGATGTGAAAACATATATAATAAACGTGTGGAGCCTGCTCATTGTCAGTCCTCCTCCATGAGCGGTCAGCTAAACCACTGGGTCCTGCTTTTCTCTAATTTTGTGTTTGTTTGTCTTTTTCCAATTCACTCATCAGTTTGGTTCAGGGAAACTGAGAAAACCTCGTGCCAGCCTCAATACTGCTGGGGAAGTAGTATCGCCTCTTACATTACTGAATAGATCTTCCAAACAAAAAATAAATAGAGAAGCTATAGAACTAAAATATACACTTAATAACTTAAGGTAGTTATAGACTTAACAGACATCTATGGAATGTTTCATCTATCAATGACTGAACACAATTTTTCTTAGTAGCACATGGATCATTTTCTAAATTAGAACAAATCTTAGACCCCAAAGAAACTCTTAACAAATAAAAAATACAGATGATACCTAGTAATCTATCAGATCATAATCTAATGAAAT
Source organism: Marmota monax (assembly GCF_021218885.2). Classification (NCBI taxonomy): domain Eukaryota; kingdom Metazoa; phylum Chordata; class Mammalia; order Rodentia; family Sciuridae; genus Marmota; species Marmota monax. Next base: position 5,138,235 of record NW_026694772.1, read on the forward strand.
TATAAATCAATGGCATGATAAAAAATAGAAGCTACTCTAACACCTGGATACTACATAAAACACTGTTGAATGATGAATGGATAGCACAAGAAATCAGGGGTGAAAACTAAAAATACTTAGAGGTAAATGAGAATAGTGATACAACGTATCAAAATTGCTGGGACACTATGAAGGCATTTCTAAGAGAAATGTTCATAGTATTGAGCTAATTCATTAAAGGAATACAAAGACACCAAATAAATAATGTAAAGTTACATCTTGAAGCCCTAGAAAAAGAATAACAAGTCAATGCTATAATCAATAGAAGACAGAAATAATTAAAATCAGAGTCAAAATCAATGACACATATATGCCAGATTTTTAAATAAATCTGAAATTAAAAAAACAATTCAACAAATCAATGAAACAAAAAAGTTAGTTCTTTGAAAAAATAAACAAAACTTATAAACCCTTAACCTAGCTAAACAAAAGGAAGAGGGAAAAAACTCAAATTATAAAAATTTGTGATGAAAAAGGAAATATCACCATGGACACTACCAAAACCCAGGAGATCATCAGAAACTAGTTTGAAAATTTATACTCCAATAAATTACAAAATCTTGAAGACATTGACAAATTTCTAGAGACATATGACCTCACCAAATTGAACCAGGAGGACATAAAAAATTTAAACAGATCAACTCCAAGTCATGAAATTGAGGATGCCGTCAAAGCCTACCACCAAAGAAAAGCCCAGGACTTCATGGATTCTCAGCCAAGTTTTACCAGACCTTTAAAGAAGCACTAACACTAATCTTCCTCAAATTATTCCATCAAATAGAAAATGAGGGAATCCTTCCAAACTCATTCTCTAAAGCTACTATCATCCTGACACCAAAACCAGACAAAAACACATCGTGAAAATTCCAGTATCTATTCCTGATGTATATAGATGCAAAAATTATTAATAAAATACTGGAAAATCACATAAAAACACACATTAAAAAGATGGTGCACCATGCTCATGAGGATTTCATCCCAGGGATGCAAGGTTGATTCAACAAATAGAAATCAATAAATGTAATTTGCCACATAAATAGACTTAAAAACAAGAATCACGTGATTATCTTAATAGATGCAGAAAAAGCATTTGACAAAATACAGCATCCATTTATGTTTAAAACATTAGAAAAATTAGGGATAGTAGGAATATACTTCAACATTATAAAAGCTATACACAACAAACCCAATGCTAACATCATTCTAAACAGAGAAAAACTGAAAGCATTCTCTCTAAAACGTGGAACAAGACAGGGATGCCTCTTTCACCACTTCTATTCAGCATAGTCCTGGAAACTCTAGCCAGAGTAATTAGGCAAAGGAAAGAAATTAAAAGGATACAAATTGGAAAAGAAGAGCTCGAACTATCTCTATTTGCTGAAGACATGATCCTATATTTAGAAGATCCAAAAATTCCACCAGAAAACTTCTAGAACTCATAAATGGATTCAGCAAAGTAGCAGGATACAAATAATCACCCCTAAATCAATTGTATTCCTGTACACCAATGATGAATCAGCTGAAAGAGAAATTACAAAAAAAAAAAAAACTACATCATTCACAATTTCTTCAAAAAATACTTGAGTATCAGTTTTACAAAAGAAGTGAAAAGGGGCTCGAGCGGTAGCGCACTCGCCTAGCATGCGTGCGGCCCGGGTTCGATCCTCAGCACCATGTACAAAACAAAGATGTTGTATCCACCGAAAACTAAAAAAATAAATAAACATTAAAATTTTTTAAAAAAATTCTCTCTCTCTCTCTCTCTCTCTCTCTCTCTCTAAAAAAAAAGTGAAAGATCTCTACAATGGAAACTATAGTACATTCATTTTAGTCAACTTTATTGCTTCTGTGACAAAAGGACCCATTCATATTAACTGTAGAGCAGGCAAAGTTTATTTGAGGGCTCCAGGTTTCAGAGGTCTTAGTCCACAGAAGGCTGGCTTCATTCCTCAAGGCTAAGATGAGGCAGAACATTGTGGCAGAAGAGTGGGATGGAAGGAAGCAGCTCACATGATTAGAGAGAGAGAGAAAGAGAGAGAGACTCCAATTGCCAGATACAAAATATGTACCCCAAAGCCACACCCTCACTTCCCACCTCCTCCAGCCACACCCTACCACTTCAGTTACCACTCAGTTAATCCCTACAAGGGGATGAATTCACTGATTTGGTTAAAACTCTCACAACCCAATCATTTCTCCTCTGAACACTTCTTGCATTATCTCACACGTGAGTTTTTGGGGGACACCTCATATCCAAACTATAACAATGCAAAAGAAAGAAATTAAAGAAGACCTTATAAGATGGAAAGCTCTTTCATGTTCTTGGATAGGCAAAATTATTTTTTTCAAAGTGGCTACATTATCAAAAACACTATACAGGTTTAATGTAATTCCTATCAAAATTCCAATGACATTCTTCATAGAAATAGAAAAAGCAGTCATAATTTGGAAAATACCCAAATACCCAAAGCAATCCTTAGTGTGAAAACTGAAGCAGGAGGCATCACAATTGGTGTCCTTAAACTGTACTAGAGATCTATAGTAACAAAAACAACATGGTATTGGCACCAAAACAGGCAGGAAGACCAATGGAATAGAAAAGAAGACATAGAGTCAAACCTAGCTAAATACAAATATGTCATACTAGACAAAGGCATCAAAAATATACATTGGAAAAAATATAGCCTCTTCAACAAATCATGCTGGGAAAACTGGAAACCCATATGTAGTAGAATAAAATTCAACCTCTATCTCTCACCCTGAACAAAACTCAACACTAAGTGAATCAAAGACCTAGAAATTAGACCAGAAACCCTGCACCTACTAGAAGAAAATGTAGGGTCTAAACTCCAATGTGTTGGCTTAGGAACTGACTTCCTCAACAAGACTACTAAAGTGCAAGAAGTAAAATAAAAAACAATTCATGGATGTTATTAATCTAAAATCCTTCTTCACAGCAAAGGAAATAATCAAGAATATGAAAGGAGGGTGTACAGAATGGAAGAGAATTTTTAGCCATATGCACTTCAGAGAAGGCAATAATTTATAGGATACACAAAGGACTCAAAAAACAGTGCCAAAAAACCCCTTCAATAAATAAATTGGCAAAGGAACTAAACAGACACTTCTCAAAAAAGAAGAAATATAAATGGTCAACAAATACATGCAAAAAATGTCAACATCTCTAGAAATTAGAGAAATGCAAATTAAAACTATGCTGATATTTACCTCAATCCAGTCATAATGGCAATTATCAAGAGTACATGTAACAAAAAATGCTGGCAAGAATGTAGGGATAAGGGTACACTCAAACATTGCTGGTGGGACTGCAAACTGTTGCAATCACTCTGGAAAGCAGAATGGAGATTCCAAAAAAAAACAAAAAAAAAAACTAGGAATGGAAGTACCATTTGATCCAGTTATTCCATTCTTTGGTCTATATTCAAAGGATTTAAAATCAGCATACTACAGTGAGGCAGCCACATCAATGTTTATAGCAGCATAATTCCCAATAAGCTATGGAACTAACCTAGATGCCTATCAACAGATGAATGGATGAAGAAAATATGGTTTATATGCACAATGAACTATCACTCAGTCATAAAAAATAATAACTTTTGCCAGTAAATGGATATATCTGGAGACTATCATGCTAAATGAAATAAGCCAATCCCTAAAACACAAAGGTTGAAGTTTCTCTCTGATATGTGGATGCTAACCCACAATGGAGATGGGGTATGGATAGAAGTTCAATGGATTACACAAAGGGGAATGAAAGACAGTAGAATAGGAAAGACAGTAGAATGAATCTAACATAACTTTCCTATGCACATATATAAATACACCAGTAAATCTCAACATTGTGTACATACAGAAGACTAGGATACTAATTAGAATAACATATATTCCATGTTTGTATAAACATGTCAAAGTAGATTCTACTATTATATATTACTAAGACAAACAAATTAAATCTTTAAAAAAATGATGATGAGAATACCAAGGTGTCAGGGCACAAGATAAAATAAAAAATAACAATTGTGTTTCCATATACTAGCCACAAATGATCCAAAGTTGAAATTAAGAAAAAAATTCCAACCACAACAGCATCAAAATGAAGAAAATATTCAAGTTATAGGACTCAAACTTCCTGTTTCAATCATACTACAAAGTTAAAATTATCAAGACTGCCCAATGCTAGTATAAGGATAAGACTATGTATAGACCACTGGAATACAACCAAAAGTCCAGAAGTCAACTCACATATTTATGCCAATTCATTTTTTTAACTTTTTTAGTTATATGGATTCAATGCCTTTATTTGTTTTTATGTGGTGCTAGGATTAAACCCAATGCCTCACACTTGTGAGACAAGTGCTCTACCACTGAGCTATAACTCCAGCGGGGCCAATTCATTTTTAAAAATATTTATTTATTTTTTTAGTTGTAGTTGTCAATACCTTTATTTATTTATTTAGTTTTATGTAGTGCTGAGGATTGAACCCAGGGCCTTGTTCCTGCTATGTGAGCACTCTCCCACTGAGCCACAAACCCAGCCCCACTGGCCAATTCATTTTTGACAAAGATATTAAGACTATTTTGATAAAGTGTAACCATTTCCACAAATTGTGCTGTTATAATTAAACATTCACATGAAAACAAGTGAATTTAGACTGTCAACATCACACCACATTTAAAATTGATTTCAAAATAAATCATTGACATTTTAGTAGCCAAAACTACTGAACTTTTATGAAAAAACAGGAGAAAATTTCTGTGGTCTTTTTTTTTTTTAAGAGAGAGAGAGAATTTTTTAATATTTTTAAATTTTTTTTTTTTTTTTTAGTTTTTGGCGGACACAACATCTCTATTTGTATGTGGTGCTGAGGATCGAACCCAGGCCGCACGCATGCCAGGCAAGTGGGATAACCGCTTGAGCCACATCCCCAGCCCAATTTCTGTGGTCTTTAATTTGGCAACATTCTCAGCACACCAAAAGCATGATGTGTAAAAGACACATTTGATAAGCTGGACTCCATAAAATTCAAAACTTTGGTGCTGAAAAAGACACCATTGAGAAAATGAAAAGAAGTTCCAGGTTGTGAGAAAATATTTGCAGGTCATATATTTAATAAAGGACTTGTATTCAGATATCTACTTTCACAACTCATTAATAAAAGAACAACCCTAATTAAAATAATGGACAAAAACTATGTAGACATTTCATCAAAAAATATGAATTGCTAACAGGGATATGAATAGGTGCTTATTATTGTTAGTCATTAGGGAGGAAAAATTATATCCACATTGAGAAATCATTGTACACCTACTAGAATAAATATTGAAAAAGAAGAAAATCCTAAGCATTTTTAAGGATATAGGGACTCTCATGCATTGCTGGTTCCCACTTTTAGAAAGAAGTTTAGTTTTGTCTTAAATAGTTGTATATAAACCTCATACATTCCATCAATTGTACTCCTAAGACTCTATGAATGAGAAATGAAAACATGCCCACACAAAGACACATAAGTAAATGTTTATACCAGCATTACTCATAATAGAAAAAAATAGAAATTACCCAATGTCCATGGACTGGTGAATGGAAAAACAAAATGGTATATACTCATAAATTCAATACTATTCATCATTAAACTGGAACAAATAATAGTTTATATATATATATATATATATATATATATATATACAACATGAATGAATCTCAATCACATTTTATTGAAAGAAAAAGTAGATGCGAATAAATTGTATCTGATTTCATTTATAAAAATATCTTAAAGGGCAAATATGTACAGAGAGAAGATCAGTGGTTACCTTTGGCTGTAGGAGGGAGTCAGTATTAAATGTAAATGGGAATGAGATAAATTTGGGGAATGATGGAAATGTTCTACTAAATTATAGAGATAGTTGCATAGTACTGTTAATTTACTATAATTATTTACTAATATTATTGCATTACATACATAAATGGTTGAATTTTACAGTATATGTATTATACCTCAATAAAGCTATTAAAATAATAGTTTTTGGCCTATGTATATTAAGTAACTATGGATTTTACTGTTACTTTAAGACCACTTGTTTGCATAGCTTTAAACAATGGCTAAAAACTCTTGAGGATATTATAAAGGTAGTTTGAAGTTTTAGTTAACTCATATTTGCATAGAATTGATATTCCTGAATGACAAGTCCTATTAGGGAATAATAATCATAGTCTATATTATATTCTCAATCACTTTGGGATACAAAATATTTTATCCATTTAATGTTCTTTCTGTAAGTCCTTGTCTGGTGAGGTCTCACAACTTTTGTGAGAATTGAAACAAATGAATAAAGTTACACCTTATTCTTTCTCCTTTAAGAGATAAAATCTTCTCTGAGAAACTATATATTGCCTTAAAAATGTCCTCATTCATTCCTACAATGGCTTTTACAGTGAAAAGTAAGTCTAAAAACAGACACAGTCATTTTGTTATTTCAAAATTTTGCTTGCTTCTTACATTTCAAGAATTGATTTCAACATAGAAACTAGAAGGAATTACCTGATCATTTTAGCTTGGTAATATGTTAGTATGACATTTTTAATGATGCATTTATAATATCCATAAAATATGTAAAATTTACTATTGAGTGAAAAATACACTTCAAATGGACAGATAAAAAGCATTCTACTTCAAGGAATGCTGGAATTAGAAGTGCATTAAGCTTGATTAAAGTGGTCATGTCTTTCACTTGAAAAATAGGAAAAAAAAAATACATGTCACATATGTTTCTTTCTCCCTAAAATGTTTATTCTACATTTTTTCCAGATTTAGAAAGATCTTTAAAATATCAATGATTTCAAAAGGAAAAATAAATATACTGAATATTGAATATAGAAAGTCAACTGAATAGAATTCACTATCACATTCTTGGTTATCTGGATAGTTTCCTTCAAACTAATTTCCTGTTTATAAATTTTGTATAGGGTTAAAACTAGATTTTTGTTGTGAACTTTAAATTTGTCATTAAGTATAGACTGTCACTACATATCATTGTTAGATTCTAGAATTTAGAATACTTTTAAAAGTGCCATATAAATCCATGTAGTACCTCTTCAAAAAAGGAGAAGGTTGATTGTGTTAATGAATCAAGAGCAAATACCAGCGATTTAATTGTACTTACGGGATAATGAAATACTAGTCCAATTTAAATTGTTAACCATCTAAAACGTCTTTCTTTGACTCACAGAATACTTATTAGAGTTGAAAATATAGAGGGTATGTGCAAAATATGTATTTATTTATTCAACAATCATTCATGTAGTGACTATTATCCATTAGATTATTAGGGTGGCTGAGAAAAAAAATTGATGGTAGTTAGATGTCACTATTTTTTATAAGGTGGGAGGAAATATCTTTCTAAATTGGTAACATCTGAGCATCAAAATTAAGAGGAATAAGCTATGTAGTTATCCCAACCCGGGGAAGAAAATCTGTGAAGTCTCTGAGGTGGAAATGCACTGGGGACCCACTGTATTAAGAGCAAGAAAAGCTGGGAGGAAAGCAGATGAGGAGATAAATGTGAATCAAATATTTTCCCTAATATATGGGGACATTTTCTTTGTTAATATTCATTGCTTTCTCCCCAAGCCCCTCCACTTTCACAACTCACAGCATTAAATCATTGATTTTTAACTCTAACAGTTGAATACCAGAGTAACTCATCATTTAAAAGGCTTAAGTAAAAATTAGTAGCACATGGATGATCCAGGAGAAGAGTTTGTCTTCCCTAACTAGTTTGCATTTCATTTTTAAATGTTGCTTTCCAAAAGTAGACCATAAAGCATTTTAAAGCTACAACTGTACTCCTAGCTTAAATTTTTATAAGGATATCTCATCATAGCTGGGCCTGTAATACCAGTGGTTTGAGAGGCTGTGGCAAGAGAATTATGAGTTCAAACCCAGCATCAGCAAATTAGTGTGGCCCTAAGCAACTCTGTGAGACCCTGTCTCTAAATAAAATATTAAAAATGGCTGGAGATGTTGCTCAGTGGTCAAGCACATCTGTGTTCAATCCCAATAACAACAACAACAACAAAAGAATTCCTCATCACATAATCTCTCCCAGTATTCAAGGAAGTAAAGCAAACATACAAACAAAAACTTAAGAAAACAAAAAGTCACAAGGAGTACTACAATACAATGTCAGAGGTATAAAATATAAAATACACCAAGGAAATTACTTGCTTAGTTTGTCACAATACTGAGAATACTGATTAAAGGGAAACTTCTCAACAAAGTTAGAGAAAACTTGATGTTTTACAAAACAAGTTATTGAGGCATGGTGTGTTTTATCCTAGAATATGAGACTGCAATTTTATCCTTTGTTGGGGAAACACTTCTGGAAACACAAAAGGGTTGGGTGGTTTCTTAATCATTGTTTTCCAGGAGCACAGTGATCAGGAAACTCTCAATATTATCAGGGTGCAATCCAAGAGTGAGAGCCAAAGAAGGAAAAATAGAATTCTGGGTAAGTGTTGAGGAGCCCTTTATTTCACCCACCTGAGCTCCAAAAAACAATACTGTTTGGTAAATTGAAATATATTCTAGGAATGTTTAACAAAATCCAAAATTTGGAAAAATGGAAAGAAAGTGAGTATTCTTTTTTTATTTGTTCTTTTTAGATATATATGACAGTAGAGTGTATTTTGACGTATTATCTATACATGGAATATAACTTATTCTAAGTAGGATCCCATTCCTATGGTTGTACATGATGTGGTAGTAGATTCACATAGGAATATAGAAAAGTTTGAAAGTGAGTATTCTTATCAAAAGGCTCCCTGGGGAAAAAGTGAAACATAAAGCTGACCCTTTTTTATGGAAGTGATGACTGTAAGCCTCACCAAATAGAAGCAAATTAGAATTTTGAGGTCTGAAAACAGCAAAAGTTCTCAGCAGGAACATTCCAGCCTACCAGCAGCCTAAGGTCATGACCCTAGTACAATCCAGAACCTTTTCCAAATTCCTGTCTGGAAAAGCTCAGGGTTGTCAAAAGAACTAGTTGTTTGTTCTAGGCAAGATGGGCCCCTGATTTCCCTTTCTTAGCACATTTACTAAAAAAAAGGGCTACCATTGTGAATACTTCCTCTGTGCTTTTGAGATGTATATTCACGATCTACAACTCAGCTATATTTTTCTCAAGGACCTGAAAGCCTTTTTTTTTTTTAAATGAAAAGAGGATCCTCTTTCTTCCACTCTTTTTTTCCACTTTTTTCCACTCTTCCATGCATTGTTCCTCTCTTTTCTTGTCCTTCCCTTCTCCCCCTCATTTCCCTCATCCCCCTTCTATTTCCATGGGATCCCAACATTGTTTCCCTATTTTAATCTAGCTTCTACATATAAGCAAAAACATTTGTTTAAAAGTCTATCTTTTCTTCAATGTATGTTTTTGGAAACTTTGTTGAGTATCACATGATTCTCTCTCTCTCTCTCTCTCTCTATATATATATATATATATATGTATTTGCCTCCATGTCTTCTATGCTGTTCCATTGGCCTTCATGTCTATTTTGGTGCCAATATCACACTGTTTTGGTTACTATAGCTCTGTAGTATAATTTGGGGTCTGGTATTGTGATGCCTCCTGCTTCACTCTTCTTTCTCAGGATTATTTTTACACTTCTGGGTCTTTATTTTTTTTCATATACATTTTGGGACTCTTTTTCTAGTTCTGTGAAGAATTTCATGGACATTTTGATGGGGATTGTACCGAATCTGTATAATGCTTTTGGTAGTATGGGCATTTTGACAATATTTATTCTGCCTATCTAAGAACTTGGGAGGTCTTTCAATTTTCTAAGGTCTTCTTCGAATTCTTGCTTCAAAGAAATTAGAGATGAAAAAGGAGATATTGCCACAGATACTTCTGATGATTCCAGAGAATCATCAGAAACTATTTTGAAAATTTATACTCCAAAAAACCGGAAAACACAACCATATTGACAAATTTCTAGGCACATATGACCTAAACAAGTTGAACCACGAGGATATAGAAAATCTTAACAGACCAATATCAAGCCGTGAGATAGAAACAGCAGTAAAAACTTTCCAACTAAGAAAAGCCTAGGACTAGATGGATTCTCAACTGAGTTCTATCAAACTTTAAAAGAAGAACTAATACCAATCATTCTCAAATTATTCCATGAAATAGAAAGGGAGACAACACTGCCAAATTCATTATATGAAGCTAATATAAAAATCTAGACAAAGACACATCAAGGAAAGAAAGCTTCAGGCTAATATCCCTGATTAACATAGGTGCAAAAATCCTTAATAAAATATTGGAAGATTCAACTTAAAAACACATTAAGATAGTGAGGGGCTGGAGTTGTGGCTCAGTGATAGAGAGCTTGCCTGGCATGTATGAGGCCCTGGGTTCAATCCTCAGCTGTGCTTATAAATAAATACATAAATAAATAAATATCTATTGAAAATTGAAAAATATTTAAAAAATAAAATAAAAATAAGATAATAAACATTGATCAAGTGGGGTTCTTCCCAGGGAGGCAAAGTTATTTCAACATACACAGATCAATAAATTTAATTTACCACATAAATACAGTTAAGGATAAGAAACACATGCCCATCTCAATAGATACAGAAAAAGAATTTGACAAATTCAGGCACTCATTCAGGTTAAAAATACTGAAGAAACTAGGGATGGAAAGAACTTACCTCAAGAACTTAAAGTCTATATATGACAAACCCAAGGCAAACTGAAAGAATTTCTTGTAATTGCATTTAAAGTGGCCAATGCTTTATAATTTTCCACTTCTCTGACTCTACTTTAGCATATCCAGTTTGTACTCTGTCCTGATACTCTCTTGTTCTCTCTTTCAAACATCCATTCAAATTGAAATGGAGTTCAGCTCTTTTCCCTAATGTTAGTAGTTACTGAATAAAATCTATTTTTATGACTTTAAGTAATAATCTGCTTCCTTTTTCTTTGATATGCTTATTCTTTTATGGAAATGGTATATATTACTTTTCACATAGGAGAAACAAACACTAACTAGTCCTTTAGCAAACTCTCAGAAGAGTGAGCTTTGCTTAAGGAATTTTAACAAGATATCACTGCCTGAACTGTACTTTCTTTCCCCTTCTATGAACACAAATTGTAAAAGCAGAAGGGAGTAAAGGGTGGAGGTGGAGTGGGAAGGGGGTTACATAACCTTTCTCAAATTTAAGCTCCAAGTAAAGCAAACATGTATTTTGTATTGTAGGAAAGGTGTTAAAAAGATATCTACATAATATCAAGGTGAAAGAGACATAAAGATAGGTGCTGAAGTGCCATGAAGATGAAGAGAAACAGCATGATAACTATGAAAAAGGAAGGAAAGAAAATGAAGAAAGGCAGGAAGAGCTGAAGGTTTTGAAAAAGAGAAATTACCAATCTGAGAAAAAAAATATAGATCTAAGAGAAACTAATTTCCCACCCATGGTTTGCATTATAAAATAATACATGAATTCAATACAACTAGAGCTTAAAATGAGATGATTAATGTAATGAGATTTAAAAAATGGAGATTTTAGATCATAAGAAATAATGAATTGAGGATCAAATAGCATTCAGAACAAATAAACTTGCAATAAATATTCTAAAGGGGACAGATTCAAAAAGACTAAAAACTGAATTACTAACATGAAGAGATGACTGTTATAACCATACTGAATGCAGATAAAAATATTTTTTAAAAGGTAATAAAATCATAAAAGAAAAACTAAGATACAGTGGGTGGACAGCTATGATTCAAAATAAAACAATATGTGTACCTGAAGTAGAGAATCTAACAAAGTCTTAAACATATAAAAATTCCCTGAAATAAAAAACCAATCTAAAGTTGGAAAAAGCACTATATTCCAGGAAACACTGAGACATATCCTGGTTAAATTATTTAAATTGAAGGATAAAAAATTCTTTAGTCATCCAGACATAAAAGTTGAATCACTTTAATGAGGAAAAATCCAGACCAATGGCCACTGAAGGAAACTTTAACTGAAAAATGTATTATCAGATAAGGAATCATTGCAGTATGAAGACTGTAACCATTTCCAGTATAAAAGAATCAAGGAAGTAGAATACTCATAAGCCCTTTTTGTAGTGTTTTGTGTTTAGGGATAAATGATTTATATCACACTACATTATTGAAATCCAGAAAATTTTTAAAAATAAAATAAGGATCCTATAAAAGAATGGATGAAATAAATTAAATGTAAAATCAATTTCTAATAAAAATTAATATTAAATAATTGTGGGAGCTAAGGTCCCTGAATAGAATATAAACTGCAAATATTGACAGTATAAAGTTAGTATAGAGATTAACAGTTAAGTATGAAAGAGTACTAAGATCCTCAACTTTAACAGTGAAGAGTTGAACAATATTGTCTTAATTGATGTAGGGATAAAAATTGTAATGGTCCCAGGATTTTAATAATTTTTTCATGATCTATTTCTGACACTTAGAAGGCTCTTTTTGATATAATATCTTCTGCAGAAAGAAACCATTTATTTGATGAGAATGGATTTTTGTTTTGTTTTCAGTTGACTTTTTCTTGAATTTCAAATAAAATCAAATTTAATTTAAAAATAAAAATAGAAATTATATTAATCATTGTTAATATGATTAGAACAATATTCAACTGTTGTTCTTGATCACTTTCACTGATCTAATTTTTCCCCAGTCATATTTTTTCCAGTTTTCATTTTGATTTTAAATAAGAATGACTAGTGAAACTTAACACAGAATTCAGGTACAGATTTTAAGGATCAATAATAAATACTATTAAATCAAGTATATGTTAATGTATAAGGATGAATGTGCATGAGGAATTTAAAAGATGCTTGAAAACAAACTAAAGAAAATATAAAAGGTCTCTACTACTAAAATACAGGTATTTTATATGGAATATATGTTATTCATGGTACATGTCACTTGTGAAATTTAATATATAAACACAAATATATTTTATTTCATATTTACTTGCTCTTGAGAAGTCAACTCCATTATATTTTAAATTGAAAGCTTGCCCTCTTTTATTACCAAAAGTAATAGAGGTCATCTAAGAACTCAGTAATAATGCAAGTAGAGTTGCATGAAGTATAAGTTAACTGAATGACTCCTAAAAAGTTTATTTGATAGCCACCCTCCAGCTTATTTGATTAAGAAATACATAAGGACTTTGAAGGTAAATGTAAGAAAAAATAATTCTTATAGACTGCTATTGTTTGAATATATCTTCCATATTTCACGTGTTGGAAGCCTAATCCCCAATGCAACACTCTTGATGAATGGAACCTTTAAAAAGTGATCTGGTCAAGAGTGGTCTGCCCTCATAAATGGATTAATGCTATTATTTCAGGAGTGTATATGTTTTTGGAGGAATAAATTTCTTATAAAAGGATGCATTTGGCTGCTTTTCCTTTCTTTCTCACCCATGTGACACCTCCTGCCATGTTGTGTGTTATGACACACTGAGAAGAAACTCAGTCTTGGACTTTTCAGCTTCCAAAAGCTTGAGCCAAATAAATATCTGTTCATTATAAATTACCTAGTCTGTGGCATTCTTTTATAGTCTCTCTCTATTTCTCTCTCTCTCTCTCTCTCTCTATCTATCTGCTTTTGTTTTATGAGAGCATAAAAATGATGTTATTCCTATTTTCTAGCAACAGGGAAAAGATTTTATAATAGTTTCAGTATTGTGATGTTTACTTAAAATGAGCAAATAAATATGTATTTACTACAAGCTTTGGGCAGATGCATGTATTAAGTAGGAGATGAGTATGACCATCCTGACCTAAAATAGCTTAGTGTGATTTTTGTGCAAAGCTAAAACCAGTGTGTTTTAAGCCTTTCCCCAAAATTATTTAATCATACTTTGCCTTTATGTAGATCTTTGCTTATGTAAATAATATTTAAAAATATTAGTCCATTTATTACCATACCCCCCCAATTCCATTCTATAGGTAATCACAGGTTTTCCCTTATTTTAATAATTCATAGTGTGAAACATGGAAACAAAAATTTAAAAATAATCAGTGTATTTTTCTACTGTACAAATTTTTTTCTATATCTTGTTCTAATTTCTAAATTAATTCTTGTGCATGCTTTCTCCTAATTACTAACATCATCTCAAGGCCAATATAACTCCTATTTTAGAAAAGAAAGAAATAACTCAGTAGCTTACCTTAGATTACATAGCAAAGACTAAAAAGGAACCCTGAATATAAGACAATCCCCCAATTCTCCACTAAGAAGATGTTATAAATGTTTGCAAAAATATGAATGCATTAGCTTGTAGATGAATTACCAAGTTTCTACTTGGTATATTAAAAATTTAATTATGTATTTAAATATGTTATGTAAATATTATTTACTTGAATATATGGTTTATTTTCTTATTCACATTACATGCAGCAATTTTATTTCAACTATTTGCATCTTTGATATAGTATCAGAGACAGACTATTACAATTTGTGGCCCCCAATGAAACATGCCATCTACAGTTGTGTAGTCTCCTTCTCCCCACTGGTCCTAGCCTTGCAATTTGTTTTTACCATTGGAAATTTAGAAAGTATGATACAAGCAAAGGATTGAGAACCACTTACATATTCAAGTTTATTCTATTAGTCTTATCACTCTTGAAAACCATACCATGTGGAAATAAAGCTTATGCAAAACCACTAAATGATAAGATAAGAGGTTATCTTGAACACACAAATTCTGACCAAACTTCCAGATGCTTGGTGACTCTAGGTAATGCCATGTAGAACAGAGATAAACTTGGTGACTCTAGGTAATGCCATGTAGAATAGAGATAAACTATCTCTAATAAGTCTGGTACAAATTGCAGAATCCTGAACAAAAATTTATAGAGTAGAATGGTGGTAATCAGGAGAGAGAGTAGTAGTTGGGAGATGCTTATTAAAAGAAAAATTTCAGTTTGGAAAAATAAGTTTAAGAGATGTATTATACAACATGTTTAACTATAGTTAATAACAATTTGTTGCATTCTTGAAAATTGCTGGGAGAGTAGATTTTAAGTGTTCTTACCACAAAAAATTAATAATTACATGAGGTAATACATGTTAATTAGCTTAATTTCATTCCACAATGTAAACATATTTGAAAACCTCATGTTGTATATGATAAATGCATACAATTTTTTATTTGTCAATTTTAAAAAGTTGTGTTTCAAGCTGCTAAATTTTGCAGTGGTTTCTTTTGTTGATAACTTTAACCACTTTTTGAGTCATTTAACAGTTTTCCATTTCATATAATCTTTGTTTATTTCTAAACTTTGTTTATTTCTGAAGTTTTATATTTTCACCAGATTTTTTTCTGTATTGAGTAACCATTGCCATAAAATTAGCACAATTCAATTTATTTATATTATAACTATATACTTCTTATTGGCAAAACATCAGCATTTATTGTACAGCTTTTAAAACTCAGTAATACAATGTTTGTTTACAAAGGCATCCAACAACTGCCTTTATGAAGTTATACCATAATAATTCCCATATTTTTTAACTTTTAGAAACATCTCAAAGGTGTTGTGACTAAAGTACTTACTGATTAATTTGTCTTTCTGAAACATGACTTTGTTGTTTAAAAGGACATTATTGAGAGAAAGATTGATAACATGCATGGCTTTCTAAAGTCTAGATTTGCTACTCCAAGTGTAGACATATGGACTAGTAGGGTCCTGCATCAGTTGGGAACAGATATTTAGACTCCATCTCAGAATTACTGAGACAGAATCTGTATTGTATATTACAGTTTGAGAAGCAAAGCAACTAAAAAAGGGAAAGGCAAACTATTGACCCAAGGGTCAAGATTTACCTACTTACCATCTGTGTTTTTTTTTTTTTTTTTTGAGAGGGGGGGTGGTTTTTAAAAGAGTTTATTCAAATCTTTCTTTGTTCTGAAGTCTCATTTCAGTTTTTAATTCTGATTAAATGAACTACAATTTTAAGTTTATAATATTTTTAATTGATTCTTTTTAGTTATACATGACAATAGGATGCATTTTGACATAAAAGCATTAAATATAACTTGTTCGAATTCAGTCCCAAGTACTCCCCTTACTCTCCCCTCCTCCCTCCTACTATTCCCTTCCCTCCACTCTACTGATCTTTCTGCCATTTATTTACATATTTTGTAAAATTAGTGTCTTATAGATATACATGATGGTGAGATTTACTGTGGTATATTCATATGTGTACATAGGAATGTTAGGTCGAATTCATTCCACTGTTTCCGTATCCCTTCCTTACTCCCTTTCCTTCATTTTCCTTTGTCTATTCTAGTGATATTTCTTATACTCTTTTTTAATCCCCCATCTTATCTTGAGTTAGCTTCTTCACATCAGAGAAAACATTTGACCTTTGACTTTTTGGAACTGGCTTATTTTACTTAGCATCATAGTGCCCAGTTCCATCCATTTACTGGCAAATAATATAAAATCATTCTTTATGGTTAAGTAATACTCCATTGTACTACTTGGTTTTGTAAATAAAGTTTTATTGATGCATAGTCTAGTCCATCAATTTACAATGCTATTTTCCCACAATAATGGCAGATATGAATATCTGTAACAGGGAACATTAGAGTCTCCAAAGCCCATAATGATATTTACCATCTATCCCTTTATTAAAAAGTTAGCTGATATCTAGAATATGACTATCCCATATATTTGAGAGATAATTTTGAGAAAAATCATCACATTTGTATATAAAGTGTTAGCTGTGACATTGTACTTTGACCTATACTTGATTTCCTCATTTGTAAACTGATGTACACAATGTCCAACCGATTTAAGGCTCTACATGTCTTTATAAAATTAGATATACAATGATATTGGATTCCAAATCCAGTACTTTTTGACTACTCTGTTATTCATAATATGAAGATGAAAAAGTATATATAGAGTCTAGTTTAAAAACATTACTCTTTCTACCACTTAACTCATATGTTTATGGGAAAGGAAGTCTACAATAAGAAGTAAGGTGCATTAATCTAGTGAATCTATACATGATTTTGAACTCTCTTAAAAGTAAACATGCCTAAATTTAATAGGTATGACTCTATTAATTTGTTGCTTTGAGAGTCTATTTCACACTCGCAAATTGTTACTATGATCAAATCATTATGGGAAAAGTAAAATCAATGATTGTATAATGTTAAAGCTAGTAATTCAATGAAAATACATGGGACTCTCAGGATGTAGCACATTGTAGACTGAAATCAAGAAGCAAAGCCTGATAAAAAGAATTTATTGCTTGGAGCCCAAGTGGGCAGCATGCCAGAAGTTCAGAAAGTAGTAACATTATTCTAAACCTTGTGCTGTTGGGCTATGAGAAATATAGTGAAAAGCAAGATAAAGATAACTTTTGTGATGCAATATAGTTCTCAGTTGCATATTTTAGGAATATTGCAAGTGAACTTGTATTTAATAATTAGCCAAAAGGGCAAAAAAGCAGATGCAGGTATTCTATGCATATTCTATGTATTTAGAATCTCAATGACCTATGGATATTTTAAAGGTTAGATAAAGAAAGTTTGTGAGTGGCTGTTGTTGGCATTTATATAAAAAGCAATTAAATAATACTTAAGAATTAAGAATAGGGATGGCATAACTACTAAGACAGCTCAGTAATCAAGTAAATTATATTCAAAATCTAACTAGTCAGCAAATCCTCAAGATTAAATCCAACTGCAGATTTCTAACTGCTTTTTAGAGTTAAATAGATTTGAAAGACCAGACAACAGACAATCATTAATTAAGCTGTCTAATATGAGGGGTTCTCAAACTTGAAGGTACATCCTAATTATTTGGAGGGCTTGTTAAAACACAGATTTGATGGGACTCTACATGGAGAGTTTCTGATTCAATAGGTCTGAGATGGAGTCTGAGGATTTCCATTTCTAACCAGTTTGCAAGAAATGCTGATGCTGCTGTCTGGGGACCAACTTTAAAAATCACTGGCTGAGATCACACTTTGCTGGGAAGAACTGAGGGACTCTGACTCCACATTTCTCATTCCGGATGTTTTAAATTATTAGAAGAGGATCAGAAAGCCTACAATCACTTAAAAATCAAGTAAGAAGTTATAAACATCCTTTGGTCCAGGCATGCTATAAGACAATTTTTACAATAGCATTTGTATCTTGGGCTTAGTATTTCAAGTACTTAATGTGATCTCACTGTATAATCTTTTCATAATTAGAATTCACATTAGAAGAGAAAAATTAGGCCAATTATTACCTTGTCCAAATCAAGTTTCGAAAAGAGAAAATAGTTTGAAGACTGCTTTTTATCAGAGTTGTCATCTAATTACTCAGGTTCAAATTATCAATGCATTCTTTCATTTATAAATAACTTGACTTTAATTTTCAGTGTTTTTGAATATTTAATATGAAAACATACTTTCTTTTGTTTACTTACAAGGTGTTAATAGTAGGTAGGTAATATAATTATGCTTTAAAAACTGTACAATCATCTGTCATGCCACTAATGTCTGTCTGATAAACAACATATTTATGCCTTGGGTGCCAGATTTAAAAAAATTATAACATGTTGGAAAATTTAGAAAAAAAGGTCTTCTCTCAAAACCAAAATTCTTCTTTGAAAAATCTGTAAACATTGTAAATGTTCATAAGAAAAGCTTAAGGAATCATTGACACATAGGAAGTATGCAAATTTTGGTAATCCTTTAATTAAATTTATGGTTTATATTGCTAACTAGGATTTTTGAAATGAAAAGTTTCTACACCAAAATATGTGTTACCACTGAATAAGACCAATATCTATAATAAAATCCAATAAGATAATGTCAGCCAAGAAATCAAAATAAAATAAAAATTTAAAAAGCATTAAAGCTTTATATGCTCTTACTCAAAGGAGTTTCTCATTTTTTCAAGATTTGCTAGGGGAATGATGAAACATTGCAAATATCTTACAGTGTTACAGACAGTAAAATAACAAAGGAATGAACATAATATTGAAAGTGAACTGTGCACGTTATTATGGAGAGTAGAGAGGACAGGTTAAAGATAGGAAAGGGAGTAGGTGGTATCCATAGTAAGTGAAGAACATTTTTCAATGTCATAATATATTAATATATACTGTTTACACAACAGGGAACTGAAGTATTAAAAGAAAGAATCATCTTTTTCCCTCCATAACCCTGTCTAGCTGGCCAAGCCACATTGGTATTTTTAGCTATAAAAGGGGAAGAAGATGAGCAAAGTCAAGGAAGTATGACAGGATAAATCTAGGAAGAAGAGTAAATTTCCTCAGTTGCAAGTAATAAAAACATTCCATCAAATGCAAGTAAAGGAAGACAAAAAACAAATTTACTATCTCACAAAACATAAAGCAAGTAGGTAGAGTAGATTTGAAGAATGATATGCCAGGGCTCCATATCAATGTCTCTGAGATATTTTTTGGCTTGTTTCTTATAATTCTCTCAGCCTTTTTGTATACTTTTCACTCAGATTCTCCAAATATTAATGTGCTCTTATTCTCTCTGCATTCATATCTTTTTCCTGAACTGCTTGGGAGCAAGTTGAAGCAAGCTATTTTTTTATTTGTGTATTTTAATTATACATATTAGTGGGATTTAATATGGACATATTTCTTTTTTATGATTTTACTTGTGCATTATAGTTATACATCATAGTTGGGTTCAATTTGACATAATCATATATGTATTAAATTTAATTTCCTCCATTTCAGTCCCTAGTGCCTCCTCTTTCCCTGTACTTCTCCCTCTCCTTACTCCTCCTCCTCTATTCTACTGATCTTCGTACTATATTTTTATTTTAAATTGGTGCTACACACACACACACACACACACACACACATATATATATACACACACACACACATATATATATACACACACACACAAAGGTGGAATTCACTGTGGTATATTTATACATGCACATAGCATAATTTTTTAGAGAGAGAGAGAGAGAGAGAGAGAGAGAGAGAGAATTTTTTAATATTTATTTTTTTAGTTTTCGGTGGACACATTTTTTTATGTGGTGCTGTGGATCGAACCCAGCGCCCTGCGCATGCCAGGAGAGCGTGCTACCACTTGAGCCACATCCCAGCCAAAGCATAATTTTTTAAACTTTATTTTTTTTATGCGGTGCTCAGGATCAAACCCAGTGCCTCATATGTGCTAGGCAAGCACTCTACCACTAAGCCACAACCCCAGTCCCACATAGCATAATTTTGTCAAATCCATTCTGCATTCCTTGTCTTTTCCCATCCCTCCTCCTTCCCAGTCTTCCCTTTATCCTTTTTTTTTTCTTTTGTAGTGCTGGGGATTGTACCCATGGTCTTGTGTATGCAAAGCAAGCACTCTAGCAACTGAGCTATATCCCCAGCTTTTCCCTCCATCCTTACGGTATTCCACTCCACCTTTTTTCCCCCTTACTTTGTTCTAGCTTCCACATATGAGAAAACTTTTGACCCCTGATTTTCTGAGTCAGGCTTATTTCACTTAGCATGATGCTTTCCAGTTCCATCCACTTACTAGCAAATGCCATAATTTCCTTCTTTGTGGATGAGTAAAACTCCATTGTGTGTATCTATCACATTTTGTTATTCCATTAATCTATTGAAGGACACTTGAGCTGGTTCCATAATTTGGGTATTGTGAGTTGCACTGCTATAAACATTGATATGGTTGCAAAACTATACTTTTGGAGATGATATTTATTCATTAAGCCTCCAAAATATTGAAGGATTTAGGAGTAAAGGACAGTCATAATTATAGTATAATCATACAAAGTAAATTACTATTGATATAATATTATTTGTTTATCCAAAGACCTTCTTCAAATCTCACCAATTATTCCAATAATGTGCTTTATAGAAAAAGAACCCTCTGGATTGTGTTATGCATAAATTTATAAAGTCTCTTTATTTCCTTTAGTCTGGAACTTTTCCTCAGTACTCCCATATCTATTATGATACTGACTTTTTGATAAAAATTGGTCAGCTGTTTTACAGAAAGTTCCTTAACTTCGATTTGTCATGATGTTTTATTTGTGATTACATTCAGATTGTGCATTTTACAGCAGGAATACCATAAGTGTGTGTTATGGACTGAATGTTTGTTTCCCTCACTCCCCTGCAGCATTCATATTTTGTGAACCGAATCTCAGTGTGATAATGTTGGGCAGTGGGTACTTTGGTAACATAATTAGGTCATGAGAGTGGAGCTCATGAATGGAATTAGTGGCCTTGTACAAGAGGTTTCTCTTTCTGTTCCTTGCCATGTGAGGATACAATGAAAAAAGCAGCAATCTGTAAAACAGGTAGTAGATTGTTAGTGTCTTGATCTTGGACTTCCCAGCCTCCAGAGCCAGGGAGAATAAGTTTCTGTTGTTTAGCCTACCCAGTCTATTTTATTTTGTTATAATACTATAAACAGATTAAGATATTGTGATATTATTCTTTTAAGTACATCATGTTAGTGTAGCAAATCATTCGATATAATTGATATTATTAGTTTATCTGAAGACCTTCTTCAAATTTCATCAATTATTCCAATAATGTCCTTTATAGAAAAAGAACCCTCTGGATTGTGTTTTGCACAAATTTATAGAGTCTCTTTATTTCCTTTAGTCTGGAACATTTTCCTCAGTACTCCATTATCTATTATGATTTTCCCTGTAACTACTTTCATTTACTTTGGTCACTTAATTTACTGGTTTCCTACTGTTGCTGTAAGAAATTATCAAATATATGGTAGCTTAAAGGAGCAGAAAACATTTATATGACATCTCTGTGGGTCAGAAGTCAGAAACAGATCTCACTGAATTTCTTTTTCTTTTCTTTTCTCCTCCTCCTCCTCCTCCTCCTCCTCCTCCTCCTCCTCCTCCTCCTCCTCCTCCTCCTCCTCCTCCTCCTTCTTTTGGTGGAAGGTACCATGGATTGAACCCACGGATGCTTAACCACTGAGCCACATCCCCACCCTTTATATATTTTATTCTCACCAAGTTACTGAAAATCTCAGTAACTTGTAAATTGTAAATTGCTGAGGCTGGCTTTGAATTTGCGATCCTCCTGCCTCAGGATCCCAAGCCACTGGAATTATAGGAGTGCACCACTATGCCCTTCTAGATCTATTGAATTTTACTAGGCTACATTTAAAGTGTTGATTATGCAATTTTCCTTTTCAGGGTTCTAAGGAAAAATGCTCCTTTCCTTTTTCTAGCTTCTAAAGGTTATCCATTTTCCTTGCCTGATGGCTTCTTCCTTCTTATTCAGAGCCAGCAAATTGTGCATTTTGACCATTTTTCTCTAGTCACATCTCTTTTGGACCACAACTGGGAAAATCTATGCACTATTAAGGATTCCTGTGATTGTATTGGAGCTATATATATAATTGAGGAAATCTCATATTGAGGTATTTAACTTTAATCACATCTACAAAGTCACTTTTGCCATTTAAAGATCAGTTACAAATTCTGGAGATTGGGATGGGGACATCCTTGGGGAAACAATTATTTTGCCTTCCAATGCTAAGAAGGTATTTACCATATTTTTCCTGTAAAGTAACTATTTCCATTTTGCAATTGATAAGTTTATTGTGGGAGATAATGTGAGACTCTCTTGTTACTCATAAATATCTTTCTACTCACCAAAATTTCGCAAAGTAGTTTTAGCAGCTATTGCTGATTTTTGCCTTGCATATGAGACATTACTTTTTCCCTACATAGTTCAATCTTTTAAAGAATCAAAGGCTGCTCTTCAGATCATGTATCTTAGATGCCACAAAAGCAGATCCTAAGACAAGGATGTAGGTGGAAATAATTTGGGATGTCATCCTAGGACATGCAGAGAAGAAATAGAGAAGAGACAAAAGGAGAAAATCCAGTAAGGGATGTGTTAGTGAACTGAATACTTATATGAGAAAGTGGTGCTTAAACTCCCTGAGCACCCTCTAAGAAAAAGAACAGAATGTGTTCCAAAATTGTTCCATTAATTAGTGAAAATATTGGGTTATTTATGCTCCATCTCTGTATATCTGAAGGCATTAACTCTCCATCATTTCTAGTTTCCTGGTGCATGGTTCAAACATACTCTTGTGACTACAAAAACTCTCAATCAGAGAGCCAAGTGCTTGAGATACGAAGCCCTACCCTTGTGCTGGAACCATCCAACGAAGTAGCAGGTTCTCTCTGGGTTTATTGAGGGATGTGAGTAAGGCACTGAGTGTGTTTTGTACTTCAATTCATTTGAAACATCTACAATAAATCTTTATTATCTAATGTATATCATATATACAAATCATAAACATTGATATAAGGTTATTTTATTAGCAGATTTGAAGTTCTATTTCCTTTGTGTGCCCATTTCATTGCTTTTCTTTTTCTCTTCTTGTCTTTCTTCTTGCTATCCTCCTTAAACCTGTTTTCATTGCTTCTTTATATACACTTAGAGTTAATTCATTTAGGTGATAGTTTAACACTTATTTGTTAATTTTTAACATATAAAATTCTTAACTATTTAATAAGGGTTTAGTAAATAATTTCCTAACAAAATAATAGCTTGTCTAATTTTGTGAGTGAAAGTTTGAATGTAATTGTAACTGTAAATATGTCATTCATAAAACATTTTAATTAGCAATGAATCTTCTAATACATAGTTAGTTACATGTTATTTTTTTTCTTTTCTATTTTTTTCTTTTTGTACTGGGGATTGAAACCAGGGGTGCTTTACCACTGAGATATAGCCCAGCCCTTTTTAAATTTTTACTTTTAGAGAGGGTCTAAGTTGCTGAGGCTGGCCTTAAACTTGGAATACTCTTGCCTCAGCATCCCCAGTTTCTGGGTTTACTGGTGCACACCACTATGCCTGGCCATATTATATTATTTTTTTTTCAAAATAAATGCCTGAATTCTCGTTTTATTACCCAATGGAATTATCAGTTATCATACTGTCATGTGTTTTACATGGTTGGTTAGAAGTGTCATAGTGAAAATGTGGACTCCTGAATTTCTCATTAAAGTGTGTGTGTGTGTGTGTGTATGACAAAAATTCACTAAAATAAACTTTTATGGACATATTTTTTATAAAGAGGAAAAACATTTTGTGGTAAACTTTTCTACTCTATAATCAGTGTATCTTTTCTGGATTGACATTAAAAATAAAAACTTAATTCATCTTTTTCAAAGAAATATTTCAGTTGTCTTTAGCCTTTTTATTTGAAAGACCTGGGAAGTTGAAAGCATTTTCAGTTCCATAATTTGGGCACAAAAACAAATTTCCAGAAACAGTCCTCTGCAAAGGTAGGGTAATGTTTTGTTTTGCATGTAGTGATTTTAAGTGTCAAGTTACCTCTTATACTGCAACTATGTGTTCTGCTCCTGGTCTAGTGATTTTTTTGGCAAGATTCAACAACATTATGGTAACCCTGATCCTGTATAGCCAGTGAGAGATAATAAGCCTTCAAGAGCATAGGACATTATTTTCTCTAGATATATTTTATAGAATAATCATTAATTATTTCAGAACTTAAGTGAGTAAAATATCAAAATTACACTTACAGAAAATATAAACAATAGTAATTTCCATATACTTAGAGAATATATAAACGTTAGTCATTTCCAAACAATCTATTATATTTTAGGTTAGGGTAGTGATTAAATACAGACTTGGAATTCAAATGACTGGGCTTTTATTTTAAACTGTGTGACTATGTGTAAGGGTATTTTTTTTGCCTCTGAAAGCAAAGGTTTTCTCATCTATATTATGGAACTAATAACAGGACATACATACCTTATAAGTTTGTACATGATTGAGTAATTTGGCAACCATTGTGTATACAACTGAAAATGCACTAATGGCTTCCCCATAATTCAGATTTTCCACTTCATGTGTATACACACACACACACACACACATGTACACAAACATTTTTAATGGTAATTGCAGTTTTCAGTATTTGCCTTTTAGGATTTCAATATTTGGGATGGTAGCATTTGGGATTGTATCTTTCGGGATTATGATCAGCACCATCTGAATGTTTTGTTCTCTCAAAATTTTTATGTTGGAATACTAATCACCAAGGTGATGTTATTATGGGCTAGGCCCTTAGGAAAATTGTGCACTTATAAAAAAACATATTAATGCTTTCCATTTATATGCTTTAACATTATAAATATTCAACAAGATGGCAAGCATATACAAACTAAGAAGTAGGCCTACATCAGACATCATTTCTGCTGGTACATTGATTTTAATCTTTGCAGCCTCCAGAGTATAAGCAATGATTTTTGTTGTTTATAAGCCACTTAGTCCATGGCATATTTTTATAAATACCTGAATGAACTAAAACATGACCCATGTTTTAAGAATTTTCAGGAGTTTTGGGTGTAAGAAGTAAGGGGAGCCAAGATACCTTTCCTTCAATGTCCCATAAAATGAGCCTAAGAAACCATTGACATTGTAGTTAGTGATTGGGGGGATAAAAGAGTCAAGTCAGTATTCAGTATAATAGGCAATCATGGAACTGTGGTAAATGTGAGATTATATGTTCCATCCAAATTTTCAAAAATAATACTTGCAAACCAAATAAAGTAGTTATATGACCCAAATTTGACACACATGGGAGCATTTAGACTTACAGAAGCCAAAGACTCTCAAAAATATGATTTATTTCAGAGTTTTGTATCAATAAAAATAATTTAGTTACAGTAAAAACATCTAGAATTTTCTTTAGACTCTGTCATGGAAAATTGTATATATTATGAACAAAGCACAATCTTGGAGACTATATAATATATTCCTTACCAAATCTATAAAAAGTTTTTGATCTCATGTGTCACAGGTTTACTGTGAATGACTGCTTGCTATGTTCTCTTTCCCACATTCTCTCATCTTATCCTTAGAACACAAACACATTTGTATCATTATTTTGATGTTACTAAGTATAAAATAGTTACTAAGAACATCAGTGGAATTTTCTGAAAGCTTAATAACCAAATGAGATAGGCAGGATTTGAAAACAGGCTTGTTTCTTACTCCAAATTCGATGAAATAAAATGTTGTGCTATATTCCTGTTTGGTGAGAAAAATCTAATTAGATAATGCATTTAAAAGATCTTGAAAACTACAAAATTCAAGATTAACCATAATTAATAGTTCTATCGAGGAGTAATTTTATTTTTACTTTTAACAGTGCATGCAAAGCATGCACTCTACCACTGAACTATGCTCCAATTTCCTAAGGAGTAATTTTGACACTAAAAATCCCAATAAATTTGATTAAAATTCAATTATATATATATATATATATATATATATATATATAATTTTTACTTTTGCTATAAAATTGTGTAGTAATATTAAATGAACAGGCATAGTCTTAAAGCATGAAACAATCGGATGTTATCATTATTAGATTCTCTTGAAACTGACCAAACTTTTATATATTCATATATAAATATATCACAGTGAATTTCACCTTTATATATACCCATAATGCACTAATTTAAAAAACCATAAATAAATAGAAGATTAATACAGTAGCAGAAAGGGAACAAGCAGTGATGAGGGGATTAAAAGGGGAAATACTGGGGGCTGAATTGGAGCAAATTATATCCCATGCTTGTATAATTATGTAAAAATGAACCCCAATATTATGTATGTTTAAAATGAACTAATAAAAAAGAAAATTCTTCGTGAGTACTTCATTAAAGCTTTTATTTTACTTGAATTTTCAGGGGAAATAAAATAATAACTTCCCATTTTAGTTGATCTTAGATTAGATAATTATACACCTGAATATTTCCTTAGAATCTAGTAATTTTAAATTTAAAAATTCCAAATTTATTGTTACTTTTACCTAGATAATGTGTATATAAAAACCGTATTCTCATTTTTCTCTCACCCTCATTTTCTTTTGCACTTCTCATTGAGTCCTTCTCCCCAGATGCCATGTTTTTGCTAAGGTACTTAAAATTGCTGTTTCTTGATTTATCATATTTATATTTACAGTACAATCTTATTAACATTTAAGTTTCTGAACACCTTCTTTTCTCATTTTTTTACACACATATTTTTCTGGGCACTTTTAATGTAATTATTCTAGCATTCAGGAACATAGGAGTATAAAAAAGCACCCAAGGGCTTCTTTACATGACTCTTTCATTCTAGTAGGGGAAATAAATGATAAAAGTCTATAGGTGATATAAGAAAAATAAGTAGGATATAGTGTGATGATTAGGGGAAGTTTTTCCTTTTCAGTTTCTTAGAAAAAAGTAACCAAAATGCTTTCCACTTAATTAGAGTATTGTGTTGTACTTTCTTTCTTGTAATATTTTAAAATTTTTTTCTGACACTCTTAATGGTCATGTTATTCTTTTTGCTTGTTTTTCTGAATAGCTATCAATATTAACCCCTAAATCCCTTAACAGATCTCTTACAAGTCTATTGCTATTTTTTCACAAGTGATCAAAATAATTCTTTTTATTTTAAATAGTTTTTACACCCACTGTGTTGCAACTTATTTTTTAAGTTTTACTTGGACATAGTACTTATTTAATTTATTAATTTTTATATGGTGCTGAGGATTGAATCCAGGGCCTTGCACATACTAGGTGAGCTCTCTACCTCTTAGCCACAGCCACAGCTCCTCAAAATAATTCTTAACACTATATCAGTTATATTTTATTTTCAAGACCTCTCTTCTCCCAGCTAGCCATGATTTCTCTTCAGATTCATCTATTGCTCTTGAATGTTTATGCTCTCTGCCATAGTGGTACTTATTTCACCATTACCTTGAATTTTCTTTTTCCTAATTGCCCGAATCTTAGCCATTTTGTTAGTATTTTGTTATAACAAAATACCAGATGCTAGGTAATATACAAAGAATAGATATTTATTTAGCTTATAATTCTGGTGGCTGGAAAGTCTGAACAGTCCCCTAACTGAATCACAATATGGCAAAGGAGCAGAAAGTGAACAATTTGTGTATAAAAGGGATCAAGCATTTGGATATCCTCACTTGATAATAATCACTCTGGCAAGAACTAATCTATTCACAGAAAACATAACCTACTCTTAATATCTAGGCATTAATCCCTTCTGAGGATGGTGCAAACATAATTTACTTATCTCCCACTAGTCCTCCATTAATGTTTCTACTACCTCAAAACTGCGATTTTCAGAGCCAAGCTTCTATTATGTGGACCTTTGGGAAGGGTGGGAATTATAGTCAAATCACAGCAGCCTGTTTCCCTGTTTCTCAATTTTTTCTTCTTCTCTTTTGCTAGTGTACATAGGAAGTACAATATTTTAATTTTTGCATGTCCAACTATTTTATTAATCTTCCCTTACCAAATGTACTATCCCCTATTTCATTTAATTATCATTCTATACTTCTAATTATTCAGATATCCTGGAATCTTTCCTCTCTGGATGGCCCACATGCCAAACCATGCTGGATCGTCTGCATTGATCCTCCTCTTCTCTCTTTCTCCCCGCCCCCTCTTTATATATATATATATATATATATATATATATATATATATATCATATTGCTTTTGGGGAGATGAACTGATTAGGTCTTATAACTTATTTCTATTACTTTGAAATTCATCCTTCCATTCTATTGGAGATACCAAGGGTAAAGTAGATTTGTGTAATTGGGTTTCTTTATTTTTTTGTTTCCTTCTCATGATGCAAGAAAATTGAGTCTACAGAGTTAGAAACTGAAATAGCCTCAATGATATCATCAGGTATAGAGGCATTTTTCATCTTTATGGGCCACAATTCTTAAAATAAGAATGTTCATTTAAGTTTCAGGCAGGGAAAAGGAAGAATATACACAGGGAGAAGTAGAGGATGAATGGTAAGAGGATGATAATAAAGGAAGTTTATTTTATTGAAATATTGCCTTTCAGCTTAAATAGGGAAAGAGAACATACAAGAAAAAGAAGCTTTGGAGAAAAACAACACAGCTTCAACCACAAGTTCCATTGCTTTATTTTTAGCCATCAGATATGAAACTTATAACTAGTTCTTTATTGTTCTTTTGTATAGCTAGTTCTTCTTTTACCCAGGAAACATGGCCTCTTATTTTATCATATTGATTGTTATATTAATAGAATTTTTATTTTAATTTCCTTCCTATGTTGTATATCTTACATATTATTTTATGTTTTGTGCAACCAGCTTTCCTTTTTTAAATTACATAGTTTCTGTTGTATTTTTGTCTTTAGTGTTTTTGGGGGCCACCAGGGATTGAACTCAGGGGCACTCAACCACTGAGTCACATCCCTAGCCCTATTTTGTGTTTTATTAAAGACTCAATGAGTTGCTTAGGGCCTCACTTTTTGCTGAGGCTGGCTTTGAACTCGTGATTCTCTTGCCTCTGCCTCCTGAGCCGCTGGGATTACAGGTGTGCACCACCACACCAGGGTGTCTTTAATTTTTTTTAATATTTATTTTTTAGGTGTAGATAGATACAGCACAATACCTTTATTTTTATGTGGTGCTGAGGATCGAAACTGGGCCCCACCAGTGCTAGGCGAGCCCTCTGCCACTGAGCCACAATCATTTATATATCTGTAGGGTATAATGTAATGTTTCGATTTTTGTGTACCATTATATAAGATCAAATTTGATAAAATACATATGCATCACCTTAAACTTATTGTGAATGCATTAAAAATCCCATATTTTACAGCTATTTTGAGATTATACATGATTTTTAATGGTATTCACCCTAGTGTTCAATAGAACACCCAGAACTTATTTCTTCTATTTAACCATAACATTGTAGCCATTGATAAGCCTGGGTCAAATAATTATATTCAATATATCATAATCCTTGTATGTCTCTTTATACTTGAGACACTAAAAATACATGGTAATTATTGGTTGACATTTCTCTAGAAAAGTTTTTCTGTAAAGTTTCCTTTACAGAAAAAAAGGCCAAGAATAAATATTTGAGACCTTCTGGGCTACATGTCTTCTGTTACTCAGCTCTGCTGTTGTCTGCTGAGACCAACCATATGTAAATGAATGGGCATGGCTGATTTCCAATAAAACTTTATTTACAAAAACATATTATGGGGGACTGCAGTGTGGAAGAGTCTAAGGGCACTGGAAACCCAAATCCATAAGTTTGCAGCTAGGTCTGCATGGGTCTCTCTGCAATTAGAAAACCTGAGGAAAGTTAGAAACTGGGTGCATTTTGCCAGAGGGAACACAGGTTAGAGAGGCAGGAGAGAACCAGGCTCTCCCCAGCTTGTGGGGACTGACAGGACTGGTTACATTGGGTAGGAGTTCGGAGGTTGGAAGAGGGTATAAGGACATTTTGCCTTCAGTTTCCCCAGCCAGCATGTCTGGCACCCATTGTGTTCCTGGGGCTGCCCTGGGCTGGCACTTATCTGGTCCTGGCACCAGTCTGATCCCTGACTCCCTCCTTCCCCAGTCTGGCATCCAACATTACCCAAGTCACACCAGGTCTGGCATCAGTCCAGCACCAAATAAGGCCTCCTGGCTCCCTAGTACCCCATCTCCCAACCTCTCTCTGGCCCCCCAACACAGCCTATCACTTGCAGCTTTGGGGCTGGTTTGTTAATAATGGTGCCTGGCCTTGATCCACTCTCCATGGAATAGCTAGGTCCCCAACATGGCTGGGCCCCAAATTGCCCCACCTGCTGCTTAGCCCTGTCCAGCACATTGCTTCTTGGCTGCCCACAGGCCCAATGCCTGGCCTTCATCTTCCTCATGCAGAACAGATAACAACCCCACATAACTGCTAAGAAGGGAATCTGAGAAACTTTTGAACTCCAATGGAAACAATTGTTCAGTTTTTCATTGAGATATTTATTTCTCTTCTATTTTTCTTTTATTCTCACATTCTTGCCATATTTGGATCCAAATATTTTTCATGCATCAGTTTATTGAGGATTGTTATGTCTGAATAGTATCTCTCAGTTTTATTATGCATTCTTTTATTTATACCTTTTTCTATTTAGGATTTTTACGCCTTTTTAAAAATTTATTTTTATGTGATGCTGAGGATAAAATCCAGTGCCTCACACATGCCAGGCAAGCTCTCTACCACTGAGCCACAACCCAGTTCTTTCTATTTTTATTTTTACTTTTTAGATTTTTTTACTTGTAGATGGTCACAGTACAGTATCCTTATTTATTTATTATTATGTGGTTCTGAGGATTGAACCCAGTGCTTCACACAGACAAGGCAGGTGCTCCTCCACTAAGTTACAGCCCTAGCCCCTCTATTTTTATTTTTTTGAATTTTATTCTAAACATATATGTTTTCTCTCACTTATATATTTCCCTTTATCCTTTCTCTTTTTTTTCCTGCTAACAATCAACCTCAATTATTTCCTCTTTCATTTTTCCTATAATTTTTTACATCTATCTTCTCTCTTCATTCCTCATAAACATCATATCCTACACCACTCCTATTCTCTCCTTGTCTACCATCTAAAATTATAAACCCTTTTGCAAAGTTACTGTTTTTATTGTGGGAAATAACTGAACACATCATTTCTGTTTATTGTGACAAAATATTAGATGTGGTAATAGGGGCCATTTGGTTTAAGGCTATATATTGTTTACATTCATTGCTGTTATTATTTGTCTTCCTCTTAAAGGCAAGGTACTGGAATCTTTCAGGGACACTATCAGTCTACAGGGTAGAAACTGTACTGCCTCAGATCCACATTTCTAGATGGGTAGACACAAACACCCCATAAAAACAAAGGAAAAAAAATGCCCCAAACAAACCAAGATGCACCAACAATAGAATCCAATGACACCAAGTGGAAGAAATGTCAGAGAAGAAGTTTAGAATGTACATGGTTAAACTGATCCATGAGGTAAAGGACGATGTAAGGAATGAAATCAGAGAAAAAATTCAGGAAGTAAAAGATTACTCCAATAAAGAGATACAAATTCTGAAAAGAAATAAAAAAGAAATCCTCAAAAGAAAGGAATAAATAAACCAAAGAAAATATTCAATGGAAACCATCACCAACAGACTAGACCACTTGGAAGACATGACTTCAAGCAATGAAAACAAAATATATGATGATGAAAATAAAGTTGACCACAAAGTGAAGATGTTAAGAAACTATGAACAGAACTTCTCAAAAGTATGGCACAACATGAAAAGACAAAATTTAAGATTTTTAAGGATAGATGAAGGCATGGATATACAAACGAAAGACTGCAAAATCTTTTCAATAAAATAATATCAGAAAATTTTCCAAACCTAAAAAGCAAAATGGAAAATCAAATAAAAGGGGCTTACAGGATTCCAAATGTACAAAATTACAACAGACCGACATCCAGAAACATTATAATGAAAATGCCTAATAGAATAAGGATAGAATTTTAAAGGCTGCCAGGGAAAAATTACAGGTCATATTAAGAGGGAAACTAATCAAGATCTCAGCTCACCTCTCAACCCAGACCCTCAAAGCTAGGAGGTCTTGGAATTATATGTACCAAGCTCTCTAAGAAATGAATGCCAACCTAGAATGCTATATCCAGCAAAATCAAGCTTTCGATTTGAAGATGAAATAAAAGTCTTCTATGACAAACAAAAGTTAAAAGGATTCACAACTAGAAAGCCTGAACTATAGAACGTTCTCAGAAAAATAGTCCATGGGGAGAAAATGAAAAAAAAAAAAGGAAAACCAGCAAAGGGAGGAACTACAATAAAAGGAGAAACTAATTCAAATTAAAAACAAAGAATAAACTAAATGACTGGAAATGTAAATCATATCTCAAATAATATTTCAATAATGTCTTTGAACATTACTGGCCTAAACTCATCAATTAAAAGACACTGAGCTTCAGATTTGATTAAAAAACAAAACCCAATAATATGCTATCTACAAGAGACTCACATCATAGGCAAAGACATCCACAGACTGAAGGTGCAAGGATGGGAAAAAAAACATATCACTCACATAGATCACACAAACAAGCAAGACTTTCTATCCTCATGTCAGATAAACTGGTCATCAAGCCTAAGTAAATCAAATGGGACAACAAAAGGACATTTCATACTACTTAAGGGAATTATACACCAATAAGACATAACAAACATAAACATTTATACCCCAAACAATGGAGCATCTATGTACATCAAACAAACCCTTCTCAGCTTCAAAAATCATATAGACCACAACAAAATAATACTGGGTGACTTTAACACACCTCTCTCACTACTGGATAGATCCTCCAAACAAACACTAAACAACAACAACAACAAACTATAGAACTGAATAATACAATCAATGATTTAGACCTAACAGAAATATATAGAATATTTCATCTACCAACGATCGAATACACTTTCTTCTCAGCAGCACATGGATCTTTTTCCAAAATAGGCTATATCTTTTGCCACAAATCAACTCTTAGCAAATACAGAAAAAATAGAGATAATACCCTGCATTCTATCAAAGGATAATAGAAGAAAATTAGAAATCAATGATAAAATTAAAAATAGAAACTACTCTAACATCTGGAGACTAAATAATACACTATTGAATGATGAATGGATAGCAGAATAAATCAGGAATGAAATAAAAAAATACATACAGGTAAACGAGAATAGTGATGCAACACATCAAGATCTCTGTGATATCATGAAGGCAGTACTAAGAGGAAAGTTTATTGCATTGAGCTAATTCTTTAAAAGATTAGAAAGTCAACAAATAATCTAACATTACATCTGAAAGCCCTAGAAAAAGAAGAACAAATCAATACCAAAAGCAGTAGAAGACAGGAAAAAATTAAAATCAGAGCTAAAATCAATGAAATTGAAACAATTCAAAAAATTGACAAAACAAAAAGTTGCTTCTTTGAAAAAAATCAATAAAATTGATAACCCCTAAGCCATATTAATGAAGACAAAGAGAAAACTCAAATTACTAAAATTTATGATGAAAAAAGGAATATAATGATAGACAACTACTGAAATACAGAAGATAGTCTGAAAAATTTATATTCCAATAAGATAGAAAATCTTGAAGATAAAAAAAAAATTCTAGAGACATATGACCTCCCCAAATTGAACCAGAAGGACATAGTAAATTTAAACAGATCAAATGCAAGTCATGAAATTCAAGAAGCCATCAAAAGCCTACCAATTAAGAAAGTCC
Organism: Marmota monax; assembly: GCF_021218885.2. Taxonomy (NCBI): domain Eukaryota; kingdom Metazoa; phylum Chordata; class Mammalia; order Rodentia; family Sciuridae; genus Marmota; species Marmota monax. The sequence goes on from NW_026694772.1 coordinate 5,172,518, forward strand.
AGGACCAGGTGGGGCTGCAAATTGGTGTAACCACTCTGGAAAACTTCCTCAGAAAACTTGGAATGTAACCACCATTTGACTCAGCTAACTCACTCCTAGGTTTATACTCAAAGGATTTAAAAGCAGCATACTACACTGATATAGCCACATCAATGTTGATAGCAGCTCAATTCACAATCACTAATCTATGGAACCAAACTAAGTACCCTTCAACAGATGAATGGATAAAGAAAATGTGGCATATATTCACAATAGAATCTTAGCCTTAAAGAAGGATGAAATTGTGGCATTTGCTGGTAAATGAATGGAGCTGGAGAATATTATGCTAAGCAAAATAAGTCAATCCCAAAGAACCAAAGGCTGAATGTTTTCTCTGATATACAGATGTTAACTCACAATAAGGGAGGTGGCTAGGGAAGAACAGAAGTACTTTGGACTAGATGGAGGGGAGTGAAGTGTGGGGAGTGGATATGGGGGTAGTAAGGATATTAGAATGAATTGGACATTATTACCCTATGTTCATATATAATTACATGACTGGTAACTCTATGTCATGTACAATCACAAGAATGAGAAGTTATACACCATTTATATATGATGTGTAAAAATGCATGTTACTGTCATTTATAACTAATTAAAAAAAGGAAAAAAACATGGTATTGGCCAGGTGTGGCCTGTAAAGCCATACTTCTAGAGTAATCAGGGGAGAATTATATTTTCTTTATCAATAAACCTTTTCTCTTTGTATATTCAGTTTATCCAGAGAAGAAAACTCTAATTTCCTATATGAAAGTATTTGGGTAATATGTTGACACACAGGTGGAAGAAGGTCTATTACTCAATATATATTATGCAGGTAACTCCCCATTTTGTCACATCTCCCATCCTCTCAGAATACATATTCCCTATTGGTTTCTTTTTCTTTTTCTTTTTCCACTGAATAGCCTCTAACATTTGAAAGTTTTATGCCTGGGGTAGTCATCTGACTTCTTTACCTCAGTCTTCCTACTAACTATTACCACCAAGTCCTATGCCTTCCAGAATTCTGCAAATAGACTTGTTACTCATCATATCTGCCTCTGTACCACTTAGGTTTAGTTGCTGCCTTAGCTTCTCTTAATGAGGATAACCCTTTCATCTGCCTTTCCATTTTCAAATACTGATAACATATCTTGTCCAGTGTTATCATATCTGCCATTCTCAATTTCTTTCTGGATTTATAAAATTTTCAATTACTTTACTGTCATTGTAGTGAAGTTTTAGGAGACAACAGAGATACATGTACATACCCAGCCATATTTACCTAAACATACATAGGTTCTTTTTATAAAATAGCAAACTTCACATAATATGGGAAGTGAAGTGGAAAAATAGAGAACATATAATCTATGATAGAAAGAATATTTAATTGTAGTATACAAGAAATATCATTATATTCATGTTCCTGTACATCACTGCATCTGCTTTTTTTTTTTTTTTTGCCGTCACAGGACTTTTATTATTATTATTTTTTTCAATATAAAATTGTTTACTGTGTTATTTTTCAGTATGATACAATTCATTCAATAAAAATAAGTTTAAATTGTGAATATTATTCCACTGCATCTGCTTTTAACCAGTATTCACTCCTCAGTTTAACTTCAGCTTCCATATTGGAGTATGTTAAAAAAAAATCCTTCCATAAGAGAATCTTGGTTAGAATACACAGAACAGCAGATTGGGAGTATATGCTAATTCCTCTAATCAGAAGAGGGTTTCAGCTACACTTGGTCTTCCCTTTCTTGGGCTTCTTAGCTTTAGGATTACCCTTTTTAACTATGCCATTAGTATCAGCCTTATTAGCTTCAGGTTTCTTCTATTTAGTGTCCAACTTCTCAGATTTTTCATATGCCATCTTGTAAAATGGGAAAGAGCCCATTTGCCATACACTGTTATTAGTTCAATGTGTGTCTATAATCTAAACATAAACAACAAATGAGTCTAATTAAACTCTTTTTATAGCCCCAAAATGCATACTATCTATACCATTTATCAGTTGATGCCTTCCAATATTTTATGAAAAGCATTCATCTTTATTGTTCCCAGGTATAGTATTTGATTTTTCATAATTTGTAATTACATACAGTTTTGAAGTAAATAACCTGGGATATGCACAGAGATAGGCAAGTATCTGTAAAACAAATTCTCAGGTAATTTATTTTTTGGTGGATCAAAGGATTTATGCATTTTGACTTTAGTAGATGGTCCCAAATTACCTTCTAGTTTGTTATACCAGTCTATATGCTAGGTAATGTATGAGAGTATACCTGAGTGTTGTTTTATTGATACATAACTTACATATGGTAAAAGTAATGCTTTTTAACTGCAGTTCTGTGAAAGTACCAGCAAGAGAATTTCTATCATTCATATGTTTCCCTCAGATTCCTTATATAGTTAGCTGTCTCTCCTGGCTACCACTTATCAAATTTTAATTTATCGAGTTTTGTCTTTTCTATAATATCATAAAGTATGCAGCCTTTTGAGCCTGGCTTCTTAGCATAATATCTGAGATTTGTTCATGTTCATGGTACAGTATTTCTTTTTGTTATTGACCGGTATTCCAATGGCCACACTATGGATATTACTAAAACTGGAACTGTAGACCGTACTCTACTAATGCAGATGTTAATATGGGTCCCTAAGTAGCAAATTTATCAAGTTACATTTTTGCAGAATATTAGCCTTAATAGGAATTATTACTTCCTGAATTATTAGTGCTTAGTACAGTACCTGGCATATAATAAGAAGCCTTTGCTTATGTAATTGCTTTTGATTTTTATTCTTCCCTTAGTTTAATTTAATAACATCCCAGAAACAACCAGGAGCTTAATTTGGCCAAGTAGCTTACATTCTTTTTCATTCTTTCCTTTTGAGGCTTCTGCAACCTGATTTACAAATATAGATTTTTATAAAGTAATGTCATTAACATTGAAAACATACTTTTCAATTATTTAAAAGCACTAATGAATGTAATTCTCAAGGAAGAAACATTTTAGATCTTTTGTAATTAACTTACCTAATATAATGTCCATTTGACTGAATAGGCTAGTTACAGGATTCATTAAAATATACACAAGCCCTAAAGACAAAATATAAAAATATCAGGGTCTACATTTTACTCAGACTGATTTAAAAAAGCTACTTTGAGGTAATTGTAGCAGATACATTTTTTCTTATACATTTTCACTGACAGTGTGGACCCAATACTGTTGGTTTCCAGGCAACCTTGGCAAGATCTTAAATTTTACGTATTTTCTGTGTAGATTTCCAAATTTCTTTCTCTTATATCTACGTTCCCTGATGCTTGTCACTTTTGTTCTCCAAAACATGATAGACAGGAGATTTATTGCACGTGTCTGTTTTCCTGTTAACCCCACTGCTTCTCACTAATTAATTAAAAATTGCTTCTAAAAAGCATCTCTCAAACATTTTATCCTTATAACTCCTCTAATCAAAATCCTTAACTGTGCAAAATAGTCTTTCCACTGTAGTCAAATTAAACTTAAATAGATTCAGCTGTTGCTTTTCCACATTCTTAACCTGATAACGTCATTTTAATCAACTGACTGAATATGTTATTTGCTAATCCTATCTCATACAAATGTCTTTTGAGTTTTTGTTGAGATAAGCACAACTTTAGATGAATCCTTGGATTAGTCTTTTCTGCACTTGTAAGATGAAGTTGAATGTAATTTTTATATGAATTAATTACATTAATATTTCATGCAATAGTTTTCATTTGTTTTATATATGCCTATTCAAAACACTGGCCTGAATCATGGCACACAGGAAGTTAGAAATATATAAAGAAAATATTTTTACAGTCCACCTCTGCCATAATTATTCACAGATCTTTCATTATGCAGATTTACATACTTCACCTTCTCCTCACCCAGACTTTCTACCTCACTGACAATGCTCTAAGAACATTTTGAAACTTAATGATTAAAAATTGTTTTTTCTAAATAATCCTTCATATTAAGTGATGTAGGAATTTCTAATCTTGGGTACTTGCATCCCTGGGTGAAGCAAAAGCAAAGTTAGTGACCCTTGTTTTATGCTTAGGTGTTTCAAAACCCAAATGTAACTGACAATGTTTTTATAAGCTGAAGCTGTATTATTCAATTGAAAAGTGATATTATTATTATTTTGTTTATTTCCTGGGTATCTTTATATGTTACATGTTAACTGGTTATCAAAGCTCATTTAAAATGCTCTTACTTCTATTTTGTCCTAAATAAAATGGGAAAAAAATGAAATATGAACAAGCAGTTTATTTGTAGGAAAACTATCAGAACATGAAGTCTGGAGAGTTAAGTAGGAGAAATGAAGATATTAATTTAAAAATCTTTAGAAAATCTGGGATAAAACATTTTAGTATGTGCTGTAGGTGCAATCTCTGGATTAGTTCATGACTTTCAGAGACAACTGAATAAGGATCCTTGATTTAGTTACAAAGCATGTGAAATTCAGAAATATTTTTGGACATGGTTATAGCTACTCTGGGGAGTTGAGGATAAAGGAGATATTTACTTTCTACTGCAAAGCAATGGCTTTTTGAATATATTGTATGTTGTAAAACTGGGTTTGATGAGGAACTACTGATCCAAATGCATACTTAAATATCCAGAAACAACCACATACATAATTAATCCATTGTATATCTATCTATGTACATGTATATTTATATATTATATGTATGTTTATGTATATGTGTATATGAATAAATAAAATTGGGCAAAGAGCAGGATATTTCTGTTTATGGAAGCATTTTTGGCTCAGATAATTTAGCCATTTACCCTAACAGCACAGATTTCCTTTTGTGATAAGTAAAGCTTATTTTATCTACCCAATCAATAGCAGTGCCCAATTGTTTCATAAACCTGAGCATACTATGGGCCCATGTCAAAACAACTGTCAGGTAATAATGAAGAAAAGTTAGGAATATTTAACCACTAAATTGATAGTTTTTACATAAATCTGGAGCATAGCTATTTATTATCAAGTACTATGTGCTGTACATAATTGTATGTGCTATACATAGATGACCAGCAGAACAGAAGGTGTGTTTAGGTGTGTTTACACCAGCATTATCAGCTGCACATGTGCATTGTGATAGGCATTAGCATAGCTACAACAATCTAGGTGATACAAACATAAAACTGATATGCTTAAAAATAATGTCATGAGAAAAACTACATTAAGAAAAAAGTCACTTGAAAAGCATATGATACATGTTTTTCAGTTTTATTCAAATATGAACTTATTGGGCAAACAAAGTAAAAATTGTAATAGAGGAAATACAATTGAGATTATCTAAAACACAATGATTGAACTTCTTTAGCCCCTTTCATTTTTCTCAATTCCCTTCCAATCTTCATCTAGTACTATAGATCTCACATACTATAGCCAAAGTTTAACTGAATGCTCTCACAATCAACAGATATACATTGTACTAGATTTTTCTATTTCATATAGAATATACCATAAATAATATCTCAAATTAAATATTACATACTAATTTTTGGCATGTAGGACCAACAATACCAATAGGGTAGTGAATGGATGATGAAGAGAGCAGAGAAGACTTCAGGTAAACATAAGTAAGATCACTTATGTGATGTAAAACAAAACAGGTGGCCCAAGTCCTCCTATGTAGGACATACATTCTGCAAATTTCATGAGCCTTAACTTTTACATTTTTATTTCAGATTAAATTTCTATAAAACATTAAGCAAACTTTGTTATATAAATGAGTATTTTGGAAAATTATTACATTCTTTTTGTATATCTGTTTGCTTTATAATATTTTTCGTGTTGAATTTTAACTAAAAAGGGAGAGACCCTTGCTGTTATAGTTAAAGCTTCATCCCAGGGTTTCATAAACTGACTTCCAGACCACTCACGTATAATCGAATCAAGCCTTTATTGAAGCACACCAGTGGCGGCTGACCAGAACATAAAGCTGTTCCCTTGATCAGCCCCGAACAATTGCAAGGGCACTCCTTATAAGCCTGAAAACCGCAAAAGGGATGTTCAGGGGGTCTAGCCAATGCAAGCAAGCCATGTTACAGAAGCGGGACAGTGCAGTCAAGCGAAGGGAAGCCTAACCAATCACAGTTAGCCCAGTCACCCCAGTTACAGAAACAGAGCCCCGTTACCCTAGTTACAGAAACAATACCCCATTAGGTAGTTCTGTGTTCTTAAAGGTTTCTATAGCAAAAGGAAAAGAACATCTTGCTCCAGTCATGACTCTTCTACTTGGCATGGTTGTTTTACAGGATGAAGTCATAAAACAAAATGGAGTCACATTTGCTCCTACTATCACATACTATCCCAAGGCTATAATGAAGAATATTTTGTCAAAATTCTCTCTTGTTACCCTCTTACTAAAATTTTAAAAACTACAATATAAGAAAAAAAATCTATAGACCAATATTTCTCATAAACCAAGATGTAAATATCCCTACCAATATTTAGTTAATGGAGTCAAGCAATATGTAAAGAAATGTCTTAAGACCAAGTGGGTTTAATCTCAGAACAATGTTGGTAGAAATAAGTAAAAGTAATTTATCATATCAACAGATTTAAAAAAGCATGGAATAATTTCAATAGACACAGAAAAGACATTTTACAAATTTAACAATAAATAAAAAACAACTCTTAGTAGCTAATCATACTTAGCGGTAAAAGACTTAATGCTTTTCCTCTAAGGAGAGTAGGAAAACAGAGATATTTTCTCTCAACACTTTTGTTTATTGTTGTGCTACAGGCTATAGCCAGTGCAATAAGGCAAGAAAAAAATAAAAAGTAAAAGGAATACATATTAGAAAGGAAGACATATAACTATATTTGCAAACAACATGACTATGTGGAAAGTCCTAAAATTATTTCATTTAAAGTCAAGTTTAACAGTATATGAGCATCTTCTGGCACTGTGCAGTACAAATAATCAGTGAGGTCAATTAAAACAGCCTTAAATAAATTGGTTGTAATTTGCATTTTGCTCATAACTTTTTCTGTGCTTATTTTCATTTATAAACATTATTTGTTGCAGTATGTATTCACATAGTTTATCCATTTTATAAAATAAAAGATTTATTTTAGAATACTTTAGACATATAAAAAAGTTATGAAGAGAGTACCAAGAGTTCTCATATACCTCACATCCATTTTCACATAATATTAATATTTTATATTAATAATAGCATAATGTGCTATTACTGATGAACAAATAACCAAATAAACTCATTAATATGGTTTATATGTTTATGATATGTGAGCTATATATCCATGATAAATTGAAATATAAGTCCCAACAAAGATATATACACAGATGCTCAAGCAAGCTTTGTTTAAAATTAACCCCAAATGGGAAACATCCTGGTTGTCCATCAATAGGTAGGTGGATAAGCAAACTATAATATATTGATACAAAAATATTATTCTGAAAAAATGCAATGATGTACTTAACAATGTAAATAAATCTCAAGAGAATTATGCTATAAGTGAAAGAATTCAGACACAAAAGCCTACATGTTTAATCATCTGATTTATATGAAACTCTAGAAAAAGAAAAATTATAGTAACAGAATAAAAATATCAGTTATTTGTAGGGGCTAGAATGGAGGAAGGAGATTGAATACAAAGAATCCAGAGGAATCTTAGGACAGGTGGAAATATTTCTGTGGTAGTTACAGGACTATATGCATTTGTCAAAACCTATACTAGAAATCTAAAAAGTTTAACTCATGAAAACAAAGTAGAAAAGTGGTTATCAGAGGCTGTGGGAAGGAGTTAGAAGAGGAGAGGGAGATGTTGATTAAAGGTTACAAAATTTCACTTAGACTGGAAGAATAAGTTTTAGTGATCTATTGCACTGATTCATCATGACCACAGTTAATATTTTGTATATTTCAAATTACTAAAAGAACTATTTTTAATATCCTCAGCCTAAAAATGTGATAGATTGGTGGGGTGATGTATAGGCTAATTAGCTTGATGTAACTCTCTAAAATGTATACATATATCAAAATATCACATTGTACCCTATAAATATACACAATTATTATGTCAATTAAAAATACATTACAAACCTCACAGAACTGTAACCTTATAATGAGTGAATTTAAATATATGTATATTATATCCCAATAAAACTCACTTAAACACTAATACAGTAAATGATATTAGGGTGGAGGTCATAGAATTCTGCAACAAGAAGGCAGAGAAGAAAGCATGTTCTTCCACCTGGCTGTTCAACTAAAAAGACCAAACTTTGAAAACATTGAAAGATGAGTAGGAGCTTATAATAATGAAAGATGTTATGGTATTTCAAATAGAAGATACTTACAAATCACCAAATTAAATAACTCACTTAGACCAGGACTTAACGATTTTATATCAGAAGAAAAAAATAGTATCTATAAGTTCTTGACATAATAAAAATACCTTAGGTTCTTACCCTTAGGATACACTCTTAGAGTAAGTAATTCTCTCTATAAATGTATATTTTTCATCATGAAACAAGCCTTTAACAGCATACAATAATGCTCAGTACTGTTTCAACTGAAAGTGGTGAAAATCCAATGTAAACACAATTATGAAACAAAAGAAAAATTTGTTTATTTATACATTCATGTTCACATAATAAAAAAAAAAAATTCAAGGGTAATCCTGGTCTCAATTATACCTGGTTCAGAATGCCCAAATGATAGTGCCAAGAATTTGTTGGTTACTTTCCATCTAAAAGATTTTCTTTCCTCAATTTAAAAGTTATTCTCAGTTTTTCTTCAAAGAAAAAATTCACTCCATAACTTATTATCCAAACCAGGACAATGTTATTGCTAAATACACCATGACCACAGGCATAAGTTAGGATTTTTCTGGGCAATTGAGATGTATGGGGCCATAATAATAAAATGAAAACAAGCTACTTCAGATTATATATTTCCATTTTGCAGCTTCAATGGAAACATTTATTTCCTACTGGTTCCAGAAAAGCCATGTACTTGATTCTCATTTGGGGTTACCTATTTCTGAACCATTTCCTGTGTCTGAGAAGATGTAATATACTGATAAGTCAGCTTAGGACACTTGCTTGCCTCTGGAACTAATGTGTAAGTCCAACAACTTCCAGAAACAGATATTTGAGCAGATTTGGTTGTCTAAAGGAAAATGAAGATTCTATTACTAGTAGAAAGAAGAACAGATGATAGGTTGACAAAGATGGCTACAGTATACAGTGCATATTTTTATATCACTTCATTTGTCAAAGACTGACTTGATTAAATAACTTCACCTTAGTATTATTTTTTTAGGAATGGGAGTTTACTTAGTTTTTGTAACAAGTTGAATCACTATAATAAAATGTGAATAGAACTAAAATAAAATTTAAAGTACTTTTCATCAAGTGACTAAAAGTACATGGTTGAGAAGGTAGGCTAGACTGAGGAATGCATTCTATATTATTTTCCCCAAAACTGAATCTTAGTTATAAGTGAAAACTTTTTATAATATCATACATTCTTCTTTTATTTGCCACTGTTGCTTTATCTATATTTCATGAAGTTTCTATTAACTTGGTTTTGGTTTTCTGAAATGAATCCACTGAAATTATGGTTGTGTATTTTCTGGAGTGTTTCATTTTCCCTGTCAATCAAGATCATAAGCATGACTTGTAATATGGGCATGTAATGGTTTATCCAAGTTATTTCAGCCACTTCATATTGTTTGAAATTGAGAACCACAGGAAAGTGTTCTCTTTTCTCTGAATCAAATCATTTTTCATGTGTTTTGCTCTTTTCATTTAAAAAATGGTGTTCTACACATTGGGAGACATTCATCTAAATCTATATTGGAGAACAAAGCAATATGAGAAAGCTAAGAGTTAAACCATGAAACTGATGCTCATGTTTTTAGTTCATCTGCTTCTTCTGAAGGGTACCAAAGAAGGTTTGTTGTGTCCTAGCATCCCCTATTTTCTTTCTTCCTATGTTCTCTCCTTGGATAATTACAATCCATGTGTCATGTGTCAAAATCCCATGAGTATTCTCCAGTATCCCTATTGTCTATCTCTAGTCAAGTTTTTTTTCTAAGTTCTAAGTTCATTAGCATTTCACCATTTCCAACTAGTTATCCAAAGTACAACCCAAATATAATAAGTTCTGCATTTTAACTCAGTATCTACTTGTAGCACCCCCTGATGTGAAATATTCTGTTTGTTGAAAGACCTTAACATACCTGATTTTTATTGTAAGAATTTCATAAGGCTCCCAAATACTTTCATATTTACATGCACATCAAACCTTACGTATCATATGCTTGAATCATTCCTTAAGTATTTTAATGAATTTTCTCTAGACCTCTTGCTTTTATTATAGATCTGTTCATTGTTAATTCCCACCCATATTATTGCCTATTATTCCAGGCTGGTTTCCCCCAAATCCAATTTCTATTTTAACACTAGGGATATCTTTTAAAATATGATATGAATATCTACTTTCTAATAGAAGAACTGTGGGCAGCCAATGTGGCCATTTATAACTAGAAAAAAAAGAAAGAAAAGTAAATTTTAGAAAACCCACTTAAGAGGCTGAGATCTCTGAGTGAAGGTAAGTACAGAGAGGTGAGCCAACATTCTATAAGCTCCTTTCCCTATTCTGGCATCTGCTGCTTCTTGGCACTGGGCAAGAGGCCAAGAATTCTGTCAGAAAGCTGCAGTCAAGAAGGCAATAGAGAGTTTGGCAATCCTCTTGGGGCTTGAGAAACAAAGACTAGGGATTGGGATGGACAAAGCAGCCAGGATTTATAGGGCTGATATGCTAGTGAAATTGGAGGCAAAGCAGTGACACCCAATACTTTGATAGTGCAATTTTCAAGGTATTTGTTCAAATTTCATAAATAGCCAAAGAACTAAGCAGAATGTTCCATGTTTAACATTGTCTATTTCTGAGTAACAAATAGTCTCAAAACCAAGTAGGTTAAAACAATAGAAACATTAATTTGCTCATGATTCTTCTTATTTGGGAAAGGCTTAGAAGGAACAGATTCTACTCATTTTTGGCTGGACTGCTTGAATCCTGGTGGCTGGAATCCTATGAAAGCTCACTTCCTTACCACTTACTGTGTCTGACAGCTCATATTGGATATTAGTCAGGACCTCAGTGTTAGCTATGACCTGAACACTTCCTTTGACTTTTCTATGAGACTTTTTGGCTTCTTCACAGCAATGATGGCTTGGTTCCAAAGGAGAATATCCTTAAAGGACAGGTTAGAAGGAAATCATGCTGTCTCTATACATAGTTACAAGAGTGGCATAACATTATTTCCTCCTAAATAAACAGATCTATTTAGATTCAAAGAAACATGGAGTGCACCTCTTGATGTCAGCAATAAATTATAAGAAAATAGAGGGTAGGATATATTGGTGTATTTGTCTTTGAAAAGTATATTTCCTTGCTAAAGTAAAGCAGGACTGCATTTATATCATTATCATAGTGCTGAGAGGATACAATTAAAATTCAGGACTCAACTGAGGGGGCATACCTAGTAAACCCATTAGCTTCTAAGTTGGAATTCTTACTGGGCTATCCACCAAATATAAATGTGTAACAGAGAAAAATGGAATCTTAAGAAAATTGCAATCTAACTTCACAGAGGAGGACATACAATGAATCAACAAGTACATGAAAAAATGCTCACCATCTCTAGCAGTCAGAGAAATGCAAATCAAAACCACCCTAAGATACCATCTCACTCCACTAAGATTGGCAGCCATTATGAAGTCAAACAACAATAAGTGTTGGCGAGGATGTGGGGAAAAGGGTACACTTGTACACTGCTGGTGGGACTGCAAATTGGTAAGGCCAATCTGGAAAGCAGTATGGAGATACCTGGTGAAGCTGGGAATGGATCCACCATTTGACCCAGCTATCGCCCTCCTCGGACTATTCCCTGAGGATCTTAAAAGAGCGTACTATAGGGATACTGCCACATCAATGATCATAGCAGCACAATTCACAATAGCTAGACTGTGGAAGCAACCTAGATGCCCTTCAATAGATGAATGGATAAAAAAATGTGGCATCTATACACAATGGAATACTACGCAGCAATAAAAAATGACAAAATCATAGAATTTGCAGGGAAATGGATGGCATTAGAGCAGATTATGCTAAGCGAAGCTAGCCAATCCTTAAAAAACAAATGCCAAATGTCTTCTTTGATATAAAGAGAGCAACCAAGAACAGAACAGGGAGAAAGAGCATGAGGAAAAGATTAACATTAAACAAAGATGAGTGGGGGGAGAGAAAGGGAGAGAGAAGGGAAAGCATATGGAAATGGTAGGAGACCCTCAATGTTACACAAAATTACATAGAAGAGGATGTGAGGGGAAGGGGGGGGGATAAGGGAGAGAATTGAACAACAGCAGATGAAGTAGAGAGGGATGATGGGAGGGGAGGGGAGGGGGGATAGTAGGGGAAAGGAAAGGTAGCAGAATACAACAGTCACTAATATGCCATTATGTAAAAATGTGAGTGTGTAACCGATGTGATTCTGCAATTTGTATTTGGGGTAAAAATGGGAGTTCATAACCCAATTGAGTCAAATGTATGAAAGATGATATATCATGAGCTTTGTAATGTTTTGAACAACCAATAAAAAAAAAAGAAAATTGCAATCTAGTTTTTAGTTAATTCAGTCCCTGGCTGGATTAGCATAATCTGCTTCTTCTTTTTCTTTCTTCCTAAAAATATAAATAACTCTCTTGGGAAAAGATGATATCTTTCAGAGCCAATATAATTTTTCATACACAATGTATTGGATAAGTAAAAAAAAATTCTCAGGCCAAAGTATTTAAGAAGGTATAAATAAAATGATGTTATATAAATTTTGAATAATAATAAGACAGACTATGATAAAGTAATTTATTACTAAAGCAAGGAGACACAATAGATAACTAAAAATATTGGGTTAATTTAAAAAAATAAAGAATATAGTGGACGAATATAAAACAAATTTTAACCTGGTAGACTTAAATCCAACCATATTAATAATAGCATTAAATTTAATCATCTAAATCTCTAAAATGTCAATTTTCTGATTGATTAAGAAAGCAAAAATTAAACCTAGAAACTAGATGAAATGTAAAAATTTAAAAAGGTTTACCACACAAGTTTGAAGTATAAGAGAGATGATGTGGCTGTATTAACAAAGTAGATCCCAAGAAAAATAACCATTTTCAGAGTTTAAAAAAAGGTCATTTAGGGGCTGGGATTGTGACTCAGTGGTAGAGTGCTTGCCTAGAATGTGTGAGGTAATATGTTTGATTCTCAGCACTGCATAGAAATAAAGTAAATAAAGGTCCACTGACAACTAAAAAAAAAGGTCATTTAATAGAAAAAAAAGGTCAACTTATCAAAAAATTTATACCAATATAGCTTCAAAAAACATATTAGAACTAATAGAAAGAAAATCTTTAAGGATAAAAGAGATTTCTATATCATTGGTGGACACAAGGATGCACTACCCAAATGTCCATTCAAGGAATTATTTTTTGCCCCAATTGTTAGCTCCCTCAGATTTTGCCTCAACTTCAGAAAGCTACCTCATTTAAGAGTATGCCTTAACCACATAATGGCTAATTACAGACTTTCAACCCACTGGGAGATAATTCAGATTATACATTACATTGAGCTCCATCAAGTAATTTGAGACATTTTTGGGAATGCAATACAATTCAAATTCTCTCTTTACCTAATATTCCTATTATTTTAAAACATTTAATTGATAAATATTTTATATATTCAATGTGTACATGATAATTTGTTTAATGAATATCACAATGAAATTAATTAACACATCCATCATCACTCATGGTGCACATTACATCTCCAGAACTTGTTCATCTTATAACTGAATGTTTGCATATTTTGATCAAGAGTTCCCAATATCCCTCCCGTCCTCAGCTCTGGCAACCACCATTCTCTTCCGTTTGAATGGGTTAGACTTTTTAAGATTCTGCATATAATGAGATCATACAGTATTTGTCTTTCTGAGTCTGACTTTTTCACTTAGCAAAAATCCATCCAGGTTTGCCACCCATGTTGTCACAAATATTAGGATTTCTTTTTTTTACCCCCACCCCCATATTCATAGGTGTTAACTTCTAATAAATGTCTTAAATGGAAAATTTATGTTCAGTGCCTGCTTTTGAATAAGTCAAGCTGAGATTCATCAAGGATGAATCTCACAAGTAGTGTTGACCAAAAAAAGCAAAAAACAAAGAATTCCTTACTGTTTCATTTAGGTTATAGAAAATTCAAAAGCAGACCAAACTAACCCATGGTTTAAAAGTAAAGTGAGGCAGTCAATGGTGTTAAGAGGGGTCTTTTGGATGTACCAGTAATGTTTGACTTCTCTATCTAAATAATCCCCTATACTGAGTTTTATGGGGCGTCTTTAGTGGTTTCTTTTGTCATTTTAGGTCTCCCCTGTATTGCTATTATTATTCATATTGCTTTTCTTAGTAACTTAAAATTACCTGTGCTTATAAAGTTTTTACCATTGCTTCCATCACTATCCTGGATATGAATGACTTAAGAAAAAAATCACCACTCATTAAACACTGTGCCTGAGAAACAGTTGGTATTTGATTCATGTTTATTAAATACTTGACTCCTTGTACTGAGCACCAGACAATCTAAGGATTATGCAATGGCTGTGAAATTCGAATCCATTTCCCCCCCAATTTTATTTGTTTCCACTCAGAGTTAATTCTGAAATGCTTCCTACTAAGGGTGTAGAATGTATTTTTCAGGGTCCAGACAGAATACAAAGGTAGATGAATTATTTTAAAAGAAAAAAATTTAAATAAAAAATCATTAATTGTCAATTATTAAAGAAAATGCCAAAAGAGAACATTAAGGAATCAGAGAGATAGTAAATACAGAAAAAAACAACTGTCATCTTATGTGTGGGAAAGTTTATAATATTAAAATTTAGAAGCTTGAAAGTGGATTCTCACAGAAAGCCCTTAATTTTTCCTCTAGCCTTCTTACTTCCTTCCATCTTGATCTTTTTTTTCTCCTGACAGCACCCTTTATTAGTAAAGGCTAACGTGGAGCAGCTTCTAGGTAGAAATGGGTTTTGCAAAGTCTCAGCCTGAGCATCACAAACCAGAGTGCAGATTGATAGGTTTGAAGTTGAGAGCCAACAGCTTAACCACAGTGAGGGGTGGGATAGAGTTATTGAAACTAGAATCTCAAAGCACAATCTTTTCCCTCTCTGCTAAAACAATTAAGGGTCAGTTCTTAAACTGCTCTCAAATGGGATTTTTAGCCTTCAGAGAGACTGAATGGCAAACATAATGCTTTCTTCTAAATTCTGAGAGGACATAAAATTTCCTGGATATTTCCAGGAACAAACCTAGATAAAGAAATATATTTTCATAAAAGATGACACAGAAAAAAAGATTTCACAAACATTGACTAAACTGAGCAAAATGAAGGGCTTTCTGCCTTAGGGATTATAATGGTAACCATAGCAACTATAATGTTTATGAGACAAACCGCATGACCTAGTAAATTTTCTATTGCTGTTGAAAATATATCTTCATTTATAGATACTATTTCATTTAATAATAGCAGGAAGATGTAAAGTAGTTTTCTGAGTGAGTAATTAGGGCTTAATTTAGCCTATCAGCTTGAGAAGGACAAGAAAGTTTATCACACACTGTAGTATTTTCAGCTGCTATTACTGGAAAATGCAACTCATACTCATCCCTTTGCAACATTGGCCAATTTAACCAAGATTCCAATAAAAATCTGTTTTCTAAGTCTTATGGAAAAATAAATCTTATTCTCTAAAAAAGCACAATATGCTTTTGCTTTAATATGATAGTGAAAGTACTAAGAAACCTCATATTACTTTTAAAAAATCCATAATAAAAACCATTGTTTAAGGTGAGAAAGCATTTTATAGTCCAAAAAGTTCCAAATGAGCAATAATAAAATTCCCTTACCTGTAGCAATTTCAATAATGAAGGTATATTTATGTATGTGTGTTTACCACTGGAAATACACCCAGAATATTCTCACATTAATTTTGATTTTAGAATAATGGATTTCATTTTTTAAACATCCTTAGCAGATATTTCTCATATGGCTGTATCAACATTTATCAATTTCATCACCTATTGTTATGCTGAAAAAATATAGTCACTAGGTTTGAATTATGAAAACTCCATGATGTTGCTGGAGCCCTTGAATAATGGATTTGGATGGCACCTTGTGCTGGGAGACAATTTTCCATGGGTCATGTGCATTTATGCATATCTTGCAAGAGAGACACAAACTGCCCTTTGTTTCAATCTTTTCAAGGATGTTTGTATAACAAGCGAACTTAGGAGACAGACAGTATCTCTCCATTGAGCAAATGAAAAGCATACTCGTTTCTCATTAGAAATCAGATTTCTTAAGCTGAAGGTTCTTCTCCTATATGTTAACCCATTGCATATGGTAGGAATCATCTGGCCTTCCTTGCATTGCTTGCCCTGTGGGGAATTGGGGTTTGGGGAATCAGTACAAAAATTTTGACAATTTGGCTACTATTTGCATTTGTTTACTATTATTTGCTATAACCAATTACCACAAACTCAGTGGCTAAAAACAACAAAATTACCTTATAGTTCTGGAGGTCAGAAGACTAACACAAGTCTCACTGGGCAAAAATTAAGATATTATCAGGGCTCTGTTCCTTCTGGACTTCAAGAAAAAAAATTCATCTTCTTGCGTTTTCTACCTCTCAAGGCTGTCCTCTTTCTTTGTCTCATTCCCCTCCTTCTTCCATCTTCCAAGCCAGTAAGGAAAAAGCATGACTCTGGCCCTGATTCAGTCCTCACATCTCCTTCTCTGACTCTAGCCAGGAAAGGTTCTTCATTTTTAAGGATTCATATGATTAGATCAAGATCACCTGTACAATCAATGATAAGCTCCCCATCTCAAAGTCTCTGACCCAGTAGTGTCCTTTCTGTCTACCAGAAACCTTTAAGCCCTGACAGGCTCCTGTGTTAATTCAAAACCAGAGTAAAATCTCAGACTCTTCCCAGTTCTTGAAATCATTACTCTTTGTTTATAAATTGAATTTTAGCATTTTAGAAAACATGCTTGTGTATGCTAAATAAAGCTAAACATAATCAATTTAAATGTCTATAACTTCATTATTTTCATCATCACAAAGCAGAGGTTCAAACTGCTGAGGCCATGTGAACCCAAGAAAACTATTATTATTACTATTACTATTATTATTATTATTATTATTATTTGCACTGGGGTTTGAACCCAGGGATTCACATGCAAGCACTTTACTACCAAACTATACATCTCAAGTCCTCCTTTTTTAAAAAAAATTTGAGACAGGATTTCACTAAGTAGCTGAGGCTGGCCTAAACTTTAGGACCCTCCTTTCTTAGCCTTCTAAGTAGATGGAATTACAGGCATGTGCCACTGTCCCTGGATAAAGAAAATGATTAAAGAATCCCAAAACTACTTTCTAAGTCAGTGATTCTCAAGATATGGCATGAACAGGAATGTTCCCAGAAGCTTGTTTAATGATCACATTTCCATCATAGCCCCATCCACCTGAGATTCCACTCTGGATTTGATTGCAAATGTCTAAATTTTTAATGAGTACACCTAGTTATTCTTATTTGAGTGTTCTTTAAAGTATCTAATACAGAAACAATAACACAATTGTAAAATCACTAGCATATTGAAATGACTAAGCTTTCAGTCACTTCACCTAGCCTAAATATTTATAAGATTACACATGGACATTTATCATTTTGGCCTATTGTTATTTCATATCTGTTAAAGATAATTTGAGGTTGGTTTGAGAAAAAATATTTTAGATTATTTTTATAGACTATGAAATGTATATATGCTATATTGTCAAAGTTTATGTAAGTATTAAATTATTTTAATGGGATATTTTGTGTAGATCAAATTGTATTAACATGTAAATTTTGCTCTCCATGCTTTCTGTTCACCCAAGTAAGTGAATCTCCCAATTTGCTAATTCAACAATATTAAAAATTCCAATTTTTAAAATGACCCATTTCATTTAAACTGGAATCCATTGATCTTCAAGCTACAATTACTATCTACTATCTTCTTTTAATATGCATGTAATCCTAGTGGCTCAAGAAACTGAGGCAGGAGGATCACAAGTTCAAAGCAGCCTCATCAAAGGTGAGGCACTAAGGAACTCAGTGACATCTTGTCTCTAAATAAAATAAATAAAATACAAAACAGGGCTGGGGATGTGGCTCAGTGGTTGAGTGTCCCTGAGTTCAATCTCCAGTACCAAATAAATAAATAAATAAATAAATAAATAAGGTTTTCTTGTTCTGTCACCTAAGTAGTCAACACAAATTTTAAAGTCAACTCATTTAGTAAAGATTAAGATAGAAATTCATCTTATTTATTGTATTATGCTATTGCCCTTGTCATATACTTTTGTGTGTCTCAAGTTGGCATACTTTTCTGATGTCCAACAACAGGTCATAAGAAGTTAAATTTTTTTTCATTAATTTAACAAACATTGATTTGTTTCAGGGTCATTTTCCATGTGTGTTTGGTTGTGTGCTGCATTACTTCAAGAGTATCATTTACATCACATTTATTAGTATGATAATCCTGGAATTGTGCATTGCACACCTGTACAATATCTAAGACAGTCCTATCTAATACAAATTTAGGCAATGTGACAGGTGCATGAATATAATGATAATGACATAAAAGTAGTTTCTCTTTCATAACTTATCGTTTAGTAAGGGAGAATGACAAATATGGGACACTGTGATAAGTTCCATGACAAGAAAGTGCAGGTCTTCATATCTATGTAGCTATCTAACTAAAGCAAAATAAAGCTGAGCAGTTAAAGCTAGAACTTTCCCGAGAATATTTCAAACTATAGAGTCCTGATCAGTTTTTTTTTGTCCTATAGTGGCTCAATATCAACATAAAATTTAATCACAAAACCAGTGTTTGTGTAAAGGAGCTAAGTGCTCTTAGTAGCATCATCCATGCCCTTTGTGCATGCACAGATATTGTATAAAACTCTGTTTTCTTGTGTATTCTCTCAGCACTGTCCTGGTTCTGCCTTTTGAATCCAGTAACCCAGTCTTGTATGTCTGTATCTTATTCATGCTCAGCTTTCAATCCTGTTCTTACCTGTTGGTTCATCCCTTAGTACTTGATGGTCTAGATGTTTCCCAAGCTAAAGTCAAATGTCCATGATACACTTTCTTCTCTGTCCTGCCACTGTATCCCAGCACTACTCACTTCTAAACCAAGATTTGGAAACCAAATCCCTGTGATGCATTGTTTAACAACTAATGAGTTTTGAAATTTTATTATAGTCAAGTCTAGGTGTAAACTTTTGTTTTGAAAAATGGATGCTTCATAAGGACAGGGATTTATATATATATTTGTTCAGGTATAAGTTGAGTACCTAGAAAAATGCTTAGCATATAGTATTTGCTAACTAATTAAATGTGTGTGAGATAATGCACAAGGGCCTTTCATTGCTACTTGCCTCCCATCTGTTGCTGATTTTTGTCTGTCTGCAGAGTGTAGTTAGCTTTGTTTATAGTGGTTCTTCTTAAGCTTCCAACATAGGACTTCTCAGGTTCACACTCAAGCATCCTTGAAAAGTAGAGTCTATACTGCTGCTACAGCTCAACAGTGCCTCCACATGGGGAGGAGTTCAACTGCATCTGAGCAAGTGAATCTACATCTCCAAATTCCCTCCACCACACCATGGTAGGAAAACTGCTCAAGAAAACATAACCAACTCTCCTAAAGTGCAAGAAATAAAATCAAGAATCAATAAATGGGATGGATTCAAACTAAAAAGCTTCTCAGCAAAGGAAACAATCAATAACATGATGAGAGAGCCTACAGAATAGACGAAAATCTTACCAAGCACATATCAGATAGAGCACTAATCTCTAGGATATATAAAGAACCCAAACAATTTAACAACAACAAAAAAAACTCCAAATAACCCAATCAATACGTGGGCTATGGAAATGAGCAGACACCTCACAGAAGAAGATATACAATCAATCAACAAATATATGAAAAAATGTTCAACATCTCTAGAAATTAGAGAAATGCAAATCAAAACTAGGATTTCATTTCACTCTAGTCAGAATGGCAATTATCAAGAATACAAGCAACAATAAATGTTGTTAAGGATGTGTGGAAAAAAGGTACACTCATTCATTGCTGGTGGGACTGCAAATCAGTGCAGCCAATATGGAAAGCAGCATGGAGAATCCTTCGAAAAATGGGAGTGGAACCACCATTTGACCCAGCTATCGCATCCCTCAGTCTATACCCAAAGGACTTAAAATCAGCATACTATAGTGACACAGCCACATCAATGTTTATAGCAGCTCAATTCACAATATCTAAATTGTGGAGCCAACATAGATGCCCTTCAATAGATGAATGGATAAAGAAACTGTGGTATATATACACATGGGGTATTACTCAGCCATAAAGAAGAATGGAACTATGGCATTTTCCAGTAAATGGATGGAGCTGAAGAATATCATGCTAAGCAAAGCAAGCCATTTCCAAAAAACCAAAGTCCAAATGTTTTCTCTGATAAGAGCATGCTAATACAAAATGCGGGGTAGGGGTAAGGGAAGAATGGAAGAACTTTGGATTGGGCAGAGGGGACTTCAGGGAGGGAAGAGGGTAAGGGGTTGGGAAATACAGTGGAATGAGATGGACATTATTACCCTATGTACCTGTATGATTGCACAAATGGTCTAACTCTGCAGCGTGCACAACCAGAGAAATGAAAAGTTGTGATCTATTTGTGTACAATGAGTGGAAATGCATTCCGTTTTCATGTATAACTAATTAGAAAAAAATAAAAAAAGATTACAAAAGATAAATAAAAAAGAAAATATAACCAACTCTCTTTCTCCTGGAGATGCCCTTATATCAGAAAACACTACAATTTAGGTTGCCAATAGAGACAATATGGATTGTCATCAAGCTTTTGCTAATGGCAGATAAAACAACTATCATGGTAAAACTCTGGCAAGGATTCTGGAAAACCAAATATATTACTTTGAAAAATTTTCCTTTTTCCTTGCCATTTTTGTCCAACTATAAAATATAGCTTATGGCTAAGACTTATAAGCCTATTAGATTTATCCACTTCCTTTTGTGAACTTGAACTCTGAGCCTCTCTGAAGCTTATCAGCAACACATTATATTTGGAATCCACTAAGATCACTACCCCAAATAGGGTCCTAGGTCTTTGTGCATATATGAACTATAATGTCATACAGCCTTGCAAAAGAAAGGTGTGTGCATCTGTGTGTGTGTAGATAGGTATAGACATCCATAAGTATATATATATATATATATATATATATATATATATATATATATATATATGAAGATATCTGCAGTAATCCTAACTCATATCTACCCAACATACATATTTAGCTTCAAGACTGATGGCATGAACTAAGCCTCTTTGACCTAGGCAATAACAGATGTTCAGACCTCTATCCTATACTTATTTATTTTAGTTGCTGGTCCCAGAATATAGCAGATACCTTGTTTAAATGTAAATCACTATTCATTATAGCCATGTTAAAAACTTTCAATATCACCTCAAGTCTCTGTGGAATCTGGTGATGTGTGCTCAATGAGTAATTTGGTAGACCTGGAAACTATCCACATAAGAGCCAGTGTGTCATCATTGTCTGGTCAGGCATTAGTAAAGCATGAACAATACTTATTTAGAATCTCAAGAAATGTAATTTTCACCTAAAACATATATTTAGTATATTAAGTTCTGATTTTTGCAGTGATAGTTGCAATTGTTTTCTCTTATGTAAAATTCAGACTAAAATGTTGATAAGAAGAGATGTTATTACCAAATTGTAATTCTAAGTCACCTAAAACTAAATTTTTATTATTTTGAAAATGTTAATGAAAGCATTGGTGATACCAGGCATTTCAAGTTTAGGATTATGCTAATTAGTAGTTTTTTTAATTTAGAAATTAGGATAATATTAGAAACAAATGTATCTCTATAGTAATCAAAGATGTCATTCCTATTATTCTGAAAAGTCATAAACTTGTGAATAAGGCTTTAGACAAAATAAATTTGATTGGAATTATCAAATGAAATGAATTGTTAATTGTCATTTCTATGATTCTATTTTCAAAACTTAGATGTATAGTGGGTTTTGTATAGTATGTGGTCAACTAATATTTAGTGAATGGTCAGTGAGTATTAAAGACACTCAAAGTATATAATTTTAAAAGAAGTTAAGAAATTCCTAAAACAATCTTTTTTTTTACAGTTTGGAATTCTGATTGTAGTTAGTATCTCCATGAAAATAAGGTAAGTTTTAACATTAAAGGAAAGAAATATTAAGGGTACAAGAAGGAGTGAAATACATGCTTTTAGGATATATAATGAAGAAGGATAAATGGTGAATGGACAAGGTGCTGTCCTCACATAAGAGAGAACTATGCTCAAAACTTCTTCAAATAGTACCTCCTTTTGTTACAGCTCTGGCAGATGGCCAAATGTCTAGTGCATTTTCTGTGGCTTTAAATGTTTTTGAGCAAATGTCAATCCCAGTTCTTCTAGCACCTCTTCATTGATGGTAGAAATTAACTCCTCTGAGTATCAATTGTCTTACAAATAATATAAAATGGTTAAATTATATGGTACCTTCCAACTCTTAAAAGTAAAGAAACAGCCTCCATAATGTGATGGTCCAAATGATATTCAATAGAGTACATGTTTTAGTTGTGTTATCATAAGTTTAGCTAAAAGAACTACAGCTTTAAAATTTCTTCTACTTACTGTGTGGAAAAATAGAAACAATTTTTCATTTATTTCATATGTAGGAAACAGACCTATACTAACCTGAGGAAGTCTCATAAGGTAAGAAAGTAGATACATTCTAACTCATCTTACTAGGAAGATAAGAACTTCAGCTAAATTAGAATAGCAAATGTATAGAGGATTAGAGCCAATACATTTATAGGCTAATATGCTTTTGTTTTGTGTGTGTATTCATATATAATATACATATCTCCTACTACTTTTATTCCTTATTGTAAACTCTTTATTGATACTTATATATATGGTATTTTTTTTTCCTTTCTCAGAAGAGAATTCAGCAATAGATGCAATTAAAGTTTGGTATCCATTAGAACCAAGAAAAGATCATAATGCCAATATATAATATTTTTATGCCAGCATTCCAGTATGTTTTTAGGAAAAATCTGCATATTTAGCTTCATGTTATATTTATTTTTGAGTTGGATGAAAGAAGTATTCAACTTAATTTCCATATTGGCATAGTAAATTATAAAACCACTGGAGGAATAGTATTGAGATTTAGTATTACATTTTATATCAATTTTGAACATGAATTTCACATAAAAATGTAGTTTAGGTGAGCTGAAAAGAAACTTTGTGATATAAAAATGCATTTCAAACTTCAATAAATAATGTAACAGGTAGAATAACAGTACCTCCAAAGATGCCTGTGTCCTAATCCCTGGGCTTTTTGAGTATGTAATGTTATATGGCAAAGGAGAATTGACATTGCAGATGGAATTAATGTTATTAAACAGATGACTTTAAAAGGAAGACATTATCCTGGATTATGAAGGTGAACTCTTTAATCAGAAGGGTCCTTAAAAGAAGAAGAGGGAGGCAGAAGAGAAGGTCAGAGAAGGTAGGTGATGTTATGGAAGAGGTCTGAATGATGCACTAAGACTTGCTTTTCTTCATAATTTTGTTTCATATGTAGAATTAAGTTTTGCTTGTATTTGGACTATTTGTAAGTTTAATCACATTGTTTGTACCAGTTTATGATTAAATTCTCTTGTTTAGTATTGTGTTGCAAGATCCTTAAAAGTTGTGAAATGAAACAGAAATCTACTCACCATCAGTGCTCTGTAGTGCCTACAAAATACCAGTTTATTTAAGCATCCTACATTTTATGAGGTTTATTAATAATCCCTTTCAAAACATTTAGAACAAAAAAGATTGAAATTGAAGAAAAATGCAACATATACACCTCTATGCATTTCCTTCTTGTGAATTTATATTTGAATCCCTATTTCTGATATCAAACAGAGATCAGAAAGTATGAATTTAGATAGTGTCTTACTAAGGAAAGAGTTTCTTCTAGAAGAATCTTTAAAGAAATATATTCAATTCTAATGAGTTTGCAAGTTCACATAACAGAAGTTTGGTTGAGACATGCTTATATCTTTATGTTGTGTACATGTATTCTAATTTCTTGGATATTCTTTGTGCAATTATGGCTCCAATTTCCTTAAGAACATCTTACATGCAGCTATGTTCTCTCTCTCTCTTTCTCTCTCTCTCTCTCTCTCTCTCTCTCTCTCTCTCTCTCTCTCCACACACACACACACACACACACACGCACACACATATATAGAGTTTATTTTTTAATATTTTTGTTTTTTACATATACATGACAGTAAAGTGTATGTTAACATAATATACATATATGGAGTACAACTCATTCCAATTAGAATCCCACTCTAGGGGTTGTACATGATGTGGAGTTACACTGCTTCTATATTCATATATGAACATAGAGAAATTATGTCTAATTTATTCTACTGTCTTTCCTATTATCATCATCCCTTCCTTCCCTTTATACCCCTTTGTCTAATCCAATGAACTTCTATTTTTCCCCTACCTCCTCTCCCTTTTTGTGGGTTAGCATCCACATATCAGAGAGAACATTTGGCCTTTGGTTTTGGGATGGCTTATTTTACTTAGCATATTTTCCAGTTTCATATATTTACCAGCAAATGCCATAATTTCATGCCGCAGTCTGGCTGGGCACAAAATAACCGAGCCACCACAAAAACTTGTAGATTCCAACAGCAACTCTTTATTCCCAACTCTCACCAGCTCTACACGCACATTCTGGGAAAATTCCCCCTCCACCGGGCTCTGCGTCCCAAATACTCTCAGAAGCCTGCGAGAACTCAACGGGAACTCAAGGAGCGGGCACCTGAGGCAGCAGGATATGCCCTATTCCCAGCAGGATCCACCCTAAACCTGGAACCACTCTAATCCAGCAGGATCTACACTAAACCTGGAGCCACCCTAATCCAGCAGGATCCACCCTAAACCTGGAGCCACCCTAATCCCTGAGCAGGGTCACCTTTCAATTAAAATGCCATGTCATTCCTACTTGGCTATGGCTCTCAGCATCTCCCCCCTTCTGATTAATTAAACAACAAGCAATGTGGCTTAGGGACCGTGCCTCTTAGGTTGTCCAATTCAACATATGGTCCTTACCCATCATCAGATGATCTGACCTCTAGGCATCAGCCTCCTGTCTTAGGTTGGTACCACTGCAATTGGATCATACCCGTCACTGACTACCGGCCCAGCATACAGCCATACTTGTGGGTAAGCCTATGCACCAGTGGGGGGGTGAGGTTCTTTGCCTCACCTCTGTTGGCCCCCAAATTTTAGACCATCACTAGCAGAAGGGAGGAGGATACAGAAATGCCACAACACCAAGCCAATTGACGGCTCCTTTGGAAAAATTGTATTACCGGTGACACCATCAGCAAAGATATGCCAGCACTACCACAATTCGCTGCACCGACAGGTAGTTCACAATGTATACAAATGATACATAGTCCAGGCAAGTTCTACAAGCAGTTCAAAGTGGAGAAATCTATCAATATGTCCATTTCCTCCCAAAGTAAATCGACTCCTTGATTGAGCATTACTTGTTGAGTTATTATTCATTGATGCATCAGTTTATACAGTTTACTGTGATAGCTATCAAAGAAGCTGTAGTTTGGTTTTATCTTTGTCTTCACGGGCACTGGGATGAAGATAGGAATTCTGACAATGATGCTAAAAAGAAATTATGTAACATTACATTATCCTGAACAGAATTATTAAATATAATGAAAAGGAAAGGTGAAAGTAAACAAACAGATCTGTTAACCTCCTTTAAAAACAATCCTTAACAGCTGTTTACCTAATTTAAATTAAACAATTTAAATCATGTGAATAAAAAAAAATTTGGATCCATTTTTTCATGAGCACTCCTCATACATGAAATATGGACATACGCACATACAGACATACAACACAAAACACAAGAGTGCACACAAACGTACAACACATAAATCAATAGTAAAGGCCTTGTAGCTTTACACAGGTGAAATTTCCATTGCAATGTTTAAAAACTCCACAGTCAAAAAATAAAACTGATCAGAAAAACATTAACCTAGGTTTGTATGAGCTCAAAAAATAAAATAGAACTTTATGATGTGGGAAAAGGCAACAATAAAATAGATATTGAAAAAAGCATCCTGGTTCTGTTGCAGATGTAAGAATAGCCAAGCTGGAGCTCTGGATATCAGCTGTTATGGATTTGAGTCAAATCATCTTCTTTTTGGTCTGTAGAAATCGCTTTGGTTAGTCTCTCTGGAATCAAAATCGGCTGCTGTTCTCCCTGTGGAAACACACAAACAGAACCCTGACTCCAGACAATCACTGGGTCAGGACCTTTCCATTGTCCTGTTAGAATATCCTTCCAAAGTACCTTAGGCTTATGTACATTTTTTGGATACATATGCGTTTCCACAGCACTAAGTCCTGATGAATCCAAATTTAAAAAGTTTAGAGTAAAAAGCATTATTTTAAGTTTATCTTTGGGGGATATATACCCCTTCCCAATTCCCTCTTTTTGCTTTAATAAGTACATTTTAATAGTTTGATGAGCTCTTTCAACTATGCCTTGTCCCTGTGGATTGTATGGGATTCCTGTTATATGAGTAATGCCAAATGATGAGCAAAATTGTTTAAAAGAGGTAGAAGTATAACCAGGGGCATTATCTGTTTTTAACTGTTTTGGAACGCCCACAGTGGCAAAATTTTGTAAGCAATGAGCTATAATATCTTTAGTTTTTTCTCCGGCATGAAGGGAGCCCATCAAAAATCCAGAAGAAGTATCAATTGTAACATGCAAATATTTTAATTTTCCAAATTCTGGCAAGTGTGTGACGTCCATCTGCCAAATATGGTTAGGTATCAGTCCTCTAGGATTGACTCCAAGATTAACTTGTGGTAAAAAGGTCACACAATTTTGACATTGTTTTATTATATGTCTGGCTTGTTCCTTAGTTATTTTAAAACACTTTTGTAAAGTATTAGCATTAACATGGAACCTTTTATGAAAATTTGTATCTTCTTCTAGTGTAGAGAAAATATGTATGTCATGTGTAGTATTTTTGTTTTTTTTTGAGAGAGAGAGAGAGAGAGAGAGAGAGAGAGAGAGAGAGAGAGAATTTTAATATTTATTTTTTAGTTTTCAGCGGACACAACATCTTTGTTTGTATGTGGTGCTGAGGATTGAACCCGGGCCGCACACATGCCAGGCGAGCGCGCTACCACTTGAGCCACATCCCCAGCCCTCATGTGTAGTTTTATCTGTTAAATCATTGCCCAAACTAAGGGCTCCAGGCAATCCTGTATGTGCCCTGATATGTCCTACAAAGAATGGATCTTTTCTGTCCCAGATTAGATTTTGTATAGTGGAAAACAAAGAGAAAACAGTAGAGGAAGGGGAAATCCTACCAGCATCTTCAAGAGATACTATAGCATTAACTATATACTGACTATCAGAAAATAAATTAAATACAGAATCTTTAAACATAACAAAAGCTTGTAAAACTGCATTAAGCTCTACCTTTTGAGCTGATTGTTTGGGTACTAGAAATGTAAAAGTTTGATCAGGGGTAACTACTGCTGCTGTGCCATTATTTGACCCACCAGTGAATATATTTGGAGCATTCATGATAGGGTTTTTTCTTGTCATTTTTGGAAAAACTACAGGATGCTTAGACCAAAAAGACAACAAAGGATTAGAAGGTAAGTGATTATCAAATGAAACATTAGATTTACACATGATTATTGCCCAAGTATTTAACTCATTAGCTAACTCATCAATTTGATCCACAGTATATGGAGTAATAATTTTATTGGGAGAAATTCCAAACACTCCCTTCACTGATTATATTCCTTTGAGTATTAATTGTCCTACAGCCTCAGGATACCTAGTAAGAATAGTGTTAGGAGAATAAGATAAATGTATCCACAATAATGGACCTTCTTGCCAAAATACTCCTGTAGGAATATTTTTTGTTGGTAGTACAATAAATAATAAAGGCAAACTTATATCAATTCTACCCAAATGCATATTTTCCATATATGTTTCAATAATTTTTAATGCCTTTCTTGCTTTAGGAGTTAACATGCTGGGTGAATTTGGATCTGATGGACCTTTTAAGATATCAAATAAAGGTCCCAACTCTCCTGTTGGTATGCCTAGATAAGGCCTTATCCAATTTATGTCTCCCAATAACTTTTGCAAGTCATTAAGTGATTTGAGTTGATCTACTCATATTTGAATTTTTGGTGGACGGACCATGGTTGAGGATAATAGAACTCCTAAATAATTAATTGGAAAATTTAATTGTACTTTATCTATTGCTATCTCTAGATTATAATTTTTTAATAAGTTTGTAAGTGTGGTATAACATTCCAGCAATGTGTTGTTATCTTTATGTGCTAATAATACATCATCCATATAGTTAAATATTTGTAGTTCAGGAATTTGATTTCTCAGTGGCTGGATTGCTTTGTTAACATAAATTTGACACATAGTTGGACTATTAGCCATCCCTTGAGGGAGTACTTTCCATTCATATCTCTGATCAGGACCTTCATGATTCAGTGCACGGATAGTAAATGCAAAACGTGGACTATCCTCGGGATGACTTGGAATTGAAAAAAAAAAACAATCTTTAATATCTACAGCTAAAACATGCCAAGTTTTTGGCAAAGCAGACAATTGAGGAATCCCTGATTGAGCAGGTCCCATAATAACCATCTCATTATTAATGGCTCTTAAAATCTTGCAATAATCTCCATTTACCAGATTTCTTTTTGATGACAAAAATGGGAGTATTATGGGGAGATATGGATGGCTGCATATGTCCTTCTGCTAATTGTTGTTTGACCAGTTCATGGGCTACTTGTATCTTTTCTTTAGTCAGGGGCCACTGAGGAACCCATACTGGTCTTTCAGATTTCCAAGTAATTTTGTTTGTCTCAGTGGACCCTTCTGAAAACCCAATTCATGTCTATTTATTCCTTGATCTATTTGAATTGGTGCTGCTATACCCTGTTCTTGTTCTCCTAATCTTTTTTCTTTCCTAAAACCTTGTCTATCCCTAGTAGTGGGCGCATTAGGATTGATGTTATTTGTTAATATCAAACCTAATTGATCTAGGACATCTCATCCCCATAAATTTATAGGAAGATGATCCAATACATATGGCTGTATAGTTCCTTCACATCCTTCAGGATCCTTCCAATCTAATACCATTGCACTTCTATGGGGATTAGTCGCCACTCCTAGGCCTCGAAGCATTTGAGTGGATTGTTGTAATGGCCAATGTTTTGGCCATTCTTGACGAGATATGATGCTAAGGTCAGCACCTGTGTCCAGTAGCCCATTAAATTCATGTCCTTGAATATTTAGTTTTAGCATTGGGCGAGAATCTATATTTAAAGACAGCATAGCCCAATCTACACCTGTGGAGCCTAATCCCCTGGAACCTCTTTCTACACTACGACAGGAAAATTTATTATGCAGCTGGGTGTTATTAATAACTGTGCTATTCTATTTCCTGGTAAAATTACTGATACATCTCTTGGAGAACTAGCTATAATTTTTATTTCACCTACATAATCGGGATCAATTACCCCAGGACTTATCATAAGTCCTTTTAGTGTAGAAGAACTGCGTCCCAATAATAAGCCTACTGTTCCTTGGGGAAGAGGTCCTTTTACTCCTATGGGAATGATTTGAACTCCCATCTCTGGAGTTAGTACTGCTCTGGCAGAGGCACAGATGTCCAACCCTGTGCTCTCTCTGGTTTGTCTGATGAAGGATTTAATGGACAATGTGTCCTGGGCACTACCCTGATGGTGTTGCTGGGTTCCTCCATTGCCCCATATATTTGTGGTTGTGGGCCCCAGAGCATTGGGCCCCCCAGTCCGTTTTTTGGCAATGGAGCCTGATGCCTTACTCCACGATATCGTGGGTAAATACCTGGTCCTTGTCCGTTTTTTGATAAGGGAGTACCCTCTATGGTAGTTTGAGAACGGCATTCATTAGCCCAATGTCTCCCTCTATGGCATCGTGGGCAAATACCCGGTATTCTATTCCTTTGATACCTAGTTTTGTTAAACCATTTTCCTATGGGGCAATTCCTTTTAAAATGTCCTGTTTGTTCACAATTGTAGCATGTTTTTGGCCTGGCATCTAAAGCCTGTTGTACTGCAGCTGCCAAGACTTGCCCTTGTTCATTAATTTCTCTACATAATTTAATATATGTGTTTAAATCTTCATGTTTCCATGGTCTAATAACCTCTCTGCAGCAACAATTTGCTTGGTCATAAGCCAATTGTTTTATTAATGGCATTGCTTGTTCTGTATCCCAAAAATTCTGGCAGCTGTTTGAATAAGCCTATCTACAAATTCAGCGTAATTTTCATTAGCTCTCTGTATTACCTTAGAGAGCTGACCTTGTAAATCTCCATGTCCTTGTAAAGTCTTCCATGCCCTAATTGCATCTGCAGCAATTTGTGCATATATAGCAGGATCATATTCAATTTGTTGCTGTTGACCCTCATAAGGTCCTTTTCCTAACAACATATCTAGTTTCTTTGAGGGTAACTGGCTACTGCATTTCGCCTAGCTGTCTCCGTGCAAAATTCCTCATTGGCAACCTTCCATAACAAATATTGTCCTCCATTTAGCACAGATTTACACATGCTAGCCCAATCTGCTGGCATCATGTCCAAGTTGGTAATGGATTCTACCATGCTTACTGTGAAGGGAGCTTGGGGACCATAGGTTATTACAGCCTCCTTTAACTGCTTCACTGTTTTGAAATCTAAAGCATGGTGAATTCGCTGCCCTCCTGCCTGCTCAAGTACAGGGCATGCTAATTTTTCAGGTCCTGTCTCAGGATCCCATTTATCAACTACAGGGGTTGAGGGCCACTCAGCTGTCTCCATAGGTGGAGCTCTTGGTTGAATTATGCCCTCTGGTGATAGAACGGAGTTAGTAGCAGCCTCCTGTTGTAGCTTTTTCCCTAATAGCCCCTTTTCCTTTAAATTTTCTTCCTCTGTCTGACTAGCTCGAGAGACCTTCTCTTTTGCTTGATCTAAAATGTCTTTCTCCACGGTCTGAACCTGTAACAATTTACTTAAAATTTTTCGGTTTGTTTTTTACTATTTTCTAATCTAATATAAAGATAACACAACCCAATAAGATAACACAAAATAAAACCGAAACTGAATGAAACAAAAACAGAATAAAAAATCGTTGTATCAATTTTCTCTTCCTCAGGGCCGACAAACTTCAAACCTTGAGCCAACCATTTTTCCCAGTTTGACTGAGACAGTTCTAGGGATAGGCAGCTTGAAACAAAAACAAAATAAATCAAAACAAGAACACATTGTTTTTTGAAATAGTCACCCATTCTCTCGCCTTCCCTCAGGGGCGAGCAATTTCAATTACCTTCAAGCTTCAGACGTTCCCCGTACGGGCTACCAAATGCCGCAGTCTGGCTGGGCACAAAATAACTGAGCCACCACAAAAACTTGTAGATTCCAACAGCAACTCTTTATTCCCAACTCTCACCGGCTCTACACGCACGTTCTGGGAAAATTCCCCCTCCACCGGGCTCTGCGTCCCAAATACTCTCAGAATCCCATAAGAACTCAACGGGAACTCAAGGAGCGGGCGCCTGAGGCAGCAGGATACGACCTGTTCCCAGCAGGATCCACCCTAAACCTGGAACCACCCTAATCCAGCAGGATCTACACTAAACCTGGAGCCACCCTAATCCAGCAGGATCCACCCTAAACCTGGAGCCACCCTAATCCCTGAGCAGGGTCACCTTTCAATTAAAAATGCCATGTCATTCCTACTTGGCTATGGCTCTCAGCAATTTCATTCTTCTTTTTTCTTTAATTTTTTATTGTGGGTTGTTCAAAACATTACAAATTTCTTGACATATCATATTCCACACTTTGATTCAAGTGGGTTATGAACTCCCACCTTCACACCATACACAGATTGCAGAATCACATCAGTTACACATCCATTGATTTACAAATTGCCATACTAGTGTCTGTTGTGCTCCGCTGCTTTTCCCATCCTCCCCCCTCCCCCTTCCCCACCTCTCCCCTCCCCTCCCCTCCTCTCTCTTTACCCCCTCCACTGTATAACCCTGAGGGTCTCCTTCCATTACCATGCAATTTCCCTTCTCTCTCCCTTTCCCTCCCACCTCTCATCCCTGTTAAATGTTAATCTTCTTCTCCTGCTCTTCATCCCTACTCTGATCTTAGTTACTCTCCTTATATCAAAGAAGACATTTGGCATTTGTTTTTTAGGGATGGGCTAGCTTCACTTAGCATAATCTGCTCTAATGCCATCCATTTCCCTGCAAATTCTATGATTTTGTCATTTTTTAATGCAGAGTAATACTCCATTGTGTATAAATGCCACATTTTTTTTATCCATTCGTCTATTGAAGGGCATCTAGGTTGGTTCCACAGTCTTGCTATTGTGAACTGTGCTGCTATGAAGATCGATGTAGCAGTGTCCCTGTAGCATGCTCTTTTTAGGTCTTTAGGGAATAGACCAAGAAGGGGAATAGCTGGGTCAAATGGTGGCTCCATTCCCAGCTTTCCAAGAAATCTCCATACTGCTTTCCAAATTGGCTGCACCAATCTGCAGTCCCACCAGCAATGTACAAGTGTACCCTTTTCCCCACATCCTCGCCAGCACTTGTTGTTGTTTGACTTCCTAATGGCTGCCAATCTTACTGGAGTGAGATGGTATCTTAGGGTGGTTTTGATTTGCATTTCTCTGACAGCTAGAGATGTTGAGCATTTTTTCATGTACTTGTTGATTGATTGTATGTCCTCCTCTGAGAAGTGTCTGTTCAGGTCCTTGGCCCTTTTGTTGATTGGGTTGTTTGTTCTCTTATTGTCTAATTTTTTAAGTTCTTTGTATACTCTGGATATTAGGGCTCTATCTGAAGTGTGAGGAGTAAAGATTTGTTCCCAGGGTGTAGGCTCCCTATTTACCTCTCTTATTGTTTCTTTTGCTGAGAAAAAACGTTTTAGTTTGAGTAAGTCCCATTTGTTGATTCTAGTTATTAACTTTTGTGCTATGGGTGTCCTATTGAGGAATTTGGAGCCCGACCCCACCGACTGTAGATCGTAGCCAACTTTTTCTTCTATCAGACGCCGTGTCTCTGATTTGATATCAAGCTCCTTGATCCATTTTGAATTCACTTTTGTGCATGGCGAGAGAAAGGGATTCAGTTTCATTTTGTTGCATATGGATTTCCAGTTTTCCCAGCACCATTTGTTGAAGATGCTATCCTTCCTCTATTGCATGCTTTTAGCCCCTTATCAAACATAAGATAGTTGTAGTTTTGTGGATTGGTTTCTGTGTCCTCTATTCTGTACCATTGGTCCACCCGCCTGTTTTGGTACCAGTACCATGCTGTTTTTGTTACTATTGCTCTGTAGTATAGTTTGAAGTCTGGTATCGCTATACCGCCTGATTCACACTTCCTGCTTAGTATTGTTTTTGCTATTCTGGGTCTTTTATTTTTCCATATGAATTTCATGATTGCTTTCTCTATTTCTACAAGAAATGCCGTTGGGATTTTGATTGGCATTGCATTAAACCTATAGAGAACTTTTGGTAATATCGCCATTTTGATGATGTTAGTTCTGCCTATCCATGAACAGGGTATATTTTTCCATCTTCTAAGATCTTCTTCTATTTCTCTCTTTAGGGTTCTGTAGTTTTCATTGTATAAGTCTTTCACCTCTTTTGTTAGGTTGATTCCCAAGTATTTTATTTTTTTTTGAAGATATTTTGAATGGAGTGGTTGTCCTCATTTCCATTTCAGAGGATTTGTCGCTGATATACAGGAATGCCTTTGATTTATGCGTGTTGATTTTATATCCTGACACTTTGCTGAATTCATTTATTAGCTCTAATAGTTTCTTTGTAGAGCCTTTTGGGTCTGCTAGGTATAGAATCATATCATCTGCAAATAGTGATAATTTAAGTTCTTCTTTTCCTATTTTTATGCCTTTAATTTCTTTCGTCTGTCTAATTGCTCTGGCCAGTGTTTCGAGAACTATGTTGAAGAGAAGTGGAGAGAGAGGGCATCCCTGTCTTGTTCCAGATTTTAGAGGGAATGCCTTCAGTTTTTCTCCATTCAGAATGATGCTAGCCTGAGGCTTAGCATAGATTGCTTTTACAATATTGAGGTATGTTCCTGTTATCCCTAGTTTTTCTAGAGTTTTGAACATAAAGGGATGCTGTACTTTGTCGAATGCTTTTTCCGCATCTATCGAGATGATCATATGGTTCTTATTTTTAAGGCTATTGATGTGGTGAATAACATTTATTGATTTCCGTATATTGAACCAGCCTTGCATCCCAGGGATGAATCCTACTTGATCATGGTGTACAATTTTTTTGATATGTTTTTGTATCCGATTCGCCAGAATTTTATTGAGGATTTTTGCATCTAGGTTCATTAGAGATATTGGTCTGTAGTTTTCTTTCTTTGAAGTGTCTTTGTCTGGTTTAGGTATCAGGGTGATGTTGGCCTCATAGAATGAATTTGGAAGTTCTCCCTCTTTTTCTATTTCCTGAAGTAGCTTGAAAAGTATTGGTATTACTTCTTCTTTAAAGGTTTTGTAAAATTCTACTGTATACCCATCCGGTCCTGGGCTTTTCTTAATTGGTAGTCTTTTTATGGTTTCTTCTATTTCCTCAATTGATATTGGTCTGTTTAGGTTTTCTATATCCTCCTGACTCAATCTGGGCAGATCATATGACTTAAGAAATTTATCTATGCCTTCACTGTCTTCTATTTTATTGGAGTATAAGGATTCAAATTAGTTTTTGATTATCTTCTGTATTTCTGAAGTGTCTGTTGTGATATTGCCTTTTTCATCCCGTATGCTAGTAATTTGAGTTCTCTCTCTTCTTCTCTTCGCTAGCATCGCTAAGGGTCTGTCGATTTTGTTTATTTTTTCAAAGAACCAACTTTTAGTTTTGTCAATTTTTTCAATTGTTTCTTTTGTTTCGATTTCATTAATTTCAGCTCTGATTTTAATTATTTCTTGCCTTCTACTTCTTTTGCTGTTGTTTTGCTCTTCTTTTTCAAGGATTTTGAGATGAAGTATGAGATCATTTATTTGTTGGTTTTTTCTTTTTTTAAGGAATGAACTCCAAGCAATGAATTTTCCTCTTAGAACTGCTTTCAATGTGTCCCATAGATTCCGATATGTTGTGTCTGTGTTTTCATTTATCTCTAAGAATTTTTTAATTTCCTCCTTGATGTCTTCTATAACCCATTGATCATTCAGTAACCTATTGTTCATTCTCCAAGTGATGTATGCTTTTTCCTTCCTTCTTTTATCGTTGATTTTCAGTTTCATTCCATTATGATCAGATAAGATGCATGGTATTATCTCTACTCCTTTATATTGTCTAAGAGTTGCCCTGTGACATAATATATGATCTATTTTTGAGAAGGATCCATGTGTTGCTGAGAAAAAATTGTAACTGCTTGATGTTGGGTGGTATACTCTATATATGTCAATTAGGTCTAGGTTATTAATAGTGTTATTGAGTTCTATAGTTTCCTTATTCAACTTTTGTTTGGAAGATCTGTCCAGTGGCGAGAGAGGTGTGTTGAAGTCTCCCATGATTATGGTATGGTGGTCTATTAGACTCTTGAACTTGAGAAGAGTTTGTTTGACGAACATAGCTGCACCATTGTTTGGGGCATAAATATTTATGATTGTTATGTCTTGTTGGTGTATGGTTCCCTTAAGCAGTATGTAGTGTCCCTCTTTATCCCTTTTGATTAACTTTGGCTTGAAATCTATTTTATTTGATATGAGTATGGACACTCTTGCTTGTTTCTGAAGTCCATATGAGTGATATGATTTTTCCCAACCTTTCACCTTCAGCCTATGTATGTCTTTTCCTATTAAATGCGTCTCCTGTAGGCAGCATATTGTTGGGTCTTGTTTTGTGATCCATTCTACTAGCCTGTGTCTCTTAATTGGTGAGTTTAAGCCATTAACATGTAGGGTTATTATTGAGATATGGGTTGTTCTTCTAGCCATATTTGTTTATTTATGTTACTAAACATGGTTTGTTTTCCTCTTTGATTATTTTCCCCCCCTTTACTGTCCTACCTCCCACTGTTGGTTTTCATTGTTATTTTCCATTTCCTCTTCCTGTAATGCTTTGTCGAGGATGTTTTGAAGAGATGGTTTTCTAGCTGCGAATTCTTTAAACTTTTGTTTATCGTGGAAGGTTTTAATTTCATCTTCCATCCTGAAGCTTAATTTCGCTGGATACACAATTCTTGGTTGGAACCCATTTTCTTTCAGTGTTTGAAATATGTTATTCCAGGATCTTCTAGCTTTCAGAGTCTGTGTTGAAAGATCAGCTGTTATCCTGATTGGCTTACCCCTAAATGTAATCTGCTTCCTTTCTCTTGTAGCTTTTAAAATTCTCTCCTTATTCTGTATGTTGGGCATCTTCATTATAATGTGTCTAGGTGTGGATCTCTTATGATTTTGCACATTCAGCATCCTGTAGGCTTCTAGGATTTGGGATTCTGTCTCATTCTTCAAGTCTGGGAAGTTTTCTCGTATTATTTCATTGAATAGACTGCTCATTCCTTTGGTTTGGAGCTCTGTACCTTCCTGTATCCCAATGACTCTTAAGTTTGGTCTCTTAATGTTATCCCATATTTCTTGGATGTTCTGCTCATGGTTTCTTAACAGTCTTGCTGAGCTGTCTATGTTCCTTTCCAGTTGAAATACTTTGTCTTCATTGTCTGATGTTCTATCTTCTAAGTGTTCTACTCTGCTGGTAGTATTCTCCATTGAGTTTTTAAGTTGGTTTATTGCTTCCTGCATTTCTAGGATTTCTGTTTGTTTGTTTTTTATAACCTCTATCTCCCTGTATAGTTGATCCTTTGCTTCCTGGATTTGTTTGCATAATTCATTGTCGAAGTGATCTTTCATTGTCTGATTTTGCTGTTTAATGTCTTCCTTGATACTCCAGATCATCTGAAGCATGTATATCCTGAATTCTTTATCTGACATTCCATCTGCTGCAGCTGTTACCTCTTCTAAAGTTGTGTTGACCTGCATTGCTTGTGGTCCTTTCTTTCCTTGTCTTTTCATACTGCTTGCGTATCTTTCCTGCAGGTGCGGGCGGCGGCTCTGCTCTCTCCTTATTCCAATTGGGGTGTTGTGGCTACCATGCCGGCAGGTCACTGGGCCTGTTCTGGGCGCTGGCGGCGGCTCTGTTCTGCCCCTACTCCAATTTGGGTGACGAGTGTACCACGCCGGCAGGCCACCGGGCCTGATCCGCCGGTCGGTTGCAGGTTTGCCTACCCTGCAGGTGCGGGCGGTGGCTCTACTCTGCACCTACTCCAAATGGGGTGACGTGTCTGTCGTACCGGCAGGCCACTGGGCCTGTCCCGCTGGTCGGTCGCAGATCTGCCCACCTTTCGGGCACGGGTGGAGGCTCTGCTCTGCCCCTACTCCAATTGGGGTGTCGTGACTACCCCGCCTGCAGGACGCTGGGCCTGTTCCTGGCACGGGCGGCGACTCTGCTCTGCCCCTACTCCAATTAGGGTGGTGTGTGTACCATGCCGGCAGGCTCCTGGGCCTGATCCGCCGGTCTGTTGCAGGTCTGCCTACCTTGGAGGCGCGGGCGGCGGATCTGCCCTGCCCCTCCTACCACGCCTGCGGACCCCTGGGCCTGATCTGCAGGTTGGTCACAGGTATGCTCACCCTGCGAGCACGGGTGGCGGTTCCGCTCTGCCCCCACTCCAATTGGGGTCACGTGGCCACCACACCAGCAGGGCCTGATCCGGACGTGGGAGAAGGATCTGCTTTGCCCCTACTCCAGTTGGGGTGACGTGTGTACCACACTGGCAGGCCACTGGGCCTGACCCGCCAGGCTGTCACAGGTCTGTTTACCTTGAAAGCGCGAACGGCGGCTCTGCCCTGCCCCTCCTACCACGCCCATGTACCACTGGGTCGTGGGTCTGCCCACCTTGCGGGTGCGGGTGGCGGCTCCGCTCCACCCCCTCTCCAATTGGGGTCACGCGGTCACCATGCTGGCGAGCCGCTGGGCCTGCTCTGGGCGCTGGTGGCGGCCCGGCTCCTCCCCTCTGGCTCGACGACAAATTGAGGAGACTCGGGTGTCTGTGCCTCACCCCCCCTACCAGGAGACCAACTGTTTATGTCGCCGCTGGTATTGATGAAGTTCTCTCCTCCGCCGCTTTCTGATGACATCAGATCTCTGCCATGTTGGTATCCTATGCGAATGGCAGCATTTCATTCCCCTTGCCTGGCAACCAAAGCAACGGGTGAGTCCTGACCGGCCCTCAGCAGAACCCGGACCGAGAAGCAGTTTCCGCGGGCTCCTAGCCCCGGGCCAATTTCATTCTTCTTTATGACTCAGTAATATTCCATTGTGTATATATACAACATTTCTTTTTCCATTCATCTGTTGAAGGGCATCTAAGTTCATTCCACAGCTTGGCTATCATAGATTGAACTGCTATAAACATTAATGTGGCTATGTCTCTGTAGTATGCAAACTTTAAGTCCTTTGGATATAAGTTCAGGAGTGAGATAACTGGGTCAAATAGTGGTTCCATTTTAAGTTTTCTAAGGAATCACCATACTGCTTTCTAGAGTGGTTGCTTTAATTTGCAATCCCAACAGCAATGTATGCATGTACCTTTCTCCCTACATCCTTGCCAACATTTATTGTTACTTGTATTCTTGATAATTGCCATTCAGACTGGAATGAGATGGAATCTCAATGTAGTATTCATTTGCATTTCTCTAATTGCTAGAGA
This sequence comes from Marmota monax, assembly GCF_021218885.2. NCBI lineage: Eukaryota > Metazoa > Chordata > Mammalia > Rodentia > Sciuridae > Marmota > Marmota monax. The sequence continues at coordinate 5,211,718 of NW_026694772.1, forward strand.
TGTTGAACATTTTTTCATATATTTGTTGATCATATGTATTTATTCTTCTGTGAAGTTTCTATTCAGTTCCTTTTCCTAGTTATTGATTGGGTTTTTTTGTATGTGTGGTTTGTTTTTGGTGTTAAGTTTTTCGAGTTCTTTGTATATCCTGGAGATTAATGCTCTATCTGAGGCATAGGTGTAAAGACTTTCTCCCATTATGTAGGCTCTCTCTTTATGTTCTTGATTATTTCCTTTACTGTGAAGAAGATTTTTTATTTCATACCATCCCAGTTATTGATTCTTTCCTTCTTGCACTTTAGGAGACTTATTGAGGAAGTCAGTTCCTGAGCCAACATGATGGAGACTTGGGCCTACTATTTCTCCTAGTAGCACAGGGTCTCTGGTCTAATGCCGACATCCTTGATGCATTTACAGTGGAGTTTCATTCAGGGTGAGAAATAGGGGTTCAATTTTAATCTAACACTTATGGGTTTCCAGTTTTCCCAGCAACATTTGTTGAAGAGGCTATAATTTTTTCAATGCTTGTTTACAGAAACTTTGTCTAGTACCCAGTATCTAGTATTTATGTGTGTTTGTCTCTGTGTCTCTTTTGGGTTCCATTGGTATTCATATCTGTTTTTGTGCCAATATTATACCATTTTTGTTACTAGAGCTTTGTAGTATAATTTGAGGTCTGGTATTGTGTGCATCATTTTTCTCTCTTATAATTGCTTTGACTACTCTGGGTCTCTTATTTTTCCAAATGTATTTCATTACTGCTTTTTTCTATTTATATGAAGAAGGTCATTGAATTTTAATAGGAATTGCATTAAACCTGTATAGTGCTTTTGATAGTATGGCCATTTTGACAATGTTAATTTTGCCTATCCAAGAACATGGGAGATCTTTTTATTTTCTAAAATCTTTTTCAATTTCTTTCTTTAGTGTTCTGAAGTTTTAATTGTAGAGGTCTTTCACTTATTTTGTTAGATTGATCCCCAAGTATTTTATTTTTTGAGGCTATTGTGAATGGGATAGTTTTTCTGATTTCTCTTTCAGATGATTCATCACTAATGTATAGGAATACAACTAATTTATGTGTATTAACTTTATATTCTGCTACTTTGCTGAATTCATTTATGAATTCTAGAAGTCTTCTGGTGGAATTTTTTAGGTCTTCTAAATATAGAATCATGTCATCGACAAATAGGATAGTTTTCTTTTCCTATTCATATGCCTTTAATTTTAATCTTTTCTGTAATTGCTCTGGCTATGGTTTCAAGGACTATATTGGATAGGAATGGTGAAAGAGGGCATTCCTGTCTTGTTCCAATTTTGTGAGGGAATGCTTTAGCATATATGTTATTATTGAGAAATGATTTTTATTCCCTGTCATTTTGATTTGTTTTCAGTTTTTAATTTTTATTAGTTTCTCCTTTGATTGACTATCCTTCTAGTGTAGTTCCTCTCTTTGCTGGTTTGCACTTTTATTTTTCATTTCTTCTTCATGAAATATCTCATTGAGAATATTTTTTTTTGCAGGCTTTCTTATTGTGAATTCTTTTAATTTTTTTATCATGGAAGGTTTTTATTTCATCACCAATTCAGAAGCTTAATTTTGCTGGGTATAGTATTCTTGGCTGGCATCAATTTTATTTCAGAACTTGGTATATATTACAAGACCTCCTAGCTTTGAGGGTCTTGGTTGAAATCAGCTGAGGCCCAGATTGGTTTCCCTCTAAATGTGACTTCTTGTTTTTCTCTGGTAGCCTTTAAAATTCTATCCTCTTTCTCTGTGTTAGTCATTTTCATAACAATGTTCCTTGTTCTGGGTCTGTTATAATTTTGCATATTTGGGGTCGTTCCCGTAGACCTCCTATATTTGATTTTTTTTCCATCTCATTCTTTAGGTTTGGGAAATTTTCTGGTATTACTTTATTGAAAAGATTGTGCATTCCTTTTGTTTGTATCTCTGAGCCTTCATCTATCCTGACAAATCTTAAATTTGGTCTTTTCATGTTATACCATATTTCTTGAAATTCCATTCATGGCCTCTTAATATCTTCTCTCTGTGTTCAACTTTATTTTCATGATTATCTATTTTTGTCTTCATTGCCTGAAACTCTGTCTTCCAAGTGATCTAGTCTGTTGGTGATGCTTTCAATTGAATTTTTAATTTTGTTTATTAATTCTTCCATTTTGAGGGTTTCTGATGGATTCTTCTTCAAGATCTCTATCTCTGTATTGAAATTATCTTTAACTTGTATTTTCTCACTGAATTAACTTCTTATGTGATGATTTATCCTGTTCTACAGAATAACCAAGAACTTTCTTAATTCCACCTCTGACATTTCCTCCACTGTGTATCAATGGAGTCCATAATTGAAGTTTTCTTTGTTTTTTTGGCATTGTTTATTCCCATGTTTTTTCATATTATTTGTCTACCCATCTATCTAGATGGACCTGATGCTGTAGAGTTTCTATCTTATTAGTTAATAGTGTCCCTATATGTTAATAATACCTCACAGATTGGGGGTGCCCAATCATAGGAATGATCTATGCAAACAATATATAGCAGTAGACTAGGTCTATAGTTTCTATTTTGAAATCTAGTGCTAATTGGTACACTGTAGAAATAGTAGGATTAGCAATTTCCATCATTAAAAACAGTATATAATCATGACTTATGTCTGGCTTAAAATCAAACAATAGGTGTTATTTATGATTTCCACTGTATTAATCATTGCTGCGAAAATGGTTGTAGGAGCAGACATTATATACCTCAACTAGTACTAATAGGTGTTAAGGATAGAGTAGAACATGTGGAAAGAAGAAGACCTAAGAGGGTAGAAAACTGTTTGCAATTTCAAAGGGTGAATAGAGAAGATGCAGTGATAACTTAGGATAAGTTGTTAATGTGAAATGGGAAGAGAAAATGGGAAATTATAAAGGAAGAGAGAGAATGGAATTTGGGTGTCAGCAATAGAAAAAGGAGAGAGGGAGACAAATGAGATAGAGCAGTGGCAATGACTATACAAAACAAAATCAAAGTATGCTAGTCAAAAACCCTAACCCTCAATATACAGGGTATGGAAAAGCAATAGCTCCTGAAAGACAAAGAGAAAGAGAGAGAGAGAGAGAGAGAGAGAGAGAGAGAGAGAGAGAGAGAGAGAGAGAGAGAATTGTAGAAATGAGAAGAGAGAAACAGATATGTATATTTATAGGAGTCCTTGATTCAATAAGTACACATTCAAATAAAACCCAATACAGAAAACCCAAAGCAAACCAGAACAACAACAACAAAAATCTTGGTGAAATGTTAAGAAATTAAGGAGTCATTTCCACTAAGGTGGACAAAACAGTGAGTATATGTGTTCACTGTCTGTGCCCAAATGATTTTCCTTTCCTTTCTACTTGAACTAAGTGTGGGAGTATGGGCTGCAGGTTTTCAAGTCCTTCTTTTATATTATGTTGCTCCAAATTGAAGGTTGAGGTTTAAGACTTCCCAATTTCCCTTCTTGGGAGGTTAGCGTGGGTGGGCCAGGTGTGAAGCAGCTGCCTGGGTCAGGCAGGCCTGGCAAGGAGGTGGCAGAGTGGGCAAGCTGGGTTATGAGTGGCAGTGAAGCTGCTGATCATGTATAGGGGAACTGGCTGGCTTGGGGCACGTGGATCAGAATTTTTCACTGGTTCCCATGGGTCAGCATTGAAGCTTTGTGGTCACCTCGTGGGTCTGGTGGCAAAGGGGTGTGTGGGGCAAGCTGGGTTGTGGGTAGGTGGTAAAACTGCAGGCCTAGTAGGCTGAGTGGTGAACTGGATTGCTGACAAGTGGGTTGGGAGATTGGGGGTAAGGGGGCTGCTAATCCCTGGCGGGTGCTAGATGATGCCAGACCTGGCAGGTACTGGGGAGGGAACCAGGAGCCAGCAAGTGCTGGCCCAGTTATTCCTGGCAACTCGTGGGTACTGGGCCAGCCAGATGGTCAAGCTGAGAGCCAAATGCCCCCCTCATACTTACCCCTCCAGCCTCTCAACCTGTTATAGCTGGCTCTGTCAGTCCATGCAAGCAGCAGGACTCTAACATGTGTTTCACCCTGAGTGAAATGCTCCCAGTTTCTGAATTTCTACTGGTTTGCAAGGTCCAGCCCAGTCCTTGCTAAGGTATCCTACTTTTCTTTTGTTGTTTTTATTGTTGTTGTTGTTGTTGCTGGTGATTGAACCCAGGGCCTTGTGCATGCAAGGTAAGCACTCTACCAACTGAGCTATATTCCCAGGCCAGCTTCCTACTTTTGATGGAGATTTGTTGAACATTTTACTTGATCCTGTAATAAATAAATAAATGTAAGTATTGATGTGAGTGGACATGCAAATATTTTGCTATACCTTAGTGTTTTTCATATATTTTAGATATTTGCAATTATGTCCTAAAAGTCAATAATCCACTATTTCTCTCCTCTCATTTTGGGACCCCTACTAAATACAAATTAAACCTTCTGACTGGAACTCACTCTTTTTTCTATATTTCTCTTCTTTTTTTCACTTTTTAACTCAATTACAGATAATTTTTAACAATTGAATCTCTCTTCAGTTCTATTTGTAGTTAAAAATCATGCATTGTCTTTTTATTTCACTTATTATATTTTGTAATTTTGGAATATCATCTTAGTATTCAAAAATGCTCCATCAGCTTTTAATATCCCTTTTTTGGCATACATATTTTTGGCTTATATTTGATTTATTTTATAAATATATAGTTCTTTTATAACTGTCAATTAATTCAATATCAGTATTTTTGTGGGTTTTTTTGTACTATGTATTGGTTGTGTTTATTTTCTTTCACATCACATTTTCCTATGTGTGTGTGATCTGGATGTTAATGTTCTTTTTAAAAATGTGTGTGTCATTCTTTACAGATTACAACACAATACAATAAGAACATTTTATCAAAATATATCACATTTCTTCTATTATGTCCATAAAGTTAATTCTTACTAATATTGACTTTAAAAGTGAATAACTATTCATGCACATTTGTAGAAAGGTAGTTGAAACACTATTTATTTATAATCACAGGGGGGCAATGCCTCAGAAATATTTACTTTTATGTGTTATTTCTTCTCATATAGTCTTTTAAAAAAATTAATAAACTGCTTTTGATTCATTTTAGAATAATAGAAAAACTGATCAAAAAGAATAGAAAATTCCCATATACATCCTGTCTCCACACAGGCCCAATATATACTATCAACATATGGCACCACAGTGGTACTTTGATTACAATGGATGAAGCCAACTTGAGACATTATTATCAACCATTGTCCATAGTTTACATTAAGGTTCATTCTTGGTACTGTAAATTCTATGAGTTTGTACAAATGTATAAGTCCTATATTCACCATTATGCTATCATACAGGATAATTTTACTACTCTAAAATATGATTTTCCTATTCATATTACCTTTCTCCATACCTCCTGACAACCACGGGTCTTTTCACTCTCTCCATAGTTTTGCCTTTTCTAGAATATCATGTAGTTAAAATCATGTAGTGTATAGTCTTTTCAGATTAGCCTGTATTATGGTTTGGATCTTTAATGTTCCCCCAAAACTCATTTGTTAGACAATGTAGCAATATTTGATGGTGAACAGGTTTGATTATGACACCTGTAACCTCATCAATGAATTAATCCATTTAATGGATTAATAATTTGAATGAATAACTGGGTGGTAACTTTAGGCAGGTCAGGTGCGACTGAGGGAGTAGGTCTCTCTCTGCTTCCTGGTTGCCATGAGCTGAGAAGATTTCCTCTGCCAAACTCTTCAAACATGATTTCTACCTTACACCAGGCAATGGAGTTAGCTGACCATGGATTGAACCTCTGACACTGTGAGCACAGAAGAAACTTTGCTTCCTCCAAGTTTTTCTTGTCAGGTGTTTTAGTCACAGTGATGAAAAACTGATTAACATAGCTTATTTCAAGTAATTATGTGCATTTAAGATTCCTTAAAGTCTTTTCATGGTTTGATAACTATTTTAGCGTTCCATGTTATTTCATTGTCTTAGTATACCATAATCTAATTATTCTGTAATTTATGGAAGAACATCTGAATTGCTTCCATATTTAGGCAGTTACATATAAAAGCTTCTATATGTGCAGGTTTTTGTGTGGGTACAAATATTCAATTTCTTTGAGTAAACACCAAGAAGAATGATAGCTGGATCATATGATAAACAAGTTTTAGTTTGTAACAAACTGTCAAGCTGTCATCTGAAGTGGATGTATCATTTTGTATCTCCAGCAGAAATGAATGAGGTTTCCTATCATACCAGGTTCTCACCAACATTTGGTGTTATCATTATTTTGGATTTTGGTTATTTTAATAGGTATATGGTCATGTCTCATTTTAATTTTCAACTCCCTAATGACATATGATATTGAGCATCTTTTCATATGTTTATTTACCATCTGTAAATCTTTGTGATGTCTATTCAGGAATTTTCCTTATTTTTCAATTAGGTTATTTGTTCATCACATTTTCAGAGTTCTTTGCATATTTTGCAAGATAGTCATTTATCAGATGTGTGTTTTGCAAATATTTTCTCTAAGTCTACAGTTTGTTTTCTTATTCTCTTGATAACACCTTTAACAGAGGAGAAATTTTAAATTTTAATGAATTCCAGCTTATCAATTATTTCTTTCATGGTTTTGCTTTTTGTGTTACATCTGAAAAGTTATCGATATACCTCTGGCCAACTAGGTTTCTTCGGATGTTAAAGGAGTTTTATAGTTTTGTGTTTTACATTTAGTTGTATCATTCATTTTGAGTAATTTTTTGTTTAAGTTCTATGTCTAGGTCAATTGTTTTGCATGTAGATGTCCATTTGTTCCAGCACCATTTAGAAATAAAAGTACCTTTGCTCCATCATATTGCTGGTCTTCCTTTGTTGAAGATTAATCGAGTATATTTATGTAAGTCTGTTTCTGGGTTCTCTATTCTGCTCCATTGGTCTGTCTACATTGATGCTACACTATTTGATTATTGCAGTTTTTCAATATTGAAGTTGGATAGTGCCCCTTCCCAATTTGCTTTTCTACATCAATGTTTTGTTAGCTAATCTAGGCAAACCCATTCCATATGAACTTTAGAATCAGTTTGCTGATAACCACAAAATACCTTGCTAGGATTCTGATTTGACTGCATTGACTCAACAGATCAAGTTCAGAAGAGTGGATTTTGCAACAATGAGTCTTTCTATTTATGTACATAAAGCATGTCTCATTTAACTACTGCTTTCATATTTTTTATCCTAGTTGTATAGATTTCCTTGTGGAGATATATATATATATATATATATATATATATATATATATATAAAATTAAGTATTCTATTTGGGGGGATGCTAATGTAAATGGTAATGTATTTTTTATTACACATTGCATTTGTTCCTTGTCAGTATGTAGGAAAGTGATTTGATTATGTATATTATCCTTATATCCTGCAACCATGCTATAATCAATTTTTTTAAGTCAACTTAGAAATTTTATTGGCTAATAGACAACTGTCACACATTCTTCTTACCACCATCCTACTATTCCTGAATTTAATTTGCAAAAGGAAGCAGAGACCAAAGAGGATTTCTTAGGTATTCAACAAAATTTGAAGAAGTGGGAAAAAATATGCTTATAGTTACTGAAAATAGAACTTTCTTCAGTTAAGAGAGGATTTTTCTTTGTACATATTTTTAAAAACTTTATTTTCCATTTAGGAACTGTGGAAAATACCTATTTATATTGTTTGGAAGGGTACCCCATTTCATAATAGGTAGTCTTCCAGATTCTTTTCAAATGGTCTTCACATTTCCTATGAATTGATGCTATCTGGCAGAGCCTTCTATTCAGCTTTCTGACATCTTATCAAGAATTTGTAGAGGGGCAAGAATTCTTGCCCTATTAGTTTCCACAATGCAGCCATTTAACACCATCGCATCCAAAATTATGTGTACTTTTTCCAAATTAAACATTATATCAAGTTCACTCACTCAGCTGAAGTACTCTTCTAAAACTTCCACAAAATTGTGGATGAATTCATAAATAGCCATCTCATTCTCAGTGTCATTAACTCCAACCACAATGAAGAGAGCTGCGTATTGCCTATATATCAGCTTAAAATCCTTATATTCAATGAAAGAATATTGTTCATTGGATAGAGAGAGACAGATCTTTATGACTTCTGTTTCCAGAAGTGTAGGCTTATTAATCTCCACATGCTCATAGTACTTAGAAAGTCGGGTCTGGCCTTGTTTATTCACCATAAGGAAAAATTTTATATATTTTTTTCCTGGCCAGTGTTATTCCAAATACAGTTTAAAAGTTATAGCAAGGGATGGCTGTCATTGGAACCTGTGTGGCTTGGGGGATGATGGTCCTGCGATGGGTCTTCCTAGAGTCCACCCTCCCCCTTTTCCCCTGAAGCTTGTTCCCCAACCCTCACTAGCTATGCGGTCCGGGCTTCCTTGGGGCAGCCATTTTGGCTTTTAGTCTATAATTAATTACTAATTCCAGAGATTTTGTAATTCTTTTGTATTTTCCACATAGATAATCATGTCACCTGCAAACATAGTTTCATTTCTTTCTTCCTAATATGTATAGCTTTTATTTTCCTTTCTTGTCCTACTGTAATTGTTAGAACTTTCAATACAATGATGAAGATCAGTGGGGAGAGAGGATGTCCTTATCATATTCCTGATCATGGCTAGAAATTTCAACTTTCTCACTATTAAGCAGTATGTTGACTGTAGGTTTTCTGTAGATGTTCTTTATGAAGTAGAGGAAGCTCTCCCACTATTCACAGTTTTCTGAGTGTCATTATCATTAATATATGTGATTTTTCTCTATCTTGTTGATGGAATGAGCTACATTAATTACTTTTGAATGCTGAGCCAGTCTTGCACACTTGAGGTAAATCCCACTTGGTCATGATATATAATTATTTTTATAAATTATTGAATTTGATTTGCTCCTATTTTTTATTTTTATATTTTTTAATATTTATTTTTTATTTGTAGCTAGACACAATGCCTTTATTTTATTTATTCTATGTGGTACTGAAGATGAAACCCAGGGCCTCACATGTGCTAGGCGAGCACTTTACCACTGAGCCACAACCCCAGCCCTCCCTCCATTTGCTCTTATTTCATTGAAGATTTTTTTGCAACTAAGTCCATGAGATATATTAGTCTGTGGTCTTCTCATTCTGTAATATTTTTTTGTGCTTTTGGTCTTAGGATAACTGTCACCTCAGAATGAATTAGAAGAGTTAAGAGGTTTGGATTGATAAAAGAAAAATATCATAGAAAGAGTACCTTAAACAATAGAAATGTATTTCTCAATTTTATGTAGATGGAAATACAAGATCAGAGTTCCAACATGATTGATTTCTGGTGACAGCCTGAATCTTGACTTGTTGAAAGCCCCCTCTTACTTTATCCACACAATTGTAAGAGAGAGAGAGAGATAATTCCTCTTTTTTCTTTTTTTAAAGGTCACAAATCTCATTCATGAGGGATCCTTCTTCATGACCTACTTACTTGAGGAAGCTGCTACCTCCAAATACCTGACACTAGAATTAAGCTTCAACATATAAATTTTAGTGTGATGCAAACATTAAATCATAAAATGAAGTATCCCCTCACTTCTTTCTTACAATTTTCTGGATTAACATTGTATTGCTCTTTTCAAAGAATCAGATATGAACTTGCTTGATTCTCTCTACTGATTTATTCTATCATTTCATTGATTTCGGTTCTAATATTTATTATTTATTTTCCTCTGTATGCTTTTGATTTAACTTGCTCTTATTTTATGGTTTTCAAAGTTAAAGTTTAGAGAGATGGAAGATGGAACAGTTTTTAGCTCTTATTTTCTAATATATTCATTCAGTGCTATGAATTTCCTTTTAAATATTATTTTTATTGCATCTTACAAATATCATGATTTATTTTCATGTTCATTTTATTCAAAATATTTCTGAATTTCTCTTGAGAATCCTTCTTTGACCATTCTGTTATTCAGAAGTGTTGTTTAATTGCATGTATTTTGTGATGATTTTTCCATGTATTTTTCTGCTATTGATTTCCATTTTAATTTCATTGTGGTGTAAGAGCCTACATTATATTAGTTATAGTCTTTTAAATTGTTTAAGTATGTTTTAAGTTCCAGAATATGGTCTATCTCAGTAACTGTTCCATTTGACATGATAAGAATGAGTAATCTGCTATTCCTGGGTGAAGAAACCTGAAGATGTCTATTCTATTTAGTTGATTGATGGTGCTGTTGAGTTCAACTATGTCCTTACTGATTTTATGCCTGTTGGATGAAAGGGTGTTAAGACCTTCAGCTACAATAGTGGATTCATCTATTGCTCCTTGCAATTCAGTTTTTGACATGTTTATTTTGATGCTCTGTTGTTAGGAGCATACACATTAAGAACTGGTATGTCTCCTTGGAATACTGACCCCTTATCATTATGTAATGTTCCCTATTATACATGATAAATTCTCTTGATCTAGTGTCTTCATTTTTCTGAAATTAATATAGACACTCTTGCTTTCTTTTGGTTGACACAATATATATTTCTCCATCCATTTGCTTTTAATCTATATATGTATATTTATTTATGTATTATTTTGAACCTTGTTCATGCTAGGCAAGAGTATTATATCAATAAGCCACATTCCCAGCCCTGTATTTTTGTTTTTAAGGTAATTGTTTTTATTGTCAATATACAATTGGGTCTTATTTTTTTCTCCATTTGTCCAAACTCTTTCTTTTATTTGGTATATTTAGACCATTGATATTTAAATAATATTTGATATCATTAAATTAACATCTATTATATTTGTTATTGTTTAATATTTTTGTTCTTTTTTCTGCCTAAAGTTCATTTTGGCATAAGTATAAAAACATGGGAAATCATTTGCTCAAATTCAGTACCCAGTACTTTCCCTCCCCCCCCATTCCCTTTTTCTCTGTTCTAATGATCTTTCTTTTATTTATTTATAGTTAATTAGTACATTATGTAAATACACAAAGGTGAAGTTTACTGTGGTATATTCATATACATATATAGGAAAATTTGGTCAGATTCATTTTACTGTTCATCCTTTTCCATTCCCTCCTCCATCCTCCTCAATCCCCTTCCTCTACTCCACTGTTCTATTTCTGTTTTGCTGGAATCACTCTCCTCCTCCCCCACCCCTTATTTTCATCTAGCTAAGTGGGATGGCATCAAATTCAAAAGCTTCTGCACAGCAAATGAAATTATTAAGAGCATGAAGAGAGAGGCTACAGAATGGGAGAAGATCTTTTCCACTTATTCCCCACATAAGAGATTAAATATGCAGAATATATAAAGAACATCAAAAGCTTAACACCAAAAAATAATAATGACCCAAATAATAAAAGGACAAAATAACTAATCTAAACTATTCAAAAGAAGAAATATAAATGGCCAAAAATATGTGAAAAAAAACAATTAGGGTAATGAAAATCAAAACCACATTGAGATTTCATCTCCCTCAAGTCAGAATGGCAATTATGAGGAATACAAATAATAATAAATGCTGATGACAATATGTGAATAAAGGTGTACTCATACATTGTTGGTGGGACTACATTTTAGCACAACCACTTCAGAAAGCAGTGTGGAGATTCCTCCAAAAACTAGGAATGGAACTACCATATGACCCAGTTATCCCACTCCTCAGTGTTTATCCAAAAAAAAAAAAAATTAAAATCAGCATGATATAGTAATACAGGTACATCAATATTTATATAAGCACAATTCACAAAAGTCAAGTTATGGAACCAGCCCTGGCACCAGTCAGCAGATGAATGGATAGAGAAAATGTGCTATGTATTTACAATGAAGTTTTACTAAGTCATAAAAAAGAATGAAATAATGGCATTTGCTGGTAAATTGGTGGAACTGGAGAATATCAAGCCTCTGTTCTTTGCTCCTACTTTTGTCTTCTACCTTTTTTGCCTTTTGTAGTCATAATCATGCATCTTACAATATTCTATTTTCTTTTCTTAGCATACCAATTATAATTCTATTTTAACTTTTTAAATGGTTTCTCTAGAGTGAATTATACACTTACGATTAATTAAAGTCCACTTCTAAAAAAACACTCTACTGTTTCACAGGTGGTATATGAAACTTATAGAGCAAAATATTTTTATTGATTCATTATAAATACACAAAATAGGATTAATTGTGATATATTAGTATATACATGTAACATAATTTTGTCAATTTCATGGCCCAGTACCTCCCCTTTCTTTTCCCTCTTCCCTCCACCCAATCCCATTCTTCTACTATTCTCCTTTCTATTTTTCCTGAAAATATCTTTAACCTTTTCTTTCCCTCTCTGCTTCCACATATGAGATAATACATACAAACTCCAATGTTTTGTCTGGCTTATTTCACTTAACATGATGCTCTCTAGTTCCATTCATTTTCATGCAAATAGCATATTTTTCTGTTCTTCTTTATGGCACATAAAACTCCATTGTGCTGTCATGTATAACTAAAAAGAACAAATAAAAAATCTCCATTGGGTATATATACAAAATTTTCTTTATCTGTTCATCCATTGATAGGCACCTAGGCTGGTTCCATAATTTGGCTATTGTAAATTGCACTGTTATAAACATGTTTATGCATGTATTGTTATAGTATGTTGACTTTGTTTTTTTTGGGTAAATACCAAGGGGTGGTATAGCTTGGTCATATGGTGGTTCCATTCCTAGTCTAGAGAGAAAATATTCTTAATCAGTCCCTTCTGTCTCTTTCACTATTGTTCTAATTATTTTTATACACAAATATATGCACACAAATAATGTATTTAAATTATAATTGAATACAATTTTACTGTTATTGTTTTGAACAAACTATTACTGTTAGATCAATTAGAAATAGGAAAAATAAAAGTTTTTAATTCTGTTTCATTTATTCATTCTCTAATACTTTTCCTTTCTTTATGTAGATCTGAATTTCTGACATATATCATTTTGCTTGTCTTTGAAAACTTTTCATTAACATTTCTTTCAAGGCAGGTCTACAAAAAAATCTCACAATATTTATTTTTCTAAGAAAGTTTTTATTTCTGCTTCACTTTTTAAAATTTTTTTTAGTTGGACACAATATCTTTATTTATTTATTTTTATGTGGTTCTGAGGATTGAACCCAGGGCCTCGCATGTGCTAGGTGAGCACTCTACCGCTGAGCCACAACCCCAGCCCCTCTGCTTTACTTTTTGAATTATAATTTCTCATGGTAGAGCATTATAGGCTGTTGTTTTTTTCTCTTTCAATCCTTTGTTTTATTCCATTCTCTTCTTGCTTACACCATTTATGAGGAGAATTCAGAGGTAATTCTCATGCTTGCTCCTTTGTTTTTTGTTTGTTTGTTTGCATTTATGCTACTTGGTGTTCTGAGGTTTCTGGATCTGTGGGTTCAATGTCTGACATCAATTCGGGGGAAATTCTCAGTGATTACTGCTTAATATTTTACTTCTATATCCTTCTCTCTATTCTTCTTTTGGCATACCCATTACAAATATATTATACCTTCTGTAGTTGTCTCATAGCATAGTTCTTGGCTATTCTGTTCATTTTTTTACTTTATTTCTGTTTTAAGTTTTAGAAGTTTGTGTTTTTATCTCATAGTTTAGTCAGATTTTTCAATTTTAAGGAGGAAAAGTTTGTGTTGGGCCTCACAGTTTCAGCAGTCACAGTCCATAGATGGCCACCTCCACTCCTCAGGGCTCAAGGTGAGGGTGAACATCAAGGCAGAAGAGTGTGGTGGATGAAAGTGGCTCAAGACATCACACCAGAAAGGACAGAGAGAGAGAGAGAGAGAGAGAGAGAGAGAGAGAGAGAGAGAGAGAATATGCTCTGCTCAAAAAGGACGAAATATATATCCCCATAGGCAGGCATCTGAGTACACATCCAGAGGAGTTATAATTAGATCTTGACGAGGTATCGGCATGCCCATGTTCACTGCAGCATTATTCTTAACAGCCAGGATATGGAAGTAAACTAAGTGTCCATAAGTGGATAGATGGAGAAAGAAAATGAAGCAGACACGTGCAATGGAATATTATTCAGCCTCTAAAAAGGGAAAAATCCTGTCATTTGCAACAACATGGATGAACCTGGAGGACATTACGCTAAGTGAAAAGTGTAACAACAGATACTGCCTGCTCTCAACCACATGAAGAAACCAAAATAGTCAAATTCACAGTAAAGAGGCTGATGGGGTGGGGGCACAATGTACTAAAACAGAACATGTGTACTTTGACTCAGCAATTCCACTCGTCCATATATACCTAAGAGGAAAACACAATATTCACCAAAGACACCTACTAGTAGAACATTCATAGCAGCAGTGTTCTTAATAGCCCCCAAACTGGAACCCTACCCCAACACCTGTCAACAACATAATAATAAACTGTGGGATGTTTATAAAATGAAATGCTTTGTATTGAAAATGAGTAAATTAAGTATGACAATAAGAGGAATCTCACAAACATAACAGCAAAAGAAGCCACTCAGGAAGAGTGTGCATGATTCCCTTTGTAAAAAGTTTGGAAACAGGCAAAGTTGATTGACTCTGTAAGAAGTCAGGATAGTGGTTAGCTACCTTGAAGGAAACATTAGCCACTGGGAGATGACACAGGGGCTTTGGGTACTTGTAATCTTCTGTTTCTTGACTTGAGGCTGATTACATGGGTATATTTAGTTTACAAAAATTCATCAAGGTATGCTTTTATAATTTGTATACTTCTCTATGTATCTGTTATACCTCATTAAAAAGTTTTAAAACATAAAAAAGGATGAAATATATATTCCCATAGGCAGGCCTCCAGAGCCCCATCTCCTCTAGCCACCCCCTACCTGCCTACAATCACCACCCAGTTAATCCCTATCCAGGGATTAATGCATTGATTAGTTTAAGGCTCTTAGAACTCAATCATTTTACCTCTAAACTTTCACTGTCTCACACATGAGCATTTGAAGAACACCTAATATCTAAACCATATCCTCAGGCTCAGAGATCATTTCTTCAGCCATCTCTAGGCCACAGATTATCCCATCAAAGATATTATTCAATTATTTTAGTGTTTTTATCTTATATGACTTTTTAATTCTTAGAATTTCCATTTCTCTGCTTGTAGTCTCTATGTGTTATTGTATGTTATCTACTTTTACATTAAAGTCCTTAACATAATATTAATAGTTTTTTTAAGCCCTGGTTTGATATTTCTATTATTTCTGTTATGTATGACTCTGGATGTTATGCTAATCCAGTCTGTTCAAATTCTGTGAAAGTTTTGCTCTTTAGTGCCCTATAATTTTTTGTTGAAAAACAAACATGATGCACTGGATACAATAAACTTAATAAGCTGGTCTTCAATAGTGATAAGGAGGGGAGAGATAACATTTTCTATATTCCTATGAGCAGGTCTCAGTTTTTTGGTAAGCCAATGGCCCTGAAATATGAACTTCACCAGGGATCTCAGTGTTTTTTCCTCTGGAGGTAGAACAAGATAACTGAAGGAAGCTGGAGTTGGATGTATCCAAATTTGTGAAATACTAAAGGAAACTACAGTTGGCCTTTTCCCTTCTAATTGAAAGGTTAGGCTCTAATATAATCTCGGAAGATTAGGCTTCAGTATAATAACTTTTCTGAGGGAAGGCCTTGGTAAGAATAACAGAATATCTGGCATATTTGAAAATGATTACTTTCCCCCTCCCCCTGTTGGAAACAGTGGGATTTTTCTCTCTAATATTCATAACAGAGCTCCCAGAATTAAAACTCACAAAATTACGAGGATCCTTCTAATACTGAGTGCCCCTGGAGGTTTTTTCTTCCAGACTTATCCACACTGAGCCTCTAGCAATTCATCAATTACAGTTCAGATTTTTGCTCATGGATTTATGTTATGGTAATTTGTGATTCTCTGCAACAATCAACTCATCTATCCAATTTTAGAAGCAGCTTTTTATCCTGTGACCTCACTTCTTTGATGGAGCTAAGAAGAGTTGATGAATTTTCCATTCATTCAACTTTTACCTGATGATTTTACTCTTTGATGTAAGGAAAGAGTAAAATCATCTAAACTCACTGTATACTGGATCTGGAAACATATTTAGATGTTACTTTTTGGTGTAAAAACATTAATGAAAAAAATATGTGCTTAGTATAATGTTTCTTTCTCTAGGAGGATCTTTGAATTCTTCAGCCCATGAGTATGTGAGCACTGTTAATCTGAGAATGTTTATCCAAGTTGTCAGAGCTCCATACTACCATTAGAAAATCTAGTTTACTATTATTCTTCAGCGGTAGGACTTGGACATCTCAGTTGTCACTGAGTATATTAATGGATTCACTACATTAATAAGGCTATGGGCTCTGTCTTTTACTATTTTCCCATGAGGTTAACTAAACTATTGCTTCAGTTCTCAGATTTTTTCCCCAAGAAGAGAAAATGCCTTCAACTTGAGAGAAGTTTTGAGAGATCAGTTTATCTTTCTGTGTTTTCAGTTTTCCCTAGAGTTTCCTGAATGTGCTGCTATCTATTTGCTGTTTTTTTTTTTTTTTAATTTGAGAAGTTTTTTAAATTATTTAGTTGTTCAGAGGGGAGAATTGGTTATATTACCTAGTTTTCTGTTTTTAGAAATACAAATTTCAACAACATTGTTTTTAATATTATATTTTCAACAAGCAATTATTTCAGATATGAACAATATTTTAGGGAAAACCCTTACTACAGGTTAGTGGGGGCATTGTCAGGGGTTGGATCTCAGAGAATTGGCCTCATTATCTCTTCATGCATTTACAAGGAAGAAGAGCATATCTCATTAATCATCCTCTCAGTTTAATGCCTGAAAATATTGGCCCTGAAAAAAAGAATCTAAGGGAGGGAGGAGCAGGCAGAGAGAGAGAGATTTTTCAAAGAAAATTACACCTTAAACTTAAACCATTTGGGTCCTGATGTCTACTTGGATGTAGAGGGTATAGATGTGAATCATTTATTTTTCTGAAACCAACTTGATTGCAGCAGAGAACACAGCAA
Source organism: Marmota monax (assembly GCF_021218885.2). Classification (NCBI taxonomy): domain Eukaryota; kingdom Metazoa; phylum Chordata; class Mammalia; order Rodentia; family Sciuridae; genus Marmota; species Marmota monax. The sequence goes on from NW_026694772.1 coordinate 5,228,837, forward strand.
ATCTAAACAAAATACCTTTCCCCTTGTGCATGGCAAAATATACACTCTTGTGAGTTTTTCCTTCAGAAATTTGGAAGATAAAAAGTAATTTGAGCCTTTCTCAGTTAAATTCATTCTTAATTTCAGCTCAGGAGTTTCCAAGTTAAGAAAAATATATGATATTGCCTTTTTCATCCCATATGTTAGTAATTTGAGTTCTCTCTCTTCTTCTCTTCGTTAGCATGGCTAATGGTCTGCCGATCTTATTTACTTTTCGAAGAACCAGCTTTTAGTTTTGTCAATTTTTTCCATGGTTTCTTTTGTTTCAATTTCGTTGATTTCCACTCTAATTTTAATTATTTCTTGCCTTCTGCTACATTTGCTGTTGTTTTGCTCTTCCTTTTCTAGGGTTTTGAGATGAAGTGTGAGCTCATTTATTTGTTGTTTTTTTCTTTTTTTGAGGAATGACCTCCAGGCAATTAATTTCTCTCCTAAAACTGCTTTCATTGTGTCCCATAGATTCCGATATGTTGTGTCTGTATTTTCATTTATCTCTAAGAATTTTTTGATTTCCTCCTATATGTCTTCTGTAACCCATTGATCATTCAGTAACATATTGTTCATTTTCCAGGTGATGCAGGATTTTTCCTTCCTTCTTTTATCATTGATTTCCAGTTTCATTCCATTATGATCAGATAAGATGCATGGTATTAACGCAACAACTTTATATTTACTAAGAGTTGTCCTATGGCATAATATATGGTCTATCTTTGAGAAGGATCCATGTGCTGCTGAGAAAAACATATACCCTCTTGATGATGGTTGACATATTCTATATATGTCAGTTAAGTCTAGGTTATTGATTGTGTTATTGAGTTCTATAGTTTCTTTATTCAGCTTTTGTTTGGAGGATCTGTCCAATGGTGAGAGAGGTGTGTTGAAGTCACCCATAATTATTGTGTTGTGGTCTATTTGGTTCTTGAACTTGAGGAAAGTTTGTTTTATGAACGCTGCAGCACCATTATTTGGTGCATACAAATTGATAATTGTTATGTCTTCTTGGTGAATGGTTCCTTTTAACAGTATATAGTGTCCTTTTTTATCCCTTTTGATTAACTTAGGTTTGAAGTTGATTTTATTCGATATGAGTATGGCCACTCCTGCTTGCTTCTAGGACCATATGAATGGTATGATTTTTCCCAACCTTTCACCTTCAGCCTGTGTATGTCTTTTCCTGTCAGATGAGTCTCCTGAAGGCAGCATATTGTTGGGTCTGTTTTTTTAATCCAAGTTACTAGCCTATGTCGCTTGATTGGTGAGTTTAAGCCATTAATGTTTCGGGTTACTATTGATATATGGTTTGTACTTCCAGTCATGTTTATTTATTTATTTATTTTATTTATTTTAATTTGGCTTGTTTTTCCTCTTTGGTTATCCCCCCCCCCTTTACCGAGATCACTCCCACTGTTAGTTTTGGGTGTTTTTCATTTCCTCTTCTCGTAGTGTTTGGCTCAAAATGCTTTGTAGTGCTGGTTTTCTGGCTGCAAATTCTTTTAACTTTTGTTTATCGTGAAATATTTTAATTTCATTGTCAAACCTGAAGCTTAATTTTGCTGGATACAATATTCTTGGTTGGAATCCATTATTTTTCAGTGTTTGAAATACGTTGTTCCAGGATCTTCTTGCTTTCAACGTCTGTGATGAAAAATCAGCTGTCAACCTACTTGGTTTACCCCTGAATGTAATCTGCCTCCTTTCTCTTGTAGCTTTTAATATTCTCTCCTTGTTCTGTATGTTGGATATCTTCATAATAATGTGTCTTGGAGTTGGTCTATTACGGTTTTGTATGTTTGGGGTCCTGTAGGCTTCCAGAATTTGGCAGTCCATTCCATCTTTCATTTCTGGAAAGTTTTCTAAGATTATTTTGAAACCCTATATTCCAATAAAATAGAAGATAGTGAAGATATCGATAAATTTCTTAAGTCATATGATTTGCCAAGATTGAGTCAGGAAAATACACACAATTTAAACAGACCAATAACAAAGGAGGAAATAGAAGAAGCCATCAAAAGACTTCCAACCAAGAAAAGCCCGGGACCAGATGGGTATAAGGCGGAGTTTTACAAAACCTTTAAAGTAGAGTTAATATCAATACTTTTCAAGTTATTTCAGGAAATAGAAAAAGAAGGAGCTCTTCCAAATTCATTCTATGAGGCCAACATCACCCTGATCCCGAAACCAGACAAAGACACTTCAAAGAAAGAAAACTACATACCAATATCTCTAATGAACCTAGATGCAAAACTCCTCAATAAAATTCTGGCGAATCGGATACAAAAGCATATCAAAAAAATTGTACACCATGATCAAGTAGGATTCATCCCTGGGATGCAAGGCTGGTTCAATATATGGAAATCAATAAACGTTATTCACCACATCAATAGACTTAATGATAAGAACCACATGATCATCTCGATAGACGCAGAAAAAGCATTCGACAAAGTACAGCATCCCTTTATGTTCAAAACACTAGAAAAACTAGGGATAACAGGAACTTACCTCAACATTGTAAAAGCTATCTATGCTAAACCTCAGGCTAGCATCATTCTAAATGGAGAAAAACTGAAGGCATTCCCTCTAAAATCTGGTACAAGACAGGGATGCCCTTTCTCACCACTTCTATTCAATATAGTTCTCGAAATACTGGCCAGAGCAATTAGACAGACAAAAGAAATTAAAGGCATAAAGATAGGAAAAGAAGAACTTAAATTATCACTATTTTCAGGCGACATGATCCTATACCTAGAAGACACAAAAGGGTCTACAAATAAACTACTAGAGCTAATAAATGAATTCAGCAAAGTGGCAGGATATAAAATCAAAATGCATAAATCAAAGGCATTCCTGTGTATCAGCAACAAATCTTCTGAAATGGAAATGAGGAAAACCACCCCATTCACAATATCCTCAAAAAAATAAAATACTTGGGAATCACCCTAACAAAAGAGGTGAAAGATTTATACAATGAAAACTACAGAAACCTAAAGAGAGAAATAGAAGAAGATCTTAGAAGATCGAAAAATATACCCTGTTCATGGATAGGCAGAACTAACATCATCAAAATGGCGATATTACCAAAAGTTCTCTATAGGTTTAATGCAATGCCAATCAAAATCCCAATGGCATTTCTTGTAGAAATAGATAAAGCAATCATGAAATTCATATGGAAAAATAAAAGAGCCAGAATAGCAAAAGCAATTCTAAGCAGGAAGTGTGAATCAGGAGGTATAGCGATACCACATTTCAAACTCTACTACAGAGCAATATTAACAAAAACAGCATGGTTCTGGTACCAAAACAGGCGGGTAGACCAATGGTACAGAATAGAGGACACAGAGACCAATCCACAAAATTACAGCTATCTTATATTTGACAAAGGGGCTAAAAGCATGCAATGGAGGAAGGATAGCATCTTCAACAAATGGTGCTGGGAAAACTGGAAATCCATATGCAACAAAATGAAACTGAATCCCTTTCTCTCGCCATGCACAAAAGTTAACTCAAAATGGATCAAGGACCTTGATATTGAGTCAGAGACTCTGCGTCTGATAGAAGAAAAAGTTGGCTCCGATCTACATATTGTGGAGTCGGGCTCCAAATTCCTTAATAGGACACCCATAGCACAAGAGTTAAAAACAAGAATCAACAGATGGGACTTACTCAAACTAAAAAGTTTTTTTCTCAGCAAAAGAAACAATAAGAGAGGTAAATAGGGAGCCTACATCCTGGGAACAAATTTTTACTCCTCACACTTCAGATAGAGCCCTAATATCCAGAGTATACAAAGAACTCAAAAAATTAAACAATAAGAAAACAAATAACCCAATCAACAAATGGGCCAAGGACCTGAACAGACACTTCTCAGAGGAGGACATACAATCAATCAACAAGTACATGAAAAAATGCTCACCATCTCTAGCAGTCAGAGAAATGCAAATCAAAACTACCCTAAGATACCATCTCACTCCAGTAAGATCGGCAGCCATTATGAAGTCAAACAACAGCAAGTGCTGGTGTGGATGTGGGGAAAAGTGTACACTTGTACATTGCTGGTGAGATTGCAAATTGGTGCAGCCAATTTGGAAAGCAGTATGGAGATTCCTGGGAAAGCTGGGAATGGAACCACCATTTGACCCAGCTATTGCCCTTCTTGGACTATTCCCTGAAGACCTTAAAAGAGCGTACTATAGGGATACTGCTAAATCGATGTTCATAGCAGCACAATTCACAATAGCTAGACTGTGGAACCAACCTAGATGCCCTTCAATAGATGAATGGATAAAAAAATGTGGCATTTATACACAATGGAGTATTACTCTGCATTAAAAAATGACAAAATCATAGAATTTGCAGGGAAATGGATGGCATTAGAGCAGATTATGCTAAGTGAAGCTAGCCAATCCCTAAAAAACAAATGCCAAATGTCTTCTTTTATATAAGGAGAACAACTAAGAACAGAGCAGAGAGGAAGAGCATGAGAAAAAGATTAACATTAAACAGGGATGAGAGGTGGGAGGGAAAGGGAGAGAGAAGGAAAATTGCATGGAAATGGAAGGAGACCCTCATTGTTATACAAAATTACATACAAGAGGATGTAAGGGGAAAGGAAAAACAAAACAAAACAAAACAAGAGAGAGAAATGAATTACAGTAGATGGGGTAGAGAGAGAAGATGGGAGGGGAGGGGAGGGGAGGGGGGATAGTAGAGGATAGGAAAGGCAGCAGAATACAACAGTTACTAGTATGGCAATATGTAAAAACGTGGATGTGTAACTGATGTGATTCTGCAATCTGTATACGGGGTAAAAATGGGAGTTCATAATGTACTTGAATCTAATGTATGAAATATGTCAAGAGCTTTGTATTGTTTTGAACAACCAATAAAAAATATTAAAAAAAATATATGGGCTGTTCATCGTTTTATTGAAGAGAAATTAAATTCTGTTTATAGGATTTTATGGCAAATATGCATTTTATTTTAACCCTCATTCTTAAAACCTGGATATTTGAAGAATGAAAGAATACCAAATGAAATTATTGAAATTTAATTCAGACAATGTTCAATGACCCATATAATAAGCAATCAGAAATAAACAAGATTTTAATTTCTTCTAAATGTTCAAGCATGTAATTTTTAAAAGTCATTTTAAAATCTAAATTATTTGATAGCAATTGAGCTCTAATTGCTCAAAAGGATGTTCTAACTCTGTTATTAAAGAAATCAATGATTGCCTGAGGTGGATAGATATAATTTAAATCTATACAAATTAGTTATCATTGATCCAGTTGACACTTGGTACATTTTAATTTTAATTTTTTCTTGTTTATTAGCTAAAGGCAGTTTACATGAATTTATAATCATGACTCATGATGCACACCAATTGCATTTCTAAACAAATGACATTGATTAATATTGTATAAGAATCATCACTGTTTTACATTTGTATAAGTGAATACACTGATATTTTTAAAGAAAAAATGAGTTAATCTTTATGAAGAATTTGTATTCATAAAGATTGAACGTTGTATTTTTCACAGCATATGATGATATTTTAAGAAATGTTTCCATCAGTTGACATGATTGAAGCTTTTGTTGTTCAATTTGGATTTCTTTATTTATTCAAGAAGTTTCATTCTGTATGGAATTTGTCATTATGCTCATCACAGGGCATCTTGAAAAACAACTGGAACAACCTTTTTCAACTGATGATAACTGGATAATTGTGTTAGTTTTCCAACACTGTGATAAAATACCTGATGATTTACAAGGAATACAAATTTATTTTGGCTCACAACTTCAGGTTTCAGTCCTTGGTCACTTGGCCCATTTGCTTGGGGCCTGTGGTGGCACAGTACAGCACAATGGCAGGAATGTGTGGTGGAGCAAGAGTGTTCACTTCAAGGTATCTAGTAAGCAAAGAAGGGGCAGGAGTCTTAATATCCCTTCAAGGACATGCCTCCAATGATCTAACTTCCTTCTACTAGGTACATCCTCCTAAATGTTGCACTACCTCCCAATAGCACCCTGTTTGGTGACCATTTTAGCATATAGACCTTTGGGGGACATTTAAAATCCAAACTATGGTAGATGTAGGAGGTAATGGAGCATGATTTCTGGAGGTTGCCTGTGTCACTGAAACATAGGGTAACTCCTAAAGATGCTCTGTGGACCCACTGGTTGGAGATATTAAAGAACTCAAGCAAAAGTAAGTCCCTTCTTCCATGTGGAATATGAGTTCTTACCACAAAGACTAGATGGTATTTATGGGACAACAAATATAACATTGCTTTGTAGTTTGAGAGAATAGATTCATCTTTTAGCTCTATACTTAACAGCTGGATGAAGAAGCCTTGCTTTCTTATCTATAATATGGCATCCCAACTATTTCTGCCTCACCGACACCTTATAGGGACCAAGATATAATATAATGGAGGAAGGTTTTTGTTTAATTGGAAAATTAGCATATGACCTAGTAATTATTCATAATGTAAGACCAAATGAAATAAGTAAGAAATAGAAATCAAAACAATTGTGCTGTGGGAACTATTAAGGGAATTGTTAATGTTGTAAGTAGGACTAATTAACTTTAAAGAATTCAGAAAGTGAATGAGGTGAGAAATGATGCTTTACTACAGAATTTGGTCATATTTTATGTTCACAAGTTCAATGTAACTGTGCATTGATTTGAATTTTATCTAAGATTGTTGATTTGAGTATAGGAGTCAAGGGTGTTCAGTTTTGATGGTATTTTGATGGAACGTTCACTTTTTCTAGTATCTTTCCTTTGTACATGCAAGATAATTTGTGAATTTTATCTACATGAAAGTAATCATCTACCTGATAAAAGCCTTAAGGGCATTCTAAGTCTTAAATTTGCCAAAGGCTTTTACTTATCTTTATCCTTTGTAAAGAGATTAACTAGAAATTGGACATAAGAAAATGGAAATGCATTTGATGAACTTAACTTTCATATCTCCAATCTCAAATGACATGATTATCTTCTACTAGGAATCAACAAAATATAAAAATTTCATGTTGCTCTCTTTCACCATTATTTTTCAAATATATAATGTACCTAAAAGGCACATAACATTAAAATTTTGCCTATAGGCAAAATAGTCTTAACATATATGTATAGAAATGAGGTTTGGCACTGCTGTTTGGAAAGGCAAGGGATAAGATGGAATATAATGAAGGCATCTGAAGAATAGATTGCATTCAAGGAAGGAATTAAGGTAAGAAGCAATAAAATTAGTTATCATGGATCAGGTTAAAACTCATTGAATAAAAGAAATAAGAAATAAAAGAGGTAACATATGGAAAAAGTAAAGAGAGATACATATAGCGTAAGTAAGGTCAGTATGACTACACTGTGAATCTATGAGTAAAATTAATAGATTTTTCAAGGACTAGCATTGTAACCTTCATAATCTGCTACCTGGACTGCTGCAATTGTCCCTCACATCTGCTTTTGTCAAGATGCATTTATTCTTCACAAAATAAGATTCTGCCTCTTCTCAAGTTTTACATTGTGTGTGTGTGTGTGTGTTTGTGTGTGTGTGTGTGTGGTTTAGGTACTGGGGAGTGAACTAGAGGTGCTTTACCACTGAGCTGAATCCCCAGCCCTTGCTATTTTTTTTTTTTTTGAGAGAGGGTCTTTCCAAGTTGTCCAGGCTGGTCTCACCTTGTAATCTTCCTGCCTCAGTCTCTCAAGTAGCTGGAATTATAAGCATTTGCCATTGTGCTGGGCTTCTATATTTTTTAAAACTTCTTTCAAATTCCTCATTCTAGTTTTCAAAGTCACCCGTTATAGGCCCTATCTAAAATTTTACCCAGAGGTTTGCCTCTTGATCTCTAAGCTTTAACAAAACTGTCCTTCTGTTTTGTTCCTATAAAACACCAAGTTTGTATCCAACTTTGAGCCTTTGCATTAGTGTGTACCTGAATTTGAAATGCTTTTCCCTTTTTACCTCATGGCTGATTTCTTCTTACCATTTAGATCTCACATGTTCCTAGAGGGATTTCCTTGACCATTAATTCTGAAACAGTTACCCAGTACCTGCAAAATCTTCCTATTTAATTACAGTAACAGAAATCATGACTAATTGAAACTTACTTGATTCCTTGTTATTTGCATTTTCTTCACCCACTTAAATATATGCTCCATAAAAGCAGGGACTTTTTAATCTTGTTCACCAGTATTACTACAGAACTTATAATAATATTGGGCACATAGGTGATATTTGACAAATATTTGTTAAATGAATGAATTAATATTAGAAACGTGAAAATACTGCTTTAGAGATTTATCTTCAAAATCAGCCAAATTTAGAGTAATCTTATAAAACCCAGAGGTTATTGAAAAAAATAAGGGTATAAGGCAATGAGAATCTGTAGTATTTGCTCATAGTCCTTTAAGAAATTAATGACAGCTAATGGTATTTATAAATTTGAATATGTATATTAAAATTATCTATAATTTCTGTGGACTTTCAGATTCTATATCATGTCCCCATAACTCCATAGACTCTTGAATTAATAAAAAATACAAGTCTGTCCTCTACCCCTTTCGATGGGGATGGAAAGTAAAAGAAAAATTTGAATGATATATTAAGGAAAAAAAGCATTCAGATCACTAATGTGATGAACAGTGAGAACACTGGCATTTAAGTATTGATCTGAGAAATGTCCCTGATATTTAGAGGATGGTACTGAATTTTGTGACCAATTGGCAATTAGAAAACCGAAATGTTGTTGGAAATCTAGACTAGGGAGATAGTTTAGGTAATTAGTAAAAATAATTATTGGAATTGTGAGACATTTTTCTTATGGAGTTGATATATAGAATAACATACATTTGGGGGATAAAAAGAATAACAATTAAAAGAATAGGACCTTGAAATATAGGATAGAATTGGGATTATATATTGTCACAAAAATGAAAGACTAAGAAATTTAAAGACAGTTAAGAGATAGTGCTCAAGTATCATGGCAGAACTTGACACTTGTGCAATAAATTGAATAATGCACCAGTAGGCAGGGCAACAACTGTTCTTGTTGATCAGTAGGTCTCAAGGGGATAATATCCTTTTTCTCTTATATTGAGTGACATAAGGACTACAAAGCAAAAATAAGTGAAATGAATGAGAGACATGATGTTTCCAAGGAGTTTATGGATAAGTGAAAATTCAAGGGACAGGTAAAAATAAAGATATGTGCTGAGGGTCTATTTGAGGCAGAGTAGGGTGATCTCATTTAATAAATCAGATCCAACAGGAGTCAGGCACAGAGAAGGAAAAACAACTGACCCAGAAAAGAGAACTATTGATAGGAGTCAACTTTCTATTTTACTGCCCCACTTTTTCCTTTGTTGTGTGTGGGTGGGGGTGTTTCAGGATATCAAATATTGAAAAACAATCAGATATCTGGAAACTCCATGATACTGAGCATAGAAATAAGGAAGTTTCCAACTTGGAAAAATAAGGAGGGGCTTTAAAAAGCAGGTTTTGTGTGGTATCAGATGGAAAAGTATAGATTATATGTTCCCATCATAGCTCTTCCTGGTGCTATTGCTACATAAAAATGATGCAAGAATTTCCCCCAAATTGTGAAGTAGATAATGAAAATTAACCTGCCAATAACTAATCATCTAAAAATAACAAATAATACCTAACCAAATAAAAAAGGAAGAAAATATCTCCTTCAAGGCTGAAAATATCTGACTGAAGTGAAGAATGGAGGACCAAAGACACGAATCTTTGGGGTTTCTTTTATTCCTCTTGGGCAAGCAACAAACAATTAAAAAATAAATTTTTAAAATATGTCCTATATTATGAAATTCAAATGTCCAATAGACATAATAAATGGGTTTTGAACTCATTAATGTCATCAGTGAAATGCAGATTAAAATATGAGATATTGTTGCATTACTAGAATAGCTAATATCAGAATTGTTATTGATATAACATTTTAACAAAATTATGTGGTGTCCATGGATTATACTACTGCAGTATCTTCATTTGTTTGGGGCCATTTGTTCCCTTGATTTTTAATGTTGTATGTGTGTCTACCATCTAACAGTATGGATGTGAGGCAGTAGAGTTTCTACCTGTGGACTTATAGTGTCCCTTGAAAGTTTCCAGTATCTAACTTGCTGAGAAGCTGCCTATTTCTTGGTTCACACCACAGAAAAGTCAGGCAAGTGACCTCCTCCACTGCATCATCATAAACCTCTTGCTTGTGAAATTTTCCTTGGAACAGTTTTGATTAAAAGTTCTAAATGAGAATGACCTTTCAAGCATTAAATAAAATTAAAAAAATTAAATTGAAATCATTTCTCCTTTTTTTCTAGATTTCTTACAGTACAAGGAAAATTAAAATTTTTAAACTTTTGCTCTTCCAGAATTCTTTATTTCAACATTTGTTTTAATATTTTTAAAATTTATTTTACTATGATGATTTATCTTTCACCAGAACATGAACTGGAACTCTGATTAACTTCAATTTAAAAATATGGCACAATACAATGTAACAGGTTTTAAATTGAAGTATGTAAATGACTCATGAGTCAACTAAGGGCATAGCATTAAGAGCTGTCTTCAAGAATTCATTACATTTTTCTTAAAATTCAGAAATGCACAGGAATATAGCTAAATTACAGTGAAGTCAACTAGTAAAATTTTACTTTTTAAAACAAAAGTTTAGGGGAAAGATGTCCATTTTATCAGTTTAAGAAACAACATTGGCAAATAAAAAAGTAAATCATTGGGGTAGAGTGTGTGGGGAAGAACTGTACTTTCCATGAAATTTTGCTGTGAACATGAACTATTCTGAATAATAAAATGTATTAATTTAAAAAATCAGTGATTGACCTCAGTACACAAATATTCCTACTAATATTTAAACTGTAAATATCTTTAAATAATTTTCATTATAAAGTTTAAAAAATGAATTGAGGCAAAGTGATTTAATAGCCCATTCATTGATCTGTACATATAAGAATATTCCTCCTTGGAAATGGGATTACTAGAAAAGAAATTAGTTTTTCTTAGTATGCACAGATTAATGAATACATGCTCATTCATAACATGGTTTCTAGTAATAATTCTCCTAAATTACTTGAGAATGCTAAGCAAACTACGAAGGTCATAAAAGGTATTTGCAATCTGCTAAAACTATAGGTAGAAATCTAATGCAGAAGCATTCAGTGTCATTATGTGTTTCAGCATTTATTCCTTGTTTAGTAAAAATTTGTAGATTACTTCCACAAATTCAAGTTCTCTTAGTATAGAATAGCTTTAAATAATCTCAATTGTATAACCATAATCCAATATTATCAATCTAATTCTCATCTAATTTAAGCATAATGTGATTACATTTATTTTGTCAGTGACCTTTTGGACTCAATACCGTTATACTGTGCATACTCAGTATTCAAAAAGAGGCATGTTGTCAAGTCAAAGGAAAAACAATCATGGATTTAAATTCTATTTCTCTGCAATGGATTCTGGGTTTTCCTCCATCAAATGGAGATTGTTAGTATCTGGAGTCATGTTGTCATTGTCAGAATCCTGGCCATAGTATTTACTTGATGTGTTACTCAGGACAATGTTACTTAACTTTGACTTACCAATTTACTCTCTTTTTAATGGTAGCTGAAACTAAAATTGTTGTGTGAGCCAAGAATTCTTATGTGTATGTAATCTGATCTTTATAATAAACTTTCTGAGATATTATTTTGATTATCATTTTTTTTTGTTAGTGGATACAGAAGTAGTGAAACTAAAGTACCTTGCACAAGATCACACACTTGGTCAATGGCCAGCACTGGTACTATGGTAGTCTGAGTCCTATTCTATAACCTATTCCATGGGGTTTCTGTGAATATTAAGTAATATTAACTCTACAAAACACTCATTCCAGTTATAGGCCTTCAATAGTAATTTACTAAATATTAATTTATTTGGGCATAGTATTCTTGTGCAGAGAATGGAAGGACAGGGCCTCAATTTTAAAATTTTGATGTAAAACAAAGTGTTGGTATCTGTTACTGAGTAGGATCATTGCAACAGTCTATGCTAAATTATTACTTTATTGTAATAAAACATTTGATTATACTACAATTTTTGTAATCATTTTAGATATTTCTTCATTTACAACATACATTAAAAATGGAAAATAACACAATGACATACTACTTAGCACTAAGAAAGAATAACATCCTGATGTACTACAAGGATAAATCTCAAAAACATTATGCTAAGTGGAAGGAGCAAGACATAAGACCACATATTATATGATTCTACTTTTATTAAATGTCCTTAAATGGCAAATATAAAGAGGCATAATGTAGTAGTTCATGATTGCTTGGGACTGGGAGTGGGAATAGAAGTGTGATACAGATTGATAACAAGTTTGAGGTCAGTCTCAGCAACCTAATGAGACCCTGTCTCAATTTTAAAAGAGGGGGTAGTGTATTGGAGGTATGGCTAAGTGTTAAAGCTCTCTGGGTTCTAGCTCCATTACTGAAAAAAAATATGTGGCTATAGTTTCAGAACTGTGTAAATGTATTAAAATCCATTGAAATATACATTCAAAATAGTGATTTTATGGTATGTATATTATATTTCAATAAAGCTGTTAAAATAATATGGAAGTACCCTAGGTCTCTCTTAATTTCTCTGAGTATCTTTAATTAAATGCTTGAGTGACATTAAGCAGGTCCTTTTTTTTCTTTTTTCTATTTCCTCATTCTATCAAGAGGATCATGACATTTATCTACTAGTCCTATTCTTAAAGACTGGGGCAATATGTGGTTTGGTTCACCATTGTATATCCGGTAGGCACTCAACAAACTGTATAGAAAATAATTTTTTATAGATCAGTACAGATGATATTCAACTTAAAATGAGATTAAACCCTGATATGCCCATTGTAAATTGGAAATATCATAAGATCAAAATTTGTTTTCTATTCCTAACCTACCAAATAACACAGATTATAACACAGTACACTATAGAGAATCAGCTGTTTCCTCTTGTGATTGTGAGGCTGACTGGGAGCTGTGACTTTCTGCTACTGCCCATCATCTTGAAAGAAGATTGTCCACATATTGCTAAAACAGGAGAAGACCCAAATTCAAAATTCTGATGATTTTGCACCATTATAAAGTAAAAAATATTATAAGTTAAACCATCATAAATTAGGGACTGTCTGTACTTTCTCTTATAAGTACGTCCTGATTTGGACAATCTAACATCATTTACACATGTGAAAACAAAGGGTAAGGCCAGAATAGCCAAAGGAGTTCTATGTCAAAAAAGCAATGCTAGAAGTATCACAATACTTGGCTTTAAATTATACTAAAGAGTCACAGTGACAAAAACTACATGATACTGGCATAAAACAGACACATAGACCAATGGAACAGAATATAAGACCCAGAGACAAACCCACACAACTATAATATAGTCATCTGATCCTTGACAAAGGTACCAAAAGTGTACATTGGAGAAAAGATAACCTTCTTTAACAACTAATGCTGGGAAAACTTGTTATCAGTATATAGAAGAATGAGACTAGATCCTTATCTCTCATTCTGTGCAAAATTCAAATCAAACTTGATCAAGGACCTAGGAATTAGACAAGAAAATATGTAGAAGAAAACATAGGGTCAACACTCCAATATATAGGCACAATGATTGTCTCAATAAGATCCCTAAAGTCAAGATATAATACCAATAACTAAGAAATGGTATGGCATAAAATCAAAAAGCTTCTGCACAGTAAAGAAAACAACAATGTGAAGAGTAAATCTACAGAACGGGAGAAAAAGCTTCAGTAGCTATTCTTCTGACAGAGGATGAATATCCAAATTATATAGAGAACTAAAAAAAAAAACCTCACAAATACAAAATTAACAAATAGGGAAATGAACTAACTAGACACTTCTCAAAAGAAAAGATACAAATAGCCAACAAATATGTGAAAAAATTTTCAACATCTTTCGCAAACCTATGCAGAGTTTACATCTCACTGCAATCAGAATGGAAGCCAACAAGAATACAAACATTAATAAATAAATGCTGGAGAAGCTGTGGAGAAAAAGAAATACTTCAGATTGCAAATTAGTACAAACATTATATAAATCAGTATGGATGTTCCTCAAAAGACTAAGAATGAGCTGGGAGTGGTGGCACATGCATAATCCCAGCAGCTCAGGAGGCTGAGACAGGAATATCACAAGTTCAAAAGCCAGCTTTAGCAACTTAGCAAGGCCTTGTCTCAAAATAAAAAGTCAAAAAAAGGGTTGGAGATGTGGCTCAGTGGTTAAGTGCTGCTGGGTTCAATTCGCTATACCAAAAAATAAATAAGTAAATAATAATAACAAAGAATAGGAATGTAACTCCCTTATGACCCAGCTATACCACTCCTTAGTATATATCTTAAAGAATTAGAGTCAACATGCTATAAAGATACATGCATACCCATGTTTATAACAGCACAGTTGAAAATAACCAAATTATGGAACCAGTCTAGGTATCCATCAATGGATGAATGGATAAAGAAAATGAGATTATATATATATATATATATATATATATATATATATATATGTGTGTGTGTGTGTGTGTGTGTGTGTGTGTGTGTAGTTTTTTTTTCCCCTGTTACTCCCCTTGTTCCCTTTTCTCTACTCTGCTGGTCTTGCTTCCTATTTATTTATATTTTTTAAAATTAGTGCGTTATGAGTGTATATATTAAGGTGAAATTCATTGTATTATATTTATATATGTACACAGGAAAATTTGGTTAGATTATTCCACTGTTCATCCCTTTTCCAAGTCCTCCTTCCCTCCCTCCTCAATCCCCTTCCTCTATTCCCTGATCAATAGAGTTTTCATTTCAAGTATTTCTCTTTGTTTGTTTTTCAGAACCCCCATCTCTTTATTGAAGTAATCTTTTGTTTTCTGTATTTGCTTATGTAACTGGTTATTGAAATTATTTTTTGCTGCCTTTTTGCTCTCTTATATCATCCTTGGATTCACAGAACATTTTAATTATGTATATCTTGAACTTCTTCTCTGTTATTTCTTCTGTTGTGCTGGCCATGGATTCTAATAATGCAGTATCTTGAATTGTTTGGGGAACTTTTTTTCCCCTTGGTTTTTCCTGCTGTTTGTGTGTCTTCCCTTCTAGCACTGTAAATCCAAGGCATTACTGTTTTTACCCGATAGGCCTATAGTGCCCCTGCAGAATTCCAATACCTCTCCTTTGAAGGGAAGAACAATATCAACAGATCCCAATACAATATATATATATATATATATATATATATATATATATATATATATATATATATATATATCCTTAAACCAAATAGATGCTATAAGGCATTTAGTTTTGTCACAATATACAGAAATGGTGGAGTTTTGGCTTAGTGGTAGAGCACTTGCCTCTCATGCATGAGGCACTGGGTTTGATTCTCAGCACCACATAAAAATAAATAAATAAATAAATAAAGATATTGAGTCCATCTACAACTATTTTTTTTAAAAAAAATATACAGAAACAATGAATTTAATTAATTTCTACAAAATAAACAGTAGATTTGCAAAAGGGTTTATAGTTTCTGATGGTGTACAAAGTACTGGGGGTAAGGTGTAAGATGAGATGTTGAGGGGGTAGGACATGAGGTATAGAGTTATTAGTCTTAGGAAGTGTGATAAAGGAGTCTAAAGAAGATGGTTAGTAGCAGGGGAAGAAAGAAAAAGTGATTTTGAGGAGAAAAGTAAGTGAGAAGGCAATACAGTATATAAAACAAACACATAAATATTCAGAAAAATTAAAAATGTAGAAATAGGAGATAAAAAATATATGACACAACTGTGATATACTATTCAGACATCCCAGTCCTCAGTATCCTAATTCATGAAAAGTACTTGGTTTCACAAATGTTGGGGATGTAAGGGCAGGAAAAAAGAGAGGGGGGAAAAAGTCTTAAAGGAAGAAACAAGGATTGTTTTGGTTGGTGATCAGTACCTTTCCTGCTTCCCTTCTCATTCAATAGGTGGTGATTATTGATATTTGCTGGTATCTCCACCCTCAGGATGTTGAAGGTTACCAGGGTGGGAGGATTGGTCTTGGGTATACAGGGCACCTGAAAGTGGGGTATGGCACCAGTCAGTCCAATAAGAGACTGCACCCCAAGGATCTCCTTTGGGGTCCACTAGTGTGATGTGGGCACCCAGTTGTATCTCCTTATATCGCCTATAGACCTCACAGTTCCTGGTCGTTAATCTAGTTTGTAAACTGTATCTCACTCACCCTCTCCCTTTCTACTTCTTTTTTTTATAAAAACATCTTTATTTTTTAATTGATTTTTAAAAATCAAATAAATGACAGTGGAATGCATTACAATTCTTATTACACATATACAGCACAATTTTTCATATATCTGGTTTATAAAAACATCTTTAAATGCTCTGACATACTGTTCTTAATTCATTGCATTAAATAGTAGGCCACATATTTTTTTGAGGGTTAGTTTTTCCTGTACATTGTTAATTCAGCTTTATTTTCTATACTTTATATTTTTTCAGACTGGATTCTAATATGTACAATGATGCTCCAGAATTTTAAAAATAACTTACATAATAAAGCATTTCCCACTTGTAGTTTCTTGCTGAGTTTTGTAGTAGCCATTGTCCTTACTTCATCACATAAGATCCCAATAAAGATCCTGATTTCATTCTTAGCCTTTTTTGTGGAAAAGAACAGAATGAGGAAGAATATGAGAAGAAGATCACCATTAAACAGGGTCAAGAGGGGGGAGGGAAAGGGAGAGAGAAGGGAAATTGCATGGTAAAGGAAGGAGACCCTCATTGTTATACAAAATCACATATAAGAGGAAGTGAGGGGAAAGGGGAAAATAATACAAAGGGGAGAAATGAATGACAGTAGAGGGGGCAGAGAGAGAAGAGGGGAGGGGAGGGGAGGGGAGGGGGGATAGTAGAGGATAGGAAAGGCAGCAGAATACAACAGACACTAGTATGGCAATATGTAAATCAATGGATGTGGAACCGATGTGAATCTGCAATCTGTATACGGGGTAAAAATGGGAGTTCATAATCTGCTTGAATCAAATGTATGAAATATGATATGTCAAGAGCTTTGTAATGTTTTGAACAACTAATAATAAAAAAGAGCAATGGAGGAATGTATGGAATTGTGGAATAGTGAAAAACAATAAATTAATAAGTAGAAAATAATATAACAGAAATTGTTAAGTGTCCAGGGCATGTAGAATAGGGTAATTATGATAGCTGTAGACCTTAGCTGATGTTTTCCCTACTTCATGTACTGCCTTTATCAGAAGCAGTTTTTCCATGTTGCTGATGGTTTTATTATGAAAACAAACTCTGATTTTAATTATTTTTAAATGAGTGGCATATTAGCAGCATTCTTGGCATTCTGTTCTTTTCCACAAAAACCCTTTCTACTTCTTAATCGGGGACCTTTCTCTCTGGAGGTCTTGTGTGTTGCACTCTGTGGGCTGCAAACCTGTCTTGAAGAGCTGTTTTGTATTGGCAGTCACTGTGCGAGGTTAGTGGCTGCTGGGAACAGGAAGGAGTTGGGGACTATGGACACCTGCCAAGCCAGTGTTCCAAGCTGGGAGTTGCCCTAACTAAAAATGGTGACAAAGATGTCCCAAGATGGAGGCAGCTGGCTGTTTTCAGGGATTGAAGTGTCAGGTCGGGTGTGGGGGGGGCAGTGGTGTTGGGTGATGTGTTCAAAGATGCAGCTCAGAACCAGTGCGGGCTCCACGGGTGTTGTTGGGGCTGTCCTGGCATTGCCTGTGCTCAGTGGGTTTTGGCGGGGTTGTTGATCAATAGAGTTTTATTCATCCATAAAGAAGAATTAAATTATTCATTTGCAGTAATGAACTTTGAAAACATAATGTTAAAACAAAGAAAATCAAGGATTGTATGTTTTGTGTCATGTGTGAAAGCTAGAAAGGAAAAAAGATAAGAAAGGTGGTGTGGTAATCAAAGGGTGATCCATAGAGTAAAGGAACTGGGGGAAGGAAGAAGGGAAAGGGAGAATAATATTGTCCAAATGATATTGTTATATTGTGTATATTTATTTAATATGTAACAATGAATCCCACAATTATGTGCAATTACAATGCATCAGGGGGAAAAAAGGTAAGGCTGTTAACCTGTACTGAATCATGTAATTAGTAAGAATTTGGAGGTAGACTTAAACATGGAGGTAGAAATGTAGCACCATGTCTGTGTTTCCAACTCAGCATAGACATGATCATTTTTGTCTTGTGTTTGAATAAAGGTCCCATATGTATTCTCCTCCATCCAGGACTTATAACTTCTTCAGGAAAGATATATATCTCTTTAGTCAAAACTTGTGAGGGCTCTTCACTTTAGATTTAATTTTCCCAGGAATGCAGAATCTACTTGCCTGTAATAAGCACTACTGTTTCTATACTCTCTCAAGTCTGACACAGGCTTCATAAATTTATGTCTGATCGTAAGTCAGGTCCACTATCCTCTTAACATTCAAATTGAAGGAAAGTGCCATGACTTTTAAAAGAGCTGAATAATTTTTTAAAAATATTTTGTTAGTTGTCAGTGGGCCTTTATTTATATATGATGCTGAGAATTGAATCCAGTGCCTCACCCATGCCCTAGCACTCTACCACTGAGCTATATCCTGAGCCCAAGAGCTGATTAATTTTAAATGTCCTGAAAAATTTTATTATGAAAATTCCTTTGGTATTTGTCTTTTTTAAACAACTTAAAGTACTTTAGTATTATTTCTATTTTTTTTTTTTTTGCACTAAACAAGCAAGAATCTTTAGCAGCTTTGGCTAAGAAATTAAACTTTTATAGGAGAGTAAGAATGAATATACAGAGAGAGGTTTCCACTTGGTTAATATTAACATGATTTGAAATTAATAAAAATATATGTTTATAGATAAAATTGCATTTTTCATAAAGAAGAAAAAATAGTAGAATTAGCTTTTGATTTTAAAGTCAGGACCATGTTCAGCAAGAGGAAGGAGAAGTTGTGCTCCATTTGTGTACAATGTGTCAAAATGCATTCTACTGTCATGTATAACTAATTAGAACATTTTTTAAAAGTCAGGATCAACCTACAATTTTGAACCTACTTTTATATTATAGACATCTCCATAATTGAGAATCCCATCCTTCTAGATACCTAGCATCATGTAAATATTTCTACTTCATTCGTCATGTAAATATTTCTACTTCTTTTTAAAGTACATTAGAAAAGCTAACACCAAAATAAACAATAAATGAGATCAATAACATAAAATAACAGTTCCAGAATTCCAGATAATCATGTAATCCAAAAAAGGATAATGATAAGAAAGAAAAATTTCCTGTATTTTATCTGTATAAATAAGAAGAGTAGTCACAGAAACATACACATTTAATGAACACTTAAGAATTTAACAAAACATAGAGGTTATCTCCTCGAATTTATTGTATCAAACCAGATAGTTTTATTTTTAATCAAACTCTTCTTTGTTTTGAAAGACATAAATGATATACCTGGTTGCAAATATTTTATATAATACATATTTGATCAATGTTTTGGAACTGTTTGGTGTGAGATAATAATCAATAACCAGTCAAGAATGACATTTTCTTTCTTGGATCTTCTAAAGGATGTATGTCCTACATCACTTATCACATAGTTTGCGACCATTTTTTGTGTGAACATCTAGTTGTATTATTCATTTTCAAACAGTGATTTATCACCCATTGTCATGACTTATACTTCTTATGGAAAACGATTGACTATAATGTTTCTAAGTATCAATTACTGCCTCAAAACCAAGTGCTTCTGATCTGGAATTTGAAAAATTCAAAAACTTGATGAACATTTCTGTGTAGTTGACACAGAGGGCAAACTAATAGTGTCCCTTTTATAGTATATGGGCTATTTTCCATTTGCAGTGGCATTTTCAAATGGACAATATATATTCTTCTTTGGGGAGGCTTTATTTTGGTATTATTGTTTAAAATCACAGAAATTTACCTTAAACAGTTGCTAATGAAAAATTTTATTTCTGACATTCTTACAGAAAAATAACTGAAAAATGTAATTCATTTCAAATCAAATTAGAGAACTGAATACTATTTCCTTGAAACCAACTTTCATGCCTTTTTCCTCAATTCTAGTTACAAATTATGTGCTAAACAAATAAGCAATTATTTCAAATGCAGCAGCCCACATTTTGAAACATTTCAAACAAATCTATAAATATAAAAATGTCAAAATATTTTAATGAAAATAACCTGATTTTGTGTAAATCAATACCTAAGAAGAAATAAAAGTTGTAAAATGGCAGAACTTCCATGTCACGTAATAGGAATCAACTAAGTAAAACCTTAGGAACTGACAGTTCAATAGATGTACTAAGAAACTGAAATTTGGTTTATTTCCTATTAATTTATTTACATTTGTACTTATTTGTAATTTTGAATGTGTATAAAATTATGTGCAGACATTTAATACCAATACTGAAATATTTTACAGTTTTGTTATAATAAGCATGACTTATTATTTAAATATATATATCATATTTTATAGTAATTTTTTTCTTATCTAATTAAAATATAAAATCTACTGACAGCAAGCACTGTATCTTTTATTTTTCTATTTCCCACTTTACCACAGTGCCTTGCAAGAGTAAATGTTCAATATTTGTTGATCTGATTTTGATCACAATCTCAGAAGAAAAAATATTCTAGTTTTATAAAAAGTATGAATTATTTAGTAGAAAAAGTATCATTAGGGGCTGGGGTTGTGGCTTAGCGGTAGAGCACTCACCTAGCACATGTGAGGCCCTGGGTTCAATCCTCAGCACCACATAGAAAGAAAGAAAGAAAGAAAGAGAGAAAGAAAGAAAGAAAGAAAGAAAGAAAGAAAGAGTATCAATAAATAATGAAATAGGTTTTTGTCTTCTCTTTAATTTGCAAAAGTATTCCTCTGAGCATTATGACAAACTATTGAACAATGTAATTATGAGATCTTCATTTAGAATGAGATTAAATTCTAAACTGAATAAATATGTTACTATGAAAACATCATGCTTAATTTTGGGTGCTATAATGTTGTTGTGAAATGTGAGTTGTTGTGAAATGCCAAAGAAAGAAAATAATGAAGAATTCCACATTTTCTGGCATGATAAAAAGCAACAATATCTCCAAATATTCAGGGAAATCCAAACTTGGAACAGAAGAGTGTCCTTTAAATCCACATAATGTCCTTTACCCAAGAGTATTAATACTGCCACTAGATTTGTGTATTTTTCCCATCTCAGGGATTTGGCTTTTATCACTAATTGATTATTACTTAACAGGTGACTATACATGTAATAAAGATAACTGTGGAAGAATAAGAAATAAAGTTTTACACAAAGAATGAAGATTAAATCACAACCAGCAATGCAACCAAACATTTATTTCCAGAGTGCAAATATATCATCAACTTGTAAAACTTCTAGTAAAACACTTTTATATTGACATTATTGGACAGTGGGAAAATATTTTAATGAACCAAATGTATTAATAGCTTCCTTCTTTTCTGTTGTTTTCACATGTGATAAAAAAATTTCTAAAGCACCTCATTTTTGAAGTCTACCATAAGAAATATTTTTAATCATAAAGTGAAAACATATAACTAAATATATGGCATATATATGTCTTCCTCTCATATTTTACATGTTGATACTTACAAATGCAAGGAGTCATGAAAGTTACTTGTAAAATCTTGCCCTTTGATGGGAACAAAGATATTAATTCACCCACTTACTTAAAAGCCCACATTTAACTCATGTTCATCATTTGACACTTTGCACATCCATTATTTCTGAACAGATTTACTAAGTGAAGAGATTTCACGATGTACGTTAACTTCTAATGGAAAAAAGTTTCACAGAAAAATTAACAAAAATATATCTTTAAAATTCTATTTCAAGATATCAATCTATTTGTCATAGGAAATGATTTGCAGCATAAATATTTTTTCCCAGGGAAGAGAGTTTATTTAATCTTCCAAGTTTTACAATACTCAAATTTAAATTCCATCCCAAGAAGACTTTAGCAAAAGTAACAGCGAAGTGAAAAAATACACACACACACACACACACATATAGAGAATGGTATATATAATATATGTGCTATATGTACTATATATTATATGTAGCATAATGATTATATGTAATAAATAGTATATAAGAATATATTATATAATAAATATTTAAATATAATATATACATTAAGCATAAAATCTTATTCTCACTTTCATCTAGTTTATATAGTATTGAGTTTATATTGAAAATGCTAGGCTTCACTTTTTTCATTAGTAGAATAGAAATATGAATGGCTCTCCTGGTTTCTTGCTATTTGTGGAAATAGATTAAGCTTTCACTAAATATAAAGGACAAAAATATGATAGACCCTCAAGATAATTTTCTCCATTTTTGTAACATGATAACACTTTTCATCTTGCTTACCTTTAAAAATTTATTACCATAATGCAATAACCATGATAAAACTGAAGAAAAATGTACATCTCAGTTCAGTTATATAACACAAAGCAAAGCAAGCACCCTAATACCACTCTTCTCTCCAGATTTGGATCATGACCATGATCCAGATGCATCTCTGTACCCACACATCACTCTCCTGATTCTCATAATAATTACTTTCATTTTATTCCTTATACTTTTACTAAACAAAAATGCATCCCTATATTTTCTTGGGCCTCAAAATTTATACTCATTAAATTGTATATCACATAATTTTTCTATCTTCCTTCTTTCACTCAACATTATACATGTGAGTTTCATGTATTCCTTTGTCCTGTTTCATTACTCTTTATTATTACACTGAGTGAACATACAATAATTTTTGTTTCATTTGTTGTACTACTGATGAATGTTTTTGTTGCTTCCAGTAAATTGACTGTAATGAGTAATGGGTATGAACATTCATGTCCTGGTGTATTGATATACATACACATGCATTTCTGTTAAGTTTCTACAGAGGAAATGCTAAGCAAAAATGCTATTTTCAAAAGTGACAAATAATAATATATGAGAATTTTCATAATTTTGTTAAAATGTTATATCAACAGAGGAGTTTAGAATGTACATAGTTAAACTGATCTGCAAAGTAAAGAATGGTATAAGGAGTGAAATCAGAGAGATAATACAGGAAGTAAAAGATCACTTCAATAAAGAAAGATTTTGAAAAAAAAAAAAAGCAGAAACCCTCAAAATGAAGAAATCAAAAATCCAAATTACAAATTCAATTGAAAGAATCACCAACAGAGTGGATCACTTATTAGTCAGAAACTCAAGCAATAAATAAAAACAATCTATAATCTTAAAAAAAGTTGACCATGGAGAAAAAAATGTTAAGATACCATGAATAGAACTTGTAAGAAATGTGGGATAGCCTGAAAAAAACAAATGTAAGATTTATTGGGATAGATGAAAGCTTAAAGATACATACCAAAGGAATTCACAATGTTTTCAATAAAATTAATATCAGAAAATTTCCCAAACCTAAAGAATAAAACGGAAAATCAAATTCAGAAGGCTTACAGGACCCCAAATATACAAAATTACAACAGACCCACCACAAGGAACATTATTATGAAAATGCTTAGCATACAGAATGAGGATAGAATTTTGAAGGCTGCAAGAGAAAAACAGAAGTCACATTTAGAGGGAAAAAATCTGGATCTCAGCTGATCTCAACCCAGAACCTCAAAGCTGGGAGGTCTTGAAAATAATATATGCCAAGCTCTGAAATAAAATTGATGCCAGCAAAGAATACTATACCCAACAAAATTAAACTTCAGAATTGATGATGAAATAAAAACCTTCCATGAAAACTAAGAGTTAAAGTAATTCACAACTAGAAAGCTTTCACTAAAAAACATACTTAATGAGATACTTCATGAAGAAGACTTGAAAAATAAAAGTTAAAACTAGCAAAGGGAGGAACTACACTAAAAGAAGAGTGAATCAAAACAGGAATAGTGATACAACATATCAAAATTTCTTGGATACTATGAAGGCAGTGCTAAGAGGAAAGTTCATTGCATTGAGCTCATTCATTAAAAGAATAGAAGTCAACAAACAAACAATCTAACATTACATCTCAAAGCCCTTGAAAAAGAAGAACAAATCAACACCAAAAGCAGTATAAGACAGGAAATAATTAAAATCAGAGCTTAAATCAATAAAATTGAAATTTTAAAAAAATAGTTGAAAATATCAACAAAACAAAAAGTTGGTTATTTGAAAAAATAAATAAAATTGATAAACCCTGAGCCAACCTAACAAAGAGAAAAAGAGAGAAAACTCAAATCATTAAATTCACAATGAAAAGGAAATATCATAACAGGTACTATTGAAATACAGATATAATCAGAACCTATTTTTAAAATTTATATTTTAATAAATTAGAAAATCTTGAAGACATTGACAAATGTCTAGAGACATATGATCTACCCAAATTTAATCAGGAAGACATTGAAATTTTAAACAGATCAATTTCAAGCAATGAAATTAAAGATATGATAAAAAGCCTATCAACAAAGAAAAGCTCAGGACCAGGTAGATACCAGCTGAATTCTACCAGACTTTCAAATAAGAAATAACACCAATTCTTCTCAAATTATTCCATGAAATAGGAAAGGAAGGAATGCTTGCAAACTCATTCTATGAAACTATTATCACCTTATACCAAAACCAAACAAAGACACATCAAGGAAAAGAAATTTTCAGACCAATATCCCTCATGAACATAGATGTAAGAATTCTTAATAAAATACTGGAAAATTACATATGAAAACCGATTAAAAAGATAATGCACTATGATCAAGTGGAGTTCACCCAAGGGATGCAAGGTTAGTTCAACATAAGGAAGTCAATAAATGTAATTCATCACATTAATAGACTTAAAGTAAAGAATGACATGATTATCCCAATAGATGCAGAAAAATCATTGAACAAAATACAGCACCCCTTCATGTTCAAAACACTAGAAACAAACCTACATATGTAGAGTTATCTAATACTAGACAAAAGTACCATAAACATACATTGGAGAAAAGATAGCCTCTTCAACAATTGCTGCTGGGAAAATGGAAAATCCATATGTGATAAAAAGAAATATAACCCCTATCTCTCACCCTGCACAAAACTCAACTCTAAGTGGATCAATGACCTAGGTATTAGACCACAGACCTGTGCCTACTAGAAGAAAAAGTAGACCAAATCTCCATCATGTTGACTTAGGAACTGAATTCCTCAACAAGACTTCTTAAGAGCAAGAAGTAAAATCAAGAATCAATAAAAGGGATTGTATCAAACTAAAAAGCTTCTTCACAGTAAAGGAAATAATCAAGGATATAAAGAGAAAGCCTACAGAATGGGAGAAAATTTTTGCCACCAGCACCCCAGATAGAACATTAATCTCCAGAATATAAGAACTTAAAAACAATACCAAAAAAAACCCAAATAACCCAAACAATAAATGTGCAAAAATACTTAACAGACACTTC
Organism: Marmota monax; assembly: GCF_021218885.2. NCBI lineage: Eukaryota > Metazoa > Chordata > Mammalia > Rodentia > Sciuridae > Marmota > Marmota monax. The sequence continues at coordinate 5,254,505 of NW_026694772.1, forward strand.
TCTAAAGAAGAAATGCGAGGTGGGGGGAGATGGTGGAATAGAGGAGTTACCGCATCTGGCAGCTCTGCAGACGGACCCGAGAAAACAGTCAAAAGGCTTCTCCACCAGGTACTGCCTTGACAAAAAACACATCTCAGAGCATGTGACAGGCCACCATACAACGAATCTTTCACAGATTCCATTGGAGCAGCGAGCATGGCAGAGAACGCAGAGGCTTTGCTTGCCACTAAGACTCCAGTCGCCAGCCCCAAAGCCTGCAGTCTGAACATGCGCAGATCACAAGCAGCAGATCAGAAGTAGAAAATCAGCAACTCTACAGACCGAATTCTGACCACAGCACAAGGTCACCCCAGCACCCCCACCTCACCAAATACCTGATGCTGGAAACAATGGAATCCATCTTGGAAAACCTTTTTCACAATCTCTTGGGGGGCGTGGTCACCAGCATCATTCTGTGGCTGATCAGGTACCTGGTTCCCAACTCCCCCACCACCAGATGTGATAACTCAAAACCTTTTTCACAATCTTTTGGGGGCAAGGCTATCAACGGGCAACAGCAACTATACAGGCACCTGGTTTCCAACTCAGAGAGACTAAGAACAGGGAGGCTCCAGGCAGAAGCTCAAACCCTCTCAAACTGGTTATGTTCACCACCATGAAGGCAGAGACTCAAGCTTGGAATAGACAATGCCACCTACTGGAAGAAAAGAAAACAGAATTCTAACTTTTTTTTTTTTCTCTTATCATCAATTCTCCTCTATCTTTCCCCTCTGGTCCTCACAACCTCAATATATGTGAAACCAAGAACTTTGCATGAAATACGAGTTTAAGAACTGAATCACCAGAATAATATAATATAGAGGAATTGCTTAAGCCCCCCTTTTTTTCTTTTTCTTTTTTTTCTTATTTCTCCCTCTCTCTCTCCCATTTTCAACCTCCTAACTTTTACTATTTTTACTTCAGGTAATTTTCTAAAAACATACAGGTGTTTTATTTTATGCATTCTTCTCTAAATTACCTCCTGTCTATTCATTAGCGTTCTCCTCCAAAGTTGCTAAGATAGATTAACCCCATACCCTCACACCTTTCCCCCTTAACATAATGTCCTACTCCCAACACTCTCCATGAGAAACTGTATGCCTTTTATGAAACTAATAACTATATTTAAATAATAATTGAATCCAACATCTCTAGACATAGAGACTAACTATAAATGTATTAATAATGAAAACTTGCACATAAATGATGTATTGTTGATATTGGGAACTGTTAATATTGTTTTTCCCCACAAAGGAGAGATTTTGGAACTATATAAGAGCAATATAAATCTATAGGGGAGAACCAATAACACAACAGTCTCACAGAGCTGGAGAGAAATGTGAGCAACATGAAAAGACATGGAAAGAAAGGACCACAAACAATGCAAGACAATACAACATTAGAAGAGGTAACATCTACAGCAGAAAAAAAATTTCACATAAAGATTTTAGGATATATATGGGTCAGATGTTCTGGAGTCTCAGGGAAGACATTTGACAACAAATGCAGACAATGAAAAATCACTTTGACAATGAATTACATAAAAAAATCCAAGAAGCAAAATATCAACTCTACAGGGAGATAGAGATTATACAAAAAAACCCAGAAATCCTAGAAATGATAAATGATAAACCAAATTATAAACTCAAATGAGAGTATTACAATCAGAGTAGACCACTTAGAAGATAGGACATCAGACAATGAATAGAGTATATCATCTCAAAAAGAATGTAGACAGCACAGCAAGACTGATAAGAAGCCATGAACAGAACATCCAAGAAATATGGGATAGCATAAAGAGACAAAACATAAGAGTTTTTGGGATAGAGGAAGGTATTGAGGTCCAATCCAAAGAAATGAGTAATATATTTAATGAAATAATAATAGAAAACTTTCCAGAAATGAAGAATGAAACAGAAATCCAAATCCTAGAAGCCTACAGGATGCCGAATGTGCAAAATCACAAAAGATCCACACCAAGACACATTATAATGAAAATGCCTAACATACCAAACAAGGAGAAAATTTTAAAAGCCACAAGAGAAAGGAAGCAGATTCCATATAGGGGTAAACCAATTAGGTTAATGGCTGATATTTCAGCATAGACCTTGAAAGCTAGAAGATCCTGGAACAACATATTTCAAACACTGAAAGATAATGGGTTCCAACCAAGAATCTTGTATCCAGCAAAATTAAGCTTCACGTTTGAAGATGAAATAAAAACCTTCCATGATAAACAAAAGTTAAAAGAAATTGCAGCTAGAAAACTGGTGCTTCAAAACATCCTTGGCAAAACATTTCATGAAGAGGAAATAAAAAATAACAATGAAAACCAACAGTGGGAGGTAGTACACTAAAGGAAAAACTAATCAAATAGGAAAATCAAGTCAAGTTAAATAACAAAAATAAACAAATATGGCTGGAAATACAAACCATATCTCAATAGTAACCCTAAATGTTAACGGCTAAACTCACCATTCAAAAGACATAGGCTAGTAGACTGGATTACAAAAAAAAAACATCCAACAATATGCTGCCTACAGGAGACTCATTTGATAGGAAAAGACATACACAGACTGAAGGTGAAAGGTTGGGAAAAATCATACCACTCACATGGACCTTGGAAGCAAGCAGGGGTGTCCATTCTCATATCAAATAAAGTAAACTTCAAGACAAAGTTAATCAAAAAGGATAAAGAAGGACACTACATACTGCTCAAGGGAGCCATACACCAACAAGACATAACAATCATTAATATATATGCCCCAAACAATGGTTCAGCTATGTTTATCAAACAAACTCTTCTCAAGTTCAAGAGACAAATAGACCACAACACAATAATCATGGGTGACTTCAACACACCTCTCTCACCACTGGACAGATCTTCCAAACAAAAGTTGAATACAGAAACTATAGAACTCAATAACACTATTAATAACTTAGACTTAATGGACATATGTAGAATATATCAACCAACATCAAGAGCATACACTTTCTTCTCAGCAGCATATTAATCCTATTCAAAAATAGACCACATATTATGCCAAAGGGCAACTCTTAGCAAATACAAAGGAGTAGAGATTCTACCATGCATTTTATCCGATCATAATGGAATGAAATTGGAAATCAATGCTAAAATCAGGAAGAAAAATTCCTACATCACATGGAGAATGAACAATACGCTACTGAATGAACAATGGGTTACAGAAAACATCAAGGAGGAAATTTAAAAAATTCTTAGAGGTAAATGAGAACACAGAAACAACATGTCGAAATCTCTTGGACACTATGAAAGCAGTACTAAGAGGAAAACTCATTGCATGGAGTTCATTCCTTAAAAGAAGAAAAAGCCAACAAATAAATGACCTCACTCTACATCTCAAAGCCCTAGAAAAAGAAGAACAAACCAGCAGCAAAAGAGTATAAAGCAAGAAATAATTAAAATCAGAGCTGAAATCAATGAAATCGAAACAATTTAACAAATTGACAAAACTAAAAGTTGGTTCTTTGAAAAAATAAATAATATTGACAGACCCTTAGCCATGCTAATGAAGAGAAGAAGTGAGAGAACCCAAATTACTAGCATACGTGATGAAAAAGGCAATATCACAACAGACACTACAGAAATACAGAAGATAATTAGAAATTATTTTGAAACCTTATACTCTAATAAAATAGAAGATAGTGAAGGCATCGATAAATTCCTAGAGCCATATGACCTGCCCATATTGAGCCAGGAAGATATATACAACTTAAACAGACAATATCAATTGAGGAAATAGAAGAAGCCATCAAAAGATTACCAACCAAGAAAAGCCCAGAACTGGACAGATATACAGCCAAGTTTTACAAGAATTTTAAAGAAGAACTAATACCAATACTCTTCAATCTATTTCAGGAAATATAAAAAGAGGGAGTACTTCCAAATTAATTCTATGAGGCCAATATCACCCTGATTCCAAAACCAGGCAAAGACACCTCAAAGAAAGAAAACTTCAAACCAATATCTCTAATGAATATAGATGCAAAAATCCTCAATAAAATTCTGACAAATCAGATACTAAAACATATCAGAAAGATCATGCACCATGATCAAGTGGGATTCATCCCAGGGATGCAAGGTTGGTTCAACATATGGAAATCAATAAATATAAATCATCACATCAATAGAATTAAAGATAAGAACCATATGATCATCTGATAGACACAGAAAAAGGATTTGACAAAATATAACACCCCTTTATGTTCAAAACACTAAAAAAATAGGGATAACAGGAACTTACCTCAACATTGTAAAGGCTATCTACACTAAGCCTCAGGATAGCATCATCCTAAATGGAGAAAAACTGAAGGCATTCCCTCTAAAATCTGGTACAAGACAGGGATGCCCTCTTGCACCACTTCTATTCAACATATTTCTTAAAACACTGGCCAGAGCAATTAGACAGATGGAAGATATTAAAGGAATAACTATAGGAAAAGAAGAACTTAAACTAGCACTATTTGCTGATGATATGATTCTATACCTAGAAGAACCCCAAAACTCCACCAGGAAACTTCTAGAACTAGTAAGTGAATTCAGCAAAGTGGCAGGATATAAAATCAACACCCATAACTCAAAGGCATTTCTGTATATCAGTGACAAATCCTCTGAAAAGGAAATGAGGAAAACCACCCCATTCACATCCTCAAAAAATAAAAAATAAAATAAAATACTTGGAAATCAACAGAAGAGGTGATAGATCTATACAATGAAAGCTACAGAACCCTAAAGAGATGAATCAAAGAAGACTTTAGAAGATGGAAAGATCTACCTTGCTCATGGATAGGCAGAATTAATATTATTAAATGACCATACTACCAAAAGCCTTATACAGTTTCAATGCAATTTCAATCAAAAATCCCAATGGCATTCCTCATAGATATAGAAAAAGCAATCATGAAATTCATCTGGAAAAATAAGAGATCCAGAATAGCTAAAGCAATTCTAAGCAGGAAGAGTGAAACAGGTGGTATCCCTATACCAGACCTTAAACTATACTACAAAGCAATAGTAACAAAAACAGCATGGTACTGGAACCAAAACAGGCTGGTGGACCAATAGTACAGAATAGAGGACACAGAGACCAATCCACAAAGTTACAACTATCTTATATTAGACAAAGGTGCCAAAAGCATGCACTGGAGAAAAGATAGCATCTTCAACAAATGGTGCTGGGAAAACTGGAAATCCATATGAGACAAAATGAAATTGAATCCCTATCTCTCACCATGCACAAAAGTTAACTCAAAATGGATCAAGGATCTAGGAATTAAACCAGAGACTCTGTGTCTAATAGAAGAAAAATTAGGTTCTAATCTTCATCACGTGGGGCTAGGCCTCAACTTCCTTAATAAGATGCCTATAGCACAAGAATTAAAACCAATAATCAACAAATGGGATGGATTCAAACTAAAAAGTTTTTTCTCAGCAAAAGAAATAATCTGTGAGGTGAACAAGGAGCCTACATCCTGGGAACAAATTTTTACCCCTCACACATCAGATACAGCTCTAATCTCTAGGGTATATAAAGAACTCAACAAGATATGCACCAAAAAAAACCCCAAATAATCCAATCAATAAATGGGCCAAGGACCTGAACAGACACTTCTCAGAAGAGGATATACAATCAATCAACAAATATATGAAAAAATACTCATCATCTCTAGCAATCAGAGAAATACAAATCAAAACTACTCTAAGATACCATCTCACTCCAGTAAGAATGGCAGCCATTATGAAGACAAACAACAATAAATGTTGGCGAGGATATGGGAAAAAAGTACACTCATACACTGCTGGTGGGACTGCAAACTAGTGCAGCCAATTTGGAAAGCAGTATGGAGATTCCTTGGAAAGGTGGGAATGGAACCACCATTTGACCCAGCTATTTCTCTTCTCGGACTATACCCAAAGGACCTAAAAACAGCATACTACAGGGACACAGCCACATAAATGTTTATAGGAGCTCAATGCACAATAGCTAAACTGTGGAGCCAACCCAGATGTCCTTCAGTGGATGAATGGATAAAAAAATGTGGCATTTATACACAATGGAATATTACTCAGCACTAAAAAAAGAACAAGATCATAGCATTTGCAGGGAAATGGATGGCATTAGAGAAGATTATGCTAAGTGAAGTTATCCTATCCGAAAAAAACAAATGCTGAATTATTTCTCTGATATAAGGGGTGGACTCAAAGTGGGGTAGGGAGGGAGAGCATGGGAGGAAGATTACCTCTAGATAGGGAATAGGGATGAGAGGGGCAGGGAGGGAGAAGGGGAATAGCAAGGATTGTGGAAGGAGACAGTCATTATTATACAAAATACATGTATGTAGATGTGAATTTGGTGTCAACATACCTTACATAAAAACAGAGATATGATAAATTGTGTTATAAAGGTGTATTAAGAATTATAATGCAAAAAAGAGAGAGCTCATGTATAATAGCATAATTTGGTGTGAACATACTTTATATACAGAGTTACAAAAAATTGTGCTGTGGATGGATAATTATGAATGTAATGCATTCCACTATTGTCATGTATGTAAGAAATAAAACTACACAGAGATTCCATCTCATTGGGAGGTTGCCAGCACCTCACCAAGGGGTCCTTCTTTCTGCCCAGGAGAGATAAGCCACCAGAGAAAATAAGTCACAAATAATTAGTAAAGTACAAAAGAAACAGATGCAGAAAAAATAGTTTCAAAGAGCCCCTGATAGATACAGCCAAACTCTGATATAAGGGGCGTGACTCAAAGTGGGGTAGGGAGGGAGAGCATGGGAGGAGGCTGGGGCCGAACAATTAAAAAATGGCTCTTGTGGTTTATTTAAGGGGGTACATCAAAGGTAGGGATAAGGTTTCAGGGATGGAGTCTTGCTTCTTGATATCTTTCATTCAGCAGGTTGATTGGCATCTTGGCAGGTCACACCAATTTGTGAGAGGCTGTGCGACTACAGCAGGTCACCCCATCTCTGGTGCTGTGTGGGACCAGGCAGAGCTGAATAGAAATTCACATGTATTTTGGGTGATCTTACCCTGTGGGATTGCCATGAGAAGTTCTCAAACACCAGATATTCCTATTCACTAGGCTGCAATGCCAATGTACTCCACACACAGCCCATGGATGGCTCTCAACACATCTCACTCTAGTCATAATGGCAATTATCAAGAATACAAGTAAAAATACATGTGGGCAAGAATGTGGGGCAAAAGGTACACTCATTCACTGCTGGTGGGACTGCAATTGGTGCAACCAGTCTGCAAAGCAGTATGGAGATTACTCAGAAAAGTTGTAATGAAACCATGATTTTACCCAATTATCCCATTTCTCATCATATATGCAAAAGACTTAAAATCAGGATACTGTAGTGACAGGGCCACATCAATATTCATAACAACTCAATTTGCAATAGCTAAGCTATGGAACCCAACCTAGGTGCCCTTCAATAGATAAATGTATAAAGAAAGTGTGGTACCTATTCACAATGGAATATTACTCAGGCATAAATAAGAATGAAATTATGGCAGTTGCTGGTAAATGGATGGAGCCAGAGACTATCATGCTAAGTGAAATAAGCCCATCCCCAAAATACCAAACCCAAATGTTCTCTCTGATATGCAGATGCTGACTCACAATAGGCAGGGGCTGGGGGGAGAGGAGTGAATGTTCACATAATTGGGCAGGGGTAAATGGAGATAAGGGAGGGGGAATGGGAATGAAAAAGATTGAATCAGAGATAACTTTGCTATATTCATATATGAATACATGACCAGTGTAATTCCACATCATGTACAACCACAGGAATGGGAAGTTATACTCCATGTTTATATAATATGTCAAAATATATTCTACTGTCAGGAATAACTAAAAAGAACAACAAAAAAAGTTGTTCCAGTTATTATGAGTTAAATGCCAAAATTAGCATTTAAACAAATTGTTGCAAATAAAAAAAATCTCAAGAGAAAATGAAAGATACATGTTAATCCTGGATAAGCCAACATCTGATAAAATTATATTACCTAAGAAATTTATGAAATCATGAAAACAAAATGTTAAATATTAGAGTAGGTAACCAAAAAAGGTGTGATAACTTATTTCAGAGGGACAATGTACATACTGATATGGATTATATATAAATAAATTAAATAAATATATAAATGTGTCTCAACTTAAAAGCAATCAATAGTAGGACAAATTAGAATATTTAGGGCTGGGGATGTGGCTCGCCTGGCATGCGTGTGGCCCGGGTTCGATCCTCAGCACCACATACAAACAAAGATGTTGTGTCCGCCGATAACTAAAACATAAATATTAAAAAATTCTCTCTCTTAAAAAAATAGAATATTTAAATTTAAGCCAAGAGGAAAAAATATGATCTAGCCAAAGGCAAGCAGGGAGTAAAAATGCATGAAAAATTCAAGTAAAAATACAATGTAAGGAAAGAAAGATATTATAATATATAAGTATAAATCTTTTAAAAATACTTACTCAAGTTATCCATAGAAGAAGTCCTTTATGTGAAAGGTCATAAAAAGATTGAATATTTTAATAATGGGAAAAGACATATGTCTATCAAAAAATGAGTAATGATTTCAATCACAGACAATAATTTTAAGCAACATACAAAAGTTAGAGAGGAAATTTTCTAATAATAAAAAATGAAAATATATATTGTCCTAAACCTATTGGCACCTAACATTACAGACTTAAAACATGTCAAATGACAGAGCAAGCCAACAATCAATCAGTAGAGATCTTGAAGATTTGAATAATGTAGTTTTATTTTAATATGCATATGTAAATTTTTACAGGAAATCCTGAAAAATTTACAAACAATAGAACAAAATTTAGTCATAAAGGAAACCTAAATGAAGTCCAATTGATCAATATTATCATAATTTTCCCTAATTATTATGCAATAAAATAGAAATTACTAACAAAATATTAGTTTCAATATGATCTACTTTTGAATAATATTTGTTATTGTTTGGATGTGAGGTGTCCCCCAAAAGCTCCAGTGTGAGACAATGTGAGAGGGTTTAGAAGGAAAACGATTGGGTTGTAAGAGCCTTAACCCAATCAGTGAATTAATCCCCTGACAGAGATTAACTGAGTGGTAACTTGAAGAAGTAGGGCATTGGGAGCATGGCTTTGGGGTATAATATTTGTATCTGGTGAGTGGAGTCTCTCTGATTTCTGATCATCCTGTGATCTGATTCCCTTTTCTGCTGACATTCTGACTTACCTGGAGACCTGAGGAATGAAGCCTACTGCCTATGGACTGAGACCTCTGAAACCATGAGCTCCCAAATAAACTTTTCCTCCTATACAGTTGTGCTGGTCAGGTCTTTTAGTCAGAGCAACAAAAAGATGACAGAATTTGGTACTGAGAAGCAGGGCCTTTGCTGTGACTAACTTGACCATGTGGTTGAACAGCGTTCTGAGCTTTTTGAAATTTGTGAAAGGAATTTTGAGATGCTTAGCAGTGCAAGCTGAAAATGCTTTAGGTTGTTGAAAGCAGAGATTAATGGCTGATTCTGGTGGGAGTTTAGAAAATCAGAATGTCCTTAAGACTCTGGATGGTGAAGATGGGGCTCAAGAGGGTTTAAAGGAAAAGGAGGACACACTATTGGTAATTGGACTAGATGCCATACATGTTATGTTCTGGCTGAGAAGTTGTTTGCATTTTGCCCATGTCCTGAGACTTTCTGAGGCTGATTTTACAAGCAATGGATTTCTTAATCTGGTGGAAGAAATGTCTAGTCAGCATAACATTCAGGCAGTGGCATGGATATTGCTGGTGGCTTTTAGCCAAATTTATTGTGATATTCAGGAGCAGAAAACAGAGCAGAAATATTTGAAAAACTCAAACTTGAAAGGCAGGAGTAAAACTGAGGCTAAGAAAGTTACAGTTGTTAAAGAGATTACTACCACTAAAGAAATGCTAAAAACTTTGCCCAGAGACAATAAGAAAGATGGCTTAAGGGAATCTCAGGACCTGGCAAGACCATACCCATCTCAGGCTCAACAGAATAAAAGTGAAAAATCTCTTGAGAGCAGTGGGGACTCCTTCTTGCTCAAGGGGCCCTAGGAAGTTTTTTCAACATGCTCAGCCATCTAAGCATTCAGAGACCAGGGTACCTGGAGGCTTGGCTTCTGCTCAAGATGGCAGCAGGCCTTGACATCAACCATGTGGTGCTGGTTCTGCAGAAATGCAGGTTGCTGGAGTTAGGAGATTATGGAGACTTTCACCAAGAGTTCATAGGAAGGCCTGGAAGGCCAGGCAAAGTGCATCAGGGTTGGAGCCTCTGTAGGCACGCTCTGAGAGGGTGATGTGTAGAGATTTGAGGAGAAAACTGAAGCTGCAGTGGAGACACCTGAGATTAAGAAATTCCAGTACTGTGGAACATCCACTGAAGAAGGCTCCAGGAATTGAGCAGAGACAAGCCAAAAGAAATACCACTTTCAGTACAACCAACATGGCCACAGCAGTGGAGCTACACAAGTCATATGCCCCAGATGATGGATTGTGGAACTATAGGACTTGTTTGCCTAACTGGATTTTGGTTTTACGTTGGTCCCATCCCTTCTTTCTATGCTCCTATTTTTGTGAATAGAAATGTTTACTCTGTACCTTTATATATTGGATACTTGTAAATTGCTTTTAATTTTACATGAGCTCACAATGCAAGATTGCCTTGAGCCTCAGAGAACACTTTGGACTTGAACTTTGAGAAATCTTGGAATTGTTGAGACTGTAGGGACTCTTGGGAACATACCAAATGTACTTTACATTGTCAAATGAGTGTGAGCTTTTGGGGGCCAGGGCGAGAATGTTATGGTTTGGATGTGAGATTCCCCCCAAAACTCACACATAGACAATGACAGAGGGTTCAGAAGGGAAATGATTGGGTTGTGAGAGCCTTAACCCAGCAGTGAATTAGTCACCTGATGGGATTAATTGAGTGGTAATTCAAGGCAGGTAGGGTGTAGCTGGAGGAGGTGAGGCACTGGGGGCATGGTTTTGGGGTATATATTTGTATCTAGCAAGTGAAGTTTTTCTCTTGCTGCTTCCTGATAACCACGCAAACTGCTTTCCCCTGCCACACTCCACCATGATGTTCAGCCTTACCTTGAACCCTGAGGAACGAAGCCAGCTGTCTATGTATTGAGACCTCTGAAACTGTGAGCCCCCAAATAAACTTTTCTTCCTCTACAATTGTACTGGTTGGATCATTTTAGTCACAGCATAAAAAAATCTGACTAAAACAATATCAAAACAAATTTCACAATAATCTTCCAGTTAAAAATGAAGTTATAACATTAGCTAAGAGAAATACAGAACTAAAAAACAATCAAAATAGTACATATTACAACTCAAAGAATACAACAACAAGGGGATGTACTGAAAATTTTATACCTTCAAATTCATTTTTGAGAAACAAAGAGCTTAAAATAAAGGAATTAAAATTTAATTTCATGTACTTTGATAGATATAAAATTTAAAATACCTAAAAGATGAAAATAAATCAATGAAATAGTGACTCATGTAGTACAGAAAGTTAACAAAATTAATGGTTATACTTTGAAAAGATGAACAAAGTAAACAGACTTTTGACAATGTGGTTAGCAGAAAAAAAATACAAAATAAACAAAATGAACAATGAGAGAAAATAAAGTTGCATATGTAATAAATAATTTAGTAAATAACTACATGTGCAAATATATAAAACATAATTGAAAATGTGGTTGAGGTATATTATCTCCCCCAAAAAATACAAATATAACTGGGCACGGTGGCGCATGCCTGTAATCCCAGCAGCTCGGCAGGCTGAGACAGGAGGATCGAAAGTTCAAAGCCAGGCTCAGCAAAAAGCAAGGCACTAAGCATTTCAGTAAGACCCTGTCTCTAAATAAAATACAAAAAAGACCTGGGGGATATGGCTCAGGGGTTGAGTGTCCCTGAGTTCAATCCCTGGTCCAAAAAGTAAAATTTAAATGTACAAATTGATGCAAGAAGATATAGAGAACTTCAAAAGACAAGAAAGAATTAAAGCAATTGAAATAACTGTTAAGCCATCTTTTTTCAAAAATCTCTACAACTTGATTTTTAAATTTGACATCCACCCAAATTTCAAGGAGTAATTCTTATTTTATTCTGTGGATAAAAATACCAAAACACACATACACATACACACAAAAACAATAAGAACCACATTTACTCAGCTCACTTTTTTTTAGAATAGTACAGTCTTGATGCCAAAATAAAATAAAGATGATTTTAAATAATAAATTATTTGCTCTGCTTTATTATAAACACAGATGACAATATCATGAAGAAAAAAATAACCAATTCAACTTGAATGTATTTAAATAAACAACATATTCCATAGGGTTACCCTAGAATGGCAAGAATGTTCCAATATCAGAAAATTTATCAATATTTCTTTCAACACAGATAGATTAAAGGAAAACGTATAAAAATATTTTAACCAATTTAGAATATTTAATATAGTCTTTTATCAATTTTAAATTAAAAATACTATTGGGTCACAAATATAAAAACATGGGCTGGGTTGTAGCTCAGTGGTAGAGTACTTTCCTAGCACATGTGAGGCACTAGGTTTGAGCCTCAGCACCACATAAAAAAATCAATCAATAAAAAAATAAAGCATTGCGTCCATCTACAAATAAAATATTTTAAAAAAATAATATACAGCAACTTCCTTATCTTGCTAAATTTGTATTCTTCTTTTTAATTTTTAGTTGTGATTGGACACAATACCTTTATTTTATTTATTTATTTTTTATGTTATGCTGAGAATCAAACCCAGGGCCTCACATGTGCTAGGCAAGTGCTCTTCTGTTGAGCCACAACCCCAGCCCCAGTACATTTGTATTGTAATACCCTACAGTAAATATTACAATTAATGGAGTAAATTCAATGCATTTTTGTTGTGATATGCACTTAATGCATGCAAATTTAATGCAATTTTCTTTATGTTATCAATGTTACATGGAGATCCCAGCCTAAACTAAAATAAGAAAAACAGATAAGGATTAGAAGATAAGGCAGTAAATTTGAGGGTTTTTTTTTTTTTTTTTTTTTTTAGATGAACTCAGGATTGAACTCAGGGACACTCGACCACTGAGCAACATCCCCAGCCATATTTTGTATTTTATTTAGAGACAGGGTCTCACTGAGTTGATTAGTGCCTAGCATTTTGCTGAGACTGAGCTTTGAACTTGCAATCCTCCTGTACCAGCCTTCGGAGCCACAGGGATTACAGGTGTGCACCACCACGCCTGGCCTAGGTTTTTTTAAACACATAGAACCATACCAAATACAGACAATTTTACTTATTTCTTTTAAATTTGAATGACTTTTACTGCTTTCTCTTGCCTAATTGCTCTGACTGGGATGTCTAGTGCTATGTTGAAAAGAAGTGTCCAGGATGGACATGCTTGTTTTGTTTCTGGTCTTAGAAAGCCTTCCATTTTTCTTCATGGAGTGTGATATTAGCTATGGAAGGGACAAATATTTGCAAAAAACCCTGTATGAGAAAAGATTCATTTCCAAAATATATAAGGAACTCTTATAAGTCAATAGCAAAAATCCAAATAACTCATTTAAAAATGTCTGATTGACGGAACAGATATTTCTCAGGAGAAAATACATGAATGGCCAACAGGTATATGAAAAGATGCTCAATACCATTAATTATAAGGGAAATGCAAGTCAAAGATTCATGAGATATCACCTCATACCTGTAGCGGTGGTTATTAACAACAAGGTAAAAAGTTCTGAAGAGTCAGTGAATTTGGAATCCTTGTTCTTTGTTGTTAGAATGTAAAATGATGCAAGAGCTATGGAAAACAATATAAAAGTTCTTCAAATAATTCTTCAAATAAAACAGAATGACTATATGATCTACAATCACACTTCTGGATATTTAAAAGCATCGAAGCCAAGATTTTAAACAGACATCTGCACTCCCTTGTACATTGCAGCATTATTATTTCTTTTCCATTTAATTAACACATAAAATTATACATATTTATTAGGTATAATGTGGTATTTCAATGCATATAAACAGTGTACACTGATCAAATTAACTTAAATATTATTTTCATCTCCTTATAATTTCTTTATGTTTAGAGCTTTTAATCTCTTCTCTTTTAGTTCTTCAAAAATGTATAATAGGTTAGTGTGAATTACAGTGACCCCATTGTTCTATAGAACACTAGAACTTATTCATCATCCTATTAAATTGTGGTTTAGCACCCATTATTCAACCTTGTTCTATCCTCCCTCCCAGCCTCCCAGCCTCTAACAATTGCTACTCTACTTTTCAACAACTTTTTTTGTTTGTTTGCTTCCACATATGATGTGATATTTGTTTTCCTTTGTCTGGCTTGTTTTACTTGACATATGTTCTGCAATTTCATCCAATTTTCACCAAATGACAGAACTCCATTCTTTTTTTTATGAGTGAATTTCATTGTGTATATGTAACTTATTTTCTTTATTTATTGATCCCTCAATGAGCACCAAGGTTGATTTTATATTTTGGTTATTGTGAATAGAGCTGATTCATTACAACATTAATCTCTATAGACAATATATGGAAGGAATCCAAATGTCTGTTGACAAATGTAGAGAGAAAATCTAGTATACATATAAAATGGAATACTATTCAGTCTTAAAAGGAGGACATTATTCCATTTTTTAAAATTGTTTAGTTGTCAATGGACCTTTATTTTTATTTATTTATATGTGGTGCTAAGAATCAAACCCAGTGCCTCACACATGCTAGGCAAGTACTCTACCATTGTGCTACAATCCCAGCCCATGACATTCTTCCATTTTTGAGAAAATGGATGAAACTGGAACACATGTTGAGTGAGGTAAGCCATTCAAAAAAGACATATATTTCATGATTCCACTTATATGAAGCAGATAATACAATAGTGGTGACCCAGGGCTGAGGGCAGAATTAACAAGGAATTTCTGTTCAAGGGATATGAATTTCCATTTATATTAGATGAATAATTTGTAGGGAACTGCTATAAAACTTCATGCCTATAATTAGCATTACAGTATTGTGCACTTCAAATTTGTTCAGTGTAAATGTGATGTTAAGTGCTCTTATCCTCAAACTCCTCTACCACCCTGCAAAAAAAAAAAATACAACAAAGGGAAACAAGCAAACTTTATCGGGTATAGGACTGATATCTTCATTCCACTAACAGTATCAAAGGTGTATGTAATGTATATGTCCAAATTCATTAAGTTGTACACATTAAATGTATGTGGTACTTTATATAGCAAAAAAATTATTAAAATATAAATTAAAAAGTGAAAACATGTATACAAAATGATACACATTTTGCAAGATGAAGATGTAATCTAAATGGCGACCTAAGAGGAGAAAAATGAGAATAGGGTATAAAAAGGGGGGAGATTTATTCAAATAATAAATTAATGGACAAAACTTGGATCTTGTCTGAGACAATATACTGTAAGCTGATTAGAATGATTAACTCAGATCACTATATTTAAGTGTGCACTCTCTCTCTGAGTGTCCATTGTTGTGCAATATTTGGCTCTTTTAAACAGCAACAAAAATAATCTGACTATGCCTGTAATCCCAGCAACTCAGGAGGCTGAGGCAGGAGGATTGAAAATTCAAAGCCAGCCTTAGTAACTTGGTGAGGCCCTAAGCAACTTAGTGAGACCCTGTCTCAAAATAAAAAATCTAAAGGACTGGGGATGTGACTCAGTGGTTAAGTGCCCCTGAGTTCAATTCCCAACTCCCCCTCAAAATACAGTCTGACTAGTTGTGTGTTTTATATGATTGCAGCAACAGTAAAAAAATCTGAACTCATAATAAAAAGAAAGGAAGATGCCATTTAAAGTACTAAATTAATTACTCTCTATTGTTTCTTGGTTTAACCCAGACATTTTCCAGTACTTTCTTCATTAAGAATTCTAGAGAGGTTATAGATTATGAGAGAAAGAGAGTATTAACAAACCAAATCCTCACTCTGCAGTGATACCAGACAAGATTCTTAAACTTAGTCTCTGTGCCAGATGCCTACATGTTTGCTTTCAAATTCTCTCTTTGTTCTGTTTCTCAGGGATATTTTACCACATACTATATTTCCTAGGTAACCCTGCTTCTGATTAGGTTTAATCAAAGACACACTACTAACAGCATGCTAGAGGACAGGAGTAGAGGAGAAATCAGGGTATTTCTTTGCTGTTTTGTCTGCTTATGGTGGAATCTCTAGCAAAACCTGCCTGTTTTCTGTTGTTTAAGCTCCTGCCAGACATTTTCTTTACTCTTGTATCAGCTCCACCTTGGCCCTATCCTTCATGTTATCCCCTTCCTCCAGGTTTCCAATTCTTGTTTGGATAGCTGCTCAGATATTAACTATTACAAGGTTCCAAACCAGTTCTTAATAACCCACTCTCCCGAGGTTAACTGACATAAATTATTCTTTTTATTCTTCTAGCCCTGTGGTTGGTAAGAACAACCTCTTCTTTTTTTTGTCCCCAGTACTAGGGATTAAACCCCAGGGCCCTTTACCAATGAGTTATACCCCTGGCTCTTTTCCTTTTGAATTTTTTGAGACAAATGTCTCACTAAATTTCTGAGGCAGCCTCAAGCTTGTGATGTTCCTGCCTCAGCCTCCTAAGTATCTTGGCTAACAGGAATATACCACCAGGTCCAGCTGGTAGGGACTTCTTATAGTTTTTATTCTCTGGATTTCCTCAACTTACCCTGATGTCAGCTTCTCCAAAAACTCTATACTTAGTTCCCTTTATTAAATTACCTCTACTGAAATACTTTTTTTCCTGAGAGAGTCTAGATATAACTTGCCAGCAGGAAAGATTTTTTTTAATTAAAGAATACAGTACTATTAAAAATAATAAGAATGTCATTATTAAAGGGATGGAATGCTTACTATCTGACAAATTCTATGCTGAACATTTTTACACATTTTATTATTTATTCTCTATTATAACTACTTAAGATCCCTATTATATTATAGTTTTACTAATGAGAAAATAAAAATTCAAAGAATGACTTGTCTAATGTAATATAAATATACAATTATCCCTCTTAATCATTATATACCATCATCTTATGTGATGGATAAAGCATGTGGAACTTAATTGTTATTGTCATTATTCCTAAAAATATATATATTGGGCATGATAGAATCCTTAATTTAGGTTCTTAAAGCAAATGGATGATGACCCACAATGATTAGTCCTTTCTAAGGGATGTTACATTTGTTTTGTTTGTTTGTTTTTATGTTTTTTGTTTGTTTGTTTTTGTGTTTTTTTAGTATTTATTTATTTTTTATTTGTTTTAATTAGTTACACATGACAGTACAATGACCTTGACATATCATACATTTGAATCAGATGGGATATAATATCTCATTTTTCTGAGTATACATACATTTGTTGTTATAACTTTTCTATTCTGAAGGGGGGGTATGAATAAGTATTTAGCAAAAAAAGATATACAAATGGTCAATAGGAATATGAAATGATGGTCAACATCATTAGTCATTAGGGAAATTGAAATCAAAACCACAATAAAATTGGACTTCATACCTATTTGAATGTTTCTAATAAAAAAGACAATAACAAAATTTGGTTTGAGTGTGAAAAAAATTTTTACATTTGTATAATTACTGATGAGAATGTAAAATTCTACAGCAACTTTTGAATATATTTGTTAATTTCTCAAAAGTTTAAATACTAAGTTGCCATGTGACATAGCAATATATCCTAGGCATATACTCAAGAGAGATGGAACTATGTATCCACACACAAATGTGTACAGGAATGATCATAACAACATTAGTTATAAGGGACCAAGGTGGAAAAAACTCAAATGTTCATCAACTGATGAATGGATTTAACAAACTGGAATATCCATGCAACAGAGTATTGTTTGTCTATAAAAAGGAATGAAGTGACAATGCATGCCAAAACATCTTGAAAATGCTATGCTAAGTAAAATAATATGGTCAAAAAAGATCACATATTGTATGATTCCATTTATTTGAGAGGTCCAGAATAGGCAAATTGAGAAATAGAAAATAGATTTACATTGATCAAGGTCAGGGTGGAAAGAGTTTAAAATTGCTTATTCATACAAGGCCTCTTGTAAGGTGAAATTGTGTACTTTAGAAGAAATTTTGGCCATGTGACTTATGTTTCAATAAACCTATGAAAAAAGAGGCAAATTAAAATCAGCTGTTTCAGGGTTCACATCAACTCACTAATTCCAGACTATTTAATAATATCAGATTCAGAAATTTTGAGGACAACAGAAAAATGGCCCAATGTAAGATTTTAATGGAAATATGGGAGAATGATTATAAAAGAGAGAATAGATAGGGCTTTTTTGTTTAAATCAGTAGTGAAAATAGCAATTATGTACAATGTTATGGTTTAGATATGATATGTCCCCAAGAGCTCATGTGTGAGACAAAGCAATAAAGTTTAGAGGTAAAATGATTGGGTTATAAGAACCGTAGCATAATCAGTATATTAATCCACTGATAGTAATGAACTAGGTGGTAACCATAAGCAGGGAGGGTGTGACTGGAGGTATATATTTTATTGATAGTAAGGGGAGTCAGTCTCCCCTCACCCGCTTTTAGGTGCAACATTCTGAGGTGCTTTTCTCTGCCACAGCCTTCCCTCATGATGTTCTGCCTCAGCTAAAGCCCCAAGGAATGAAACCAACTGACTATGGACAGAGACCTCTGAAATTGTGAGTGCCAAGTAAACTTTTCCTTCTCTAAAATAGTTCTTGTCAGGTGTTTTGGTCACAGAGGCAGAGAAGTTGACTAAAACACAAGTAACATAAAATGATAAGGAAAGAACTATAGCTATGCTGTGTTCCCAAATTAATAGACAGTGATAATAGAGGCAATGAGAAAGACAAGATTGGAGGGAGAATTTTTCATTTATTTACTTGCTAGTTTGCTTATTATGCATCTTCATAGTAAGGTTCCTAGGAGTTCATAACAACTGACGAAGTGGCAAATGCCTGATGCTGATTTGAATAGCTTAGGCAGATTCAGATGATATTTTGGAAAGATATTTCCAGCAAATTTAATTGGATTATAGCCTCAACCTACTGATTCATCCAGAATTAATTTAATTCATCTGGCTGGCCAGGCGGGTGCCCCCATCAAATATTTACCTTTCTTTTTGTTTTCTTTCTGAAGTTTCATGTTTCATTGAAGATGACTTACTTAAATGGATTTGATAAGCATGGAGTTGAATCTGATCTCCTCCTAGAACTTCTAAAAGGGTCTCAAGGTCAGTTTAAAGGAGGATTTAAACTATATTAAATTGTTCATAACAAGGGCTTCTTTTTTTAACCCCAAGCATGGATTGCTAGTTGAATCTCAAGGGGAGTCTAACATTTAAAATTTGATGTACCACATGTTTTACACACATTATTAAAATTAAAGGATGGGACTGTAGTTTGTAAGGCTCTGATTTTGACTATATACTGTAATAAAGTCTCCTAAGAATTATTAATAACTGAAGCTCCATAGTACAGGTGTGCAACTAAACCACATTTTATAAATGCTTAATGAATATACTAAATGTATTTTCTTTATTTTCTCTTTGAGATAGCACAAACCATAGGAATGAAGAATGTGGAATAAGTGTGCCTAATTCCTACTGTATGAGTATAAAAAATTAGGTAAGAAATCAAGTCCTTGAATTTTAAACAAGAAAGGTTTCATAATGTTTTAAGTAATGATGCTCCACATCATGATAAGCCTAGAATTTAGCAGAAATGAAGCATTTCTTTTCAGATATGGAATGATTATATCACATTTCTAAGCTAGAGGACATGGATATAGATTAGGTTTATTGATCAGGATAGCTTCTAAGTTACTGTATCTCAAATCAATTGGACTTAATAATCTTTTCAAATAATAAATATTTTAATGTCCCATTTCACATCCTGAAATTATCTCCATGGGTAATAGAACCTGGGTATTGGGAGATGGTGGAGTGGAGATAGAAAGCAACTTCCAAACCCTCCATAGTCCAGAAAGTAGTAATTTAATAGGATACATATTTTAAAATGAGCAACTAGATAAACTGTTGTTTGTGTTGCTAGAAAATGTTGCTAAATGACTGTCACTCGTTGTTTTTGAAACTATGAAATAGGGGTAAAAATATTGTGAAAATGCATTTCTGCATTTTATTTTTCTAAGTAGTTGAGTTTGTTCCCTTTAAGTTTGAGAGGTTATATTTCAAAGCACAGAGTTTCCTATCTGAAAGAACCCTGTAGCATTTGCACATTGAGAAAATATTAAGCTACATAACCCAACATGGCACTCTAGTGAGTGGTTGTTCTTAAATTCTTAATGTGCACTAAATTACTAAGAAGATGACTCAATACAAAGGAAAAGTCAAATAAAGTTTGAAGAATTGCAAAGATTTATGCTTTTGCATTGTGATAAAAGATAAATTGGTCTCAGTATTTCTATGCACAAGTCATTTTAAGCATTTCTTTTCTTTTGCAAAAGCAGTAGAGAGCAAGAGTTAAACACATTGGATATGAAGTCACATCACCTGGGAAGAAAATGAGATCTGTATTATACTAACTGAGAGACCCTGGGTCTCTCTAATCTCAATTTGTCCATCTACAAATACTATCCTATTATTTAATTTGGAGTTAAGGAAGTTCAAATAGAAAAAGTAAGAAAATTCCTTATGGTGATACATGCTATTCAGCCCTCACATACAACTATGTTCTAATTTTCAATGACTTAATTCAAATCCAGGCTTATCCATTTTTGTGATCTTGAGCAAATACTTTAATCTTTCGCTTTCTCAAACTCCTATTTTGAGATGGAGATAATAACATCACTTACCTCATAGGGTTCTTATTAGCGTTAGTGAATTTTTTTATAAATTGTTATTGTCTTTCTTACTAATATCTTTATTAATACTAATATTATCATCTTTCTCATTAAAGTTTTTTTTTTTATAAACCTGGTGGATAATACTGAACTTTTGTAAGATTTTGTAAGTTGCAAAACACTATGTAAACTCAAGAAAATACTGGCACATACATTGCTAAGAAACATTTGCTTTTCTTCAAAAAAAAATAATTGTCAAAAGATTTCCTTCTTCATTGAACACAAATACTTATAGGTAACCTCAGGTCTGTTTCATCATTTGGATTACTCAGAGAAGTAGGATTTAATTTTTTATTACTAATTTTAGCTTAATATTGACACAATTCTTTAAGTAGTTTAAATAGGAGTCATTATTAGCTTAGTAAAAAGTATTGTGCATGTGTTATGTTGACCTTAAGGCTGCCAGTAATGAAAATGACAAGAATTTCATCTGGTATGGTTAAAATTCCAGAGCATGGGTGGCTTACTTTATCTGCTTAAACTGGACACCAGAATGCTCTCTGTCACTGTCACCTAAGGAATACACTGTTCACATACGAAATTCAGAGAATAGTGCAATATATTGTTTTTTTCCCCTCAGCTCATAGAAAAATCCAGTTCTTGAAAAGTCTGCCTCTCCTCTATTCTCTCTGTTTCCTTAAATTTTACCTTTCTTTTATATTAAGGTTAAACCCAATTATTAAAAAAATTACAAGACCCTTGGATTTTTTGCGGCGGACCAGTTTTGCTGCCAGGATTAATTGAATATTTATTTATCTAATAATTCTATACAGAAAGATGACAGGAGTGAGCTAGGCAATGAGTACCAAAGTCCTCACAACATAGAAAGAATGCAGTGAAGGAAAAGCAGAATTGAGAGGTGGGTGACAAAATATATGGAACAAGACAGGATGCCCTCTTTCACCACTTATATTTAACATAGTTCTTGAAACACTGGCCAGAGCAATTAAACAAAAGAAATTAAAGGGATACATATAGGAAAAGAAGAACTCAAATTGGCACTATTTGTTGATGACATGATTCTGTACCTAGAATACCCTAAAAGTTCCACCAGAAAACTTCTAGAACTAGCAAATGAATTCAGCAATGTAGCAGATATAAAATCAACACCCATAAATCAAAGGCATTTGTGTAAATCAGTGACAAATCCTCAGAAAGGGAGATGAGGAAAACTACCCCATTCTCAATAACCTCAAAAAAATAAAATACTTGGGAATCAACTTAACAAAAGAGGTGAAAGATCTATATAATTAAAATTACAGAACCCTAAAGAGAGAAATCAAAGAAGACCTTAGAATATGGAAAGATCTACCTTGCTCTTGGATAGGCAGAATTAATATTTTCAAAATGGCCATATTTCCAAAAGCACTATACAGATTTTATGCAATTCCAATCAAAATTTCAGTGACATTCCTCATAGAAATAGAAAAAGCAATCATGAAATTCATCTGGAAAAATAAGAGACCCAGAATAGCTAAAGCAATCCTTAGCAGGAAGAGTGAAGTAGGTAGCATCACTGTACCAGACCTTAAACTATACTACAGAGCAATAGTAACAAAAACAGCATGGTATTGGCACCAAAACAAACTGGTAGACCAATGGTATAGAATATATGACACAGAGACTAACCCACAAAACTACAATTGTCTTATACCTAGATTGGAGAAAAGATAGCCTTTTCAACAAATGGTGCTGGGAAAACTGGAAATCCATATGCAACAAAATGAATAAGCCCCTATCTCTCACCATGCACAAAACTCAACTCAAAATGGACCAAGGACTTAGTATTACAACCAGAGACCCTGCATATAATAAAAAAAGTGGGCCCTAATCTCCATCATGTGTGATTAGGCTCCAATTTGCTTAATAAGACTCCTGTGGCACAAGAATTAAAATCAAGAATCAATAAATGGGGTGGACTCAAACTAAAAAGATTCTTCTCAGTAAAAGAAACAATCTGTGAGGTGAACAGAGAGCTTACATCCTGGGAGCAAATTTTTACCCCTCACATATCAGATAGAGCACTAATAACTAGGGTATATAAAGAACTCAAAAAACTAGACACCAAAAAAACAAATAACCCAATAAATAAATGGGCCAAGGACCTTAACAGACACTTCTCAGAAGATGATGTACGATCAATCAACAAACACATGAAAAAAATGTTCATCATCACTAGCAATTAGAGAAATGCAAACCAAAACCACTCTAAGATTTCATCTCAACTCCAGTCAGAATGGCAGCTATTGTGCATACAAAAACAATAAGTATTGGCAAGTATGTGGGGAAAAAGGTACCCTCATACACTTCTGGTGGGACTGCAAATTGGTAAAGCCAATGTGGAAAGCAGTGTGGATATTTCTTAGAAAACTGGGAATGGAACCACCAGTTGACCCAGCAATCCCTCTCCTCAGTCAAAGAACTTAAAAACAACATACTACAGGGATACAGCCACATCAATGTTTATAGCAGCACAATTCACAATAACTAAATTGTGGAACCAAACTAGATGCCCTTCAGTGGATGATTGAATTTAAAAAAGTGGCATATATACACAATGGATATTACTCAGCAATAAAAGAGAATAAAATCATGGCATTTGCAGATAAATGGATGGAGTTAGAGAAGATAATGCTAAGTGAAGTTAGCCAATCCCCCAAAAGCAAATGCCAAATGTTTTCTTTGATATAAGGAGGCTAATTCATAGTGGGATAGGGAGGGGAAGCAAGGGAGGAATAGATAAACTCTAGATAGGGCAGTGGGGTTGGAGGGAAAGGGAGGGGCCTGGGATAATTAATGATGGTTGAATTTGATGACCATTATTATCCAAAGTACAAGTATGAGGACATGAATTTGTGTGAGTATACTATGTATACAATCAGAGATATGAAAAATTGAGCTCTATATATGTAATAAAAGTTGGAATGCATTCCATTGTTATATATAAATTAAAAAATAACTAACTAAACAATTTTTTTTTTAATTTAAAAAGAATACAAGTAACAAATGCTGGTGAAAATGTGGGAAAAATGAAATCTTACACACTGTTGGTGGGAATATAAATTAGTATAATCACTATTAAAATTAGTATAAAAATTCATCAAAAAAACAAAACAAAAATAAAACTACCACATGACCTAGCAATACCACTCCTTGGTATTTATCGAAAAGAATTAAAGTCAGCATCCTTACTGATCTATGCATACCAATATGTATCACAGCACAATTCACAGTAGCCAATTTATGAAATCAGTCTGTGTGCCTATCAAAAGATAAGTAGAGAAAGACAATGTGGTACATACAAATTGGAGTTTTATTCAGGTGTAAAGAAGAATGAAATAATATCATTTGTAAGAAATGGATGGAAGTTGAGATCATCATGTTAAGTCTGAAATCAGACTCAGAAAGACAAATATCACATGTTTTCACTCACATGTGGAAGTTAGAGTGGAGAAAAGGACATGTTAGAGAGTAAAACAGATGAACAGCTGTCAAGAAAGTAGAAGGGAGACTATATGGATAGGGGATGGTGATCAGAAGGAGGAGGAGGGGAAGATAAAGGGGCATATTAGAGAGTAAAATTGATCAAATAGTTATATGCATGTACCATTATGTAACAATGAACACTTGTACAACTATTATGTTCCAATAAAAAAATTTATTATTGACATAATTGGGTTTGTTTTCTTTCTTTGGTTTGATTTTAATTTTAACTGGCAACAATTGTATAAATTTATCAATAATAGTATAAATAATTGTGATATTTCCATACCTTTTTACTTTGTGGAATGATCAAATCAGGCTAATTATCATACCACTTCAAAAATGAATGTATCATTTCTTTGTAGTGAGAATGTTTAAAAATACTGTTTTAGGTTTTTTTTAAAATACAGTTTTACTAACTAATATGGTTGGGTTTAATCTGATATTTGGCTATTTGTGTTGAATGAATTCATCGATTATCTGTTCCTTTTTTGTGAGGGACTTTTCAAAATTTCATTTTCTTTCCTTTTCTGAATTACTAGCTATAATTCTTAATTTTAAATGTTTGTTTCCTGACTTATAGTATGCATCTTTCATGATCCTTAAGGTAACATTATACTATTTCACGTATAGCACAAGAACATTACAAACTGCATACTACCAGCTTTAACTTCTTAGACCTTAGAGTATGGTTGTCATGCATTTTATTTCAATATACAGCATGAACCACTCACTACAGTGTTATTATTTTATGTTTGAACAATTATATTCTAAGTAGAGTCAACTATTATTGAAATTTTTATATTTATCATTTCTGGTGCTCTTAATTCCTTTGGGAAATCCACATTTTTATCTAGGAAGGTTTTATTCTTGCTGAAGAATTCTTTTCATGTTTTTGTAGGAAAATATACTGGTGTTTAATTATTTCAGTTTGTAAGTATGACTTGAAGGATATTTTCACTGGATATAGAATTCAAAGTTTATAGTCCTCTTTTTTTAACCATTATTTTAAAGATATTTTTCCAGTGTCTTCTTACCTACATTTATTCCAGTGAAAAGTCTTATATAATTATTATTGTTTCTGGGATATTTTTTTCTTCATGTTTCTTCTACTTGATTTTTCAACCTTGAGGATCTTATATTTATAGTTTGAATCAAAACTTGAGAAAATTTTAGCCCATATTTCTTCAAATGAGGTTAACATATAAATATTATTTCAATTATGTATGTATCAGAATGCTTTATCCCTCTCTCTCTCTCCCTCCTTACCTTCCTCTCCAGTGGCTAATCTCTTGTTCATGCTATGCAATGTAATGTTTTTTATCTTAGATATTATACTATACTATTATACTTTTCATTTTATGAGT
Organism: Marmota monax; assembly: GCF_021218885.2. Classification (NCBI taxonomy): domain Eukaryota; kingdom Metazoa; phylum Chordata; class Mammalia; order Rodentia; family Sciuridae; genus Marmota; species Marmota monax. The sequence goes on from NW_026694772.1 coordinate 5,280,427, forward strand.
TTGTATCTACTAAATACAATCAACTTTTACTTTATATTCTTGATCATATAGAAAAGAGATATTAAAACTGTTTTAAGGTTTTTATATACTATATATAAAGGTTTTTATAAACTGTATGATTTCAGGATCTTTTCCTATTGATTCATTTTTCTTTTTATTTTGTGCTACATTTTCTTACTACTTTGGTAACTTTATTGTATTCCAGAAATTGCAAATATTATTTGGTTAGGCCCTCATGTTAACTTTTCAATATTGTGACAAAATATTTGAGAAAACAAATTTAGAGAAGAAAAATTTTACCTTGGCTCACAGTTTCAGAGGTTTCAGTCCATTGTCACTTGGCCTCATTACTTTGTTTGTGCCTTTTGCAAGGCAGATCATCATGATAGCAAATGCATGTTAGAACAAAACTGTTCACCTCATGGTCAAAAGGAAGCAGAAAGTAAGAGAAGGAGACTGGGGACAAGATATACCCTTTAAAGCATGTCTGCAGTGAACCATATCCTACAAACAGGCCCTGCCTTCCATTGTATCTCCCATATCCCAATAGTTTCTCAGGCTGGCAGTCAAACCTTCAGCACTTGAGTTTGGGAAGAAATTTTAATTCCAAACATAGCAACTCTGCTTATTTTTTAACATTTTTCTGAGTTGTAATTAAGTTACTTCAGAACAATTTGATCCTTCGAGGCTTGCTTAAGTTTTTCTGCATGAGACCAGAACAACCTCAGTCTATGGCTAGTTTTTTGCCTGTTACTTTAACAATGACATTTTGAGTATGCTCTCCTGTATCTTGTAATTTACAATGTTTTCTACATTGATTGGTAGGAACATGAATTATTCCTGCCCTTGTGGGAGATACAGTGGTTGTTTTCTCTAATTCTTTCAAGTAGTTCTTTTGAAGATCTATGACTAGTATGAGCCTTTGCTCTTCTTGCAAGCTAAGAATTTTTTTTGCCCACAATTTCATGGATGCTATCAGAAAATGCAAGATCCCAGTAAGTGTTCACCAATTCTCTAAGCCCCAATTCTCACAAGGTAATATAAAGAGGGCCAAATGACTCCTGAACATGCAGTAGATTATAGTATGTGAAAGAAACCTTGAGCTTAGTGAATCTAGATATTTTATACTAAGGATGGCTTTCCTTTGTAGCCAAGGGAGACACTATAATTCAATATAAAAATAGCTTTGAAAGAGCATACCAGAGCAAAAGCTGTTAGTGGTTCTGTTAGTAACAAATGCAAAAGTGAGAGACCATTATGGACTGAATTGTGTCCTTTCAAAATTATATGTTGAATTCTAATACTCAAGGTCGCTATGTTTACACATAGGGCCTTTACAGAGGTAACAGAGGTTACAAGAGGTCAAAAAAGTATGGCCTTAATCCAATAGGATTGGTGTCTTGATGAGAAGAGGCAGAGAAACCAGAGCTCTCTCTACACTCACCCTGAGAAAAGGCTATATGAGAATAAATAAGAAGGCAGCCATTTGCAAGCCAACAAAAGAGGTTTCAGGAGAAAACAAATTCCTTGAAGTTGGAATTCCAGCCTCCAGAACTGTGAGATAATAAACCTCTGTTGTTTAACCACCCCAGTCTGTGGTAGTTCGTTATGGCACTCATGACTAACACAGAGAATCATAGAGATTTGTCTTTGAAGAGTTCTTTACTTGACTTTGGGTAATTTCTTTATATATACATATTGATCTATACTTATCAGGACCCTTGAAGGACCCCCTAAAGATCTGTGGAGTTAATTTTGCGTGTGTGTGTGTGTGTGTGTGCAACTCTTTCCTCCCTGGTATGCCACCTTGAAAATCCAGCTGTTGCATTCTTTCCAGATCCCTAGTTCCGCTCTTCATCTCAAGGTGACCTCCAGGTTCTTCCTAGTCTTCCCATCTTTGTTCTGGGATGTAGAAACTATCTCTGGAGAGTAAGCTTGGGTAAACATAGGCTTACACCATTTGTTTTTCTTCTTTTAGGGAACACTGTTTTATGTAATGTGATATACAGCACCTGTAAAACATTCTTTTAAAATATACATTTTTATTTTGTAAGTTGTTCAAGATGGGAGGGTACATGAAGTCCCACATAAAAGAGGAAGTAGCCACCATTAAAAAAAAGAGTAATTTTTCCTTGGAAAAAATCTAAGCCTCTGGGCATGGTGGCACACACCTGTAATCACAGTGGCTTGGGAGGCTAAGGCAAGAGGATCAGAGGTTCAAAGCCAATCTCAGCAATTCAGCAAGACTGTAAGCAACCTAGTGAGACCCTGTCTCAAAATTTAAAAATAAAATAAAAAAGGACTGGGGATGTGGCTCAGTGGTTAAGTGCCTCTGGGTTTACTCCCTGGTTTAAGAAAAAAAAAGAATCAAATCCAAATTGATAATTAGTTTGGAACTTAAGGGATTCATCACAGTTTTGATTCAACCATTTTATATAGTTATGAAGGCATAGCAAATATCTTGAGCATTTATTCCTCGTATTCTCATTTGTAGAGTTGGGAAGAAACTAAATAGGCCTTCTATGTAGAATATTAGTGTGCTTAGAGAAAATGTTATGGAGGAGATTTGAATTCTATCAAAGGAAGTTTATACACAAACATAGGTTTCTGCATTATTTACCAGGCCTGGAAAGTTCAAATTATATTATGCAGTTTGGAGAAATATCAAGATCATAGTAAATATAAGATGTCTCTCTTGCTACTCTGGGCCTTGCAGTTAAATTCTGGGATAACATTTCTTTACTTGTAATTGTTGACTACTAAAAATAAAACCAGGACTCTGTGAATCTTTACCTCTAACCATGTAAAGTTGGACTTTTTGTATCCATTTTATTAAAAAGAAAAGAAATAAATGAGGAAAAATGATTGCGTTAATTAGAGCATGTAATGAAAATTAAATAATACAAAAACTGAGTTATATGACCTATAATATTTCTCTTTTATTTCTAAATGATGCCAATAGAAAATAAAGTATTGCATTTGGTCCACCCCATTTAATAAAATATTGGAAAATTATATCAGAAGTGATGCAATTCTTCAAAAAATAAAGTAAGGTGAAAGGGGCAAGAGGCTAAGAAGACATTAGACTGAGGCACCTTTGCCTTGGGGAGAGCAACTATTTAAAAAGTACTTTCTAAAAAAGTCACTCCTCTGCATCAAAGGAAAGATGTCATCAAGGAGAGTACACTGTGAAACTGTTTTTAAATGCTTTTCAAAATTTGTAGCTAGAAAAAAATGATCGTTTAGAAGCATTTTAGAATAACAGTTTCTCTTCCCACACACTAACATCGGCAAAAGAAATGCTAAGGAATAAACTGGATTTTATGATACCTAAAGTTGATTTTTAAATAGAACCTTTTATTTTCAATGAAAATAAGAAATATGAGACATTTTCCTTATTTTGCTTTCTGTGCAACCTTGTCTGACAAGAATTGATAATTTTACATTATAAGAGATTGGCTTTTGCTTCTCCTAATGGAAAAAGATATTGTCACATAATTATGAAAAGAGAAGAAAGGAAGAGAAAAATACTTTAGGAAAGGAGTTAGCAAGCTGTAGATCTACAACCTATTTATATAAATAAATTATATTAGACTATACTGTCTATATCCACATTTGAAAGTAAATATATATATATATATATATTTATATATATATATATATATATATATAGTAAATATATAAATATAGAGTAAAATATACATATAGTAAAAAATATATATAGTATATATGGCCCTTTATTTATTTATTTTTTTGGCAGGACTGGGGGTTGAACCCTGGGCTTTGCACATGCTAGGCAAGCACAATACCATTGAGTTACATCAGCAATCATTTTGTTACTATTTTGAGACAAGCTCTCCCTAAATTTCCCAGGCTGCCCTTGAACTTATAATCATCTGTCTTGGCCTCTGCAGTGTTTAGGAATACACAAATGCACCAAGCCTAGTTTACTTTCTGCCTTTTTGCAGAAAAGGTTTGTTGGTACTTGCTCTTCTACGTTTAATAAAAATGTTATTTCTGAACAAAGTCATTGTTCTTTTAAAGCTCTACTTTTGCCCCAAAACTGGAATTAATGTTTGCTTTTTATTCTGTTTGTTAACATTTTCAATATTTTGCTTATTTTTTCTGGATCACCACAATATTTTGAGGGCCTAGAATTAGTTTAACCAGAATAAAATTATTTTATTAGAAATTTACATATTTATTTTTAAAAAATCTTTTATTAGTGCATTATAGTTACAAATAATAGTGAGGTTCTTTCTCACACAATCATACATGCATGGAATATAACTTGTTCCATTTCAGATCCTAGTGGTTCCTCTTTCCCTCTCCTTGTCTTTCACCCTATTAGTCTTTCTGACCTCTACTGGTCTTCCTTCTAATTATTTTTTATTTGGTGCTTTATAGATACACGTAAAGGAATTCACTGAGATATATTCATAATGCAAATAGCAGAAGTTTGTCAATTTCATTCTGCTATTCCTCCCTTTCCCCATCTCATCTCTCTCACTTCAATCCTCTTCCTCTACTCTATTGATCTCCCCTCTATTTTTGTGGGATATAACTCCCCCTTTTTTTCCCCTTTGCTCTAGCATCTGCATATGAGAGAAAACTTTCAATCCTTGACTTTCTAAGTCTGGCTTATTTCACTTAGCATGATATTCTCAGTTTTATCCATTTATTAGCAAAGCCATAATTTCATTCATCTCTATGGTTGAGTAAAACTTCATTTTATGTGTGTGTGTGTGTGTGTGTACACATATATACTTTCTATATATGCTAATTGGAAATTTAATGCTCAATGGTAAATCACAGTTTTCATCAAATTTTGTCTTTCTTTAGTATGTACCTATAATTACTCCAAATAATTGTACTCAAAGACAAGTTTTTTTTTCTTGCTTTTAGTTTTGTCACCCTTCCTGTCTCTTATCCAGTCTTTCACAATGATGATATCAAATTGTAAAATGAAAAATGATGAGGTTAGGAACGAACTTGTGGATAAAATCTGGTCTATTGAATAATTTACTATTTGGATTATTGAATTAATAGTAGAGAAATCTAAATTGTAAATTTCTCTAATCACTTAGTTCTTCTCTCAAGGGATACAGAAGATACTTGTTATGCACATGTAACTTTGGGGTTCTGAGGTGTTAAACATTTCTTCAAACATATATAATCTTAATTATAGTTGTTTGAATAAGCAGTGCCACAAACATATTTCCTACATCCCCTCTTTGCATGATTAGCTTCTATTACTCAACATTCATGTCTGGGCTTAAATTCCTCTTCTTTCAGGCAAGTTCTTCCTAGCATAACATTTACCATATCAACTTACTTACTTGGTTGATTCCACCAACTTGAGTATAAATTTCTCTCTTGCTTAATTCTCTATCTCCAATGACCAGTAGAGTATCTATACTGGTTTCCTATTGCTTCTATGTCAAATAAACATGATTTTTTAATTAGAGCTTTATAGTTACATGGAGTAATTGGGTTCATCCTTACATAATCAAATAAGCATTGAATTTGATTTCATTTTATAATCCCCCATTTACCCTCCCATCCTCCCTCTTCTACCCCATCTCCTTCCTTTACTCTGCTCAACTTCCTTTTGCTCTTCTATTTACATTTGATCAGTTCTTTTTATTTACACAGAAAGGTAAAATTCCATGTGGTATATGTATATATGCACATAACATGATTTTTAAGAATTCATTCCACATTGCTTCTACTTTCCCATACCACTACCCTGCCTCAAGATCTCCTTCTTCTTCATTATTGAGCTTCTCTATATCTTCATGATATCCTATTCTTCCCCCTTCTTTTCCTTTATTTTGTTCTCATTTCCACATATGAGAGAAAACATTTCACCTTTGAGTTTCCAAGTCTGGCTTATTTCATTAGCATGATGTTCCCCATTTACAAGCAAATGCCATTATTTCATTCTTATTTATGACTGAATAAAACTTTATTGTGCATATATATCACAATGTCTTAATACATTCATCTTTGATGGGCATATGGATTGATTTCATAATTTAGCTATTGTGAAATGTGCTGCTATAAATATTGAGGTGCCTTTATCACTGTAAATATGCTGATTTTAGTTCTCTTGCATAAATACCCAGTAGGGTAACTGGGTCATATAATGGTTCCATCCCTAGTTTTTTGAGGAATCATCATACTGCTTTCCAGAGGGGTTGTACTAGTCTGTAGTCCCACCAACAATGTGCACCTTTGTTGCCCACATCCTCACCAGCATTTATTGTTGCCTATGTTCTTGATCATTTACATTTTGACTATAGTAATAGAAAATCTTTTTTTAGTTGTAGATGGACACAATACTTTTATTTTATTTGTTTATTTTCATGTAGTGCTGGGAATCAAATCCAGTATCTCACGCATGCTAGGCAAGCACCCTACCACTGAGCCACAACCCCAGCCCCAAGTTGAAATCTCAGTGTAGTTTTAATTTGCATTGCCCTGATTGCTAGAGATGTTGATTATTATTTTCATATATATGTTAGCCCCTTTTGTTTCTTCTTTTGCCCATTTATTGATCAGGTTATTGGTTTTACTTTTTTGGTGTTAATTTTTTTGAGTTCTTTATATATTCTGGATATTAATCCCCTATCAGAGGAGTAAGTGGCAAAGGTTTTCTCCCATTCTGTAGGCTCTCACTTCACACTCTTGTTTCCTTTGCTGTGCAAAAGTTTTTAAATTTGATGGCATCCCATTTATTGATTTTTAGAATAAGCACAAATTTAATGGCTTTAAACAACATGAGTGTATTATCTCATAGTTATAGAGATCAGAAGTCTGACAAGAGTGTCACTGGGATAACCTAACCTAAAAGAATTGATAGGGCTTCTTCCTTCTGGACTCTAGGGCAGTGCCACATTTTCCAGCTTCCAGAAGCTACCTGAAATCTTGATGCTTGGCCACTTTTTCCATCATCAAAGCTAGGAACATCAAGTTGAGTCATTCCCACATTGTCATCTAGTTCTTTTCTGTAGTGATACTTTTCCACCTTTTAGGATCCTTGTGATTACATTAGGTTTACACACATAATCCAGAACAATCTTCCTATTTTTAGGTCAACTGATTAGCAACCTCAATTCCACCCACAACCTTAATTCCCTTTTGCCCTGTAACAAAACATATTCAAAGTTTCTAGGGTAGGGGACAGGAAATCTTCACAATGGGGCATTAGATTGCCCAGCACAATTATTGTCACATGAAAGGCTGCCAAGTGCTAGGTACATTGGTGCATGTCTGTATTCCCAACAACTTTGGAGGCTGAGGCAGGAGGGTAATAATTATTACTTGGAAGTAATAATTGCATGAATAAATAAACATTAAGTGACACAGGAATAGGCCTATTTATAAGCCTCAGGGGGAAAAAAAAGTAAGCAAAACCTTGAAAAGACTTGATAATAGAAACAGTGTTTAAGGCTCAAGACTATCTTCAGAGTTACAGGACCTGTAATTTCTAAGAGTAGAAAGTATTTAAAGCTGGATCTAAAACTTCATCTGTTTCTTTTCTCTGTAAAAAGCAATATAGTACAAGCACAGAGATTTTCAAACTTCAGTATGCACCAGAATACTCTAAAGGACTGATTAAAACAAATTTCTGGGCCTATCTCTGGTACTATCTAGTTATGTAGGTATATAACAAAGTACACAAATTTGTATTTCCAAGGTCATCCAAGATGATGCTGATGTGCTACTGGTCCAGGCACCACGCTTTGATAATCAGTATAGTAGAAAGGACAGGGAATTTCTTAAAGCTTTTATTAGTGAATTATAGTTATACATAATAGTGGGGTTCATTTTGACATAATTACTCATTTATGAAATATAATTTGCTCTATTTCAATCACTAGGATCTACTCCGCCCCTCCCCTCTTCCCCACTCAATTCCTCTTTTCTACACCACTGGCCTTACCCTCATCTATTTATTTGTTTTCATAAATTGATACTTTATATGTATACATAACTGTGGTACATATGCACATGTACATGGCATAATTTTGTCAACCTCATTTGGACATAGATTTATTTTAAAGGCCGATCTTTAGGTTCAAACCTATGTCCAGTCATTTATCATTTGTGTGATTATGGTGTTATTTAGTTTTTCTTAATACATGTTACATGGCAATAGATTGAGAAGAAAATTTAATAACGTTATTTAACAATATCATGAATATGAAAATTACTACTTCATTAAACCAATATGTAAATTTCTTGTTTTCTTAATGTATTCAACAAATATTGATATCTTCCACTTTCTCCCTGAAATGAAGTTCTTTAAAAAAGAGCAAAATTATGAATGGAAGTGGTAACAGTGAAATTTGAGCAGCGTTTTTTGTGTCATGAAGAGTGTTTGAGGCTCAAGAAATAGCAGAAGCATGAAGCCTTTCAGATATTACATTAAGGAATATGTACAGGGCTAGGGTTATAGCTCAGTGTTAGGGTGCTTGCCTACTATGTATGAGACTCTGGCTTTGATACTCAGCACCATATAAAAATAATAAATAAGAGGCTGGGGTCATTGCTAAGTGGCAAATGTGAGGCACAGGGTTTGATTCTCAGCACCACATATAAATAAATAAAGATCCATTGACAACTAAAACAATATTTTTAAAAATAATAATTAATAAATTAAATAAAGGTATTGTGTCCATCTGCAACTAAAAAAAGGAATATGTAAGGATGGCTCCATGAAGCAGAAAAGGGAAAGCTGCTAAAAATTAAATTCCCTTTATTAAGACTGCAGCAGCTGGATCCTTACCTGAAGCTTAAGATTGTGATTGGTTTTTAGTCTAATTGGTATCAATTATTATAATTAGTGTTCACTTCTGCTCATAAATAATCATAAAACTCATTAGCAATTGGTCCTTGTGAAATTATATCTGATTTAGGGTGGGTGATAAATGCTGGTTTTATTCGGGGATTTTTTTTTTTGTTCATTTGTGGTTTTTTTATTTACTTTTAGGGAAAAGTTGTATGTTTCTGCTCAGAATTCTCAAGGGAAAGATCTCCTTTTATGAAGTTTTTCTCTTTTTTATCAGATAAATGTAATTTACTTTTATTTTGTAAATGTAATATTTCAAAGATTTTATGAGTCTTGAAATACCCCATATTCTCATTATTCTGTCAAATATTTCAAAATGTTGCAATTTGTATTGGTATGGTTTCTTCTATTTGACAATCACCAGTGATTCAGTTCATAAGTATTTTTGCTTGGTAAAATCTTATTAGTGGTTATCGCCTAAAAGTATAGATCTTGTCTCAATTTAAACTAAAGGTATCCTAAAAACCCAATCTTTTTGTTCTAGTAAATTAAAGTATCCATGTAAAGTATCCAGCAACATATTTGATAGAATTCAAATTAAGCAAATTTACTATACCAAATCCAAGATACAATAAATACGAAGTACTTCTAGAAAATTTCTTTCTCTTTCTAGTAGACCTTCTAAAGACTGCCTTCTCTAGTAGACACCAGAATCCTCCTGGTTAGTGCTACCATCCTTCAGCTGCCTGAGTGTTAAATGTTAACATTTATAGCTGGTCCCTCTCTAGAAAGAAAAAGATGAGACATTACCTCATCTTCCTAGATAATAACATTCATCGCTTAACTCTTCTCTTCTCTTTTACTCCTCCTATTCCCCAGGGCAGCCATTGACCAATGACTGAATTGGGGCATACAAAAGGCTGCCTCCTTGCCTCAAGGAACTACCTACTCTTTGTTGCAATTCATGTTCCAGAGTGCCCTATGCAATCAGTTTCATCTAAACTTCAGGTTAGACCATCTCCTTTTTAGACTTTTTCCTCCTGTTGTATTCGGTATGTTCATTTCCTTTCTCCTAGTGTGCTTCCCATATAAATACTTGTTCAAGAATTTTCATCTGTCTTTGCTCTGAGGAAAACCAACTCAATCTCCCCAAATTGGATACTAGATTATTTCAGAGTCAATTTTGGCTTTTATCTTTCAATGTTTTTTTGCAAAAATGAATATATTGAATTACTATACCTTTCCTGCCCACACAGGATAAGAATAATAGTAAATTATCATGAAGGGGTTTGAATTGATTAATCCAGCCATCATCAAATTACAAAGATGGTACAAATTATGGTCTAAAATTAGGTCATTTTCTTGGTCTGTGTCAGGGAATGAGAGGGAAAATGAGGGAGGTACAGACTAAATTCAGTCACAGTAATAAGGGCAAAGATTGTTGTGAATATGAAGCAAAAATAGTATAGCCTGCCAATCTAACAGCCAGTAGTTATGCTAGTGTATTTTCTGGCTGCTATAATAGCATATTATGGACTAGGAAAATTATGAATAATATAAGTTTATTTGGCTTATGGTTCTGAAGGCTAAAATGTTCAAGAACAAGGGGTTTCACCTTCTTGCTGCATCATAATGTGGGGGAAAGAATCATATGGAGAAAGAACATGACAGTAGTAAAGATGAGAGAGGAAAAGAAGGAGTCAAACTACTCTCTTTTATAACTAATTCAAGTAATAATGACATTAATACATTCATGAGGGTGGAGCTCTCATGCTATAATCACCTCTTGAAGATTCCCAATTCTCAATACCATCAGGATGGTAATTAAATTTCAACATGAGTTTTGGAGGGACATTCAAAACACAGCACTGAGAAACACAATTTAGGATATTCTAGAGATCTTTGTCTGCTGGTAGACCGAATCAAATTGACTTGAATGTCCAGTTGTTAATTTTTCATTAAATACCAGTCATGAAAGATTGAGCAGATATTTTACTTCAGTGATCAACATCCCCATGTTTAGATATAATATTTGAATTACTGTGTGTTTCTTTTGTCCTCCCTTCAATGCTACTTCTTTTAGTTAGCTTTTTTGCCACTATGACTAAAGACACATCAGAACAATTGTAGAACAGAAAAAAAGTTTGATTGCTGGCTCATTATTTCAGAGGTCTCAGTCCATAGACAGCAGGCTCCATTTCTTAGGGCTCAAGTTAAGGCAGAACATCATGGTGGGAGAGTGTAGTGGAGGGAAACATCTCACATAATGATAAGAAGGCAGAGAAAGAGGTCCCCAGTTGCCAGATACAAATATATACCCCAAAGCCACACCCTCACTTCCCACCTCCTCTAGCCACAGCCTACTACTTCAGTTACCACTCAGTTAATCCCTGTCAGAGAATTAATTCACTGATTGGGTTAAGACTCTCACAACCAAATCATTTCTCTTCTAAACCTTCTTGCATTGTCTCACACGTGAGCTTTTGAGGGAACCTTCACACAAACCATAACATACTGATTATCAAAAGTATATAATGGAATTGGTAGTTAGTTTTTTTCAGTTTGTGAATTGGTGAAAATCCAACCTCTCCAATGGACTTGGTTGATTTTCTTCTGATGAATTCAAAATATCCAGTTTTTCTCTGACAGTATACGGAAATGTTTCTACCAGAAATACCAAGACTACCTTACTTAGACTTTCAGCCTTCCCTTCCAGTATGTTTTGATATGTACTGTCTGCAGCTAAAGTTTTTCATATGTTACTCATCAGATGCCCCTCTCTTTACTTGAAGAACTACTGTTTCTATGTTCAGTCTTGAACTTTTTTGCCTCTGAGCAGGGCACTTCCTCAATATTTTTCCTGATATATATTTCTTAGAAAATCTTGGGACTAGTCACATTTGAAACCCATCTTGACCATACCTGACCATAACCTTATGTTACAGACATAAATTCTGCAGACAAAAGATTCCATTAAATGAAAGAGTTAAGTGACAAATTACACAAATGAAGTCACCTAAATTATGCATATTATACTTTATTAAATAATCACATTCATTTTAGTATTAATAATTTTTTCTTAGGTGGTTTTTGTTTTGTGTTTCAGTTTGTTTGTAAGAGATAATACCAATTCCTTATCTCAGAAACCCCCTAATTTTAGAAAAAAGACATCCAAGTTCCAAAAATGATAAAAATTTGTATTCACTCTCATCATTTGTAAACATAGTTGATCAATATTATGGTACTTTATAGAATATATACATTATATTATGATTTGTATATAATTTCAGTTATCAATTTTACTATTGATATCCATTTGAGTTGTTTACTATTTTTGTTCTAAAAACAACCTATTTGGATCTGTGTGTGTGTGCGTGTGTGTGTATGTGTGTATCAGGAAGGATCATGTAAAGAGTTGTTACAAGGCTAACAATGTTACAGGTTGTGAATAAGGCAATAGTTATATGGTTCTCCAGTCCATTAGCATTTGTTTATCTGTGTATATAGTTATGCTTATTATTATTACAATTGATTTTATATACTTATTTTAAATGTTTTTATTAGTTTATTATAGTTTTACATAGTGGAGTTCATTTTGACACATTCATATAACTGTGGAATGTAATTTGCTCCATTACAATCCCTAATATTTTGACAATTCCTCCCATCTTCCCTTATCCTCCTTTCCTTCCTCTACTCTTTGTCTTATTTTTACTTATTGTTTTAAATAGGTGCATTATAGTTATGCATAAAGGTGGAATTAACTTTGGTATATTCATATATGTATAGCATAATTTGGTCAATTTCATTCTGCTGTTTCTCCCTTTTTCCATACTTTCTCCTTCCCCTTCAATCCCCTTCTACTCCACTAATTTCCATTTTATTTTCATTACAGTAGAATCCATTTTGACATAATTATAAAAGCATGTAATATATCTTGTTCTAATTCAGTCCCAGTGCCTCTCCTTCACCTTCCCTTTCCCACACCCTGTTCCCTTCCCTTTTGTTGTCAGGTTAAAACTGGCTTCATAGAATGAATTAGAGGATGTTCCCTCCCTTCTTATTTCATGGACTATTTTGAGAAAGATTGGAATTAGTTTTTTAAAGGTCTGGTAGAACATAGCTAAAAATCCATATGGTCTTGGGCTTTTATTTATTGTAAGGTTTTAACTGCAGCTTCAATTTTATTCTTTGATATTTGTCTGTTTAGGTATTCTATATTCTCTTGTTTTGATTTGGGTAGGTCATATGTGTTTAGAAATTGATTAATATCTTATAGATTTTACAGTTATTGGAGTACATCTTTTCAAAATAATTCCTAATACTCCTCTGGATTTCAGAAATGTTTAGGGTGATATCTCATTTTCATCTATAATTTTGTTGATTTGGGTCTTCTTTTTCTTTCTTTTGACTAGGGTGACTAAGGGAACATAAATCTTGTTTATTTTTTTAAAGAACCCACTTTTGGTTGCATTAATCCTTTCTATTATTGTTTTTTATTCTCAATTTCATTAATTTCAGTTCTGATCTGAATTATTTTTTGTCTTCTACTAATCTTGGAATTAGTTTTTTCTTGTTTTTCCAAATTCCTAAGGAATAACATTAGATTATTTATTTGGGATCTTTCTGTTTTTTTTTTAATATAGGCACTAAATTCTATAAACTTTCCTCTTAGAAATGCCTTCATACTGTCCCAAAGATTTTGATAGGTGTATCTCTGTTCTCAATTGTTTGTAACTTTTAAAAAATTTCCTCCCTGATGCCTTCTATAAATATATGGAAGTAAGAGTTTTAAAAACTTCATGAGAAAAATGGCAGATCACATTTAGAGGCAAGGTAGTTAGAATTTCTCATTCAAAATATTTTATTCGATCTCCATGTGTTAAAATGTTTTATGTGTTATTTATGGGTGCATTATAGTTGTATATAACAATTGAATTTGTTGTTACATATCATACATGCAAACAACAGTATAATTTGGACAATATCACTCCCTAACACTTTATCCCTCCCTGCCTACCTGCCACCCCGTGGTCCCTTTGATTTTCATGAGATCCTCTCCCATCTTTCTTTTCCTTTTCCTTCTCTAGCTTCCACATATGAAAGAAAACCTACACTCTTTGGCCTTATGAGTTTCACATATTTCTCATAACATTAAGGTCTCTAGTTCCATCCATTTTGCTGCAAATGACAATTTCATTTTTTTTCTTTATGACCAAATAAAACTCTATCGTGTATACATACCACATTTTCTTGTCCATTCATCCATTGATGGGCACCCAGGTGGTTCCATAGTTTTTGGCTAGTATGAATAATGCTGCTATAAGATTTCTAATTTCATTCTATTATGATCTGATATGGTTCACATAATTATTTCAATGTATTTGAAAATGTAGGACATCCCTTTTGTCCTACAATATGCATTTTAGAGGTCACATATGCAGTTGAGAAGAATGTGAATTAGGTTGTTGATGGATAAAGCATTCTATAGCTATCTGGTAGGTCCATTGGATTAATATTTTAGTATTTGATTAATGCTTGAATAATATTTTAGTATTAATATTTTAGCATTTTCAGTTTTGCAGGATCTTTGCTTAGTTTTTCTGGATGACCTAATAGTGAGAGAGATGTATTCAAATCACCCAGTATTATTGTATTGAGATCTATTTTAGTCTTTAGATTGAGTTATTTTTTTGTATACATAGGTGTACCAGTATTTGTGGTATAAATATTTATAATCATTATATCTTGTCATTGGATGATTCACTTAACCAGAATAAAGTGATCTTCTTTGTCTCTTATTATTTGTTAGTTTGAAGTCTATTTTGTCAGATATTAGAATACATTATTCCATCTTGCTTTCAGTCTCCATTTGCATGGTATATTTTTTCATTCTTTCGCCTTCATACAGTTGATGTCTTTGACTGTGAGTCTCTTAAAAACAACATATGGCTGGATCCTATTTTTTAATTGGCTCTGCCAACCTATGTCTTTTGATTGAAGAGTAGAGACTATTTACATTCAGTGTTATTATAGACAGATGATTTTTATTTCCTACCATTTTGATTTATTTCTAATGTTAAATTCAGACTTGGTTATCCTTTAATTGATTATTATTCTATTGAGATTCATTTGCTGAATATTTTTGTTCATTTTTCATTTCTTTTTTGTGTAGTATTTCCTCAAGTATGTTTTACAGTTCTGGTTTAGTCACTATGATTTCTTTTAGCTTCTGCTTATAGAAAGTTCTTATTTCATCGTCAATAGTGAATGATAGCTTTACTGGATAAAGCAATTGTGGTTGGCACTCATTATCTTTCAGGGCTTGGTAAAATTATTCTAAGCCCTCCTGGCTTTTATTATCTGGTTTGAGTATCTGCAGAAAGTCTAACTGGTTTACCTCTAGATGTAATATGCTATCTTTCTCTTACAGCTTTTAAAATTTTTTATCCTATATATTATGCATTTTAATTGTAATGCATCTTGCTGAAGAACTTTTTAAAATTAATTATTTTAATTAGCTATATATGACAGCAGAATGTATCTTGATTCCTTGTACACAATTGTAGCACAACTTTTTATTTCAGTGATTGTACACAATGTAGTGTCATACCATATATGTGCATTCACACAGGTACCTAGGATAATGATATCCATCTCATTCTACTATGTTTCCTGGCCCCATACACCCTCCCCACACTCCCTCTCCTTTTCCAAATCACAGATCCTTCATTTTTCCCATGCCTCTCCCCTCCCCATTATAGATCAGCATCCACTAATCAGAGAGAATATTCTGCCTTTGGTTTTTTTTGGAATTGATTACTTTGCCTAGCATGATATTCTCCAGCTCCATGCATTTACCTTCAAATGCCATAATTTTATTCTCTGTTAATGTTGAGTAATATTCCATTGTGCATATATACCAAAGTTCCTTTATCCATTCATCTATTGAGGGGCATCTAGTTTGCTTCCACAGTTTAGTTATTGTGAATTGAGCTGCTATGAACATCAATGTGGCTGCTTTACTATAGTATGCTGATTTTAAGTCCTTTGGGTGTAGATTGAGGAGTGGGATAGCTAGGTCAAATGGTGGGTCCATTCCAAGTTTCTAAGTCATCTCCATACTGCTTTTCAGATTGGTTGCACCAATTTGCAGTCCCACCAGCAATATATGAGTGTGCCTTTTTTTCCCACATCCTTGCTAACATTTATTGTAGTCTGTATTCTTGATAACTGCCATTCTGACTGGCATGAGATGAAATTGTAGAGTAGTTTTGATTTTCATTTATCTAATTACTAGAGATGTTGAACATTTTTTCATCAATTTGAATATTGAATGTATATTTTCTTCTGAGAAATGTGTGTTTAGCTCCTTAGCCCATTTATTGATTAGGTTGTTTTTGGTGTTAAGTGTTTTGAGTTCTTTATATGTCCTGGAGATTAATACTCTATCTAATGTGTGTGTGGCAAAAATTTCCTGCCAAAATGTAGGGTCTCTCATCACCTCATTGATTGTTTCTTTTGCTGAGAAGAAGCTTTTTAGTTTGAGTCCACCCCATTTATTAATTCTTGATTTTATTTCTTATGCTTTAGAAGTCTTGTTAATCAAGTTGGGGCCTAATCCGAGGTGATGAAGATGGGCCTACTTTTTCCTCTATTAGTCACAGTGTTTCTGAACTAATTCCTAGGTCCTTGATCCACTTTGAGTTGAGTTTTGTGCATGTTGGGAGATAGGGGTTTAATTTCATTTTGTTGTATATGGATTTCCAGTTCTCAACAGCACCATTTGTTGATCATGGTGCACTATTTAAAAATATATTTTTGCATACAATTTGTCATAATTTTATTGAGAATTTTTGCATCAATGTTCATCAGGAATATTGATCTGAAATTTTCTTTCCTTGTTGTGTCTCTGCCTGGTTTTGGTATCAGGATGATACTAGTTTCATAGAATGAGTTTGGAAGAGTTCCTTCCTTTTCTATTTCATGGAATAATTTGAGTCATATTGGTATTAATTCTTCCTTGTAGGTCTTGTAGAACTCAGCTATGAATCTGTCTGGTCTTGGGCTTTTCTTAGATGGTAGGCTTTTGGTTCCATCTTCTATTTCCTTGCTTGAAATTGATCTGTTTAAAGTGTGTATGTCCTCTTGACTCAGTTCGGGTTGACCATATACCTCTAGAAATTTTCTGGTTTCTTCAAGTTTTTCTATTTTATTAGAGTATAAATTTTCAAAATAGTTTCTAATTGCCTTCTGTATTTCAATAGTGTCTGTCATGATATTTCCTTTTTCATCATGTATGTTAGTAATTTGAGTTTTCTCCCTCCTTCTTTTCATTAGAGTGGCTAAGGGTTTGTCATTTTTATTTATTTTTTCAAAGAACCAGTTTTTTATTGTCATTTTTTTGAATTGTTTCTTTAGTTTCAATTTCATTAATTTACAACCTGAATTTAATAATTTCCTGTCTTCTATTACTTTTGGTGTTGGTTTGTTTTTCTTTTTCTAGGGCTTTGAGCTGTAATGTCAGGTCGCATATTTATTGACTTTTTCTTCTGTTAATGAATGAAATCCATGCAATGAACTTTGTGCACTAAGCACTGCCTTCATAGTGTCCCAGAGATTTTGACAAGTTGTATTGGAGTTCTCATTTATCTTTAAGAATGTTTTTTTTATCTCCTCCCTGATGTCTCCTGTTATCCATGCATCATTCAATAGTGTATTTTTTAGTCTTTAGGTGTTGGAGTATCTTCTCTTTTTAATTTTATCATTGATTTCTAATTTCATTACATTAACATCAGATAGAATGCAGGGTGGTATATGTATTTTTTTTTATTTATTAAGACCTGCTTTGTGGCATAACATGGTTTATTTTGGAGAAGGATTCATGAGCTGCTGAAAATAAAGTGTATTTGCTTGTTGATTGATGCAATATTCTATATATGTCTGTTAAGTTCAAATCATTGATAGTATTATTGAGTTCTATAGTTTCTTCACTTAGTTTTTGTTTGGGATCTATCCAGTGGTGAGAGAGGTGTATTGAAGTCACCCAGTATAATTGTGTTGTCATCTAATTGGTTCTTATATTTGAGAAGGGTTTGATTGACATACATTGATGCCCCATTGTTTGGGGCATAGATAGTTATGATTGTTATGTCTTGTTGATGTATGAATCCCTTACACAGTATGAAATGTCATTCTTTATCCTTTTCACTAGCTTTGGTTTGAATTCCACTTTATCTGATATGAGGATGAAAACCCATGCTTGTTTACAAGGTCCATGTGAGTGGTACATTTTTTACTACTCTTTAAACTTTAGTTTATCTTTTCCTGTGAGATGAGTCCCTTGAAGGAAATATATTGTTGGGTCTTTTCTTTTTGTTTATTTCTTTTTTTTTATTCCAATCTCTCAGTCTATGTCTTTTAACTGATGAGTTTAGGCCATTCATATTCAGGATTATTATTGAAATATGATTTGTAATCCCAGACATTTGGGGTTATTTTTTGTTTTTGGTTTTTAACTTAACTTGGTTTCTCCTTTGACTAGCCTTTCCTTTAGTGTAGTTCCTCTCTTTGCTTATTTTCATTGTTGTTTTTAATTATCTCCTCCTGGAATATTTTGTTGAGGACCATCTGTAGTGCAGGCTTTCTTATTATAAAATCTTTAACTTTTGTTTATCATGAAAGTTTTTTATTTTATCATATAATCTGGAGCTTAATTTTTCTAAATATAAGATGATTCTATCCTTATTCTGTATGCTACACATTTTCATTATAATGTGCCTTGGTGTACATGTGTTGTAATTTGGTGCATTTGTTATCCTGTAAGCCTCCTGTATTTGATTTTCCAATTCATTCTTCATGTTTGAAAAATTTTCTGATATTATCTCATTGAAGAGATTGTGCATTTCTTTGGTTTGAAACTTTATGACTTCCTCTATCCCAATATCTCTTAGATTTGGTCTTTTGATGATATCCCATAATTCTTGGATGTTCTGTTCATGGTTTATTACCATCTTCACTGTGTGGTCAACTTTATTTTCCAGATTATATACTTTGTCTTCATTATATAAATTCTTTCTAAGTAGACTAAGTAATCTAGTCTCTTGGTGGTGCTTCCTATTGAGCTTATTATTTGGTTTATTTTTTCTTTCATTTCCAGGATTTCTGATATTTTTTTCAGAATTTCTGTATCTTTCTTGAAGTAATATTTTACTACCTGTATTTTTTCCCTGATCTCTTTTTTGGAGTTATCAGTGTTTGCCCGTGTTTGCTTATTTAGGTAATTCTTTAATTCATAGATCATTTTAATCATAAACATTCTGAATTCCATCTCTGACATTTTATCAACTGTGCTGTTCATGGATTCTGTTATTGTAGTATCCTGGTTTGTTTGGGGCACTTTTTAACCTTGTTTTTGTTTTTCATGTTCTCTATGTGTCTTCCTTTTTTGCAGTGTGGATCTGAGGTATTACAGTTTCTACCCTGTAATCTTGTAGTATCTGTGCAGATTATTTGTACCTCACCTTGGTGTTGGGCTTCCAGAATGCCAGTGTTCCATGAGGGATGCTACTGTAACTAAAGTTGGTGGCAGCAATAGAGGAGGTAACTTGAGATAGTATTGGAGGTGTCCCAAGACAGATGCAACCTCTTTCAGAGATGGAGATGAAAGGATGGGCTTTAAACTGATTTATGAATGCCTGCTCCAAGATGCACCTGCTTCTTGGCCCTGTCTATTGTCGCAAGGTAGTGGCTACTGTGTGGGGAGGGCTATGGCAATGGCTGCAGTGTCCCAAGATGGAAGTTGGTTAGTCCTGGGCTGCCAGGTGGAGGGGGTGGTCAGACCCTAGCCTACCCTAGGCCTGGGCTCCTACAAAGGTCAGTAGATGTGGTCCTGGGCTGGGGTCTCAAGAACTTTGTTTTAATCTTGTCTACTTGAATTTCTAAATGACTCTTGTAATTGGAATGCATTTCATTTCTAACTTTTAAAATTATATAATTTCACTGAAAATGTTGTACATTCTTTAGTTTGGTTCTTGTTGCCTTCTTCTATGATAATTATTATTATATTTGGTGTCTTAATGTTATCCTGAATTTCTTATATATTCTGGTCATGGTATCTGATCATCTCTTCTTTGTTCTTGACTTTGTTTTCAATATTGTGTACTTCATCTTCAAGGCCTGAATATTTATCTTTCATATGTGATCTCATGAATTGATAGTGATCTCAAGTGAATTTTTAATTCAATTTATTGAGTCTTTCACTTCCAGAATTACTGTTTGATTCTTTTCTAGAATTTGTACGTCTTTATCAAAATGGACTTTCACTTTTTGCACATTCTCAGTTCATCTTCTTTTAAAAGTAGATCTTCTTTTTAAAAGTAGATCTCCTTTTAGGTCAAAGAACATTTAAATTATCAACTTTCTCAATTCATTTTGCATCATTTCCTTCATTGTGATGTCAATGGGGTCAGTTGTGTTTTGAGCTACTTGGGTGACTTGTTTCCTTGTTTCTTCATACTGTCAGTATTTATTCCCATCTTCTAGGATGATTATCTCCTCTATATTTACATAAAGGACATTTTTAGTTAGCGGTTTTCTCTTTTCTAGGTGTTCTGGGTTGGGTGAATGTCTTGGTGTCAAAACATTCATTCAATCTGAACTCATTAATATGGTATCTAACACCATATTGAGAGGAGATGCTAATCCTTAGTAATTGCAGATGCTTCAGAACAAAGACTAATATTAATCAATCTCACTATGAAGCAGCATCCCTATCATTTCAATTCTGAACAGCAGAGCAAGTGGAAAATGCCTTCTTCCATAATTCTGTCATCTTGGAGTCCCTACTATACTGACTTTTTTTTATCACAAATTTTTTCAAAACTGTATTAAATGTGATAAATAATCTGTATGTTGTGATTCACTAGATTAAATATTATCTAAGAAAATTAGAATATTGTTTCTTCTTTTTGAATCATCAAATTTATTTTTCTTGCATTGTACTGGCTTTTATATTCAGTATAATGTTAAGAAGAAGTAGTATGTTCCTGAACTTAAAGGGAGCATTTTTCCTAAAGTTTCATTGATTATAGTATTTACTGTAGGATTTTAAGAGTCATCTTTAATCAAATAAAGAATTTCCCTTCAATTCCTTTTTTGAAATCATTATTTTAACTAAAAATGTTGTTAAATTGTGTTGAACATTTTTTCCACACCTACCGAGTTTTTAATATCTGATGTTATCTTTTAGAATTCTTAAATTAAATATAGATTGCACCTTTTCATATTTCCTTATTTTTCTCACAATCACTTATTTTTAAACTTATCACTTATCTATTTTTTTCTAATAATTCTTATACATGCAGTATCTGCAATTCTGAATTTACAGTATGATGTTTTTGCTAACTTTCATATACTCTACTTTTCTTAATTTGTACTTTCTGATTTTTGAGTTTGAATTCATAATTCTGAAACTTCACCTCTGTGAATCCTTTGAAGTCTGGGTTTTAAGTGAGCTTCTTCAGGGAGGATTTTCATTTTATTTGTGAATCTACCATTATGATCCAGCAGCTAATAACTCTTTAAATTCTTGGCTGGCAATTCTTCAAGCTACTTGGTAGTTGGAATTTAGTTTGTAAATGTAGTTAAGGGCTATCTTTTGGCTACAAGATTTAAAGGTGAATTTATTGTTTTTCCTATTCTTAATCCCAAAGTTCAATT
Organism: Marmota monax; assembly: GCF_021218885.2. NCBI lineage: Eukaryota > Metazoa > Chordata > Mammalia > Rodentia > Sciuridae > Marmota > Marmota monax. The sequence goes on from NW_026694772.1 coordinate 5,301,944, forward strand.
GGATATTTTTCCACATATTATTCTGGATGTGGGGAGGGAGTGAGGGAGACTTACTTCTATTATATTTTTATTTTGAATATATAGTTCTCTATCACCCAAGCTCTAAGTTAGCTCTATGATAAGTCAACTTGGCTGACTCCCGTGCTTTGCCATTTCTCTGGGTCTTGAGAAAAATCTGAAAAAAACAATGTTTAAGTTCTCATGTTTGTCTAGTTGTCAAGTTGAAAGACATCTTTCAACATTTTTTTTCATTCTGTTCCAGGTTATATGTATTTTCTTGGTTTCTGAGTATTTCTTAACTAATTTTCAAATTATCAATGCAGTGTAAGTATTTAAAATATGTTTCATCATTTTTGTTTGTTTATTTTCACTAAAGGGTTGTGCAGTTTACTTAGTCTGTTAAGATGCCAGAAGCAATAACTTAAGCTTTATGATTTCTGACCTCTCTTTCAACTTTGTGGTTGATGCTATGTTCACTATATTAAAGATTTTTTGTGGGTAAGTACTATATTTATAAAAAGAAATAACTTGTGATATTAAGCAATTTAATTGTCTTCTCATGAGAGATTTTTGGGCCACATGTTCCTATAGCTTATGCATTAGTGTTCTTGCCCTAGGCTATTACAGATAAGGGATTTTTAGTTAAGTGATAAATTCAGTTCAACTAAGTCTCATTTCATAATTTCCTAAAATACACTAACAATTCCTTGACAATTGTTGAAACTTCCTTCTTTTAATAAGAGATAGCCTTTTGAAATAATGTCAAAATTTATATACTACAAGGTACATCAACCTTTACACTATGAGTTTGAGAAATTAAACATTTCTTTTTTATGTTAAATATACATTCTCTTCCAGACAAGGTTTTTAAATTATATATGTATGTATTAAACCATATTCTTGCTTGTCTGTAATTACTATTCTTGCAATGATAATAGTACAAATCTTACAAAGTTGTGATTTCATGAATGTATTTGAAAATTTTCAAAAATCATACAGAAATACAAGACTACCAAGTATATTTTATGAAATTAAATGTTACATAATCTGAATTGTCATAACATTTAAACAAATCATAGATGGATGCATATTTATTTTTCCTTATAAATTATTAGCTTAACAATGAAAGAAACAATCTCTGATTTAATTACCTGAAATATCTAGAATTTAGCTCTGTGCCTGACACATAGCAAACACCGTTAATCATAAAGAATTTTTGTTTTGTTGATAAAATTGAGAAATAAATTTAATGACATGTTTGTAGTAAATCTTATGTCACCGAAATGCTCATTTTTAAGGGATATTAACTTAGATTAAGAATTTTTCATGTCTTCGGCTTTATTATTCTTGTATAATTTATACCTGTTTAAGGATGCTTATAACAACTTTAAAATAATTGGCTTTTGTGCAGATAAGAGCAAAGTTGAGATGATTTCCCAAAGTGTCAATATGAGAGTTTTGTTGCATAAGGTCAGTTTTTACCCAGATGTAAGACCCGCTGAGCTTTGGTATTAAGTGAAGAATAGATTTTCACTTACAGATGGTAGTGTGATACTGTGATCAATTTTTAGCCTAGAAAATTCATACCAGAAGACATGTAGGCAAAGTATGAAAATTGTAAAATTTATAAATATATGAAAATTTATTTTTGTAAAATTTATTTAATTTAATTATCAAAATAGGATGATGCAAGGCCCTACCTCTGTACACAATCATACTTGGCTTGGTTTTCAAAGGCATTACCTATAGTTTCATCCTCTTTTTGTTTTACCATCAAAAATTATTTGCTTTGGATGTTATTAATTTGGGACCATTTTCTCTAACTTCCAAGTTGACAACTAGATAGTCCAATAAAATAATTCATGAGAGTATGCTACTATATTTATGAAGAAATAATTATAGCCAATCTTAAAGTATGATGCTATATGAATTGATTGATTGATTGATTTAATTTCCATGCTGGGGACTGAACCAGGGCTTCACACATGCTAAGCAAGCTCTCTACCACTGAGCTGCATCCCTATCCCTCAGAATTATTTAAATTTAATGAAAAAAAAAACTATATTTTTAATTGTTATTTTACCAAAAAATTGTAAATATTTTATTAAGAGTCTCATGCTAGATTTTAATGAAGTTTCACCTAGAAGACTTCAGTGAAAACCAGGATTTTGAGGTCAGAAGAATGTAAACATGTCTATTGTAAGTTTCCATCAGGGTTTTGTGTACTTGGAGGATGTTTAAGTGAGTACCCATTACAAAACAGCTAGTTTTTACATTGCTTATATATCTTCAACTTCCTTAAATGTCTACTGTCTATCAAGAATGGTACTATGATCAATAATAAATGCTTAGTGAATGGTTAACAAATACCAAATGATTGAGAATTGGATGCATTTCAAAATTAATATTCTACTTGAGGAAATTAAAGAAAAATCTAATTCAATCTTTCCATTACAAATACTTCCTCACTCAGAAGGCATATTTTACATATTTATTCCAAATTTTATGAATGTTATCAAGTAACATTCAAATCACATTTTCATAACTAGAAACATTGTTCTTAAATATTTTCCCATTTCTTATAGCTGTACATTAAAGGCAAGAAAGAAAAGCAAATATTATATATAAGGATACATTGTAAATATTCTTGAAAAGATAACATTTTGTTGTCAACTTAGGTTGTGAAGCAAGAGGATGGAAATAAAAAATGCACTCACAAGAGACAGTCTTTTGAGACTTCTATGGAAGTCCATATTACTCATAAGGAGTGCACAGGTTATCTGTGAGAACTATTGTGTGGTTGTAGATCCAGGAATCTTACTCTTGCTATCAAATTCCCCTTAGGCAGTGAATCAAGAGAGTGTGAACTGAAAAACCTACAGATAAGGGATTTTTGAGTGCTTATAAATAATTCATCTATCCCTTATGGCATTTAAATGACTATAAAACAGTTACTGATCTATGGGCATGTCGTGCTTTTCTCTTCATGTCAATTTCTTGGTTTCTACTTGGTTTCCTTTTCCAACTTTTACATTTTCAAAATAAGAGCATAATAAATTATTATTTTAATATACTGTCTTCAAAAACCATCACTTGGCAACAAATCATTTAGAACTTTATAATGTTAAAAAGATCAACCACATAAGAACAGAAATCACTGTAGCATAATTAGATTGCAAACTGCATTTTGTGCACCTTTTACAACATATGTAGAATTCACACTTTAGCAAAACCTGACACTATTTAACAATAAATTCTTAGTTTTATCTTGCTCTCTGTTGTCCCTTGTATTTGGCTCCCATGAAAAATCAGACATAACATGAAAGAAATGACATTGCAAATTTAGGAAAACAAGTAATAAGGGGATACCAAATTTATTGCAAAAATCAAACTAACAAACTCTTCAGACTAATAACATTTATCATTGATTAAATCAAAGCACTTTGTAACTTATCATCAAGAAGTGAGACCTCAAATTGTACTCTAGAGTGTTCCTAAGCAGTCCCACAGACATAGAACAATTCTAACAACATTTGTTATTGTTGATTAAAAAATGCATGGGAAATAAAGATTCAGTTAAATTTCTTTCATATTTTACAAATATGGTTAATATAAGGGTGAGATACATATTCAGCATGACTGAGGCAATATATGGATGAATTAATTTAAAAGTTACATATTTACTATGATATTGATATGTACCTAGCATTTAGGTATATTCTGAACATATAAAACTAATTTAATAAAGACCCTTGCTCTCAGTCTATTGAATCATATAAAAAGTTTAGTATTATTGTCTTAACCTATTTTCTGCTGATATAACAAAATACTTGGGGCTGGGAAATTTATAAACAAAAAAGGTTTATTTTGACTCACAGTTCTGAAGGTCCAAGATCATGGTGTGTGTCAGCATCTGCTCACCTTTTGGCAGGGGCTCAAGGTGGAAGGACAAGGGTACATTTGTAAAAAGCAATCACCTGGTAAGAAGGAAAGCAAGAGATACGTATCCAAGAGGTGAGGTACCAAGCTCAATTTATAAAAAGTGGTCTTGTAATAACTTCATTAATCCCTTCATGAGGGTGAACCTTCCATGACCTAATTACCACTTTAAGGTTCCACCACCTCTCAACATCTATTTACATTGGGGAATAAACCACAACATGTGCTTTTGTAGGGACAAATCACATACAAACCACAGAAAGTATCAAATAATTATCATAAAATAATCTGAATAATGTTAAAATGCAATAGGAGCACAGACAAGGAGGAAAGAACTGTCTAGTATTATTCAGAACAACTGAGGAATTCTTATACTGAGAAAGTAGTAACACTCTAAATGGTCTGTAAAGATAAGTAGGAAAATGGGTTGGAAAGATAGGTAGCGACAAGAACACTCCAAGAAGAAATAATGATGAAGCAAAAGTAATATTATGATGGTGTATATTTTGATTTGCAAAAAGTGAATAATTTGGTGAGACTGGGTGACAAGAAAAAAGAATATGATAATTCCAGGCTATAACAGATCTGGCTAAAGAGTTTGGCTTTTATCTTTCAGATGGCAAGCAGAAAGAAAAGATTTTAAGCAAAGTGAAGTGTATAATAAATTAGTTAACAATAGGAAAGATAAAATAGAAAATGGATATTTTAAATTTTTGTTTTAATTTTTAATTTATGCATACTAATTACCTGTATTTATGGGTTGAAAAACAAGTACTAAAATATCGTTAGAAGGAATAATTTCTGTGTTATACAATGGGTAGGGTGATTATAGTTCACAACATTTATTAAGAAAATAACTATTCTGATGGAAAAAATGTCACTAAGAAAGTTTTTAAAAAGTGATCCTCGAAGGGGAATAAGCAGACTTTAGGGAACCCTAAATGATCCATAAAATATAGGAAGAAAATATTAGAACTTTTATTCTTATTTAAAAAGAAGAAACTTTTACTTATAATTAAAAAATCTTTTAATCATTTGTATATTTAAATATGCATACAGTGGAGTTTATACTCAAATATTTTCCTTTATTAATAGAGCTGTGCCCTTTTTGAGCTACTATGCATCCTTCTCTGTCTTGATCATAGCCCCTGATGATGACTTATATGGTTGACTTCAACCAGATTTCCATTCTCTTTGGATTTCAGGTTGATTCAGCTAACAGAGAACAATGGTAAAAGATTGAAGTGTGAATAGAGAATTTGGAGAGTATATCCCCTGGCTTTCTCCTCACTAATATGAGAATTTGGTAGTTTCTCATCCCTTCCAATATGATAACAGCTTTTGGGGGGAGAGAATAAAAGAAGAGAATAGAAGAGGGGAGAGTAGAGATGGGGAAAAGAAGAAAAAAGGAGAAAAATATTGACATGGAAAATAAATTAAAGTTGTGTTGCTGTTCAATTTGGTAGTCAATTGGTTATGTGAGACATATGTGAACAAATAATTGAACTTTAAATTTTATTTAATGTAAATTTAAATTTTAAATCTGGTACATTGTTCCAAACATGAAGTTATTAGACAATTTTATGTTTGAAACAATATGGGTAAGTTTTATGACATTTAAATAAAATTAAGTATTTCCAATACAGAGTTAATATCCAAATGAAGATGTGCTGTAATTGAAAATTCATATTTTGAAAATTATAAATATATCATTAATAATGTTTATGTTGATTTCATGTTGAAATGATAACATTTTGGATATATTGGGTTAAATTAAATATATTATTAAAAATAATTTCACTTGTTTCATCTTCAATATTTAAAGTGTGGCTACTGGAAATTTTAAATTATATATGTGAAACATATTACATGTATATTGGAAAGCAATGGATTAATGAAATACAGTTATTTTCCCACTGAGGACAAAGCAGGAAAATGGCAATTTAAAAAATGAAAATAAATTCCTGTTCTGACCAAATGGCATACAGCATGCTCCATGTTCTCTGGTAAGTACAATTACAAATCTTGGTAAAATGTAAGAGACAACCAAAGGAGAATTCTGACAGGTAGAAAGAGTAAGACTTTTACTACAAAAGTTCTTATTTTAAAAATCAAAAGTCAGTAAGAGCAAGAAAGTCGTATTTTTCCCCAATCCTTCTTGAACTCCTGTTTGTGTTGTTATGTAATAAAATACTCAGTGCTGGTCTGGCTTAAGGGCTACACCTCCATTAAAGTCTTCTATTCTACTGTCTCTGATGAAAGTGTAATGGTTACATCTCAGCAATAATTTTGGATCATGAATGAGAAGCCACACGTTGAGTTTAACTGAGTTATATGATAGAAAGTGCTGGAATACCTGAAGATTATGGAGCCTTAAATTATCTATTTATTTATTTATAACATTTTATTTTGTATTATTTATATATATGAAAAATAACCTTTTATATAAGTGGTAGCTCCAAAGAAGAGTTTTAACACAATATGAAACTGATACCTATGTCACTTCCCCCCCCCAAAAAAAAAACTGAGAATTTCTAATCAAATAGGGGACTAAAGGTTTTTCTTTCTTATCAAAGTCTAGGATTTCAGATAGTCATAAATGTCTACTATTAGATTGTGAAATGGGTGCTGGGTAGAATGTAGAGGCCAGTAAATAATAGATAAGTCTTAAAGCTTAAATGTGTGCCTAACTATGGAAATTGCCTGGAACAAATGGTCAAGAAACCAATCCAGTTTTTGAAGTACAGTCATGCACTGCATAACCAGTTCTCGTTAACAATGGATGGTATATACAACTGTGATCTTATAAGATTACATTGCTTAGTGATGTCATAGCTTCTTAGTTTAAGTACACTGTGATTTTTGCACAATAATGAAATCAAAATCCCTTAAAGATGCATTTCTCTTTTAAACTTTTTACTGGTGCATATTAATTATACAGGATAGCAGGTTTCATTGTGACATATTCATACATGTACATAAGTTAATTTTGTTAAATTTTCTCCCTAGTACTTCCCCTGGCCCTCCCCTCCTCCCTCCAGCTAAATTCCTTCCTGTACCCCTGATGGTCTCTCTTCTGTTTTCATGAGAATCCTTTTATCCTTTTTTCTATCTAGCTTCCATATGAGAGAAAACATGAGACACTTATCTTTCTGAGTCTCAGAAATTTGTTTAATTACCATGATGCTCTTTAGTTCTATCCATTTTCCTGCAAGTAACATGACTTCATTCTTCTTTATAGTAGAATAAAACTTCATTGTCTCTGTGTGTGTGTGTGTGTGTGTGTGTGTGTGTGATCACTTTTTGTTTATCCATTCATTCCCTCAATGTACACCTAGGCTGATTCTGTAACTTGGTTATTGTGAATTGTGCTGCTCCAAACATGGGAATGTAATTTTCTCTAAAATATTTTCTGTTTAATTCCTTTGAATAGATACCAAGAAGTGATAAAGACAGATTATATGTTAGTCATATTTTTAGTTTTTGGAGGAACCTTTATACTAATAGTGACTATACTAATTTACATTCACACCAATTGTGTGTAAGGGTTCCTTTTCCCTTGCATCCTACCAGTATCTAATAGTATTTGTATTCTTGAGTTTCTCTGAATTTATCCTTATCATTAGGCAATGTATGTCTGTAAATATTTTTGCCATAAAAGAATTCCCAGGGATGGGGATGTGGCTCAAGCGGTGGCGTGCTCGCCTGGCATGTGCGGGGTGCGGGGTTCGATCCTCAGCACCACATAAGAAAATGAAGTGAAATAAAGATGTTGTGTCCACCAAAAACTAAAAAATAAATATTAAAAATTCTCTCTGTTCCTCTCTCTCTCTCTCAAAAAAAAAAAAGAAAAAAGAATTCCCAAAGAAAAACAAACATACACAAATGCAAGCAAGGACTGCAAAATCCTGTGACTTTCTATCCTTAAAACAATCTCCAGGCCTTTGAGGCTATACTAGGAAGAACCCTACTGCTATGTTTCAAATACGATTATGGAGGATAACAGACAAGAAAGAGCCTCCCAGAGGGCACAGACATATACCACAGGGGAAACTAAGAAAAAAAAAACAAACATAAAACTCCCACAAAATAACAACAGCAACAACAAAAAAACTCATAGAAAACACAAGCAGAGGAATTTCCAATCAACTTACTGCATTGCTATTGTTAAACTTTGGATTTACAAAAAATAGAGCATTAAAATTATACATAGTATACATATGTGTGTGCATGTATGTGTGAGTGTGTGTGTGTGTGTGTATACAGGTGAAATTCTTTTGGGTACGTAACAAGCTTCTGTTTATTACATTCCATATTTCTACACACTTCCCTTCCTTTCTTCCTTCTTCTTCTTCTCCTTCCTTTACTCCACTGATCTATACTGATGTATCTTATATCTTTATGATATCTAATTTCCTTTCCTGCCATCTTCTTTCCCTTATGTTGCTGGAGCTTCCACATGAGAGAAAACATTCAGCTCTTGTGTTCTGGCTTATTTTATTTAGCATGTTTGTCTGTATTTCCATCCATTTACCAGCAAATGCCATTATTTCATTCTTCTTATGTTCTTATGGCTAAGTAGAACTATATATATATAAAACTATATATATATATATATATATAAAACTATATATATATATAAAACTATATATATATAAAACTATATATATATATAAAACTATATATATATAAAACTATATATATATATATATATATATATATATATATATATATATATATAGAGAGAGAGAGAGAGAGAGAGAGAGAGAGAGAGCGCCACAGCCGAAGCGGCCCCAGCAAACTTCCGGTGAGCCTCCCAAACCCCCTATCTTTCTATCTTTGGGGGATGTATACCCCTTCCCAATATATTTTAAAAATGGGAAGGGGTATATATTCCCCAAAGATAAACTTAAAATAACCCTTTTTACTCTAAACTTTTTTAAATTTGGATTCATCAGAGCTTAATGCTGCAGAAAGGCATAGTTGAAAGAGCTCATCAAACTATTAAAATGTAATTATTAAAGCAAAAAGGAGTGAATGTTGAGAGCCACAGCCGAAGGGGCCCCAGCAAATTTCTGGTGAGCCTCCCACCCTCATACATTGCTGGTGGGACTGCAAATTAGTACAAACACTATGGAAAGCAGTGTGGAGATTCCTCAAGAAACTAGGAAAGGAACCACCACATGACCCAGCTATCCCACTCCTTGATTTTTATCCAAGGGAACTAAAATCAGCATATTATAGTGATACAGTCACTTCAATGTTTATAGCAGCACAATCCACAATAGCCAAATTATGTATTCAAACCAGGTGCCCATCATCAGATGAATGGATTAAGGAATTGTTTTATATAAACATGTTTTGTATAAACATGTTTATATATATATATATATATATATATATATATATATATATATATAGAGAGAGAGAGAGAGAGAGAGAGAGAGAGAGAGAGCGCCACAGCCGAATGGGCCCCAGCAAACTTCCAGCTGATTGGCTCACAGTGGCCCCAGCAAACTTCCAGCTGATTGGTTCACCCTGGCCCCAGCAAACTTCCAGCTGCCAGCTGATGGGCTCCTCTGCAGTGTTGCTCATTGGGCTGTTTCCCCATATGGGCCATCAAATGCCGCAGTCTGGCTGGGCACAATTCATGAGCCACTTGTCAAGCAGAAACTAACTTTATTTTTAGAACACACATGCTGCACCACAAGAGCTCTTCAGGAATACCCTCAGAGCCCAACTGCCACCACCGGCTTCCGGGAGCCTTCCATTCCCCAACTCCTCCCGCTCTTGCGGCCGATTGGCTGGGTCATGTGGGTGGAGCCAAAAGAGTCCCCCAATGAGCAGCTCCGTGGTCTGAAAGGGCAAGGAAACAGCCAACTGAGCATCACTGCAGAGGAGCCAATCAGCTGGCAGCTGGAAGTTTGCTGGGGCCGCTGTGAGCCAATCAGCTGGAAGTTTGCTGGGGCCCCTTCGGCTTTGGCTCTCTCTCTCTCTCTCTCTCTCTCTCTCTCTCTCTCTCTATATATATATATATATATATATATATATATATATATATATATATATTTATATATAAACATGTTTATACTAAACATGTTTATATAAAACAATTCCTTAATCCATTCATCTGATGATGAGCACCTGGTTTGAATACATAATTTGGCTATTGTGGATTGTGCTGCTATAAACATTGAAGTGACTCTATCACTATAATATGCTGATTTTAGTTCCTTTGGATAAAAATCAAGGAGTGGGATAGCTGGGTCATGTGGTGGTTCCTTTCCTAGTTTCTTGAGGAATCTCCACACTGCTTTCCATAGTGGTTGTATTAATTTGCAGTCCCACCAGCAATGTATGAGGGTATGTTTTTCCTCACATACTCTACAACATATTATTGTTTGTATTTTTTTAATATCTTTATTTTATTTTTATGTGGTGCTGAGGATCGAACCCAGTGCCTCATTCATGGCAGCCAAACCCTCTACCTCTGAGCCATAACTCCAGCCCCTATTGTTTGTATTTTTGGTAATTGCCATTCTGATTGGGGTGAGGTGAAATCTTAGTGTTGTTTTGATTTGCATTGACCTGATTGCTTGAGATGTTGAATTTTGAAAAATATATATTTGTTGCCCATTTGCATTTCCTCTTTTTAGAAGTTTCTATTTATTTCTTTAGCAATTTATTAATCAGGTTATTTGGGTGGTTTTGGCATTAAGTTTTTTTAGTTCTTTATACATTCTGGATATTAATCCTCTGTTAGAAGAGTGCTGGCAAAGATTTTTTCCCAAATTTGTAGTCTCTCTCTTCACTCTCGTTTCCTTTAATGTGCAGAATATTTTTGGTTTAATGGTATTCCACTTATTGATTATTGGTTTTATTTCTTGAGCTTTATAGGTTTTGTTGAGGAAGTCATTGCCTGTATCTATATGTTGAAATGTTTCCCCCATGTTTTATTCTAACAGATACATGGTTTCTTGTCTGATTTCCAAGTCCTTTGATCAGTTTTTGTTTCAAATATGTGCAAGGTGAGAGATAAGTTTTTAATTCCATTCTTCTATATGTGGATACCCCAATTTCTTCTATATGTGGATATCCCATGTGGATATCCCATTTTCCCAGCATCATCTGTTAAACAGGTTGTGTTTTCTCCAACATATATTTTTGGTACTTTTATCAAGAATCAGATGTAAGTATTTGGATTTGTCTCAGTGTCTTCTGTTCTATTCCATCAGTCTTCATGTCTATTTCAATACCAGTACCGTGCTGTTTTTGCTACTACAGCTGTGTAGTATAATTTGAGATTGCCTATTGTGATGACTCTTGCATTGTTTTTCTTTTTGTTCAGAATTGGTTTGGCTATTCTCTCTTATTCTTCCAAATGAGTTTAAGGACTGATTTTTCTAGTTCTGTGAAGTATTCCATTGGTATTTTGATGGGGATTGCATTGAATGTGTATTTTGCTTTTGGTAGTATGGCCATTTTGATGATATTAATTCTTCCTATCCAAGAACATGAAAGCTCTTTTCATCTTCTGAGGGCTTCTTCAATTTCTTTCTTGAGTGGTCCATAGTTTTCATTGTAGAGTTATTTTCTTTCCTTGGTTAGATTAATTCCTAGATTCTTTTTTTTTTTTTTGAGGTTATTATGAAGGAGATGGTTTTTCCAATTTCTTTCTCAGTTGAATTGCTGTTGGAGTCTAGAAAAGCTATTGATTTATGAGTGTTGATCTTGTATCCTATAATTTTGATGAATTCATTTATCAGTTCTGAAAGTCTTCTTGTGGAATTTTTTTTTTTTATTTTTGGGGGTCTTCAAGATAGTATCATATAACTAGCAAACAGTGATAGTTTGACTTCTTTTTTTGTTTCCAATTTGTACCCCTTTAATTTCCTTCATTTGCTTGGTTCGTTTAGCTAGAATTTTGAGAACTATATTGAACAGAAGTGGTGAGACTGGACATACTTGTCTTGTCCCTGATTTTAAAGGACCAACTTTCAGTTTTTCACCATTTAGTATGATGTTGGTTTGGGGTTTGTTGTACATTGCCTTAATAATATTGAGGTAAGTTCCTTTTATCCCTAGTTTTTCCAGTGTTTTTAACATGAATGGTCATTTTTTTTGTTTTAATTAGATACACATGACAGTACAATGATCTTGACATATCATACATTTTGTTTTATCAAATGCCTTTTGATAAAAGAATTTTGCATCTATGTTCGTCAGAGATCTTGGACTGTAGTTTTCTTTCCTAGATGTGTCTTTGGTTTTGATATCAGGGTTATACTAGCTTCATAGAATGTATTTGAGAATGTTCCCTCCCTTTTAATTTCATGGAATAATTTGTGGAATACTGGCATTAGTTTCTCTTTAAAGTTCTGGTAAAACTCTGCTGAGAATCCATCTGGTCCTGGGCTTTTCTTTGTTGAAATGCTTTTGATTGGTGTTTCAATTTCATTGCTTGATATTGGCCTGTTTAGGTTTTCTATATCTTCCTGATTCAATTTGAGCAGGTCATAGATTTGTCAATGTCTTCTAGATTTTGCAGTTTATTGGAGTATAAATTTTTGAAGTAGTTTCTAATGATCCTGTGGATTTCAGAAGTGCCTGTGAAGATATCTCCTTTATCATCTCTAATTTTGTTGATTTGGGTCTTCTTTCTCTTTTCTTTTGATTAGTTTGGCTAATGGTTTATCAATCTTATTTATTTTTCAAAGAACCAACTCTTTGATGCACCAATCCCATGTAACTTTTTATTCTCAATTTCATTAATTTTGTCTCCTATCTTTATTATTTTCTGTCTTCTACTTATTTTGGAATTGGTGTATTGTTCTTTTTCTAAGGCCTTTGAGTGGAGTATAAGTGTTTTTTGAGATCTCTCTTTTTTAAATTTGTTTTAATTAGTTATACATGACAATAGAATGCATTTATGTGCTTTGATATATCATACATAGATGGGGTGTAATGTCTCATTTTTCTGAGTGTACATGTTGCAGAATCATATTGGGCATGCAGTCACATATATACATATAGTAATAATTTCTGTTTCATTCTACTATCTTTCCTATCCCCACATCCTCCCCGCTCGCCTCCCATCACTTCCCACTACTTAATCTAAGGTAATGCTGTTCTTCCCTAGTGCCCGCTGCCTTACTGTGAATTAGCATTCACATATTAGTAAAAACATTTGACCTTTGTTTTTATGGGATTTGCTTATTTCACTTAGCTTGATATTCTCCAACTCCAAACATTTACTGGCAAATTCCATAATTTTACTCTTCGTTAAAGCTGAGGAATATTCCATTGAGTGTATATACCACATTTTCTTTAGCCATTCATCTATTGATTGACACCTAGGTTGGTTCCATAGTCTAGCTATTGTGAATTGAGTTGCTATAAACATTGTTGTGGCTTTGTCACTATAGTATGCTAATTTTAAGTCCTTTCGGTATAAACCAAGGAGTGGGATAGCTGGGTCAAATGGTGGCTCCATTCCCAATTTTCTGAGGAATCTCCATAATACTTTCCATAGTAGTTGCACCAATTTGCAGTCCCACAAGCAATGTGTGAGTATGCCTTTTTCACTGCATCCTCAGCAACAGTTATTGTTTCCTGTATTCTTGATGATTGTCAATCTGACTGGAGTGAGATGAAGTCTTAGAGTAGTTTTGATTTGCATTTCTCTAAATGCTAGAGATGTTGAACATTCTCTTTATTTTTAATATATGCACTCAATTCAATAAATTTTCCCTTAGTGTTGTTTTCATATTATCCCAGAGATTTTTAAAATGTTATATCTTTATTTTCATTTGTTCCTAAGAATTTGATTTCTTCCCTCATTTCTACTTGGATCCACTATTCATTTTAAATGGTATTGTTAATCTTTGTGTGTTTGTATGGTTTCTATTTTTCTTGCTGTTGATTTCTAGTTTCATTCTATTATGGTCTGAAATGATGCACATCTTACACTTATGTTTTTGTATTTGTTTAGACTTACATTGTTGCCTAGAATATTTTGGAGAAGATTCCATGAGCTGTTTTGTGGTGAAATATTCTGTAGTTGTCATTAGGTCCATTGGATTTATAGTATTATTTAGGTTGGGTTATATCTTTATTGATTTTATGCTTTTTTGACCTGTCTATTGATGATAAGGGTGTGTTGAAATCTCCCAGTATTATTGTATTGGGGTGTATCTGGTACTTAATGTCACAGGGTATTTTTTATGTAAATACATTGACTTTTTGGGACATATATTTTAACTATTGCTATTTCTTCCTGTTGGATTGTTTCCTTTTCCATATGTAATGGTCCTTATTGTCTCTTCTAGTTTTTGCTTGAAATCAGCTTTGTCAGATATGAGAATGACAACACCAGCCTATTTTCAGAGTGTGTTTGCATCAATTTTTTCCAACCATTTATCTTCAGTCTGTGAGTGTCCTTACTGATGAGATTATTCTCTTGCAAACAGTATATGGTTGGATCTTGTTTTTTAAATCCATTCTGCTTATCTGTGTCTTTTAATTAAGGCATTGAGACCATTTATATTATATTCAGAGTTATTATGGATATGTGCTTGTGGCTTGCTGCCTTTTTTTTTTTTTCGCTGTATTTAATTCTACCTTGGTTTTTATTTAGATAATCCTGTGGATTTTAGAAGTGCCTGTGGAGATATCTCCTTTATCATCTCTATTTTTTTGGTTTTTTGTTCAGGGATTTTGTCTCCACAATGCTATGAGTTGAAGTAATGTTTAGGCTCATTTAATTCCCCATCAAATACATTGCTTGTGGGACCGCAAATTGGTGCAACTACTATGGAAAGCAGTATGGAGATTCCTCAGAAAATTGGGGATGGAGCCACCATTTGACCCAGCTGTCTCACTCCTTGGTTTATACCGAAAGGACTTAAAATTAGCATACTATAATGACACAGCCACATCAATGTTTATAGCAGCTCAATTCACAATAGCTCAATTCACAATAGTCTTCTATTGATCATCATTTATTTGGGAGTTTGGGGTTTTGTTTCTGGGACCAACTGTGTGCAATTTATCTTTAAATATTCTTTTTAGTGCTGGTTTGGTTGTCATGTATTCTTTTAGTTTATTCTTGTGAAGGAAGTTTTTTTAATTCCCCATCAAATATGAAAGAGTTTTGCTGGGTACAGCAATCTTGGTTGGCAATTGTCATCTTCTAGAGCCTGAAAAATTTCATTCCATGCCCCCCTTGATTTGGGGGTCTGAGTAGAGAATTATGAAGTGAGCCTAATTTGTTAACCTCTAAATATGGCCTAATGTTTCTCTCTTGTATCTTTTAATATTTTTTCCTATTTTCTATGTTAGGTATTTTTATGTTTTTTAAAGAACTTCTCTTTTGGTTAGGTTTATATTGGCTACTGTATGCCTCCTGTATATGGGTGTCTACCTCTTTTCTAATATGGGGAAATTTTTCTGTGACTATCTCATTAAAAATGTTCTTAATGCCTTTAGCTTGTATCTCCATGTTCTCTTCTATCCCAGTGATTCTTAGGTTTGGTTTCTTGAACTTGTCCTATTCTGATAATGTTCTATTGTGGTTTGTTTTTTTCTTTTATTGTATTGTGTACTCAAATTCATGTATCCTGTCTTTAAGGCCTGAGGAAATGTCTTCAAGAGCTGAAGTTCTTCAAGAGCTTTTGGTGATGCTTTCAAGTTAATTTTAAATTTGATTCATTGTGTCTTTCATTTTCCAGAGTTCTGATTTCTCTGTATTCAGTATTTCTGTTTTATTATTGAAATTGTCTGTCATCTCTGGCATTTGTTTTCTTATTTCATTCCTTAGTTTTTCTTTTAGTTAATTGAACATTTTGATAATCAGTTTTTTTTTTAATAATCATTGTCTGGTATTTCCTTCACTTCCATTTTTGTTATTTCTTTTGTTGGGGGATTTTGAATTGGGAGTGGTTGCCTGTTTCCTCATGTTTTCTGAAGTCCTGCTTTTGCACATCAATGGAGGTGGGATCCCCTTCCTTTTTTATATATGTGTCTTTATGTGTGTATTTCTTTTTATTATAGGATTTCATTTTGGGATATAACCCACCCATGTATTGTGCAGGTAGTGGAATAGGTTTATTGAGAAATAAAAGCTAGTTAAAATAGAACAATGAAAAAACCATAGGACACAGAAAATAGTTTCAAAAGTGGGGGCAGGAGGGGCAAGCCGATCAGACGGATTGAGCTTCTAGACTCTGCTGGAGCCTGTGCCTGCTTTATTTATATTAGAAAACATCAAAGGCCTTCCATAGAATGCTCTTCTCCAAAGAAGGTTAAAGGTGGGCTGTCCAGTTCCCAATGGGTTATGCCCATCTCCAGAGCTACTATGGAGGATCTTCCTGGCAGAGCAGAGATAAAGGTCAAGTGCATTGGGCAATCTATTGCTGTAGGAGAACCACACATAGTATGCAATGCCAAACCTGAATCTCCCTGGCTTCCATACCAAGAGAAGATCTTCCTGTAATTCACCGATGGCTTCCCACAGATATATGAGTAGACATCTAGGTGGGGCACCTAATATTACCCTCTGATTTTTCCTTCTTGGGGCCTGGTTTTTTGTTCTGGGATTTTGTCTCCTCAATTATATGAGTTGAAATAATGTTTAGGCTCAAGCAGGGTTGGATCAATTATAGGGAAAAGTTCCCTGTTGCTTGGCTCAAGGATTTTCCTCTGGAAACTTGAAGTGTCTCAATGACTTTCTAGCCCCTCTTAGTGGGAATGGGAGCCAAGCATATCCCTAATGACAGTGACAGAAGTATGAATTTTAAGATGATTATCTGGTGTCTTCTTTGAGATTCGTAGCCCCAATTGTCACCTACAATTTCTTAGAACCTATCTGCAAAATGAATACACACACACACATGCACATACACATACACATTTATGCACACAGAATTGCACATAATGGGAAAAAGTGAAAAAATAATACTATATGATGAAGTAATATTTGGGGAAAATTTTAAATTAAAAATTTAAAAAGAAATTTAAAAAAATTAAAATGGGGGTATGATGGGACAAAAGAAGAACAGAAAAAGAAAAATGAAAAAGGGAAAAAAGAATAAAAAAACAAAAAATATTTTTGAGTAAGAACTTCTTTCTGCTGGGGTGGTCAAATATGCTGCCAGAGATAGATGCTCACTTTTGATATTTCCTTTTAGCTTTGTAGCCCTTGGGTCAAGGGTTGGAGATTGTGTAGACTAACAACTTTGTGTTCCTCATTCAGCAGCCAACTTTTGTGGCTAGGTGTCACAACTGGTCATAGTAGATCTGTCTCTAGTTGCCCAGTATATGGTGGGCTACCACTACTTGGTTTCTGAAAAATTGTATCTTTCTGTGGCTGGGCATGGTGCTGAGCTCTAAGTTGAAGATTCGACTAATTGGGGTTTACATTTGACTCATCTTTGGCACTCTGTGGGTGGTTAAGGATAATCCTCTACCCCATTGCAGTTGCGGGTGGAGGGTTTGCCAGTCTGTCCTCTCCGGATAGCTAGGGTCTCTGGTAAAATCTGCTTTTTGGGTTTAGGGATAAAAATCCCCACTAGTTTGAGCTTCATGACTATGAGTATGAAGTAATGGTGTTTGCCTTGGAGTACGGATGTTCCTTTGTGACCCTTGTAGTGCCCGCAGGAATGTAGGTAGGCTTTGTCTCTTAGGGTCTTGAGGCTGAATGGTCCAGGTCAAGAAAACAATTATGCCTATTTCAGTCTCTTTGGTTCAAGGGCTTTCTGGGGAATTTTAAAAACTATTTTATTATTTTAACCAGCTGCAAGGGATCCTCTTCTTCTTTCTAGTGTATGTTGGTAGTTGCCTCAGACAAGTGCAGCAGCAGCTGATTTTCACTGGGGGGTGTGGGGGGTGGGGGGTGAACACACTGCTCAGAATGCTCAGATAGCTCTACCCTGAGGTCTGGGGTGGGGGCAGGATGATCAGAGTGCCAGCCCCCTTTCCTCTAAGGAATTCTGAGGTGGGTGCATAGTCACTGATGATGGAGGGACAGGGATGCCTGGGATATGGAGAACTTAAGAGGATTTCTCCAGCTCAACCATAGAGTACAGCTGCGGTGCCCTTTTCCCAGATAGTCCAGTGGCTGGTTTCATTGCCTGGGAGTGTTTTCTGGTGGAGAGGGAAGCCAGTCCTCCCTTTGTTTTCAAAGCCCCATACCCCATTAACTCTGAGTCCATTAAAGTCATCCTACCTCTATAAACCACACATTCCTCTAAATCAATCCTCCTCCTCCTTCAACTCTCCCTCCACCTCCCTCCCATCACTCCTTCTCCTCCTCCTCATCCTCCTCTGCCTCCTCCTCCTCCTCCTCCTTCATCTGCTGATCACACATTCTCTTTTATCTGTCTGTGCTACCATCCCCTCAGGATTGCTACTGGCAGCCATGTTGGCAGGCCCATACCAGCACATCTTTGAATTATTATTTCTTAGGTTCATGTCTGTCTCTAAAAAACTTTTACAGTTTAGAATTAAATTTCAGTGTATTCACTTAATTCCCACCCTTGCACAGAAGTCATCTTCCCATCTTCCCCCTTTGTAGGTCTGATGAGGTGCTGCCCAATAATGTGTGCACCCTCTACTCTGCCATCTCCCCCTGCCATGAAATTTTTGCAGTTTGACAATGGATAAGAAACAGAGGCTTCTGTGTACATTTCCTGTTTGCCCACCCCCACTTTTTTTGAGTAAAAGCATCATCTTGGTTGTTCTATTAATACTCCATCATTTAATATTAAATAATCATAAGTCAGATGAAATACCTTGAAAACTAGTACCTTATGTGAATCTGACAGAGATGACAACCCATCATCCATGGTGCTCATATTTTAAGATGTAGTATGTTTCCTTGGGATAAATACATATTATTCTACATGGGAAGAATATATTCATGTATATTTGGGTTGTAAGACCTCTATTTGTTCCATAAA
The DNA here is from genome assembly GCF_021218885.2 of Marmota monax. Taxonomy (NCBI): domain Eukaryota; kingdom Metazoa; phylum Chordata; class Mammalia; order Rodentia; family Sciuridae; genus Marmota; species Marmota monax. The sequence goes on from NW_026694772.1 coordinate 5,320,840, forward strand.
TCTACCCATTCTCAATTTTTATTTATAGACCCTCTTGTGTTTATTAAACTACTTGACTTCCCAGAAGAGATTACAGTTCTAAGCTTGTTTTTCAGCTATGTGTATGTATGTAAGCAAGTTCTAGTCAATGTGATATAGATGGAAATGGTTCATTCCAATTAGGACAGGATCATGCCCAGTTCTAATTAGACTTGGGGAGCTGTATGTTCTTAACCCAAATTCTTTCTCTTTGATGGAATGTAGCTGTGATGAATATGTTAATTAATCTATCTCAAAGTTTGTGAAATATTGGTTGTCATGGGATGGAAAGATAAAGGAAACATAGTTTCACAGAGATTCCTATTATCCTTGGAGACTTTATTTCAAATGTACTTTTTGATAAGACAGAAAAGTAACCTCTATCTTTAGAATTATTGAGTTTCATTACAAATGTCCTCTTATTTATTCCCCTCTGGAGCACTTAATTCTTTCTGCATGATCATATTTCCGTTTGGAATCATTTTCTTTCTGCCTGATGAACTTCACCTAGTACTTAGTACATGTTTCCTGACTCCTAACCCCATAAAATAGATTGTCTTTCAGAATTATTTTGTTTTTTACTTCTATTATGGAAAAAAGTTTTGTAGATTATACAATTTACATTTAGCTATTATCTTCCTACAGAATTACAAATAGCTCACTTAATTTTCTTCCCACTATCATTTTTATTTGTTACAAAAGTAAGCTGTCAGTCTTATGGATATTTCTCTAAAAGTAACTTTTCAGTATTTTCCTTTAAAATACATGATAATGAATAGGTGTTGTTTTCTTTGCATTTTTTTAAATTTTGGATTTATAAGTATTTTGGAATCTGTAATGTCTTATCTTTAGTCAGTTTGGGAAATTTTCTGCCAATAACTCTTGAATATATTACATTTCTACTGCAATTACATATTTATAATGGAATTATAGAACCCCGTATGTGTGCATATATGTATAAATAAATATATATGATCAGATATACAGAGATCTTTTATCTATTTATATGCATTATAATTTTTAAATTTGGATTTCCTTTTTCTCTTCACTTGGTTAAGTCTTTATATTTTCTACTGATTTCTTATTTAACTAATGCCTTCCTGTGCTATGTCAAATATGATCTCAATTTCACCCATTTTATAATAATTTCAATTGTTTTTTATTGTATAATTTTCTATTAATTCCATTTTATAGGCACCAGTGATCTGGCATAATTACCCGTCTTTTTATCTTTTTTTGCACATATTAATCCTACTTATTTTAAAGACTGTGTCTGAAAACTGTACAATTTACATTGCCTATTTACCTATTTTATTTTTAAATATTTTATTTTTTAAATTCTTTGGTCATGTCTCTTGAATGTCTTGTAATTATTTTTTTAAATAATACACTTTTTATTTTAGAGAAGTTTTAGATTTGTCAAAAAACTGAGCAGAAAACATAGAGTTCCCATATACTCTTCTTTCTCCAACAGGTTTCCTTATTATTAGCATCTTGTATTAATGTGATACATTGTTTACAATTACTAAAGTAGTGTTGATAATATCATTGTTAAAGTCTGTAATTTATGTGAGGATTTACTTTTTGTGTTATATAATTCAGTGGGTTTTGACAAATGCATATGTCAAATATGTCCACTATTAAAATTTAATAATACTTTTATGCTCCTAAAAATCCTTTCCATGTTCTCTACCTAATCATTGCTCTGTTTCTTCCCTAGAATCTCTAGCAAACACTCATATTTTTATTGTCTCTATAGCTTTGTTTATCCAGAATGTCATACAGTTTGTGTCACACAGTAGACATCTTTTCTGAATGGCCTGTATCACTTTATAATGTAAATTTAAGGTAACCCAATGTCATGTCTCTTCATGGCTTGATAACCCATTTCTTTTTTTTAAATATATTTTTTTAGTTGTGGATGGACACAATAACTTTATTTAATTAATTTATTTATTTTGATGTGGTGCTGAGAATTGAACCCAGTGCCTCATACTTGTGAGGCAAGGGCTCTGCCACAATTCCAGCCTGATAACTCATTTCTTTTCATTGGTGAATAATATTCCACCAAACAATCAGATGCTGAGCATAATGTATGAAAAACTGGAGAATCTTTAAATGATGTTATCTTTCTACAAAAATGGGTTACTTTTTTGTAAGGTAGATGTGGGCATATTACTAGGATCCAATGGGTCTGAGTTGAACTTTAACTTTGGTCTTTACTGCAAAGAGTGGAAAATGTCTAATGACCATAATATATTCTGTTAGAAAATAATTCACCTAGTCTTGATTGTCAAATTAGTGGTCAATTTCATGTAATTATTTATACTTTTTTCATGTTTACACTTACTTTAAACTCTCCAGTACAATTGATATGTTTTCTTTCATTCATATATAAATATATGTGTGTATTATATATATGTATATATATAACAATATAAATTTTCAAAATTATTTAAACCAATTGCTGTGAAAGACATTGAAAACTGTATTAGAAATATATTACTTAAAAGAAGATTAGGCAAAATAGAATGGAGACTAACAGAGCAGATGAAGGCAATTGACAGTGATGGAGTAAAGGAGGGCATGAGGAAGTACCAGGGAATGCAATCTAGCAAATTATGCTGTGATTATGTACAAATGAGAGGAGTTTTTAAAGAAGGCAGCATGGAGAAGGTTGCTTTCCTGGCTGCTCTGTGGCATTGAACCAAGAAAGCAAATAGGCAGCTTCTTAGCAAGGTGGATAAACAACAAAAAATAGGGGGGCTTTACTAGAATTTAATACTGGACATTCAAAACAGATAGGGGACTCAGGAAATTGGCTATAATAAAATAAGGAAGAAATCCCCAGTGACCCAGCTGCTGCTGTGGCTGGGCGGAACAGCCACAGTGGTCCCTCTACAAGCAAGATGGAGTGATAAGGGAATTAAAGAACCTGCATTTTTAGGAAGCATGAGGTGTGTCTGGGTATGGAGAGTATAGAAATCAAAGACTCTGCCTGACTAAACTGAAATATGTGCTGCATAATATTGTCAATGAAAGAAGCCCCATTTCACCCAGCTGCATGTGAAGGACAGAGAAGGAATCATTTTACAGCCAGGGAACATGCGCTAGTAGCTGGAGGAGCTGATTCCTGGCAAACCTGAGGTTGGCCTGAAATATATGCCTGGCACTCACACTGCACAGAGTGTGCCTAAGTGACTAGGAAAAAGTCAAACATGGAGGTTTACACAGGGGACTACTGGTTGCAGAAACCCACCTGGCTCTCTCCTTTTCTCTCCTATATGGCTGCTTGCAGGACTCACTAGGAGAGACCCAACTGGCTGGGAATTCAAAAGGGCAGGAGTGGGAGAGACCAGGGATGTGGGATCTGTAGGTGACATAGTGAACTAAGAATTGGCTCCTCTAGCACATGAGAGGAACCCAGGGAAGATCACTGGGATGCAGTCTTCCAGTAGGGACTGGCAATTGCTGGGCCCTGGAAGGTGCTCTGATTTAAAATCTTTAGAAAAACTATCATTCAGAAAAGAGCATGGAGACTACCTAGGCCTAAAATCCCACCTCTAGGAGATTTACCTATGGAATTACCTCTCTCACTCTACAAACTCCACCCTGAGGGTGGAGCCAACATCAGAGTCTGGATGACCCCACCTAACACTGCTGAGAAGGGGAGCTGAGAAACTTTTGAACTTTAGTGGAAACAATCCTTTAACAATATTTTAACTTTTTTTTTTAGCTTTTTGCTTTTCTCTGTTTAATTATGACTTCAATGGTACATGGATTTTGATACATATTCATATTTGGGTTTTTTTCCATTTCTAGCATTTTGAAGACAGTTATTTTTCAGAGATCAGTTTTTTGAGGACTAGGATGTTTGATACTATATTTCAGCTTTGTTATGTATTCTTTTATTTTTAATTTTTCAAATTTTTTACTTGACATATATTTTTATCTCACTAATCTCTTTCCCTTGATTCTCTAATTCTTTTTTCTTCTGATAAGAGCCAATCTCTATTGTTCTTTCATTCTTCCTTTAACTTTTTAATTCTATCTTATGTTCTCCTCCCTCGTGATCATCATATCATACATCACTTCTGTTCCCTCTCTTTCCACCACTCAAAATTGTAAGCCCTTCTGGAAACTTACTTTTTTTTATTGTAGGCAAAAACTGATTAAATCGTTTCTGTTTATTGTGACAATTAACATTGTAGGTGTCATATCAGGAAATATTTCTTTCAATGCTCTGTATTGTGCGCATTGGTTGTTATTATTATTGGTCTCTCCCTAAATGGTGAGGTACTGGAAATCTTCAGGAACCCTATAAGTCTACAGGATAGAAACTACTGACTCAGATCCATGCTGCTCAATGGATAGAAACAAAAACAACATGAAAAACAAGGGAACACATGACCCCAAACTAACCAAGATACTTCAGCAACAGAATCCATTCACACCACAGTGGAAGAAATGTCAAAAAACTTTAGAATGTACACATTTAAACTGAACTGCAAAGATAAAAATGGTATAGGACATGAAATCAGACAGAAAATATAGGAAATGAAAGATCACTTCAATAAAGAGACAGAGATTCTGAAAAAAAAAAAGCAGATATCCTCAAAATGAAGGAATCAATGAACCAAATTTAAAATTCAGTGAAAAGCATCACCAACAGACTAGACCACTTGGAAGACTGAGTTTCAGGCAAAGAAGACAAAATATATAATCTGGAAAATAAAGTTGACTGTGGAGAAATGATTTTAGGAGACTATGAATAGAACATCCAAGAAATATGGGATAACCTGAAAAGACCAAATGTAAGATTTATCAGGATAGATGAAGGATCAGAGGTATAAACCAAACAAATACACAATATTTTCCAAGAAATAATATAAAACAAAATTTCAAAAATAAGAATAAATGGAAAATCAAATGAAGGAGGCTTACAGGACCCAAAATATATAAAATTACAACAGACACACAAGAAGAAATATTCTTATGAAAATACCTAACATACAAAATAAGGATAGAAATTTAAAGGCTGCCAGAGAAAAATGACATGTCACATTTAGAGGAAAACCAATCTGGTTTTCTGCTGATCTCAACCTGGACCCTCAATGCTAGAAGTTCTTGGAATAATATATATCAAGCTCTGAAAGTAAATGGATGCCAGCCAAAAATATATTGCAACCAAAATTAAGCTTCAGCATTGATCATGAAATAAAAGCCTTCCATGATAAAAAAAAAGGTTAAAAAGAATTTAAAACTAGAAAGTCTGCATTATTAAGTATTCTCAAAAAAATAGACCAATGGTACAGATGGAGGACACAGAGATTAACCAACAAAATTATAATTCTCTTATATTAAACAAAGGCACCAAAGGCATTCATTGGAGAAAAGATAGGCTCTTCAACAAATGGTGCTGGGAAAACTGGAAATCCATATGCAACAAAATGAATAACTCCTATCTCTCAACATGCACAAAACTCAACTCAAAATGGATCAAGGACTTAGGAATACAACCAGAGACCCTGTGTATAATAGAAGAAAAAGTAGGCCCTAATCTCCAACATGTGGGAATAGGCCCCCAACTTCCTTAATAACACTCCTATGGAGCAAGAATTAAAATCAACAATCAATAAATGGGATGAGCTCAAACTAAAAATTTCTTCTCAGCAAAAGAAACCATCTGTGAGGTGAACAGAGAGCCTACATCATCGGCACAAATATTTACCCCTCACACATCAGATAGAGCACTAATCTCTAGGGTCTATAAAGAACTCAAAAAGCTAAGCACCAAAAAAAAAAAAATAACACAATCAACAAATGGGCCAAGGACCTGAACAGACACTTCTCAGAAAAGGATATACAATCAATCAACAAATATATGAAAAAATGTTCATCATCGCTAGCAATCAGAGAAATGCAAATCAAAACTACTCTAAGATATCATCTCACTCCAGTCAGAATGGCAGCTATTATTAAGACAAACAACAATAAGTGTTGGCAAGGATGTGGGGGGAAAGGAACACTCACACATTGCTGGTAGAACTGCAAATTGGTACAGCCAATATGGAAAGCACTATGGAGATCCCTTGGAAATCTGGGAATGGAACAACCATTTGACCCAGCTATCCCTCTTCTTGGTTAATACCCCCAAAACTTACATACTACAAACATATTACATATTACAAACAGCATACTACAGGGACACAGCCACATCAATGTTTATAGAAGCACAATTCACGATAGCTTAACTGTGGTACCATCCTAGAATCCCTTCAGTGGATGATTGGATTAAAAATGTGGCATATATATACAATGGAATATACTCAGCAATAAAAGAGAATAAAATCATGGCATTTGCAGGCAAATGGATGGAGTTAACCAATCCCCCCCCCAAAAAAAAAAACAAATGCTGAATGTTTTCTCTCATATAAGTAAGATAACCCATAGTGGGTTAGGGGGAGCATGGGAGGAATAGATGAACTCCAGATATGGCAGAGGAGTGGGAGGGAAAGGGAGTTAACATACTTTATATACAACCAGAGGGATTAAAAATTATGCTGTAAAAGCGTAATAAGAACTGTAATGCATTCCACTGTAATTTATTTTTTTAAAAAATAAATTAAAAAGAAATATCCATACTGAATATATATATATATATATATATATATATATATATATATATTTCTTGAAAAAGAAGTAAAAACAAACAAAGGTAGAAAGGATACTAGAAGAATAGTCAATCAAAATAGAAACTGATTCAAATTAAAAAACTAGAAATAAATCAAAATGACAAGGAATAAAAATCATTTCTGAATAATAACATTGAGTGTAAATTGCCTAAACTCCTCTATGAAAAGACACAGTCTGGCAGATTGGATTAAAAAACAAGACCCCAGCTGGGGTTGTGGCCCAGCAGTAGAGCACTTGCCTAGCACACACGGGGCCCTGGGTTCGACCCTCAGCACCACATATAAATAAATAAATAAAAGGTATAAAAATAAAAAAAAAAATAAGACCCAACAATATGTTCTCTACAAGAGACTCACTTCATAGGCAAAATACATTCAAAAATGGCATGTAAATTAATGGGAAAAAAACATATCACTCACATGGATCTCATAAACAAGCAGGGCTTTCCATCCTCATATCAGATAAAGTGGATTTTAAGCCAAAGTTAATCATAAGGACATTTCATACTACTTAAGCCTCATTTCATAATGCTTAAGGTAATTATACATCAACAAGATATAACAATTTTAAATATTTGTGTCCTAAATAATGGAGCACTTATGTACATCCAACAAACCCTTCTCAACTTCAAGAATAAAATAGAAAACAACACAATAATACTGGGTGAATTTAACATAAGTCTCTCACCACTGGGTAGATACTCCAAACAAAAACTAAATAAAGAAGCTATAGAACTAAAAACTACAATTAATAATTTAGACTTAACAGATATATATATAGAATATTTCATCCATCAGTGACTGAATACACTTTTCTCTCAGCAGCAAATGGATCCCACTCTAAAATAGATCATATCATAGGCCATAAAGAAACTCTTAGCAAATACAAGAAATAGAGATAATATCTTGTTTCCTATCAGATCATAATGGAATTAAATCAGAAATCAATGATAAAATAAAAATAGAAGCTACTCTAACACCTGGAAAGTAAATAATACACTATTGAATGACCAATAGTTATTAGAAGAAATCAGGGATGAAATTTAAAAAAAAAATACTTAGAGGGAAATGGGAATAGCAATGCAACATATCAAAATTTCTGGGAAACTATGACAATAGTTCTAAGAGCAAAATTACATTGCAATGAACTCATTCATTAAAAGGCTAGAAAGTCACCAAATGAATAACCTAATATTACATCTCAAAGCCCTAGAAAAATAAAAACAAATAAACATCAAAGCAGTAGAAGACAAAAAAATAATTAACATTAGAGCTGAAATCCATGAAACTGAAACAAAAGAAGATTCAAAAATTGATTTAAAAAAGTTCTTTGAAATAATAAATAAAATTGATAAACCCTTAGCCAAGTTAATGAAGAGAAAGAGAGAAAACCCAAATTACTAAAATCCAAAATACAAAAGTAAATATCATGATGAACACTACTGAAACACAAACAATAATCAGAAAATATTTTGAAAAGTTATACTCAAATAAAATAGAAAATAGAGATAATATCTTGTGTCCTAATTTTCTAGAGACATATGACCTACCCAAACTGAATCAGGAAGACATTGAAAATTTAAACAGATAAATTTCAAGCAATGAAATTGAAGAACTATCAAAAGCATACCAATAAAGAAAAGCCCAGGACCAGATGAATTCTCAACTGAGTTCTACCAGACCTTCAAAGAAGAAGAACTGATACCAATTCTCTTCAAATTATTCCATGAAATAGAAAATGAGGAACTCTTTCAAACTCATTCTATGAAGCTAGTATCACCCTGATGCCAAAGCCAGATAAAGACAGATGAAGGAAAGAAAAATTTGGACCAATAACCCTGATGAACATAAATGCACAATATCTTTAATAAAATACTCACAAATCCCATACAAAAACGTATTAAGAAGATAATGCACCATAATCAAACAGGGTTCATCCAACAATTCGAGGTTATAGAAATCAAATATAGAAATAAAATATAAACATAGAGAAATAAAAAAAATCATCACATCAATACACTTAAACACAAGAATCACATGATTATCTCACTAGATTCATAAAAAGCATTTGATGAAATACAGCATCCATTTATATTCAAAACACTAGAAAAAGTAGGGATAGTAGACATATACCTCAAAATTATAAAAGCTATGCATTCTACACCCAAGGCCAACATCATTCTAAATGGAGAATAATTGAAAGCATTCACTGTAAAAACTGGAACAAAATAGGAATACCCTCTTTCACTATTTCTATTCAACACAGTTCTTCAAACTCTAGCCAAGGCAATTAGGCAAAAGAAGTAAAATAAAGAGATATGAATAGAAAAAGAAGAACTCAAACTATTCCTATTTGCCAATAACAAGATTATATATTTAGAAGATCAAAAAATCTCCATGAGAAAATTTCAAAAACTCATAAATGACTTCAGCAAAATAGCAGGATATAAAATTAACACCAACAAATCAATTGTGTTCATATACATCTGTTATGAATCAACTGAAAGAGAAAGTGAAAAACCATCCCATTCACAACTCAAAGAAAGAAAGTATTTGAGAATCATTCTAACAAAGAAGTGAAAGACCTCTACAATTAAAGCTACAGAACAAAAAGAAATTTAAGAAGACTTTAGAAGAAGGAAGTATTTCATATGTTCTTTGATAGGCAGAATTAATATTGTCATAATAGTCATATTACCAAAAGTGTTATACAGATTTAATGCAATTCCTATTAAAATTCTAATTACATTCTTCATAGACATAGAAAAGGCATTCATGAAAGTAATTTGAAAAAATAAGAGGACCAGAATAGCCAAGATAATCCTTAGTGAGAAAAATGAACCAGGAGGCATCAAAATACCAGAACTTAAATTATACTAGACAGCCATAGTAACAAAAACATCATGGTATTCACACCAAAACAGACATGAAGACCAATGGTACAGAATAGAAGACACAGAAACAAACCAAAATAAATACAGTTATCTCATACTAGATAAAGGTGCCAAAAACATACATTGGAGAAAAGATAGCCTCTTCAACAAGTGGTGCTGGGAAAACTGGAAATCCATATGTAGCAAAATGAAACTAAACCACTATATCTCATCCTGCACAAAACTCAAAATGGATCAAAGACCTAGGCATTAGGGTTCCGGTGCCTATTAGAAGGAAAAATAGGCCCAAATCTCCATCATGTCAGATTCTGAACCAAATTCCTTAACAAGACTCCTAAAGTACCAAAAGTCAAGAATCAATAAATAGGATGGTATCCAACTAAAACCTTCTTCCAAACAAAGGAAACAATCAAGAACATGAAGAGAGAACCTACAGAGTGGGAGAAAATCTTTGCCATCTGCATCTTAGATAAAGCATTAAACTCCAGGATTTATGAAGAACTCAAATACTTAATACCCAAAACAAATAACCCAATCAATAAATATGCAAAGGAACTGAACAGACATTTCTCTAAGAAAGAAATGCAATTGGTCAACAAACATATGAAAAAAACTTCAACATCTCTGGCAATTAGAGAAATACATATTAAAACTACAATGAGATTCCATCTCACCTCATTCACAATTATAATTATTAAGAATACAAGTAACAATACATGTTGGTGAGAATATGGGGGGAAATGTTGACTCATGCATTATTGGAGGGACTGCAAATTGTGCAACCAGTCTGTAAAGCAGTATGGAGATTCCTCAGAAAACTTGGAACAGAACCATCAATTGACCTTGTTATCTCACTCCTTGGTATACACCCAAAGCACTTAAAATCATCATACTATAGTGACACAGCCACATCAATGTTTATAGCAATTCATTTCACAATAGTTAAGCTATGAAACTGAAATAAGTGCCTTTCAACAAATGAATGGATAAAGAAAGTATAGTATATATACACAATGGAATATTATCCAGCCATAAATAAGAATAAAATTCTGGCATTTGCCAGTAAATGGATGAAATGGGAGACTATCATGCTAAGTGAACTAAGCCAATCCCAAAAAAACAAAAGCTGAATATTCTGTCTAATATGTGTATGCTAACACACAATAATGGGGGTGGGGAGAATAGAAGTTCATTGGATTAAACAAAGAGGAATTAAGGGTAGGGAGGGGTAATAGGACTAGGAACAACAGGAGAATGAATTGGACATAACTTTCCTTTGTTCATATATGAATACACGACCAATGTAAATCCACATCATGTACAGCCACATGAATGAAAGATTATGCTCTATGTATGTATAATATGTCAAAATACATTCTACTGTCATATAACTAAAAAATCAAAAATTAAAAAAAAATATATAGCACAATGAATCTCACTTTTATATATAATAATGCACTGATTAAAATAATAACTATAAGAAGAATAGAAGAGAGATCAGTAAAGTAGAATAACTAGATTAGGAGAGGGATGATGGAAGGGAAAGGGGAATAAAATTTTTCAAATTATGCTTTGTACTTATTCAAATATGGCATAATGAATCCAACTATCATGAATTATTATAATGCACCAGTAAAATAGCATAAATTAGAAGATTAGACACCAGTTTACCATTGATAATTTCTCATTTAAAAAATTAAGAATAAGCTGGGTACATTGGCACATGCCTATAATTCCTGCTACTAGGTAGGCTTTAGCATGAGGACCACAAATTTGAGACCAGCCTAGACTACTTAGCAAGACCTATCTCTCTACTTCTTTGTTATTTTTTTGTTTGTTTTAGGACCAGGTTTTGAACTCAGGGGTGCTTACTCAGTGAGCCATATCACAAGTTCTTTTTATTTTTAGACAGAGGCTCCCTAAATTGCTTGCTAAATTACTGAAGCTCATTTCAAACTTGCAATCCTCCTTCCTCAGCCTCTGGAATTGCTGGGATTACATTAGTGTGTGACCACGTCCAGCACAAGACCCTCTCTCAAAGCAAAATATAAGAATGGCTGATGATGTTGCTTAGTGGTAACATGCTCCTAGGTTCAAATCCCAGCACTGGAAAAAAAATCAAGAATATGTACTTTGGCATAGAATGAATTAGCTGGTAAGATTTTTTAAAAAAAGAACCAATGTTTCAACTATAATGTGCCAATAAAAAATGTGAAATAAGTAAATAAATATCCCCCATGAAGAAAAGCAGCAAAGTTGAAAAACAATATTTGTACAAGTTTAGTTTAATTTAGTATAATGAAATTGAAATTTTAAAAGGGTGATGAGGATGAGTGGAGGAGAGATATAAGGACCTTAGAAAATGTATACCAAACATGGTTAGGAAGAGTAATTCCTATGTTCTTCAGCATATTAGGGAGAATACAGTTCACAAAAACTTATTATATATTTTGTAATGAAATAAAAACGAGGAGTTTGAAGATCCCCAACAAAAAGATGATAAATGTTTAAGGAGATATAAATGATAATTACACTGATTTGCTCATTAAACATTACATACTTGTTTTAATTTAGCAAACTGTACTGTATAAATACATAAAATTATTTTATGCCAAATAAAATATTTATTGACAAATTGGTCAATGATTAAATCATACAAAATTCTTATACACATACAACACAAACACAAATATGCATAGAGTCACACTTTGGAACTAAAATTCCAGATAATTTTTAAAAAATACATTCATATATATTTGAAAACTACATAAAATATTAATTGAGAAAATTATTTTAATGACTCAAGACAAAATGGTAGTTAATAATCTGTCATAGATACAGGATAAATTAGAAAGATGGTAAATATACCTTTTTGGAAAAACATTGGAATTCCTGGTAGTTTTTTGGGGCAGGTTTATGAAGTTAAAAGAATATAATTTATAGGCTATTCAAGCTATGCCAGAACATTGAAAAATCTCACAAACTCTTTATTAAGAGGTAATGGTGATCACTTGACTAATATATTACCTAAACACACACACACACACACACACACACACACCACAGAGACCAATATTATGTACTCGAAAATCCCAAATAAAACATTAGTAAATTAAACAGCACATGAATACATCACTACAAATAGAGTTTGATTAATGGACATAAAGATGATTTAACATATAAAATCCATTAAATTTATTTAATAAATAATTAAGAAAATAACATGATCAAAAATTGATCAAATTTCATATGCATCTAAGTGTAGACAGAAGATTTATTAATTTGATGAATATAACTTAACAAAAACTTAAAAACAAATACAAAAATAGGGAAACATTAGAATATCACTATTTAAATTAGACAAACACAAGATGCTCAAAATTTGTTTGAAAAAAGTAAAACAGTAACAATTATATAAAAAGCAACTGAAGGAACAAGACTTTATTATAGAGAGACCCTATGATCTTCAAAGGTAAGGCTCAGCCTTGTTAAAGCATTACTTAGCTCCAAACTTATCGAAAAAATCAATAAAGAACATTGAAAAAGAACAGCTTGAAAATGAGAGCAAATTTCTTTACCAGATATCAAAAATTTCATTCAATCTTTCATTCATCTATTCATTCAACAGATACTATTTCATGTGTACATTCTGTCAGACATTGTATGTAATAAAAATTCAGACCTAAGCAGAATTATAATCTGTGCCCTTATGGAGCATAATCACAATCTAATCTGGGTGCACACTCATGAACAATTATAAAAATAAATCATAGTAAGGTGCGACTTTGCTGAAGTAGTTGCTGTCATGGGAGTTTGCATGTGTGTGTGGCACAGCTTTATTGAGATATAATTCATATGCTACATAATATTATAATGATTTTTTAAAAATCTTTGTATGTGAGCTTCCAAGAGGAAGTATTTTTTAGATAAATGCAATATCTTTATTTTATTTATTTTATGTGGTGCTGAGGATTGAACCCAGTGCCTCAAACTTGGAAGGCAAGTGCTCCATCACTGAGCCACAACCCCAGCCCAAAAAGGAAGTATTAATGGGGTTAAAATGCAATGTTGATTTTAGATAGTGGTATTATCAGCACACAGATGGAAAATTTAATCAATGAAATAGGGACCATTTCACATTGATAGGAAGAGCATATGTGGTTTCGGACCACTTGGCTTTTTACTAGGATAATTAGGTTGTTTGTTTCATATAACTTACTTTATAAATTAAATACTTTGTAGATTAATGACATAAATATGAAGACAAAATTTTTAAATTACTAAAAAATATAGAGGTTTTGATTTCTATTTGAGAAATGAATTCTTAAATTAGGGAAAAAATGATTCAGAAACCATAAAATAATTTTGAGAGATTCGACTACTTTAATTTGAACAAATCTTTTGTACTAAAAGTACCATGAACAAAAATAAACTACAAAATGGCAGAAGTATTTGTACATCTTGTGAAAAGGTACTTATCAAAACAATTTATCACTATTTGTAATAGCAAAAATAGGGGGGGAAGTTGGACTTTTTTCATATACCTTTTATTAATTCAGAAAAAAACAATTTAAGTTTATAGTACTAAACTAAACCTTTTTCCAGTTAAGATATGCACAGGTGCCTTGTATTTTTAAGAAAATGATTTTATTAGTGCATTATACTTATAAATAATATTGGGGTTCATTTTTACTTAATCATACATGCATGGAATATAATTTGCTCCATTTCAGTCCCCAGTACTTCCTTTTTACCTCCACTCCTCCCTCCTTCCAAAATTCAAGACTATGCACTAGTGAAGAAGAATAGACTTTGAAATTTATCATATCAAGTGATTTTTAAAAATGAGGAACTGTATGTATAGTTTGCATAGGTGTGTAGGAAGTAGGTAGGTAGATATACACATATAGATAAATGCATTCATACATACATACGTAAGTGGAGAAAGACTATACTAATCATAAACATATATACATAAGTGATACAGGATAGTTTTGCACATAAAATTATCTAGATAAATCAAAGGAGTATAAATGGAATCATTAATGGAATTTTATCATCTAAACTGTGCAGTGAATCATATAATAATGATTCAAAAGGTGAATGTAAACAGCCACCTTTTAAAATTCAGATAATTGCCTCTAATCACTATTTTGTCACTTAGGGATTTCTAAGAGTGAAAGAGCTACCTGCTTGGTTCTACATTCTGCTTAAAGTTGATACTCTTAATTTAGTGATTCAGAAGCTCATGGTCTTGGTGGCATTCCAGTTAATCTGTCTCATGGGCACTGACTCAGCTGTTGAAATAACTGTGGTATTTAAGTTGATAATGATGTGACCTTCAATATCAGGTGTTTCCCATGAAGAGTTTCCATTTATGGAGTTCACTTTTTCGCTGAACTGAAGACAGTCAAATCTATTTTAAAGCCCCCAAATTTATTTTATTAATCAATGATGTAAATATGCTCTGAGATGTTGAGTATTTTTATTAATATAAAATTTGTTGATGTAGTAGACTGAAAAATGACTTCCAAAGATATATGGTCCTCATCTATAGAAACTGTAAATATGAAAAAAAGAGTCTTCACATATGTGATAAAATTAAGGATTCTGGGGCTGGGTTTATAGCTCAGTGGTAGAGTGCTTGCCTCACACATGTGAGGCACTGGGTTCAGTCCTCAGCAGCACATAAAAATAAATACACAAAATAAAGATATTGTCTCCATCTTAAAAAAAATTATAGATTCTGAGATGGGGAGGTTATCCTGTTGTTATGGTTTGGATGTGAGGTGTCCCTCAAAAGCTCATGTGTGAGACAATTCAAGAATGTTTAGAGGAGAAATGATTGGATTATGAAGACTTTAACCCAGTAAGTAAATTAATTCCCCTAACAGGATTAAATGAGTGGTAACTGGAGGCATTTGTGGGGTGGCTACAAGAGGTGGGCATTGGGGGTGTGCCCTTGGGGTATAGATTTGGTGAGCTGAGATTAGTCTCTCTCTGCTCTCTGATCATCATAGGAGCCACTTCCCTTCACCACACTCTCACCATGATGTTCTGCCTCAGCTCAAGCTCTGAGAAATGGAGCTGGGCTATCCATGGACTGAGACCTCTGAAACCATGAGCCTCCAAATAAACTTTTTCTTCTTTATAATTGTTCTGGTCAGGTCTTTTAGTCACAGCAGTAAAAAGTTTACTAAAACACCTGTTATGTACAGGTGGAAATTAAATGCAATAAACATGATTCTTTTAAATACCATCAGGGGAGATTTAATACAGCAGAAGAGAAGAAGGCAATGTAACTACAGAAGCAGAGATTATAATGATGAAGTCTAGAGTCAAGAAATACAGAAGAAATGTCATAGTAACTAGAAGAGATAAGAAGCATATTCTCATGTAGAGTCTCCAGAGGAAGTATGACCCAGCCAATGTGACCAGAGGTCAATAGTTTGATATTTGCTTTGAGATACTGATTTTATTCTTCTGGCATCTGGAAAAGTGAGGGAATAAATTTCTGTTGTTTTAAGCCATAAAGTTTGTAGTAATTTATTACCATAGCCATAGAAAATTAATACAGTTGACAAAATTTTCATGCATCCATATGGGGGCTCAGTGCATACATTTATTCTAGAAAATTGACAAAGCACTTCTGAAAATAAAAAAAAAAAATAAAAGTATACAGGTTGTTTTGTTGGAAGTTGCAGTAAGTTTTTTAAAAACTTGTTATCTAAGATACAAGTTTTTACTCAGTCTACTTTCTGTGAAGGTAACCCCCCTTGAAGCTTCTGTACCCTCTCTATGGACTATGCAAGTTACAAATAAACCCCTACATCATTTTTTGAGAGAAATGTGATCTAGCAGTTTGAGAGAAAAAGAACATAAACAGTAATTCTATGATTCATAGTATATGTCCAGAAGTGGATCTTATCATATGTAAACTTTCTTAGAGTTAGTTAATTCAGATTCATCTGATAGATACTGGGTCTAAATTTTTGCTTATGTCTTAGAACAGTCAAGTGAAAATAAGTTGCTGGACCTCATTAGGTGATATTCCAGCTACTGCTTATAAATAGCCAACTTCAATGAGTTTTGGTGTGAGTGAATTATTCTAGTTCATGAAATTCCTTGATTTATCAATGAATTAGGGTACATGTAAAATAGGTATGTTTTTTCTCCTTGCTAGCAGAAAGATGAGTTATTGAAACTGAAGTCCATTACTAATGACTGTCCCAATCTGAGGCATGAGGAAGAACAGAATTAGTACTTGAGTGTAATATAGCAGATGAGGTCTTCTATTGTTTGGAAAATATCAAAAGTAGGAAGGAAAAGTCATGAATGGATACAGAAGATTGATGGATAACAGGATGAATGCCAAACCCTAGACTCATTTTGTACGGAAGATTTTATATATTTTTGTGTAAATGCCATAACTTGTTTCCCTGGTAACTGGCATAGGTAGCAAGAAGCAAGGATATTGGAAATGAGTGCAAAAAAGAAGCAATAACTTTTAAAAAAAATGTTTCTGTAGTTGTAGATGGATAGCATGCCTTTATTTTATTTATTTTTGTGTACAGTACTAAGGATCAAACACAGTGCCTCACACATGCTAAGCATGTGCTCTGCCACTGAACCACAGCCCCAACCCAAGAAGCAATGTCTTAAAATATAAAATAATTGGCACTCTGTAGCTATTAAATTAATCAACATCAAATATAGCTTGTCTGTCAGTTTTGTAGTCTGTATGAGGAAAAATCTTTCCAATTCCTCTGTCTACACAGTCTGCAGCATGTACACACTAATCTCTCTTTCCAATTTCCTCTTTTAATCATTGTCACAATATTTTTCAGTGTTTTTCCACTTTGAACTAACTGCATATTTTACAGGTTTTATAGAATCTATTAAAATTATTACATACTATTATTCTTGGATTTACAAAGTGAAAGGCTTCTACAAATTCATCTCTATCTTGTACTAATCTCCCTTCTTTATTGAAATTGTAGCAAAGATTAATGAAAGTTGAAGACCAAAATCTCACATTTTAACATTTTAAACTCTCTAAATGGTAATATTCTAGCCTGAATTAGATCATTTAGAGGGAGCAACATGATCTAATTTACCAACTATATGCATATTAGTATACTGATCAGGCTTATGTTACATAATCTTTTGAATTTTTGAAACATTGTATAGCCAGCAGAAATACTGTTTTCTAGGTGTAAGAATTTAGCTATTGCCTTAGAAAATTAAGAGCACACTAATGTCTTAGTTATATGTTACTGCCTAAAAATTTCCCCAAACCAGTGAAATTGATCAAATTATGTTGTATATATGAACAATGTGGCATAATGAATCTCACCACTATGTAGAACAAATCAATAAAATGATTACATAATAGTAATAAAATTCAAACATAAATTTAAACATTTTTCATCATATTCAAAGGAGGATTTGTTCAAGGGATTAAATAACAGGTAAATTATTGTGTGTGCATATGTGTGTACCACAAATTTAAGCATATCAATGTACTAAAATTATATAATAGAAGAAAAATTACCACATCAAATTTTCACATTTGTAAAAATGTGAAACCTGAATTTTTCAAAATCTGATTAATTAATTTAATTTAATGCCATAAATATGGGATTTGGAAAGTTTCGGGGGTTGGTGTACACATCCATATGACAGGAGAGTGGTGCAACCCAATTCTACAGGTACAGAATCTTCTTTTTTCACGATTCTTCCAACTCACCCTATACTTTTTCAATTGGCTATCTATTTGTACCCTTGGTAATTTTCATTATAAAAACCAGTAAATATATATGTAAATGTTTTCCTGAAATCTATAAGTCATTCTAGCAAATGACCAACTCCGAGGAAGTGATTGTGGGAAAGTTCAGATTGAAAACAATTTGAACAGAAGTCAGGGGTACCTTGGGAACTCACCATTTCAGTTATCTGAAGTTTGAGGGAAATCTTTTTTTGTTTTTATGTATCTTTAATTAATTAATTTATTTCTATGTGGTGCTGAGGATTGAACCCAGGGCCTCACCTGTGCTAGGTGAGTGCTCTACCACTGAGCCACAACCCCAGCCCCTGAGGGAAATCTTATGGGCCTGAGTCCGTAACCTGTGCAGTTGGTGCTAACTCCAGGTAGATAATATCAGAATTTAACTGAATTGGAGAACTACTTGGTATAGAAACCACATATACACCTACTGTTTGAATTAAAGTATTCTTGCATTGAGTGTGAATGTAGAAAAAAATAGTTTGTTTTTCCTGTACAACATATCTCATTTATATTTATATCCTCCAAAATAAATCTTCACAGTTCTCTGTCAATTTTATTTCAGCTTCTAAGAATATGCTAGAAATTATTTATTTCTGTAGTTTATCACCAATAATATAATGTTATTCCTAGGAATTTTAATATTTCTCATTAAGAGATATTATGTCTCAGTTTCCCTACATTCTAAGGAAAAATAAAATTTTTCCTCTTGAAAATATTGTAGCTAACTGCTAGATTTTCTGGAACATGGCCTAATCACTTAAAAAAAGAGAACTAAAAGTGAATAGCAGAAAGATCAGTAGAGGGAAGGGAAAAGGATGAGAAAGGAGAAGAGGGAAAGGAGAAATACTAGGGACTGAATTAGAGCAAATTATATTCCATGCTTTCATAATTAATACAAAATGAATCCTAATGCTATGTAAATCTAAAAAGAGCCAATAAAAACAAAAATTGTTTTAAAAATATAAACTACAAGTAAAATAAGTAAATAATTAATTTTACTAAGCTAACCAGAAAACATACTTAACATTCTCACTTTTCATATTTTATGATTATGTTTATGAAGATTTTGTATTGATAAATATATATGTATTAAAATGTATAATTAAAACAAAATGTGTTAATCTATGAATAGACAGCAAAGAGGGATCATCAGAAGGGTGAAGAATTCACACACAAAAAAAATCTAAGTCTTCTTATTCATATGGAATATATTAAGAGTATTTATGGAGTTATTTTCTTTTTGGCAAAAAATTTTACCTATTGAGATTGTTTCTCCCTGAATACTTTTGCCCCATTGACTATAGATTCTATTAATTCCCACTTACAAAACTGACTAAAAGAATAATATATTTTCCAATCCAATTTTCTTTAATGACTCATTAAATTGTTTATTTGGGAGATAAAACAAAATACTAGAAAATATAATTTGTAACAATCTCAATAATCATTCATTGCTGTGATTCCTGTTTCTACTTAATGCTTCTACATTTACATATCAATATATTTTCTGGATGAAAAAGATGTTTTGAGGGAATATTCATAGTTTTACTATTACTTAGCATCACTCATTATTTACATGTCATGCTCAGTGATTTGTTATAGTATTCATAGGTCTCAGACCTTTTATATTAATAATTATAATTTATTATAGCAAAAGGAAAATATTAAAATCATAAAATGAAAAGGCTCACACATAAACTTTCAAGTGTTTTCTCATAGTGGAGTTGTACTGCTTTGGTGTCCAGGGTTTTTACTGGGGGTAAATCATGTACACATCCAGGACCTGCATGACTGACTTCAGCTACTCAGGCTGCAGATACTAGAGCAAAAACAGGTGTTCACCACCAGCTAACAGCCAATCTGAAATGTGTCTTTCCTGGTGATATGTAGAGTTTGAGTAATTCAGACCTGAATTAACCATTTCCTACACAGGAACACACCCTGTCTACTGCTTTAAAAAATAGCTTTATTAAAAACAATCACCTACATATATAGCTCATTTCTTCCTCCAAGTTCTGTTTTTATCTTTCTCCAAAATCAAAAAGCAAGAGCAAAACCGGGAAGGGTATTATTTTCACTCAACCATTTGAAGCCTCATTATTATCACTTTTCTATAAACAGGGATGGTTAAGTAATCTCCTTTAAAATAAGAAAAATTACTTCTTCTTCTGGAGAGAAGACACCATTTGTCAACAATCATTAATATGGTTATATTTGTCCTTTTAACAGCCATTCTGTTATACGATGACATATGAAAGTTTTTTTTTCTGTTATTATCCATATGGAATGTATACCAGAAAATTATTAATTCTTGTTTAAGTCAAAGCTTGAGATAAATATACATAAAACTCATTGACTTTAATTGCTTTTTTCAAATGTATTTTATGTGTGTAATTTTCATTGAAGAAAAAAATTAAACATCACAAAGGAGTTAAAATTTTAAAAAGTAAAGTACCTCCTGTGCCTCTCATCCCATTCTCTAGAGTTAACACTCATTTGTATTAGTTAGGCATGAGTTTCATCCTTTTCCTCCTTCTCCTGTTCCCCATCATTCTCCTCCTCAACACACAAAAAATAATAATTTTTAAAAACACCAAACCCCTTATAGTGACTTAAATATCCAGGGTTGTAAATGTTTTTCATAGGACAGAGGTAGGCATTCTAGTGCTGCTGTTGTTGACCTAGGATGCCATGAGATGCAATTAGATTACTTTTTTCCCTCACTCTAGCATGTAAATGCTAGAACTCATGTTTGCTTCCTCATGGTTATCAAATGTCTTCTGAGCCACCTTCACAGTAACAGTCCAGGCAAGGTAAATAAGGGGAAGAGGTAGCCATAGCAGACTTCTGATAATAGCCAGAGAGGTTTCATGTGGTCAACCATAACTGCAAGGGTATTTATGAAATCAAATTTTTATCTTTTACAGCCTTCACAGTAAAGGCAAGTAGGGGAGGGGAGAGATGAGTTGAAAATAGAGATCATATAAGCAAACACACAATGACAACTACATTTTCTATATATAAAAAATTGTGTGTGTGTGTGTGTGTGTGTGTTTAGGTATATTCATTCAAATATATAACCACTGTATTCAATTGGTAGCATATATTATGTAGTTTTGTAACATGAGTTATACTCTGAAACTAATTGAAACATTCTTTCCTTGGAACACAGGCAGATTTCCTTATACTTTGTCATATGTCATAATTATCTTAACCAGTTATCAATTGATGAACACTTAGATGTTTATTTAGATTAAGTACTATTTTCAATGTACTGCAGTGACCATCCTAGAACATATGCCTGTTTGTACTTGTGTGAGTATATCTTCAGGATAAATATCTTCAAATGTAATTGCTGGATTAAAAGGGATACACATTTTAAATCTTCTTAATGGGGATTTAAAGAGATAAAAAGTGTTTTTTCATTTATAATGGGAGGTAATATGTCCAATTTTATACTATATACTAAAGGCTGTAGTGAAAAATTCAATAGCTTGAAGAATAAACCTGTGTTTTTAAAAATGAAATGCAAGTTTTGTTTCCAAAGGGCTGTTTTAAAGATTCTGAAAAATACAGGGATGATCTAAGGGATAGGAAAAATGCAGGCTGGAGGAGGATATTACATATTTGTGATAGAACTATATGTCATATGGGTCCCATGTATTAGTCCTTAGCTCTGTTTTCTACAAACTTTGATATGCATCCACATCACTTGTAAAAATGTGAGTGCTGATATTGTAGGTCCTGAGAGTGGCCTGATATTCTGCATTTCTAATTTCCTGGCTGATGAGCTCCAGTAGCTGATGCTACTGGAAACTAAGCTTTAGCTAGTCATCATGGGTCAGAAGTTGAGCTCTGAAGCAAGACTCAGCGTACTAAGCACTGATAGTAGTTTTCAAGCTAAATATTCACCAATGGTAGTTTTTGGGAGCACTTTGATAGTTCAGGCTCCAAGCTACATGGTCACAGCTCCAAGCTACATGTTCTAAAATTGGTCACAGTGTCAGTTTTAGATCACAATGACTGGTATCAGCACCAACATTGGGAGCTGACAGTGCTAACCTTGGTTTGCATGTGTTCATGTAACATAGGCATCTTGGCAACATGGGCCTTCCCCTTATTTACCTTATTTGAAGTGGACCAAAGCAAGAGGAGAAGGAGTTGGAGGAGCATTTTCATGATTTCTCATAAAACAGCCTTTTGAAATTTCCATATATATCCTGGCATCAGGAGAGATGCTGGACTTTATAGTGAACTGGTTGTCTAATTCACCAGGTTCTCTGCTCAAGCTCTCACACAGGTGCAATCATTATGTCATTTGGAACTGTGGTTCATCAGAAGTCTGAGGAAAGAGCTGTTTCTCAGCTTCTTCAGGTTGTTAGAAAAGACTTAGGATTCTAGCTTATTGCTGGTTCTTATCTCTTAGCTACCTTCAGGTCCTAGAGGCCTCCCACAATTGCTTGCTACATGATCCTTTATATATATATATATATATATAGTATTGAGAATCAAACCCAGGACCTCGCCCATGCTAGGGGAGCGCTCTACCGCTGAGCCACAACCCCAGCCCTGGTCCTTACTATATTTTTTTTCCTCAACATGGCCAGCACTGGAAGGAAAGACTCTTCATTCTTATCAGGGAGTTTACCTGATTAAGTCAGGGCCCCCCAGGACAAGGAAGCTTTTTATTGCTCAAAATTAATTTTCACTTGCAATCCTTAATGATATCTATAAAAATCCTTTATTCATGCCAGATAATATATCCTAATACAGGGAGCAACATCTCATTACCTTTGTTATATTTTATTTTTTAGAAGCAAGTCATAGGTTCTACTTACACTCAAGAGGAGGAGATTACATGAATACTTGGACACCATAGGTCAGGGATCATGGAGGCTACACTCAGAGGTAGTGCAGCCTGACCTACTACAGCAAGAATTTAAGTTATACTTTTCAATGATGACAAACTCTCAATTTCAGATACTTTTGGGATGAGTTAGACTATATAATTTCTGAAGATTCATAAGATTAGAACCTCGGGGAGTCATTTGTATTTTAAAGAGGTATCTGAATTCTCATGATAATTCATCATTAGCTAAAACATGAAAGCAACCTAAATATCCACCAGTGAATAAAAGGATAAAGAAAATATAGCACACATATACACAGACAGGCAGACACACACACACACACAAACACAATGGAGTATGACTTGGACACACAAACTAAGGAAATTCTTTCATTTGTAATAGTATGGATGAACCTGAATGACATTATGCTAATTGAAATAAGCCAGGCACAGAAAGACAAATATCATAATGCCACTTACATATGAAATCTAAAACATCAAACTCATAAGAGTAAACAGTAAAATAGTATTTACCAGGGGCTGGGGGTTGGGGAGAGGGAGTGACAATTGGGGAGATGTTGACTGAAGAGTATAAAGTTTTAGTTAGAAAGGGGGAATAAGTTTTTGAAATCTATGGTATAGCATTATTATTATTTTATTATTCATTATTATCCATAAAAATATCATGAATTAAATGAGCTATATATACATAAGACTATTATTTTAATGGAAGATACTACGTTACATTTTATGACCAAACCCAGAAATGTAACATAGAATTATACTACTTTTAGGGAAAAGGGAATATTTATTTCTATAAAGATTTAGAAACATAAAACTATAAATTGCTATTTTAAGAAACAGAATGTTTCAGATAGTAATCATTATCTTTATTTTCTTAAAAAAAAACAAAAAATAAATTACAAATATACTCCAAGGCTTAGGTAGTTGACATAATTTGCTGAAGGTCTTAAGTGCCAGAAAGAGTTTCTGAAATCCATCCATTTGATTCCTTAGCATGTGTTTCTCCCACCTACCTCTATACCCTCTTATAAACTGAGTTTGTGGAGTTGCCAGGAAGAAACACTGAGGTGGTAATTATAGTAGTTTGGAAGCACTGTTTCAGATTTTCATTTTTCTTGATTGTGTTCATTATTTTTTATATACATTAGTGTTTTGTCTTTATAAATGAAACTAACTTTTGACCATTTCTAGGGTCAGAGCATTCTGAGAGCAACATAGTGCTGAAGTAGCCAGGGAAATTCTTATTTCAAAAAGTTGAATACAGTTTGTACACTAATATCAAAAAGTATTATTTTAATGGCTTAGTAAGTTAAGAATAAGGCAAAAATATGAGCACTTTATCACTACAAACAGTTTTAGGAACACAAAGTCTGTGTTCATAATACTATATTTATCTAGATGTTCTGTATTCACAGAGAGTACTTGATAATGTTGAAATGATTCAAATAGGATACACAGTGTTAACGCTTCTGATATACAAACAAAGGAAAACTTTAAACAAATTAGAGATAACTTTTGTGATCAAAAGACAGAATGGATTCCACTCCTATTCAAAATCAAATATAAAACTTGGAATTAGAGACAAAAAAAATTTTAAATGAGAGATATAAAGTAGAGCTATAAATATTACTCATTTTCAAATAATGAAAAATACTTTGACTTTGACTAATATATCAAAAGAATATATTTTAATTTTGTTAACTCCATTTTAATATTATTTTCATTTAATCCTAAGAAATGTTGAACCTATTTTGCATAAAATACAACAAGTATAATAAAGATTTTTGAAAATGTATTTTTACATTATTCAATAAAGATGCTTCATTAACTAGCAAAAATAAAAGAATAACTACAATAAGTGGTTATTTTACATATCTGTGTATGTGTCTGTGTGTAAAATAATCACTTATTGTACTTATTCTTTTATTTTATTTATATATATATAATATATATATATACTTAGATATAAATCTATCATATGTAATGTATAATAAATACTACAATCACAATATATAATATATTATAAATATCAATATATAAGTTATTAAAATAATGTAACAAGTGATATATGTAATAAAATTACATATAATACATACTAGCAATATTATATAATATATATGAATAGTGTATATATAGTTTATAATATATAACTATATATTCACATCATATAATAAAAATTATAATATAATATAATGATATATAACATGTTTCATATAATATTGTTGTGATACGTAGTATGTGACATGTAAAACTACATTTTATATAATGTAATTCTACTTCTATACTTGTAATTTTTCATACTCAGACCACATATATATGTATATATATTTGTATGTAAACAGGATTTGATAATGATGACAATCTTTCTCTCATACTTTCTCCCTCACTTTAATTCACATTGTTTAAAAGAATCCTAATAACATTTTGCTTAAAATTTTTAGATTGCATCTGCATTTCAAAAATAGTCTTAAATTCTAAATTATCATAGGTCTTAAATAGACATACACACATTTATTCTTTTAAACATTTCACAAAGTGTTCCAAAAGAGGTTAAGAGAAAACAAGACATTTGAACAGGTAATCTCACTGAATCCTTATATCAATCCTATGAGAGACATACCACTTGTGCCCCCTTACAAATAGGTTATAATTGCTTGGATAATTATCTTTTCCAAAGTATTTCTAGGATTTGAACCTAAATGTATTCACCTCAAATGTTATTCTCTTTGCCCTGTACTATATGGCAATCCTGTCATAGTTTATGTAGCATATATCTTTAAATATGAACAATAACTAGTAATATACATTTCCCAGAACAGGTACAAAATATAATTATCCAGATTGAATAAAGTAAACCATTTTGAAAATTGTCAAAATTTTGAAGAAGTAGAGGATTTGATGTGAGCTTTCTTATACCCCAGCATAATAATTAAACTGAGTTCCTGCTATTGTACATGAAGAGTTAGCCTTATTTGTGAGTTTTGCCTGTTATCTGTAGTTTGAAGAAATCAATAGTATGCTATAGATCCTCCAATTACCTTGAATCATTATCATCCCATGTTATTATGAAGAAGAACTCATAGATTCATATTAAATCCAAACTTTTTAACCTTGTGTTTTCATCATTATGTAAGATTGATATTGAAGGCGGTTTTGAGAACTATCCAACCTTGTAATAGAAGGTTATTTTAGGAAGGTACGCTGTATTAATCCCAGCATGGGTTATTGATGCTAACATCAGGAAATGGGGAAATTTAGGTAGGCACGACCTTAAGATAAAATGACCCTTCCGCTGCAAAGGGAATACCCTGGAGGAGCTCCTGCTTTAGGGATAATTACTGTGTAAGATGAATGATCTTGGTTTGCTATACCTTACATTCAGCTTCCATGTCCTGTATTTCCCTTTATATAGAAAATCAGAATAACAGTTAATATCACAGTGTAGGACCTGGAAATTTTATGAACATTTTCAAAACAACTAAGCAGAAATTACAGATATTCATTGACTCATCCTATTTATTAGAATAAAATGAGGGTCATTTAAAACTATTGCTGTATTTCATTGTTCCTTTTTTTAATGTCTTGGTGTTCTTCTGACACTACATTGTACCAACTTTATACCAATAATAAACTGAGTGATCCTATTGCAAATAATCTTTGCAACCCATAATCTATGCATTTAAACCAATTAATTAATACTTGAAATGTTCACTGAATGCTAGCATGTGTTTCTTTTAGAAATTAAAGGTTAGAAACACTTTCAGTTGATAGTGACTTATATAATTCTTTTTTTCCCCAAAGGTATATATCTCTTTCTTTTGTTCCTTTACTGAGATTCTGATTCTCTTGTCAGTTTCTATTTGCTTTCATAAATTCTTGTGGACAGGAAATGATGGCATAATGCACGGTGCAGATGATAGATAAGTTTGTAGATTTATTATCATACTTACTAGCATTTTGATAGAGCTTAATTCTAAGAAATTATTTTATAAATGTAATTCCTTTTCTACATGTGTTGTGAGCAGTAAATAAATCATTGCTTTGAATTATGTAAAACCTGGATTGTGAGACAATGCTTCTGGGAACCCTGAGGTGTCAAGCTGAGGGGAATGCTCATTTGCAAGATAACTCCTGTTGATAGAAGAGATTCCATGCTTGTCATGGAATTCACTAGTTCAAAGGCCTTGATTTCAAATCCCAGCTACCTGGAGGTAGAAGAGATGGGCCTACACTGCTAAGCCCCAACCAAGCTATTTTGTTCAACTTCATCCTGTTTACCTAAATAAGTTTTTTCACACTGAAACACTTTGATGCTCATACCTATATAAATAAACGTGCTGGTTCTCTCTCTCGTTTTTTTTTTTTTTTTTCCTTTGTTAGACCCAGACTCTATCAGAGCTCAATCATCCCACCAGGTCTCCACTTATCACTTATTTCCATGTCTTTGTCTTTATAACTTAAATTTCTCATACCTTTAATATTTATAATCCAACTCACCATGCTATTATGAGGAAACTGAGTAAAAATCATGTATGCAGTGACAAAGGTGTATTTTAGACAGCTTTAAATAAATTTGAATGCAAAGGAATTTTGATATCTTCTCAAAGCAACCTCTAAGAGTTACTTTTGAAGAAGTCAAAGAACTAGAAAATGTCAGATTAGTTTTTAGATAGAAAATAAAGTATGATCATTACAAGGAAGTTAAAATTAAATGAAACAAATCTATATTGAAAAACTAAGGAGATGAACATAGCAAATATGTATAAAAGTGGTTTAATTTTGGACAATGAGTTTTTGATGGATTAGAAACAAATCATATGGCCAGTTAATAGATACAATATTTATTTGATTTTAAAATTTAGTAAAAATTTTAGTAAATTAGGTATAGGAAGGAATTTTCATAACCAGATCACTCATATGTGTACATATAAATGTGTGTGTGTGTGTGTGTGTGTGTGTGTGTGTATCAGACAACTACTCCAAGTGAACCAATTTTAGAACCATTCCTTTTAAATCCAGAAACAGATGAGTATGTTCACTATTACCACTTCAGTTCTATACTGTGTTATATGTAGGCTGTTGTCAAAAAAAATGTTAGGCAAGTATTAGTGACAAAAGGATTAGAAGAAAAAAATAAAACCACCACCAATTAGAGATAATACAATAATTTATAGAGAAGTCTCAAAAGGATATGCACACAACTTAGAAAAATAATAGGTGAGTTTGGCAGTTGGATAGATATAGGATTAATTTGCATAAATCAGTCACATTGCAGTATATCAAAACCAAGCAACTTAATATGTTTTTAAGCAAAGACAACTTACACTATTATCACAGAGTATCACATAACTGAGAATAACAAAAGATGTTCAAAACTGACAGGAAATAAGTATAAATTTCTATTAAGCAACATTAAAAGTGACCTAAGTAAATGGAGAAATATACCCACAGACAGGAAGAAGATACAAAAATAATAATTGTTCCTTAGTTTGATCTCTAGATTCATGCTATTCATACCACATCCCACAGCAAATTCAAATTAGTTCTACCAGGAATTTTCATGGAATTTAATAATCTGATTATAATATTTATAGAAAAGATATTTCTGAAGAAAAGGAAGAAGAGACTCATTTCAACATATAATTTATTATAATAAAACTATATTAATTTAGTGTCTCACAGGCATGGGGAAAGTCAGATTTACCAGTAGAGAACAAAAAGCTCAGAATCAGAGCATTTGTATGGAACTTCAGTTATCAGAGAGCACTTGCACTACATCACTTTAGAAAGAAGGCATTACTCAATGAATGGACCTAAAATATTCAACTATATGAAATAAAAAAATAAAATTGCATTGTTATCATACACCATTGATAAAATTAATAGATTTTAATAATTTTAATTTAATAAAATTAATAGATTAAGGGCTTAAATGTCCAAAAAAAATAAACCTTAAAACCCTTAGTGAAATAGTAACTATCCTTTAGGCTTCGGGGAAGGAGAGAATTACTTTGCACACAATACCACAATTCATAGCAAGAAAAATATATTTGTCAAAGTGATACACTATATGTCCATTGCAGCAAAAGTTCTATGCTCATAATTACTCAGAAACTCAGGTTGACCAATGTTTAACCTTGAAGAATATTTTCATGATTATAAAAGCAGGGAAGAAAAAACATGTTTAATTGAATGCCAGCTCATAAATCTTCATCCAGGGAGTGACAAGTGTCATTTCTGTTCCCAGTTGCCGAAAACAAATCGCACTAATTTCTATGAGTAAATTCATTAGGATATGGTGTAAAATCCTTTCATTTGAGGGGCAATGAATATTTTGAAAATAATTTGATTTCTACAGACAATATATATTTGACAATGCTAAAATTGATATACAGTTAAAATTCTTCAAATGCAAAGCAATTAGAGGGGATTGTTTCACGAAAATTAAAATATTTCATAAGCTCACATAATCAAAGATTATGGTAATCATCCATGAATAGACGGATTAATGGAATATTAATACAGAAATATATGGAAACTTACTAATTCAGTTTTGTAATGCTATAAAAATACTGACTGTATATTTACAATAAAACAAATAATTAAATAAAATAATAAAGTTAGTAGCCCAGATTTTCTCCTTGGAGAAACAGGTGATATTAGATATTAAGTAGGAAAATATAAGATAAGTCTAGAACTTCTATTAACTGAAAATTAAAGAAATACTCAAGGTCTAATGAGGATATGTCAAAAGATAGCTGAGGCTTTGGATAAGTTTCTTCTAATATAATTTGGAACAACATGAAATTAAAAAGAATACAATATATCACATTAAATTTTAAAGAAAACAAATGAGTTCACTATGATATGCCTTTTATTTTCATTAATATATTACTTATTACACATATTAATGAGGTCAGTGTGATATTTCAGTATATGCATACAGAACAAACTAATCAAATTCAGACTCCTTTTTACCTACCACTCCTGCCCTTTTCAACCTCTAGCAACCAGTATTTTATATCCAGGATTATATTTTTTTAGCTTTCATGTATGAGATTCATGTGATATTTATTTTACTATGTCTGGCTTATGTCACTTAACATAATAATGCCCTCCAGTTACAGTCATTTTGCTACAAATAATAGGTTTTCATTCTTCTTCATGGCTGAATAATATAGCATTGTATAATACATACATACATACACACACACACACACACACACAAGACATTTTGTTCATCCATTCATTCCTTAATGGACATCTAGGTGCTATTAAGAATAGTACCTTAATAAACCTGGGTTTACTGGTATCTATTTTGTATGCTGACTTCATTTCCTTTGGTCTTATGCCCAGAAGTGGGATAACTGGATCATACAGTAAATGCACTTTTAATATTTTGAGTAACCACCATACGTACAAAAAGAGCCCCTACAGCTAACCACACTTAATTGTAACAAACCCAAAGCTTGCTATGATCAAGAACAAGACAAAGATATCACCTCTCTGACACTGCTTTTCAACATTGTACTGGAAGTTCTAGCTAATGAAACAAGACAAGAAGAGAAATGGACAAAATCCAAAAAAAAAATGACAACACTAAATGCTGAGGAACAACAGGAATTCTCAGTCATTGTTTGTGGGAATGCAAAATGCTATAGCTTTAGAAAATAGTTTGGCAATTTCCTACAAAATTAAACATACACTTACCATATGACCCAGTAGTCATCTCTTTGGTGTCTACCCAAATAAATTGAAAACTTAGGTTCATACAAAAAGTTGCACATGGATGTATACCAGTTTATTCATAGTTGGAAAATTTGGAAGCAATCAACATGCTCTTCAATAATTGAATGAATAAATAAACTGTGATATATCTCAACAATGGAATACTGTCTGGAGCTAAAAGTAAATGATTTATCAAGTCATAAAAATATACAAAGTAACCTTAAATGCATAGTACTAAGTGAAAGAAGCCAATCTGGAAAAGTTAGGTATTGTGTGATTTCAATTATATGATTCTCTGAAAAGAAAAACTATAAAGACAGTAAAAATATCAATGGTTGCAAGGGATTGGGGAGAGGGAGAGATGAATAGGTGGAGCAAAGAGGATTTTTTAAGGCAGATAAACTATTATATATGTTACTATAATGGTAGATATTGTCATTATACATTTGGTCAAACCCATAGGATGCACAACACCAAGAGTGAACATTAATATAAACTGAAAATTTGGTAATTATAATGCATCAATGTAAGCTCATCAGTTTTAACAAGTAAGTCCCGCTGGTAGAGGAAGAAGATAGTGGGACAAGTTCTAGATGTGTATGAAGTCAGGAAGTACAAGGGAAATCTCTGTACCTTCTGCTCCGTTTTGCTATGAACCTTAAATTATTCTTTAAAAATCTCCAAAAAATGTCATCAGCTTTGAAACACACACAAGTATATATGAGATGCTAGTATAGAATGAAGGTTGTATGTTTCATCTGTTAGAGAAAAAAATGTTTATTGAATGTAAAAGATGGTGGAAATATTAGTTAATCATCTAGGAAGATAAAATTGAGCTATATCTCACAACTTACATAAAAATTCAGATAACCCAAATGTTGTAAAGAAAATACGGGCAAATATTTATCTCTTTGTCATCTCTTGATAGGAAATGTAATTTTTAAAATATTTTTTTAGTTGTAGATGTACACAATACCTTTATTTTATTTATGTGGTGCTGAGGATTGAACCCAGTACCTAACACATGCCAGGAAAGTGCTCTACACTGAGCCACAACCCCAGCTCCCAGGAAATGTCATTTTTAAACCTAAAAACAGAAATATATCAAAAATACATATGTATTTGCTTATGAAATGTTAAAAAAAATATGTCAAATATACTATGTAAAGTATAAAAGACAAAAATACTAAAAAAAAGGTTTTAAAAACCTGGTGAGGTTTAAGCTCTTTTTTATAGTATTTGCTAGCTAATAGGTGTGGAAGCAATAATAAAATTAGGAAATTATCATTTTGCAACCTCTAATGCAATAGTTATAATAATTAATTGATTCCAAAACCATTAAGATTATTTGCTATTAAAGCACCACTACAGATTACTTACTAAATGCAAAGGGAAATCTTATCTTTATGATGGAAACATCAGGTCAATAATGCTTTAACTAATTAATCAAACTCAGTAGTACTACCAACAGTGGGACAACTAGACTTTACAGGTTTCTAATATGACAAAATATTAGAATATTGTACTGGAAGTTCTAGCTAATGCAACAAGACAATATTCACTATAAAGCATTTATGTTTTATAAATCTAATCATGAGGAAACAATTACTAAGATTCAGAATAAAGGACATGGTGAAGGACAATAAACTAGATTCTTCACCAATTTAATGCCATGAAAAACAAGGATAAAAACAAATAACAAGGAAAAAGGCAAGATAATATTTGAATTTATAAAATAAATATAAAACCCAAAATAAATTTTGAACTTTAGTTGGATTTTTAGAAGTTACAGGAGACAATTTAGCGACAAGTGGGGAGATACAAATATTGGCCCTAAATAATGTAAAAATGTAAAATTTTTATCATTTTAAATGGTAATGATATTGTTGTTAAGAAACTGCCCTTATTCTTAATAAGCACATGGTGAAGTAATCAAAGTATCATGATGTCAACAATTTCCTTTAAAGTGGTTCAGCAAAATGATATGTATGTTGCATGCACACACACACACACATACATATGTGACAAAAATTCAACAATTGGTGAATGTTGGGGTTTACCTTGAGTAAACTCTGGCAAACAATGGGTGTTTATACTAGTATTCTTTTAATTTTTCAAATTTTCTGTAGCTTGTTTTTGAATTCAGGTGTATTCTACACTGAGCTACACACCCAGCCCTTTTTAATTTTTAAGTTTGTTTTGAGACCAGGTTTCCCTAGGTTGCCCAGGCTGGTCTTGAACTTGTGATCCTCCTGTCTCATCCATGTCTGGCTTCCTATTCTGTAGTTTTAAAAATGCTAAATACAAAAATTTGTGATCAAATAAGTCTGGTTTATCAAGATAATCCTCAAAGAAAGCAAAAGTTACCCACTGGTAATATATTTAGAGTCACACACAAATGACAATACAAGGAATATGTAAAAATCTTCTACAAATAACTAAAAAAAATCTGATAGAAAAATTAGGGGAAAAAAGAATAGACATCACACGAGGTGCAGTGGTGCACACCTGTAATTGCAGTGGTTTGGGAGGCTGAGGGAGTAGGATAGCAAGTTCAAAGTCAGCCTCAGTAATTTAGAGATCCCTAAGCAATTTAGTGAGACCCAGACTCAAAATAAAAAACTAAAAAGAGCTGGAGATGTGGCTCAATGGTTAAGTGCCCTTGGGTACAATCCCTGGTACCAAAACAAATAAACAGACATCTGACAGATGATGAAAACTTATCAATAAATTTCTGAATATGTATTTTGATCAGTGAAACACAGAATAAGACCAAAATGATGTGTAATTTTTTGTCATTGGGATGGTGAAAAATATAAATGTCTGACAATATTACATAGTGAGAAGATACAGACAGATAGATGCACAGCATTACATAAATTGTAGCTGAGTATCTAAATTGGAACAATTACTTTGGGAAACATTTGATGTTATCTCGTAAAATTGCAAATACATATTACTTTTGAATGAATAAATCTGTTTCCAAGGAAATCTCATATATTTACTTTGAGAGACAGGTAAGAATGAGCATAGTAATACTAAATTCAAGAACAAAAATATGGGCATAATCAGTATCCATTAAGAAGAAACTAGAAGAATTAATTGTGTAGGCTCACTCAAAGGATAATGTACAGCAGTTATAGGGAATATTTTACAGCAGAACATGACATGAGTGAATCTCAGAACTTTTAAGTTAAAAAAATCTTCAAAAGACAATGTACAGCCAGATAAACCCCTATTTACATATATATAACTGTTCATGTTTTTGTATATTTTTTAGAAATACAAATAGCTACTATAAAACTGTATAAAATTTAACTTCATGAATGATGAACATATTTCAATGATAGTTCCATTTGTTCCATTAGATGGGGGGCAGGTAAGAGAGTAGTTTCTATGAGATTACTTATAAAGATTTAAGTTACTATTAAATTCTGATTTTCTTGGTGAGTGCTGGCTTCTCTTATAGGATTGGCATAGATGAACAAATATTAACATATGTACATCTAATAAAGTTAATAATAAGAGGGTCATTTGTAGACCAATAATGAAGGTGTGTGGGGAGGTAGGCAAAATTAATCCACAATCCTAAATCCCTGTCATCAGGCAATATGAGAAGCATTTGCAGGATGAAGCATATATGAATAGCTACTGGGAATAGGCAGTAGGCATACAGAGAAAGCCTTTAACAGCACTGAGAGTGAACTAAACACTGTCATGTCTTTATTGTACACCTCCTTAAATACCCTATTGATACTTTTCTCCTTATATATAATTTCACTGAGTATCATTTTCCTTCAAATTTCTACAAAAATCTACTGACTGTGTGCATGAATCTATTCCTGAGAAAATCACCACTGGTGTTTTGAACTGTTTTTTAAGGGTAGTTGGGCATGGTTTGAAAACCCTGGATCAGGAAAGCACAAATCAAATTTAGAAAGTAATGTTACATTTTTTCCTCCAAGTACAACTTCTAGACTAAGAAAGAGCCAGATTTTTCAAATTCTCTCCCATTTTCCTGTGTGACAAGGAAAATTTAAATTGTATCTAAAAATAAGGCTTTGTCTTTTAAGAAGGTCTGGGTAGTTCTCTCACTGATAACATACAAAGATGGATGTGTTTCTACATCTATTCTACTGAGTAACTCTCCTAAAACTGAAATAAGTAGCAGTGTAAAGAGCAATTCAAAATGTGATTTTCACATTTAAAAACTCATGGAGATGAATAAAATAATGGACATAATTTTTTAGTTATACCATTCCTCCATTCTACTTATTGGAATATTATTGATCTTATTGAGCATATCACTTATGTGTCTGGAGTCAACTGGCTGGATGGCTTTATTGACCTTGGCTGGGTCTATTTACATATCTGGAGACTGTTCACTGGAGCTACTGCTCTGATCCATGTCTGTCTCTCAACCTCCAGTAGGTTATCCAGAGCATTTTCCCATAGTGATAACAAAAGACCAAAAGGCAAGCAAAACTATGCAGACTCAGAGCTGGTGCACCTAAGCTGGTAGGTCACATTGCCAAATCCGAATTAAAGGAATAAACTGTTATAATTTGTGGATACAGGAAGAGAAAATCACTAGTGTCAGTTTTGTAATCTACCAATGGTACTTATGTTAGTAACTCTTTCCCACTGAATGTTCCTTGAATTATTAAGGCCAATTTATATCCCCTCACATTTCTTTCGAAACTAGTAGTTTAGATGGGGCCTTTTTTACCCTCAGGCCTGAGAGAAAGATTTTCAATAGTTCGCTGGGCAGCTTGGTTGAAATTCTGGCCTCTATTTCTAATTTAAAATTCATTGATTAATTTTTCTATTATGGCTCATTATTTCAAATAAAAATGTCTTCACAAATAAAATGATATGCATTGAAGAACATGTTCTAAGTCTCTTAACTTTTCTCAGAGAATCTAACCCAATTAAAGCAGGTGTTCAATAAGTAATTGGCAATTGTTTAATGTATTTGCCGTTTTTGAGGCTAACATACAATCTGTCATATTAAAGTTTAAAGGAGTCCAAGCTATAGAGAGTTTTCAAATGTGGATTTTCTAGAGGTAGTACAGAAATGTATTAGTTTTAAAATAAAAAGAATAAAGCACTCAATTATTTTCTTTTTTTCTTGATGGAACACCTATTTAATTGACCTTTCAGAAGCTTATTATGATGCACAAAAAAGTTCAAGTAACTGCTGTTATAATAAAGCAGTGGTTTTCAACCCTAGCTTCACACTAAAATCACATGGGGATCTTTTTAAACAATAACAGTACCCGGGGTTCACTGCAGATCGATTAAATCAGTATCTCTGGAGGTAGTGCCTAGGCACTGCTAAAAGTTTAAAAGTTCCCTAGATGTTTCTAATGTGAAGCCAAAGTTGAGGACAGATGCTTTAAATTCTTCTAAAAATGCCAACAAGAAAGTTCAGAAATTGAGCAATACAAAACTGGAAACAACACTCGGCTGTTAACTTGGATATTGCTAAACAACTCTGACAGATGAAACAGTATCCTAATTAATTGGTCTTCCTAAGTCCATTATGGACCTTCACCTGGCAATATTTTCAAAACACAGATTTTGGAAATGCTGAATTTCAGTTATTATAAAGTAGTCCATACATGCTGGCCAAGCAAACTTAAAACTTGACTTATGCTGTGATATAAAATTGATTTGATATCACTGGGATGCAGATCTCCTGATGAGAGCTGACAAAGACCAGCTGAGGCTTTAGCTAAATGATGTGTGAGAGCTCTGAGGAGCAGACAATTGGAAACTAATGAGATGATAAAGGCTTTCAGGTATGTGAGTTGATCAGCTACATGCTGAGACCCTCTTGCTGTAGAAGAGAACTCCCTGGCTCAGGGCCCTCTTTTTCAGTTCAGGATCAATCAAGACAAGTCCAGGCTGTATGTGATATTCCATTAAGTGTTGTTCCTGCTCATTTTGGAGAAAAATGGGAGACAGTAAGTATGGCTTCCATCTCCCACTTACATTCTACTCTAAGGAGCAGTCTTATTAGCATTTGCATATAGTGGCATTGGAAAGACTAGTGACAGCATTTAAGAAGGTAGTCTTGGGTCACAGATTCAAACACCATGGTCACTTGAGATTATACTTGCTGCCTTAAAAATCTGCTGACCTTGACAGAAATTTCTTCTCCCATCCACCACCAAACCAGCCACTTTCTACCTCTTATTCAGAATAATGTTGTTGTAGTGAGAATAACTAAGTGTGAGGCTATAATTTAAAGTACAGAGTAACATCATTTGGGAATTCTAAAAAAAGAAAAAAATCAATTTAATTTAGCATTTTCAAATTCAAGCAGTTTTAAATATCTCAGGAAAAGAAGATATCAGTTTGGAATGAAAAATATTGGAAAATTATAAAAATGTATAAATAAAATAGTCAAGAAGTATTGAGTTATTAAAAAGTATGAAAAACAAGAAGTCTGTTAAAAAAAGTGGTGTCCAAACCAGCCTTAAGAAATAAGTTCCATCTTCAAATAAGTGTAGAAAATGCTGGAAACTATACCTTATTGTTAGAGCATAACTGTTAGATTATCAGAGCAAAGGCTCAGAAAAATAATACAATAAAGAAGAAGGTCTGAGCTTAGTTAGTTCTGGGATGCAAAAATATTCTTATAATTAGAATTCTTTCTGTCATATAGTGCATATTTCATCTTGGGAAGCACTGATCTTATACTGTTTGTGTAATTAATCATAAGCAAAAAAGTTGATAAATCAGATAAATATAAAGGAATATAAAACCACAGAATAAGAGTAAAATTGGATGAATTATTCTCCCATAATATTCACAAATAATTTTTCGGTGTCATTATAAAATAATCTTTTAGGTTTCACCATCCACAAGAGTATGGCTACTGAACTACTCTACATTTAATTCTGAGTATAGTTCTAAAGAAATTGACAGAAGAAATTCAAGAGTTTCAACATTCAGGTTACCTACCTCTGAATGTATTCCAGTTATTCAATGTCTCTCAGCTAATATGATGCTTACAATTTTACAATATTATTGTGCAAATTAGACCACAGACAACTATGTCTTTCTATAAAGTATTTTATTTCTCTCCCCATCTTTTGTCTTTTTATTTTATGCCTTCTTTCTAAAAGTAACCCATTTTAACCATACTTATTCAAATCCTTTAGAAAGATGTTAGATTCTCCTTTACCATATTTTCAAAGTATAATTGTTGATCTTGTGTTGGATCATAATGGTATTTCTGTAACACTTATCTTACTATTACTACTAAAAAGGGAAGGATTATTTAATATCAATGTAGTTTCATTAATAGTATTTGAATATGAATATTAATTTTCTTGAAAAATAAGAATGAAAAGCTATTTTACATTAGAATATCTATGTATTATTTAGCATGATGGTTTTGATAATAAATTACTATTTGAAAGTTATTTTCAGGAAGGAGTAATTTCAAAAAGCTCTATAATGATTTTTTGATGTCAGATAGATATAGCATCAACAAAGATGTAGAGAAGAAATAAATATTTGCAAATGAATGAAAGTCAAACAAAGGTAAAAATATATGATATGTGTACCTAACTGTTGGAACCTTTTACCTCCTTTGGGACCGCAACCATTATTGGGTGTTGGCTGAGGTGGCCTCATGGGTTCTTCCAGAGCATTTCCATATATGTGACCTGGCTGGATTGGCGTTCTGGGGCTTTTAGCCCATGCGCGGGCTTTTGACCTTAGTCCCGCCTAATGGTTTAACTTGAAATCTGCCTAGGCCCTTAATGATAGTGATGTAACTGCCTCCTATTGGTTCTCACTACTGTCTCTTCTTACCCCCTCCTTCTATCACTATATAACCTTGTTCCTGACGCAATAAAGTTGAGATCTGATGTGCCTTCATGGCTGAAACAGCTCCCGGCTCAGTGTGGTTTCTTCCCAATCTTGGGATGGGGATTGGGATGGGGACTGGGCCGCGACACTTACCCTCTCACTCAGCCCCTCCGAGACGACAGTCTGGTCCTGCCTGTCTACCACGTACCCTTGTTGCAGGGAGCAACACCTAACCTCACATCCTCACATATGTGTACACACACACACACACACACACAACATGAAGATTAGGTTGAATCAGTTACCTAGGAGTCACATAACCGATCTATACCACTAGACTTGTGAGTATTACTGGTGTAACCCCCAGCTGGGAACTGAACACCAATGAACTGCTTCCATAGACCATATACAGTCAGGTACCACATAACAACATTTTGTCAATAACAGACTGCATATATGATGGTGATCCTATAATATTATATCACCTAGTGATATCATAGTTTCTGTTAGTACTATCTATGATGCTCACATGTCAAATTGCCTAATGAGGCATTTCTCAGGACCTGTCCCTATCATTAAGTAATTAGAATCCCTTTACCATTTTTCAAAGTATAATTGTCTATGACAATAGACTAGCATTTGGTTTGATAGCCTCATATGAGGTATGAACCTACCATCAAATACTCCAGCCAATACTTCCATAAGTACACTAAGACTGATACTTGTTGAGTCAGATGTCACAAATCCTATTTCCAAACTATGATAATCTACCAAGATATACTGCTCTATACATAGCTTTATTAAAAGCTGTATTGACCTTGGCGCTTCCTCAAGGTGGCACTACAATCTACAATTATAAAGGATGCAAAACACAAAATACTTTGGGCTGAAATCTCAAGATACACAAGACTAATATTTGAATGGAAGCTATTATGTTACATTTTATCACCAAACCCAGAAATGTAACACACAACAATTTTATTACTTTTAGGAAAAAAGGAAGATTTATTTCCATAAAAATTTAGAAACATAAAACTCAGGATTGTAAAATTGCTATTTTAGGAAACAAATGTGATTTTATTCACAGAATAATATAAGCAAATTCATTTTTTATATTCATTTTTAATTGTAATTGGACACAATATATTTTTTGTTTATTTATGTTTATGTGGTGCTGAGGATCTAACCCTGGGCCTTGCCTCTGCTAGGCGAGCGCTCTACCACTGAGCCACAACCCCAGCCCAGTAAATTCATTTAATTTTCTTGTAAATGTGGTAGTAAATTGAGAGAAATTTTGGCACAAATGATCAAATTCCTTGATGACAAGATATTTAAGTCACTTTTCTTCAAATTAATGACACTGGTCTGGGGGAATGGGTTCTCTTTTGCTTTTATAACTAATGAAAAATAATTTTTGTGAAAATGTATTTGAATCAGAATTAAAGAGGCTAAAAATTTCATATAAGAAAGTGTAAATAACTAGTTAGTTTGAAGAATACATACATTAAAGGATAACATATTGCTTATCCTTTTACATTTCTATGAATCTAGGAATAGAAATAATGTTAAAGTCTAAGCATTATATTAATAAGGTTTCTAAAAGTTCCAAATGTAATTTATTTCTGATGACCTTCACTTAAAGATGAATTTCTTGGAAATAAATATGTCCCAGGACAAATGAAAATGAAAACTATTAATGCATAAATCTATCATAAGTCCATGCCTTTAGATTTCAAAAATCATAATCTTATGATTATAATAACTCTTATTCTTCAGTGAGCTGCTAGATTCCACTATTAAATTAGTGAAGTACATAAGTAATTTAGGGAAGTAACATCTTTTTTTTTTCCTCAGTATATTTTCTTATCTATCCCAAATTCCAAATTCCCTGCAAATTCAATGCTAGAAGACTTTTCTCCAGACTACACTATCTTAATTAGTCAATTTTTTAAAATTTGGGAATTGTGCATCTTCTTATACATAAAACCAAACACTTATAAAGTAGGCTAGTTTTTAAAATTTTTTTTAAAAGTTTTTTTTATTGTGAATTGATAAATTCTAGCCTTCATTACTTCAAAAATAATAAAAATAAAATTCAAAATACTCAATAAAATATTGAGCATCATTACTCATATCAACCAAAATGATGAAACAATTATAGAAAGACTGAATTAGTTTTAAAAATGACATTTCCTTTCATATTTTAAAGAAAGAATACCATGAGTTATGAATTGTGATGCAAATTCTGTGTCATTTCAGAAGACAATCATTGAGTAAATCCCCAAGTTTGTATTTACAAAATAATTAAATAATGCATATATCTTTAAGAAATCCTTATGGTGAAATAAAGAAAAATATAATTTTCCTGAAAGTGGCATGGCCCCCAACTTCTCTGAGTCCCCTGGCCTTTCAGAAAGTGATTTTTTAACCATTTGTAAGACCTTGTAAACCAGAACCCAAGGTGGTTATTTTCTGGACATTTGGTCCACAAGTAAAGGCAATACTTGCTCTTTAAGGGTGGGTCTGATATACCCAATTTGATGAGAATCATTGGCAGATATAATATTATCAAGGATGGCCATGGTTTTATAATTTGTTCACTTATAATTGGGTAAAAGGACATTTGCTTATTTTTAGTGTTAAAAGTAAAGATACCCAAGTAAAAGTACTTCTTTCTGAATTCTGAGAATCTAGTGAGACTCTGAAACACTTAAAATGTTTTTTTTTTCATTTACAGTCTACTAAATTGAACATTAGAAATAGCTTTTAAAGAATGGAGATTCCTTATATACCATTAAAACATCAAATATTAAAAGGGTATTCCAATAATCTTCCAACAAAATAACTATATTAAGATTTTTCTTCCTCAGTCCCATCTGATGATTTTATTCCACTGGATTTCAGTTCAGCAATCTGCTTCTACAATCTGTTTGCTTCTGGAATAAAAAAGGGTCCTGTCCTGATTCAGTTCATGTTACAGACCAAAAATTGATTAAGCCATGTCAACTGTCAACTGGGAAGCCTATAGTCAAAGTCTATTTTTTCAAGTAAAAATAGTTCAGGGTACCAGTTACACTCCTTTCCAAGAGGTTATGAGATTCTTCTCTTTTGAAGACACAGATTTCAGCTTCTATTTTATAACAGTCATTTCAGGTAAACATCAGAAAGTAGAAAACCATTTGGTAACTAAGAAGTTATGGTTAATTTATCATAGTACAATAATATCAGAATTTTCTATTCAGTTGGAGTCAACAGCTCTTTTATAAGGTTTTAATCAAAGCTTCCTCTAAGAATAAACATGTATTATGGCAGTAGAGGCATTGAAAAATCCTTAAGGGCTTCACATAAAATGTATAAACTGTGGAATATTTATATCAATAACATTTGATTTATATAAACTTTAATCTTAGGAAGGGTATTCTGATCTGATGATTTTTTCATGTAATTCATACACTACTATTGAGTAATTAAGATTTATGGATCTCTCAAACAAAACTATTTCTAGCATCTTTTCTTTTATATAACAAATATTTGTGATTTTCCAAGAGTTCAATAGAGAAATCTAAAAGATATCTTCAAATGAAAAAGGTAGCCTGAATTTATTTTTTTCTCAACTTAGACCTGATGCTGTGAAAGTAAAAAGTTTTCAGACATTTGGTCATTGATTCAAATAGGGTGATGGGTGCCTGAAAATCAATACTTTGTTACTTATTTAATCCAAGTCACAAAAAAAGTTTTACAATAATGATATAAGAAGGTAACACAATTGTAAATGTTGTCTTTTTCAATAAAGTGAAGAAGTGGTTTTGATGTTGTTATTTTAAATAATAACCCAAACAAATCATAGAAAATTATTTTGGTAAGAAAGAAAATTACCCACAGAAAATAAATAATAACTTTTATTGCGCCTTGTTAGGACCTCTAAGACAAGTTAATTATTTTAACAGAGAAAAATTATTTTCCTGCATTTATATAATATTTGTCAGGAAATGCTTCAATTTTTAGTATTTATTTTTACTTTTCTCTAACTTTAAAAAATGTTCAAGAAGTTTTTAATCTGAGTTTCATTACTTACTATTTCTATAAACTTGAAGAAACTGGGGTTTTTTTTCTGTGACGTTTTTTCAATGTCTATAAAATAGGGATAATATACTCTAATTCAGGATTGTGGGGATTAAATGAATAATAAAAAATACTTTACACCTACTAAATACCTGATAAATGTGAACTACTATTATTTTATAACTGAATATAGCAAGAGTCAATATACTTATTCCCATATACATAAAATTAAAAAATGAGCCAACGATGACAAAATTTTAATCTGCTTAATTGTTTTTTTTATTAGTTGCTCAAGACAATACAATGATCTTGACATATCATATATTTGATTCAAATGGGGTATGAATTCTTATTTTTCCACATGTACAGATTGCAGGATCACATTGGTTATACAGCCACGTTTATACATACTGCCATACTAATGTCTGTTGTATTATTCTGCCCTTCTTATCCCCCCTCCCCTCCCCTCCCCACCCATCACCTCTCTCTACCCAATCTACTGTGACATATTTCTCTCTCTTTTTTCTTCCTCCTCACACCATCTTATATGTAATT
Source organism: Marmota monax (assembly GCF_021218885.2). Classification (NCBI taxonomy): domain Eukaryota; kingdom Metazoa; phylum Chordata; class Mammalia; order Rodentia; family Sciuridae; genus Marmota; species Marmota monax. The sequence goes on from NW_026694772.1 coordinate 5,364,280, forward strand.
TTGTATAACAATGAGGGTCTCCTTCCATCTTCCGTTCAATTCCCCTTCTCCCTCCCATTCCCTCCCACCTCTCGTCCCTGTTTAGTGATAATCTTCTTCTCATGCTCTTCCTCCCTACTCTGTTTTGAGTCACCCCCCCTCTTATATCAAATAAGTCATTCGGCATTTGTTTTTTAGTGATTGGCTAACTTCACTTAGCATAATCTGCTCTAATGCCATCCATTTCCCTGAAAATGCCATGATTTTGTTATTTTTTAGTACTGAGTAATATTCCATTGTATATAAGTGCCACATTTTTTTCTCCATTCATCTATTGAAGGGCATCTAGGTTGGTTCCACATTCTAGCTAGTGTGCGGCTATGAACATTGATGTAGCTGTGTCCCTGTAGTATGCTCTTTTTAGATCATTTGGGTATAGTCCGAGAAGGGGGATAGCTGGGTAAAATGGTGGTTCCATTCCCAGCTTTCCAAGGAATCTCCATACTGCTTTTCAAATTGGCTGCACCAATTTGCAGTCCCACCAGCAATGTACAAGTGTATCTTTTTCCCCACATCCTCGTCAGTACTTGTTATTGTTTGACTTCATAATGGCTGCCATTCTTACTGGAGTGAGATGGTATCTTAGAGTGGTTTTAATTTGCATTTCTCTGATTGCTAGAGATGGTGAACCTTTTTTTGTGTAATTGTTGATTGATTGTATATCCTCCTCTGTGAAGTGTCTGTTTAGATCCTTGGTCCATTTGTTGATTGGGTTATTTGTTTTCTTGTTGTTTAATTTTTTGAGTTGTTTGTATACTCTGGAGATTAGAGCTCTATCTGAAGTGTGAGGGGTCAAAATTTGTTCCCAGGATGTAGGCTCCCTATTCACCTCACTTTTTATTTCTTTTGCTAAGAAAAAACTTTTTAGTTTGAATATGTCCCATTTGTTGATTCTTGATTTTAACTCTTGTGCTATAGGTGTCCTATTAAGGAATTTGGAGCCCGACCCCAAGAGATGAATATTAGGGCCAACTTTTTCTTCTATTAGACACAGAGTCTCTGGTTTGATTCCTAGCTCCTTGATCCATTTTGAGTTAACTTTTGTGCATGGTGAGAGAAAGGGATTCAATTTCATTTTGTTGCATATGGATTTCCAGTTTTCTTAGCACCATTTGTTGAAGATGCAATCCTTTCTCCAGTGCATGCTTTTAGCACCTTTGTCTAATATAAGGTAGTTGTAATTTTGTGGATTATTCTCTGTGTCCTCTATTCTGTACCATTAGTCTACCCACCTGTTTTGGTACCAGAACCATGCTGTTTTTGTTACTATTTCTCTGTAATATAGTTTAAAATCTGGTATCGCTATACCTCCTGATTCACACTTCCTGCTTAGAATTGCTTTAGCTATTCTGGGTCTTTTATTTTTCCAGATGAATTTCATGATTGCTTTTTCTATTTCTGCGAGGAATGCCGTTGCAATTTTGATTGGCATTGCATTAAACCTATAAAGTACTTTTGGTAATATGGCCATTTTAATGATATTAGTTCTACCTATCCAAGAACAAGGTATATCTTTCCATCTTCTAAGGTATTCTATTTCTCTCTTTAGAGTTCTGTAGTTTTCATTGTATAGGTCTTTCACCTCTTTTGTTAGATTGATTCCCAATTATTTTATGATTTTTTTGAGGATATTGTGAATGGGGTGGTTTTCCTCATTTCCAGTTCAGAGGATTTGTCACTGATATACAGGAATGTCTTTGATTTTATGTGTGTTGATTTTATATCCTGCCACTTTGCTGAATTCATTTACTAGCTCTAGAAGTTTCTTGGTAAAACCTTTTGGGTCTTCTAGGTATAGGATCATGTCATCCACAAATAGTGATAATTTAAGTTCTTCTTTTCCTATCTTTATGCCTTTAATTTCTTTCATCTGTCTACTTTCTCTGGCCAGTGCTTCAAGAACTATATTGAATAGAATTGGTGAGAGAGGGCATCCTTGTCTTGTTCCAGATTTTAGAGGGAATGCCTTTAATTTTTCTCCATTCAGAATGATGCTAGCCTGAGGGTTAGCATAGATAGCTTTTACAATGTTGACGTAAGTTCCTGTAGGCCCTAGTTTTTCTAGGGTTTTGAATATAAAGGGATGCTGTATTTTGTCGAATGCTTTTTCTGCATCTATTGAGATGATCATATGGTTCTTATCTTTAAGTCTATTGATGTGGTGAATAACATTTATTGATTTCCGTATATTGAACCAGCCTTGCATCCCAGGGATGAATCCTACTTGATCATGATGCACTATCTTTTTGATAAGTTTTTGTATCTGATTTGCCAGAATTTTATTGAGGATTTTTGCATCTATGTTCATTAGAGATATTGGTCTGTAGTTTTCTTTCTTTGAAGTGTCTTTGTCTGGTTTAGGAATCAGGGTGATGTTGGCCTCATAGAATGAATTTGGAAGTGCTCCCTCTTTTTCTATTTCCTGAAATAACTTGAAAAGTATTGGTATTAACTCTTCTTTAAAGGTTTTGTAAAACTCCGCTGTATACCCATCCGGTCCTGGGCTTTTCTTGGTTGGTAGTCTTTTGATGGCTTCTTCTATTTCCTCAATTGATATTGGTCTGTTTAGGTTGTGTATATCGCCCTGACTCAATCTGGGCAGATCATATGACTTAGGAAATTTATCGATGCCTTCACTATCTTCTATTTTATTAGAGTATAAGGTTTCAAAATAATTTCTTATTATCTTCTGTATTCTGTAGTGTCTGTTGTGATATTGCCTTTTTCATCCTGTATGCTTAGTAATTTGGGTTCTCTCTCTTCTTCTCCTCATTAGCATGGCTAAGGGTCTGTCAATCTTATTTATTTTTTCAAAGAACCAACTTTTAGTTTTGTCAATTTTTTCAATTGTTTCTTTTGTTTTGATTTCATTGATTTCAGCTCTGATTTTAATTATTTCTTTCCTTCCACTACATTTGCTGCTGATTTGTTCTTCTTTTTCGAAGGCTTTGAGATGTAGTGTGAGGTCATCATTTACTTTTTGGCTTTTTTTCTTTTAAGGAATGAGCTCCATGCAATGAATTTTCCTCTTAGTACTGCTTTCATAGTGTCCCAGAGATTTTGATATGTTGTGTCTGTGTTCTCATTTACCTATAAGAATTTTTAAATTTCCTCCTTGATGTCTTCTGTAACCCATTGTTCATTCAGTAGCATATTGTTCATTCTCCATATGATGCAGTAATTTTTCTTCTTAATTTTACCATTGATATCCAATTTCATCCAATTATGATCAGATAAAATGCATGATAGTATCTCTACTCCTTTTTATTTGCTAAGAGTTGCCCTGTGGCATAATATATGGTCTGTTTTTGAGAAAGATCCATGTGCTGCTGAGAAAAAAGTGTATCCGCTTGATGTTGGTTGATATATTCTATATATGTCAATTAAGTCTAAGTTATTAATTGTGTGACACGGGTCGCAGTCTGGCCCGCTCCAGCCCTGAAGGATCAGTAACCCTGCTTGATGTTGGGTAGTATATTCTATATATGTCAGTTAAGTCTAGGTTATTAATTGTGTTATTGAGTTCTATAGTTTCTTTATTCAACTTTTGTTTGGAAGATCTGTCCAATGGTGAGAGAGGTGTGTTGAAGTCACCCATAATTATTGTGTTGTGGTCTATTTGTCTCTTGAACTTGAGGAGAGTTTGTTTTATGAACATAGCAGCACAATTGTTTGGGGCATATATATTGATGATTGTTATGTCTTGTTGGTGAATTCTTCCCTTTAACAGTATTAGTATCCTTCTTTATCCCTTTTGATTAACTTAGGCTTGAAGCCGATTTTATTCAATATGAGTATGACCACCCCTGCTTGCTTCCAAGGTCCATGTGAGTGGTATGATTTTTCCCAACCTTTCACCTTCAGCCTGTGTATGTCTTTTCCTGTCAGATGAGTCTCCTGAAGGCACCATATTGTTGGATCTGTTTTTTTAATCCAGGTTACCAGCATATGTCACTTAATTGGTGAGTTTAATTTATTAACATTTAGGGTTACTATTGATATATGTTTTGTACTTCCAGTCATGTTTGTTTATTTTTTTATTTTTAAAATTTGGTTTGTTTTTCCTCTTTGATTAGTTTTTGCCCCCTTTACTGAGGTACTTCCCACTGTTGGTTTTGGTTGTTGTTTTTCATTTTCTCTTTGTGTAGTGTTTTGCCCAAAATGCATTGCAGTGCTGGTTTTCTGGCTGCAAATTCTTTTAACTTTTGTTTATCGTGGAAGATTTTTATTTCGTTGTCAAACCTGAAGCTTAATTTTGCTGGGTACAATATTCTTGGTTGGCACCCATTATCTTTCGGCATTTGAAATACGTTGTTCCAGGATCTTCTCGCTTTCAGCGTCTGTGATGAAAAATCAGCCGTTAACCTAATTGGTTTACCCCTGAATGTAATCTGCCTCCTTTCTCTTGTAGCTTTTAATATTCTCTCCTTGTTCTGTATGTTGGATATCTTCATAATAATGTGTCTTGGTGTTGGTCTGTTGTGGTTTTGTACATTCAGCGTCCTGTAGGCTTCTAGGATTTGGACATCCGTTTCATTCTTTATGTCTAGAAAGTTTTCTAAAATTATTTCATTTAACAGATTGCTCATTCCTTTGATTTGGACCTCTATACCTTCCTCTATCCCAATGACTTTTTTTTTTTTTATGATAACCCATATCTCTTGGATGTTTTGCTCATGGTTTCTTACCAGTCTTTCTGAGTTGACTAGACTCTTTTCGAGATGATATATTTTGTCTTCATTGTCTGATGTTCTGACTTCTACTTGGTCTACTCTACTGGTGATACTCTCATTTGAGTTTTTAATTTGGTTTATAATTTCCTTCATTTCTAGGATTTCTGTTTGATTTTTTTTATAACCTCTATCTCCCTGTAGAGTTGTTCTTTTGCTTCTTGAATTTGTTTATGTAATTCATTGTCGAAGTGATCTTTCATTCTTTTCATTTGCTATCTAATGACCTCTTTAAGATTCCATTCCATCTGAATCAGGTATGCCTTGAATTCTTTATCTGACCATTTCTCTGATGCCTCTATCCTCTCCTGTAAATTTAAGCTATCCTGCATTATTTGTGTTCCTTTTCTTCCTTGCTTTTTCATGATGCCTGTGTTTCTTTCCAGCTCTGTTTGATTGCTGTATTACTATTTTCTCCTATAAATTTGTTTTGGTTTTGTATATCTCTGAGATCTCTCCTTTGTGATGGGAGACAATGTCTAGAGATGTTGGGTTTAATTGTAATTTAAAGTAAATTCATTAGTTTCATAAAAGGCATATGGATTCTGATGGCATATAGAGAATTGTGGCTTGGTCTTTGGACTTTATGTTTAGGTCGGGTGATGGTATGGGGTTAGTATATCTTAGCTATCTTGAAAGATTGCTCTACTGAAGGGGGATATTAACAGGAGAATATACAGGAGTATTTGGGGGTAGCTAGGGACATAGGAGCACTATAGACAGCCTTGGAACATTCACCTATTTGCATTTAGTAAATTACATGTAATAGAAGTCGTAATGCTTGGGAGGAAAGGTAGGGAAAGGGGAAGGAAGAAGTCACTAAAGAGGAAAGAGAGAGAAAAAAAGAAATAGAAAAAAAAAGAAAAGGAAAAAAATAAAATTAAAATAAAAAAAAGAAAAAAATGTACTCTTAGAGTTCTATTTTCTTCTCTTCTAGTAGATGAAGCTGTGCTTTCCTGGTTAAGTTTCAAGATGCAGGAAACAATCCGTGTGGGGCAGCTCTCCCTCTCTAGCCCGGTTGCTTAGGGTTGCTCCTGGTCTCTAGCCCCCTTGCTTCTCCTGCCTGCCAGGCCCTACTTACTGGGGCCGTTCTGCACAGATCTAGCTACACTCTGGGCCTGCAGTTTCCTGGATGCCCTGCTCTCTTGAATGACTGGGTGCTCTCTTTGTTTGCCATTCACCCAGACCTCATGGTTGTGGAGCATGGGTGTTGGAAACCAGCAGCTTATTCTGCCTGATTCCCTCTGATAGTCACGCCCCGGAGAGCTAGCGAGAAAGACCTCAGTTTTCTCCGCTGGTGGGACGGGGAGCCAGAGGTCAAGTGCCCTTCCTGTTTCCCTCGGCTCTGACAATCACACCCATGGAGAGCTGGGGAGAGATTTTTTGAGTTTTCCCAGCTGTATGGAGATGGGGGGCTGAGGGTCACACACTTGTTTTCACCAAATTCACTGTGAAGTGATCCCATCTGCCGAACTCTGATGACGTCAGTTCTCTGCCATGGTGGATGCCAGCTTCCCTGGCAGGGTGTCCAGCAGGGAGGATGGGTCTGGGCCGTCTCTCTCCCAAGTCCCAGCCTTGGATATCAGTCTGGAGGCCTGTGGAGGTGCCTCTCTGCGCTGCACGCGGGTCACCGCAGTGCTGAGTCGCCTCCAGCTGCGGGGGGGGGGGGCTGCTAATCAACTAGCCAGTACTTCTGCACATGGGGTGGCTCGGATTCACTGCATCTGAGCAGCCGCAGCCTCTGAGATGCTCAAACTCCTCCCCTAGGTTTCACCGCAGCCCAACTTTGCCAAATGCTCCTGACAAGACAGCATCTGGCAGCTCCAAACTCGCTCATTGCAAACACAGCGGAGCAGGTCATGGGCGTGCAACCTCCCCACCCGCCGCCATGTTGTGTCCTCTGCTTAATTGTTTTTTATGTTCAAATATACAATGTAAATTACCTTTCTTAAAACCTTTACTATTTTTCTATATATAATAAGATTTTTACTTTTCTCTTTTTGACATTCTGGAACTCCTGGACCCCTTTAAGACAAAATTATCCTCTTTTTATCTTGAAAAACAAAACTCAACCATTGCCTTATATACCTAGTTATATTAAATTGTAATACTGATCTACTGTAGTCTCAACCAACCATATTAATCATAAATTTTAATAAAGAAAATGAATTTCTACTTTACAGAAAAAAACTGGAAGTTCAATAACTTGAGAACTCTCTAAGACTTTAGCAACTAATACAATACATTACGTGAGTCACACTCATATTGCTTTTATACCTTCTTAAAGTGACATAAATGAACATGTTCATTAATATTACCCAAAAATATAGCCAATGTAAGGAATGTAAATATAATGGAGATATAAAAAAATCAGTAAAAGCATATGAACTTAAAATTATGTTTAGTAATTAGTGTTTAGTATTAAATTTATGTAGAAATTTTATAGGCATTTAGAAAATGAAGGACATGCTTCTTCAAAATAGATTAACATGGAAATTGAGAAAACAGCTGAAGAAGAAATTGTACTCTCTTCCTCTTGCCTTTCTGTGTGAGAAGTCTTTATAAAATAATTATATGATGTACCTCCCCTAAAGGCACATCATAATACCATTACCTGAAAGATGTCCAGCCATATTTAGGAAGAAAGGAATGTTACACAGAGAGGCCAAAAAGAATCTGAACAAACAGGTCTTGCTAAGTTATGCTCAATATATTTATTACCATTAGATCATACACTTCCTTTATTTTTAGTTATTTTTACATACTAAAATCAAACACAGTGTTTCCCAAATACTAGGCAAGCACTGTATGACTGAGTTACATATACAGACCTTTTTAATTTCAAGATAGGTTATCGCTATTTTTCCCAGACTGGTCTCAAACTTGCTATCCTATTCCTTCTGACTCTGGACTATCTGGGTTCACAGGCATATGCCCCCCTGCCTAGCTTAGATAACATAATTTTTTTGTCCAATAAAACTGCTAGAATAAACCCCTATCTCTCACCATGCACAAAACTCAAAGTGGATCAACGACCTAGGAATTAGACCTGAGACCCTAAGCCTATACAGAAGAAAAAGTAGGACCAAATCTCCATCAGGGAGACTTAGAATCTGACTTACTTAACAAGACTCCTAACACAAGAAATAAAATAAAGAATAATAAATGGGATGAAGTCAAGCTGAAAAGCTTCTTCTCCACAAAAGAAACAAATTAATGAAGTGAAGAGAGAGCCTACATAATGGGAACAATTTTTTTACCACACACACATCAGATAGAGCACTAATCTCTAGGATATATAAAGAACTCAAAAAACTTAACACCAAAAAACAAATAACCCAATCAATAAATGGGCTAAAGAACAGAACAGACACTTCTCAGAAAATGATATACAATTGATCAAAAAATATATGAAAAAATGTTCAACATCTCTAGCAATTAGAGCAATTCAAATCAAAACTACTCTAAGATTTCATTTCACTCCAGTCAGAAAGGCAGTTATCAAGAATACAAACAACAATAAGTGTTGGTGAGGATGTGGGGGAAAAGGCACACTCATACATTACTGATGGGACTGCAAATTTCACCAATCTGGAAAGCAGTATGGAGATTCCTTAGAAAACTTGGAATGGAACCATCATTTGACCCAACTATCCCACTCCTTGGTCTATATCCAAAGGACTTAAAAACAGCATCCTACACTGATACAGCCACATCAATGTTTATAGCAGCTCAATTCACAATAGCTAAACTGAGGGACTAACTTAGATGCCCTTCAATAGATAAATGGATAAAGAAAGTGTAGTGTATATACAATGGAATATTACTCAGTATTAAATGAGAATAAAATTATGGCATTTGCACATAAAGTGGATGGAGTTGGAGAATATCATGCTAAGCAAAGTAAGCCAATCCCAGAAAAACAAAGGCTGAATGTTTTCTATTATAAGTCAATGCTGATCTATAATGGGAAGGGGGGCATGGGATGAATGGAGGAAATTTGGATTGAGCAAAGGGAGCGAGGGGGCATGGTGGCAGGAAACATGGTTGAATGAGATGAACATACTTACCCTAGGTACATTATGATTACACAAATGGTGTGACTCTACTTTGTGTACAACCAGAGAAATGAAAAATTATGCTCCATTTGTGTACAATGAATCAAAGTGCATTCTGCTGTCATGTATAACTAATTAGAACAAATTAAAAAAAAAAAAAACCTTCTAGATGACATTGTTTTCATCAAACCTAACTATAAGAATAGTTTTCCCTGAGTGTTTGTGTATTCACTTCTACAGGTCCTGTGTCATATAAAACTGGTTAATATTCAGTTTTATACAGTATCCATTGTAGAAGTATTTCATTTCTTGGGTTAGATTTATTCCCAAGTTGTTTGTTTTTGTTTATGTGGGGTTATTATGAATGAGAGAGTTTTCCTGATATCTCTCTCAGGGGGTTCATTCATTATTGGAGTATAGGAAGTAATTGATTTTGTATGTTGATCTTCTTTCCTGCTACTTTACAGAATTTATCAGCTCTAGAAATATTTTGTTCATTTTTTGTTTGTTTGTTTGTTTGTTTGTTTTTTGGTTGGTCTACATATAAGATAACGTCATCAGCTGGCTTCTTGTTTTCCTATTTGGATCCCTTTAATTTCCTTTCTCGTGCCTGAGTGCTCTGGATAGACTTTCAAGAAAAATGTTGAATAGGAGTGGTACAAGTGCACATACTTGTTTTATTGCTGATTTTAGAGCAAATGCTTTAATTTTTTCTCCATTCAGTACATTGGATGTAGGCTTAGCATATGTGGCCTTTACAATGTCATGGGAAATTCTTTCTAACTCTAGTTTCTCTAACATTTTTAACATTAATAGATGCTGAGTTTGCTGAATACTTTTAATGCATCTATTGAGATAATTGTGTGATTCCTTTGCTTAACTCTATATTTGTGGTGAATTACTTTTATTGCCTTGCTTATGTTGAACCAATATGGCATCCATGAGATGAAAGGTACTTGATCATAATGTACTATCTTCGTTGTATGTTGCTGAATGTAGTTTGCCAATATTTTATTAAGGAATTTACATCTATGTTCATCGGGGATACTGGCCTGAAGTTTTCTTTCCTTTATGTATTTGTCTGGTTTTGGTATCAGGGTGATACTAGCTTCCTAACTTGAATTTCGGGCTATTCTAGCCCATTATATTTCATGGGATAATTTGAGGATAAATAACAAAATTAGTTTGTCCCCAAAGTTCTGGTAGAAATAAGCAGAGAACCCATTTGGTCCTGGGTTTTTCTTTGTTAGAAGGCTTTCAATTGCTGCTTCAATCTCATTGTTGATATTGGTATATTTAGGTTTTCTACATCCTAATATTTCAGTTTAGGTAGGTCATATATATCTAGAAATTTGTCAATATATTCTAGATTTTACATTTTATTAAAATATATATTTTCAAAATAGTTTCTTATGCTTCTCTGGATTCCAGATGTGTCTGTGGTGATATCTCCTTTTTATCTCTAATTTTGTTGAAGAAATAAATTGAAGAGGGCCTTGGAAGATAGAAAGACCTCACAAGCTCTTGGATAAAAATAATTAATATTATTAAAATGGTCTTATTACCAAAAGTAATATACAGATTCAATGCAATTCTCATCAAAATATCAACGACATTCTTCATATTACTAGGAAAAAAGGCAGTTCTAAAATTCATCTGGACAAATAAAAACTCAGAGTAGCCAATTCAATCCTGAGCAAGAAGAATGATGCTGGAGGCATCACAATACCAGACCTCAAATTATATACCACAGAGCTACAGTAACAAAACCAGCATGGTGCTGGCATCAAAACAGGCTTAAAGACCAATGGTATAGAACAGAAGATACAGAGACAAATAAACATAGATACAATAATTAGATACTTGAAAAAGTTTCCAAAACATACAGTGGAGAAAAGATAGCCTTTTAAACAAATGGCGCTGTGAAAACTAGATATTTATATTTAGAAGAATGAAAATTGGATCCCTTTTTCTCACCCAGCAGATAAGTCGAACCAAAGTAGATCAAAGACTTAGAAATTCAATCAGAAACTTTGAAACTGCTAGAAGAAAACAGGCTCAGCACTCCAAAATATTCGTGTATGTGCTAACTTCCTTAACAAGACCCCTAAAGTTCAATAAATAAAACCAAGAATCAATAAGTGGTATGGCATGGAATCAAAAAGCTTCTGCACAGCGAAGGAAACAAGTAAGAACATGAAGAGAGACCTAGAGAATAGAACAAAATCTTTGTAGGCTACTCCTCTGACACAGGATTAATATCCAGAATATAAGGAACCCAAAACACTTAACAACAAAAAATAACCAAATCAATAAAATGGCAAAATAATAAATAGATATTTTTAAGAGAAGAAATAAAAATGGCCAACAAATACATGAAAAATTGTTCAACATTCCTAGCAATCAGAAAAATGAAAATCAAAACTACATTGAGATTTTATCTCACTCCAGATAGAATGGCAATCACATTAAAATACAAATAATAAAAGTTGGTGATGATGTGGAGGAAATTAAAGGTACACTCATACGTAGTTGGTAGGGCTGCAAATTAGTAAAACCACTTTGGAAAACAGTATGGACATTTCTCAAAAGACTAGGAAATGAACCACCATATGACCCAGCTCTCCTACTTTTCAGTATATATCCAAAAGATCTAAAATCAATATACTACAGGAATGTAGCCACAACAGTTTTTATAGTAACACAATTCACAAAAGTCAAGTTGTGGAACCAGTCCAGGTGCCTGTCAGCAGATGAATGAATAAAGAAAATATTTTATATATATATATATATATATATATATATATATATATATATATATATATATATATAATATTATACACATACACACACACTCAACGGGAGGTTTTACTCAGTCATAAAGAAGAATGAAACAATGCATTTGCTTGTAAATGGATGGAAATGGAGAACATCATGCTAAGTGAAATAAGCCAGAATCAGAAATATAAGGGTTGAATATTTTCTCTCATATTCAGAAGCTAGCCTAAAATTTGAGAAAGAAAGGCCACTGGGAAGATCCTATGAAAATAAGAGGGAGATCAATGTAACAGAGAAGGGGACAAAGGGGGAGTGAAGAGGGACAGGAAAAGGGAGGAACTATGGAATGAAACTGAGTGAACTATGCTATGTACATATATGAATATAGCACAGTGAATTTTACCTTTATGTTCATCTATAATACACCAGTTAAAAAATAAACTATAAATGAACATAAGAAAGACCAGTAGATGAAAATGGAGAAAGGGTGGGAAGTAGGAAGGGAAAGAGGAAGTACTGAGACAGAAGTGGAGCAAATTATATTCCATGCATGTATGATTATTCCAAAATTAACCCCAAAATTACATATAACTATAATGTACTAATAAAAATCTTTGGTTCAATAAATTTGTTATGCTTTTCTCTTGCAAATCTATCTTTTTGTTATATGGATGTCAGCCATCAACAGGGCAAAGAAAAGATATTACTTTTTCTCCCCTACAGCATCAAATTATCATCCATTAATTAACTTGATTTGATGTTAATCTAAATTTTTACATCATCCAAGAATCATAGATATTTTATTTAAGCTAAAACACTACAAAATATAATTGCTGTTGAAAGAAAAATGAGTCAGAATAAAGATGTGTTTTAGTTTAACATAAATTAAACTTTTAAAAATGATCTTTAATGGTTTCCAGAAGTAACAGTAATATCTCTGATTAGTAAACCAATATAAGTCTTGGAGTTCACATTTATTCATCACTTGAAGAAAACACAAATCCAAATTAAAGAAAATGAAACAAAAACCAAAAAAAACTTGTATTATACACAAGCACTGATAGACAAAAAACAAAAGACATGGAGTTACTATTTACTATTTTATTCAAAACTGCTAAACCAGTTGAATTTGTCCAAAAGATACAGTCTCATTAAGTAAACTTGGATTTAAAATGACTTTTGAGCTAGAAATTCCTGTAAGATTTTAAATATTGCACATTTTGAAATATTAGTTCAGGGCTTTGTTTTTAAATTTATTTTCTGTGATTTTGAGGGTGGTTATCAGATTTATATGTGGGTCATTTATCTCTATATATCAATCAGAATACAGTTGTTTCAAATTTAAGGGACGTTCAATCTAATCCCATAAAGTTGAAAAACATTTCACAGTGACATTATGATAAATAAATTTCTTTTATCAAGTATAGACGCACAGACACAAATCGAGTTTATAATTTCTGTTCTACAACCTTAGTCACAGGTCAATACTGAACAATAAAATTCCCCCAATTAAAATCCCAAAGAGATTTATTCCTTCCTAATGGGAACAAAATTCTCAATTGGTAAACACTCAAACCCCAAAGTCAAAATATTAACATACCCAATTCTCTATCTTCTCTCACTCAGTAGAGAATAAATCACTACAATTCATCTAACAGATGTTACAAATGGTATGGCCATAAAACCAAATCTCCAATCATTGCTGCCAGCAAGGAAAAACAACTTATCAGTTGAGCACAAAACAGAAAAAAAAAATATAAAAGAATAAAATGAATAGAAGTGGGGAACAACATAGATAAACAGAGTTGATGAAGTGAAATGTTAATTGTCACTTGGAATTCATTCTAGGAACCAGGAGAAAACAAGCCTGAACTTAAGCAAGAGATTTAGTTTACTTAGCTCCATCAGGTGAGTTACTAGGGCATTTCAATGAAACCTCCAAGATGGTTAAAGTATAATTTTCAGAAAGATAAAATCACAAAACTTAGACAAATATAAAATGAACAATACCATTAATTCATTAATTAAGATATCAGAAAGATGGCTAAAAAAAGTTCCACAAAAGCATTTGAAAAGTCAGGTATACAGGCAATTTAGCAAAGAAATGGTACAGATGGATTAAGTACACAACTGCTTAATGTCTAACTGGCTCATAAACTCTTGGAGCTATCTGTTCCAATGGACAAAAATTACCTTCATCTCTATAAAATAAAAAACATACAAGTTAATCTCTGATACACAGAGTTGTAAAATAGCCAGACAAAAGTCAAGTCCAGTAATCTCTTCTTTCCTATTTTAAAATTATCAGATAAGAATGATATATTTTAACAGACATTTTGCCAAAGAGTGCATATGAATGGAAAATAAGACCCTGAAAAGATGTTTGAAATCACTAGCCTCTAGGAAATTGCAAATTAAAACTATGAGAGATATAATTACACATCTGTCAGACTAGATAAAAGAGAAAAACAGTGAAAGTGAAAACAGCAAATGTTCCACAGTATATAAAGAAGTTGGATTACTCACACATTACTGATGGGGATATACAGATACAGTCACTCTGAAAAATTGTTTGGTGTTTTCTTTTAAAAGTATGCAAACAACTACCACAGGACCCAGCAACTGAACTCCTGGATATTTATCTCAAATATGAAAACTTACATTCACATAAAATCATACACACATATGTTCACAGCAACTTTACTCATAATTTCCAAAAACCTGAAAACAACCACAAATTTTCCCCAATGGGTAAATATTCAAACTATGGTATCATGCCATGCAATATTATTCAGCAATATAAAAAGGAAAATGATGCTTCAAAATAGCTAGAAGAAAGGATGTTGAATGGTCTGGTCAGAAAGAAATGATAAAGGCTTGAGGACTGGATATGCTAACTAACCTGATTTGTCCTTTGTATATTGAATAGATGTGTTCAAATATCACATTGTACCCATACATATTTATAATTATTATGTGTCAATAAAAATATTTTCATTGGGAAAAGGAACAAATGATTTATATATATTACAATTTGGTTGGATGATCTCAAGGGCATTATGCTGAGTACAAAATGTCATGCATACTGTTTTTTTGCATTCATATAACAGTCTCAGAATGACAAAACCATGGAAGTGAATAGATTAGTGTTTTCTAGGCTTTAGGGATGGTTGAAGGGACCAGCTTGGTGTGAGTATAAAAAAGTAGCATAAAGGAAGATCTTGTAGAAATGGAGTAGATCTGTATGTTGATTGAGGTAGTAATTACTTAACTCTATACAAGTGAAGAATGTGCATGATAATGAATCACACTATTAAGAATAATCATAATGCACCAAGAACAAAGAAAAAATAAACTTACATATATACATACCAATGCCAATTTTCTGGTTTTAATATTGTACTATAACTATGTTGGGTATCATCATTGGGGGAAACTGGGTGAAAAATATATGGGAACTCTCTATACCTTTGCAACTTTATACACTATGATCATATCAATAGAGAGAATTATTAAAAAGGTACATAAGAGAAGATAATTACTCTAGAAAATAATAATAGCGTATCTTAAGGATGCAAATAAACAGAATAAAAAATAATTCTAAGAAAAAATTTAAAATATTTTTAAATAAAACATGAATGAACATACTGAGCAAGAAGGTGTACAATAGTCTAAGAAAAAAAATACAACAGATGAAAGAAACACACATATTTTTGTAATGCTTTGAAATTTCAAACAAAGGATAAAAATCCTACAGAAAATATAGGGAAAATCAAGGCAGACTGGCAACAATATTTGAGTATCAGACTGGCCTCAGTCCTCTTCAAAACAATATTCAATGCAAGTAAGACAAGGAAGACACATATTGCTACACATATTTCTGTGAAATAAAATATGACAATGTAATTATAATTCCAACACTGAAATTCCAGGCATTTTTAAACAAGTAGGAACCCAGGATGTCCTGTCTTTAAAAAAAAAAAACAATAACAACAAAAAAAGCAAACACCATTTTTGATAATGTAAACCATTTACCAACACTGTACCAAGAAACCTTTGAGAAACAACTGATTGTAAGCTTGGAATCCATTAAAAGCTAGAGCTAAGGCTAAACAGACTTTGGAGATATAATTACATGAGGTTAAAATTAGAAATTTTCATAATATAAAAGACATAATATGCAGAAAACAGGTGTCGAGGGGGAATTAAGAGAGAATGATAATGGGAAGCAGTAAAAGTGCACCAATTTCTTTGTCTCTCTGTGAAGGATAATACCTAAACTTTATATATCAACAACTAAAGATTCTAGTGTATTATAAAAATTTCAAAATTATATAAGAACTAAAAACAGACTCAAAAGCTTCCATATTAGAAGTAGAATCAGGTGTGATTACAAATACATAACAACACAAAAAACAAAATAGATGTTATACAGAATATGTCTATAAGTCTCAGTTAATATCTATTTTCCTCACATAATTATTAATGAGACTTCTTTTTAATTTTAGTGAAGTCCTGATTTGGTTGATAAATTATATGGTAAACCTAGTTATAGAGCAAACAATAGAATTCAAGATAGAACTGAAAAGAGAAAAATAGATTAACAAGAACAATGGTATAAGAATATTTAAAAGTCCCTTCTGTTATGACAATGGCAAACCAATATTGAAATCTAGATGAAATGAATAATTATCTAGAACCAGTATAAATTTCCAATGTTTGCATAACAATAGTCTAGAAAGAAAAAAATGTGAAAATTATCAAATACGAGATTTGATGTGTACACACATGAACTATTATTTCAAAGTTTCTAGGACATGATAGTATGATTCTAACCTATTAAAAAATTTCCCCAGCAAATTAAATGAAGGTGAAGCCCTCAAAATATTTTTAAAGCCAGTATACAGACACATACAACAAAAATATTATTTAGTTCAAAAATTAGAAAAAATATAAAAATTGCCACTTGTGACTATCAATAAAATAAGTTAAACATCATCAAAATTTAATAACAGCATGCAATATACTATATAATGACTACATGGGGTTCAACACAGAGAGTACATATAAATTTCATAACTCTTTCCATGCAAATACTAAAAAGCATTTGCTTAAAGACATTACCCATTTTTTATAGGTGACAATCCCTTCTAAATAGTGTATATATTAGGCCAAGACACAGCATCATGGTTAACCCTAGCAGCATGACTATCAAAGTCAGGGTGAGCTTTCTGTCCATAATATTACTTAATATTATTATTGAAATGTTCTTTATATCATTTTTAAAAAATAAAAAAATAAAATGAAAAAAGATACAGGATAGTCATATTAAAAAGTAAAAGAAAACCATGATTTTGGTAAAATAGCTCTTGCAAAATCTATGTTAAAACATATATACAGCTTACTTATATACAAATAACCAGTTACAAATATAATAGAATGAAAATATTGCATTTACATTAGCAAATGAGAAGAATATCTAGGGGGCTGGAGTTGTGGCTCAGCAGTAGAGTTCTTGTCTAGCATGTGTGAGGCCCTGGGTTTTCTCCTCAGCACCACATAAAAATAAATAAATTAATTAAATAAAGGTTTTTGTGTCCAACTACAACTAAACAAATAAAGAAAGAAACATAGGAAAAAAATTCTAACAGGAAATATGCTGAACATATATACGTATATATATGTGTATATATATATATATATATATATATATATATATATATACACATGTATATCATAAAGATAAACCAAATAAAAGAAATATACAATTCTGTAACAAAGAGTGTGCCATATAGTATTATTGGCAGAAAAAAATAATTGAAAATAAATCAAATCTCCCTAAAGCAACTATGAAATCAATGTGATCAGAATGACAATATCATAGTAATTTTTAGTAAATTTTAAAAATAATAGTAAAGTGTACTTGGATATGATAAACAAATAATGTGTAAATTAGAAAAAACAATGAGGAATACTTAAATGGAAAAGACAGGGAAGGATACATCAAATATAAATATACTTTATAAACATGAATTCAAGTATTGACAGGTATTGGGCATATGATAAAGATGAAACATTAATTCACATAAGAAATAATAGTATATTTAATAAGGGATATTGAACCAATTGGCTAATCATTTGGAATGTTATTCTTATCTAAAACCAAACACCACATTTACATTGGGTTCTAACATTTAAAAATAATAAAAACACTAATGTACTTGAAGGAAATCTGTTAATTTCATATATAATACCAGCATAAGAAAGGACTGTATATTTAATTTAACAGAAAACCAGAGATCTATAGGAAGAAGAATTAATTAATTACATGCAAAATTATCATAGTATTGATAAGGATGTAGTAAAGTGTTATTCTTATAAATTATGAGTAGGAAGATTAATTATTGCTCATTTTTTTAAGGGAGAGAGACTTTTTTAATTTTTTTTTTTTTTTTTAGTTTTCAGTGGACACAACATCTTTATTTCATTTTTATGTGGTGCTGAGGATCGAACCCAGCACCCTGTGCATGCCAGGCGAGCGAGCAACCGCTTGAGCCACATCCCCAGCCCCAATTAGTGCTCATTTTAATTGTGATTTTTTTTTGGTAAAATCTCTTAAATTTAAATATACATACAATGTTCCCTTTTATTTAAAAATTAAACTATTATAAAGTTTACCCTATATTGTGACAAAAATAACTCAAGATGCAACTATATATGCAATTACTATTTATAATAGTGCACACTGAAAACAATCTAAATCTCTATCAGCAGCTGGCTATTCAAATAACTCACACACATACACATAAAAAAACTTCATCTACAAATAAATGAGGCTACCTCAAGAGAAAAAAAATAAATTATATTTTTAAATTAAATGACCATATGTAGAATAATTTACACTGTGACATCATTTGACCTGAAAAAATGGACAAGAAATCGTGTTACCTTTGAGATGTTATTATACATTGTTTTACTTTTTAACCAGTTTATGTAGTAGTTTTTTGTCTGTTTGTTTCAGTATTGGGGATTGAACCCAGAGGGCATTTAGTACTGAGCTACATCTGCAGTCCTTTCCATTTTTGATTTTGAGAGAGGGTCTCACTAAATTGCCCAATCTGGTCTCAAACTTGTAATCTTCCTGCCTCAACCTCAAGATTAACTGGGATTGCAGTTTAGTACTTGAAAACAAGTACTAAAGTTACAGTACTTGGATTTTACTTTACAATTAATTTTTTATTAGGTATTTCAAAGTTTTAGTGATAGGGTACCTTCTTTAAGCACCTTCTTTAATTAATATTAAAATATCATCATCAATAATAAAAGGAAGTTCCTTGAATTACCGTTATTCATTTATTGTTTAAGGCAAATGATAAAGAAGTATAGAAAGGGGCTGAAATTTCATTGCAGCATGCATTTATTAAATCAGTTTAAGAAATATATATTCATGTAATTTTGGTAATTTAGAAATTTCTCAACAAAACAATGTTTAGAATTTTCTGAGCACATAATAATGATAATAATTTTATGTGTTCTTGGCATTTTTATAAATATTAACATTAGTCAAGAAAATAAAATTCATATCATGTAGAAAAAACAGGGTAACAAGGCCTAAGACCAAGGAAAATAACTTCCAGCCAATATGATAATTGAGGGAGAAGTCAAACCTTAGTAACTAAGAGTGCTTCTTTGGTTCTTCTAGTAGACACAAAACATAAATGTATAAATTTGGTAGCAGTGAAAGGGGAAAGAAATCAAGGGGGACTTCAACATTCTTAAAATTGATCAAAAACGTGTACTCTTCTCAATGCTTTCAGAGATCCACTTTGAACACCATAGCTACTTATTCCTTGACTGTCCTGATATATAGCTCAGTTATTTCCCTGTCATCTAGATTTTTAATATACATATCACAAACAAGTGTATGATTATTTCCTTCTTTTACATTTTTATCAATCATGTTACCTGGTAACATCACTTCTAACTCTCCAAAAACATGTGGTATTTTCTTATTTTCCAGATCTACAGCCTCCACAGGACTACTATGACAGAAAGAACAATGGAACTCAGAGATGTCTACATCCTAATACCTAATGCTTGTAAATATGTTACCTTACATGGTAAAAGAAAAATAGGAACTTCACAGTTGTGGTTAAGTTTCTAGAGAAGGAGGTAATCTTGGATTTTCTGGGTTAACTCATTGCATAGGGGTCCTTATAGGGGAAAGAATGAAAGTAGGAGAGTCAGGAGAGAGATGATGATGGAGTGAAGGTTGGGGTGATGCAGAGCCAAGAACCATGGAATGTGGGCAGCATTTAGAAGCTGAAAAATTTAAGGAAATAGATTATTACCCAAAGACTTAAGAAGGAACCAACCCTGCCAACCTTTAACTTTAATCCTGTGAGAGCCACTTTAGACTTCTGATGGCCCAAACTCTAAGAAAATAAATTTCTGTTGTTTTAACTCACTAAATTTTTGGTCACTTCTTATAATAGCAATGGCAAATTAACACAGCTACATTTTAAACTCATATAGACTGCCTAGTGTTTTAAGAAAAGTTCCACTTAAAGCAGATACAATATTATGCTTGTAAAAAATTACATGGAAAGTTTACCAAATACGAATAAATGGTATCCATAATAATATATTTGTTTTTCAGTGGCAATAAGAGTAATAAATTAGAATTGCCAAACTAAAAGTTTCACCCAACTACATTAAACAGCCAAGGCTGTTGCAGTAGGGCAGGGAATCCAGAACACAGGTTTAACTCAATACTACAGGAAAGGGAACCTTTAAAGGGCTGGAGTGTTTTAAAGGGATAGGAATGAGTTAAAGAATAGAAATGGAGGACTTAAAGGAGAAGTTGAAAAATATAAGGAAATAGATTCTTAATTATATTTTTAAACTATTTTTAAATTTATTTTTAGTTGTAGTTGGACACAATACCTTTATTTTATTTATTTATCTTTATGTGGTGCTGAGGATGAAACCCAGGGCTTTGCACATGCTAGGTGAGGGCTTTACCGCTTAGCCACAACCCCAGCCCAAGTTTATTGACACTTTGACAAAAGAACAAGTTCTTGTTTTCCCCAAATATTTTGAGGAGTAATGTACCTAAAATGATAGAAACATTTTCTCTGTGATATCTCAATTCCCTAAATTAAATATTATATTTGAAATCTCTCATTAAAATCATAAAAACATTAATGTTGATTTCACTATCATTTCTCTGGTTTCTTTTACTACAAATTATATTTCATGCCATTGATTTAACATAATTATGGAATAGCATATTTTATTTTGTCACTGAAGATGTGTATAATGTTTGCTGCCATTTTTTCCTTAAAGTTATTTTATTTCATCATTTTAAAAGAGTTCTAATTTTAAGTATGTCTCAGTGATTCATTTGTTTAAGTTTACAATAACATTTACTAATGTCATATATTTTGCATATCAAAAGTAAAGCTATTATACCACATTGTTGTGGTTTGGATGTGAGATGTGTGAGACAATTAAAGAAGGTTCCAAGGAGAAATGATTGGGATGTAAGAATCTTAACCAAATCAATGAGTTAATCTTCTGATTGAGATTAACTGAGTTGTAACTGAAGTTGTAGGGTGTGGCTGGAGGTGGTGGGAATTGGGGTGCTGCTTTGGGTATATATTTGTATCTGTTGAGTAGAATCAATCTGTTTCTTGATCACCATGATGTGAGTTGTTTCCCTCTGCCACCTCTCCGGCCATGATGTTCAGTCTCACCTGGAGCCCTGAGGAATGGAGCTGGCCTTCTATGGACTAAGACCTCTGAAACCATGAACCCTCAAATAAACTCTTCCTCCTTTATAATTGTGTTCATTGGGCCCTTTTAGTCACAGCAGAGAAAAAGCTGACTAAAACACACATATACACCCCCAAAATCCACAAAGCAGCTAATTAAAACAAAAATTTAAAAAGCATCTTCTGACACTTTAGAATACAAAACATTATATCTTACCATTTGTGCTTTTCCCAAACTTGATGCCTTGGGTTTTATTTAAATTTTGACTTGCCTAAATGCACTAATAAATGCAAAAGTCATTGATAGTTCCCATCTAACATTAGATATGATTTCACACACTTTTCATGTAATGAGAATTGTCAGAATGTACAGAAACTCAAATTTTACTTTTTTCCCTTTACTTTTTAAGTAGTAGTGAAACAATGGTCCACCTCATGCTTTGAATATGGGTCTTGCAGCTGCCAATGAGGCTTGTTTTTAAATTGACATGTTTTTCTTTTCCTCTTGTCCCTCGTCCCCTTCCTAACCTGGGGACAGTGAACAATATTAACTTTTTCCCATCCTAGACTAAGTTATCTGTATTTGAGCACATACCCACCACAGGAACCAAGTAATTCAGACCTCAGGGGATGGCACCAGAAGATCTAAGGAACTACTATCTCCCAAATTAACAAGTGAATCACAATCCCCCTACAGCGAATATCTGGAAGGGAGTCCTTGAATAGCTTCTTTAAAATCCCCCTGTTCTTTGGGAAGGGCAGAATCACAGCCTCTGGGAAAGGAGTCCCCTGTGCTTCTCCTTTGCTAGCAAAGCAATAAACCTTCTTTTTCCTCATTCTCAAAACCATGTCCTCCTTAATAAATTAGCATCCAGGACTAGGACTGAGCTTTGGTTATGTAGCTATAACCATATCTCCACACTTTTTGGAAAGTAATACGAAAAGGTTTAGTTGATGTTTGACATTATCTTATATAAACCTCATACATGGATTTTTCTCAGTTCAGATTAAAGCAATTAGAAGCAACTCAAGTGGTAGTTTTAAGAAGAAAACTATGGGGATATATAGGGATATCAACTGAGTTTTAGTTTATGCATTTCACTGAAAAAGAGTGCTCCACAAGGAATACAGAATGCTATTTATCATGAAGGATCTGATCAGAGCAGTGTTCCTTGATGACAACTGGGACACCTGTATTGTGTAATACACATAATTCTAAAAGGTGTTCATTTTTTCCACTTGAAAATTTATCACAACTAAAGAATTATCTTACTATAAGTATCATCTTATCATTGTCATGTCTCTTAAACTGGTGTCATTCTAGTTTCAATACATTATGTCATGTTTGGAGTTTTTTTTTTTTTTTATTTATTACTTACCACCTTGCTTATCAACCAGAAACCCAAGAGAACTTGTATAGATAAATTTGTAACTATGCTAGAGGGAAAGAAAAATAATTTCTTAATGCCCTACAAGAACTTCCCTTATTAAAGCACTAAAACAAACTGTGTTTATTTTATTTTTTTTTTATTTTGGTTTGCTTGCTTTAAGGTAAATTAGATGAAAACTAAAGTATCAGAAGTTTATACACATAGAATGAGCTGTATCCAATGGAGGGCTGTCTAAACCTGTGGGAGTTTTGTTACATGAATTTCAGGGTTGTTTTAGTTTGTGCTTCTTAGACCATCTATTTGATCATGCAGATATTAATGTGTATCAATTTATCTGATCAATTTAGGGTTTATATCTATCTTAAAATAGCCCATAGGTATTGATATAGTCTTTGTAGGTATTTTGTTGTTGTTGTTGTTGTTTATATACCTGGGATTGAACTCAGGTCACTCAACCACTGAGCCACACACCTAACCCTATTTTGTATTTTATTTAGGGGAAGGGTCTCACTGAGTTGCTTAGCAAATCACTTTTGCAGAGGCTGGCTTTGGACTCACCATCCCCCTGCTTCAGTCTCCCAAACCGCTGGGATTACAGGCATGCACCACTGTGCCTGGCTTAGTCCTTTGTATTCTTGAAATTTATTGACAATTTTCAATGGTAAGATAACTTATTTCAATTCCTCTTTGAGTCTCTTAAGTCCATCAGGGTTTGGACTGCCAATCTGAGATGGGAAAACCAGACCTGGTTGTAAAATGAAATTACAAACAAATGCCTGGTGAAGTGGTTAGTTCCCCTCCCCTCTAACATTGTTTCTTCAGGAAACCTAATCAACTATAGGTCCCTACCTTTTAGACTGTAAATAACTGTCTTTAGGAGTCTGAATATTCCCTTTTGAAATGTAAACACCCTGTGCTAGGCTTCAGACACAAGGCCAGAGATTTGTCTGAGGCCTGTGAACAAAGTTGGTTTCTCTTATCACTTTTTGGCTTCTGTAAACACACTTTCTTTTAGAAACCCTGCACAAGGCCTTCTGTCATGCAGACTAGAAATTTTATGGCACCAAATAGCCTACAAATGTTGTGAGAAACTGTGGATCAGTGCTCAGAATTTGGAGTTTGTTCTCCCCTGGGCCCAAGGCATAAGTAATGTTTGGAGTTCTCCTTTTCTTTGAATGCCACTTACTGCTTCTGGATCCATCTGTTTCCCACAAACAATCAAATGAAAGAGATTTTTTTAGCTCCTTCCTTTTTCATTGACTCAGATCTTAAAATAACAACCTGTATTTACATAAATAGTGATAAATAAAATATGCTGAAATACAAGGGTATTCCAACTACCATATCAGAGGCAGGATGTCTAGGAAACAATGAAAAGAAATACTTAATTGAAAGACATAAAAAAATTAAGTGGGAAGAAAAGAGGTGTACTATGGTTTGTGTAAGTGTCCCCCAAAGTTCATGTGCTAAAGGCTCGGTTCCCACCCTGTTCACTATTGGGGGGTGATGGAACCTTTAAGAGTTGGAAGTCTTCTGTCATATGAGGGTATGCCCTTGAGACCTCAGCTCCTCCTCTTTCTCTCTTTGATTCCTGGCCATCATGAAGTAAGTAGCTTGCTCTACCACAAATTCCCCACTATAAAGAACTGCCTTGCCACAAGCCCAAAGCCAATGATAGAACGTAACTATGGACTGAAACCTCTGAAACCATGATCCCAAATAATCCTTTTCTCTTTGTAAATTGATTATCTCAGGTATTTTGTTACAGTTACAGAAGCTGACTAACATGGAGGTAAAGTTGGGGAAAATGAACAGTGACTAGATGTAGGGGTCTAATAAATACAAGTTATCTTAAATTATTTCATGGGGGGAACCAATTAAAGGGCTTTGTGCATAAGAAAGATTAAGGAATGGTTGAGTCATTCTAAAGAGCAGTATTTTAGAGGATGACTGTAGATTTATCTTTTGGGATAGTGTTTTAAGTCTGTTTACTTTCCAATCCTTCTCCAAACTTACAAAATGGAAAAAAAAATGCAACATAGATAAAATGCATAGTAATGCCAAAAATGAAACAGGAAGTCTTTATAAAAAATTTGAAAATGAACTACATGGAATGAATGTGTGAAGAATAATCAATAAGAATCCATCTCCATTTCAATAATGGAATAACACTGGTACGTTTCCAGCTAGTCTGTGCCAAGAAAGTTCTGGGAAAATATCTAACTCTTAGGCACAGGGAACCAGGAGAAGGTCAGTGTATGCTGCCAGAAGGGTAAAAACAACATTCCATGAAACACCCTCCCCACCATGACCTTGGTTTCCAGCTAAGTACAGAGAAAATAAACTAGAAGTAATTATTACATTACAAAATAGTGGACTTTCAAAGGATAAGCTGAATAGAGAAGGAGAAAATATATACAAACCTACAGACTAGCATAATTCTATCACAGTTAACTGTCCTTAAAACTGACCAGTATGTTCCCCTTAGACTATTTGGCCTTTTTATAAAATAGAGTCTATTCACAGGTGTGCAATTGTGGTACATAAAGTGAGGGTGCATTGTTCCAATTAAATCCTATTTCATAAGACTAGGAAAAAGTTTTTAAAGAAAGAAATAAAGCACCTAGCTTTATCAGAGAATTACCTTAAGAGCTCCAATGTTTTGAAATGTTTGCAGTAAAGGATGAAGTCATTAAATATGAGGGTAGAAGAAAATATAATAAAGGATGGAAGAAAAGGAGGGCATCCTTTATATACATCACAAAAGTCTCAGAACAAAATGGCAGAGAAAATGTGCTAAATAAAGAAATAACACAAAAATATTTTCCAGAGTTTATACAAGGCTAAAGTCTTTAGGCTAAAAGAACTCTTTGAGTTCTTGACAAAGTTAATGGAAAAAAGAAAAACACATAGATATACCAAGGTGAAGTTTCTGAGTGTAAAACATTAAGCAAAATTCCTACAAGCTTTAAGGCAAGTTATCAACAAAGGGAAAAAAAGTAGTTCAAAAATACTAAATACCAAATTATGCTGGTACAGTCTGTATAAATAATGCTTGGAAGAAATGGATATATTTGACTATCTGTCTGATTATAGATAGACCTTTTTCCTAGAAAAATTCACATACATTCATTCACATAGAAGCTGGTAATTGTGCATGTTTCAAAAAGTGACCAAAACCTGTTCACTTATTCTAGAAGGTTCAATGGAGCTTAAAGAACACAGAATTTTCAGGAAGAGATTGGTATCTATGAATACACCTTGAAGTGAAGTCATATTATGTTCACATGTGAGGGCAACAGAGAAACAGTCTCAGAAATTAAGAATTAACCATCTGTGTGCAATGCCTGAAAAAACATAGAAATACTCTAGCCAATTGAGAAATCACTATAGATAAAAATGTCAAGCATGGGGGAAAAAGAATAAGTACTAGTAGTAACCATTCATCTGTTGAATCTAAAATATGTTTGTCTAAACAAATGTTATATCAACAGCATTCATAAATGTGATTAAAATGACTTTTGTAAGCAAAACTGATAAATCAAAAGTATAAAAAGAATTATCCTTTTCAAAAATAAGGTTACTTTAATAAAACAAGAGGATGCAGGTAGTAAAATTATGCTTCACCTTATCTTCCTCTGGGGTATATTGCAATACAGATATTAGTAGAAATATATGTATATTTTTTTCAAATAATTATAATAATAATTATGATATTTGGTTGATATTTTTTAATCAGGGAAATAAAAATATCAAAGTTAGCATTCATGGAGAAATTTAGGATAAGAGATAAAAATTACAATTAATAATGCTAGGCATATGCCCTCTTCCTTCAAAAATGGCACAACACTGACAATGAATTATATTTTTAAAACAGGTATTATCAACAAAATCAGTGACAACATGACTACCGTACAGTATTCATTTCAAAAATGTTAGAAGGCAGATACTTGATATACACAGGACAAAAGAAATGACAACATGGGGGAAAGGATACTATATTTTTCTGTAGAATCCTATGACTGTCTCAGCATTTGGAATTACCACATAATTTGGCAAGTGGGGCTGAGGGACAAGACCAGCATTATTAGGATATCTTAGAATCCCTTAATAGAGATTTGTAACTTTCTTCCTGTGTCCCTTCTTTACTTAGCAAAGTTTATTATAACTACATCCTTTCCCCAACCTGGAGTGGCCTGGAAAGGGTTTAGTTTCTGGAGAAATCAAACCACAGAAACTTTAGGGTGGAGTATTAATTTCAGTGACATGGTTCATAGTTGAAAAGTCAAGCTGAAAATGGTATAAATAATAACAGTTTAAACACTGAACTCTGGAATTTACAGTCCCCCTCCTCTTTCATGCTCCTAAAATATGAGCAGTTAGGTATTCATTCAACATGAGAGTAGAGGACTATTTTAATTTTTCTAAAGGTGAAAATTATCCTAATACTGTCACCTGGTGGCTTAATAAAGCTGAATTTGACATCCAATAATTTTAGAGTTAACCAAAAGAAAGACGTTGTAGTACATCACTCTTAAAACAGCCCCAAATTAGTAGTTACATAATGAGCTTCAAACTTGGGGGGAGGGAAGGTTAGAGAACTTTTCAAAGTACATATACAAATATACTACAGTGAACCTCACCATTGTATATATCCAAAAGATACTAATTTTTAAAAAAGTAAATAAACAGAAAGATCAGTAGAGTAGGGGAAAGGTAACAGGGGAGGGAGAAGGGGAGGTTAATTGTAAGTACTGGGGAGTAAATTGGAGCAAATTATATTCCTTGCACTTATAATTATGTCCAAATGAATCCTAATGTTATGTATAACCAATAAAAATGTTTAAAAGGTTAGAGGAAACATAATACAATAAAAACTGAAAAGACTCATACCCACTGAGAAACAAGAGAAGATAATTCATTCAGTACTTAAAAACAGAATTCTATTAAAATGGGAAAAATTCAGAGAACATGAAAGTTCTTGATAATGAAAATAAGATATTAAGAATTTAAAATTCACCAGAGACATTTTCAGAAACAAAAATAACTCATGACTTAAAAAATTGAAAATTCAACAGAACTGAAATATAATGTTGAGAAAGATCTCACCAAAAGTAGAACAATAGAACAAAAAGATGTAAAGAGACAAAAAATTTTAAAATTAAGTAAACAACTGATTAGTTCCTACATCTGACTAACTGAAATATCAGAAAGAGAGATTAGAAAACCATGTGTGAGTACATTATCATAGAACAAAAGTTCTGAAACAAAATAGTAAATCTCAAAATCAAAATGTCCCATCAAAAGACATTTAATGAGACCCTACCCTATGTCAAATCACTCAGAATTCCATAAGAAAGCTTGCAAAAGTGGTCACATATAAATGAACTGTAAATTGGTAAAGATATTGACAATATGAAGTAAGAATAAATATCATAAATATAATAGTTATTAGGGCATGAAATCTATGATCATTGAAATAAAGAACAAAATAAGTGTGTTTGTAAAGTATAACGATAGGTAGAATTATCCTTCCTGAAAGCAGCAAGAAAGATTATAAAAAGAGCTTGTGAAAATGAAACAATTAAAAATATAGGATATAGAATAGTAGCAACACATACTGAGATCTGGAAGTAGAAGTCGAGGAACTAAAATAAAGAGAAAGCAAGAGAAAGGAAGGATAGGGGAGAAATGGGAGAGTAATTTAAAAATTTAAAAGATAGGGCTGAAATATAGATCAGTTGGTAGAGTGCCTTCCTTACATGCTCAAGGTCCTGGGTTCAATCCCCAGCACCCCCTCCCCCCAAAAAAAGATTAAATTGCCAAATTAAAGGTAAAAGAAATGCCATAGTTTTAAAAGACACATAAATTAATGTCAAAGAAAAAGGATTAGTGAAAATGCACTAAAACCTCAGAAAGAGAGTACAGGTGATCTTCAAGGAAAGAATAATCAGAATGACATCATAGCATCCTTGGATGCAAGAAAACAAGGAACTTGAGTTTTTGTTGTTGTTGTTTTCTTTTTTGGTACCAGGGATTGAACCCAGGGAGTTAACCCCTGAGCCACATACCCAGTCTACTTTGTTTTGTTTTGTTTTGAGACAGGGTCTCATTAAGTTTCTGGGGCTGGCTTTGAACTTGCAATCCTCCCTCATCAGCCTCCCAAGCCACTGGGATTACAGGCAGGTGCCACCATGCAGTGCTGGGACTGGAACATTTAAAGTAGTTACAGAGGGGTGTTTCATCTAGATATTTAAACAGTCAAACTGACATTTATATAGAAAAGTGTAATAAGTAAGATTTTTCATAATAAAAGACATGCGTTAGAGGAAAAAAATTGGGGAGGTTCTAAAAAGCAATATAGGACTTATCACAGTCCTTGACATATATAGGTTTATTGTAAATATTTGCTGAACCAATATAATCTGAGGTGATAATTGCTAATGGAGAATGCATCCCTAGGAACCAGAAAACTACAGGATTAAAATATAGGGACAGATAGGAAAGGCAGCAGAATACAACAGACATTAGTATGGCAATATGTAAATCAATGGATGTGTAACTGATGTGATTCTGCAATCTGTATAAAGGGTAAAAATGGGATCTCATAACCCACTTGAATCAAATTGTGAAATATGATATATCAAGAACTATGTAATGTTTTGAACAGCCAACAATAAAAAATTAAAAAAAATAAAAAAATAAAGAGAAAAAAAATATATAGGGACAAATTTAAAAGTACAATCTAAAGGAGGCATGTTTTCAGGTTCCTCAGTATCCTCTTGTCCCCTAATCCACTATGATTTTCTTTATTGATGCATAATTTTTGCTATGTTAGTGATATATATTTTCACCAGACAAAATATCTGTGAGATTTAGGGAGGAATTAAATGATATCAAATGCCCAAAACACCAAAATCTCCTTTTGTATCAAACAGACAAAAATGTTAATATTTTAAGGGGATGTTTCTATTATTAGTACATAGGTGGAAAACCATTCGTGGAAAGGAAGTTTGCCATTTAAAATGGATTGATAAAGGTCTATATACATTTTAAAAGTTATAATCATTTATGCAAGAGTTACTGCTAAAATAAATACAAAGGTAAATTCCCAGGCAGAAGAGATAAGACCTAATTATCTCATCTGCCTGCAGCTTATATTCATTCCTTCACATTACAACAGTACGTTTTCAGCTTTCTGAGCTCTGAAATCAATTAAGATAAATCTGAGGCTGCCACCAACATCACTGCTGCCACCTGGAGGTCTTTTTCCCAGATGCCACTGCCACGGCCACTTTCACCACACTGCCACTGATCTGCTGCTGCTGCTGTCTCCTAGAGGTCAACTGCCAGGGTGCCTACAGGTTTGATTGCATGTGGCTGCCTCCATCTTGGCACAGCAGTCAGGGCCCAAGGGGCCAGGAGGCCAGCAGGTTTGCCAAGACTGCCATGAGAGGAGCAGCTGCCTCTGTCTGGGAACACCAGCCAGGACCTGGAGGTCCAGTGTCAGGTTGCCTGAGGGTTTGGCTGCACCTGGGGTCATCCTGTTGGGGATGCTGGTGACCACTTCTTGCTGCTTCTTCTCAGGGTCACTCCTCGATGTGAGCCTATCCCTGGTGGTCTCTCTGCAAATTGGGATGGCATTGAGATCTTGGCCACTGCAATGTGGCCAAGCCTAGGGTATCTGAAACCAAAATCCACTGGATAGTGACTGAATCTGTGTGGACTGGTCTGGGCCTGGCAATCCCATGAAAAGTCAGAGACAGGGCTGAGAAACTTTCGAATGCTGATGGAAATAGTTGTTCAATTTTCCATCGAGATTTTTTTTCCTCTTCTCTAGCATTTCTATCATATATGAAATGAGGTATTTTTCATGCATCAGTTTATTGAAGACTGTGATGTATGAATGGTATTTTGCAGTTTTGTTTGTGTATTCTTATATTTTTAAATTTTTCTTTGTATATATTTTTCCTTTCACTTGTCTGTTTTCCTGGAGTCTCTTTCTATTTTTTTCTCCAGCTAAAGGCCAATATCTATTAATTCCTCTTCCAGTCTTCCTATAGATTTTTACTTCTGGTTTCCATCATCCTGCCTCATAGATATAATGTCCTATACCACTTTTGTTCTCTCTTTATCTACCATTTGAAATTGTAAACGCTTTTACAAAATTTACTGTGTATATTGTAGACAATAATTAAACTCACTATTTATGTTTATTGTGAGAAACTGTAGATGTCTTAATAGGAGCTAGTAGGTTTAAGGGTATATATCATTTACATTGGGTGCTGTTAATATTGGTCTTCCCCTTAAAGGTGAGGTACTGGAAATCTTCAGGGACAGTATAAGTCTACAGGGTAGAATCTGTACTGCCTCAGAACCATACTGCTAGATGGGAAAACACACAAACAACATGACAAAACAAGGGGACAAAGCACCCCAAACAAACCAAGATGCTCCAATAACAGAATCCACTGAAAACATAGTAGAAGGAATGTCAGACAAGGAGTTTAGAGTGTTCATAGTTAAACTGATCTGCAAATAAGAGATAGTATAAAGATTGAAAGCAAAGAGAAAATACATGAAGTGAAAGATCACCTCAATAAAGAGTTAGAGATTCTGAAAAAATAAATAAACAAGCAGAAATCCCCAAATTGAAGGAATTAATAAACCAAATTATAAATTAAATGAAAATCATCACCAACAGACTAGACCACTTGGAAGTCAGAACATCAGGCAATAAGACAAAATATATAATCTTGAAAATAAGTTGACCATGGAGAAAAGATGACAGGAGACCATGAAAAGAACTTCCAAGAATTATGGGATAACATGAAAAGACCAAATTTAAGATTTATTAGAATAGATGAAGGAGCGGAGATATAAACCAAAGGAATACACAACCTTTTCAATGACATAATATCAGAAAATTTCCCAAACCTAAAGAATGAAATGGAAAATCAAATACAAGAGGCTTACAGGACCCCAAATGTACAAAATTACAGCAGACCCACACCAAGACACATTATAATGAGATAATCATATAATTATTGGTCTTAACAACATTTTATTTGCATACGTTGAACCAACCTTGCATCACTGAGATGAAATGCTCAACGTTCAAAGCAGTACAATTCACAATAGCCAAGCTATGGAACCAACCTAGGTACCTTTCAACAGATGAATGGAAAAAGAAAATGTGATACACACACACACACACACACATACACACACACCACACATACACACACGGAAGTAATACTCGGTCATAAAGAACTAAATTATAGCATTTGTTGGTAAATGGATTAAACTATAGACAATTATGCTAAGTGAAAGTAGTCAGACCTAAAAAGTCAGGGATTGAATGTTTTTCTCTGATACACAGAAGCTAGCCCAAAATAAGGGTGGGGAGATAGAGAAGAGAGGAAATATTGGAGAAAAATTCCCTCAAAATAGAAGAAAGATCAATGGACTAGATGAAGAGGATTGAGGAGGAGGGAGGAGGTACAGGATAAGGAAAGAAAAGTGGAATAAATCTGACTGAACTTTCATATATATATATATATATATATATATATATATATATATATATATATATATCTCACAGTGAATCTCATCATTATATTTATCTATAAGACACTAATTTGAAAAAAACAGCTATAAGTGAATAGCAGGAAGATCAGTAGAACAAAGGAAAGGGAACAGGAAATGGGAAGAAGGGAGGGGAAAGGGAAGTACTGGAACTGAATTAGTAACAAAACCAACATGCAGATCAAATCCCACATTTAAACTGATTTAAAAAGTGGTTAAATGGCTTATTCAACTTTGAACAGCTTGAATAGTGTTGAGCCCAGGATGTCTACTGCAAAAGACTCTTCATTGTTCCTCACACATCAGACAGAGCACTAATCTCTAAGGTACATAAAGAACTCAAAAAGCTAAACACCAAAAAAACAAATAACCCAATCAATAAGTGGGCCAAGGACCTGAACAGACACTTCTCAGAAGAGGATATTCAATCAATCAACAAATATATGAAAAAAAATGCTCAGCATCTCTTAGCAATTAGAGAAATGCAAATCAAAACTACTCTAAGATACTATCTCACTGCAGTCAGAATGGCAGCTATTATGAAGACAAACAACAATAAGTGTTGGCGAGGATGTGGGGAAAAGGCACACTCATACATTGCTGTTGGGACTGCAAATTGGTACAGACAATATGGAAGGCAATATGGAGATTTCTTGGAAAATTGGGAATGGAACCACCATTTGACCCAGCTAACCCACTCCTTGGTCTATACCCAAAGAACTTAAAAACAGCATACTACAGGGATATAGCCACATCAATGTTTATAGCAGCACAATTCACAATAGCTAAACTGTGGAACCAACCTAGATGCCCCTCAGTAGATGAATGGATTAAAAAATGTGGCATATATACATGATGGAATATTACTCGGCAATAAAAGAGAATAAAATCATGGCATTTATAGGTAAATGGACGCAGTTGGAGAAGATAATGGTAAGTGAAGTTAGCCAATCCCCCCAAAACAAATAGTGAATGTTTTCTCTGACATAAGGTGACTGACTCATAGTGGGGTAGGGAGAGGGAGCATGGGAGTAATAGATGAACTCTAGATAGGGCAGAGGGGAAGGAGGAGTAGAGAGGGGTCAAGGGGTTAGCAATGATGGTGGACTGTGATGGACATAATTATCCAAAGTACATGAATGAATTGGTATGAACATACTTTATATACAGAGATATGAAAAATTGTGTTCTCTATGTGTAATAAGAATTGTGATGCACTCCGCTGTCATGTATTTAAAAAATAAAAGCAATTTTTTTTTAAAAAAGACCCTTCATTGTTGCCTAATGGATTTGGACCTTAATTCACAAAGCAGTTAGGCAGAAAAGCCTGGCCACACATATCACCATTGAAATGTTTGTTGTCCCAGCCAATGTAGTCCTTTTAATCTTGAAACTCTACAGTTTCTGTGTTATGTACTTGGAAGAAAAATACATATCGTGTATGGAACATTTTTCTTTATGCTCTGAAACATAACCTTCTCCCCAAGATCAGCTACATAATTTACATTGCCCAGTGCAAAATGGAGATTTGGGGTATTTTATTAGAAAAATATCAAGCCTTATAAGCTAGTGACAACAGAATTCTAAACCAAATGTGCAGTCCTTGTCTATGTGATGCCCTGTGCAAATGCAGAGGTTATATACCCCTAAAGACTGTCCTGCTTGTTCCCAAATGTAGCTGGTTACTTGCTTGGAAACAAGGGGAAAATGCAGAAAGGAAATACATACATTTGTTTCTCAAAAAATTACTCCCATTTCTTCCCTTAAAATCATTGTATTCCCAAGAGAAAAATATTCTTCTTCTTCTTATCCCATTAAGAAGGTTCTTATTCTGTTTCTTTGGACAATATATTACTTTCATATTATTGTTTCAACAGATAACCATAGACTTAATGGATTAAAATAATAGAATTTTATCATCTTACACTTCTGAGGGTCAAAAGTTTTACAAAGTGGTTGTTTTGAGGCTAAAGTCAACTGAAGGATCAATGGAAGAATCCCTTTCCTTGCCTTTTTTCATATTACAGAGGCCACCTGCATTACTTTACTGGTGGCCACATCATTCTGATCTCTGCTTCCATTTTCAAATTTCCTTCTCTGACTTTCTTATATCCCTGTCTCCTCCTATAATTAAACACGAATAACCCATGATAAACTTCCCATCTCTAACTCCTTAATTATTACATCTTCAAAATCCTTTTTAACCATATAATGTAACATAGTCACATGTTCTAGGGATTAGGAAAATTAACATCTTGGTATGGGCATTATTCTGCTTACCATAAACAGGTAAGGCTGATATTTTCTAAGTTGCTGAGTAGGTGTGCTGAGGAATCTCTTTTCTCTCAAGGTGAGTGGTTGCTGCTAAAGAGTTCACCTTTTCCAACCTGGGTTATTTTCCACTTACATTATATCTCTGGCTCTGTTAGAATAGTGCCTAAAATAGGTAATGTGAGAAGTCTCTCATTTTGAAATTATAATTGTAACTTCATGCTCATCAAATTAATCACCTTCCACCATGTCTGAGTCCCATGGATTGAGATTGGAATTCAGTCTTCCATTTTTTAGTGTGAGTATATGTTATAGGTATGCAAGGCTTTTTCCCTGAATGAGGATCAGAATGAGTAGAAATTCTTGCCTCTTTCTCAATTACTTCCTGGGTAATAAGCAGGTAAAAAAAAGAGTAGTTGTAAATTTCTTTTTTAATCCTGAGAAGCTGAATTAGAAGTATATGTATTCTGAGGCTGGATAGTATTTCTCCAGAGAAAGAGGTTCTTACAAGGTCTGGTTCATTCTTCAAATCACAGAGTCACTCACACTGATATGCCCAAATGAGAGCTGGTTATTGACAGCATATGAAAGAGTAATTTTATCTGACTTTGTAGAAGACTGTTACTCTGGGATTCCACTCTTTTGCTAGTTGTTGACCTATCCCATCTGTCACTATTTGGACTGTTATCACTGAATTCTACCTTTCATGTTTGGCTTCTGTGGATCCATGTTTACGTTAAACAAATTCCCTTCTTATAATACCATCATAAGTTGTGAAAAGTTTAAAGGTAGGCAAGTTCAACTCTGTATATTTCTAGATTGTTTCTAAAGAGGCAAGTTCCAGGATTTCCGAGTCTAAAGTTCCCAAATGCCAGTGTCTTCTGAGCCAAAGTCTTCAATCTATACAATGGCATTAGTACATTCACCTGTCTTCTGAAAGGCCTTTACCAAATTTAATAAGTATATTCTCTCATTTGAATGTCAGTTAGGCTGCTGTCTTATGTTCTATAATTTATAGTTCTTCTACCCTTGTTTGCTTTAAGATCACCATTATCTTCAAATATTTGGAAGTCAAATATACCTGTCCCTTAGCATCAATTATACTGTTGTGAACAAAATTCATATGCTTCTTTCTCCAGAGAAAGAGGTTTATCATTAGTAGAAAGTACTACTAAATCTTGATGACTCATGATTTTCATCGCTGCCAAAATAGAATTAACTATATAAGCTCTTTTTATCACTTTAGCCTATGTCTTCTTAGCTCTAGAAAGAGGTCTTGCTTTTTACTTAAATTTAAAATAGGTGTCCTAAATTTTATCATCGATATGCCTTCCATTTCTAGGTATCCTCTGAGAATCAAGGAGAAATTAATCTCTTCTGAAAAATCAAAGAAAGCTGTAGTCCTCTTCTCTCTCTTCCTTCTGACAATTATATGTTAATAGAGGTCCTAAAGCAATCTCAAGTACTCTTTGTACTCTTTTGAACTTATGCCTATCAGAGGCCAATTTTTACTACACATTTTAAAAGATTTCTTAGAGTTCATAGGTGCATCTTTTTACCACTTTTTAAAAACACCATCACAATTTTTTCCTCAAAGTGAATTAGCTCTAGTACTGGGGATTGAAATTGATCCATAGTGGGGGATTGAAATTGGTCTATAGTATTTACAGTATAAGAATTCTTAGCCTGTATGGGGTCCTCTTATATAATATGCAAAAATCTCAATCTACAAACTTAGGAACATAAAAGTAACAAATTCCTTAATATATTTTGCATAAGCAAAATTGTTAACTCCTAGTTAATCCTCCATCTCATTACTGCTGAGAGGGATATTCAATTCTCATCATTATTGCTCTCCTCACTGTGATAGTAATGTTTTATAGCCTTGGGGTCTTAAACAGCAATGAGGCATTGACAATCAGTTTCCTCTTTACGTAGCTTATCTCTGAGATGCTCATGTTCCCACCACAAGAGCTGCCTCAGATCCGATAGTTCTGTTGCCTTTTTGCCATGCTTGGTACACATTTTCCTCCCAGATTGCATTCCAAAATTAGAGGATGGTACAACTTCCTCAGCAAAGATCAGAAAACCACATAAATTTTATTGAGAGGAATACATTAGTGTTTTTTTGCCTTCAATAGCATTACTATTCCCCCTGAGTGTTCTTGGCAGAAACTAATTACAACAAATCACTGCATACTTATTGTCACAAAACTCTACACCAAAACTCTACTCCTATTCTTGCTAGTTTCCCACTGTCCTGTTTTCCCAGATATACTGGTGTCAGCTTTTTTCTTTTTTAAAATTTTATTGGTACATATTAATTATACAAAATAATGGATTTCAATGTAGCATATTTGTGCATGCATAAAACATAATTAATTTCATTCCCAAATACCTTCCCTTACCTGCTTCCCTTTCTTTACAGTAATGGTTGCTCTTCTACATACATGATGTCCTCTTCTTTTCTGTAACCCACTCTCAGCTCCAAATATGAGAGAAAACATACAATATTTGTCCTTCTGAGTCTTGCTTATTTTGTTTACCATCATGGTCTCCAGTTCCTTCTATTATTCTCCAAATTATGTAATTTCATTATTCTTTATAGCTGAATAATACTCAGCTGTGCATATATACCATATTTCTTTATCCATTTATCTGTTAACAGGTATCTAGGCTGATTCCATAACATGGTTATTATGAATTGTGACACGATGAACATGGATGTCCATGCATCTCTAAAATGTGCTGACTTTTAATTTTTTCAGATAAATACCAAGGAGTGATAAAGTTGGATCACATAGTAGCTCAATATTTAGTTTTCTGAGGAACCTCTGTACCGATTTCCATAGTTGCTGTACCAATTTACATTTCCACCAACAGTGTATAAGGGTTCCTTTTTTCCTGCATCTTTGCCACCATTTATTATTATTTGTATTCTTGACAATTGCCATTCTGACTTGGGTGAGATATAATTTCAGTGTAGCTTTTATTTGCTTTTTCCTGATGCCTAAACATAATGAACACTTCTCTTGGTTTGTTTATTTACTTATTTTGGTGTTTTATAATTCATCATACATTCTGTATATTAATTCTCTGTCAGAAGAGTAAATGGCAAATATTTCTCCCATTCTGTAGGCTGTCTTGTCATGCAGTGTTTACTTTGCCAAATGGAAGCTTTTTAAATTTGATTTTATCCCATTTATTGATTCTTGCTATTATTTAATGATGTACAGGAGTCTTTTTCAATAGCATCAGTTTTTATTTGCTCAAACAAAATACCTTGATACTATCAGATGCACTGAGGACCCACACAAGTAACATCAACTGGTAGCATTCTCCAGGGTAGAACATGCATACCCAGTTCCATTCCATATGTAAAGATGGGGTTTGATTCCTGAGGTCTGGTCCCTGGTTCACATGGAACTATCATCAGAACTACTTGAATGGTGCTTCTAAGCGGTAGAGACTTGCACTGGGCAAAATTTGAGGAAATGCTTAATTTACTCAAAAGGGAGAAAATAATATTTTTTCTTAATTCTATACTGATTCCTTTAATTTCTCCAATATTATCAACCCTCAAGGTAAAAGTCATTATATAAAACTCAACTCAGGAATTTTTCAATGGGGAGTGGTGGCCTAGTTGCTAGACCTTCCATTTGTGTGAACCATATCTGAGTTTGGTAAGAGCCTTATTAGCTTGGACGAATCTTCATGCTCTATATTCTTGGCTATTGAGATTGACTTAGAGAAAGACACATATCCCATTCAGACCCAATAGTATACATAAGGAAAATTTATCAGTCTCTCCCAAAGAAAACTATGTATACCAAGGGCTGGGGATAGGTATCCAGAGGAGGAAGCTGAAAGGATATTATATCTGGACTTTTAATAGGTATGCTACTTCAAGAATAGAAATCCTGGACCAGGAATATGGCTCAGTGATAGAGTGCTTGTCAGAGGCATGAGGCCCTAGGTTTGATCCCCAGCACCATAAAAATAAATAAATAAATAATCTAAGAATAGAAAGCCTGAAGCTATTAGGAATGGACTCCTTTTCCCTACTTAAAAACTCTAGTTTCAAACAACTGAACTTTACAGTAGTTTGGAACTCTGACACCACTGATATACCAGAGATGGCTCTCATCACCAGTTCATAAGAGCCCGTTCTGTCCAACTCTTCCTAACTTCATGTTCAGTAATATCATGTTGATAGCTTGAAATAAACCTTAGTAGAAATATTTAAAGCACAAAAATCAGTACACATTGGGCTGGGGGTGTTGCTCAGTGGTAGAGGCTCTGGGTTCCATCCCTAGCACTGCAGGAAAACAAAGGGAAAAAAAGAAATTATCAAACACTCCAAATCAGAGCATTATTTCCCTGGAAAGCTAATTGTTAAACATTTTTTCCAATATACCATTGCTGATAGGATGCTGTTTCTGCTGATTGCTCTGTAATGTAGCAGTTGAAAACATGGGCTAAGAACTCAAGACTAGCTAAGGTACCTGAAATAGTAAATACAAAGCACTCAGGACAATACAAGGCAATATACAAGATATCTGACCAATGCATAATAATTATATGTTGTATTAGTTATCATTGTTCTCTCTTATTTGTGGAGGGCATAATTGTGAAATGAATAAGTTCACCAACTCCACCTTTTGTACCTGCTAGCAAGGGATTCTGACTTCACAGTTTGCCCTCTTCAAATGTTTTTACATACTGCTACAAAAAGTGATCTTTATCTAAACTACTTGTCCCTCCCTCAGCACATCATCCCAGTTCTTCTAATCCCATTCCTCTATTTTGCTTGGATTCATTATCCAAACCCAATTCACTTGAAGTCTCTTTTAAGTAAGTGATCTTCCTAAGACACTGTCATTTGGCATTTCCTGTGAAAAATATCTATTTTCTTTTTTCATATCTTTAGAGTTAATAAAACTGGATTAAATGCAGTGGTGGTGTTAACCCTAGAGAAACAGAAAAGCTAACAATATTTAAGTATTTAAGTGAAAAAATGGCATAAATTGCTGATGAAATAGGATAGAATAGAAACTTAAAACAGAGCTAAACAAGAGCAAAGACAGAAATATGGAGACGCAAATGCTTAGACTGATGAGGGTACAGGAAGGAAAGAGAGTAAAGAAAGAAAAATAATTTTAATTCAGTATTAGGCAGCTGCCATCTGAGAAAGCTATTTTGGGAATGCTAGCCATAGAGAGATGATGCATAAAATTAGACAAAGTTTGAGGCAGTATAAATGTTGACACTATCTCAAGACACTAAATATTGAACTGCCTTCTCCTTGTCTACTTCTTCTTTGTGAGATTCCTTAGTGAGACAATCCATGGTTAAGAGAAACTTTAAATGGATTAATTTATTCTCCTCCTCCTCACCTTATTCTTCTCCTTCATATTCTTCACCAAACTACTGAACACTTATTCTTTGTCAGGTGCCATTGAACATGACTTTTTCTTGGCTATTTTATCTCATATTGTCAATAACTCTATGAAGAAGGCATTATAATTGCCTCTAAAATGCAGATGAAGAAGTGAGAAAGAGATAAGTTAAAGTAGCACATCTAGGAACAGGTAGAGCTAAGATTAACTTAAACCCCAAGTCAAGCATGACTTGATATTGTCTGTCTTCATGGCTTTTAAATCATAAATCTGACTACACATGTGATGCATAGTTCTTCTAAAAATATTAAACAATGTGCAAAAGAATGAGGAAGTAGATGAAAATTCCAATTCTGTCAGTCTACCAGAGTACTATTAGCACAGAATAAAACTACATTCTAGAAGTTTTATGTATATACATATGGAAAATTATCTGAAATATTTCTGTATAACTCACATATGTATAAACAGATACTAGATATAAAATGTATTTATATAATCATGTACATATAAATAGGTATTAGACATAGTGAGAAAAATACACTATGGCATCAAACATTATATATTGTTTTGCTACATGCCTTTTCACTTACTAATACATATGGCTGCATAGGAATTCAGTTTGCCATAATTTATACCATAGTTTATTCAAATAAATCCTGAGAAATAGCTGTTTGTCATATTGCATTGCAATTTTAGATCATGTGGTTTTCTTGGGACTACTTATTAAAAATAGAGAATTCTAGAAGTATTTACTTGTTTTTAAAATATCTATTTTTAATAGATTCCTAACATCAAATATAGTACCAAGTGGATGGATAAATATTTAAATGAATTGATAGAAAAAGGGATGCAGAGTGTGGTAGATGGCATGTAGAAGTGAACATTTAATTACCGTAAAGATTGGGTTTTATTGCCAGAGTTCATGTGAAAAGAGTAATAATAGCCTGAACTATGATATCAAACATCCAAAAAATCTGGGCACAGTGGCACATTCCTGTAATCTCAGCAGCTAGGGAGACTGAGGCAGGAGGATCACGAGTTCAAAGCCAGCCCCAGCAATTTAGGGAGGCGCTAAGCAATTCAGTGAGACTCTGTCTCTAATAAAATATAAAAAGGCCTGGGGCTCTGGCTCAGTGGTTAAGTTACTCTGGGTTCAATCCCCAGTACCAAAACAAAAACAAACAAATAAACAAGAAACAAAAGTCCAAATAAGAGAAGATGAAGGGTCCAGGAATCTTATCTTGAATGGCTGATTTTTTGCTTTTCAAAACATATTTATCTCAATTTTTAATAAGATGACTTTGAACAGTCTACTGGTTCCCTGTGAGCTCTTGACTTTTACATTTTGTCTTCCAAATTTTGTCTAACTATTGTATTTTGTCAGAATTTCATTTGTAAAATGGAATAATTATATTATGTATTCTTTGACTTCCCTTCCCACCATGATTCTGAATTAATTATGTGGTAACTCACCAATGTTGAATCCTACAGGAGTTTCCATTCATTATCAAGTACAAAGTCTCTCATAGGGTCTTGTAATAATTGCAATAGAAAAAAATATTTTGTTTGCTTGAGTGAAAACTTCACTTCATTCCTTATTCGAATGAGACATTTGATGATTGACAAATAACAACAACAACAATTTATTGAGTGTCTACAATGTAAGGCATAACCAATAAATGATATAAACAAGCTATTTTAAAAATAATTTAATCCTCACAACAATGATGAAGCTAATAAGAGACAAAGTGGGCAAGGCAGATTATTAAATCAGTTTAATCTGATCCTAAAGGTTTTACTTCTCTTTCCCACCAGGAAACTAACCTCCTTTTATAACATAAGCTTCAAATCTACCGTTTTCTCAACTTCATTTAAGCTCAGTTACATTTCTCAGGTTGGGTAAATTTTAAAGTGTTTAAAATAAGACAAGACATTAAAATGTTTTTCTTTATATCAGTCTTACTCATTACGTGGGTTCACCATATTCCTGCTTACCCACAAGAAGACTTAATCTTGTACGATTTTTGGACATTTTTGTGATAAGTGTTGGTATATGTGCATATTGACATTTAAACATCCCCCCTCTTCTGTCCCTTGTCTTCCTTTGGGCTAATTTGAGATTAAGTCCACAGTGCTGATGGTTGGACATTGCAAAGATTTTCCTAATTCCCTTGCTTTAACCCACATCTGAGATATGCATTTGACTTTAGTTTTTACTGTATGACTCAGTATTGTGTCCATAGCCTCTCCCACTCCTGCAGTCCTCCTGCATAGTAGCTGAATCCTGTGCACTTCCTAACAAGACCACACTCTTTCTGTAATCTTATTTGTTTGTCACCCTACCTTGGATTTCTTTTATCCATAATATATCTCTTTAATGAATGCCTGTTTCAACATATTTAATCTTTTCAAAGTATTTCATCCTCAGGACACATTCTTTGACACTTTTAAGTAGAGTTGAATGCCTAAAGGAACACCCTTCTACTTGATTTTAGACTTCAGTTTGCATGAGTCACTTCTGAAAAATACTACATCACCACTAAGACTGAATGAATTCCCAAACAGTCAGGCCTGCTTGCCATTCTGGGGCAGTTATTTTTTACCAAGTATATCCCTCTGAAGGAATATGATGCCTTGCCAAAAAACCTTAGAAGCCATGAAGGACAGAGGCAATGGGATTAAAGTGATAAAATAAAAGACTGTCAACTGGGAGCCCTATAATTGGCAAACCTAACTATTAAAATGAAAGAGAAATTAAGGTATTCCAAGACAAAGAAAAACTGACAGAATTTGTGACTAATAAAATAGCCATACAGGAAATACTAACAGGAGTCATTTAGATTAAAAAGCAAGAACAAGAGGTAGTAACTCAAACCCACATGAATAAATACAGGGCAGCACTGGTAAAAGTAGCTATATTTGTAGATATAAAATACAATATAATTGTATTTTTTGCAAGATTTTTCCCTCACCATGCGACAATGCCTGGCTGCATGTAAACATTTAATGTAAAAATATAATAGCTGGGCCTAAAAGAAAATGTACACATTGGTTACAGCTATGTAGAAGTATATATTAGCAAAATATAAATGTGAATTCAGAGGATAAAAATACATTATACATATATGAATACACCATAATGAATTTCACCTTTATGTGTATCTATAAGTCACTCATTAAAAAAAAAAAATAACAGCCAGGCACAGTGGTGCTCACTTGTAATCCCAGCAGCTTGGGAGGCTGAGGCAGGAGGATCATGAGTTCAAAGCCAGCCTCAACAACAGTGAGGCCCTAAGCAACTCAGTGAGACCCTGTCTCTAAATAAAATACAAAACAAAAGGCCTGGGGATGTGTAGTTCAGTGGTTGAGTGCTTCTGAGTTCAATCTCTGGTATCTAAATAAATAAATAAATGGAATCACTAGAGTAGGGAAAGAGGAACAGGGAGAGGGAGAAGGCAAGAGGAAAATGAAGCACTGGAGAGTGCTAGAATCCCTTCATCACCAATCATCTGGGCTAGGCCATCAACTATGCCTTTAAAAACTCCTGAAGAACACACACCCATTGGCATCGCTTTCAGGGCCTCTCCTCTTCAGGAGCTTTGCTTTCTTTCTTTCTATTACTCTAATTAATCCTGGTACTTTGCTCTCACCCCTGTTTCAGTAGATTTCACTCCTCAAATTCATGAGACAAAGAACCCAATTGCCTAGGTCGGTGTTACAACTGATCTTAGAGAACAGATGGTTACAGGTAAAAGTGAGGATTTTTATAAAAACCTTTGGTGGTAGACCTCACTAATGTGAAATATTTAGTTAAATAATGTCTTTTCTTTCTGATTTAACAAATCATTTACTTAAAGGAAAGATTCTTGTAGAATGTTGCAAAGTTGTGGCACAGCCAACACAAGGCAAGTGGAAGGCAGTTGTTGTGATTTATATCAACTAGATTTGTTGAATGCCACCAATATTATCTGGAACACTCACATACATTATTCTCTTGAAATCTTAGTATTCCCATTTTATTAAAGAATAAAATGAGGATTAAATAGCTTTTCTTTTAGTTTTAGGTTGTATAGCTAAGGAGTGATTTGAATCCAACCTTCATGGTTCAACTATAGTGCTCTTTTAAATATAACTTGATAATATGTAATACACCTCACTGCTTTGAAAA
Source organism: Marmota monax (assembly GCF_021218885.2). Lineage (NCBI taxonomy): Eukaryota > Metazoa > Chordata > Mammalia > Rodentia > Sciuridae > Marmota > Marmota monax. Next base: position 5,408,481 of record NW_026694772.1, read on the forward strand.
CCTAAGAAATTATTTATCAATATATTTAAACAACTGTCAACAAAATAACCTACTTTTCTTAGATTACTTTCTGTAATAAAATGGTAACATCTCCTTCCAGAATAGACATATAATGTCAGAAGTTCACAGTGGCATGTACATTTCCTTGAGTGTATTTTTACTGCCAAGGCTCCAACACAAATATTCCAGTCAGAGAAGTTGCTTTGAAGAGAAAGGAAAAAGTGGGACAGTATTTTATCATACTTCTAGGTCAAAGGAAACTGAGGGAGTGATTATTATTTGAATTCCTGGGGGAAAGCAAAATCTGGGATATGCAAATTAACTCTAGAGAACTTTTAGTTCTCCATGTTGAATATGGTTTTGAGTATTGGATGCTTTATAGCTAAGCTTTCCATATGGTAGCTGCATGTGACTACTGAGCACTTAAAATGTGGCTAGCCACAATTGAGATATGCTGTTAGTATAAAATACACACTTGGTTTTGAAACAGTATGGAAATATCATAAAATACCTAAATATGCTTTATTTTTATTAAATGTTGAAATACAATTTTAGATGTATTGGTTTAAATGAAATAAATATTAATATTAATTACATTAACCTGTTTAACTTTTTTAATGTGGCAACTAGAAAATCTAAATTTATGTATTTGCTTGCTTGTGTGATTTATATTTTATTGCATATTATACAATTCTGCTATATACAAATCTGTGTCCATTATTAGGGTGTACATAAATATTCTAGCTCTCTCAACACTTGATATGATGCTAGATCTCTACCTAAATATGATTAGGTATAGCTAAATAAGAAATCTACTGGCATTATATTTGGTGTTGCCCTATAAATTATGCATTATTTTTTTCTGCTTTCACAATTTTTTCTATGTCTTTAGTTTTCTAAAGTTTGGTTACTATGAACCTTGGTGTGAATTTCCTTGGTTTTATCCCATTTATAGTTTGATGATTTTGATGATTCTCTCCCTCTTCCCCTTCCTCTTCTCTTCTGTCCTCTGGGATTCTAATGTTAAGAGTGTTAACTCTTTTTTTTTTTTTATTTCCCTATAGGCCACTATGATTTTTCATGTTAATTTTTAGTTCATTTTCTCTGTTACTCAGATTGGGTGAATTCTGTTGATCTGACTTAGGTTTTAAGTTATTATACTTTTCAGTTTTATGGTTTCTATTTGGTTCTTTTTTATAACTTCTATTTCTTTGCTGAGATTATCCTCTTAATTTGTCGAAAGATAATTTTTAATAGTTTGTCAAAGCATTTTTATGATGACTGTTTTTTAAGTCCTTGTTAGATAATTCCAACATCTGGTTCATCTTAGTGCTGGCAAATGTTGACTGTCTTTTTTCATTCTAGTTGTGAATTTCATGGTTCTTGGAATAACAAGTATTATTTAAATTGGATTCTGAATATTTTAGATATTATGAAACCCTGGATCCTATTTAATTTTCTTTTTTAAAGGAGGCAATAACTCATTGAGGTACAGCATGAGGGCTAGGTGGGTGTACATGTTTAGTTTCTCAGTAATACCATCCTGACAAAAGACCATTTGCCTTGCCTCTTTGCAAATAGTTATAAGTTCAACTTCCTCCTTAGCTGTGATGACACCTTCCTGTACTTTTTTCTTTTTTCTTTCTTTCTTTTTTTTTTTTTTTTGGTACTGAAGATTTAACCCAGTGCTTTACCACTGAGTCACATCCTCTTTCTTTTATTTTTATTTTTTGCAGGGAGCGTGGGGTTAAATTGAGACAGGGTCTTGCTAAGTTGCTTAGGGCCTCACTTAGGTTGTTGAGGCTGACTTTGAACTTGCAATCCTCCTGTCTCAGCCTCCAGAGTCACTGAGTTTACAGGTGTTCATCACCATGCCTGGTAAATGACAACTTCCTATCAACATTTAGGTCATGGAAACTTTTAAGTTATTGCTTTACCATATTCTAGACAATTTTGACTCTAATTGCATTATCTTACTAAAAGTCCAGTTGCTGAGAAAACAATGGATATAATTTTCAACTAGTAAAAATTAGTGAATTTTGTTTCAACTTTCAAAAATATTTTACCTAAAATTTTTTAATTATTACCTATTGTACTAAATCATAAATTTACTCAATCACAAGTTGAGTGACTAAATTTGTGATTGAGTAAATTTATTTTTAATAACAAGTACAACATATAATTGAAGCCAATGACTGATGGTAAAATATATTTCCCAAGGTGACATCGGTCAATTTCATACATTAGAATACAAACTTAATAAAGAGAAGAATAATCCAGCATGAGAAAAAAGAAGATATTTTATCATTTAAAATGTATTAAGGTTTCCCAAACATATGGAACCAAATTAGTAACATTAAATATTTCAAGTTTCTGGCTATTCTTATTTGGTGATAAGAATATATATTACTATATGCATTTTTTGAAATAAATAAAATATGTACTGATAAAAATTGAAGTTCACACACAAAATTGTACATCCTTGAGAGCTTGATTCCTTTTCCTTATTTATTTTCTAACTTTAGAAGAAAAAAATATTAACTTTCCAACCTTAGAAAATATGACTTTCCTTTTGCATGCCTCCCAATCTTAAGCAATTTCCTTTTGCAGCAGACCTGGCTAGTCCAGCAGATATTTGAATCACTCTTCAAATTCCAGTCTAGGTTCATAACTTTTAGATGGGAATGATATGAGTGCAAATTTCCCCAACCATACCATTATGAAATGTATTCCTATTGCTACACCTTAGCAAAAAGGTACCATTCAATTGTGGTGCTAACTGCTTTACACATTTAAACTCAATGATTTAATTAAATTCAATCATGCTAATGACTCTGTTATATGAATCAACCCTAGGAAAATAATTGGAGGAGGTCTGCATACTTATTTTTTTCCTACTCTTCTTGTGCTTTCCATTCCTTTTCAGCACCCCCTCAACATCAACCCAAGGGACCACTGTTCTCTTAATGTTTTATTATACTATAATGGAAAAAGCACTGGACCAGAGGCAGGAGTTTTAGGGATTAGTTCTGGATTTGTGCTTAACTAGGTATGTGAACCCTTACTGAGTCTCAATTTTATCATCTGTAAAATGAAGGGCTTGGACTATATGATATTTTATTTTCCTTCTAATCTTAAATTTCCTTCTAATATTAAAATTTTACAATAGTTTAAGAGAGAAAATAAATATCAAGCTAAATTATACTAAGTTATTGCTTTAATGCACTACACTTTCTAAAATACTATCCATGAAAATAGGCTTGGGAAAAGGCCATATTTATGATAAAGAAGTACTTATTTCATGATATAATGTTATGTGTATGATTTTGGGGGTGTTACAGTAACTCTCACAGCTGATACGTTGCACACTGCTGCCTCTATCTAAGTGAAAGAACACAATTAGTCAGGCAAAATGTTAGAAACATGTGGGTTAGAAACCCATGGGATCTTTGCCAGTGCAGAGTGTTATCACACCTGTTTGTTTGGTGGTAAGAAAAATTGGCCTCATCCCGCCTTCCATTAGCCACATACCTCTTCTCTTCTCTTTCACATATAATATTCCAAGTATGAGCAGGTTCTGTTGATGGGCCCTTAAGGCATTCTGTTTCATATGAAGAATCCAGATAATTCATTTTCTAACACATTGCCTTAGGATTTTCCACTGAGTAATGAAATCAAGGATTCTTCCATCTTTGACAAAAAATAAGTAAGGCAAAAGAGACTAAAAATCATACCCTCTAATTACAGCAAAATTATTTTCCATAACACATTATTCAATGATGATAAAATCAGATGTAAGAGCAAAAAAAAATCCAAATAAATGTGCCTTTGATGGAATTCAATAGAATATAGACTCTGTAGATGGATTTGTAACTAATGTACATGATTTTTATATTACTCAAACAGAATTGAACATATCAGAATTCATATCTCCATTCTTGGATACAAATACATTCTAAATAAAAAGAAATTCAAGCTCAAGTTTTCTAACAAGTTTATTTGGTATGTAGGATTCACCTTATTTAATCTAGGAGCTACCACAGGGACTGACCTTATTTAAACTGGGAAGCTATCACAGCTGATATTCTTACCTTTTAAATGTAAATATAAAATGCTAATCACAATATATAAGTAATTACTACTGTCTGATGCAGTTACTTTTTTTTAAGTGCACTTCATTTTGCAGATGGTGAGAGCTCTACTAACACATCTATTGTTAGTGTGAAAGTCAAGCGATCATCTGTGTAGGTGGTTGTGTGGGAGCAATGCTAAGATTTACAAGGATTTTCTCCCACATTGGCAATCCTCTTTGAACAGCGAGCCATATGAAACAGTATTCTGTTCCTTTGGCGTTTTTAATCATTCACTAAACTTGTAATAATGTAAAAATTCTCAATAAATGCTTCCCACCTTCCACTCAGATAGTATCCTCACATTTTAAAAAGTATTTTCTTTTTGTGATTTTTCAATTGGGTATCTATTGAGGAAAATAGCTCATAATTTATCAAAGATAGAAATTCTTTGAAGAATTTGGTAATTATATTTAGCTATACAACTAAAAACTTCTTACTATTTTGCATCAATAATCATATACATGTACTTAAAAGTTGAAGTTCTTTAAGAGACTCTTGTCTGTTTTATATTTTTTCAATATAAATATGTAGCAGCAAGAAATGTAGAATTTTGCTAACACCTTATTTTTCCATTCTTAATATATTTGTCCCTACTGAGAGATTAATTATCTAAAGAGAAAGCAGAATCATATATTAAGGCCAAAGATTTTTAAATATGTATTACAAATTTCTATAGTTATTAAACCATAATAGACACAAGAAAATTGGATGAGCTCTGCCTTTCTGCTATGCAAGACTCCTTCTATCTATCTATCTATCTATCTATCTATCTTATATATATATATACACACACACACACATACATACACACACACACACACTTTTCCTGCTATAATGTTGCCAATATCTGTATAAATGAAAAAAAAATGGCTAATTCAACTATCTTCCCTAGACCTAAAGTGGTAATGGGGTGATATAGCTACACAGTTATCATCACGAACTCCATCTGGACCATGCATGGTTCTTTGCTTTTCCCATTAAGACTATGAATTCTTCAATATTTTTCTAGAGCATTATGTTTAGTGACCCAACTGTTTTTAATTGCTTCTAGCAAAAAAAAAAAATCTGTGGCTGGTAAACAGTATTAAATTAATGTATTGACTTAATCTGATGGAAAGGTTCTACAGAAATTCATCAAGTCCTTTTTTATTACAGTAAAAGATATATATTTTTTGTTACATTGAAAGATACCAAGTAGACTTGAAGTAATTTGCTCAATGAACTTAGTTAACATGGAATCACAACTTGTTGAGAGCCATAGCCAAAGGGGCCCCAGCAAACTTCCAGCTGCCAGCAAACTTCCAGCTGCCAGTTGATGATTGGCTCACAGCGGCCCCAGCAAACTTCTAGCTGCCAACTGATTGGCTCCTCTGCGGTGATGCTCATTTGGGCTGTTTCCCCGCCCTTTCAGACCACGGAGCTGCTCATTGGGGGACTTTTTTTGGCTCTGCCCACTCGACCCAGCCAATCAGCCTCAAGAGCAGGAGGAGTGGGGGAGGTGGAGAGGCTTGTGGGAAGCCGGTGGTGGCAGTTGGGCTCTGAAGGTTTTCCTGAGGAGCTGTGTGGTTTAGTGTGTGTGTTCTAAAAATAAAGTTCGTTTCTTTTGACAAGTGGCTCCTGAATTGTGCCCAGCCAGACTGCGGCAGGAACTAAACCTCAATACTGGGCCTTTCAACAAGAGATGCCCTGACAGACTGATCTGATTTACTTTTGGTAATGCATGGTATCATCACTCACTTTTTAAAATTTAGGTCCTTGAAAATTAGACAAGATTCTTTCCTGTTCTTTATATTTTTTACATTTTCATTTTTTCATTACTCAATAGCTGTACATTTTTTAGAGTTCTTCTTTATTTATTCTTTTTAGTTATACATGAGAGTAGAATGTAATTTAACATATCTTACTTACATGGAATATAACTTCCCATTCTTGTGGTTGTACTTGATGTGGAGTTACTCTTGTCCTATATTCATATATGAACATAGGAAAGTTATCTCCGATTCATCCTACTGTTTTTCTCATTCCAGTTCCTCCTCCCTTCTCCCCATTCCCTCTGTTCAATCCAGTGAATCTCTACCCCCATCCCACCTATTGTGAGTCAGCATCCGCATATCAGGGAGAACATTCAGCCTTTGGTTTTGGGGGACTGTCTTATATTACTTAGCATGATAGTCTCCAGTTCTATCCATCTACTGGCAAATGCCATAATTTCTTTCTTCTTTATGGCTGAGTAATACTCCATTGTGAATATGTACCACATTTTCTTTATCTATTCATCTGTTGAAGGGCACCTAGGTTGGTTCCATAGCTTAGCTATTGTGAATTGAGCTGCTATAAAAGTTGATGTGGCTGCATCACTTTACTATACTGATTTTGGGTATATCAGCAGCTGTACTTAATAACATTTCTGAAATTTAGTTTTTTAAAATCTTCTGGCTTTATCTTGGATTCTCATTTGTTTATGTGACCTTTAGCAAATTTAATTCTCTTTTCCTTTGTTTTTCCCACTATTGTGAGAATCCAGTTAATGCATGTGAAGTACTTAAAATGGTACAGAGCTCATGAAAGCTTTATTAAAGAAAGCAATTGATACTATAATTATTATTGCCATTATTTTTATTCTATAGTAAAACCATATAAGTCAGTATTTTGCTTACCTTTTGTATTACTTTTTTTCTACCATGTATTATTTTTTAATTGTTGATGAACCTTTATTTCTTATTTATCCATTTATATGTGGTGCTGAGAATTGAACACAGTGCCTCACACATGCTGGACAAGCACTCTACCACTGAGCTACCATCCCAGCACTACCATGTATTTTTTAAAAATTTAGATTATTATTATGTTTCTGAAAATATTTTCTTTGTAGAAGTTGAAGAAATTATTTGCAGTCAGACATCTACATGACTCAATTTCAAAGAAATAATCTAAAGAGAAAAGAAAAACAAACTAATCTAACAAACAAAACCTTCTCTCAAACTAAAATAATAATGAAGTGTGACAAAGTAAAACTGAATGAAGACTTTAACAGTGATTTATACATAAGTGACATCCATAATTATGTTTTTTTAAACTCAGATACACTAATGCATTGGGAAATGGCAATTTAGTATTGTAATCAAGAAAATACTAAAATTGAAATTAAAAATATAATGATATTACCCTTTTTTGTTAAGATAACTCAGAGATGACACAGTTTGGAAGTTCATTGAAAAATATATGCAATTTTAGTTGATTTATAAAGGTTTGATTTTAATAATACAAAATAATCTATATAAGAACCATGACTTAATTTAATGACTTAAATTTTGAATTCACCTAATTTTACATCTAAAAGAGTCTGAATAAAATTCCACCACAAAAAAATTAAAAATTAATGTTAAATAATTATAAATAATAATACATAAAATAGATAACTCATAATTTCTTCTTTATTTGAGCATTTAAATTATTGAGGAAGTGGTAACCTTATGGTTCCTAGCCAAAAAACTGAAGACAAAATAGGTCTTAAAATAGCCAGGTATTCCATATTAATATAATTGAAACAGCAGTAGCTATGTCTCCCTTTCCAGGTCAGTTTGGAAGTGATCCCTCAATTCAACAGCCTAGTTTATATCATCGCTAAAAATAACAGCATAACATTTTCTCCCTAAAGTCGATTTAGGGAACAAATGTACTGTAATAATTATAGCCATTATTTGTGGCAATTTTCCTGAGCCCTGAAATGAATGCAAATATTTAGGAAAAGGGATCATCAAGTCATCCTAGAAAACTATTTGGAATGCAGTATATACTTTAAAAAAATTAGTATTATGTAGAATGGAAGACAGAGTAAGTAAGGAATCATAGTTTCTAAGTTTTATAATTGTAAGAAAAGGATTGAAAAGCTGTGAAATATAGAAAGAAAACTAATCTATGCATTTTATAAAACCAAATCATACTGTAGTGCTCACTAATACAAAAAAAAATAGATATTTGAATGTTAACAGGGGAAGCAATCAGTATCTTGGAAACATGACTATAAAAATACCATGTAATAATTAATAAATACTGGGATGTAATTAAAAAACTGTGTAAATATTGGAATTCTATGCATAAAATTAAAATATGCTATCAACTTACTAAGTTCAGGTGAAAAAATAAAATGGAAATAGACATGAGTTGCTCAATGTTTGCTTTTAGCACAGGAACATGCTCAATTTGGGGGAATAAATCAAGAAATGTACCATGAGTAAACATTAGGGTCAGTAAGAGTCTTTTGGACAACATTATACCTTCATGTGGAAATGTTCAGAGGTCTCTCACAATAAATGCCAATGCTTTATGATCTCATAAGTACAGCTTTATTTTCTCACCAAAAAACTAAAGTCTTTCAACAATTCTAAGGAATTTTTCAGCAATATTATTTGTTGCCCTCTATAACTGTGAATTAATGTGTCCCTTCTCATTGCTTATCTCTACTTTCTTTTCAGGTTACTGATTTCTCTATCATTGTTTTCTGATATCTCAACAAATAGAGACCTAGCCTGCACTATGTAATACGACTGAGACATTTGACAAAATATAGAGAAATAGCTCACCAGGCACTTACTGCATATCACCATCTTTAAGAAGAAAAAGTCCTGTATCAACAACAAATCCAGGATCAAAACAAATCCTAGCTAACAAACATTTCCCCCAATGGGAAAAAAAAAACATAATTAATTAATATTGTGCTTTTACTGTCACAGGTGCTCAACTAAGACTTTTTACTATTGAAAGCATTAGGCCACAAAATATATTTTCTCTTTACCATGATAGGAAAATATTAAGTATTAAATCAAATAGTGACCCAGATTTTAACCTTGCCTTTATATTGTCTCAAACAAGTTAAGTTTGAGAGAATCAACTGAAGTATTACAGTAGAGGAAGCTACTTTAAAAACAGACATATTAATACCACCTATTTAGGTGTTATGCAATCAGTTTGCCCAACACAAAATCAAATATCTGCCCATCAAAAGCTTCCAGAGTCCCTCTTCTCTGAGGACTATGCTTCTCTTTCTGTTAAATACAAAGTCAATTGTTAGATTTCCCTTTCTTCATGAACAGGAATATTTAAATTGTATTACAAATGTATTTGATTTTGAAATCACTACAAAATTTTCTGAGATACAGTCTTTCTATCTGCTATTTCTTTCTGAAGTATATGTACTTCCTACATTCTCTCATTCAAGGTGCATTTACTTCAGTATTAGTATTTTTCCTAGTGAACTAAATGAGATAATCCACACTATCTCACTAAAGATAGATACTTGTTGCAAAACCAAAATTGTAAACAAAATTACAAAATTAAGTGAAAAAATTAGCACATTCAGTTAAGTCTTTTTTTTCATCCCAGTGAAAACATTATGTTTTGTCTGATTAGAATATGATATATTGCATGCTTGTTTAATTATGTTAAAATGGATTCTACTGTCATGTATAACTAAAAATAATCATTTTTTTAAAAATTATGTTTGGAATTTGTGAATAGAGGAAGATATCAAAAGGGAAAGAAATTTATAAAATACTGTTCAAAACTTATCAAATGCTCCAACTTGAAAAGTAATTCAGGAAGATTAAGTGGATTACACACTTTTAAAATATATGTATCTCTATATTAGAAGTGATATTAGAAAACCTGAGTAGATGATTTGATTAATATCAATGAATTCCTCTCTCCCATTCCAAATACACTAAATGTTGCATAAAGTATTCAGAGAAAATTAAATAAAATATATGTTGATGAATGAACAAGAAAGGATGGGAATATTCAGAGTGTTAGAGGTAGCAATATAACACATAACAGAAACTGGAAGTGGTAGTCTTAATGATTGCTTCAGAAAAGTCAAGGCTTCATGCCCTAGTGCTGATAGAAGCCAGAACTGCTTTCTAGGAAGCTGGAAGCCCACATAATGGTTTTGTTTCATCAGATAAACTTGTGAGTTTCTACCAACGATCTGAGTGGTGTGTTTTCCAATCATAAACTGCCTGCACTATATCATGGGTGGAAAAAGTTATTTTCAAAGATAGGAATTCTGAGCTTGTTCCAAGACTGTGAATGTAACCCAGTAAGTACTGTCCACTTTGTTTGGAAACCCAAAGACTGAATATTAACAAAAATGGGATTTCTGGGTGGCTGAAACTACTCCCAAAGATAAAATTCTCACACAGAACACAGAAGGGAGAGAACTTATATAGAAGTATACCTTTAGCAGAAGTTAAACTCTCAGACAAGAAAACAACAACAAAAAAACTTATTTGGAAGCCCAATTCCACGAAAAAAAAAAATTCTTTAGACCTAAAAACTATGTTAGTGTTTGTATCAATGAACAATATGCCTGAAATGCAACAGTGCAACATTTTCTAGATAGATTTCACTGATGATACCTGCTCATTTTACTTCAAGGAGTATTTTATGTCATGCATTTTAATACATGAATTATATACTAACTTATACAATATAATACATTATATGCTAATATATACTAATTAGCTTTGTGATTTTGAGGAATTTACTTATTTTCTGACTCATTTTCTATAACTTCCAAAGGGCTTTCTGAGGATTAAATAAACAAATATTCAAAATATTTATAATGGTTTCTGAAAAATAGTAAGCACTCAATAAATGTTAGTAATGATATGTATGTGTATGTTACAGATATAAAACATAAAATGTTACCACATTTACTATATATACTACATGTATATATATTTACTATATGTATATACACACATGTGTTTATATATACATATGCATATATACACACCCACATATATGAACATATATAAAGGAAATATTAATATATTTATCCAAATGATATGGGGCTGAGAGTAGGAGAGATAAAAGGGGTGTTCAATTCTCATTGTTTTTTTATTTTCTATACTGCCTTAATTAACAATAACAAACAATCTGGTTAAAAAATTTAAAAAGATATTCACAAAACAAAGAAAAATATTAAACAATATAGTCCTTTCTACCATTAATTAAGGAAAGAATTAAGGAAAAAATGAAAGTATTAGAGGGGGACAAAGAAGCTGACTTGTAGCTCCCTGGAATAAAGGAGTGAAGATAGAAGACAAATTGGACTTAATTAATTAGAAGAGAAAAGAAGAGGTCAGTGGATTCTGCAATGTTGGTGATACTCTGGTCATTTGGAGAAAAGAACACTGAAAGGTCATGGAGTAACTTGATCTGTTGAAGGGCATCTAGATTGTTCCACAGTTTAGCTATTGTGAATTGAGCTGCTATGAACATTGATGTGGCTGTGTCCCTGTAGTATGCTGTTTTTAAGTCCTTTAGGTATAGACCAAGGAGAGGGATAGCTGGGTCAAATGATGGTCCCATTCCATGTTTTCAGTGCCACCAGCAATGTATGAGTCTGTTTTTTTCTCCAAATCCTTGCCAACATTTATTATTGCTTGTATTCTTGATAATTGCCATTTTGACTGGCTTGGCATAAAAACTTACAGTAGTTTTGATTCGCATTTATCTGATTACTAAAGAAGTTGAACTTTATTTTTATATATTTGTTGATCAATTGTATATCTTCTTCTGAGAAATGTTTGTTCAGTTTCTTAGCCCATTTATTGATTAGGTTATTTGTTATTTTGGTGTTAAGTTTTTTGAGTTCTTTATATATCCTGCAGATTAGTGCTCTATCTGATGTACATGTAGTCAAGATATTCTCCCACTTTGTGAGTATTCTCTTAATGTTATTGATTATTTATATTGCTGAGAAGAAACTTCTTAGTTTAAATCTATACCATTTATTAATTATTGATTTTATTTCTTGCACTTTAGGGGTCTGGTTTAGGAAGTCAGGACCTAATCTGACATGAAGAATATTTGGGTCTACTTTTTCTTCTATTAGGTATAGGGTCTCTGGTCCTAAGCCCTTGATCCACTTTGAGTTGAGCTTTGTGCATGGTGAGAGATAGTGGTTTAATTTCATTTTGCTGCATATGGATTTCCAGTTTTCCCAGCACCATTTGTTGAAGAGGCTATCTTTTGCCAATGTTTATTTTTGGCACCTTTGTCTAGTATGGGATAATTATATTTATATGGGTTTGTCCCTGTGTCTTCTATTCTATATCATTGGTCTACGTGTGTATTTTGGTGCCAATACCATGCAGTTTTTGTTACTATTGCTTTGCAGTATAGTTTAAAGTCTGGTATTGTGATGCCTCCTGCTTCACTCTTCTTGCTGAGCATTTCTTTAACTATTTTGGGTCTCTTATTTTTCCAAATGAATTTCATGATTCCTTTTTCTATTTCTATGAAGAATGTTGTTGGGATTTTAATTGGAATTGCATTAAATCTATATAATACTTTTAGTAGTATGGCCATTTTGACAATATTAATTCTTCCTATCTAAAAACATGAGAGATCTTTCCATATTCTAAGGTCTTCTTCAATGTCTTTCTTTAGTGTTCTGTAGTTTTCATTGTATAGATCTTTCCCCTGATACCTAAGCCAGACAAAGGCATATCAAGGAAAGAAAACTTCAGACCAGTATCCCTGATGAACATAGATGCAGAACTTCTCAATAAAATTCTGGCAAATTGCATACAAAAATATATTAGTAGTGTACCATGATCAAGTGGGGTTCATTACAGGGATGCATGGTTGGTTCAACATACAGAAATCAATAAACGTAATTCACCACATTAGTAGATTTAAAGATAAAAATCATAAGATCATCTCAATAGATGCAGAAAAAGCATTTGGTAAAATGCAACACCCTTCCGTGGTTAGAACACTAGAAAAACTAGGGATAGTAGGAAGATATCTCAACATTGTAAAAGCTATCTATGCTAAGCCCAAGGCCAACATTACTCTAAATAGAGAAAAATTGGAGGCATTCCCTTTAAGAACTTGAACAAGACAGGAATGCCCTCTCTCACCATTTATATTCAACATAGTCCTTGAAACTCTAGCCAGAACAACTGGGCAAAAGAAATTAAAGGGATAAGAATAGGAAAAGAAGAACTCAAACTATCACTATTTGCCCACGATGTCATTCTATAGAGGCTCCAAAAAAACTCACAAGTAAACTTCTAGAAATAACAAATGAATTCAGCAAAGTAACAGAATATAAAATCAACACCCATAAATCAAATGCATTTCTATACATCAGTGATGAACCCTTGAAAAGAGAAATTATGGAAACTATTCCATTCACAATAGCCTCAAAATATAAATAAGCAAAATTCTTGGGAATCAATTTAACAAAAGAGGTGAAAGACATCCCCAGTAGTTCAACTAAAACTTTCAAGGTTACATATGAACAAGCCAACTTATAACTAAGTGAGTCACTTTGATGAAAAGTTTGCAAATGCCAGGCTTGCATCGATCTGGGAATTAATTGGTGGTAGTACCCCCTCCCCCCCATCCAAAAAAAAAAAAAAACATGCAATATGATGAAGCAGGTAGAGGGAAAATTCCCAATGAAAAATCAGGATGCTATATTTAGAAGTGGAAATGGAAGCTGAATGAGAAAATAGCAGATACCCTCTACACTCCCCCAAACTATATATGTCAGTAAGAGACATGATTGTTTAACCGATTCTTCAAGTCAAAAATGTAGCAGTCTTTTTTTAAGCTTATGTTTTATTCACCTAATAAATCAATCCATCTACAAATGCTGTCTATTCTATTTCCAGCATTTATATCAAATTTGACTAATACTTTCCTAGTTTAGGTGACCATCTTATTCCTGGACTCTTGCCACAATGTCCTATCTCTGAGATTCCTTCTTCCACACCTTAAAATACATTCTCGTTTCAATAGTATAAACATTTTTAAAAACATAAATCCAACCGTATCATCTCCTGACTTAAAACCATCCCATGGCTTCCCTTTACAATGTAAATCCCTATGTGGTCTGGATCTTTCCAAATTCTAGGCATCAGTGCATATGCTTTTTTGTTACAACCCCTACTTACTTACTACACCCCAGCTACACTGGCCATTTTGAGGTTCCTTGAATGTGCTAATGGCATCCCCTCCCTACAACTTTTGCATTTATTTTCTCTACTCATTTTTTTCTTTGTCTGTATCAGGTTCTTTTCATCCCTAAGGCCTTCTATAAAAACCCTATGTAAAGAAAATATCCAGTCTTTATCACATCTGCCTGTATTTACTAGACAACATAGATGATGAAAAGAGATTATCTTGTTTGTGCTGTTTTTACCTCCTTATTATTGATCTTTACCTACCAGGATATAAGGCTTTAGGTAGGGAACTTGATTGTCTTTTTCTCATTGAGTCCCCAGGCAAAAACCTGGACCTATTCCAGAGTAAATCCTCAGAAAGCATTTGATGAATAGGCACATTATTAAATGAATGTAAGAACTATTGTTAACGATATTTTTTGTATTTTGTAGGCCAGCCATCAATCAGAATAGATTTTCTTCAACATTAATTTTGAAGAATGAGTTGAGGAAAACTTGAACTGAGAACTCCAAATGTGTGACTTGGTGATACAGGTTGCCCAGCAATTAAGTATAAAATAAAGGGTATATCCCGTAAGTTTTATAATCAAATATTCAGAGTAAATCAGAGGAATGTGAATCTATTAATCTACTATTTATTCAACAGAAGATAAAATAGGATTATAGGAATCAGGACTATAAATTATTGAAACTGCCACAAAAAGTGTGACATTAAGGATCTTCAAGGGAGCATTATCTGGTGATGTTGCAAAGAATGAGATAATGTTGGGAATAGATTAGATTTTCTTGTGAACTGCTTTACTATCTAGCTGGTAGAAAGTTATGAAATGATACAATCCACTACTTCAGTAAAGTTTGAGTGCTTTTGAATATGCTCTTGTAGGAGGGTCAAATGCAAGAGTTAAGTACTGAGCAATTAACCTAAGGGGAATAACCTTGACACAGATTAGGGATCAGTAGAATATGCCCTCAATTATAAACTTCTTCTGACAAAATTAAGGTCAGTTGCTAAGGCAAGAAATATTTTGTATTTAGAAAAGCATCCCAGAACACAGAAAACATCAAAGTAGAGAGTGTAGCCTCCATAATTATTTCTAAAAGAGAGGACTATGTTATTGTGGAATATTATTGAAGTATATCTTGTATATCTGGTTAAGTTCTTCCTTGTTTCTGAACAAGCAAGCAAATAAATGACAACACAACAAAAGAATTGAGGTAGATGATTCTAGTATACTTGTTATCATTTAAAATGAAAGTTATGATATTAGATTTTTAAGTATTTCTTTTAGTTGTTGATGGACTTTTATTTTATTCAATTATTTATATGCAGTGCTAAGAATAGAACCCAGTGCCTCACACATTCGAGGCAAGCCTTCTACCACTGAGCCACATCCCCAGCCCAATGACAATTAGATTTTATGAGCAAGAAACTACACAAAACAGAGAAGGAAAATATAAAAATTATATGTGGAGCTAAGACCATTTTGCAATTTTTCTTGATCTCATTGAGAAATTCACTTGTTCATCCATAAAATACATTTAATTGTTTGGCAGGCACTGTACTAAACACAAAAGATGATGATTGGAATAATGATGTGATTTCTATTCTCAAGATCATTTAGTCTGTTGTGGAATGTGTGTACATATGTGTGTATATATATATATATATATATATATATATATATATATATATATATGCAAAAAAATGCAAATGAAAAACATATACAGGTTTATAGTACAATTAAAGAGACCTTTTTTCTGGGTATTTTGGAAGACAATGCAGAGAAATTTTGCTATGTAGATGGAGCTTATCTTCAGGCATTTTAGAAAGTAACAATGAATACAAAGAGAAACCCATGTTCAAAATCATGAATGCGAGAGAAAACATGGCATTGTGGCACACACTAGAGAACATATATTCCTTTTTTTTTTTTTACCTCTTACTACCTCATTTTTTCATCCATAAAATGGAAACAGTCAAAATCCACAGGACACTTATGATATTCTATTCACAGACAAGAATAAATTTAAACATGAATTACGTAAAATTACCACAGACTAGAGCTACTTAAAGCACATATTTATATTTTAAAAAGAAATAATATTTTATTTTGGTTATTTACTCTTTCCCTATTTTATCCAGTCTCAGGTTTTCTGTCAATATCCTTACCATCTGCATCAGTTTTCTGTGTTCATTTTATTTTATTTTTAATTTTTTATTGTTGGCTGTTCAAAACATTACATAGTTCTTGATATATCATATTTCACACTTTGATTCAAGTGGGTTATGAGCTCCCATTTTTACCCCATATACAGATTGCAGAATCACATCAGTTACACATCCATTGATTTACATATTGCCATACTAGTGTCTGTTGTGTTCTGCTGCATTTCCTATCCTCTACTATCCCCCCTCCCCTCCCCTCCCCTCCCCTCTTCTCTCTCTGCCCCCTCTACTGACATTCATTTGTCCCCCTTGTATTATTTTTCCCTTTCCCCTCACTTCCTCTTATATGTACTTTTGTATAACTCTGAGGGTCTCCTTCCATTTCCATGCAATTTCCCTTCTCTCTCCCTTTCCCTCCCACCTCCCATCCCTGTTTAATGTTAATCTTCTTCTCATGCTCTTTGACCCTACTCTGTTCTTAATTACTCTCCTTATATCAAAGAAGACATTTGGCATTTGTTTTTAGGGATTGGCTAGCTTCACTTAGCATAATCTGCTCTAATGCCATCCATTTCCCTGTAAATTATATGATTTTGTCATTTTTTAATGCAGAGTAATACTCCATTGTGTATAAATGCCACATTTTTTATCCGTTCATCTATTGAAGGGCATCTAGGTTGGTTCCACAGTCTTGCTATTGTGAATTGTGCTGCTATGAACATCGATGTAGCAGTGTCCCTGTAGCATGCTCTTTTTAGGTCTTTAGGGAATAGACTGGGAAGGGGAATAGCTGGGTCAAATGGTGGCTCCATTCCCAGCTTTCCAGGAAATCTCCATACTGCTTTCCAAATTGGCTGCACCAATTTGCAGTCCCACCAGCAATGTACAAGTGTACCCTTTTCCCCACATCCTCGCCAGCACTTGTTGTTGTTTGACTTCATAATGGCTGCCAATCTAACTGGAGTGAGATGGTATCTTAGGGTGGTTTTGATTTGCATTTCTCTGACAGCTAGAGATGTTGAGCATTTTTTCATGTACTTGTTGATTGATTGTATGTCCTCCTCTGAGAAGTGTCTGTTCAGGTCCTTGGCCCATTTGTTGATTGGGTTGTTTGTTCTCTTGTTGTCTAATTTTTTGAGTTCTTTGTATACTCTGGATATTAGGGCTCTATCTGAAGTGTGAGGAGTAAAGATTTGTTCCCAGGATGTAGGCTCTCTATTTACCTCTCTTATTGTTTCTTTTGCTGAGAAAAAACTTTTTAGTTTGAGTAAGTCCCATTTGTTGATTCTAGTTATTAACTTTTGTGCTATGGGTGTCCTATTGAGGAATTTGGAGCCCGACCCCACAGTATGTAGATCATAGCCAACTTTTTCTTCTATCAGATGGCGTGTCTCTGATTTGATATCAAGCTCCTTGATCCATTTTGAATTAACTTTTGTGCATGGCGAGAGAAAGGGATTCAGTTTCATTTTGTTGCATATGGATTTCCAGTTTTCCCAGCACCATTTGTTGAAGATGCTATCCTTCCTCCATTGCATGCTTTTAGCCCCTTTATCAAATATAAGGTAGTTGTAGTTTTGTGGATTGGTTTCTGTGTCCTCTATTCTGTACCATTGGTCCACCCACCTGTTTTGGTACCAGTACCATGCTGTTTTTGTTACTATTGCTCTGTAGTATAGTTTGAAGTCTGGTATCGCTATACTGCCTGATTCACACTTCCTGCTTAGCATTGTTTTTGCTATTCTGGGTCGTTTATTTTTCCATATGAATTTCATGATTGCTTTCTCTATTTCTACAAGAAATGCCGTTGGGATTTTGATTGGCATTGCATTAAACCTATAGAGAACTTTTGGTAATATCGCCATTTTGATGATGTTAGTTCTGCCTATCCATGAACAGGGTATATTTTTCCATCTTCTAAGATCTTCTTCTATTTCTCTCTTTAGGGTTCTGTAGTTTTCATTGTATAAGTCTTTCACCTCTTTTGTTAGGTTGATTCCCAAGTATTTTATTTTTTTTGAAGATATTGTGAATAGAGTGGTTGTCCTCATTTCCATTTCAGAGGATTTGTCACTGATATACAGGAATGCCTTTGATTTATGCGTGTTGATTTTATATCCTGCCACTTTGCTGAATTCATTTATTAGCTCTAATAGTTTCTTTGTAGACCCTTTTGGGTCTGCTAGGTATAGAATCATGTCATCTGCAAATAGTGATAATTTAAGTTCTTCTTTTCCTATTTTGATGCCTTTAATTTCTTTCGTCTGTCTAATTGCTCTGGCCAGTGTTTCGAGAACTATGTTGAACAGAAGTGGTGAGATAGGGCATCCCCGTCTTGTTCCAGATTTTAGAGGGAATGCCTTCAATTTCTCTCCATTCAGAATGATGCTAGCCTGAGGCTTAGCATAGATAGCTTTTACAATATTGAGGTATGTTCCTGTTATCCCTAGTTTTTCTAGAGTTTTGAACATAAAGGGATGCTATACTTTGTCGAATGCTTTTTCCGCATCTATCGAGATGATCATATGGTTCTTATTTTTAAGTCTATTGATGTGGTGAATAACATTTATTGATTTCCGTATATTGAACCAGCCTTGCATCCCAGGGATGAATCCTACTTGATCATGGTCCACAATTTTTTTGATATGTTTTTGTATCCGATTCGCCAGAATTTTATTGAGGATTTTTGCATCTAGGTTCATTAGAGATATTGGTCTGTAGTTTTCTTTCTTTGAAGTGTCTTTGTCTGGTTTAGGTATCAGGGTGTTGTTGGCCTCGTAGAATGAATTTGGAAGTTCTTCCTCTCTTTCTATTTCCTGAAGTAGCTTGAAAAGTATTGGTATTAGTTCCTCTTTAAAGGTTTTGTAAAACTCTGCTGTATACCCATCCGGTCCTGGGCTTTTCTTAGTTGGTAGTCTTTTGATGGTTTCTTCTATTTCCTCAACTGACATTGGTCTGTTTGGGTTTTCTATATCCTCCTGACTCAATCTGGGCAGATCATATGACTTAAGAAATTTATCGATGCCTTCACTATCTTCTAATTTATTGGAGTATATGGATTCAAAATAATTTTTGATTATCTTCTGTATATCTGAAGTGTCTGTTGTGATATTGCCTTTTTCATCCCGTATGCTAGTAATTTGAGTTCTCTCTCTTCTTCTCTTTGCTAGCATGGCTAAGGGTCTGTCGATTTTGTTTATTTTTTCAAAGAACCAACTTTTAGTTTTGTCAATTTTTTCAATTGTTTCTTTTGTTTCGATTTCATTAATTTCAGCTCTGATTTTAATTATTTCTTGCCTTCTACTTCTTTTGCTGTTGTTTTGCTCTTCTTTTTCAAGGATTTTGAGATGAAGTATGAGATCATTTATTTGTTGGTTTTTTCTTTTTTTAAGGAATGAACTCCAAGCAATGAATTTTCCTCTTAGAACTGCTTTCAATGTGTCCCAGAGATTCTGATATGTTGTGTCTGTGTTTTCATTAATCTCTAAGAATTTTTTAATTTCCTCCTTGATGTCTTCTATAACCCATTGATCATTCAGTAACCTATTGTTCATTCTCCAAGTGATGTATTCTTTTTCCTTCCTTCTTTTATCGTTGATTTTCAGTTCCATTCCATTATGATCAGATAGGATGCATGGTATTATCTCTACTCCTTTATATTGTCTAAGAGTTTCCCTGTGACATAATATATGATCTATTTTTGAGAAGGATCCATGTGCTGCTGAGAAAAAAGTGTAACTGCTTGATGTTGGGTGGTATATTCTATATATGTCAATTAAGTCTAGGTTATTAATTGTGTTATTGAGTTCTATAGTTTCCTTATTCAACTTTTGTTTGGAAGATCTGTCCAGTGGCGAGAGAGGTGTGTTGAAGTCTCCCATGTTTATTGTATGGTGGTCTATTAGACTCTTGAACTTGAGAAGAGTTTGTTTGATGAACATAGCTGCACCATTGTTTGGGGCATATATATTTATGATTCTTATGTCTTGTTGGTGTATGGTTCCCTTAAGCAGTATGTAGTGTCCCTCTTTATCCCTTTTGATTAACTTTGGCTTGAAATCTATTTTATTTGATATGAGTATGGACACTCCTGCTTGTTTCCAAAGTCCATATGAGTGATATGATTTTTCCCAACCTTTCACCTTCAGCCTATGTATGTCTTTTTCTATCAAATGCGTCTCCTGTAGGCAGCATATTGTTGGGTCTTGTTTTGAGATCCATTCTACTAGCCTGTGTCTCTTAATTGGTGAGTTTAAGCCATTAACATTTAGGGTTATTATTGAGATATGGGTTGTTCTTCCAGCCATATTTGTTTATTTATGTTACTAAACATGGTTTGTTTTCCTCTTTGATTATTTTCACCCCCTTTACTGTCCTACCTCCCACTGTTGGTTTTCATTGTTATTTTCCATTTCCTCTTCCTGTAATGTTTTGCCGAGGATGTTTTGAAGAGATGGTTTTCTAGCTGCAAATTCTTTTAACTTTTGTTTATTGTGGAAGGTTTTAATTTCATCTTCCATCCTGAAGCTTAATTTCACTGGATACACAATTCTTGGTTGGAACCCATTTTCTTTCAGTGTTTGAAATATGTTATTCCAGGATCTTCTAGCTTTCAGAGTCTGTGTTAAAAGATCAGCTGTTATACTGATTGGCTTACCCCTAAATGTGATCTGCTTCCTTTCTCTTGTAGCTTTTAAAATTCTCTCCTTATTCTGTATGTTGGGCATCTTCATTATAATGTGTCTAGGTGTGGGTCTCTTATGATTTTGCACATTCGGCGTCCTGTAGGCTTCTAGGATTTGGGATTCTGTCTCATTCTTCAAGTCTGGGAAGTTTTCTCGTATTATTTCATTGAATAGATTGCTCATTCCTTTGGTTTGAAACTCTGTCCCTTCCTGTATCCCAATGACTCTTAAATTTGGTCTCTTGATGTTATCCCATATTTCTTGGATGTTCTGCTCATGGTTTCTTAACAGTCTTGCTGAGCTGTCTATGTTCTTTTCAAGTTGAAATACTTTATCTTCATTGTCTGATGTTCTATCTTCTAAGTGTTCTACTCTGCTGGTAGTATTCTCAATTGAGTTTTTAAGTTGGTTTATTGCTTCCTGCATTTCTAGGATTTCTGTTTGTTTGTTTTTTATAACTTCTATCTCCTTGTATAGTTGATCTTTTGCTTCTTGGATTTGTTTATGCAATTCATTATTGAAGTGATCTTTCATTGTCTGATTTTGCTGTCTGATGTCTTCCTTGAGACTCCAGATCATCTGAAGCATATATATCCTGAATTCTTTATCTGACATTCCATCTGCTGCAGCTATTACCTCTTCTAACGTTGAGTTGACCTGCATTGCTTGTGGTCCTTTCTTTCCTTGTCTCTTCATACTGTTCGGGTTCCTTTCTACTTGGTGAAACTGTTGTGCTATTGAATTTTCCCCCTATATATTTATATTGGTCTTGTATAGTTGCAAAGTCTCCCTCACAGGCGTGGGCGGCGGCTCTGTCCCTCCTCCAATTGGGGCAATGTGCCTACCACGCCGGCAGGCCGCTGGGCCTGCTCTGCCGGTCGGTAGCAGGTCCACCTACCTTGCAGGCGTGGGCGGTGGCTCTGTCCCTCTGCGGGCCGCTAGGCTTGTTCTGTCGATGGCCGCAGTTCTGCCTACTTTGCAGGCACAGGCAGCGGCCCTGCCCCTCTGCAGGCCTCTGGGGCTGCTCTGCCTGTGGGTCGCAGGTCCGCCTACCTTGCAGGCATGGGGGGGGCGGCTCTACCCTTCCTCAGGCCACTGGGCCTGTTCTGTCTGTCGGTTGCAGGTCTGGCCTGTTCTGATGGTGGTCACAGTTCCGTCTACCTTGCAGGCGCGGGGGGAAGGGGTGGCTCTGCCTCTCAGCAGGCCGCTGCTCCTCTTCTGCCGGTGGGTCGCAGGCCCGCCTACCTTGCAGGAGTGATTGGAAGCTCTGCCCCTCCGCGGGCCACTGGGCCTTTTCTGTTGGTGGTCACAGTTCCACCTACCTGGCAGGCGCGGGTGGTGGGGGGCGGCTCTGCCCCTCAGCAGGCCGCTGGGCCTGCTCTGTGGGTGGTCACAGTTCCCTCTACCTTGCCAGTGCAGGGGGAGGGGGCGGCTCTGCCTCTCAGCAGGCCTCTGCTCCTCTTCTGCCGGTGGGTCGCAGGCCCGCTTACCTTGCAGGAGTGATTGGAAGCTCTGTCCCGCCGCGGGCCACTGGGCCTTTTCTGTTGGTGGTCACAGTTCTGCCTACCTGGCAGGCGCGGGGGGGTGGGGGGCGGCTCTGCCTCTCAGCAGGCCGCTGCTCCTCT
Organism: Marmota monax; assembly: GCF_021218885.2. NCBI lineage: Eukaryota > Metazoa > Chordata > Mammalia > Rodentia > Sciuridae > Marmota > Marmota monax. The sequence continues at coordinate 5,431,071 of NW_026694772.1, forward strand.
TCTTCCGGTGGGTCGCAGGCCCGCCTACCTTGCAGGAGTGATTGGAAGCTCTGTCCCGCCACGGGCCACTGGGCCTTTTCTGTCGGTAGTCACAGTTCCGCCTACCTGGCAGGCGCGGGTGGTGGGGGGCGGCTCTGCCCCTCAGCAGGCCGCTGGGCCTGCTCTGTGGGTGGTCACAGTTCCCTCTACCTTGCCAGCGCAGGGGGAGGGGGCGGCTCTCACATATATTCTTTTGATCATGCAACCAATATTTATTGAACACTTACTATGTGCCAGGCACTATTGGGTGGTCCACTGATAAAGCGTATATTATTTTAGATTTGAGGCACCATTAGTTAGCCATCTCATTGGGAGCTGACGAAGCAATGGAAGTGGAAGAAAGGAAAAAGGGAATGAAGGATAAGATCATGCACAGTAGCAAGAATGGTTTTCTGGAGTGGAATCAAATTGGATCACAATTCCATAAAGCTTTGCTGCTAACCTATACACATTGCACATCAAAAAACAAGTTGTGCAATTCATCCATTCTTACTAGCACTTTTAAAATTATAAATAGCACCACTTTATTTTTCTAAATGTACCTTGTAAACAAAATAATATTCATTTCATCTTGACCATTGGCTTCCCTACTCCATTTATTAAATTATTAGCTTTGCTTTTAGATCTTCCAAGTTCCTGAGCAAGAACATTTTCTCTTCATTCTCACCTATTTCAATAGTCTAATCTTTTTTTAAAAAAAAATCTAAGACAAAATTCCTTATCTTCTTCATAGCTCTAACAAAGTATGATGGTATAAATATTAAAAAATTGGTGCTTAGGGACTGGGAATGTGGGTCAGTGGTAGAGCACTCACCTAGCATGTATGAGGCCCTGGGTTTGATCTTCAGCACCACATAAAAATAAATAAAATAAAGGTATTGTGTCCAACCAACTACAACTAAAAAATAAATGTTAAAAAGAAAGAAGGGCTGGGGCTATAGCTCAGTGGTAGAGCGCCCACCTAGCACACACGTGTGAGGCACTGAGTTTGATCCTCAGCACCACACAAAGATAAATAAAGATATTGTGTCCAACTACAACTAAAAAAAATATTTTTTAAAAAATCAGTGCTTAAATATAATATCAGCAGTGCTACTCAAAGTGTAGAGATTGGGAACTTTATTTTTCATGGTTCAAGATGAAGTACAGAAATTGAGAGTAGACCTTTAGAAATTGTCAGCAATATGACAACTTAATTTTATGATTGTATAATCTAACAATAATTTAAGCATGGCCTTGTTGATTGTGTGTTTCTTTTACATCAATTGAGTATTATTATATTAAAAATATCCATCTGTGAAGAATGTGAGAAATGATATTAAAAACTGAATGACTGGGCTGGGGTCATAGCTCAGTGATAGAGCACTTGCCTTGCATATGTGGGGCACTGCATTTGATCCTCAGCACCCTATAGAAATAAATAAATAAAGGTATTGTGTCCATCTACAATTCATATATATATATATATATATATATATATATATATATTTAAAAACTGAATGATTAGAGAAACAAAAAATACTAATCTTTTATTGGGCATAATATGGAAATTACTGCTACAGGACTCCTTGTTAACATTTAGAATGGGGTGATCGTTTACTGCCACACTTCTAAAACCCTTATTAAATTATGATTTTTCTTATGAAAGTACATATTACAACAAATTATGGCTAAATACATACTTTATGTATCTATCCATCTTCTCATCCTGAATTAGTTTGACCATAAGCATATTCTCTGTAAATATTCAATTTTCTAAAATTACCTATAAATATAACTTAAAGCAGGATATTAAAATTATTACTGTCTCAGAAAAATATTTTCAGGACTTAAAGCCATATTTTAGATCATTAATATTTAAGTTAGATTGTCCTGAGCAGAATATGTCTTATTTTTAACTTTGTTTTTCTTTGTGCATGCTTATATTGCTGCCATAAAAAAAAGAAAGAAAATAAATTAAGACAAGAGTGTAATAAATGTTATTTTGAAAGTCCTGCATTTCCTCATATTGTTGTATGGAGACAGGGAAAACACCTTTAGCTTAGCTTTTAAAGGGCATGCTCATCAGATTGAGGTTGTAAGACTTATGTGGTTTCAGGTTTAAAACACATGGGAAAACCTGTCAACAGGAGAATGATGCAGAGAGATGATGGTGCAGCCCATATTCTGAATCCACACAGGAATGGTCCTGCTGTGGTTTGCAGTGCTGATTTTAGGTGACAGCCAGTCAACATAAGAGCACAGTGAAAATAAAGGACTGAACTGCAGAGGTTAAATCCACATAAGTATTATTAGTACCTAATTTTAAACACTTCAGAAATGCATCTCTATTTGGTTTTTCATAAAACAGCCTACAGCTCAGCTATCCCAAGGAATATCTAAAAAAGGATCATGCAGAAATAAAAGCTTAATTATAGTTTGTGGAATATAAATGAAAAAATTAAAACATCAGAAAATAATTGCTAAAGAGAGTAATCACAAACAAGCAAGCCTTTAACATTGATAAACAACATTTTTTTGGCTTTTTAATAGAGTGATGTTTGGCCTTTAATGTATATAAGAATCATCTGGTCAAATTAACCCTCTGAGATTCAGATGCAGTGATGTGGAGTGAATCTGGAATTTCATATTTTGAACAAGTGCCAGAGATGGCACAGGGCCTAGAAACACCACAAGTTTAACATCAAGGAAACACAGAGACCTGGTCCTCCATGTTACTGCAATCTGGCCTGACATTGATTGGTCTGTTTATCTCTGAGCCAACATTATAATTGTAAACACTGAAGTTTTAATAGTAAATATTTATATCCGGTAGTGTAAGATCTTCAACTTTATTCTTCTTTATCAAGTTAATCTTGAATGTTTTTAGCCATATAGAGAAAGAGATCCAGATGCATACTGTGTGTGTGTATATATATATATATATATATATATATATATATATATATATATATATATGTAGTTTGTCAATTTCCACAAACAAAATCTAGCTGATATTGGGATTGCATTAAATTTATAGATCAACTTAGGAAGAATTGATATCCTAGCAATAGCATTTCATATAATCCATGAACATTATCTGTCACATCCTTTCTCTGTGTCTTTCTTGAGTATCTGTGCAGCTTGATATTCAGTAAAGGCCCCACAAGGGGAAAATGCATATTGGATACAGAGCTCACTTCTCAGCTGTTTTCCTTTCCAGCATTTTGTACCCTAAGGTTTTGATGTTTTGGTTGTACTGAGCTCCAATTATTTGATTCCCAGTGAAGTGAGATGTCACAAGCGCTAAGCTGCTGCTACTTCTTTTAAGTCTGTGTGTCTACACTTGAGTCTTTAACTTCCTCAAGGGGAAAAGGGTAGAGAATGCAAGTCTCATCTAATCACAGTTTCCTTTTTTCAAGACCAATGTCCCTCAATTATTGACTATTATTATTGTTCTCTGATGGCATACATCATCATGTGTATGTCTGTATCTGTATATTTGAATATTTTATTATATTCCATTATACCCTGAAGAGGAATCCTGATATTTAATTTAATTTTTTTTCTATTATGTTATCTACAGCCTTCATATTCCCATGCATCAATCTTCAATATAGCATTGCTTACACCAATAAATGAGTACCAGTTTTGTAATAAATATCTTGAAAAAATGCAAGAAAGGATAATCCATGATTAAGAAAAGCAAGCTAAGTAACACTACAGAAGCATGAAAACACAGTGATGTCAAAACCAAAGTTGATGGTAGAAGTTTGGGATAAGAGGTGAAATAAAGCAGGTAGGAAATATAACCACTTCCTTTCAAACTTTTGTATTTTAGAAACAATGAGATGTTATGCCATTAAATAAGGTAGGTACTTGAGCAATCAGAGACATTGCTTTGAACCAAATCCTCTCTAGAGTAGGAGAGGATCTATTACCCATATATTTCTCATAAATGGATAGTAGTCTGGTTGATAATTTTCCTTACTCTATACCTTCTAAATTACTGATTGTGTTATAAGCTCATTATAATATATTCTTTCACTTCATTTTATATCCTGAGTGGTCAAAATTTTTATGCTAATTTTAATTAAATTACTTTTGTCTTTCAGAAAGTTGGCCTAATTTACCTATTCCTGTTGTTTTATGATGCTGTTTGATGTTCATTTTATTCTGGGTCCCTAAAAGTAAAGAACCATTTCTTACAAAATCTGGTAACTACGTATGGAGCCAGGGGTAAATAAATAAGGGCCACAAAACCTTCATTATTGGGTTGTGAGCATAGCTCAGTGACAGAGCACTTACCTAGCACGTTTGAGGCCCGGAATTCAATCCTCAGCACCAGAAAAAAACAAAACGAAACCAAACAAAAACCTTTACTCTTGAGTATTTCTTATGTGATGAACACTTTATAGTCACCATTTTATTTAATTTTCATAAATTAGATAAGCTTAATGTAGCATTATCCCTATTAGGCAGGTAAAGAAACTGAGGTTTAGTGAGGTAAATAGCTATCCCCACAAGATAAATGGACAGCACCAGGGTTTGTAAAAGTTCTGATTTTAAACTTTTCTAGTATATAAAATTTGATTGCTCTCTTGGCAATTATGTATCATTAAAATGTAGATTAAAGATCCAGTCCTTTTTTGTGTCTTACCTAATAAAGGTAATGGAGGGTACATCACTATTTCATGTAAAATTACTTTCTTCCTGAAACACTTTATGTATAGATTATTCTAAAGACAGATGATTTGAATGCTTTAAAAAGTACATGTGCTCTAAAATATATTCAGGCAATCTGACAGGATAGAACAGTCAAAACCTAATTATTATTAATTTTATTTGTGTTCTATCTGAAAAACAACCATCAGGTTTGTTCACAGAAACAACTGAATCATCCACTGTATTAAATTTACTTATGAGAAAATAAAAATGGAAGAGCTTGTTATTTTACAAAGAATGGATTACATTAACATAATGGGCAATTTTTCTGTATTGAAAACTGGCAGATATTGTCCCATATACTTCAACATTGTAAATAACCTGCTGTGTAAAAGTATAAATCATATAAACTCGATCTGCCTCAGTTTTATCAACTAAAAAAGTAAAGAATTGGTCTAAATTATCTCTAAGGTATCTTACAGATTAAAATTATTACTATTTATATTTTGCATTGACATGCAAATATGTCAGTGCAAAATACAAATAATAGTACCCTGTGTGTATTTACAATTTTTTCCCATGGTACAGAATTCCAAAATTAATGTCATCCAAGTATAAAATTTAATCCTTCATTGTCTCTAGGAATGCTGTATCAATAAAGAGCTCAACTTACAGCTTGGGAGAACACATTAAGTCTTAAGCTAATGTTTATGGAGTAACTAAAATGTACTTTCACATCATAGAACATAGATAAGACTTGGTCTAGAGACCTTATGACCTAAATGCTTAATACAAGACACTCCTAACCCAGCCAAGCAATTTCAGATGTCTTATAATCAAAGCTAAGAGACATTAGATGTTTTAATAGCCTTATGAATTTAATAGCCTTAGGAATGTCTGTAATTACCCATGTTAGCAGCCAAGATGCCTCTCAGCCAGAGGCACTCAGCCTTTAATAGCCAGCAAGCCACTTTGAATAGGGTTGAAAACACTTTTAAACCTTTTGGGGTTATTAGGGATAATTAAAAGTGGTTGAAAGTATATAATATCATTTATCAAAGCACTAAAAGCTGTGCTATAGGAAATACATCTCAACATTAGCAAATGCAATTGAAACACGTTCTTGGTTAAGATGTAACTAAATAAAAATAACATGAATAAATGTACTATTTTTAGATTTTATTATATATAATCAATATTAATTTATGTTAGATATAACCTAAATATAACATTTGTAGTTTCATAAACATATGGATATATATACATTTTAAATATAAACACACATATAAAAATTAAAATTAAAATCATATATGTTTACATATATGTGTGTATGTGTGTGTATAAAATGCTTATCTTCCAAAGCTATGAACTCTATAGAGTATTTTTCCTATGCTTCTTATAATATTAAGTACTTGTTATAACTATATAGATAAATAGATTCATAGTCATTTCACCAGCATAATTTCCAATTGAAAAGTTAAAACACTATTGAAATCAAACTGTCTACAAATGTTACAGAAATCATGGTAGCATAATTTTGAAGTCAAAAGTCACTATTTCACTTTTATTTAGGCTCACAAGGAAAGCCTACATTGAGTCACAGCCATTATTTGTGATAACTTTAGTGCTTCTCATTGTTGTAATCAGGAGAAAACTCATGTGTGCAATACCACGGGTTTAAGTTGTCTGACATGCCCTACAGTTCTGAGAGGAAAAATTTGCGACTCAATATAATATTATCTTGCAGTTAGTTGCAGTTTGCAAGATTATTAAGAGGATTCTCAGGGCTGGGATTGTGGCTCAGCGGAAGAGTGCTCACCTGGTACCCATGAGGCACTGGGTTCAATCCTTAGCACCACATAAAAATAAAATAAAAAGGTTATTGTGTCCACCTACAACTATAAAACAAATATTTAAAAAAATAAAAAAGAGGATTCTCAGTCTCTCTATAATCACATTAAACATACATATTTTGGGCTGGGGATGTGGCTCAAGTGGTAGCATGCTTGCCTGGCATGTGTGCAGCCCGGATTCGATCCTCAGCATCACATAAAATAAAGAAGTTGTGTCCACTGAAAACTAAAAAATAAATATTTAAAAAATTCTCTCTCTCTCTCTCTTTCTCTCTCTCTTTTAAAAAAACATACATATTTATATTAAAGGAAATTATTTATTTAGAAAATAATTTAAAACTAATATGAAAATTACTTGTATGGTGATGAGCATCTCCATCATTAATCAAACAGAACAGTTAACTTCCTCTTCCTATTTATGTATCATCAACAACATATTTACTTGGTTTTCTTCATCATGGATTTTCTGGCACTAAAATAAACAACTGAATCGACATAAATTCTACATAAACTAACTCAACTTGGTCGTTATTTCAAACCACAAAATTATGATCTATTATAATTTCTAATAAATGGTTTATTGTTTAAAGCTCAAGTTTTATATACTGAACCAATGATAAGATCCATCAATGGCTAATCCTTAGCATGCCAATAACTTCTTCTGTGATCCTTCACAGGGCTAAGAAGCTATTTTCCTTCTACTATATCTGACAGTGTGTGTTCACATGTCCAGTGCCTACTTCTCACATTGGCCTGCCTTTTATCAGAAATTAGCAGGTCAATTACATGTAGGAATTAGAATTTACCAAAATTGGGCCTTTTTGTTGGCATTAAAAATGGCTTCCTCCTCTCACAGCCCCAAATTTCACCAGATGTAAAATGCTTTAGATTTTCACATGCAAATATTTAGAAGGATGAAATAAATGGTTCCAACTTGAAGTCTATGTTTTCTTTAGGTGGACACAATATCTTTATTTTATTTTTACGTGGTGCTGAGAATTGAACACAGTGCCTCACGCATGCTAGGTGAGCGTGCTACCAGTTGAGTCACATCCCTAGCCCAAAGTCTATGTTTTTGATCTCATCATGGCCACAACACTTGTCAGAGACCTATAGTTCCACAGGATGGAGAGACAAGGACAGAAATTAGATGATGTGGAGCTGATGATCGGTCAGACAGATTTGGGTATGTTAGTGGTCATGGGGGGATTGAAAAATATAGAAGAGTGAGAGAGTGCCAGAAAGAAACTGCCTAATTACAGTGTCACTCTGGTGACATCCTCATAAGCAAATAACTGCTTACTTAGATATTCCTAAAGCATTTGCTGGGGGAGAACCAGGCACACTTATCAATAAGCTAAACATAACAGATTTGTTTTAAAACTATAGATATGCTAGAGATGCTTATAATGTACCTAAAACATCTCTAGTATCTCTGTGCATTGTTTTAAATATATACACTATATAACATATGTATATGTATATACATAGTGTATATTGATTTATACACATGTACTTTTTGTACAAAATTCATAGTGAATTCTTGGAAGTAACTATCCAAAAGACTTACTTGGAATGCTTCCTGTTGGGAATTTTGTGGCTTTCATGAGGCAACATTTGCTTATTAAGCATTCTGCCCCAGGAAAACATTTATCTTCAAAGAAAGGAACCAAACATGTAAGGAAGTCTATGTGAGTTACACAGAGAATCTTTAGGACAATATTCATCTCAAATGACAAAATTTTCATTTGCCCTAAATACAGAGTGTTTTTTTCAAATGAAAAACACTATACTTAGGACAAGCAAAGTAAAAGAGCCAAGTACATTGGACTTCTAATAGTAACACCACTTGTGAGTATTTGCATGTTCCCATGAAAACACACACACACACACACACACACTCACACACACAAACAAACACAGTAGCAAATAGAAAAGGCAATTTATCCAGAACCAAAAAAAAAAAAAAAACTAATAGGGAGTGTTTTTCAGAGAGTCATGTAACATTAAAGATCAAGTTTTCATCAGTGGCACATATAATCTGGTTAGTGCACTTGATGGTATGAGATGTCACTCAGATGCCTCTTCGTCCTGCTTCTCAGGGTGTTACCTGTTTGCAGCTTGTAGCAAAGTCTCTCTCCAGGAACTGTCCTCAGCCAAAGGGACATGTTTCACCAAAGTTTACAGACAGAACACCCAATGCCTGGTCTATGTAGGTAAACCAAGCCTGCTTTCATCCTTTAGTACAACACTGAAGAGCAACCAAGCTCCAGAACTCCCCAAATGTGATGAGGTTTTTCTTGTGACTGCTCTTCAATTTAATTTACCCCTCTTTCCCTTGAAGCTTTGCTCACTCTATCACAGGTGTTGATTCTGAGGGCACTCCCTAGTCAATTCCCTGCCAGCATTAATCCTCCATTTTAGAATCAATTTCCAGGAAATGTAACCTGTGACATATAGCTTGAACCTAGCTGTAGTCACCAATGTTAGGATACTGTTTGAACATGAATCAATAAACATCTATATGAATGAGGGTGTGAGGCTCTTAGAGAGAACTCAGTCTGAGGGAGGAGAAACAAAGACAGGTACCTTGATCCAGCAACAACTTCATAGTAGGGGATGAGGGAAATTCTAGGTACTCTGGTATTATTCACTCTCCCATTTCTTCATCTGAAGTGGAAATATAGAAGTATTTCTTGGAGGCTAAGGAAACTGGCAAATGTAGCCATACCTTATGGATACACCAATTTGTAGCAGAGGAAGGGATAAATCAAGGGGAGAAGAAATATATCATGAGCACTTTATGGTAGAACATCAAATATTTTTTATGAGAAAATGTAAGACACTCCCTTGGGATACCAAGACATGCTGAAAGATTGAAAATTTACAAGAGGAAGGAATGTCTGCTTTAACAGATAGGTAAAAAGCCATAATCTGACCACATTAGAATACACTTGCTTGGAATAAAGGAGAATACTTAAAGAAAAATTTGAGTACCTGGAAAATCAAAATGATACTTTATTCTTCCTTGATTGAATGTTGTCTCGATATTCTTTTAATAAGATAGGTAGCCAATTTGTTCATATTGTGCACCCAGTTCTCTACTGGACAGAGTAAGAGCCAGGAAAACAGAGTGGTTAAGACTATGAAGTCTAAAACTGAATCCTGAATCTCATCTTTGTACTCACTAGTACTTATTACTAAATACAGTTGTTTTGTACATGAAATGAGCTAAAGCACTCAAATACTCAGAATGCTAAATTTACATAATAAGTATAAGAAATCTTTGCTCCCCAGCTATGGGGAGAGTGGTCAGCAGGCTGCCTACTTGTCAGGTGATTATTCTGTACTCAGAGCAGCTTGTGACCAGTGAATGAGTCAACCAGAAGTATAAAGGTCCTGCCATTTCAGCCAGAGAGAAAAACTCTGACAAGTTTTATTCATTCCAGAGCACTCTGCTACATTAGCCTAGGCTTTATAAAAACTGCATCAAAGATCAGCTCTCTTTCCCTTCTGGCTTTCTACTACTTCCTTACATAGTACTAATTACTAATAAAATCATGATCCCTGAACTCTTTCTCAGCATCTGTGTCAGGAGAGTTCAACCAATACTGTTTAAATCTGTATCATACAAACTTATCAATTTATAATTATATGTGAACATTCATTATAGACCTAACGTCAATCAGGGCAAATGTTTTATTATATAAAATATTCATAAACTATGTTAATCATAGTCACCATCTAAAGAATACCATATGAAAATATATTTATAGATTTAGGAGATCATAAAAACATGTGAAGTAAAGTTGAACCACTATTAGAACACTAGTTATTTAAAACTTGTAACTTTGGGAGGAAAGTTTCTAGGACCTCCATTACCATGCCAACAAATAATTTACTCCTTAATTTAGCTATCCAATATCTACTGGTTACTATATGCAACCCCTATACGATACAAATAATAAGGCTGAAATGATACTCAACATCATGGAGTTTATGGTCTAGTGAAGAAGAAAAATATTGAACAAAATCAATTAAATAGATAACCATATAATGTTATGATATCCAAGAAAATATTGAGTACTACAAAAGCATATACTAAGGTAAGTTTACGTAATCCCGAGAGACAAAGTATAAACTGAGATGCAAAGGATGAGAAGGTTGAGCTGGGGATGTGGCTCAAGCAGTAACGTGCTCACCTGGCATGTGCAAGGTACTGGGTTCGATCCTCAGCACCACATAAAAATAAAATAAAGATGTTATGTCCACTGAAAACTAAAAAATAAATATTAAAATTCTCTCTCTTTCTCTCTTTTTTTTATAAAAAAAGGATGAGAAGGTTTAGCCATGTAAAATGGTTACAAAACAATGTCTCTGGTGCTGATTTGGAAGTCTTTACAAAAAAAAATTTCTTCTTTCTAACATCCCACTGAAGGATATGCTCTATTAGAAGAAGAAGAAGAAGAAGGAGGAGGAGGAGGAGGAGGAGGAGGAGGAGGAGGAGGAGGAGGAGGAGGAGGGGGGAGGGGGTTGGGGGGAGGGGGAGGAGGAGGAGGAGGAGGAGGAGGAAGAAGAAACAAGAATCAGGGGAACTTGGGCATAGAGAAAAATACAGACATGTATTTTTCCAAACATGAGAAACACATATAGCAGAAAGACTTTAAAATGATGTTGAAAAAAGTTCTTTTAAATATATCTATGTACAAGGCATATGTGTTTGATGTAGATCAGGGTTTCTCAGCCTTGGGTTTATGGATATTTTAAGGCAAAATACTATTTGCTGTGAGGACCTGGCTTTTCACTGTGAGATGCTTACTAGCATCTCTGGCCTTAACTCACTAGATGCCAGTAGCACCACCTCTCAAGTTGTAAAAAAATAGATAATATCTCAGACAATGCCAAATATCCCCTGGGGCGCAAAATCTCTCCCTCTCCATTTAGAATCATTAATCTAGATGTAACTTCCATGAATCATATCACTAATCCTTTCTACTGGCAAGCAGATAGACACTAATTCTTATAATCATGAAGAGCTTTATTCATACAAGTTGTTTGATATAAGGTAAATGTTTTAAAAAAGAAACCAGCATTAAAGAAATCATTTTGATTTAATTATTTGATCTTAGTTAGTATATTGTGCTTTTTTTTTTCTTTGAACTGGTGATTCTCCTGCCTCAGCCTCCCAAGCCACTGGGATTATAGGTGTGCACCACTGCACCCGGCTGCTTTTTTAAATTCGACATGCAACTTTGACTTTTTTTAAATATCCTTATTTGTTTTACTTATTTTTTATGTGGTACTGAGGATCGAACCTAGTACCTCACAAGTACGAGGCAAGTGTGCTACAGCAACTTTGACTTTTAAAATAAAAACATCTTTCTCAAAAACATTTGAAAACCTACAATTTCTACATTGAAAAAGTTAATTCTATTGCAAACATTTCAAATTTTGTGTGTTAAGAATTCAATTGTATTTAAAATATATTTTTAATCCTTTGGTTTATAATTGACAAAAACACAAAGTATGGCTCCACAGTTTAGCTATTGTGAATTGTGCTGCTATAAACATTGATGTAGCTGTGTCCCTATAGTATGCTGTTTTTAAGTCCTTTATAGTTAAAATGACCTGGGGGAAAAACATAAAGTATGTAAATACTGTGTTTATAAACAATATAAATAATTTTTCTGAAATGACAAGAAGAAAATTAAATTTGTGGAATTGTAGAGAATTATGGTTCCATTTATGTAAAGACTTCAAAAATAGAAAATTAAATATACATATGTATGTATATATGTGTATATGGGTGTGTGTGTGTTAAACCTGTACAAAAAGGTGAGGAATGATAAATATTAAATTCATATTAGTGATTATTTATGAAGCTGAATGAAGGGGTTGTTAGTAGGTAAGTCTCACACAGAATTATAAAATTAATTGAAATGTTTATTTTTAAGTAGTTGATGGATGCATGGATACTCACATTATCACTAATCTTGAAAAGTTAAGAACTGCATTTAAAAAATTTTTTTTAAACATTTTATTTATGATTAACAAATGTTAATTGTGGGTTCAAAATTATATCTCAAAACATATACAGTGTTTGCTAATCAAACCCAGACTCCTTTACTCACTTTTCACATACCATAAATCTTGCTGACCTCTGCTAATCACTATTCTTACATTCAAGTTAACTTTCTTAGGTTTCTGTATCTGAGAGAGAACATATGGTACTTATCTTTCTGTGTCTGGCTTATATCTCTTACACATAATGTCCAACTTTTACATTTATTTTTCTGCCAACAACAAGGTTTCCTCCTTTTATGGCCAAGTAATATTCCATTGTTTTTATATATCATGTTTACTTTATCTATTTATCCCCTGAGGGGAAACTAAGTTGATTCTATATATTTTTTCTTTTTATTTATTTACTTATTTGTTTGTTATAATTAGGCATATCTGATAGCAGAATGCATTTCAATTCATTATACATAAATGGAGCATAACTTCTCATTTCTCTGATTGTACACGATGTAGCATCGCACCATATGTGCAGTCATACATGTACCTAGGGTAATGATGTCCATCGCATTCCACTATCTTTCCTGCCCCCATATTCCCTCCCCTCCCCTCTCTCCCCTTTGCCCAATCAAAGTTCCTCCATTCTTCCCATGCCCCCCCATTATGGATCAGCATCCACATATTAGAGAGAATATTTGGCATTTGGTTTTTTGGGATTGGCTTACTTTGCTTAGCATGATATTCTCCAACTCTATCCATTAAACTTCAAATGCCATAATTTTATTTTTAATGCTGAGTAATATTCCATTGTGTATATATACCACAGTATGAACTGCATTTAATATAAATTTAAAAACTTAATGTATATTTAACAGTATTTGTTAATCACATTATAGATACTAAATTCTTATACTTAACTTTGGTTAAGTATAAGAATTTAGTATCTATTATTTTATTTGTTTTATTTTACATGACAGTAGAATCTATTTTGATATATTTTTACAAACATGGACTATATCTTATTCTAATTAGGATCTCAGCCTGTGGTTGTACATAATATGGAGATTCAAGGTAGTGAATTCATATAGGTCCATAGGAAAGTTACATCAGATTCATTCCACTATCATTCCTATTCCTATCCCCACTCCCTTCCCTTCATTCTCCTTGTCTAATCGTCTGCACTTCTATTTTCCCACGCACACAACTGTTGTAGCTTAACATCCACATATCAGAGAGAACATTCAACCTTTGGCTTATTTCACTTAGCATGATAGTCTCCAGCTCCATCCATTTATGGGTAAATATCATAAAGTCATTGTCCTTTATGGCTGAGTAATATTCCATTATGTATATAAATCACATTTTCATTATCTATTCATCTGTTGACGAGCATCTAGGTTGGTTCTGTATCTCAGATATTGTGAATTGTGCTGCTATAAACACTGATGTAGCTGCGTTACTGTAGTATGCTGATTTTAAGTCCTTTGGATATATATATATATATATATATCAAGGAGTGTGATAACTGGGTCAAATGATGGTTTCATTCCTGGTTTTCTGAGGACTCTACATACTGCTTTTCAGAGTGGTTGCACCAATTTGCAGTCACATCAGTAATGTATGAGTTAACCCTTCTCCCCACATCTTCCAAATATTAGATCATGTCATTAACTAATAGAGATAGTTTGAACTCTTTGTTTCCTATTCATATCCCTTTAATTTTTTTTGTCTAGTTGCTCTGGCTAGAGTTTCAAGGACCATGCTTAACAGAAGTGGTGAAAGAAGGCATCTTTGTCTTGTTCCTGTTTTTAGAATAAACAAATGCTTTCAGTTTTTCTCTGTTTAGAATGATGTTATCCTTGGGTTTGTAATAAATAGCTTTTACGATGTTGAGGGATGTTCCTACTATCCCTAGTTTTTCTAGTGCTTAAAACATGAATGGATACTGTATTTTTCCAAATGCTTTTTCTGTATCTATTGAGATAATCATGTGATTCCTGTATTTTAAGGTTATTTATGTGGTGAAATACATTTATTGGTTTATATATGTTGAACCAATCCTGGTTTCCTGGAATGAACCACACTTGACAATGGTGCACTATCTTTTGAATCTGTTTTTGTATGCAATTTGCCAATATTGTGTTAACAATTTTTGCATCTATGTTCATCATGGGTGTTGGTCTGATGTTTTCTTTCCTTGATGTGTCTTTGTCTGGTTTTGGTATCAGGGTGATAGTAGCTTCATAGAAAGAGCTTAGGAGGGTTCTCTCCTTTTCTATTTTGTGGAATAATTTGAGGATTTGTGTTAGTTCTTCTTTAAAGGCCTGGTAAAAACAGGTTGAGATTTCATCTGGTCCTGAGCATTTCTTTGTTGGTAAGCTTTTGAGGTGTTTTCAATTTCATTACTTGAAATTGATCTGTTTCAATTTTTAATGTATTCCTGATTTAATTTAGGTAGGTCATATGTCTCTAGAAATTTGTTTATATCTTTGAAAATTTCAAATTTATTGGAGTATAAATTTTTAAAATAGTTTCTGATCATCCTCTTTATTTCAGTAGTGTCGGTGATGATATTTCCCTTTTCATCATTAATTTTAATAATTTGTGTTTTTTCCCTCCTTTGGTTAGCTTAGCTAAGGGTTTTTCAATTTTGTTAATTTTTTCAAAGAACCAACTTTCTGTCTTGTTGAGTTTTTAATTTTTTTTAAAGAGAGAGAGAGAGAAGAGAGGAAGAGAGAGAGAATTTTCTTTATTGGTTGTTCAAAACATTACAAAGCTCATGACATATCATCTTTCATACATTTGACTCAAGTGGGTTATGAACTCCCATTTTTACCCCAAATACAAATTGCAGAATCACATCGGTTACACATTCACATTTTTACATAATGGCATATTAGTGACTGTTGTATTCTACTACCTTTCCTATCCCCTACTATCCCCCCTCCCCTCCCCTCCCATCTTCCCTCTCTACCTCATCTGCTGTTGTTCAATTCTCTCCCTTGTCCCCCAGCTTTCCCCTCACAACCTCTTATATGTAATTTTGTGGAACATTGAGGGTCTCCTACCATTTCCATACGATTTCCCTTCTCTCTCCCTTTCTCTCCCCCCACTCGTCTCTGTTTAATGTTAATCTTTTCCTCATGCTCTTCCTCCCTGTTCTATTCTTAGTTGCTCTCTTTATATCAAAGAAGACATTTGGCATTTGTTTTTTAAGGATTGGCTAGCTTCGCTTAGCATAATCTGCTCTAATGCCATCCATTTCCCTGCAAATTCCAAGATTTTGTCATTTTTTAGTGCTGCATAATACTCCATTGTGTATAAATGCCACATTTTTTTTATCCATTCATCTATTGAAGGGCATCTAGGTTGGTTCCACAGTCTAGCTTTTGTGAATTGTGCTGCTATGATCATTGATGTGGCAGTATCCCTATAGTACGTTCTTTTAAGATCCTCAGGGAATAGTCCAAGAAGGGCAATAGCTGGGTCAAATGGTGGATCCATTCCCAGCTTTCCCAGGAATCTCCATACTGCTTTCCAAATTGGCCTCACCAATTTGCAGTCCCACCAGCAGTGTACAAGTGTACCCTTGTCCCCACATCCTCTCCAGCACTTATTGTTGTTTGACTTCATAATGGCTGCCAATCTTACTTGAGTAAGATGGTATCTTAGGGTGATTTTGATTTGCAATTCTCTGACTGCTAGAGATGGTGAGCATTTTTTCATGTACTTGTTGATTGATTGTATGTCCTCCTCTGAGAAGTGTCTGTTCAGGTCCTTGGCCCATTTGTTGGTTGGGTTATTTGTTATCTTATTGTTTAATTTTTTGAGTTCTTTGTATACTCTGGATATTAGGGATCTATCTGAAGTGTGAGGGGTAAAAATTTGTTCCCAGCATGTAGGCTCCCTATTTACCTCTCTTATTGTTTCTTTTGCTGAGAAAAAACTTTTTAGTTTGAGTAAGTCCCATTTGTTGATTCTTGTTATTAACTCTTGGGCTATGGGTGTCCTATTAAGGAATTTGGAGCCCAACCCCACAATATGTAGATGGGAGCCAACTTTTTCTTCTATCGGTTGCAGAGTCTCTGATTTGATATCAAGCACTTTGATCCATTTTGAGTTAACTTGTGCATGGTGAGAGAAAGGGGTTCAGTTTCATTTTGTTGCATATGGATTTCCAGTTTTCCCAGCACCATTTGTTGAAGATGTTATCCTTCCTCCATTGCATGCTTTTAGCCCCTTTATCAAATATAATAAAGTTGTAGTTTTGTGGATTGGTCTCTGTGTCCTCTATTCTGTACCATTGGTCCACCTACCTGTTTTGGTACCAGTACCATGCTGTTTTTGTTACTATTGCTCTGTAGTACTGTTTGAAATCTGGTATCGCTATACCTCCAGATTCACACTTCCTGCTTAGAATTGCTTTTGCTATTCTGGGTCTTTTGTTTTTCCATGTGAATTTCATGATTGCTTTCTCTATTTCTACAAGAAATGCCGTTGGGATTTTGATTGGCATTGCATTAAACCTGTAGAGAACTTTTGGTAATATCGCCATTTTGATGATGTTAGTTCTGCTTATCCATGAACAGGGTATATTTTTCCATCTTCTAAGATCTTCTTCTATCTCTCTCTTTAGGGTTCTGTAGTTTTCATTGTATAAATCTTTCACCTCTTCTGTTAGGTTGATTCCCAAGTATCTTATTTTCTTTGAGGATATTGTGAATGGAGTGGTTTTCCTCATTTCCATTTCAGAAGTTTTGTTGCTGATATACAGGAATGCCTTTGATTTATGTGTGTTGATTTTATATCCTGCCACTTTGCTGAATTCATTTATTAACTCTAGCAGTTTCTTTGTAGATCCTTTTGGGTCTGTTAGATATATTATCATATCATCCGCAAATAGTGATAATTTAAGTTCTTCTTTTCCTATTTTTATGTCTGTCTAATTGCTCTGGCTAGTATTTCAAGAACTAAATTGAATAGAAGTGGTGAGAGAGGGCATCCCTGTCTTGTTCCAGATTTTAGAGGTAATGCCTTCAGTTTTTCTCCATTTAGGATGATGCTAGCCTGAGGCTTAGCATATATAGCTTTTACAATGTTGAGGTAAGTTCCTGTTATCCCTAGTTTTTCTAGTGTTTTGAACGTAAAGGGATGCTGTACTTTGTTGAATGCTTTTTCTGCATCTATCGAGATGATCATATGGTTCTTATCTTTAAGTCTATTGATGTGGTGAATAGCATTTATTGATTTCTGTGTATTGAACCAGCCTTGCATCCCAGGGATGAATCCTTCTTGATCATGGTGCACAATTTTTTTTATATGCTTTTGTATTCAATTCACCAGGATTTTTTTGAGAATTTTTGCATCCAAGTTCATTAGAGATATTGGTCTGTAGTTTTCTTTCTTTGAAGTGTCTTTTTCTGGTTTCAGGATCAGGGTGATGTTGGCCTCATAGAATGAATTTGGAAGAGCTCCTTCTTTTTCTATTTCTTGAAATAGCTTGAAAAGTATTGGTATTAATTCTTCTTTGAAGGTTTTGTAAAACTCTGCTGTATACCCATCCAGTCCAGGGCTTTTCTTGGTTGGTAGTCTTTTGATGGCTTCTTCTATTTCTTCCTTTGTTATTGGTCTGTTTAAATTGTGTGTGTCTTCCTGACTCAATCTGGGCAGATCGTATGACTTAAGAAATTTATTGATATCTTCACTATCTTCTATTTTATTGGAATATAGGGTTTCAAAATACTTTCTAATTATCTTCTGTATTTCTGTAGTGTCTGTTGTGATATTGCCTTTTTCATCCCGTATGTTAGTAATTTGAGTTCTCTCTCTTCTTCTCTTCGTTAGCATGGCTAAGGGCCTGTTGATCTTATTTATTTTTTCAAAGAACCAACTTTTAGTTTTATCAATTTTTTCAATGGTTTTTTTTTGTTTCAATTTCGTTGATTTCTGCTCTGATTTTAATAATTTCTTGTCTTCTACTACCTTTGCTGTTTTTTGCTCTTCCTTTTCTAGGGTTTTGAGGTGTAGTGTGAGTTCATTTATTTGTTGGTTTCTTTCTTTTTTTGAAAGAACTCCAGGAAATGAATTTACCTCTTGAAACTGCTTTCATTGTGTCCCATAGATTCTGGTATGTTGTGTCTGTATTGTCATTTATCTCTAAGAATTTTTTTATTTCCTCCTTTATGTCTTCTGTAACCCATTGATCATTCAGTAACATATTGTTCATTTTCCAGGTGATGCAGGATTTTTCCTTCCTTCTTTTATCATTGATTTCCAGTTTCATTCCATTATGATCAGATATGGTGCATGGTATTATCTCCACACCTTTATATTTACTAAGAGTTGCCCTATGGCATAATATATGGTCTATCTTTGAGTAGGATCCATGTGCTGCTGAGAAGAACGTGTATCCACTTGATGATGGTTGATATATTCTATATATGTCGGTTAAGTCTAGGTTATTGATTGTGTTATTGAGTTATATAGTGTCTTTATTCAGCTTTTGTCTAGAGGATCTGTCTAATGGCGAGAGCGGTGTGTTGAAGTCACCCATAATTATTGTGTTGTGGTCTATTTGACTCTTTAACTTGAGGAGAGTTTGTTTTATGAACATTGCAGCACCATTGTTTGGTGCATACATATTGATAATTGTTATGTCTTGTTGGTGGATGGTTCCTTTTAACAGTATATAGTGTCCTTCTTTATCCCTTTTGATTAACTTAGGTTTGAAGTTGATTTTATTCGATATGAGTATGGCCACTCCTGCTTGCTTCCGAGGGCCATGTGAGTGGTATGATTTTTCCCAACCTTTCACCTTCAGCCTGTATATGTCTTTTCCTATCATATGAGTCTCCTGAAGGCAGCATATTGTTGGATTTGTTTTTTTTAATCCAGGTTACTAGCCTATATCTCTTGATTGGAGAATTTAGGCCATTAACATTTAAGGTTACAATTGAAATATGGTTTGTACTTCTAGTCATGTTTATTTATGTATTTATTTTAGTTTGGCTAGTTTTTCCTCTTTGGTTATCTTTCTCCCCCTTTACTGAGATACCTCCCACTGTTAGTTTTGGGTGCTATTTTTCAGTTCCTCTTCTTGTAGTATTTTGCTCAAAATGCTTTGCAGTGCTGGTTTTCTGGCTGCGAATTCTTTTAGCTTTTGTTTATTGTGAAAGATTTTAATTTCATTGTCAAATCTGAAGCTTAATTTTGCTGGATACAGTATTCTTGGTAGGAATCCATTATTTTTAAGCTTTTGAAATACATTGTTCCTGGATCTTCTCGCTTTCAAAGTCTGTGATGAAAAATCAGTCGTTAACCTAATTGGTTTACCCCTGAATGTAATCTGCCTCCTTTCTCTCGTAGCTTTTAATATTCTCTCCTTGTTCTGTATGTTGGCTATCTTAATAATTATATGTCTTGTAGTTGGTCTATTATGGTTTTGAATGTTTGGGGTCCTGTAGGCTTCCAGGATTTGGCAATCCATTCCATCTTTCATCTCTGGGAAGTTTTCTAGAATTATTTCATTTAATAGGTTGTCCATTCCTTTGGTTTGAACCTCTATATCTTCTTCTATCCTGATGACTCTCAAGTTTGTTTTTTTTTATGACATCCCATATCTCTTGAATAGATTGCTCGTGAGATTTAAGCATCCTTTCTGTGTTGACTATATTTTTTTCAAGTTGATAAACTTTGTCTTCATTATCTGATGTTCTGACCTCTACTTGATCTAGTCTATTTGTCATATTCTCATTTGAGTTTTTAATTTGGTTTATAGTTTCCTGCATTTCTAGGATTACTCTTTGATTTTTTTTTAATCTCTATCTCCTGGTAAAGCTCATTCTTTGCCATTTGAATTTGTTTAATTCGTTTTCAAAATATACTTTCATTGCTTGGACTTGCTGTCTCATGTCTTCTCTAATATTCCATTCCATCTGAGTTAGGTATGCCTTGAGTTCTTTCCCTGTCCCTGTTTCTGATGCTTCTAGGTCCTCCTGTAGATTTAAGTTTTCCTGCATTGTTTGTACTCCTTTTTTCCCTTGTTTTTTCATGTTGTTCACGTTACTTTCCAGCTCTGTTTGATTGCTGTGTTTCTGCTCTCTCCTATAAATTTGTTTTGATTTTGTATATCTCTGTTGTCTCTCCTTTGTGGTGGTAGACTATGCCTGCTAAAGTGGATTCCGCTGGGAAGGAATTCCGTCGGCTGAACTCTGGTGACGTCACCTCTCTGCTATGGCGAGCCCCAGGCTCCTTGCCGGGGTGTCCGAAGGGAGGGGTGGGACTAGTCTGTCTCTGGTTGGTTTCAGCTCCCGGTTGGCTACTTCATGAAGCCTGACTATAGACCTCTTCCTAGAGTCTCTGCGCTGTACCTGCTGGGCTGCACCTCGGGATCTAGCCGCGCGGACACCGGTGGGCGGGAGGTCTCTAGCCGCCCAGTCGCGCGGGCAGCGGGCGGGCGGTCGCCGGCAGGCGGGCAGTCTCTAGCTGCCCAGTCGCGCGGGCAGTCGCCGGCGGGCGGGCGGGCTCCAGCCGCCCAGTTGCGCGGGCAGTGGGCAGGCTGTCGCCGGCGGGCTGGCAGTCTCTAGCCACCCAGTCGCGCGGGCAGTCGCCGGCGGGCGGGCGGTCTCTAGCTGCCCAGTCGCGCGGGCAGCAGGCGGGCGGTCACCGGCGGGCGGTCTCTAGCCGCCCAGTCACGCGCGGGCAGCGGGCGGGCAGTCCATTGCCGGCGGGCAGGTGGTCTCTAGCCGCCCAGTTGGGAGGGCCTGGCCTCTCGTCCCCTGGCTTCTTCTGCTAGCCCTGGCTTCTCCTGCTAGCCCAGACTTCCCCTGTGTGATGCCTCTCGGCAGTTCAAACTGTACTCTGGGCCTGCAGTTTGCTGGGTGTGGAAGGTGGCTATTGGGAATCAGCACCCTATTGTTTTGATTTTTTCCGCTTGCCCCTCCCCCAGAGCTGGCAAGACAGGTTTCGTTTTCGCCGCTGATGGGAGGGGGAGTTGGAGGTCAGGTGTCTCTATGTTTCACCGCGTCTCTATGCAGACTCGTTCTGATAATCCCTCCCCCGGAAATCCTGGGAGAGATTTTATGTGAATTCCCCGCTGTATGGGAGATGGGCTGAGTAACACACACCTGTTTTATTGTTGCAATCTGTCGGAAACTGGCGGTGGTGACATTAGCTCTCCAAGATGTTGGCCACTGGCTTCCTTGGTGGACTTTCCGTTGTCGGGGATAGAACTGGATCGCTTCCTTCCCCGTCTCAAACCCCGAACTCAGTCCGGAGCTCAGTGAGGGCACAGCCAGCAGGACTCCACAGAATCTGTAGCACAATTTCTCTCTGCTTGCTGGTCGTTTCTCAGCGGCGCCCCGCCGTCTGTAGCCGCGGGGCGGGCCGCGTGGCGCACGGCGGATCAGTCAGCCTGGATCTCCGGTCGCACAGTTGGCTTGCGTTTGAGACTCAATAACCGGTCCTCGGTGATGGAAATCCTTCCTCTAGGTTTCGGTGCACCCCAATTTTGCTGTAAATTCCTAACAAGATAGCTTTTTGTCATTCTAACTCGTTATTCATCTGCGCAGTGACGCGGTACACGGGGTGTGATGCACTCTATTCATGGCCATCTTGGAATCTCTGAGAGAGAATTTTTAATATTTATTTTTTAGTTTTCAGTGGACACAACATCTTTATTTTATTTTTATGTGGTGCTGAGGATCGAACCCAGCTCCCCCCACATGCCAGGCGAGTGTGTTACCACTTGAGCCACATCCCCAGCCCTCTTGTTGATTTTTAAAATTTTTTTAAAATATTTATTTTTTAGGTGTAGATGGACACAACACAATACCTTTATTTTTATGTGGTGCTGAGGATCGAACCCGGGCCCTGCCCATGTTAGGTGAGCACTCTACCACTGAGCAACAACCCCAGCCCTTAATTTTTTAATTTCAATTTCATGGATTTTGACTCTGATTTTAATTATTTCCTGCCTTCTACTGATTTTGGTGTTGATTTATTAGTTGTTTCCTTAGGGCTTTGAGATGTAATGTTTGATTATTTATTTGGTGTCTTTCTATTCTTCTGATGAGCTTAATACTATGAACTTTCCTCTTAGAGCTGCCTTCATAGTGTCACAAATATTTTGATATGTTGTATCACTATTCTAATTTACCTCTAAGTATTTTTTTAATTTCACCCTTGATTTCTTCTGCTATGCATTCATCATTCATTAGTGTATTATTAGTCTCAGAGTGTTAAGAGTAGCTTCTATTTTAATCTTTTCATTGATTTCAAATTTCATTCTATTATGATCTGATACAATGCAAAATATTATCTCTATTTTTATTTTGTATTTGTTAAGAGTTGCTTCATAAATAAGAGACCCAGAATAGCTAAACCAATACTTAGCTTGAAGATTGAAGCAGGTGGCATCACCATACCAGACCTTAAACTATTCTGCAGAGCAATAGTAACCAAAACAGCATATTATTGGCACCAAAACAGGCTGGTAGACCAATGGTACAGAATAGAGGACACAGAGACTAACCCACAAAATTACAATTATCTTATATTAAACAAAGGTGCCAAGAACATGCATTGGAGAAAAGATAGTATCTTCAACAAATGATGCTGGAAAAACTGAAAATTCATATGCAAAATATGAAATTAAACCCCTAACACTCACTATGCACAAAACTCAACTCAAAATGGATCAAGGAGTTAGGAATAAAACCATAGATAGATAGATTTAAAAATGTGGCATATATACACAATGGAATATTACTCAACAATAAAAGCGAATAAAATCATGGCATTTGCAGGTAAACGGATGGAGTTAGAGAAGATAATGCTAAGTGAAGTTAGCCAATCCCCCCAAAAAAAATGCCAAATGTTTTATTTGATATAAGAAGGCTAACTCATAGTAGGATAGGGAGAGGGAGCATAGGAGGAATAGATGAACTCTAGATAGAACAGACAGGTTGGAAGGAAAGGGAGGGGTGGGGTTAGAAATGATGGTAGAAGATGATGATCATTATTATTCAAAATACATATATGAAGACACAAATTGGTGTGAATATACAACCAGAGATATGAAAAATGATGCTCTATATGTGTAATAAAAATTGTAATGCATTTTGCTCTCATATATAATTTATTTTAAAAGAGTTGTTTTGTGGCCTAAGATATGTTCTGTTTTAGAAAATAATCCATATGCTGCTAAGTGCATCCATTAATTGATGGATGAAATATTCTATATATCTCTGTTAAGTCTAAACTATTAATTATAATTTCTCTTTGAACCCAGTTGGGATTAACCACTGAGCATATCCCTGGCCATTTTTTTTATATTTTCTTTAGAGACAGGGTCTCACTGAGTTGCTTACGGCCTTGCTAAATTGTTGAAGCTGGCTTCAAACCAATGGTCCTCCTGTGTCAGCCTCCTGAGCTGCTGGGATTACATGCATCCACCACCACACTAGGCTAAATATCTAATCTTTATCAATGTTATTTAATATATGTTTAAAATTAATAAAAATTTGAAAGTCAAATGATATACAATAAAGACCAATAGGAAGTTAAAAGGAAATTTTCTATAAAAAATGTTCAATTAGGAAAAAGACAAACATTGATTTATTTAAGCAATTGATGAAATATAAGGAAAAATCCATTTGCTCTTTTCTTTTAAATATTTTTTTAGTTGTCAATGGAACTTTAATTAATTTATTTATATGTGGTAGTGAGACTTGAACCCAATTTCTCACACATGCCAGGCAAGCACTCTACCACTGAGCCACAACCCCAGCACCCCCATCCCAACCATTGGCACTTAATACCAAAAATTTTTTTTTCAAATCATGACAGTTCATCTTAGGAGACAGAAATATGATCTTTCATTTCTCATAGAGGAAGCCTAGAATATTTTATAGCATTCGTGATGTACAATATACATGTTAATATCCTTGCCAATACAGAAGGAAAAGTATAGCTGATAAAATTGGGAAATGGAAGCTGGGAGAAAAGATGTATGAAAAAATAGTGATTTAATATCATCACAATAAGAATCAAGAAATACTGTTAAATTTTGATAAAGTAAGAAATAAAATAAGTGTAAAATTCATAAAATGGGCATCACAGATTGAAAAGTATCAGCCTTTAAGTGAGTTAAACAGTTATGCCACCCCCCTTTTTTGTGCAGCTGGGGATCAAATCCAGGGCTACATTCGAGTTCAGCAAGCACTCTACCACTGAGCTCCAACCCCAGCCCACCACTTATCCATTTTATGTAGAGCATTTTCTCCAAATATGGAGGCTACTACAAGAAGAGCACATATATTTCAATTTAGCTTTCACAATTAACTTTAGAAAGTGAGACTCAATAACTTGAAAGTAGGGGTTTCATGATTAATTTGTTGTCCTGCTTTTGCATTACTCAAATTTAAAAGCACAATAAAACAATCTCCCTCCATCCTGATTTTCTCTAATCTCTACTGCACCTTCCCATTATACTGTGTATCACTTTTAAATATTCTTTTTTCACCCATGGAATAAGTTTTTATTCTCTGTTATTTTTATAGAGATGTAGTTTTATTTTTATTAATTCTTTTTATACATGACAATAGAATTTATTTTGACCTAATTATGAAAACATGGAATATAATTTGTTCTAATTCAATCCCCTGTACTTCCCCTTCCCCTCCCTGTTCCCTTCCCTCTACTCTACTGATCTAAAGTAGATTTATTTATAGTTTTTTTTTTTTTTAATTAGTGTCTTGTGGATTTACCTGATGGTGAGATTTACTGTGGTATATTCATAAAGATAATATCCAGATCTTCCTTTTCCACTTATTCATCAATTTGCTCTCTAGAATATAAGGGAACTGCTCTCATAGGAACAGAGCAAATGGTAGAATATGACTCTTCTGCAACCACGCCCCACAGAAGTATCAAATTGAACAATTATCCACATCTCATCTCAAAATTCCACCATTAATGCTTCTTTTCATTAGACACTTTGGCCTAAGCTCTCTCTCTTTCATCTATTCCTTATTCTCCATTCTCAAATGTCTATCTGTATCTTGATATTCTTTTAAAAAGTTTGTGTTTGAAATTCACTTAATACTACTTAAATCAAGTTAATTGTTCTTTTTGAAAAAAATCTTGCTTTTTGTCATTTGTTTTAACTTTATTAAAGTCATCATCACATTCTCAGTAATCAAATGTAAAATATGATCTTTGCCACTTTTCTTCACAATACTATTTGATTGTCCCCAAGTCACCTCATCTATAACTCAGATATGGCTATTTTTTCTGATTCTGAAACTTTTCCTAATATTAGTGAGAGAAAATTTAAGATGAGGACTAAAATATTACCACTGGATTAACCCAAATAGGGATTTTCATAGTCTTTAATCAGGATATCAGTGATATTATACTCATAAATATTATATATATATATAATCATATATATTCATATTTTCAGTATTTAATCAGAATAACATCAGCATTACATTCATACATATTCATGTATATATACATTTTTTCACATATATATGAAAGGAGAAGGCAGTGGCAAAGGAATACTAGAAGAATATAGAAATAGTAGAAGAATATAGAATACTAAAATACAGAATACTAGAAAGAATACAGAAAACACTCACTGGATATTATTACATGCCTGGCTAAATCTTGAATATATGATTTCTTATAATCTTCATAGCCACTCTACATGAGGTTAAAACTTAAAGTGACTCACTCCATATTACATAGTGGTAAGAGGCATAACATCATGGCAGAATGGCATGGCAGAGGAAAGCAGCTAAGAACATGTCAACCAGACAGCAAAGAAAACTCTGCTCACCAGGAACCAAATATAAACCCCAAAATCATTATAAAACGTTTAGACTAAACCTAAAATCTCTTACAAGTTGGGTCCCCAGAGATGGTAAGCACAGTTGCTACAAAGACCAGTGGGAAAAAAAAAACTCTTTCTTGAGTCTGAAATTTTTTTGTTTCCTTAATAAACAAAATGTTGGTCTAAACAATTCACATTTATTTAATAAATACTGAAGTAAAATATTTCAGATCCTGGACTAGATACTGAGAATATAATGAAAGAAATGGTCACTACACTGAAGAACCTTAAACTATAATGGAAAAGACGAATGAGAGATTTAGATGTTGTTTGTTCCTAACAAATGCATGCGTTAAAGGCTTGATCCTCAATTAAGAGATGATAGAACCTTCAAAAGGTGGACCTAGTGTGAAGTCATTAGGATTAATGAAGATTCAAGTTTAGCATAATAGTCAACAGATTTCATATCCTTGCACCTCAGGGTGCATGCATTTGCAGATTTAGAATATGTATGTTCCCGTGGTCTGTTCTTTTATTTAAATTTCAGTAATTTCTCCCCAGAATTATTGGATTATAATTGAAAAATAACACTATATATTTAAAACATACAACGTGATGATTTGATATATGCTGTAAAATGTTACCAAAATCAAATTAATTCACACATCCATCACCTCACATAATTACCCTTTTTATGATAAGAACACTTGAGATCTAACCCACTTAGTGAATTTCCAGTATACCATACCATTGTTGATTACAGTCATGATGATATAAATACATCCGTAGAACTCATTCATCTTTTAAATAGAAGTTTGCATACTATGACCAATATCTCTCAATTTCTCCTACTTCCCCATCCTTGGTAATCACTATTTTAGTTAGTTTTTTTTTTTAATTCAACTTTTAAAGATTCTATATATAATTGAAATGTGTATTATTATTCTTTGTGTGTTTAGTTTTTTTCACTTATCATAATTTCCTCCAGATTTATTGTTTGTCAAAAATGTTGGGCTTTTCTTCTTTTACATAGCTGAATGATATTTCACTGCACCTATACACTACATATTTTCCATCCATTAATCCTTTAATGGACACATAGATTGTTTTTCTATATTGAATATTGTGAATAATGCTGTCATAAATATAGAAGTCCAGAAATGTCTTTGAAGTATTAATTTCATTTCACTTGGATATATACCCAGAAGTACGATTGCTACATTTTATGTTAGCTCTATTTTTATTATTTGTATTGTGTATATTTAAGATATACAACATGATTCTTTGATATATATATACACAGTGAAGTAATGACTACCATCAAGCAAATTAATGCATCCATCTCCACAAAAGTTTCCGTGTGTGTGTGTGTGTGTGTGTATGATGATAGTACTTAATACCTACTCTTGGGGCTAAGGATGTAGTGTGGTGGTACAGCACAGACTTAGCAGATGTGAGCCTCTGGATTTGGTCACCAACACCACACACACACACACACACACACACAAAATCTTTTCTCTTAGCAAATTCCCAGTATATGCTATAGTATTGTGAACTACAGTTTTTAATACTATATAAGATATATTACAAAGATTATTAATCTTATAACTTAAAGTTTATGCTCTTTAACTGACATTTCTCCATTTCCCTAGGACCCTTAGAGTGATTCTACATCTTGCTTATTATGAATACTGCTCCTCACCCCTGGTTACCTCCACTCCACTGTGTCCCTACACATTCAACTTGTTTGGATTCTACATATAAATGATATAATGTAGTATTTCCCTTTATTTGGTTTATTTAAGATATAATAATACCCTGGAAATTCACCCATGTTGTTACAAATAACAGAAATTCTTTATTTTTACAGACTGAATCAAAGTCCATTGTTATTTATGTATGTGTATTTTTATGACTACACATGCAAATGTGTGCACACACATACACAAACGTACTCACTGCATATTTTTATACATTCATCCACTGATGGATAGACACTTGGGTTCATTCCACATTTGTCTCTTATAAATAATAGTGCTATGGATATGGGAGTCCAGATCTCTATTCACGATACTGATATCATTTCCTTTGGGTACTGATTTGTTAGCTTTTTCATTGCTATGACCAAAAGACTTGACAAGAACTACATGGAGGAGGAAAAATTTATTTGGCTTACAATTTCAGAGGTTCAGTCCATTTGTTGGCTGACTCCATAGCTCTGAGTCTAAGGTGAGGCAGAACATCATGACTAAAACGCATTCCAGAGACACCAGGGGAGCCAGGGCTTGCAGCTTATAATATGGCAACCAGGAAGCAAAGAGAGATATGCTCACCAGGGACAAAATATAAACCCCATAGCTATACCCCCCCACCCAGTGGCCTATAGCCACCGCCCAATTCATTCATCAGTCAATTGATCTACTGATTAGGTTACACCTCGAATGAATCTGATCATTTCATGTCTGAAAATTCTTGCATTGTCTCACTCATGAGCTTTTGTGATATACTTCATATCTAAACTATAACAGGTTTATACTAAAAATGATTGCTGAATCATATGGTAATTCTATTTTTAATTTTTTGAGGAATCACCATACTATTTTCCATAATGGTTGTAGCATAATTCATAGAAGAGAATCATTAAATATTTTAAATGTCCATATGACCAATCAATATACAGATTCAATGTAATTCCTATCATAATTCCAGTCATATTTTCCATAGAAATAGAGAAAAAAATAAAAAAATTGTGTAGAGCCACAAAGACTCCAAATAACCAAAACAATATTCACATAAAAAATCTAGAGGTATCATACTTCCTGATTTCAAATTGTATTTTAAAAGCTGTAGTAATTAGAAAAAGATAAAAAGCCTATCAAAATGGAGTCTACTATCATTTATAACTAAAAAGAACCAATAATTTTTTAAAGCTATAGTAATCAAAACAGTATGGTACTGCATAAAAACAGACATGTAGACTGATAGAACAGGATAAAGAGGCCAGAAGTAAATTGATACATATGTAGTCAATTAGATAATAGATAATGGGGAAAGAATAGTCTTTTAATAAATTTTTGTTGGGAAAACTGAATATCCACAATGAAAAGATTGAAAACGGATCTTTATTTTATATCATACAAAAAATCAACTCCAAATGCATTGTAGACTTAAATAAAAGACATGAAACTTTAGAAGAAAGCACAGGGAAAAGGATCCTTGATTTTGACTTGGCAATGGGTTTTTGTACAGCACCCCAGAAGCTCAGGAAACAAAAGCAAAAATAAACAACTGAGATTATATCTAATTTAAAAAGCATCTCAATACCAAATGAAACAATCAACAAAATGAAAAGGCAATACATGGATTGGGAGAAACATTTACATACCTTTTATCCTATAAGGGGTTAATATCCAAAATATGTAAGAAACTCACAAAAGTCAAAGTCAGAACAAAACAACAAGAACAAACAAAACCCTACAAAATAACCTGATTAAAATGAGAAAACAATCTAAATACACATTTCCAAGGAAGATATACAAATGGCCAACAGATATGGAAAAAGGTGCTCAAAATCACTAATTATCAGGGAAATTCTAATTAAAACTACAATAAAATATCACTTCATACCTGTTAGGACAGCAATTATCAGAAGACAAAAGATAATAGGTATTAAGATAATAGGTATAATAGGAGAAAAGATACTTTTTTAAAAAAATTTTTGAGGAACCTCCAAACTGTTTTCCATAATGACTATACCAATTTACATTCCTACCAACAGTGTAGAAGGGTTTTCTTTCCTCCATACCCTTGCCAACATTTGTTCTCTACTGTCATTTTGATAATAGCTCCCCTAACATGTTTAAGGCGATATCTTGGTAATGTTTTAGTTAGCATTTACCTAATGGTTAATGATAATAGCCACATTTTCATATACCTATTAGTCACTTGTATATCTTCTAATCATCAAAAACTAAAACTAAAAATAACCACTTGAATCACGTTTACATTTCATCATCCTTTTACTTTTTCAGGAAAATATCTAGCCTATTTCCATTTTTATAAAAATGAGGAAAATGCTAAATGTATATAACTGGTACATTTTCGGAACTCTATTATTGATACGTGAAAAATGCTGTTTTTAGCATTACCTGGACCATAATTTATAAAATTGGAGATTAACATTATATACTTACAAAAAACTTTCACAAAACAAATTGTCAGGGCTAGACTTACCTATTTACTGATGTTCTTGATTACTCATCATCACTGACAATGTTCACATTTCTGAAATAAAGCAAACAGAATATTCTAAAATGAAAATGTCTATTTCTCTAATGCTATTTCCATTCTCTTTCCTTCCTCGTCAGAGTTCACACTGCAGACCTATTATTTACATTCTTTGTCTATTTGAATTGTGACAGGTTTTCAATGATTTATCCTTAATCAATAATCTGAAAGATGAAATTTAGATTTATCAATAAAAGGTAAGGA
The DNA here is from genome assembly GCF_021218885.2 of Marmota monax. Taxonomy (NCBI): domain Eukaryota; kingdom Metazoa; phylum Chordata; class Mammalia; order Rodentia; family Sciuridae; genus Marmota; species Marmota monax. Next base: position 5,461,953 of record NW_026694772.1, read on the forward strand.
CTTGCTACCTTTAGTTAAAGAAGAAAATAATGATTCACTGAGGGATGTGTCTTGTTAATGCTGACTCACACAATAGGACCCCATTATGTAAATAGAATTATGAAAGATTCCTGTTTTGCATGGCTTTGAAGAGAGGAAAATGAGCGCTTTTTTAAAAAGCTAGTGGAATAATCACCATGTTGAACATAATGGAAATTCTCATCTGAGCTATAAACAGCAAAATGAGGACACATACATTAGAATGTCTTTGTAGTAAAATATGCACCATAAGCTTGGACAGAAATGCCAGAAAAAGACATCCATGGAAGTTTGAGAGACTGGGCTTAGGAGATGTACAAATAAGTGCACAATAAAGATGTATAAATAAATATAAATTATTTTATATAAACTCAAAATATTAGGCTACGTATTTGGAACTCTGGTATACTTCTGTCCTTAAAACATTATAAATTCTCTTGTATTACTCTCAAATTAGATTTTTTATAAGTAAATTAAGGAATCTAATGGACTTCAAAAACTATGGAAAGCTCCTGAAATTATAGCACGACATCTACACTGTTTTTAGGTGAATGATATATGATGTTGGCAGTAAAGAGAATATTTGAAAAATTGAAAGATTGAAACCAGGTTATGACAGGGAGAAGGTGGTTCTTGAACATTAGACAAAATAACTATAAGACCTATACAAATAATATTAATGACTAATATAAATTAACTATTTATTGTTTTACAGAGTTTATTCAAATTTATTCAATTGATCTTCATAATAATCACATAATATTGGTAGTTGTAATACCTCCAAATGAGAGACAAGGAAATTGAGGCACAAGGAAGTCAAGTAACAAGATCACAGAAAGTGAGTGAAAGGTCTACCAGGTGATCAAGAAAAATGAAGAGGGTTTCTCATATACCTCAACCCAGAAGAAAATTTCTTAAAGTAGATTCAGAATAAAATAGGAGTTTGTTTCTATTGTTTCACCATTTTGTCAAAATCAAACCACAGGTTATATACAAGTATAATTTGCCCTTTAAAATATTAGCAAGGTGTTTTATGCTATTCTTATTTAACAAAAATTGCACAAGAGGATAGACTTTTTTTGGAAAAAAGAAGAATAATTTGCATTCATTGGGCATCTGTTATGTGCCAAACATACATGTTTCCTAATGGAATCATTAAAATATCACTGCATATTGGTTATTCTTTTTATTCATATGAGATCATGCAAATAGAGACAATATTAGCAAATTGTCAAGATCACAATGAAAAGCAGAAATATAATTCAAACATAATTCTCATTGACTCTAAATCCTGTCTTTTTCAAAAAATATCATGCTGTTGCCTAGGGAGAGGCAAAGCTGATTTACTGGGTCTACTTAAAATAATTCACCTTTAAGACAAATATTTCTCAGAAATATGAAATTAAATGATAATGAGTAAAAAAATTAAAATAATGCTAAAATATTTGGTTAATAAAGTGGTTACAATTAACAATTATTATAAAAGGATATTTTTAAGATGATAATTCCATTCAACACTAGGCTATACACTGGGTTTAGATTCTAACTGGTGATGTTACTGAGCTTTTCCAGCTGAAAAACAGAAAAAGGTTTAATAAATGTAAACATTCCCTTCTTGTCTATAACTGAATATATATATCTCCAGGAAATATTTTAGTCTATAGTATGAATATTTTAAGGATAATGGATGATGATAAGGTTTTAATCTCTAGAGTTCTATACATTTGTTTGCTTAAAAAAATATACTATGAAGCCAGGTGCAGAGGTGCACACCTGCTATCCCAGTGACTCAAGAGGCTGAGTCTGGAGGATTGTGAGTTCAAAGCCAGCCTCAGAAATGGTGAGGTGCTAAGCAACTCAGTGAGACCCTGTCTCTAAATAAAATACACAATAGGGCTGAGGATATGGCTCAGTGGTTGACTACCCCTGACTTCAATCCCCAGTGTGTGTGTGTGTGTGTGTGTGTGTGCATACACACACACACACACACACACTATGAGGTTTTGTTTTAAAATTAACTGTAAGGTATTTAGGGCCCTATTAAACTCTCTTATTTAATCACTTGAACATAAAATGACAGTGATAAGAAAGTTTTACCTTTTAACTTCTTAAAAGTAAATTTTAAATTACTCATGAAATGAATTATTTTTAAAGATCAAGAGTTTAGAATATGCAGAGTAACACTGAACCAATTCAGTAAAGACATGATTTTTTTAAGAGAGAGAGAGAGAGAAAGAATTTTAATATTTATTTTTCAGTTTTCGGCGGACACAACATCTTTGTTTGTATGTGGTGCTGAGGATCGAACCCAGGCCGCATGCATTCCAGGCGAGCGCGCTACAGCTTGAGCCACATCCCCAGCCCAAGACATGAATTTTAATCACCAATTTTAATATAAAAATTATTTAAATATAGAATATACATTCTTTTGATATATTATCTCTCTTCTCCAGTTTTATGTAAATATCTGAAAATTAAAGTAGACATCTCTCTAATTTAATATAAATTTTTAAAAATTAAAATAGGTCTCAGAATTTGAATATAATTACTTCTTAATTAATTAGGTAAAATGAAATACAAATGCATAAGTCTTATACATAATACATTTTGCCATTTTACTACTGATCAACTTTTAAAAGTATTCTAAAAATCACATATATTTTATAGTTGTCATTTTTTAAGAATTAACAGAATACACATATCTACACTGTTTGCTATACATCAATTTGTAGTTAATTATGGGTTTCTATATAGTTTTAGTATAAAAATAAAGTTCTCTTGTGAATCTTAAAATAATAGATTCAATAAAACTAAATGTAAAAATTCAAGGGAATACAGATGTCACATTTATAAAGAAAAAAGATAACATTCAAAAATATCAGCTACCATTATTATTATTTATGAATTTAATAAGCAACATAGTACCTGTTATTTTAAGTGAAGAGTAACTATTCAGATTCTAGAAAATCATGAGTCTTACTGAGTTGGTTTCAAACCATGGTGCAAATTTTTTGATACTCTTCAAAATGTGGAATTTAATTCCCCTTCCCTTTAATGTGAGAAAGTCATAAGCAATCACTTCTAAAATGTAGAACACAATGGAAGCTATGCTATGTAACTTCCAAGGCTAAGGCTTGTAAAGCATAGATTCTGTCTGTCTTTGCCTTGGATGGCTCATTTTAGGATAAACCAGCCTCCGTGTTGCGATTCTCATGCAGCTCTGAGAAGAATTAAGCTTTGTCTGTCATGCCAACATCCAGAACAAAACCAGTTGCCATATGAGGAACCCACATGACGAGATCTTGTAGCCATGTTAATATTTCAAATAACTGCAGGCATAAAAAGATCTAGGTGCAGGTATTCAGTCTGGGGGAGCACAAATATAAGGGCTTAAAAAGTCATAATGTCTTAGTATATAATGTATGCCAAGGAAACCATAAGATGATCAATATGACTGAAGCAAAATGAAAAAGAGGTGAGTAGGAAGAGGAACTCAATTGTGAGGCAGGTTGATTAGTTGCAATTCAGTTATTCTCACTTTAAGGGACAGTAGCCATCTCAGTTCTAACAACCTGATGTCTCAAAAAAGCACTGCTTAAATCAGAAAAGCTACAGGAACAGCCATTTCTACTTATTTAGAACATTTCTGGAAGGCACATTCACACTGCACTTGCTTGACATTTAATCAGATTTTTAGATTGGCAAAAATGATAGGTTGAAGTTGCTCACTGTAAGTCATAACACCTCATTTGATAGCTTGCTGAATAATAGATGAAAGTATTATATCCATTTCAATTCATTCTTTCAATTCATGTCCATGAGTACCAACTAAAATATGATTGCTGCTACATGCAAAAAATGTATAACCTCTGCAATACTCTAAGAACTTTATTGCTATTATTTTTTCAAGACATGAACCAAATAAATCCTTATATTTCTTTATACATCATTTATTTATGGATCACATAGTAATTTAAATAGTTAAAGTTATATTTGGGTTCAAACTGGAGGGTACATTAACAGTTTTAATAAAATCCACTTGCATTCTAATTTTAAATTGGGAATTCTAGAAAATTATATATACTGATTCTAATGCTATTTTATATGGAGGCTCCAATTCTCCTATTTTTGTTTTATTTTGTTTTGTTTTGTTTCTGTTACTGGGAATTGAACCTAGAGGCACTGTACTACTGAGCTATATCCCCAGTCCTTTTAATTTTATTTTGAGACAGGGTCTTACCAAGTTGCTGAGACTGGCCTCAAACTTACAATCCTCCTGCCTCATCCTCCTGAGTATCTGGGATTAGAGGTATGCACCATTCAGCTCCTTTCTTAGAAGAGAAGATAGGGAGCAGAAAGCGCTTCAATTTTCTGATATACTAGCCACTCTAAAATGAGTCAGACAGGGGTCAAGTCATGAAAGCTTTTAAGTGATCATATTTAAGATACATTTTACATTGGGCTTATTACAGGAAAATATCTGTAAATAAAGGAGATAAGTCCTATTCTGAAATTTTATCTACAAATTAAAGCCAGAATGAATTATAGTATGGATATATATAAAACCACTTTAAATATTAGTATTTTTCTTGGTCTTGATTCATCATATTTGTTTTTCTTATTGTTTAAGAGACTTAACTGGAGGCATCAAGTTACATAAAGACAAAATGGGCTGGGTGATTTGATTATCAATGAATACAAAGAAGATTTGAAGAAGGAAATGTATGTAGAACCCACCCAAGCAAGTCTTGATCACAAATATTACTATGATACCATTATGAAGAAGTTAGAGTTAACTTCTGGTTAGATAACACATTCTAAACTTGTTCTCTCTCAACATTCCATGTTCCCTTACCAGTGTTTTGGTTATGGTTTGTCTTCTCACTACAGACCTACCTAAGTAAGACTTTATGCTAATCATATCAACACATATCTACAGATACTGATACATTGATCATTGTTAATTTCATAAATTTTTATTATAATTCTGTACATAATTTCTAAGCTTGGTGAATAGAAATCAGATTTTGAGTGATGAACATGTTTTTATGCTCTTAAAATCTAGTATCTGAGCCTGAACAACGTTAAATAAACCAAAAATAATGTTCTCCAGTGAGTCCTTTATGTAAATGGGCTTCATCTTTTTTACACATCTACATTGCTTTTTTTCTTTTCCATTTGTAGACAATCATTTGACAAATCTTCTCAGTGGTTTTCTTTTGGGTTTTTTCTTCTTTTGCTCCTTCCTCTCACCCCTCCTCCAAAAAGTTCCTTTTATCCTTTGGCAATAAAGCAAGCTTGAAATTTAAAAGAGTTTGGGTACTTTTCACATGCTTTGGAAATTTTAGTGTGATATATATCTCAATATATTCTAAATTTGTTTGCCTAAATTCATTATGGTTATACTTTCAACATTATAAAAAACATGTTTCCAGGGACTCTGCTTGCTATCTTGGGATATATTTTATCATACATTGTATTAAAATCAGCTTAATATATAAAATCATGCACCATGAGGTATGGATTATTTAGACAATTGTAGTCAGTTGTTTTAAAACTATCTTTGTAAGATTCCAAAAATAAATTTGTGAGCACAATGAAATTTTCCATGTGTTATAGAGGTCAATATTAAATATCACTAATCGAATCATTTAGATATTCTTTTAACCACATCTAAATAATAAAACATTTTCCTTTAATAATAAATTACTCTGTGGCTAATTTCTCATGAAAAAAAAAAAACTACCTCTTCCCTTTCCTTAGTACATTTCCTTTAGGAATAAAAAACAGAAGATGCTTCAAGTGAAATTTGACTGAATTGTGACCTATTGTTTTCTCCTCTCCAATGGGATTACATATTCATTAGTTATGCCCTATAAGATATGCTGTTAGATCTGATGGAGATATTTATTACCCTAATGAAAAATAAGTTGCCAGATAGGACCTTGAAGTGCCAAGTATCTATTAACAAAATTCCACCAGCAAACAAATATCTTTAAAAGACATGGCTGGATACTCACAGGTAGCTAATTTAAATCTAACAAGGGAAAGGGCTTGATTACTATTATAATGATCTGACCACAGTACCTTAGCAGTGGAAAATGTGTATTATGATTAAGAAAAAGAATCTCCAGTCAAATCTTGCTTGTCAGCAAAACCTACTAGAGTAAACATTTTATTTAATATCTGGAATAATCCCCAGGCTTCTGATGACACATTAACGTATAATTATCAAAAGCTAAATTGAGAGTATGTCAACTAGGAAAGGATTCCCTAACTTGTCTACAGGAGAGGGATCATCTCCTTCCCCCTAAAATCCAGAAATGAAACTGTGAAAGAGGCAATAAATTCCATGGGAGTCTGAACAGAAAAGGATGTATTTACTGATCTTGATTTAAACTCTAGCTCCATTAGGTTTTGCCATCCAACTTAAGAGAAAATTAAGTGGTAAAATGAACTGATTTAGAGACCTACCAAGTTAATATTTTGGGAATTTGCCTCAATTCTCTCAATACCTAAAGTTTGCAACTTGGAGATACAGAAAGATTAAACACAATACCCCAAACTGCATTATTCCTTAAATCACATCCTGATCCATGCACCAGTAAATACCATCATTTTGAACAATTTTACATAGTAATATATTCAGAATTTTGATTTGGTATGAAAATAGTTTGGCCTAAATCATAGGCAAATCAATCATATCATCTAAACCACCAGCCCATCTAGGAAGGATAAAAGGAAGGAACCTGACATTTACTGTATATTCCCTGCATGTTAGGATCATTACTATTCCATTTCAAATATTCTACTTACTTTCAAAGTGTCTCTAAGTGTAGGGCAATTGATTACTCAAAGTAAAGAAAGTACATGGACGTGAAATAAATTACTCACGTTCTGTATGTTCTACTCTGTCCTATCTCTACGTAAATCCAACCTGAAGGTCACCCAGATGTTTAATATCTTTACACAATTTTCTCACTCCTCACAGCAGAACAAATAAAAACATGAATTACGTGAGCATCTATAGAATTTTACTTGGCATTAGACTAAATTTGGAATCTTTAAAATAGTGTTCCTATACAAGAAGATAATTCTCTAAGTATGCAAGTGTGAGCATGCTGGTGTGTATGTGTGTGTATATATATGTGTGTGTGTGTATGTTTCTTTTCAGAGTTCAAAAGATTTGGGTAGCAAAGGTAGCTATTAAATTTAACATTTTAATTTTAATTACCCAACTTTCTGTATACTCTCATTATTCCTATTTTTTATCTATTTGACAGAAGTTTTTAGGAATAGTCACATATATAAATAAATATATTTTGTCACCTTTTCAATATTTATAACTCATATTGCTTCCCTGTTTTTGCTCACATTCCCAAAATGTTTGTAATTATTATTTTTTAGGCATCTCTTGGTTCTGAGTTCACTAGAAATGCTTGTTATTTTTTAAGCATTTAGTATGTTTCTACAGATATATGTAAGTATATGTGTATAAATATTAATAAAACATACATTTATTGAGGATTAAAGAAGCATCCTGTCTCAAAATAAAAAAAAATAAAAAAAATCTGGGGATGTGGCTCAGTGGTTAAGCACCCCTCAGTTCAATTCCAGGTACCAAGAAAAAAAAGTATCCTTTTAATAAGGAAATTTATTCTGAGGAATGAATATTAAAGTTTGTCAGATACATTACCAACTTTCATCAAAAGGTCCTCATATTGAGAGGCCCCCAGACCAGCATACCTCACAGCCCACCAGCCCCAGATCACTGTTCTGCACAAAGAGGCACACTGTGTCTGCAGTGCAGTTCCCTATTCACCAAAGTGTGGCTCCACAGCCCAACATGAAGGTGCCTACAGGCTTGATGCTACCACTGCCATCAAAGTGGAACAACACTGCTTCTAGCTAGGGACAACAATCAGGACCTGATATAATGTCACCAATGTCCCTGTGGGCCTGGTTGCACCAGAGGTATCTCTACTAGGAGTGCTAACAATCATCATCCTGTTGCAAAGTTAACAGGGAGTCTTGCATGGGGTTGCCTCTCTCTTGTTTCTCCCACTGAAAGCCAACTTCTTTTGATTACCTTTTCACTACTCATGTAATCTAATACCTCTATATTCTCACATCCTACCTCATAAACATCACAGCCTACCCCCCCCATCATTAGAAACTGTAAACCATTATGCAAACCTATTGACTATATGGAAGAAGATAACCAAACTCGTCATTTCTGTTTACACCAACAAACCTCTAAATGTCAAAATAGAAGGTAATTGATTTTTTAGCTGCATATTGGTTACATTGGGAGCAGTAATATTGATATCCCCCTTGAAGGTGAGGTATTGATAACCTGCAGGGACACTATAAGACAATAGGGTTGAAGCTGCAATACCTCAGATCTACACTGCAGGAGAGGAAGACAAACAGACATCATGAAAAAATAAGGGAGGAAACTGCCCCAAATAAACCCAAATACTACAACAATAGAATCCATAGATAGCACAGTAGATGAAACGTCAGAGAAGGAGTTCAGAATGTACATAATTAAAATGATGTGGGAATTAAAGAATGACCTAAGTGAGAAAATACAGGCAAAAATTGATCACTCCAACAAAGAGATAAGAGAGCAAATACAGGTAGCAAGAGATCAGTTGAAGGGAGAGATTCTGAAAAGAAAAAAAAAACAGAAATCCTTTAATTGAAAGAAACAACCAAATAAAAACTCAATAGAAAGCATCACCAACAGACTAGATCACTTGGAAGACAGGACCTCAGACAATGAAGACAAAATATACAATCTTAAAAATGAAATTTACCACACAGTGAAGATGGTTAGATGAACAGAACATCCAAGAATTATGGAACAACATCAAAAGACCAAATCTAAGATTTATTGGGATAGAGGAAGTCTCAAAGATTCAAACCAAAAAAAAAAAAAAATGCACAATCTCTTCAATGAAATAATATCAGAAAATTTCCCAAGCATTAAGAACGAATTGGAAAATCAAAGAGGCTTATAGGACACCAAATGTACAGTACAACAGGTCTACACCAAGACACATCATAGTAAAAATGCCTAGCATATAGAATAAGGATAGAATTTTAAAGGTCGCAAGAGAGAGGAATCAGATTACATATAGGGGAAGACCAATTCGGGTCTCATCAGATTTTTCAACCCAGACACTCAATATGATCCTGAAATGACATATACCAAGCTCTGAAATAAAATGGATGCCTACCAAGAATCTTATATCCAGCAGAATTTTGCTTCAGATTTGATGAAAAAATAAAAATATTCTATGAAGACAAAGGCTAAAAGAATTCACAGCAAAAAAGCCTGCACTACAGAACATTTTTGGCAAAATATTCCATGAGGAAGAAATGAAAAACAACAAAGAAAATCTGAAAATGGAGGAACTACACTAAAGGAAAAGCCAATCAAAGGAGAAACCAAGTCAAGTTAAATACTAAAAATAAACAAAAATGACTGGTAATACACATCATTTCTCAATAATAACCCTGAATGTTAATGGCCTAAACTCACCAATCAAGACATAAACTGGCAGATTAGATTTTTTAAAAAAGACCCAACAATATGCTGCCTTCAAGAGACTCATCTCATAGGAAAAGACATCTGCTGACTGAAAGTGAAAGGTCAGGGAAAAAACATACCACTCACATAGTATGGGGAAACGAACAGAGGTTTCCATCCTCATATCAAATAAATTAGAGTTTAAGTCAAAGCTAATCAAAAGGGATAAAGAAGGACATTTTGTACTACTTAAGGGAACAATATAACAAGACATAATACATATATATATATATATATATATATATATATATATATATATATATATCCCAAACAATGGAGCATCTACATTCATCAAACAAACTCTTCTCAAGTTAAAGAGTCAAACGAACACAACACAATTATTCTGGGTGACTTTAACACACCTTTTTCATCACTAGATAGATCTTCCAAACAAAAGCTAAGCAAAGACACTATGTAACCCAATAATACAATCAATAACTTACACTTAACTGACATATATAGAATATTTCATCCATCAATGAGTGAGTATACTTTCTTCTCAGCAGCACATGAATCCTTATCTAAAATGGACCATATATTATACCATAGAGTAACTCTTAGAAAATACAAAAAAATATAGATACTACCCTGCATTCTATCAGATCATAATGGAATGAAATTAGTAATCAATGATAAAATAAAAAGTAAAAATTACTCCAACAACTGAAGACTAAATAATATGCTATTTAATGAACAATGGGTTACAAAAGGAATCAAAGAGGAGATTAAAAATTCTTGGAGGTAAATGAGTTCATTTCATGGAGTTCATTTCTTAAAAGAAGAAAAAGTCAACAAAAAAATTACCTAACATTACATCTCAAAGCCCTAGAAAAAAACAATACAAAAATCAACACCAAAAGTAGTAGAAGACAGGAAACAATTAAAATAAGAGCTGAAATCAATGAAATTGAAACAAAAGAAACAATTGAAAAAATTGACAAAACAAAAAGTTGGTTCTTCGAAAAAATAAATAAAATTGATAAATCTTTATCTATGCTAATGAAAAGAAGGAGAGAGAAAACACAAATTACTAACATCTGTGATGAAAAGGAAATATCATAATGGACACTACAGAAATACAGAAGATAATTAGAAATTATTTTGAAAATTTGTACTCCAATAAAATAGAAAATATCAAAGGCAACAACAAATTTCTACAGCCATATGATTTGCCCAAACTGAATGAGGATGATATACACAATTTAAACAGATCAATTTAATGCAATGAAATAGAAGATGCCATCAGAAGCGTACAACCAAGAAAAGCCCAGAACTGGATGGATACATAGCTGAGTTCTCCAAGACCTTTAAAGAAGAACTAATACCAATACTCCTCAAGTTATTTCATGAAATGGAAAAAGAGGGAACACTTCCAAATTCATTCTATGAGGCCAATCACCCTGATTCCAAAACCAGACAAAGACACATCAAAGAAAGAAAACTTCATACCAATATCTCTAATGAACATAGATGCAAAAATTCTCAATAAAATTCTTGCATATTGAATACAAAAATATATCAAAAAGATAGTGCACCATGATCAAGTGAGGTTCATCCCAGGGATGCAAGGTAGGCTCAACACACAGAAATCAATAAATGTAATTCATCACATCAATAGACATAAAGAACCATATGATCATCTCAATAGATGCAGAAAAAGCATTTGACAAAACATAGCACACCTTCATGTTCAAAACACTAGATAAACTAAGGATAACAGGGATATAACATATCTCAACATTGTAAAACTATATGTGCTAAACCCCAGGCCAACATCATTCTAAATGGAGAAAAATTGAAAGCATTACCTCTAAAAACTGGAACAAGTCAGGGATGACCTCTTTCACCACTCCTATTTAACATAGTTCTTGAAACTCTAGCCAGAGCAATTAGACAGATGAAAGAAATTAAAGGGATGTGGAAAGGAAAAGCACAACTCAGATTATCCTTATTTGCCGATGATATGATTGTATACCTAGAGGACCCAAAAAATTCCACCAGAAAATTACTAGAACTAATAAATGAATTCAGCCAAGTAGCAGGTTATAAAATTGACACCCATAAATCAAAGGCATTTCTGTACATCAGTGACAAATCCTCTGCAAGAGAAACTAGGAAAACTACACAATTTACAATAGCCTCAAAATAAATAAATACTGGGAATCAACTTAACAAAAGAAGTGAAAGTTCTCTACAATGAAAATTATAGAATGCTAATGAAAGAAATTAAATGACATTCCTCATTTCTATAAATAGAAAAATCAGTCATATAATTCAACTGGAAAAATAAGAGACCCAGAATAGCTAAAGCAATCCTCAGCAAGAAGAGTGAAGCAGGTGGCAATACTATACTAGACCTTAAACCATACAACAAAGCAATAGTAACAAAAGCAGCATGGTATTGGCACCAAAATGGACTTGTAGACCAATGGTACAAAAGACACAGAGAAAAACCCATAAAATTACAGTTACCTCATATTAGAAAAAGGCACCAAAAACATATATTTGAGAAATATAGCCTCTACAACATGGTGCTGGGAAAACTGGAAATCCATATGCAACAAAATGAAATTAAACCCCTATCTCTCACCATACACAAAACTCAACTCAAAATGGATGAAAGACCTAGGAATTAAACCAGATAGCTGGCACCTAATAGAAGAAAAAGTAGGCTGAAATCTCCATCATGTCAGATTAGGCACTGACTTCCTTAATAAGACTCCTATAGCACAAGAAATAGAATCAAGAATCAATAAATTGGGTGGATTCAAACTAAAAATCTTCTTCTCAGGAAAACAAACAATCAGTGGGGTTAATAAAGAGCCTAGAGTATGGTAGCAAATTTTTACCCCACACACATCAGATGGAGCACTAATCTCTAGGATATATAAAGAATTCAAATATATAATCATCAAAAAAAAAAAAAAAACAAATAACCCAATCAATAAATGGGCCAAGGAACTGAATAGACACCTCTCAGAAGATGATATACAATTAATCAACAAATATATGAAAAAATGTTCAACATCTCTAAGCAATTAGCGAATTGCAAATCAAAACTACTTTAAGATATCATCTCACTTCAGTCAGAATGGCAGCTATTATGAAGACAAACAACAATAAGTATTGGCGAGGATGTGGGGGAAAGGCACACTCATACTTTGCTGGTGGGACTGCAAATTGGTGCAGCCAATATGGAAAGCACTATAGAGATTCCTTGGAAAACTGGGAATGGAACCACCATTTGGCTCAGCTATCCCACTCCTCGTTTTATATCCACAGGACTTAAAAACAGCATACTGCAGGGACACAAGAACATCAAAGTTTATATAAGCACAATTCATAATAGAAAAATTGTGGAACCAACTTCGATGCCCATCACTAGATGAATGGATAAAGAAAATGTGGTATATATACATAATGAGATATTAACTCAGCATAAAAGAGAATAAAATCATGGCATTTGCAGGTAAATGGATGGAGTTGGAAAATATTATGCTAGGTGAAGTAAGCCAATCCGAAAAAACCAAATGCCATAGGTTTTCTCTGATATGAGGATGTTGATCCATAATGAGGATGGGGTGGCAGGAGCATAGGAGAAATGGAGGAACTTTAGATAGGGCAAAGGGTGGGAAGGGAAGTGTGGGGGCATGGGTGTAGGAAATACTTTGTGTGCAACCAGAGACATGAAAAATTGTGCTCTACATATGTAATATGAATTGAAATGCATTTTGCTGTTACATATAACAAATTAGAGTAAATTTAATTTTTTTAAAAAAGTAAAGAATAATAAAGTATTCCTGGTTTAACATAAACTTTCTTCAGAGAAAGATTTTTAAAAACAAGTTATATGTGTGTATATAATAATATTTATGTGTAATATATATTTGATATGTAAAGTAAATTAGTATATATTTCATGGAATAAATTTTTGCCCCTGAATGAATAAGAATATATGCACATACCCCACCCAAAAAAGTCCTCATATTTATATTTTCATCTTACAATTCTCATATTAACCACTCTTGAAGTCTCACAGTCATAGTATGAATATGAATTTGTTTTGAAAATTTATTCTTTCAATGCAATTCTGGATTATAATGGCTAAAATTTTATAAACATAAAACATAAAAAAGCAATATTCAGTTATTTTGTTCCATGTAACTTTTCTAGCTTTATATAAACATCTCTTTTTTCCTCTGTATACTTCAACATTTGAAGAGTTAATGGCTTATAATCTACTGAAAAAAATGATAGCTAAACTAGGAGTATAGGTTTTGAGAAAGTAGTTCTTATGACCACAGTCTCTAATTCTTCTATCATTAATTTGTTTATTGTTCTTTGTAAACTGTGCTTGAGTCAACCTTAGAATTTTATATAACACTAGAAAAGTTACTAACACAGAATTTCAGAAAATATTCTCACAATCCTTTAATTTTTGTATGCATTTTTATTTTCCTTTCTGATACCTGAAATTTTGCCTAACCAATATTTTTCTTGATTTATGAAATGATTATATCTTGAATTTATCTATAAATTATCCTGTTCTCTTCCTTTTTATTTCTTATTTAAAATATTTATCAGTTTAAGCTTATTTCATTTAACATATTTCTAGGTTTCTTCACTGTTGTCATAATGTATCAATTAGTTCAACCTGAGAAGCAAAACCTGTAAGGCAGGTATATACAAGACAGGTACAAAGAAATGGCTTACAGGGGATGGGGTTGTAGCTCAGCAGTAGAGTGCTTACCTAGCATGCGAGAGGCCCTGGGTTCGATCCTCAGCACCACATAAAAATAAATAGGTAAAACAAAGGTACTGCGTCCAACTACAACTAAAAAAATAATACTTTTTAAAAACGGCTTATAAGGACATGACTTTCCTATGTTCATATATGTATACACTATGAGTGTAAATCCACACCTTATACAACCACAAAAATGGGATCCTACTTAAAATAAGTTATATTCCATGTATACATGTCAAAATATACTCTATTGCCATGTATATGTAAAAAGAAAAAAATTTAAAGAATAGTTTACAAGATTGGGGTGGTTGGCTAAACAAATGCAGTAACTGTAAGGTAGGAAGTCAGGAAGAAGTGATCATAAACAGGTTGGAACCCATGAGCACCAGCTGAATCTGTGCCTTCAGGCAATCAGGAAAAAATAATTATGAGTAAGATGAAAGTTATCTATGGCACAGGTGGATGCTACAGTACACAGGTGGAATATCTTCTCTGTAGCACAAAAGCCTTAGCCCTGCTTTTAGGTCTTCCAACTGATTAAATCAGATCTCACGTGGCTGCAAGTCAATTAATTAGACACAACAATTACATCCACAAACCCCTTTTCTGTCAAAATATAGATGAGTGTTTGAATTACTATGTACTTTAGGCTAACAAAGTTGAGCTATCAGAAAAGCTATCAAACATATATTCATCTATGCATTCTGTTCTCCTTATTCTATTTCTTATAATGATTTCTAAAGTAAAGATTTTGTGTTTGGCATTGATACCTTTATGAATGTAAATATCTAAACTCACCATTCTCAGTTAATTTCTAAAACAAGACTTTAGCTAATTAATTTCTTCCCAATTTGTTTTAAAATAACTCAGATTTTGTGTATCTGCCACCCTCGTCAATTAATATTGGCATGTAATTCTGGGTCTTCCATTACACAGATGTTTTGTTGTCTTCTTCCCATTCTTGGTGTTTATTTGCATTGGAAAATCAAATTCATGGAATATGTGGCACAAGGAAGGCTGGACTTTCCTTGTTTTTACCAACATCATGCTTGTGCATATAACTGAGAGCTGTGGTTTGAAATAATATAGGTGAATATAAACCAGCATAAAGCAGAAAACATCTTGTTTCCTAATGCTCACAAATCATCCAACTATAAAATATATTTTCTTTTACTTTAATTCCACCCCTGCTAGTGCCCTGGGGTGTGTTCTGGAACCCAGAATGCCCACAAGCTAGGGTTCTGGATATCCTCCAAACATAAGTTTCTACAAATACTAGGAACCCAAAGGTTATTCCTCTACCAGATGCTCACCTGTGGTGAAAAGAAAAGTGTTCATCATGACAGTACCATCCTGTAGGGAAAATTTGAACTCCAGGAACTTTAGCATCAGTTGACAAGGTTGTGAATATTGAGCCCTTTAGCCACTATCTCTCCTTCATTTAGAGCACCCTAGAGACTTTCAACCACCAACCTGCAATCTTCCCTGAATTCTGGAGATCCTTCAGAGCCTCAAACAGTTGTTATGGGGTGGAACCCAGGGGTCCTCCTATTAGGATAGACCCATCTAAATCCATTTTGCTTTTGTAAGCTCCAAGATTCTTCCTGATATATAACTGCTTCTGTGCTGTTTTGGGGAGGGCAGCCAATTCCAGACACCACCTGCCCAACAGCTGTTGCATGGGGGAGTATTTTTCCAATCAAAATGTCCCCCACAAACTAGGGTCCCAAGAACCCTACCCTTATCTCCTGCAATAGAATATATAGTCCAACTGGAAACCAAACTTACAACATATTGATGCCCTGGGGCCATTTTTGCCAGCTGAACTACATGGCATGCATTGGTTAATATTCCAGCCACCAGTATGCCCTTTCATTAGTGTTGCAGAGTTCCTTTATGCCTAGAGATATCTGATAAGACCAGGAATGGAAGTTCTTAGGACAACATCTTACTGTGTTTTGCCAAAATCAAAACTGTGAGAGTAACAGGACAGGCCTGCCCAGGTTTGAGGTGGGCTGACAGCCTTTTGGGCCTCTGTTGCACGGTTTGCAATGGAACAAAGAATCCCTCTGAGTACTGGCATTCACATGTGTTAGAGTTTGTCTGGATAGTACAATCACCATCCAGGTTAGCCACGGTTTTAATATTTCCTTAGTTTTCATATGTTCTTATGATCCCCAGACCACCTGCCAGCTGGAAAACAGCATACACTTCTGACCATCATAATCCTTTTAAGCTGTGGAGCCCAGACCCCTTGTACATCTTGTTCATCCCCACACCAACATTTAGGACCCTTTATGTTAGAACATACCCTTTTGGTTGCTAATGTGCCCAAGAATTGGGGAACTGCACATCCTTCTGACTGTAAGCTTGATTTCTGGGGGTCGTTTCAGCTCCAACGGAGTCTGTGTGCTAAGTGAAGTTTCTTCAGCCATTCATCTACCTGGGTGTTGAAGAAATCAGAATCCTTGTGGCCACTAAATAGGCATTGTGCTAAGGAACCAACAGCCTTTTTCATCCTTAAGTAGCCTATGTGCAATGCTGTTTCAGCTACTGGCCCTCTTTCATTAGTGTCTTTGGGGACCTTTCAAACACCAGCCGGCCTGTTTGCTAGGATTCAAGGGTCCATCTTCAGCCCTGCTTGCATTAGTGTTGAGGATCTGAGGGGTTCATAGGTTATGAGAAGTCCTGCCTGAGCTCTTTTAACATCATTCCATTCTACTCTGTGAGTCCCTGGGGATAGTTCTGGGTGTAGTTTACCCATGCAATGGTGCTGTGGATGCCCTTTGGGTAACAGATTACTTATACACTGATGTCCCAATGGACCTTGGCCCTCTTTTGGCACCAGTATTTCACTCATTAGGGTCATGAGGACTGTTCTAGCCCTAAAACTTCTCAAGTCATTCCCATTTACAGTGTGTAGCTATGCTTGGAACCAGGGTGTTTTCCATCCATCCACGTCCCTATCTGTTGTTGAAACATCTAAGAGTCTTTAGGACATGTTTTCCAGGGTACCACTTACAGATAAGTTCCCCCCCTCACACTCATGCCCCATAGACTGTTTCTGAAACAAATCTGCCCATGCACCGGGTTCCAAGGAACCCTTATGGGCACTATTGACAATAACCCTTCCAGCATTGTGGTGCCTTAGGGACTCTTTCAGCTATTATACCTACAGCATTCTAATGCACTAAGGAAACCTCTGGCTTCTGGTCTTCCCAACATCTAGGTTTGGAGTATTTCTGACAGTCTCTAATCATCCTCAGGTTGCATAACCGAGGGTTTTTTGGTTACCAATCTGCACACTTACAGCAGAAATTAGAGAAATCTAGGTTAATACTGGCTACTGTTAATATTGGTACCACAGGGCCTTTTGGACTCAGTCTGCACACAAGCTAATGAAGCAAGAATACATTCTGCCTCTGTCAACAGTTTGTGCCCCAGGAAATATTCTGGCCACCAGATTTCCAACTAGCTAGGATTCTGACCTTTCTGCTGCAACCTGCTAGCAGGTTGCTAATCCCTGGGCTTTTCTTCCAGCAGCCTGTTGCTTGCTATGGAAATCACAATAGATGCAATTATGAATCAAACAACTAAATGTAAAACACAAAATCCAAAAACTCCTACAAGCTAACTGGAGAAAATCTACATAACCTTAGTCTTAGCAATGACTATTGAGATCCACCACCAAAAGTATGAATCACAGGGGAAAAATGGATAAGTTGGATTTCATTAAAATTAGAAACATCTGTTAAGGACACTTAAAGAATAAAAAGAGTATCCATAGACTGGGAAAAAATCTTTGAAAAACACATATTTAAGACCAGCATCTAAAATATGCAGAGAACTCTTAAAATTTAACATTAAGAAAATAAACAGCTCAATTTAAAAATAGACAAAGTAAATGAACATTCACCTTGCCAAACAAGATGGTTAATAAGCTTATTGAAAGACGCTCAATGCCATATGTCATTTGAGATTACAAATTCAAACAACAAGATATTATTGCATACTTATTAGAATAGCTAAAATTCAAAACATTGAAAACGCAAAATACTGGAGAGGATTTAGAGCAGCAGGTACTTTCATTTGTTGCTGGTGGGAAGGAAAAATGGCATAGTCACTTTGGAAGACATTTTGGAGTTTCTGAAGAAAATAAACATACTTTTACCATATAATCTAGCAGTTGTATAACTTGAAGTTTACCCAAATGAACTGAAAACTTAAACTCAGAAAAAATCTACAAATGAGTGTTGATTGAAGCTTTATTCACAATGATTAAAATCTAGAAGCAATAAAAATGTCCTTCAATAGGTGAAAGAATAAATTATTTGTGGTATACCCATACCAGGGATTAATATGCAACAATGCAAAGATAAGATGTAGCAAGTCCCGAAAAAACATACAGGGACCTTAAATGCATATTGATATATTATGTAAGGTTACATGTTGCATTTTAACAACTCTGGAACTTTCTGGAAAGGGCATATATAATTAGTAAAAAGATATACCTTTTTATTAGGGACTCAGGGGGCGAAAAGGAGGGATGAATAAGTGGAAAAGAAGGATGTTTAGGGCAGTGAAACTATTCTATATAATACTATACTGGTGTATACATGTCATTATGTTTGTGAAATCCCATAGAATGAACCCTAATTTATGGTTCAGAGTGAAACCTAATTAAACTTCGGACTTAAGTTAACAATAATGTATCAATAGTGACTTAGCAATGATAATAGCACTAATGTAATATGTTAATAACAGGATAAACTATAAACCAGATGGGGAGAGGAAGAGAGGATATGTTAGTCAGCTTTTCATTGCTGTCACCAAAGTACCTGACAAGAACAACTTAGAGAATAAAAATTAATTTGGGGTTCATAGTTTTAGAGGTTCAGTCCATGATCAGCTGACTTCATTCCTTTGGGGTCTAGGTGAAGTTGAACATAACAAAAATCATTGGTTATATTATGTTTTTTCTATTCTCCCTGTTGAAATTATTTCTGATCTAATCTTTATTTCCTGCTTTCACCTAGCTTAGATTTTAATTTGCCATTTTTTCTAGTTACTCAAGGTGTAAAGCTAGGTTATTGATTTTATATATTTCTTCTTTTTTAATAGTACATTTTACTTTTAGATCATGTTTATATTTATAACTAAGTTGAACAGAGTTTTACAATGGTTTTTGGAAAAGATCAGCAATATTGACAAACCTTCAAACTGACAAAAAAAGATACAAATAACAAAAAATCAGCAATTATACTAGGGGTGTTACTAATGGCCATTGAAGGAAAAAGATGATTATAAGAGAATACTATTAATGACTGTATCCTCATAAATTTATTGAAGAGGAAATTGACAAATTTCTAGAAACCCACAAACTAATTAACTTGAATCAAGAAGAAACTGATTTTTTTCTTCTTTTTTTTTTTTTTTTTTTGGTGCTGGGGATTGAACCCAGGGCCTTGTGGAAGAAACTGAAATTTTGACAGACATATCCCAAGTAAAGAGATTAAGTCAGTAATCAAAAATCTCCAAAAAATGAAAATCCAGGACCAAATGGCTTCACTGGTAAATTCAACCAAATACTTAAGAATTAACACTAATCCTTCTCAAAGGATTCCAATATCTATTGTCTTAGATGTGATAATAACTGCTTAAAGAATGTATGCAGTTAAAAACTATAATGATGAACTTTGAAAAAACTACACTCTCAAAATTTCATTCAAGCTATTGGATTCATTTAAGCAATAAATGGTCTTAGAAGACAAACTTTTAAACAGCCATAAAAACTAGATGTAAATAGGTAGTGTGTTATCTCTTTTAATTTACAGTTTCTCAATAATGACAACGTAAAACAAAATACAGAAATACATTTGATGTTGAGGTCAATATAATACTAATTGCTAATGATTGAAGTATTTATATTTCATCAGGACAGATGGATTACTCTCATTTATCTACTTTATATTAGTAATAATTATGAATCTGATCCTATACAATAAAAATATATTAGGGAAATGTTCCATATCTGTGGAGTTCCATTTTAGATTTATTTGAAAGGTGTCTGCTACTAAACACAAGTTCTAAAACCCTTGTATTGGTTCATTCTGCCTCCACTTAAGGTTTAAATTTCAATTATGAAGATTATTCTAGCATTGTTCCTCAAATTCTAATAAACGTGACAGGTTGGTTCTCCTGACATGTACATTGCTTCCAACAGATTGGCTATTTTCAGGGATAAGTATTGAAAACAGAAATGATAAGAGCTAACTAACATTTTCATCTATGAAAATAAAATCTAAAATAGGTGTGTAAATATTAAACTATAAAACATAATAGGTAAGAAATAACTAATTGCCTTATAGTTAAAAGACAATAAGTATATTTTCATAAGCTTGAATTAAAATAGCATTATCTTTTGTTAGTCCAAATAAAAATTAACTAAACTCATAATTTTTGTACTTCTATCCCTTAGTCTTCGATGATCTTGTCAAAAGGATACTCTTTTGTTTCTGCTCAGAGTAAAATGCCACACCTCCTCCTCCCACTTGCATAATGGATAATCATATAGCTACTCCACAGACTTCCTATAGGTTTCTTTCTTTTTTTTAATTGATTTTATTTTTTTAAATAGACAAGAGTGGAATGCATTACAATTCTTATTTCACATATAGAGCACAATTTTTCATATCTTTGTATATGCCAATTCATGTCTTCATACATGTACTTTGTTTTTTTTGTTTATTTTTTTGCATTACAATTCTTATTACACATATATACCACAATTTTCTGTTTGTATATAAAGTAGGTTGACACCCAATTTCTGTCTTCATACATGTACTTTGGATAATGTTGTTCATCACATTCCATCATCCTTGCTAACCCCCTGCCCCCTCCCTTTCCCTCCCACCCCTCTGCCCTATCTAGAATTCATCTATTCCTCCCATGCTCCCCCTCCCTATCCCACTATGAGTCAGCCTCCTTATATCAGAGAAAACATTCAGCATTTGTTTTGGGGGGATTGGCTAACTTCACTTAGCATTATCTTCTCCAACGCCATCCATTTACCTGGAAATGCCATGATTTTATTCTCTTTTATTACTGAGTAATATTCCATTGTGTATAAATGCCACATTTTTTTTATCCATTCATCCACTGAAGGACATCTAGGTAGTATGCTGTTTTTAAGTACTTTGGGTATAGTCTGAGGAAAGGGATAGCTGGGTCAAATGGTGGTTCCATTCCCAGATTTCCAAGGGATCTCCATACTGCTTTCCATATTGGCTGCACCAATTTGCAGTCCCACCAGCAATGCATGAGTGTGCCTTTCCCCCACATCCTCGCCAACACTTATTGTTTGTCTTCATAATAGCTGCCATTCTGACTGAAGTGAGATGATATCTTAAAGTAGTTTTGATTTGCATTTCTCTAATTGCTAAGAGATGCTGAGCATTTTTTTTCATATATTTGTTGATTGATTGTATATCCTCATCTGAGAAGTGTCTCTTCAGGTCCTTGGATCATCAGATAGAGCATTAATCTCATCCTATAGGTTTCTGCTCAAAAATGACCTTAGCAGTTGAGCTTTCCTGCTTCACCATATATAAAATTGTAATCCTATCCCAACTGCCCCTCATCCTATTTTTCTTGCTTTTTCTTCTTAGCACTCATTATTTGACATGGTATACATTTACACATTCATTTTATCACTGTATATTTTCCTCATTACAATATAAATTTATAAGGTGAAGTTTTTGTCTTCTGCTGGATCAGTGCACAATGAAAAGTGCCTGGTATATAGCAGATGCTCAGTAAACAATACAAATGAATGTATGAATTTTGGATTTCCTTTCCATAGTTCTGGAGAGTTCTTTTTTGATACAGCAGTGTCTTCAAATTTATTTGTTTCATGTAAAATAATTTTGAATACGTATGCACCCTCTTGGTTTTAAACTGAAATTTTGCATTTTTAATCATAGCTTTAAATAGAGCTGCAAGGGATGTAATTCCAGCATATTATAAATATTATTCTGTTTTAATAAAAATTTTATGCCATTATTTTAAAAATAGTTTCCAAAAATAGGAGTGAGAACACTCCTTCTTTAACAACTCCTGTTCATGAGGCCAACATTCCCTTCATACTAGTCAGATCACAAGATAGGTACCAAAGACATCTCAAGAAAACTTTAGACCAATATTCCTTGTGAATATAGATGAAAGAATTCTCAACAAAATACTAGTAAACCAAATCCAACAGTACATTAAAAAAGATTATACACCACAAATAAGTGACATTTAAACCACAAAATACAAGCATGGTTTTACATAAGAAAATCAATCAACATATTACATTTAATAGAACAGAGAGGAAAAATACATGATTATTTCAGTTGACACAAAAAATGTATTCAACAAATTTTAACACCTTTCATAAGAATTTCTGAAAACTAGGAATAGATGGAAATTTCCTCAACGTGATATAAGATATTTATGAAAATCCCACAACTAGCATCATACTCAATGGTGATTTCAAGATTTCTCCTAAGATTAAGAAAAACACAAAGCTACTGGCTCTCACCATTGCTCTTTGACACTGTATTGGAATTTCTAGCCAAGAAAATTAGAGAAGAAACAAAATTAAAAGGCATTCAAACTGGATAGAAGGAATAAAAACTATTCCTATATATAGATATCATGATCCAATATATATTAAAAAAATCCTTAAAAATCCACCAGAAAACTATTATAGCTAAAAAAAATTTAGCAGAGTTGCAGGGTAGGAGATCAAAACTCAAAATTTACTTGTGTTCCCACATATCAGCAATGAAAAACCAGAAAAAGGAAATTAAGAAAGCATTTTGATTCATAATATATCTAAATTAATAAGATATTGCGGAATAAATTTAATCAATTCAGTGAAATATTCGTACACTGAAAAGTACAAAAATATTGTCCAAACAAGCAAAAGACTTAAATAAAGGAAAAGACATCCTGTGTTCATGTATACTATGAATGAATGTTGTCATCATGTCAATAATACAAAAAGATTTTCTCCTATTCTGTAGGCCTCTCTTTACATTATTAATGATTTCCTTTGCTGAGAAGAAGCTTTTTAGTTTGCATCCATCTCATTTATTGAGTCTATATTTTACTTCTTGTGCTTTAGGAGTCTAGTTAATGAAATCAGTTACTAAGCCAACATGGTGGAGATTTGGGCCTACCTTTTGCTCTATTAGATGCAGGGTCTCTGTCCTAGTGCCTAAGTCTTTGATCCTCTTTGAGTTGATTTTTGTGCAGGATGAGAGATAGAGGTTTAATTTCATTTTGCTACATATGGATTTCCAGTTTTCCCAGCACCATTTGTCGAAGAGGCTATCTTTCCACCAATGTATGTTTTGGGCACCTTTGTCTAGTATGAGACCTTCAACAGATGAATAGATAAAGAAAATGTGGTAAATATACACAATGAAATATTGCTCAGTCATAAAGAAGAATGAAAGTATGGCATTTGCAGGTAAATGGATGGAGCTGGAAAATATCATGCTAAGCAAAATAAGTCAAACCCAAAAAAGCAAAGGCAGAATGTTTTCTCTGATAAGAGGATGTTAGTCCATAATTGGGGGGAATGAAGGAACTTTGGATTATGTAGATAAGTTTGAGGGGAGGGAAATGTGTGGGGGGAAGGACAGTGAAATGAGATGGATAATATATATATATATATATATATATATATATATATATATATATATATATATAAATTACACTACCAGTGTGACTCTATACCACATTTAGCAAGATGAAGAAGTTGTGTTCCATTTGTATACATTGTGTCAAAATGCATTCTACTGTCACATATAACTAATTAGAGCAGATTAAAAAAATAAAAAAAATTTAAAAATACAAAATGATGTATACAGATTCAACATATCCCTATTAAAATTCCAACAGCACTTTTTGTTTTAGAATTGCAAAGCCAATCCTCAAACTTGTAGAATTGCAAGGAGCCCAACATAGCCAACAAATCTTGAAAAAGAAAAAGAAACTTGGAGGTGTTCCACTTCTCAATTTCAAAATTTACTACATATCTACAGTAGTCAATGGTTTTGTATTGGCATAAAGACAGATGTATAGACCAATGGACGGAACTGATAATTCAAAACTCATACATCCATAGTCAGTTGCCTTTGACAAAGGTATCAAGTCCAATCAACAGAAACAGAATAGTCTATTCAATAGATGATGTAAAGAAAACTAAATTTTCACATACTAAAGAAGGAAGTTGGAACCCTCCTTTATACCAAATACACAAATTAAATCAAAATAGAGCAACAATCTAAATATAAGTGCTAATACTATAAAACTCTTAGAAGAAAACATAGAGGTAAGTCTTCAAGATCTTGAATTTGACAATGTATTATTAGATGTGACATCAACATATGAGAAACAACACAAAAAATAGAGAATGGCCTTCATCAATATTTAAAACTTTGGTACATCAAACTACACTATTAAGAATGTTAGGCTCCCATCTGCTTCCTCTTTCGCTTCGCTCCAGGCAGAGAAGCTGAATGTGTAATCAGCAGTGGATTGTAAGTACCCAAGGCAAAGAAAGCTCAGTGCGCCCCGCCTTTTTTTTCTTTTTTTCTTTTTTTCTTTTTTTTTGAATATTTTTTTATACAGGGAGAGTTTGTGGATTGGGATTATTGGCGGGGCTGTGGTTTCTGTGCCGAAAATCCACTCCGCGGGAGTCGCCATTTGCTTTCTGCTTGCTGTCTTGATGGCTCTGTATACATTGTCCGGCAGCAGCACCTAGAGGTTGGAGCTGGGCTGCGTGCTGAGCCCTGTCCTCGGAAGGCTGGACTGCAGCCTCGAGCGCCTTGGTGGCCTGTTCGCCGCTGCGCCTTCGGGCAGAGCCTGCTCTGGGGTCGTTCTGCACCCCCTTGCCAGGGGACCCGTGCTCTGGAGGAGGGGGATGGAGAGCCGTGGCAGCAGCCGCTTGGGCCCCAGGGGCCGGGCACCGGGCTGAGGAGCTGTGGAGGCCAGGGCGGCTCTGCTACGGTCGCAGACGAGCGCGGCGCTCGTGAGCGGAGGCGACAGCGGCAGGGTTTCATTTCTAGAAATCTGGACTGGAAACAGAAGCAGCAGTTTGTATAATCCCAAGAACTTGCTTATGCCAGGAAGCTGTAAGGGCAACATGAATATCATTGAGGAGATCTAACATGGTGGCAGGCGCAGAGAGATCAAGTCTCTGACATCTTCAACTGCACGGGCATAGGGAGCCGTAAACTGTCTAAATGCTGTTTGCTCAGGATCACTACGCAATGCTGAGCTGACGTGGATCTGGGGTGTACAGGCTGGACCCCTCAGAACACACACACAGAGCCCAAAGGCAATTAAGCTCCGGTTCGCCTGCTTTGTGTGACTCAGCACTAACGATCCCGCTGAAATAATTGGTCGGCCCTTAGGAACTTACAGAGGTAAAAGCCAACCGAGCCTTCATAGGCAGTGGCCACAGGACTGAAACGGGGATAGGGAGAGACAGTCAGGACCCACCCGTTGCATTGGTCACCCGGCAAAGGGAACGAACGGTCACCATTTGCATGGGATACCATCATGGCAGAGAAATGGCGTCACGGGCGGAGGAGATAAATGCATTGAAACCAGCGTGACAGGTGTGTAATCCCCTAGCCATCTCTCTCCACACAGCGGGGAAACCTTAAGGGCCACTCCCAGCTCTCCTGTGAACGCAATAACCAGACCGAGGGAATCAGGAGTGGCGCGGGACTCGCGGCACGGAACTCCCGGCTACCGCTCCCACCAGTGCTGACAACTGAGGTCTCTTGCACCAGCTACAGGGGGCGTGGCTACAGGAGGGCAAGCAAATTCGCTGGGGGATTTCAGCCCCAAGCTCTACAAACTTAGGGTCTGAGGGAGGCAAACAGGGAGAGTGAGCCCAGGTGTTCATGAAAACAGGGCTCCCAGGAGCAGCAGACCTGGCGTGTAGCCAGTATTGTGGTGAGCGCCACAGGTGAGCACGGCCTGGCTTGAGGAAACACAAGACAAGGCCCTAGACACTCAGGATTGGAGACCCGCCCAGTCTAGGAGAAAGAGCTGCTGCACAGTGAATGGTTCCCACCTATTGAGAGGAGAAGCTTGGCCCAGTGGGCACAGCTCCACCTACTGGAAGAGAAGTTAATAGAACGCTAGGACTGCATTTATTATTATTATTATTATTATCATTTTTTTTCTTTTTTTTCTTCTTTTTCTTTCATTTTCAATTTTTATTTGCAGTTGTTCTTTAACTTTTTTCAATGTTTCTAATTTTTTTAAATTTTTTTATTTTATTATTATTATTTTTTTTTAAATTTTAATTTTCATTTTTTTATTATCATTATTATTTTTGTTAAATTTTTTTCTTTTCATCTTTTCTTTCTTTCTTTATTATCTAATCTTTGTTATTTTTGTTTCTTTTGTCTTTTCATTTCTTTTCAATTTTCTTATTCCCCCTTCCTTGAATTCTACCTGCCTACACTCATTCTCTTTAGTGACTTCTTCCCTTCCCTTCTAATATCTTTCTTCCCAAGCATCAAATAAATTTATAAGAGTAAACAGTAACTCAGCAGTCAAACAGAACAAGAAGTAACATGAGCAGCATAAAAAAGCAAGGAAGAAAAGGAGTACAAACAATGAAGGACAGCCTAAATATTCAGGAGGACCTAGAGTCAGCAGAAAAATGGTCATATAAAGAACTCAAGGAATACCTTAGACAGATGGAATGGAACCTTAAAGAAGATACGAGACAGCAAATCCAAACAGTGAAAGAACACTTTGAAAATGAATTACATAAACAGATAAAACAAGAAGTTAAGCATCTTTATCAGGAGATAGAGATTATAAAAAAAAACTAAACAATAATTCCAGAAATGAAGGAAACGATAAACCAAATTAAAAACTCAATTGAGAGTATCACTAACAGAGTGGAGCAAGTAGAAGCCAGAACATCAGATAATGAAGACAAAATATATCATCTTGAAAAGAGCCTAGCCAACTCAGAAAGGCTGGTTAATAACCATGAGAAAAACATCCAAGAGATATGGGATAACATAAAAAAACCAAACCTACGAGTCATCGGGATAGAAGAAGGTACAGAGATTCAAACCAAGGGAATGAGTAACCTGCTGAATGAAATAATTACAGAAAACTTTCCAGAAATAAAAAAGGAAACGGATATACAAATTGTAGATGCATACAGGACACCAAGCACACAAAATCACAGTAGACCAACGCCAAGACACATTGTTATGAAGATATCCAATATACAGAACAAAGAGAAAATATTAAAAGCTACAAGAGAAAGGAGGCAGATTACATTCAGGGGTAAACCAATAAGGTTAACAACGGATTTTTCATCACAGACGCTGAAAGCAAGAAGATCCTGGAACAACGTATTTCAAACACTAAAAGACAATGGATGCCAACCAAGAATTCTGTATCCAGCAAAATTAAGCTTCAGATATGAAAACGAAATAAAAGTCTTTCATGATAAACAAAAGCTAAAAGAATTTGCAGCCAGAAAACCAGCATTGCAAAGCATCTTGAGCAAAACACTACACGAGGAAGAAATGAAAAACAATAACCAAAACCATCAGTGGGAAGTGCCTCTATAAAGACAGAGGGCGGGGGGAAAGCTAACCATGGAGAAACAAACTAAATTAAAAAAAAAGAAGATCAATAATCAAACATGGCTGGAAGTACAAACCATATATCAATAGTAACTCTAAACGTTAATGGCTTAAACTCTCCAATAAAGCGACATAGGCTGGTAACATGGATTAAAAAACCAAATCCAACAATATGCTGCCTCCAGGAGACACATCTGATTGGAAAAGACATACACAGGCTGAAGGTGAAAGGTTGGGAAAAAATATACCACGCACATGGTCCTCGTAAGCAAGCAGGGGTGGCCATCCTCATATCAAATAAAATTGACTTCAAGACTAAATTAATCAAAAGGGATAAGGAAGGACATTATATACTGTTAAAAGGAACCATTCACCAACAAGACATAACAATTATCGATATTTATGCACCAAATAATGGTGCTGCGACGTTCATAAAACAAATTCTCCTCAAGTTCAAGAATCAAATAGACCACAACACAATAATTATGGGTGACTTCAACACACCTCTCTCACAATTGGACAGATCCTCCAAACAAAAGCTGAATAAAGAAACTATAGAACTCAATATCACAATCAACAACCTAGACTTAACTGACATATATAGAATATATCAACCATCATCAAGTGGATACACGTTCTTCTCAGCAGCACATGGATCCTTCTAAAAATAGACCATATATTATGCCCTAGGGCAACCCTCAGTAAATATAGAGGGGTGGAGATAATACCATGCATTTTATCTGATCATAATGGAATGAAACTGGAAATCAATGATAAAAGAAGGAAGGAAAAATCCTACATCACATGGAAAATGAACAATATGTTACTGAATGATCAATGGGTTACAGAAGACATAAAGGAGGAAATCAAAAAATTCTTAGAGATAAATGAAAATACAGACACAACATATTGGAATCTATGGGACACAATGAAAGCAGTTTTAAGAGGGAAATTCATCACTTGGAGGTCATTCCTCAAAAAAAGGAAAAACCAACAAATAAATGAGCTCACACTTCATCTCAAAGCCCTAGAAAAGGAAGAGCAAAACAACAGCAAATGTAGCAGAAGGCAAGAAATAATTAAAATCAGAGCGGAAATCAACGAAATTGAAACAAAAGAAACTATTGAAAAAATTAACAAAACTAAAAGTTGGTTCTTTGAAAAAATAAATAAGATAGACAGACCCTTAGCCATGCTAACGAAGAGAAGAAGAGAGAGAACTCAAATTGCTAACATACGGGATGAAAAAGGCAATATCACAACAGACGCTACAGAAATACAGAAGACAATTAGAAATTATTTTGAAAACCTATATTCCAATAAAATAGAAGATAGTGAAGACATCGATAAATTCCTTAAGTCATATGATTTGCCCTGACTGAGTCAGGAGGATACTCACAACTTAAACAGACCAATAACAATAGATGAAATAGAAGAATCAATCAAAAGACTTCCAACCAAGAAAAGCCCAGGACCGGATGGGTATACAGCGGAGTTTTACAAAACCTTTAAGGAAGAATTAATACCAATACTTTTCAAGTTATTTTAGGAAATAGAAAAAGAAGGAGCTCTGCCAAATTCATTCTATGAGGCCAACATCACCCTGATTCCGAAACCAGACAAAGACACCTCAAAGAAAGAAAACTACAGACCAATATCTCTGATGAACCTAGATGCAAAAATCCTCAATAAAATTCTGGCGAATCGGATACAAAGGCACATCAAAAAAATTGTGCACCATGATCAAGTAGGATTCATCCCTGGGATGCAAGGATAGTTCAATATACGGAAATCAATAAATGTTATTCACCACATCAATAGACTTAAAAATAAGAACCATATGATCATCTCAATAGATGCAGAAAAAGCATTCGACAAAGTACAGCATCCCTTTATATTCAAAACATTAGAAAAACTAGGGATAACAGGAACTTACCTCGACATTGTAAAAGCTATCTATGCTAAGCCTCAGGCTAGCATCATTCTCAATGGAGAAAAATTGAAGGCATTCCCCCTAAAATCTGGAACAAGACAGGGATGCCCTCTATCACCACTTCTATTCAATATAGTTCTCGAAACACTGGCCAGAGCAATTAGACAGACGAAAAAAATTAAAGGCATAAAAATAGGAAAGGAAGAACTTAAATTATCACTATTTGCAGATGACATGATTCTATACCTAGAAGACCCAAAACGGTCTACAAAAAAACTACTAGAACTAATAAATGAATTCAGCAAAGTGGCAGGATATAAAATCAACACACATAAATCAAAGGCATTTCTGTATATCAGCGACAAAACTTCTGAAACGGAAATGAGGAAAAACACTCCATTCACAATATCCTCAAAAAAAATAAAATACTTGGGAATCAACCTAACAGAAGAGGTGAAAGATTTATACAATGAAAACTACAAAACCCTAAAAAGAGAAGTAGAAGAAGATCTTAGAAGATGGAAAAATATACCCTGTTCATGGATAGGCAGAACTAACATCATCAAAATGGTGATATTACCAAAAGTTCTCTATAGGTTTAATGCAATGCCAATCAAAATCCCAACGGCATTTCTTGTAGAAATGGATAAAGCAATCATGAAATTCATTTGGAAAAATAAAAGACCCAGAATAGCAAAAGCAATTCTAAGCAGGAAGTGTGAATCAGGCGGTATAGCGATACCAGACTTAAAACTATATTACAGAGCAATAGTAACAAAAACAGCATGGTACTGGTACCAAAACAGGAGGGTGGAC
The DNA here is from genome assembly GCF_021218885.2 of Marmota monax. NCBI lineage: Eukaryota > Metazoa > Chordata > Mammalia > Rodentia > Sciuridae > Marmota > Marmota monax. Next base: position 5,492,750 of record NW_026694772.1, read on the forward strand.
CAATGGTACAGAATAGAGGACACAGAGACTAATCCACAAAGCTACAACTATCTTATATTTGATAAAGGAGCTAAAAGCATGCAATGGAGGGAGGATAGCATCTTCAACAAATGGTGCTGGGAAAACTGGAAATCCATATGCAACAAAATGAAACTGAATCCCCTCCTCTCGCCATGCACAAAAGTTAACTCAAAGTGGATCAAGGAGCTAGATATCAAATCAGAGACTCTGCGTCTGATAGAAGAAAAAGTTGGCTCCGATCTACATATTGTAGGGTCGGGCTCCAAATTCCTTAATAGGACACCCATAGCACAAAAGTTGATAACAAGAATCAACAAATGGGACTTACTTAAACTGAAAAGTTTTCTCTCAGCAAGAGAAACAATAAAAGAGGTAAATAGGGAGCCTACATCATGGGAACAAATCTTTACTCCTCACATTTCGGATAGAGCCCTAATATCCAGAGTATACAAAGAACTCAAAAAATTAGACAATAAGAGAACAAACAACCCAATCAACAAATGGGCCAAGGACCTGAACAGACACTTCTCAGAGGAGGACATACAATCAATCAACAAGTACATGAAAAAATGCTCACCATCTCTAGCTGTCGGAGAAATGCAAATCAAAACCACCCTAAGATACCATCTCACTCCAGTTAGATTGGCAGCCATTATGAAGTCAAACAACAACAAGTGCTGGAGAGGATGTGGGGAAAAGGGTACTCTTGTACATTGCTGGTGGGACTGCAAACTGGTGCGGCCAATCTGGAAAGCAGTATGGAGATTCCTGGGAAAGCTGGGAATGGACCCACCATTTGACCCAGCTATTGCCCTTCTTGGACTATTCCCTAAAGACCTTAAAAGAGCGTACTACAGGGATACTGCTACATCGATGTTCATAGCAGCACAATTCACAATTGCTAGACTGTGGAACCAACCCAGATGCCCTTCAATAGATGAATGGATAAAAAAAATGTGGCATTTATACACCATGGAGTATTATGCAGCACTAAAAAATGACAAAATCATAGAATTTGCAGGGAAATGGATGGCACTAGAGCAGATTATGCTTAGTGAAGCTAGCCAATCCCTAAAAAAACAAATACCAAATGTCTTCTTTGATATAATGAGAGCAACTAAGAACAGAGCAGGGAGGAAGAGCAGGAAGAAAAGATTAACATTAAACAGATACATGAGGTGGGATGGAAAGGGAGAGAAAAGGGAAATTGCATGGTAATGGAGGGAGACCCTCATTGTTATACAAAATTACATATAAGAGGTTGTGAGGGGAATGGGAAAATAAACAAGGAGAGAAATGAATTACAGTGGATGGGGTAGAGAGAGAAGATGGGATGGGAGGGAGGGGGGATAGTAGAGGATAGGAAAGGTAGCAGAATACAACAGTTACTAATAGGGCATTATGTAAAAATGTGGATGTGTAACCGATGTGATTCTGCAATCTGTATTTGGGGTAAAATTGGGAGTTCATAACCAACTTGAATCTAATGTATGAAATATGATATGTCAAGAGCTTTATAATGTTTTGAACAACCAATAAAAAAATAAATTAAAAAAAAAGAATGTTAAAGACAATTCGTATAATGGGAGAAAATATTTTAAAATCATATATCTGATAAGGTTTTAATATCCAGGATATATAACGAATATCTTATAATTCCATAACTAAAAGACAAATGGCACAAATTTTTTAAAGGGCAAATGCCTTGAATAGACATATATTCAAATAAGGTGTGCAAATGGCTAATAAGCACATAAAAAGAAGTTCAACTTTATTATTCATTAGAAAAATACAAATCATAACCAAAATGATATAGGAGCTGGGGTTGTGACTCAGTGGCAGAGTGCTCACCTAGCATGTGTGAGGCACTGGGTTCAATCCTCAAAATCACATAAAAATTAATAAATAAAATAAAGATATTATGTCCATCTATAACTAAAAACCATTTTTTAAAAAAATCAATGATATAGCACTTCACACCTACTAATTATATTAAATATATATTAAATGCATTCAAAATGGAAAATAACAAGTGTTGACAAGAATAGAGAAGCTAGAACCCTTATACATTACTGTATAAGGTAAGAATGCAGCTGCAGCTGCTATGGAAAGCAATTTTAATAGTCCCTAAAAAGCTACTCATAGCATTATCACATAGTGCAGCAATTCCATGCCTATGTGTATACCAAAATTAATCAAAGCACATACCCACATACTTGTTCTGTTCATTGCTTGTTCAATGTTCTTTGCACTATAATTTATAACAGAAAAACCGTGGAAACAACCCAAGTGTCCATCAATAGATGAGAGCTAAAAATGACATTTGCATACAACAGAATACTATTTAGACATAAAAGGAATGATGTTCTGATATATATTACAACCCAGATGAAACTTGAAAATATTGTCCTCAATGAAATAAGCCAGATGCAAAAGGATACATATATATTATCACACATGAAGTATTCCCAATAGGCAAATTAATACACAAGAAAGTATAAATGAGGTTACACAAGTGGCTGGGAAGGGGATGAAATGGGGAATCAGTGTCTAATGGATACAGAGTTTTTGTTTGAAGTGATGAAAATTTTGGAAATGAATAATGGTAACAGTTGCACAACATCATGACTACAATTAATACTATTTGATTATATAATTAAAATGGTTGAAAACGAATTTGACCAGAATTTTAAAATTTTACTAATGTAATATGTTAAAAAGTCATTGGATTGTGCACTTGGAGGGGGTGAATTATAAGGCATATGAATTCTATCTCCATGAAGATGTTTTAAAAAAATAGATTCAAAGATCTTTAGGTAACTGAAAACTTTAGGCATATGTTAATTAGATTAATTAATAGATGTTCATTAGATACTTAGATAATTGTGAACAAATTAAATACTGAAACATGAATTACTAGGCATAATTTTAAGGAACTATATGTGTGTGTGTATGTGTGTGTATATATATGTGTGTGTATGTGTGTGTATATGTGTGTGTGTATGTGTGTATATGTATGTATGTATGTATGTATGTATGTATATATATATATATATATATATATATATATATATATATATATACATACATACATACACCAAATGGAGAAATTGTATTCTAGGGATATAAGCTTTGTACAATAAAAAATTGTGAATTGTAGAGTTGTATATCAACAAGCTTTCCTAGGTTGCTATAAAATGCTATTGTAGGGGCTAGAGGTGTAGGTCATGGTAAAGTGTGTGTGTTTAGTATGTGCAAGACACAAAATTCAATCCCCAGCATAAAAACAAAACAAAACACGCTATTAAAATACTGGCATGGACTGGGGATGTGGCTCAAGCAGTAGCTCACTTGCCTGGCACGCACAGGGAGCTGGGTTCAATCCTCAGCACCACATAAAAATAAAGTAAAGGGGCTGGGGCTGGGGCTCAGTGGTAGTACACTTGCCTGGCATGTGTGAGGCACTGGGTTCAATTCTCAGCACCACATATAAATAAATAAAAAAAGATAAATATCTATCAACAATTAAAAAATAAAATAAATAAAATAAAGATGTTTTGTCCACCAAAAAAACTAAAAAATAAATATTAAAAAATTCTCTCTCTCTCTCTCTCTCTCTCTCTCTCTCTCTCTCTCTCTCTCTCTCTCTCTTTTAAAAAAATACTGGGATATGACAGACAATTGACAATATCCACCTCCAAGATTTTTAAATTTAAAATCAATATATTATATATAAGGTACATAGGATATATATTTTAAGAAAAAAAAGAATAATTTTGTCCTAAAAGAGTTGATTGTTGGGCTGGGGTTGTGGCTCAGTGGTAGAGCATTCACTCAGCATGTGCGAGGTGCTGGGTTCAATCCTCAGAACCACATAAAAATGAATAAATAAAATAAAGGTATTGTGTCCAAATACAACTAAAAATATTTTTTAAAAAATAATTGCTTGTTCCTAAGAAATATGAAAAATGTAGAACAAAACCTAAATGGATATTTTAAAAATGTGAAAGGCTCATGAAAAGGGAATTTTGCTATGTACAAAGCTAAGATTGATAAATTTATTTATAAGAGGGTTGAAAGTGCTTTAGTGTCAAATATTACACAATGACAAATTAGAATTTGGTTTTCTCTCTGTTAAAATGAAACATTCACTGCATGATTGTTCTGTTCCTAATAAGAGATTATATAAGAGTGTTTTCTTACTGTCTGATCAGTTTATTTGAAGACATATAGCCGATGTCTTACCAAAAGACACCGTGTGGACTTCATAATGTCCTTGATTATTGAAGAAAATAAATTTGCATCATATTTAAAACAGCTTTTTTTTAAATTCTCACATTACCTCCTATATTTACTTTTAAAATCTTTCATTGTTACTTAGCTTGAATAGGTAGGCAAGTACTATTTAACTCACCCATGATTCTACTTAATTGAGTGTGCAAACCTCCTGACAACTTTTGACATTTTATCCTAAATGTTATCATTTTCACCTACAATGGTCTTTGCATTTCCCACAAAGCCCTGGAAAATTGCAAAGGAATTGTTATTTCACCTTGTACAAAGAATGGTACTAGGAATAATTAGGATTATTTGACATGTTATGTGTTGCATAGAAGGTATGGTGAAATCAGAACTTAAATCTATATGGATAAAATGTTATTAGTATAAATATTTCAGAAATTGTATGAAGTTTCTAGAGAATTTTCATTGCCCTTGCTGTCTATGATGTTTCTATTTATAAGTCTGCTGCTGTTTTTCCTGATATTAGATAATAAGAGTATAGTGCTATTAGTGATCATTTCTGTTATTTCTTAAAATGTTAACTTGGCCACAATTTTACTTCTTAAAGTTGAATCCATAATGTTTTAAGCCCATGGTTTTCAATTGCAGATTCAGATATCTGGCCTATGGAGTTTTGTTAATTTATTGATATTTATGACATACTCCCAACCCACTTAATCTTTTTGACAAAAACTGATATATTCTTGTTATATTCTAATTAAATACTTCATATATTTATGGTGTATTATGTCTCAGGATTATTACATGCTACATCTTAAGTATTTTTCTCTGTAAAATTAATGTTCAGCCATTTTCACAAATCAGATACACACTCTTCTTTATAAATAAGGCTGCCAAGCATGGTAGCACATGCGTGTAATCCCAGCAACTTGAGAGGTTGAGGCAGGAGGATCACAAGTTTGAGGTTGGCCTCAGCAACTTAGCAAGGCCCTAAGCAATTTAACAAAAACTCTGTCTCAAAATAAAAATAAATAAATAAATAAATAAATAAATAAGCCTGGGGATGTGGCTCAGTAGTTAAGTATTCCAGGGTTGAAACCTCTGTAGCAAAAATAAATACATAAATAAATTAAGACTAATCTTTGTATTATATTTTGTCTATTATATTTTGTCTAATACATTTTGTATTGACTTTACTGAATTTTGCAGGCCATGAAACAACCAAATATCTGAGTAAATCACATTATTTTTATAATGAACTCTCATCAGATCTTTCATTTTGAAAATTATCAGTAATAAGTTATACAAAGCCATTTTACATCTTTTATCATGTATGGGTAGTTTTTGTTTTACTCTGAGGCTTCCCTGAAAGCACTTGTAATCAACCACAGACCAGAATGTTTGTCTTTAACAAAGATGGATTATCTCAGATACCCATGCCAATTGTGTATTCTTGAGTACAGGCTGCTGGTAACATCATTTGAACAACTTTGAGACCATACTAGTGACCTGATTTCGAGAACTCTGGTAGGAAAAAAAAAAAGATGAGTTCATGAGATTGGCAACCCAATGTGAAATGGAAGAAAAATTAGATACATAGAATTAAATTAACTGAAGGATGAATTAGAGTTTTTCTAGGAATATTGCTGGTGGTTTAATGGTCTATTTTCTGGATATAAGGAATCCTTTTCTTCATTATCTTAAACTATCTCTAATTTATAACAATTTAGTAGAATATGCTTTTGTAAAATGAAATGGAACATTTATCTTTCTTTTCATACTTGGCCCCTCCATAATTCAGAAACTCTTCTTGAATTTTCATGGCAATATAGTTATTTGCATATGTTTGATAAGATCAGTTCTTCTTGTTAAAATAACATAATTAGAAATATTGGTTATCCAAATCAAAGCTTTGGATCATATTTTAGAATGATGTTCATTTACTGAGATGTTACTAGACACTTTTAAGGAGCTAAAGTTGACTTTATATGGTTTTCATACTTAGAAAGCTCTCTCAGGAAAACTAATCCAGACTTAGTTTACAAGGTTTCCAGCCTTACAAATAAGTAAGAAAAATCACTTCCTAGCAGACCAAGGTAGCTTAAGATATTTTCCTTAGAAAGAGATGAATTTGACCAAGACCATAGGTACTAAAGGAAAAACGTGATGGCAATTCTTGGTTTGAATTTCCAGACTCAAGAAAAATCCAATCTGAGCCAGGCATGGTGACACATGACTATAATTCCAGTAGCTCGGGAAGCTGAGGAAAGAGAATTGCAAGTTCAAGGACAGCCCAGAAATTTAGTGAGGCTCTAAGAAACTTAGTGAGACCCTGTCTCAAAATTTAAAAAAAAAAAATTAAAAGGGCTGAGATGTTGCTCAGTGGTAAAGCACCCCTGGGTGCAATCCCTAGTACCAAAAAAAAAAAAGGTCTAATCTGAGATTTTATTTTTGTAAAACCTTCCAGTAGAACAAATTTTAGAAGGTTTATATAGAAAATTAACCATTCTTGCTATGTAATTAATGAGGCCAACTCTAATGAGATTAGTGGCCTAGAATAATACTTCTTTGATATATTGTTAATCAAGTGGGGTATACATGATTATAGACAAAAATTAATGTTTCAATAGAAAACAATATTGACACAAATGATGGTTCATCCAAAAAAATTAAATCTTATTTACCATCATATCAAAAAGAGTAAAATACATAGGAACAAATTTAACCAGGAAAATCAAAGATCTGTCTGTGGAAGATTGCAAAATTTTGGTGAAAGGAATTGAAGAGGACAAAAATAAATGGAAATACAACCTGTATTCATAGATTGAAAGAATTAATAGTATAAATGTCCATATGAACCAAAATAATATACAGATTCAACATAATCCCTACCAAAATTTTAATGACATTTTTCACAGAAATGGAAAAAAAGTTTTTTTAAATTTATATGGAACCACAAAACTCCTCATAAACTCAAACAATCTTGGGAAAGAAAAATAACATTGGCAGCATCACACTTCAACTTATGTTACAAATTAATAGTATTCAAAACACATAAAAATATGATTTATGGGGTAAAATCAAACCCACAGAGCAATGAAATAGATTAGAGTTCAGAGATAAACCCACATATACAGTTAACTAATTTTCAATAAAGGTGCCAAGGATTCACAAAGGAAAGAATAGTCTCTTTAATAAATGCTGTTTGAAAAACTGGATATCCACATATAAAAGAATAAAACTGGACACTTATCTTATGCCATATCCAAAAACAACTCAAAATAGATTACAGAGTTAATTTAAGACCTAACTTTATGAATCTCCTAGAAGACAACATGGGTAAAATGCTCCTTGATTTGGTCTTTGCAGTAATTTTTTGCTGGACACCCAAAACTCTTGAATCAAAAGCAAAAATAAATAAGTTGGATCATACCAATATAAAAACTTCTGTGCAGCAAAGGAAACAATCAACAAAATAAAAAGGCAGGCAACAAAGTAGGAGAAAATATTGGCAGACCATATATCAGATAACAGGTTTTTACTCAAGGTATATAAGGAACTCACACAATAGCAAAAACAAACAAACAAACAAATAACCTGATTTTAAAATGTGTAAATTATTCAAATAGACATTTCTCCAAAGAATACATAAGAATGACCATCAGGTTTATAAAAAGGTACTCCACATCACTAATTATCATGATAATACAAATCAAAACCACAATGAGATATCATCTTATACCTATTAAAAAGACAAGAGCTAACAAATATTGACACAGTTGTAGAAAAAAGGAACCCTTGTATCCTATTGGCGGTAATGTAGATTGGTGCAGTCATTGTGGAAAATAGTATGTAGGTTCCTATGGATATTAGAAATAGAACTACCATATGATCCAGCATTGCCTCTTACGGGTATATAACCAAAGAAATTTTTAAAAAAAGATATCTACACTCCCATGTTTACTCTAGCACTATTACCGATACTTAAGATACAAAAATAACTTACGTTCACTCCTAAATGAATAGATTAAGAAGTCATGATACATGGAGAGAGAGAGAGAGAGACAGAGAGAGAGAGAGAGAGAGAGAGAGAGAGAGAGAGAGAATATTGTTCAGTCCATAAAAAGGAGGACCTGGCATTTACTACCTAGTTTGGTGAAATGTAGCTAGATCCTGAAAGAATTGGAACTTTGGTATGGGTTTACAGTGCAGGTGAAATAAACCAGAGAAGAAAAATACAGTATGATCTCACTTTTATACAGAACTTTTTAATAAAAACCAAACACATAAGAACAGAGAGCAGAAAAGTGGTTAATTACCAGGGTGGGGTATGAGGGAAATGAAGAGATAAAGGTCAAAAGGTATAAAATTTCAGATATGTGGAATAAATAAGTCTAGAGAACTAATTTACAGCATAAGAATTATAGATAATAACAGTGTATACTGGAAATTTTTCAAAAAGAGTATATTTTAGGTAATCTTATCAGAAAACAAGAAAGATAATTGTGAAATGATTAATATGTTAGTGAACTTTCTTATAGCAATCACTTCATCATGTATGTCTATATTAAAAAATCATGTTTTATACCTTAAATATATATAATAATATCTTAAAAACTATAGTTCATCCTTTTGGATTATCAGATTTTGGTCCTGTCTGTTGTCTTTGAGCTAATTCTTAACTCTTTGTAACTGATGGGTATACATGTTCCCTTTCATTTGATAAAAGATTTAATTGACTGTTTCTTCCATTGTGTAAAAAAAATATATCTTCCTATAAATCGGACAGTATCCTGCACTGTAAACCCATACCAAAGTTCCAATTCTTTCAGGATCTAGCTACATTTCACCAAACTAACATTTTCAGGTTTTCTCCCTCCCTCCTACCTTGGCAGCACCAAGAAGCAAATCCTTTTCTACTCAGATCCTTATCAAGAGCATTAACTCTATGAGCAATATTGCATAATTCAATCCATGAGTCTCTTAGAATTTGCTGGACTACATGACCTTACTGCTCAATTCTTGGCTCTCTCTCTCTCTCTCTCTCTCTCTCTCTCTCTCTCTATATATATATATATATATATATATATATATATATATATATATTCATTTTGGGAATCACTATTTCAATTGTAGGAACCTAAAACCCCTGAACTCTGCAGGGGACCAACATTTGATTCAACTGGACACACAGGGACAAAACCACCAAGAAATCACTGACCCTGAGGACTATTTAGCTTTGCCATTCCCTATTTCAGATTCCTTTTATCCCAGAGTTGTTCAAGAATAGTCTTTTGTTGAACCTGTCCATGAACAAGAGAAATGATTCTAACAAGGTGGAAAAAAATCTGTGCTTAGCATCACATTAGACGTGGCTTGACTAGGACAACTTGGCCCTAACTTTTGTGTTTTGTTTGTTCATCTCAGTCCCAAACCTCTGCCCCATGTGCTTAAATACAAATAAACATTCCTGGCCTTAACTTTACTCTTACTGCAATATTTGATATGGCTGTGGTTTTCTTGTTTTGTTTTGTTTGGTTTGGTTTAGTTTGGTTTTTGTACTGGGGATTAAATCCGGGGCACTCAAATGCTGAGCCACATCCTCAGCCCATGTTTTATTTTTTGAGACAGGGTCTCACTAAATTGCTTAGGGCCTCTCTAAGTTGCTGAGGCTGGTCTAGAACTTGCAATCCTCCTTCCTCAGCCTCCAGAGCCTCTGGGATTATTGGCATACACCACTGTGCCCAGCTAGAGCTGTGAAATTTTAAGTCTTCCATTAGTAGCTTTTAGCACCTACTTACTTCTTCCACAGCAAGATATCCCATAATACCTGTTTATGAAAGCTTTGCTAGTATACCCCTTCCCTGAAATGTGTTTAGGCTTTAAGCATCTCCCTTAGGCCATTGTCTTCCATCTGCTATTACAATAGTCCCTCTTAAAGTATTTTTAGACTGCTTTTATTTCCTAGACAAGACCTTCCAACTCCAACCTGACCTATGCTGGCAAATAGGTACCTTCCAGCCACTTTCCATCCCATACTGGAGCACTCAAGTTCTTTCAGCTTCCCACCACTGGCCTGCCTACCTACTAGGTAACCAAGGTCTTTGCCAATCATCCTTTTCACATGCTGGTGCCCAGGAAGTTCTTCCAGTCACTATCCTTCCCCGTGTCATATGGAACCTAGGGCTCTAGGAGCAACCATCTATTCAGCAGGCTGGTACCTTGGGATCCCTTTCAGCCTTACTGCTGTTTCAGCCACCATTCTCTGCTGATCAGCATCTTGTCTGTATTCTGGGGAACCACTGGCACTATTAGAAACCATTCCTGACAACAATTAAAAACTTGAAGGGAGAGCCTAGAGAATGGGAGATCTTTGCCACCTGCTCCTCAGATAGGGCATTAATATCCAGAATATATAAGGAACACAAAAAACTTGACACCAAAAAGCCAAATAGCCCCAATTAGTAAATGGGCAAAATAACTAAACAGACGCTTCTCAAAATAAGCAGTTCAATTGACCAAGAAATTTATGAAAAAAAATGTTCAACATCTTAAGCACTCAGGGAAATGCAAATCAAAACTACATTGAGAATTCATCTTACTCCAGTCACAATGGCAATTATCAAAAATATAAATAATAATGAATGTTGGTGAGGATATAGGGAAAAGGCACACTCATGCATTGTTGGTGGGACTTCAAATTAGTACAACCACTCTGGAAAGCAGTATGGAGATTTCTCAAAAAACTAGGGAATGGAACAATCATATGATCCACTTATCCCACTCCTTGGTATATATCCAAAAGATCTAAAATCAGCATACTATAGAGACAAGGCCACATCTATGTTTTTAGTAGTAAAATTCACAATAGCCAAGGTATGGAACCAAGCAAGATGCCCTTCAACAGATGAATGGATAAAAAAAAATGTGATATGTATGTATGCACACACACACACACACACACACAATGGAGTATTACTGAGCCATAAAAAAGAATGGCTTTATGGCATCTGCTGATAAATGGATGGATCTGGAGACTACATGCAAATATATGAAATAAGCCAGACTCATAAAACCAAATGTCAAATGTTTTCTCTGATATGTGGAAGCTAATCCAAAATAAGGAGGAAATGAAAAGAGACAGAAAGGGATAAGGGAGGTATTCCTTCAGAATAGAAAGAAGAATAGTGGGCTAGATAAAGGAGACTTAAGGGACGGGGAAGAGATGGGATAAGGGAAAAACAGAGGAATGAATCTAACCTTCCTATGTACATATATGAATATGCCACAGGAAATCTAACCATCATGTATATCCACAAGACACTAACCAAAAAGAAATATATACATATATATGCATGTGTGTGTGTGTGTGTGTGTCTGTGTGTAGCAGAAACATCAGTATAGGGAATGGAACAGAAAGGAGAAGGAGGGGAGGGAAAGGGGAAATACTGGGGACTGAATTTAAGCAAATTATATTTCATGCTTTTGAAATTATGTCAAAATGAATCCAAACTAAAAAGAAACAATAGAAAAATATTCACACTAAAAAAAGAGTATCAAGCCATAAAAAGATATGGAAGCATCTTAAATGCATATTATCAAGTAAAAGAAGCCAATCTGAAACCTTATTATACTGTGTGATTCCAACTAGAACACACTTTGAAAAAGGCAAAACTATGGAGACAGTAAAAAGATCAGTGGTTTCCAGAAGTTAGAGGCAGGTAGGAGTGAATAAATGAAATACATAGGAGTTTTAGGGCAGTAAAACTATTTTCTATGGTAGTGTAGTGGCAGATAAATGTCATTATACATTTGTCCAAACCTATAGAATGTACAGCACTAATAGTGAATCTTGCTCATAACTATGGACTTACATCATGATATCTAAGCAAAAGTTCATCAGTTGCAACAAATGTGCCAGCTCTGGTGGGAGTGCTGGTAGTGGGGCTGGCTGTGCATGTGGAAGCAGGGGGTATATGGGAACTCTCTGTATCTTGTGATAAATTTTGCTGTGAATCTAAAGCTCCTCTAAAGTAAACAGAAGAAAGATCAGCAGAGTGGAGGGAGATGACCAGAGGGAGGTAGGAGGGGAGGGAAAGGGGAAGTACTGGGGACTAAATTAGAGCAAATTATATTCCATGCTTTTATAATTATATCAAAATGAATCCTAAGGTTATGTATAGCTAAAAAGAACCAATAAAAAATAGGGTATCCTTAAAAGAAAAAATACATTTAAAAAAATCTTTAAGAAAGAAAGAAAAGGAAAAAAGCAACCATCATCTGGTCAAACACAGACACCTGGTGAGTCCATTCCAGTCAGAGGCGAGCCCATGAGCTACCTACAGGATTGACCATTGCTGTAAGGCTCTTGCTCGCAGAACCTGGAAGGTACTTCTGGCCACCACCATTCCTGCTAGGGGACCTCGTCGCCATCTACCTGCTCATGTGCAGGGCCCTTCAAGCTAAAGTTTGATCCTCGTAGGTTGTTGCCACGAGGAACCCTTCCTTTCACTTCCGTAATTCCTGCTGTACCCTTGATACTCTTCCGGCCACCAGTGTTCCTGCCGGCTAAGGTTCCGGGGAACCATGGCTGCAACAGACTGCCAATGCTGGGAACCTGGAACACTTAGAGGGCCACAGGCACTCCAATCTGTACACACTCTGAGAAACCTGCCAGGACTTTAGGCAACGATGACCTGTCTTGGTGACCTGATTGTTGAGGAGGCAGCTGTCAAATCAGGCGAGGCAGGCAGCGACCAAGGAGGCAGATTTAAAAGGGCCGCCGAACTAGGCTTTATTGAGATATCACTCCAGGGCGGAACTCCATCAGACCCACAGAGTGGACAGGAGAAGGGTCTGAGGAGAAACCGCGTGGAAGCTCGACCGGATTGGACTTTTCTGGGGCTTACAGCAGGAAGGGAAGGGCTTGGGACAGGAAAAGGTGTTTTTAGGGTCCCTTGTCCTTTTGGAGTTGGTCAGGGGAGTTGGCTGAACTCCAGGATTGGCCAGGGGGTCCTGCTGATTGACAGGCGTTAGTCAGGAGATCTGGCTGATTGACAGGCATTTCCACTGGCACATGATTGATGTTCTTTTCCCACGTGGGCTGCTTTGTTCTAAGTCACCACTAAGTCACCACCAAGTCGCCACCACTGACCTAACAGAGGCCTTCCTGTTTCTGGCTGCCCATAAATTTGACTACGTCCAAGCCATTTTGCTCCTGCTGTGAGGCAGAGAATCTGTCCAGTCAAAAAGACTTAGAGGGCCACAGGCACTCCAAAAAGTGTGAGAAAAAAACCTACAGGGATGAAGACTCTGCAATCTCAGCCTCACGTAAAGATGCACATCCCTGGACACCGTACAACTTCTCTGTTTCAGGTGAAGTAGATGCTACATTGTCTAACCAGTCAAAGCTAGACCTTGCTAGGACCAGCAGATAAGCAGAGCCTTGGATCATGCCATGGGAAAGATCAGTGGCCAGTAAGTGAGTTGAACTGTTCCCAGTCCTAGAGAGTGGGAGAGAGAAAAACTAGAACAATTACTTCCTTTTGTAAGTAGGGAGTACCCAACAATGTCTGGCAGATGTATAGGTCGTTTATAAAATGCTCAATGCATACTCTATACAAAGATATTTCTAAATTTTTTTGTCAACTTTTTAAGTCAACTTTAAATTCATACTTGGCTATGTCTAGGTTTCCAGAACTAAACAGGTTTCTGACATGATTTAAAAGCAGAGTTAAAATCACAATACTTGTGACTTTTGGGGGGTGGGGGGAAAGTACCAGGGATTGAACTCAGGAGCACTGGACCACTGAGCCACATCCCCAGCCCTATTTTGTAAATTTTATTTAGAGACAGGGTCTCACTGAGTTGCTTAGCCCCTAGGCAGTTGCTGAGGCTGGTTTTGGATGAGCTTTCCTCCTTGCACAGGCTCCCAGCTGCTGGGATTACAGGCGTCTGCCAAGCACCCAGCATGATGTTTTGTTTTATATATAAAAAAAATTCTTTAAATACCTTCGTGAAATCACTCTGGGAAGTGGAACCACTAAGGGGGACTCCAGGAGCAACACATGACCACATTTGTTCAGTGGATTAGAGGAGATAGAAAAAAAAAATGACCTTAAGAAAAAGATTTCATTTGTGGAGGACATTTTCATTTATTATTGTTCCATGTATGCATTTTTAAATTATTTTTATCTGATCCATAAAATACCAAAATTATACATATCAATGATGTTCTGATAACATGCATACATTGTATAATGTCTAAATTGAGTTAAACATATTAATGTGAAAATGTTCAAAATCTTTCTGAGAGACCCCAGCCAAATAACTTTAGGCCCAGTTACAAAATCATCAGGGCATGCTACAAACCTGCGCAGGCACCAGATGTGTTTTTCAGATAACCAGTTAACAGGCACCAGATGTGTTTTTCAGATAACCAGTTAAATGTAACCGATTAGGAAAGAACAGGGTGGTTGGGAAAGAACCGGGTAATTGTGTCCCAGAGCACGATTGGGCAAACCGGAACAGATAAGCAGGAACAGAAAGAATGGAATGTGAAACTGTGGGTTTTCCAGGAACATACAGTGAAAAACAACCTTGCTCTTTAGGTGACCTATATGCTAGGTTCAAAATGACCAATAAGAAACCTGTTGCTTGCCGCGCGCCCGAAACCTGCTCCTTTACCCCATAAAAGATCTGTGCCCCAAAGCCCGGTGTGCCAGTTCACCGAAGCTCCGGCTGAGGTTCTGCTGCGCACCCGAAGGTGCCTGTGTCCTAATAAACCGCCTCTTGCTTTTGCAGCCAGTGTCTCGTGTGCTTTTCCTTGGACAGGGAATGGGAGGGTCTTTCATTTCCTTCTAGCTTTTTAATATATACAGTACATTTATGTTCTCCATATTCACCCTATTGTGTAATAGCACACCAGAAGTCCTTGCTCCCATCTAACTATAACTTAATGCCCAGAGACTCTGATAGACCCAACCTGATCTTTTCTTAAAATTGGGCATCTCGCCACAAAGCCATGAAAAGATAATTTTGGCTTTACAATTAATTACTGCAAATTCTGAACCTGCTTGGAATGCCTGCCCGTGCCTTGAACTCACCCATGCCTGGCTCTCTGACCAGATAGCAGCCCTCTCTGAAAGTTTAGTGACACCTCATAAGTCTTGGCCTTCCCTGGCCAGACAATGACCCTCTCTGAGGCTCTAATGGTCCTCATAAATTCTGATGTTGGGGCCAGCAAAAAAAAGTAAACTACCATCAGTGTGATGCTTGTCAGAGTTTTGTTATCTGTAACCCCCCCTTTGTGTAACTTTCTGGGCTATAAAGCTGGGCTGCAGGAAAGCTGGGGTGCTCTCTTGTTCCCACTGTTTGGGGAGGGAGAGGCAGCCCGGCCGGTCGAAATAATAAGCTTGCTTTAATTTGATTTTAATTGGAGTCAGTGGTCTTTTCTTGCATCCTGGTCTAACAACTCACTTTTCCTCATACACCTCCTTCCTGTTCTCCCAAGCCTCTGGTAACCATTGTCCTACTCTTTATTTCTATGAAATCAATTTTTTTTAGGTTCCAGATATCATTAAGATCATGTGGTATTTATCTTTCTGTTCGTGGCTTATTTCATGTAACATAATAAAGTCCAATTCCATACAACAGTAATGTTAGGGAGTTGGGGGCCTGCCAGGTTGAATGGGGGGACACAGCCAATGCAGTCCTGAGGGTCCTTGTGACTTAATCAGAAAGAGTGAGCAAAACACAACAAAAGAAGAGGGTTAGGTACAGCACAGGGATTGCATGGACCACCTGGAAAAGAAAACAGTGTGGTGCTCACAGGGCTGGAGTAATAATTCCCTCAAGGGATTACAGTTATCCGCAGCCTGGGGAAGGTTAGGCATTCTGGATCTCTTTCCCAATGCTTGTGTGTTCAGATAAGTTTCTCCACAGTTTCAGTTTTTTGGCTCTTGGATTCTTCTTGGTGTGCATGGCTCTCTCTGGTCCAGCGAGGAGGTCCACAGAACAGGGTAGCAGAGAGTGTGACTGCGGAGTCACTAATCAAGACCTCCAGAGACCAAGCAGGAAGCAGGTCTGATTTTATTGCGTAGTTACCATGTATATATACTCAGGCAGTAGCTAAGCAGACTATAGGCAGCCACCAATACAATTTCTGGCCAACTGTCCATGCAGCGACCAATAGAGGAGTGGGCCATGGAGCAAGAGCACCAGGCCTCACACCCTAGTCTGTGCCTAGGGGGTAAGCCGTGTGCCACTCACATGTCTAGCCCGGGGAAGTGGTTTGCCACCCAGACGCCCTTAATTTATGCCCCATATGCAGTACTCCATGCATTTGTCCCCACATTGGTGCATAGGCCTTATATCTGTCCTTCATTGTCCTTTCCCTCTACCTACTTGTTCATAGCTAACTAACCTACCTAACACTAACAAATGACAGAATTTTATCTTTGTTATGGCTGAATAGAATTTCTTTGTGTGTACATACCACACTTTCTCTATTGAATCATCAATCAATGGAAACTTATGTTGATTGCATTTTTTGGTTGTAAGCAATCTTGCAGTAAACATGGGAGTGATGTCTCTTTGACATACTGATTTCATTTCCTTTGGATATATACCTAGTTGTGGGATTGCTAGATCATGTACTAGTTCTGTTTTAAATGTTTTTTGAATGATCTCTGAATTGTTTTCTATATAATTATACTAATTTACATTCCCACCAACAGTTTATAAAAGTTCCGTTTTCTTCACATCCTTAACCAGTACTTTTTGTCTTTTGTATATTTTGATAATAGAAACAGAATGAAGTCTTGATGTTGCACTGAGGGAAACCCAAATAGATCATCCCTTGCAATATCATTTCTATCCTTCTAAAGGTATAAGCTTGTCTCTTAAGAGGTATGGAGGTAATATGTTTTGCAGCCCTTTATAATTCACTTTTCAGCTTTATCAAACAAAGCCACAAAAATATGGGAAAAATTTTACCTTTCTGACTTATTTCTTATTTGTTTAAATACCTATGTAGTTTTAATCAGTTAAAACATGTCAAATGTATGTAATTATAAAATGCATAATATAACACATGCACAATTTGGACTAGAGTCTAATAATTCAATTGGTATTCCCAGTGGAAAGTATTTAAATAAATATTCCATCAATTAGCAAAGACCTTCTTAATTTTTAATCTGAATTATGGAATGGCAGTAAGAACATAGATTAATTCTCTATCATTTGGACAGTAATGGTGAATAAGAATATCAATGGCCAGTCTTATTCAAACTCCAGAACCACACCTGGAGACTGTTAGACATATTAATGAGTACCATCAAGGCCTGTTTCAAATGTAAAAGACCTTGAGGCTCACCTGTGGGAATGCCTCCAGCTAACTTCTTTGTCCTGGAGGTAGAAAACAGAAGGTGGGGGTAAACCCAGATGGAAGTTATAGGAAGGCATAGCCTTGGTGCCTGTTTTAAATAGATTTGATCAATGATTTTGGTGCTATTTTCAATATCTGTTTTACAGTTTTTGCTCCATGCTTTACCCAGAACCATATGTAAACTCCTAAGCTACGCACCAAAATGGGTTTTTCTGCTATCAGGCCCCCTTCCACATGGTGGGTTTCTATCTCTTCTTGCTTAAATAAATCCTGCCCCACTTTTTCTTCCCTTCTGTGATTATCCATGGATTTTATTCTTAATAATTTGCAAAACAATTGCCCAGAGGAAATTTGCAAAGCGGGGAATCTAGTCTTGTCTCAAAACTCCGGTTTCAATAATATATTCCTTATTCTAAATAAAAATGGGTAAGGGATATCCTATTTAAATAAAAGTATCCCAGTTGCTCTAAAATCTAAAAATAATTTATACTTCTATTAGTATTATTTTGAACATTTGCTAAATATATTTTTGGTGATTTTTCTTTAATATCATTTGGCACTAAATAATGGTGTTTTAAATTTTTGTAAAACTAATACCTTTTACTTAAATTACACCACATACCTCTTTATTTATACATTTTTTATATTTTTATTATAATTTTATTTACTATGAAGAAACTAAGGATTTCCCTCTCCTGCAACAATTATAGTCACCATTTGAGTGAAAGAAAGAAGATTTTGACAAATCTCTCATTAGTTTGCAAATGAGATAGCTCTGGGCCAGTAAATGAGGTGAATGAGAACAATAACACACCCTAGAAGCATTCTTGCAGTGAATCTAGATCTGAAAAGAAACTCCATTGTTATCAACATGAGTAACTCTCTGTGATGTACAGTTAACAAAAACCTTTCCCATTATTCTTTCCTGTTCTTATCACAATACTCTACATATTCAATGCTGTGGCATTTAAAATATTATATCTGACAATTGAATTATAATTTTTCCCAGTTTATATTTACTGAATTATTTTGACTTCCCTATGAATAATCCATTTGTAATACAAAGAATGGAAAAACAGAAAGTTAGGTGGAGCTATTTTAATCTAAATTGTGTCTGAGAACACAGAAAATAAGTACCAATAATCTACTATTTTGAAAGTTAGAAGAAAACCAGTTAGGTAGATAGACAAACACCAGTTTTGCAATATAATACTACTTGCTTATCAACTTTAGCATATAAGCCAGGAGCAACATGTGACCACATTTGTTCAGTGGGTTAGAGGAGGTGGTGGTTACAGAAACATAAATATTTTAGGAATTTCATGGAGAACATTGTAAGAAATTTTCTAATCCCCTTCAGGACCGAAACTCTGGAGCCCAGATTATCAATGGGGATTCAGATAATGGTAAAGTTGGCTGCCATGTGAATCAGGGGCAATAGGCTCTTCTTTCCTTCACTATCCCTGGAAAGACTCATAGATTTTTGCTGATGACTTAATTCTTAGAATTTAAGCCATTTTATTCTATCTTAAAGGGAAGAATAGCACCTAATACAAGATATTCCATAGGATCAGATATATCTATTGGATTTAAGGAACCGGATATTAAACACTAAACCTCTTAATTGGAGTCTAAAGTGACAAAGCATTAGAAATAAAGGAATAATTATCATCTTCCTCCCCAAGACATTGGTGAATCCTCAGAAACTCAAACTGCTATATTATTTTTGACCAAGTATTCAGTTGTCCGTTTCTTACCCTCAACTTTTTTGACAGAATTTTGGTTAGCCTTACCTCATTTCTATAAGCCCCCAAACTCTGATTGCTCTAAATCCTTAGCAAATACTAAATGGTGGAATGTGTTTCCCATATCAACTTCTCTTAGGCATCAGCAAACCACAATGAGACACTATCATTTCTAAGGATGGCCTTAGGCCTTAGCCTAAGCAACTCCATTTTAAAACTCCATCTTAGGGCTGGGGTTGTGGCTCAGCAGTAGAGTGCTCACCAAGCACGTGTGAGGCCCTGGGTTTGATCCTCAGCACCCCATAAAAATAAATAAACTAAAGGTATTGTGTCTGTAAGGGTCAGGCGAAGCGTCGGAGAAAGAGACCACCAAGTGACCACTCATGCAATTGGCAGAAGGGGATTTATTGAACCAGCATGCTGGGGCTCCATGCCCACTCAAGAAGGGAAAGCAGCCCAGAGCCCCGAGCAGGGGCTGAGCACTGCTTAAGTACACTTTTTGGGGATGGCGGAGGGCTTTGTATACATCAGAACAAATCATCATGAGGCGCGGGAAAATTGAACAACAACTCCTAAACATGATTAGTTCATTCATTGGCGGGAACAGGTCAGGCTGGAGTGATAGGTCATTTCTAAACGGGGTACACATTCAAACTGATTGGTTCAGGCCCTGCGAGGCCTACGTGCAACCACACAGAGCCCTTCAGTTATTAAACAACCAAACAGTCAGGGGAAATGTTTACTGGGCGGTTCTAAGCATTGTCTTAACAGCTACAGAAATTTCAGGTTTTGCAGGTAGCATAGAAACCTAACAATACCTAATCCTTTACATTTTAACTCAGACCTTGCAGCTTAGAAACTTTACAACACCTGGTCTTTTACCCTTTAACTTTTACGCTTTAACTTCAATTTCTTTTACCCTTACAGTGTCCATCTACAATTAAAAAGTAAATATTTAAAAACAAACAACAACAACAACAAAAAACTCCATCTTAAAATAAACATGCAGTCTCACCAGGCAAGCCACAGAGCCATCCAATATGTCAATCAGGCATAACCTGATAAAATAAGTCACTTTCTACAACCCTGATAAGAGCCAGAAGTGTATTAGGGCAGAAATCACCAGACCATATGCCTTCTCTAAGAATGAAAGATGTCACTAAGAAAGTTGGTAACAGCTGATAGGGACCCAAAGGGTGGGAAGAAGCTCTCAAAATTTATATAAATAATAGAGCAAAAGAACAAAGATTCATCCAGCTGACTCTGATGCACACAAACCTGAGAGCCTGATGAGGACCTGGACTGATATCCCAACTCTTCTCATCATCTTCCTGATCCTGTGTGTCATCCTCACCACTCTCAAACTCTACATTAGCCTCTTGACTCTGGTGAGAAAAGGACTTCTACTTATGACCAGGGGAAGTCTCCATCAGTTCTTAACCAGATTGCTGTGGTTTGAGTGAGTGTGCATCTGCTGGACTTAAGGCCTAAGACTCAAGACTTTATATCTGGTGATTGTGCTTAGCATGCAGAGGGAATGTCTGTAATAGGTCTGTCACGAGTAAGTGTGTTTGCAGTGCTTAGAAATTAATATAGAATTGTTTGCTTTGAATTGATTGTCTATTTCAATGCCCAGCATTAAGGATTGTCATTCCTTCACTAAGAATATACAGAGTGAAATTGTATTAAGTGATTTGAAAAGGGCAGAAGCACATGGACATTCTTTATCTCTCCCCTCAATGGCAAATGTCACACTTTTGCCCATAAGGACAGCATTTTGACTCCCTGATCCTTTATCCTTGCTTATCTAGCTTCCTCTTAAAGCATCATGCTTATCTATGCTTGTACCACCTTCACACTGTGAAAGAATAACCTTTCCATTTGATTTTGAGATGCAAATTTACTCCCTATTGCAATCCTCTTTCTTTTTAATCAAAGTGTTGCCCTAGCATAGTCTGGAATTTTTGTATATACTATATGCTTCATGAACCTGAAAATGTTTGTGTGAGAAAGTGGGAAAAGCACAATCATGCTGGAGGTAATAAAAACACAACACAACATACTTTAAATAAAGGAAAAATTTATCAATTTATGTAAGAAGTGATTTTTCTATTTCAGAAGTGATTTTCTATTTCAGAAGTGATTTTGACTTAGAGGAAATATTCACAAAGATCAAATAACATTATCATAACATAATCTTTCTCAATGTTTGACTGAGTTCCTTTTTATTTACTTCTTAAGAAAACTCTTCCCATACAGAGGGCAAGTACATTCTTGAAAGATCCTGAAATGAAGACCTCTAAAGTGAAACAAAAATAAAGTCTTGTTTGGTTGCTATTAGAGAGTCAGTCTAAAATGAGACTGCCCTGCCTTCTGGAAGTTAGCTGAGTTTTTCTTGTTGTTGTTTTTATTAGTGCATTATGGTTACACATAATACTGGGGTTTATTCTGACATAATTATATATGCATGGAATATAATTTGCTCAAATATTTCTTCTTTTTCTCCCCTCCTCCATCCTCCCGCTTCCCTTCTTCTACTCCATCGCTGATCTTCCTTCTATTCATTTATAGATTTTTTTCAATGGTACTTTAAAGTTATATATAAGAGTAAAATTCACTGTGGTATGTTCACTTATGTACATAACATAATTTAGTCAATTTTATTCTTCCCTTTTCCCATCCCTCTTCCCTCCTTCTCTCTTTCTTCTACTACAATGATCTCCCTTCTGTTTCCATGAAATTCTTCCCTCACCCTTTTTTCCTTATTTTGGTCTATCTGATTCATATGAAAGAAAACATTTGTTTCTTTACTTTCTGAGTCTGGCTTATTAAACTTAGTTTGATCTCCAGTTCCCATCCATTTACCAGCAAATGCCATAATTTCATTCTTCTTTATAGCTGAGTAAATCTCCATTGTTATATTACCACATTTTCTTTATCCATTCATCTGCACCTGGGCTGGTTCCATAACTTGGCTATTGTGAAATGTGCTTCTATAAACATTGATGTCCCTTGTATCACTAGAGTATGCAGATTTTAGTTCTTTAGGATAAATACCAAGGGGTGGGATAGCTGGATCATGTAGTGATTCCATTCCTTGTGTATTATAGATACTTAGGTGGTTAGAAGAAAAGGAATAGGGAGAAAATGTGATATATGGGGAAAACAAAAATATAGTTGTCAATTATCTCACATATATGTTTTATAGATAAGCAAGTATGGTAATGTGCATACTCCAGTTCAAATTTAGCAAGGAAAATGGACAGTATGTGAAAGAACTATTTTGTGTTTACTTGAAAGACTAGTTTCTTTATACTAGGGGCTTAAAACTCTTGGTGTAGAGGGAACAAAAACATTTATTATGGCCTCTATATCTAAACAGTTTAATTAAAATGTTACATTTTTTTCCATGCAGCTTCAGAAAACTTTCTGTGAATGTTAGCTGTCACTGACTCACCTTGGTTCAAGTACTCATTTTTGACCCAACCACAGTGGACTATGAGGTACCGAAGTTTCAACAACCAGATCAAAATCTAGTGCCCATCCTGAGGGAGTGGGCAGAGTCAACCTCACCTGAACCATAGCCTGAGAATGGGAAAAGAGAAACTCTCTGTTAACAACCTGGATGTCCACTGAAAAGGAAAAGAGAAGCCCTGACAGCTGTTATCTGCCAGATGGCTATCATGTTCTCTTGATAACCACAAACATAAATTCACAGAAGACCAACATCAAACAAGGTCAGTTTGAGTCCATGATAGAGTAAGACAAAAACACAACTACTCCATAATCATGCTTGAGCACAGACAGAAATAAGAAAATTATGAAAACCAAAAAGTTGTCCAACCTTTCCACTCCTGTAGCTTCTAAGTATGGCTGTTGCTTCTTTACCATTTAAATTTCTTCTTCATTTCTCACACTTCTTGGAAAAAAAATTATTAAGATATATAGTTACCACCTCTGTTTTCTAATAGGATGTAATCTAATCCAAATATTCTCTTCCTTGAAAATTTACCCAAAGCACCACAAGCTCCTCTTAACTGCCTTTCGTTGTTGATATGCCATAATATTTTTTGTTTGGTATTCCTTATTATAGCAAGTAAAAACACAGATCTGTTTAAACTCTAGTAGTTTTTGGCTAGTGAGCATCGATATTGTTAATCTCCTGACTTAAGGAATCTTCGCTTCTCTTTGGTGACTGCCCTTATGCACTGAAAAGACTAGAAAACCATATATTTATACTGAACAAGAAGTCTGAATATGACAGAACATAGATAGCCTTGTACTCATGACAGTATTCTGACACTACTGATATTCATCTTCAGTTGTCATTTTCTTCAGCATCTAATGGTATAATTTCCAAAGAAATCCAGTATTCTCATTAATACAGGAACTTATATGATGAAACACTGCTTTAGGTTATGTCAGAATAAGAAAGTAGTGGTAAGCAAAATTATTTTTCAAAGCTTTTTGAAATTCATTTCAAAACACAGAAACCAATCCACAAAACTACAACTACCTTATATTTGATAAAGGGGCTAAAAGCATACAATGGAGGAAGGATAGCATCTTCAACAAATGGTGCTGGGAAAACTGGAAATCCATATGCAACAAAATGAAACTGAATCCCTTTCTCTCACCATGCACAAAAGTTAATTCAAAATGGATCAAGGAGCTTGATATCAAATCAGAGACACGCCCTCTGATAGAAGAAAAAGTTGGCTACGATCTACATACTGTGGGGTCGGGCTCCAAATTCCTCAATAGGACACCCATAGCACAAAAGTTAATAACTAGAATCAACAAATGGGACTTACTCAAACTAAAAAGTTTTTTCTCAGCAAAAGATACAATAAGAGAGGTAAATAGAGAGCCTACATCCTGGGAACAAATCTTTACTCCTCACACTTCAGATAGAGCCCTAATATCCAGAGTATACAAAGAACTCAAAAAATTAGACAATAAGAGAACAAACAACCCAATCAACAAATGGGCCAAGGACCTGAACAGACACTTCTCAGAGGAGGACATACAATCAATCAACAAGTACATGAAAAAATGCTCACCATCTCTAGCAGTCAGAGAAATGCAAATCAAAACCACCCTAAGATACCATCTCACTCCAGTTAGATTGGCAGCCATTATGAAGTCAAACAACAACAAGTGCTGGCGAGGATGTGGGGAAAAGGGTACACTTGTACATTGCTGGTGGGACTGCAAATTGGTGCAGCCAATTTGGAAAGCAGTATGGAGATTTCTTGGAAAGCTGGGAATGGAGCCACCATTTGACCCAGCTATTCCCCTTCTCGGTCTATTCCCTAAAGACCTAAAAAGAGCATGCTACAGGGACACTGCTACATCGATGTTCATAGCAGCACAATTCACAATAGCTAGACTGTGGAACCAACCTAGATGCCCTTCAATGGATGAATGGATAAAAAAAATGTGGCATTTATACACAATGGAGTATTACTCTGCATTAAAAAATGACAAAATCATAGAATTTACAGGGAAATGGATGGCATTAGAGCAGATTATGCTAAGTGAAGCTAGCCAATCCCTAAAAAACAAATGCCAAATGTCTTCTTTGATATAAGGAGAGTAACTAAGAACAGAGTAGGGTCGAAGAGCATGAGAAGAAGATTAACATTAAACAGGGATGAGAGGTGGGAGGGAAAGGGAGAGAGAAGGGAAAATGCATGGAAATGGAAGGAGACCCTCAGAGTTATACAAAAGTACATACAAGAGGAAGTGAGGGGAAGGGGAAAAATAATATAAGGGGGACAAATGAATGTCAGTAGAGGGAGCAGAGAGAGAAGAGGGGAGGGGAAGGGAGGGGAGGGGAGGGGAGGGGGGATAGTAGAGGATAGGAAAGGCAGCAGAATACAACAGACACTAGTATGGCAATATGTAAATCAATGGATGTGTAACTGATGTGATTCTGCAATCTGTATATGGGGTAAAAATGGGAGCTCATAACCCACTTGAATCAAATTGTGAAATATGATATATCAAGAACTATGTAATGTTTTGAACAGCCAACAATAAAAAATTAAAAAAAAAAGAAATTCATTTCAAAAGAAAATTATTGTTTTACATTTACAAAGGCCATACTATAAAAAGTGATAAATAGGTGAATTTCACTGAAAACCTGAACATTTTGTTTACCAACTCACCTTCCCTTTGTCAGAGCTACCCAGAGATATCAACTGTCATACTGCTGTTTCTCAGAAATTATGCAGGCTGGACAGCTTTCCATACCCATGATATTTTCTTTCATATCTACTTGTACCTCTTCCTTCAGAATTTTCTGCAAAGGGGAGTGCAAATCTGGGCAAAAAGGTTAATGGCTGTTAATAACTAAATGTGTTTCCTTTTCAGAAGTAAAATGCTATCAGAGAAAATAACTCTTGGCCTCCGTTGCAAATGGCCTGAGTTTTAATTATTGTAATTCTATATACATGCTTTGGTGGGAAAGTCATTTATTCTCTTGGAACCACAATTTTTTTTTTTATCTGAAAAAAGTAATCTTCATCCACTTAAGCACTTTCTAGGGGCTTTTGATGTTTTCAAGACCATGGGTAACCACTGGGTTCACAATAATGCCCTTTGAACTTGAGAATCTTACAGTTCTTTTGTTTTCACATCACATTTCTTTTGTTCTTGCCTCACAAAATTGTTATGAAGCTCAAATTAGACCATTTATATAAAAGCAATGGACAATTCTATGTTATCATTAGGACAGTAGCATGTGAAACTATTCCTTCACTGTGTCCAACCACAAGAACATATAAGAGTGGGCATTTCAGAAAAAGAAGTTGACTAAGGAGGGAGAAATATATGGTCAGAAGTAACTCTTTTGTTGGTTTTAAGTAAATTACAAGGATCTTAATATCCAAACTATACATTGTTTTCTCAGTAGTTTTACTCATTAATATATAAACCAAAAAATTATTCTTTCCTTCCTGTTTATATTAATGTGCCTTATTCTTTCTTTCTAGTCTGCAACAACATTATGCTTTAAAGAAGGACAAATGAAATAAAACATAAACTGAAATTAGATTTCTATACTCTGCAACAAAATATCACCAACACAGCAACTTAATATAACATATATTTATTATCTAGCAGTTTCCATGGATCAGAAATCAGGGTCTCTGCTTAGGATCTCTCATAAGACTTCACTCAAGATATTGGCTGGGAAATATTCTTTTTGTTTTTTTTTTTTTGGGGGGGGGATATATTCTTATCTGGAGGCCATATTGGGAAATAATCATCTTTGGAGCTCATATAAGTTGTTGGCAGAATTAATTTCCTTGTACCTGTATGACTGTTGAACCTGGCTTTTGCTATTAACTGGAGGACACTCTCAGGTCTTAGAGACTGCCCACCAAGGGCTTTGCTAACATGGACACATGCTTCTTCAAGCCTACTTAGGGAGGACCTAGTTCCTTTTTAAGGGATTTCATCTGATTAAATCAGTCACTCCCTGGATAAGCTCCTTTATGATTAATTCAGTATGGTCTGTTTTGAAATCTTAATCATATCTATAAAATCCTTTCACCTTTGTCATATTATATGGCTATAGTGAGTCACAAATCCTGACCACACTCAAGGGGAGGGAATTACACAGGGCATGAAAAAAAACTCTAAATTTGATCCTACTTCAAATCTAATGCAGCATAGCATTTCCTTAACTTCTCTTACATTTATTTTTGCTTTGTAAGTGGCTATAGGAAATAGAACTGCATTCCTTCAGGGAAGATAAGCAGTGCATACATGAAGTGGTTGGAGAAAGTATGAGGGATATATTGGGGACACTAATAATGATAACACTTAACTATATTCCATATTCAAAGTATTCTACGTGAATTATTTCATTTTATCCACACAACCATATAAAGTAGGTAGTATTAGTATATGAAGGAAAAATGAGGTCATTTGGAAGATCCCCTGGGAATATCTAGTAATATTTGTGCCCTCAGTGCTTAATGTGGTTGCTCAATCCAGATTTGTTAAACATATACTCTGAAATATTCATGATTAGGGGCTAGGGATGTGGCTCAAGCAGTAGCGCACTCCCCTGGCATGCGTGCGACCCAGGTTCGATCCTCAGCACCACATACAAACAAAGATGTTGTGTCCACCGAAAACTAAAAAAAAATAAAATAAAAAAATAAAATAAAAATAAAAAAATTCTCTGTCTCTCTCTTTCTCTCTCTCTCTCTCTCTCTCTCAAAAAAATATTCATGATTAATATTTGGTGTCTACAATACTTTTATACTTGTTGAATTAAAGCTTCTTGGCAAATTGTAATAAAAAAAGCAAGCTTGTTGTTAGGCATTCTGTTTCTAAACTTGACTCTGCCTTTTTGCTTGTTGAGAACTTGAGATAATGACCTCAAGTTACTGTATTATGATAATGTTTCCTTTAAAATAAGGATTTGAGGGCTATGGATATAGCTCAATGGTAGAATTCCAGCTTAGCAGGCATGAGGCTCTGGGTCAATCCCCAGCACCTCAAAATAAAATAAAATATTTGAAGCTAGATCATTCATAAGGATCTTTCTATATTTAAGTAAAACACCTTCAAAATACATGAGAAATCTTTCCCGCAAGATCTACCTAATAACCAAAAACATTTACAGAGATATTAACTGTATACTTTTATAGTAGAAATAATGCTAGGTGAATAGAGTTCATATTTGGGAAGGGGTTCGTTACAGGACATATCTAGGTTTGCATTCTAGCCCTGAAACTTATTAGTTGCAAGTGATTTTGCCTCTTTAAGCCTAGGTCTTCTCCCCTGTGAAACTGAAAAGTGAGAACTACCTTGCCAACTTGTTTTGAGAGTCAATTAAGATAACTTACATAAAGCGATGAGTATCATGTCTAGTGCTATGATATTGCTCACTTTCTTCTCATTTGAAAAACAAGAAATACAAAAGAGCAATCTAAAACAACACCAAATGAATTTTATCTTCATATAACAATTCAAACTTCAAAAGTATGACCTTCTGAAATTTTCATTTGGATATTTATAAACATATAACACCTTACAATAGATGTGTATATATGTGTACTTATATGGGGGGGTATATATGCTATTGTGTGAATAAAGAAGTTCCCTTGTTAGCTGAATGAATCTTATAAGATGGGAGACTTGAATATAAAATGTCTCCCTTGGTGGTTATAAAGGAAAGTCGTGTACATATCTGAATGTTCCATTACACACACTTTAATTGCAGTGGTATTTTAATTGCACAGTGATTGCAGTTTTATAAGCAAGACTTATAAAAATAGTCTATGTTATACTATATTGAATGAAGAATTTCAGCATTTAAGAAAATGATATAAATAAGAGTTGTAAACTACATTAAGCTCTTTTTCTAAGGTGATTGCTCTTTAATTCCACCTTCACTGCCCATAGACTGAAAACAGTTGGAGAATGAACATTATAATTGACTAGCATGGGAGATTTTAACACTTACTTGTAGTGTTGAGGGAAATCAGTTTCTGCACATCTTCTGAACTAAGCTGAAATCTCTATCTAGAGCATTCCTATTAAGTGTCCATCTTATCAACCTTGCCTATATATGTTTAATTCTAATTTCTTTGTGGGATACCTTTGCTCACATAATCAAAATAAGCATGGATGTGTTATGATTTTAAGATCAGATATGGTTTTCTTAATTGTACCTTTGTGGCTATTGCAAGTACTAAGAAAATACATAGTTGAAAAAATTATCTTTTTAGAAGCCCTGGGCCCACAGAATCGGCTTCTGTTCTTTTCTATGCCTTTTTTTATTACTTCTTTTTTCATTTTGTTTTAAGTATATTCAGAGAAATTGATATCACTGTGAAGAAAATGCTGATACAGACAGATTTGTTTAAAGGCATTGCAGCTGTTATTTATCTATGGTCCCTGTACACAGACCACATCATAAATGAGCAACTGATATTTATAAGATATTTATATTTGTGGGAAACATTTTACTTCTGAATTTAGAGATTCAACTAATTTTGCTTCAAATGTTCTTCTTGGTAAATAGGTTAGAAATACTTTTGCTCATAACATGGGTATACTGTTTTTACATGCTTCAAGTCTGAGTTTTCTCCTATCCTAAAATGTCTATTGACTAAGTGAACTAATGAACAAGTTTATTTCTATCAGTTTCCTAATCTATGGAATAAATAGGTTTGAAATTATTTGGCTTTTAAAACTTTTCTGAGTCCTATATTATAATTTTAGCTTTCTAGGCCCCCATATTTCTTGATCAGATAGTTGAAGAAAATGGATACCTTTTATTTATTTTACTTTTTTCATATTCTAAATTGTCTATCATAATCCTGTTTGATTATTTAATGATATTAGGAATATATATATATATATATATAT
This sequence comes from Marmota monax, assembly GCF_021218885.2. Taxonomy (NCBI): domain Eukaryota; kingdom Metazoa; phylum Chordata; class Mammalia; order Rodentia; family Sciuridae; genus Marmota; species Marmota monax. Next base: position 5,522,540 of record NW_026694772.1, read on the forward strand.
ATATATATATATATATATATATGGCTCTATATATTTCCTGAAGCTATTGAGAACAAAAAACATAAAAATGAAGTTCAGACTTGATGAGATTTAAAAAATCACCAAATATCTAATGAATTAGACCAAAATTTGGACCAATTCCAGTAAAGGCCCTTTAGAAGTTACATGCCTTTTCCATTATCAGGTACCTATCATTATAGAGCTATTCATAAGTTGATAGCCTACTGAATTGCCCATCCATCCATCCATTGAATCATAATGCTGTGGACCCTGAACAGGCTGGACAAGTATTTGTAGAAACCAAGTAATACCAAAAAATGTCAGAGGGTAATGATCAAAGAACCACATAGATATATCATCATTTGAAGAAATATATTTTTGTTATGACTTGAAATAAAAGAATAGCTGATCAGGATAAAGCTTTTATATTTTCTGATCTTGGTTAGCTAAAGAGTGTTAGCAGAAAAATCACTATAAAATTTTCATTAAAGTTCTACAGTCACTGAGAGTTAGGCCATCTATCAACTGGTAGGTGGAAAACACTCTCAGCATTGAATGTCCTAGGGAGAAAAAATTTGAATTGTATAGATCTAAATCTAGATGCTTACTTCTATAATTCATTCCATGGGTCCTTCTCACTCATAGAATTTGATGAAAGTTTGGTTGTGGTGGATATGTTAGGCATTCAATACTCATTTTAGTCTCATTCTAATGTGGTGTTATGCATTTCATAGTTTTGAAAGCTGAAAGCATTGTTTTTCTAGCCCCCTAATAGATAGGGCCCTGAAACTTCTATACATTCTGCCTATTATATGCAGTCATACAAATTTTGAAATGAGGAAGTGTTGTTTGTATTTTTTCTGCTGCTAGGTAAGGTCATGTTCCTCCACACCGCCACAAAAAAAATTAATATTAGTTCCAAGGTTAATATCCAGGGTGTCAAGAGGCAGAATGAGGAATATCTATTTTGATCTGGTATGCAAATGTATAGGAAGACATGGCTCTGTGATTGAAACTATGGTAGTGTCTTCTTAAAGTCCACATAAGAGGAGAGGTAACAACTCCACTGGTAGGTCAGTCCTGTGTTGTTTATCATGAAATAATGCCTGTCAACCTGTTGTATCAGTTTTTCTTACTTGGTTTAAATGTGTTCTCCTTAATCTAACTAGAGGGAATTCTGTTTCATAGAACTGAAATCTGCTTGAAAAAAAAATCAACCCAAATGCTCTTACTGATTCAATGATGAATTTTGTCATAACTAGAACAGGACATATGCAAGACTAAAGTAAATGAACAAGAAGTTCAAAACATTGAAAATAAAAGTAAAAAATATCTTTAGAAAAAGTTAGACACTGAATAAATTTGTTTAAAATATACATTGAATTAGGTGTTTTAGAGAAATTATGATTTCTCTGAGACAAGGGTGAAGAGATACATTTTCAAGAGAAGTGGGAATAAAAGAGAAAATAGCAGAATGGAAAAACTAAAAGAAAGAAAATTCATTAAAGGAAGGCCAAATTTGCTGGGCATGGTGGCACAGGTCTGTAATCCCAGTGGCTTGGGAGGCTGAGATAGGAGGATTGAGAGTTCAAAGCCTCAGCAACAGCAAGATGCTAAACAACTCAGCAAGACCCTGTCTCTAAATAAAAATACAAAAGAGGGCTACAGATGTGGCTCAGTGGTCAAGTGCCCCTGAGTTCAGTCCCCCATCCCTCATCCCCCCAAAAAAGAAGGCCAAATTTGGATTAGCAAGTATATAAAGAAAAATCACTGGGCATCTTTAACTAACATCTATAAATTCCTGTCCAATCAAATAAATACAAATTTGAATGGTCCCAAAAGAAGTACAACAAAATCTGTGTCCTAAAATCAGAAAGCATATTTTCATCTGAAAGTACCATACATGACAGTTTTATAAAATTGACTATATATTTGGTCAGACATATTAATAAAAATCCCTAATAATCTTTAATATTGAATAATTAGGAGCTGGGGCTCAGTGGCAGAGCACTTGCCTAGCAGTGTGAGGCACTGGGTTCAATCTTTTAGCACTGCATACAAGAATAAGCAAATACAATAAAGGCATACTATCTATCTACAACTACAAAAAGAAATTAAGGAAAAAAAGAGTAATTAAAAGCCATGCACAATGGTGCATGCCTGGAATCCCAATGAGGAAGGAGGATTGCAAGTTTGAAGTCAGCCTGAACAATTTAGTTAGACTCCCAGCAACTTAGCAAGACCTTTTCTCAAAATAAACAAACTCAGTACCAAAGGAAAAAAAATAGAATAATCATATCATATTATCTTTTTATAATGGAATAAAACCATAAATTAATAACAATAATTCAAAATACTATGACTTAACAACTAAACACACATATACAGAACTTTCAATCACTTATAATTGTGTGAATAAGGAAAACATTTAGAAGTAGCAGGAGACAGTGGGCACATGCTTATAATCCCAGCAATTTGGGAGTATAAGGCAGAATGATCACAAGGCAAGGATGATGGAGTCCAGCCTGGGCAATTTAGGGAGAACCTATCTCAAAATTTTAAAAAAAGGGAGGGGGTGGCTGGGTTTATAGCTCAGTGGTAGAGTTATCCTGGGTTTAATCCCCAGTGCCACAAATAAAAAATATATAAAAGTCATCAAATACTCATAAGCTGGCACTATATGTCAATACCAATAGGATATGAGTAAAACAATATATGATTTTCTAATAACTTAAAATATTTTAAATCTTAAAATGTGTGGCAAATATTGTTAGTTTCCTAAACAAAAGCTCCCTACCCACTAATTACTTGCTGGCAGAAATTGTTTTCCACACTTTAAGCTTAAAATAGCAAAAGCTTTGTTAGATATAGTGAATTTGCATATTCAATGTAGCTGAGAAATGCTGTGAGTATCTAAGAAATAAATAAATAGATAAATGGCAATAACTCTGATATGGTGAGAATGAAAGAATAGGAAGAAAATATAGAGGTCCTTAACATTATTTAACTACTGAATCAGCTGTGTAATCAATCTATTACATTAGATAATAAACTACCTTATTGTTTAAACTGCATTCATGATTATATTCTCTTTCAGAAGAAAATGATACTACTAGCAAAAATATAAATAAATAACACTAAATTAAATATTAGAGAGCAACAAAAATATATAAGGGAAGGAATGAATGGAACAGAAATAGGGCTCAATATTAATTAATGTTTGATAAACTTTTAAAGAAATAGATATAATAGACAAACTGAAAACTTGTTATTTGAAGGGATATGAAATAAAGAATACTATAAGAAATAGCTAGTAAAATAAAAATAAAAAGTGAAAATACATAGATTTTGAAATAAAAGTTTTAGAAATAATACTTTAAGAAAGAGATTTCTACTTCAAATCTTTGCCAAAACCCAGAAAGCATCGAATAATTGCATATTTATGAAATATTAACTATAAAAATGTTTTATCCAAGAAGTAGACTATATAAACATCACAATTCCTCTTAGGGACTTGAGAATACTTTCAAAGAATGTGCCTGATAAAGGTCCCAAACTTTGGTAGTTTCAAATAAAATTGCTAACAAACCTGCAGGGAGTGTAAACTCAATGATATTTAAACTGTAGAGAAAATAGAGAATAGGAAAAGTTCCTAATTACTTGCAACAAAGCAGCATAATTTATATACCTATTATTCCTTAGCCTGCCTAATTACATTGGCTAGTCACACTAAACTAATGTAAACAATTTAAGTTACTTACTTATATTCTTTACCATATTAATTAACAAAGAAGAAAATATAATTGTTCTCAGGTAAATTAAAAGAAGCTTAGTGTTTTATGACATTTAATAAATAGAAATCATTCTCATTCTCATAATATTTTCAATGAGTGAAAAATTGCATATGTATGTGTTAGGATCTAAAAACTTCAGTGAAATATCTCAAAACGTTTATTCAAACTTGCTATTTATCAGTAGATGTTTCAATTTTCCATGGATTTCCCTCTTCAGAAAATAAATTACAAGTAACTTATTAAGGTCTATCCATAATCTATAAATATTTCTTTGTTTCCAAAAGCCTTTTTCCATTGTATAAATTCATATAAATAATCTTTAGTTAGCCTATTATTTTCACTTTTCTTTATATATTTTCTTAGTATTTTTGCCTACCTTTATCCTTTTAACTAAGATATTGAATGTCTTTTAAAGTTATCTTTGAGGAAAATGACATGATGAAAAAGTCAAAAACAAAGAATTGAATATACAAACTGGAGTCGTCTTCCCTCACAGGAAACCACTATAAGTTTCTAGTGAATGTTCCAGAAATATCCCAAAGACATTCCATATTTTATTAAAAAAACTTTACTTCAATGAGCATTTTACACATTCTTTACATGTACAGGTATGTATAATTTGTTTTATGTTCTCTTAGAATATCCTTTATGTTTCAGTACCTATATTAAAGAACAGGAACCCCATTTGTTGTTGTTTAATTGATTCTTTTTAGTTATACCTGATAGTGGAATCCATTTTGATATAATTATACAAGCATGGAATATATCTTATTCTAGTAAGGATCCCATTCTTGTGGATGTACATGATGGTGGGATTCACTGTGATGTTTTCATATATGTATATAAGAAAATTATGTCAGATTCATTTCACTGTCTTTCCTTTTCCTATACCCCCTCCCTTCCCTCTATTCAAATGTGATGTATATACACAGGGGAGTATTACTCAGCTATAAGAAGAATGACTTTATGACATTTGCCAGAAAATTGATGGATCTGGAGATTATCATGCTAAGTGAAATAAGCCAGTCCCCATTTGTTTTAATAGCTAATATTGCAATTGTAGCTATTTCTAAAATAAATGCAGAGAACATATTATATTCTTTATTAACATAAACACCAAAGTAAGTGATCATTGTAAAAATAAAAAGGTAAGATAGGGTTCCTTTTTAACTAGTCATGAACATAGTAAATAGATGAATTTTAGTGAATATTAATGGATACAATTCTTATGAATGACACTGTACATTGAATATATTTGTCCTTTTACATAAAATTGTTCTACAAATGTGCAGTTCTCAATTCTTCAAAAGTAAAATGAGATAACTCCTACTGGAAAAAATTACATTTAAGGATATAGATAACATATGATCATGCATTTATAAGCAACCACTTCACATGCATGCATTCATGCAGTTTCAGTTCAACTGCTATGATAAAATTTTTTTGTAGAAGATAAAGTGTTAGGTCCTTGGTTGAAATATTGTCTCCAAAAAAATGAATTAAATGTTCATTAATTAATGCAAAATCACAGTTACAGAGCATATCACTTATAACATGAAAGAGGCAGACCTAGGTTTTACCATTATTAACTTGTAATAAAAGGCATGACATTTCTGCAACATTTGTTGATAAAGAATGAAGTGATGTTTTGCCTTCTGTCTGTACTTTACCCCAACCACTAAGTATTTGATTTAATTTCAGAAGAGAGTAGATATATGAAAAAGCATCTGTGCTTTCCATGTATATTTCGTAAAAGAGAATAAAGCTGTACAAATAGAACACCCCCATAGAAAAAAACACCAACATTGTGTAAATATCCTTATTGGCCCATTGTCTTTTGTCTTTTTGTCTTTTTTAAGTATAAATCCTTTCTAATCTTTAAGAAATTTAACATCCCTTGTTATTAGTTTCCCCATGTATTAATTAAAGGAGCCCTCTTAAAATCACATTTTAAGCCTTTTCAAGTCTAACATTTTATGGTACTTCTTATACTCCTTTGTTTATGCTTAAAAGCCTGCAAAGGTATAACAGAAGAAAAAAATCTTTAGAGGATCCATAGCACAGTATAATTAGAGGTCATGAATATAACATCCAAAGGATGGTATGAACTTCACTTTTTCCTTTTCATTCTCTTTCAGCACACACAGGATCTACTTCCCATAAGCCTCCCTCTCCTTTTTTCTTTCTTTGGTTCCCTAACTCTGGTCTTTCCTCATACATCAGGATCCTTCAGAAGTGGGAAAAGGATCCCTTGGCACTGGGTTATGCTCCTGGATTTTCCTAGAAAGAAGAAAGAAAAAGAAAAGAAAAGAAAAAAGATACAGATTCTTTCTCTTTGTTACTAGAGGGGTCTTAGACCCTTGAAATATTTCAGAGTAGACAAATCCACCTTTCTTTAGCAAATAGTGATGGCTGTTCATAACATAACTGCAAAACATTATTTTATTTCCTATCTACCTCTTGGTCCTTTTTTCTAAGGGTATAATACCCTTCCAGTGATTAAGGAAAAGACAAACAAAGTACAGAAGGGGTGAAACATAAAGACAATTTCATGCTGTAAGAGAGAGTTTCATAGATGGCTCACCATATTTCTTGACTACTTACTATAATTTGAAAGCCTTCTCTAAGACCACTCATAAAATCAGAGAAAAATATGCTCCTTCAGGAATTTTGCAATTCAGTAAGAAGAATATGGCATGATATAGGAAATTATAGTAAGGTAAATAAATTGTGTACCAAAAATGAGAATAAAAGTACCTTGATTGTCTACTGTTGGTAAGGTCACGTGGTTTCCATAATCATTATTTGACTTATATGGAAATAGTGTCCCAGTTTGAGATCTCTTCAAGTAAACGTTGAGAGTTTCTCAAGGGTGAAAACATCCCCTTTCCATTGCTTTACTTCCTCAGCACCTGACAGTGTCTCTCACATAAAAGATGGAATAAATTTGTGTTGATTGATTGTGACATACAGCTACCATATACCTATTCCACTGTGAAGTGGGGAATGTGATATTGGTTTTGCTCACTTGTTTTGTATTGAAAGGATCTTCATAGCTCAGCTTATAATTCCAAACCACTGCTATGTAAATCAAGATAACATTAAAAGCTCAAATCCCCCATGGGAAATAATTATTGGAAAATACTTGATAAAAATATGTTTGGAGGCTGGGTTTGTGGCTCAGTGGTAGAGCACTCACCTAGCACGTGTGAGGCCCTGGGTTTTATCCTCAATACCACATAAAAATAAATAAATAAAATAAAAGTTTTGTGCCCAACTACAACTAAAAAATAAATATTAAAAAATATGTTTGGTATGGATAGACTATTTCTTCTAGGAGCTAAATTGTACATATAAGATGTTAAGAACATTGGATATATCAACATTTGAGTGTGAGGCTGGGTGGTGAGGGAAAACACATTACTTAGTTTTTCAGGATTCTTATTATACAGAGTTTTAAAGAATTTGTATTTAATCTCTGGTAAAGTCCAAGAACTTTCTTAAATTTTTTCTGGCAAAGCAAGTTACATTAATAGAATATTCCAAGATACAACTTAGTGAGTAGGGCAAATACTGATACAAGAGAAAGTTCATATGTGTTTCTTGATATTTTAAGTAAAATTCACTTAAATTATTTCAGTAAATGCTTATTGCACATCTACTACATAGACTAATAAGTTAGGTTTCAAGCATTTTAAAAAGAAGTAAGTAAAATGTCAAGACAATGTCATAAATACTAGTGAAGAAATGTTATTAATATTTAAAAACTGACCTTAGGCTATTAATGTTGCTTTGCTATAGAATATGCTACTCATTTTGTCATGTCTTATTTACTTCTATATTGTATTTTGTTAAGAAGTAGAATAGAATACATGAGCTTTTCTTTGCTATTTTTCTTTTTATTATTTTTAAAGTAATTTCTTCATAGCATTTTTCAGAAGAAATCTTGATTATAAAAAGAGAAAACATAGATATGTGGTAATATTTTTATGTACACCTCACAAATTCTAAGTTTTACTGAAATGCTTAAAATTTTGTTGTTTAGAAACCTTTTAACAAACCACACAAATGTATTATATGATTGAAATTCTCTGTCCTTTGCAGAATTATTAACATTGATAATATTTGAAAGTTGCAGCTCTGTACTTTTAAATATTTGATGTTCAGGAATGTTTCCTGCTGACCAAATAACTCTTAGAAACATGGGAAAGAAAAAAATGGAAAAGACAAGCTGAGGGGAATAAATTGTTCTTAAAATACAATAGCTGGTTGAATAAAATTTAGTTGATTTTAAATGCATCTTACATTGAAATACAGTATTCATCAAAGAGACAAAAAATATTAAGATGATTTAATTTGTTTGAGATTCTTAACTATTGAATATGTAAAATGGACAAATATGACAATTATGAAGAAATACACGTTAAAATTTCGACCCTCTGGGTGGAAAGACTATGTCATAATGGCACTTTGCAGTGACAGTAGGACTAGAAAAAAATATGAAGGTTATCTTTATAATGTAGCAGTAAATAAGTGGGCAGATGTCTTAATTGTGATGCAATTGGCCTACTTTTCTACTAGCTAAATTTCTTTGCCCATCTGGAATGGTCAATGACCTACTTTTGTCAATTCTACCAGTATTGTGTACTAACTTATAAAAGTGAAAAGTAATCTATTTATTATGAAAGGAAGTAATATAGTCAAAGTGATGTATGATATTTAGTAATTAATTATTTAAAATTTTTTATTGGCTCTTTTTAGTTATACAATGACAGTAGAGTCCTCAGTAATTAATTTTACTTTGGTTTCCCTTATATATTATGAGGTAGATATATCTTCCTAGAAGCAATTTTACATTGATTCCAAATTTAACCCCAATAAATATATGACATAAAGGCAAACCTAGTATGAACACATGTACACACATATATTTCATTTTGATTTTGCTTTTACATCTTAACACTGTAAACATTGAAAGTACTTTCTCTCAGGTGGATTCTTTATGAAGACAGCATCAATTTTCTATTAATTTTTTTTTCAGGAAATGATCTTAAGCCTGACTCTTAAGCATCATTGCTTGTGTCCCCTTTATGTGAAATTGTTACTATTAGACTTTTTAAAAAAATTTTTTAATTGATTTTATTGTTTAAATACATAACAGTGGAATGCATTACAATTCTTATTACACATATAGAGCACAATTTTCATGTCTCTGTTTGTATATAAAGTATGTTCACACCACATGTCTTCATACACGTACTTTGGATATTGCTTGTGATAGTTAAAAAAAAACAAGTAGAGCTTAACTGATACATCCTGAGGAAACAAAATCTTATCTTAAAAAATTACTAGTATTTTCTTATAATACAATTCTACTAAAAATTCTAGGTTTCTATTTTCTGATTTATTCTCTTTCTGGAAATGATAGTGCAAAAGGAATGCATCAAAAATTTTTATTTAACACTTATATTAACCTCAAAATGGATATCTCTCTTGGGATATTCACTACTATTCATTCTCTATGGGACATTCAATAATTTTTCTTTTTTGTTGTTTTTGTTCCATTCTTCTGTATATTCATTCATAGATTTTTGTCTTTAAGAAATACATTTGCTGAAACATATTTATTAAATATGTAGCCTGCACTGAATATTTTGCTGTTGTGAACAAGAAATAAGACTGTATTCTAAATGGATATCCAGTAACTTAATATCTTTTATATCTTGAATGCTTTGTCTTCCTTTAAAAGAATACCTTCAGTTTTTTTTTTTCTTGGTACCAGGGATTTAACCTAGGGGTGTCACATACCCTGCCCTTTTTATTTTTTTATTTTGAGACTGGGTCTCACTAAGTTGTTTAGGGCCTCACTAAGTTGCTGCGGCTGGCTTTGAACTTGCCATCCTCCTGCCTCAGCCTCCCAAGCCATTGGGATTACATGCATGTGCCACCTTGTCCTACTATAGCTTCATATTTTGAACTAAATACAGGAACATGCTTGGCAATTTAAGACAGTTGGTCTCCGTAAAATAGACTAGGTTATTCTGCAGTAACAAAAATTCTCAACTCTATAAATATGATGATGATGATGTTAAAGTTGATATCTGGCATATTCTACATGTCTATCATGTATGGGGGAAGGGTGGAAAAAGTATTCTCTGTTTGTGGTAGTTATTAATGGAGCCACCCTGACAGAGCATCCATCATCTGGAATATCACTGGTCATGAGCAAATTGGGGAAAGGGATATATGGATGGCCACACATTAGCACTTAAATGAGAAAGCTCAGTAGTGAAAAACATTACTTCTACTCACAATTTAGCAGCTAGATCTAGCCACACAGTTTCATCCAGTCACACAAAGACCAGAAAGCACAGGTCTACCCTATACATCAATGGGAGAAGAACTAGAAATATTTGCCAAATGGTACTAATAACTAAAGAACCAATAGTATTTGACAAATAGTCTCACTCACTAATCACTGTATATTTGGATCACCCTATTTTTCTCAAGTAAACTACATCTCCTTCTCAGCAAGATAAAGCAAAGATCTCTGTTCATCAAAGCATCAAGTTTCATGTCCAGAGTCGTCTTTATCTCTGAGATTGATATGTAATCTGTAATCACAATGTACATTGGGTTCTGTTTTGGCAGTATCTACGACCAAAAAGAAAAAAAGAAAAGAAAAACCCAAACCACAAATTACCTTCCCACTCCACCCCCCATATACAATGGAGAAAATGATTTGGTATAACTAAAATAAATAATTCTATCTAAAAAAATCAAACCCATGTAGAATCATGTTTAACAGTTCTGAAATATTGCTGGGCAGACATCTGAATATAGGGAATTATCCTTCATCGGACTCTGAATTCTTCCTACAAGGTACTTCTTAGCCACTGATTTTTTTTTTTGGTACCAGGGATTAAGCTCAAGGGTTACTTGACCACTGAGCCACATCCCCAGCCCTATTTTGTTATTTTATTTAGAGATAGAGTCTCACTGAGTTGCTTAGCGCCTTGCCATTGCTGAGGCTGGCTTTGAACTCATGATCCTCCTGTCTCAGCCTCTCAAGCCACTGGTATCATAGGCATGTGCCACTGCACCTGACCTGGCCACTGATTTTTAAGACCCTTTTCTTTACCATGTGGGAGTTTTTCCCATTTTATTACCATGTTGGTACATACTTGAAGTGAAATTTTATTCTTAATCCTTCTAGGAATCTATGCAGCTTTCTCATTTTGTTCTGTCTATTTAGGGAAGTTTAGTAGCCCAAATAGTGCTTCATGTCAACAGAGAATTGCAAAATTTTTTCTGTAAGTTTATTGTTTTTTCTTATTCTAATCCAGTTTGCTCATAAGTAAATACAGACAGATGCACATAATTTAAGTTTACAGAACAATTGCAATAATAGCACAAGGAACTTGCATTCCCTTCTTCCAGCTTCCCCTAATATTAACATCTTATATAATAATAGTATAATCATCAAAATCAAGAAATTAATAATATTAACTTGAGTATCAGGAATCCAATTAATGTTTTCTTCTTTTCCAGAACATTTGTTGTTACATCTTTTTAGCATCCCTCACCTAACCTGCAAAAGTTTTTTTTCTTCTTTCCTTGTCTTTCCATTCCTTGATTCCTTTCAAGAGTAATGATCAGAACCAGGCTCCAGGGTCCATGCCTGTAATCCCAGCAGCTCCAGAGGTTGAGACAGGAGGATTGCTAGTTCAAAGCCAGCCTAGGCTAAGCAACTCAGTGAGAGAGACCTTGTCTCTAAATAAAATATAAAATAGGGCTAGGGATGTGGTTCAATGATCAAGTGTCCCTGAACCCCCAGTAACACCCCCCACTGCAAAAAAAAGAGTAATGATCAGGCTTTTGGTAGATGTACATTAACTTGGGGTTTGTCTGATGTTTTCTCCATGATTAGACTGAGATTATTCATTTTTGGCACGATTACCAGAGTTGTCCAAAGTTATTTTAAGCCCCTTACACTCTTTCTCTTTCTCTATCCTATAACAATTTTTTTCCCTATAGGATGCCCAGCACCTAGTCCTAGAGTTAATGCCTTAAATTTTAGGCTTCTGTTATGGCAGTACCCCTTTTGTAGTAATCAATTTTATATCCATCATAAAGGATAGATTATGTTATAGAAACTACAACCTTTGTGTTCTAGTACATAAAGAGACACAAGTTCATTTTTCACACATGCTATATGTTAGTCACAGGTTGTCAGGAAAGCTTTGCTTTGATGGTAGCTTCTTAAGTTTTCAGGTTGATGAAGCAGTCACACTTTCAATATTTCTAATCATCTTGGAAGAAAAAAGAGAACACTGGAATATCTTAAATTATCTTAAAATATCTTAAAATATCTAAATAAATGTACAATCTTTGATGTGATCCATCATGTTTTTCAGCTCACTGTTTTTATTTAGTAATACATCCTCACAGAACCATGAGGCAACCAGGAAATACAATTCCTACTATGTGCTTGGAAGGGAGGACCAGAAATATTTTTCAAATAACATCAATTAAAATTGCATTTCTACTATAGTACTGTATATTTTACAATTATTTTTTAAATTATGTTCTGATTTTGTACTTCATATATAATGGGAAAATTTTAAAAAGCTAAAAAGTCTAAATGATAAACATCAAATTATTTCTAATTCAGCCATCAAAAATTATGTACAAGTGTTTATGTTTTTCCTTGCATTTGGTTTTCTGTACATGTATATGTGTATAATGAGAACTACATTTCATAATCAGATTTATATGCTAGTAAATATCATTAATTAAGAAAATTTTACAACTTCACCATAAATTCTTTGAAATGACTGATTCATTAAATAACTGAATACTATTTCAGCACACATATGAAGACCTTAATTTACATTTTTATTTTTAGATGTGTAGTTTTTCATATTCTATCATAAAACCCCTATGATATAATCAACTCAAAATAAATTTCTTATATTTTCTATTTAACATAGAATATGAAAGCTAGACCAACTGTCATGAGAATTTGGTTGATTTATTATTATGCCTGGAATTATGCAATCATAAATAAATAAAATCATTCCCACACCATACCTGACATCTCATGTAAGAAGTATCGATCCCCTTTTCTCAGTGGTAGGAAGTCATCCAACCTTGCAGAAGTTGAGTGAAAGTATATCACCTCTCTCTAAGTAGAAGGAGGGACTCTAGGTCTCAACCAACTCATTCTCCAGAAAACTGAAGTAAACTCCCAGGATTACATTTTGCTCATTGCCTCACACCCCCATTAAATTGTTAATTGATGTTAGTTATAGATATTACTTTTCATGATGTAAAATTGTTATTATACTATATTAGTATAATTCTTAATATTAAACTATCCTTTCATTCCTGAGATAATCCTCATTTTTTTCTCAGTAGATGAATACATGGTTGAGTTTGTTTTCATGAAATCAGGTATTCTCATTTGAATTTAATTGAGATTGGACTATTGCAGAGAAATGATTTTAGATAGATAGGTGTTTGTGTGCACATGCTAATGCATATAAGATATTGGTAATTATTGACAGCCTAGCCGCACTGCATTCAAAAGCAAATTGCTTGGCTTTCAATTATTTCCTGTAAGAATACCAGTGTATTTGTCATGGAAGTATTATCATAGGAGAAAAATAACATATCATCTTTACAGAGAATTTTTTGAGAATTTTAAACTTTGACATATTTTTCAAATTCTTCAATGCTAGTTAGTTGGTTTGAGTTTTATCTAATTATGCCAACTCAGGTAATATTTAAATTTTCCATAATCATTTATTTTCTTCACATTGATGAAATGTATATATTATGTCTCTATAGTTTTCAACAGATCTGTAGTTCTTCTCATTTTTGCTTCAAATATTATTCAACAATTTTTATCATAATTTTTCAAGTGTTTATGTATAAAATATTTTTAAAAATAGTTGATATGTTATTTTATTGTAATTGTTCATATTATAGTTTTATGAATTTATACTTTAAATGTTCTGAACCTTTCATGATTTTATTAAATTATTTTTCCTTCTAAAATTGAACATTTAATTTAAATTATTCCATAAGGAATATATTTAAACATGAACCTTTTCTCAATGAGTAGAGCTTTGACTACAACTCATGTGTTTTAATAAGTATTATTCTCACTATTTTCTAAGTTATCTTCAATTACATTTTTCTTATGCTTTTCCAATTTCCATATATTAAAAAATTATGCTTATCATAACAACCAAAGTAATACAAAGCTTATACATGAATGTTGATATTGACATCTTCTTTACCCACAGATTATATAATTATGTAATTTTAATATACTTTTCCACCTTTTATGCTTCTATAGATAATTTAAATGTACATATATATATATATATATATATATATATATATATATATATAATCACTCACCTTCATCAATGTGTTTACAAAGATGGGATCATTCTATGTATATTACTTAACTATTTTTAATTTTCTTTTTCTCAATAGTATACATTAGCCTCCTCCCACTTTTTGTTTTGTTTTGTTTTGTTTTTTTGGTACCTGTGATTGATCCCAGGGTTGCTTTTTACCCCTAAGCTACATCCCCAGCTCTTTTATTTTTTATTTTGAGACAGGGATTCCCTAAATTGCTTAGGGCCTCACTAAGTTGCTTAGGCTGTCCATGAACTAGCCATTCTCCTGCCTCAGACTCCAGACTAACAGGGATTATAGGTGTGTGCCATTTTCACTCCACTGCCTCATTACATTTAAGTAATCTCTTAACATTCCCTAGTTTTGATGCTCTCTAATGAAGGATTTAGCTTCAATCTACAAATTATATTTCTCAATTGTGGTCTATTACCCTTTGTAACTAGTGAGATTCTTTCTAAGTTATGCCAATTAATTTCAGTTAATTTAATTTGGGGTATGAGGAAGCTTTATTTTCCTTTCTCCTTTGTCTTTGACTAACAGATATTATTGGAAATAACATGAAAGAAGATTATGTTGACAATTTCTAGCCAGGATCTAGAGTTTAGTATTCTTTGTAATTTATACATTCAAGTGTTATTCTTTTCAGCAAGATTTGCTTCTCCATCCTCTTCATATATGGATTTATTTTCTCTAATGAGCATTAAAACTTAAAAGTCAAGTTTCTCAGCAAGATATACAATGACTTCCATTAATTATATCTCCTCTTCTTTCCTCATTAACAACCACTTCCCACCTTCAAACAGGCAGTCAGACATTACCCAGTTACTTTCCATTTCTAGATTATTCCTTGCTCTTCTGGGCCTCCTTATCTAAATTCTATTGTTTCTCCTCCAATATCCTTTTTCCTTTTCTGATCAATTCTTACACATCTTTAACAATTAGCTTAGGATTCACCACTTCTGTCTCACTTAACTCTTACACCAGTCCAATTTCAGGACCATTGGTTCCCTTTGCAACTGTCTACAATAGCATCTATCATCCTGTTGCTGTGGTATCTGACAGCACTCAAAGTATTTTATTTGTTTCCTTGACTCCTCACATGCTGCATGAACTTCTCTATTTTGTTATATTTAACAACAAAACCAGTGGTACAGCTGGGTGTGGTGGTACATGCCTGTAATCCTAGCAGCTAGGGAGGTTGAGGAGGAAAGAATGACAAGTTCAGGCCAGCCTCAGCAATTTAGAAAGGCCCTGAGCAATTTAGTGAGACCCTGTCTCAAAAGGAAAAATAAAAAGGGCTGGGGATGGGCTGGGGTTGTGGCTCAGATGTAGAGTGCATGCCTAGCATGTGTAAGGCACTGGGTTTGATCCTCTCAGCACCACATAAAGTAAAATAAAGACATTGGGTCCACCTATAACTAAAAAAATAAATATTTTTAAAAAGGGGGCTGAGGAATGTGGCTGAATGGTTAAGCACCCCTTGAGTTCAATCCCTGGTACCAAAAACAAACCAAAAAAAAAAAACAAAAAAAAATACCAGTACATGCCACATAATTTAGCATTTAAACATTAATATGATAACTAAAACACACACACACACACACACACACACACACATATATATATATATATATATATATATATATATATATATATATATATATATATATATATTTACTTGTTTATAAATTAGGTACTGTAGATATAGATAACAGGTATTGATATGGACTTAAATTATTTGATGTCTATACACAGAATGCAGTGGCAATCACCCATCACCAACCATATTTAAGCCATAATTCAAAGTGATTTGAAAATTGAAATCACTATAGAAATGATCATTGGGATTACTACTAACAACATTAGAAAGAAAACTTGCAATATACCTTCATTTGAGTAAGCATGTTCATGACCTGAATATAATTCAATATAATTATAAAAGTATCAGTGGACTCTGGAATAATTTATTTAATCAGAATAAGGCTCACTATTCATTTAATCAGAATAAGGCTCAGTTTCCTCATTATTAAGATCAGGAAATTGAGTTAGATGTACCTTCCAGCTTTGACATTCTGAGTGTCTATGATTATGGGTTTTACTTAAATAAAATAAGTTCATTAGATAACCTGGGTTTTGTGATTATAAATGGGAAAATAATACTTTGTTCACAGTACAAATAGTGTATGATACAAATAATTTCACTGTGTGCTTTGCAATTCATTTTTCATGTAGTTTACCTTCCAGAAAGCATGCATATTGTCTTAGTATTAATCTTATTTTTCTCTTACAATTATACAAAGTAATAAAAGTGTTCATTCCCTTTAAAAAATATATGTAAAGATGTCTCTGTATGGTTCTTGAAGAACTGTGAAGTATTTATAACATGGTACAAGTTCATTCTCATGTCTTATTACTTTAAATGATATTGTGCTCATATTTATTACATATGATACACAGGATCCAGCCTGAAGTTTCATGATAACTACATCTGGTTAACAGTTTCTATGAAATCACTTTTCTGAGCTTTATCTCCAGTGTTGTACAGCACTAGGAAAGAGTATTATGTACTTTTCACAGTCAAAAAATTTATCTATTAAGCTAAACTAATTTTGAAAAGTCACATATATTAGGGAAGGAAGAATTCATAGAAAATTGAAGGGAAAAAAGGGAACCACTTTTTTATTTTAATGACAATAATGCCTAATAATGTGAGATTTTATTTTTCCTCAAGAAACACCCAAGGGAAAAAAAAAAAAAAGAAACACCCAAGACATGGGGGTATATTGCTCTGTGTATTTAAAATGGCACTAGCAGGCAGGAAATCTTTATCTGTATGTATTTTTGTTAAATTACTTAATTCACTTCTGCACAAAAGAGCAAGACATTTCAGTCCCCGACTCACCTCCCACCACCAGTAACTTTTTGTGACAAGTAACTGAAGCAAGAATTTGGAAGGAACATGCCATTTGAACCCGAGTTGTAGAACTGGTAATTTCAAACCTCGGAAAACTGATTATAGTGTTTGCTCATCTTTTAAGATAGGGAAATCCGAGAGAAGAGGGGAAGAAAAAAATTGTAGCTTGGAAATTGAATTGACTCTCTATACTTCAATAAAACAAATAGCAAAAATAAATAAATAAATAAGACTTCTTTGTATCATTACATAGTTTCATGTTTAAGTCTGAATTTGAACTCCTTGAAGAAACAGAATTTACTTGAGGAAATTCTAAGTGCCTCTGTCACTATAGAAATTTCAGGTGCATACATGGCAACAGTCAAAAGTCCTGGCATAAAACTCTGTTGAAGTGACTTAATTAAAATGTTGCATGACTTGACAAATTTGATAAAACATGGAGTTACAGATATAGTGTAGTTTTCCATATCTGTCTATTTTATGTCAGTGTGAGAAATTAATGTGTTTTCAACTTACAAAAACATGGAGTATAGAATTTTAATGCAGGAAAGAAAACCAAATGATATTTGATTACTCTCCACTTCCACTTCTCTCTGCCCCCACTTGAAAGATCTGGAAGTTGAGGCTCTGAAAGGGTAAGTACTAGACCAAAGATTTCTGTTAGTCCATCACAGGGCTGGAATTTAATCTTATAACACTCTTCCCTTAGTTTTCTCTCTTCACTGCCCTGACTCCAGTATTCAGCTTTACTTTTTTTTTTGTATATTTTATGTGATTTGGTTTTTTCATTGCTTATGGAGCAGGAAGATTAATTAACCAGGCCTGCATGTTTGGTTTCCTAGACAATTCCTGGTTGCTATGGCTGTGTCTAGAATGTCAAGGTTTTACATTGCCCTAAGAGTTCTGAAGGAGAAACAGGCAAAATCCAGGTGCCAGGTGCCAGAACATTTTTTTTTCTGCTCCAACTTGATATAGTCACTTGCTGTGGGATTCCCATACATTAGGATCTATCTCTGCCTAGTACACAGGATGATGAGAAAACTCAGGTAGGATTTTTTTTCCCCTGGGGATTTCGTATGGACCGATGTAATATGTAGGTATTTTGGGCTGACCTTATGAGTTCCTGCTCTAACTCCTGCTACTAAGCATTAGTAGATAAATTATTTCCAACCAGTGGCAGTACAGCCAACCTGTATGGGGTGGAGGTCAGATGTGGCTGTGGTCCTTCACCTAATTTCTGATGTATCATCACATGAAGACAAATGGTTTTGATAGAGTTGTTAAGAATTCAAACTCTGGGTTCAAAGCTAACAGTGTGATCTCGAGGAAATAGCTTGAGAACTCTGTGCCTATTTCTTCATCTACCAGAGGAGATAATAATAAAACATGAATCACAGAATTGTTGTGAGTGAAAAGCAACCCAGGTATTTAATTGAAGAATTTAGCATTATATCTGACAGAGTAGCACTTGATAAATTTCAACTATGATTATTATTGTAGTGGCTGTTCTATTGCCTAAACAATAATTACTACCACTGTCTCCTCACTCCTAAAAAGAGTTTATTTGAGTCTACTGCTACAAGCTCCTAGGTACATAAATTCCAGATAGGTTATTCATTCTTTACCTCTCTGATAGCACTCCTGTATAAAATACAGATTGCATTATATACTTATTTTAAAAATAAGATAAGATCTGAGATATGACAGTCATTAAGAGGGTTTTTGTTTGTGTCTTTTGGTCAGGTGATGGTGTAGAGATTTTACAGAAAAATGTTTACATGGTGAGGGCAGGGATAAATAAAGGGAATTTATAATCCTGAAAGGTTCCTTAGAAAATAATTTAGTACTGGGAATACTTGTGTATTTGGTGGTGCTTTGGGAAGTTCTGTAGGTGTAACATAGAAAATAAATTGCCCAAATGAAAAATAAAATACGACATTATCTGTTACCCCATTGAATGTACAACAGCATTCATGGCAATTTGCAGCTGTTTGTGGATATGGTGTATGTGCTGAAAGCCTAAAGGTCTTTGGAAATTTGAATCCTCATAGCTAATAAAGAACACAAATGGAAATGATAATGTTGCAGTTTCAGTAGGCTGAGTTTTGGATTATTTTATAATTATGATGTTATGATTTTCTCTTATGAAAATACCAACAATTCACTAGACCAGTAAAGCCTAATCAGTTGGTGGCTTGCCAATTATGGTAAGCATAGCATTTGATTTGCTCCTGTGGTTGCAGAAGAGACTGCGTATTTCTGAAGAAGAAACAAAGAAAAAGCTCATTTAAATAATATAATCCAGAAGTTAAATAGAGAAGGGAAAGAAATCTGCCCTGGTCTTCAGGGCTGGCCAGGCTCTGTCCAACATGTAATCATCTATAACAGCCTTTTTCAGAAAGACAGTTCCCATGAGATATCTTAACTAACACCACCAGTGATTACATTTTATACTGTTTTTTTAAAAAAAGTTTATTAGTGAGTTATAGTTGTACATAATATTGGAGTTCATTTTGACATAATCATGCATGCATGGAATATAATTTGACCTACTTTAGTCTTTAGTACTTCTACTTTCCCTTCACTTCTCATCTTTCCCCAGTTCCCTTTCCTCTACTGGTCTTTCTTTTACTTATTCACTTTTTTTTTCAAAATAAAAATATTTCTCCCCCAAATAGTATATCAATTCTCTTACATTTTGATTCAGATTCTTACTAATTGATTTTTTTTCTCCCAGAGCTGAATAAATGGCCAACAAAGGGAAGCAGAGAAGAAAAGGTAATGTGTTAGATTGTATTTTTGCTGAGAAATTTTTACTTACTCTTGCCTCCCCCAACCCAAGTGGTGGAGTATATTGGTCTGAAGTGTCCCTGTGTTTTACTACTTGCAATCTTATGCTGCTTCCATGTCATGACACTATCTCTGAGCTAGAGATACTCAAGGAGGAGAGATGCATGGAGAAGATCTGCTCCAGGTAATCCTATCCCAGATTAGGTGATACCCAGTTTACTCTCTGATGCATAAAAATTCAGTGCAAGTGTTGTATACAACTCAGATTTTGTGTTTGTTTCACAGTGTCATAGAAATAGGTAACTGACAAAGTAGGGTATGCTGGACACCAGTTTTCATTCTTTCTGTAACTTTTCAAGTTCCTTTCTCTTCTTGCTAAGCCTGAAGAAAATTGATGAGGGAGTAAACTGATAGACATACCTCTGCTAAAGTCATTATGTGCTTTCCAGGACCAAGTAAAACAGCCAAAATTATGTTTTCTTTTGAAGTATATCAAATGGCCTCCTTAAAGCTTGTTGTTTTTAATTTCATCTATTGTTTTTAATCTACATCCTTTCATAAATATTCTCTTTAAACAAGGCAAATGATCAGTGGGGGCTTTATTACTTGTCCTTTTTGCTCTGATTTTCTTGAATTTTCCTGTGATGATTTACACAAGCAAAGCTTTTGTCTTGGATTGTCTATTCAAACCCAGATCCTTATTCTTAATATTTTCTTTTTAGCTCATTGGTAGTTACTATTTTGTATTTCATTAAGAAAAATACCACTATTGAAACTTCAATAAAATATATGAGATGAAAAATGGAGTAAAGCATATTCATTTTTATTTTTTTTTAGAAATGCCTTTTCACTACTTTTAAAACTTTCAAAATTTTCTTTATCCTCTAAAAACACATGTTACAAAGTTAAACAAATCAATCAGAACTATAAATTAAAACATCAGCTTACTCTTTTCATCTTCATTCAGGTGAATCTTGCCAGTTTTATGAAGGAAGATTCTAGAATTTAGTTCTTTAATAAGCTATGAAAACGTTTCAGTATGTTGAATGGAATACATTCAACAGAAAAGCAGAATTTACATAAGATTTTTGTACATATCTCTGGTAATTGCATGATTTATTTAAAATTGGTCCATAACTTTCTTTTTTCTTTTCAAAATACAGTTTTCTCTTATTCAGGTCTCCTTTCTTTACTGTCTTATAGCTTGACAATTCTGAGTATTATAATAGTGATTTTTCTTATTATACACTGTTTGTACTATTAGAAAATCTTATATGTTCTAATAAATACCACTACTTTTGATCTTTTTTAAAAATATTTTTTTCAAGTTGTTGATAGACCTTTATTTTACTTATTTATATGCAATGCTGAGAATCAAACCCAGTGCCTCACGTGTGCTAGGCAACTAGGCTACCGCTGAGCTACAGTCCCAGCCCACTACTTTTGATCTTGATACAACCCTAGTCAATCCATTCTCTACCTAAGAGTCAAAGTGATATTTTAAAATTCAAATCAGATTACCTTGAGACCAAAGATGATAATGGGGGTGAGAATAAATCAGGATTGGGGTCTTGTTTTTCTCATGTTGAAGATTGAGCACCCAAGATATTCTGAGGCAAGAGCAAAAAGTTGTATTTAAAGGATAGAACAGAGAGAGAGACACACACACACACACACACACACACACACACAAACTCCTCCCCAGAGGAGGGGATCCAAAGCTGGTGCTTGAGGGAGTTGGATGTCCTTCCCCTTTTATAGATTTTAGATTTTCTTGTTCTCATGCCCCCTCCTCCCATCTAGCCTATGTGACCCAAATGCTGGAGTGATCCAAGGGTGGAAAAGAAGCCAGCCACCCCAGAGGTAACAGGCAGGAAGGGAGCCACCCAGCAGGCTACTCATTAACAACTCTTTGCCGGGAGGAACAATTCCCTGGAGGCAGGTGACCTTAGTAACAGGTGAGGAAGGGGAAGTGCTTTGGAAGTATTAGCATTTTATTTCCTTTTGAATCAGCTGCCAACTTCTTGAATCAATCACTCATTGCCTACACTGACTATCTTCTGAGCCCTCCCAACCTTATTTTTTACTTAAACTCTGTAGTCATTTGCAATTACACTTGTAGTAAAATCTAGCCATAAATAGAGTCCTAAATCTTCTCAGTTTCCCACTGTGGTTTCATGGCATGCCAGCCTCACTATCTTTCTTCATATCTTCTGAACACCCTATTTCTGGAAAACTTTTCCCCATGTCAGTATTTAAAACTTCATCTTCCCAATTTCTCTTCTTCTGGGTCTCAAGTTACACATCACTTCTTCAGATAGCCCTTCCCAGACTTCCTGTCTGAAATAATTGAATTAACACTATCCTTTCTGTACATTTCCTTCATCATACTATTGAAATTCATGATTATATATTTGTGAGAACTTTAATATTTGAATCTCATCCACACTAAAAGCTGCATGGTTCAAGGATTTAGTTACTTTTCCAAAGACTCAATTCAAAGCAGTACTTCCTACAAGAAAGTTTCTTTTTGTGGTAGTCTTCTCTGTACTTATTTTATCTCAGTATTGCTCAGAGTAACCAACACTTTGCAAACATTCACACTCTTGTATAGGTTCTGGATTTGCCTGCTCCTCTGGCCCTGTCTCCTTCATTTTAGGAGAAAATGCTGTGAACCAAATTTTGATATCTCATCTCAACTCTATCACTTCCATTATTCCTGCACAGACAATCTCAGGAACCAGTGAAACTTAGACGGAGAATGGGGCATCTCTAACTTTCATTGTCTAGCCTCCTGATTATTAGTGAATAGCTTGAATGGCATTCATCTAAACTTACTCTTTCCATGCCTAAGAACTATGTTCTTTACAGGTAAAATCTAAGCTGAAATAATAGTGGGCCAAGGCAGAGGTGGGTGGGAATCAACCTGTCCCTCTTCCTACTCCCAATAACTTTGACTTCTTAGGCAAGAATATATAGATATTTCCAGTCTTGAGGCTTTAGGACAACAAGAAATTATTTTTCTTATATATTTTCTATTATTAAATGAAGAAAGATGAAAAATATCTCTTTTACCCTGTAAAGGGATTTCTGGGGTTTGTGGACAGTGCTATACAAGCTACCTTTCCCTATTCACTCCCAGTAACTAGGTCATAACGATCAACACTGTCTGATGGTGCCAATAGGAAAAAGAAACAGTTATCTGATAATCTTCAAATTTATTTCTGTTGGTTCAGCAAGTGAACTGGAATGAGCCAACATTCCAGGTTCTGGTATAGCCAATTTGTTTATAAGAAAAGGCTGAAATTAAAACAAAACAAAACAAAACACTTTTATCTGCCTTTCTAAGTCTACTCATTATTTCTCCTTTAGTTTAGGTATATGTGTGTATGTTTGGTATTAGGTATTGAGGGAGTGGAGAAGAAGGAGTGGAGAAAAGGAGTGGAGCACCCCACCTGAATCAGACAATCAACAAGAATTTTACAGGGCTGATTTCTTATAATGCACGAAGGATTTCTCAGAAACTTTAAAAAGCAGTAAAAATTTTGAGTGAAGGTAATACAAATGCCAAAAATAGGTGGAGGCTGAATGCTGATATGAAATTTTTGGACTAAAAGAATGGTAATCCTGTCAGAGAAAATAACTTATAGATTTAAATAAATTGTAAGGTGTGGGAGTCTGAGGAAAATTGACATTTCAAAAACAAGCAAAAGAAAAAGAAGACAGGGAGACAGTTCTCCATTTGTGTATTGTATTTCTGCATGACTTGAAAGCATAGCCTCCAAGTATCTTTTTTTTTTTCTCAATACCCTTTTTAAAGATGTTTGTATAGTGAACATCCTTGAAAGACAGAGATAGTGTTTTTTTTTTTTTTTCTGGAATAAAGGGCAAGCTTGTTCACTGTCCTGAATAAAAGCTTTGGATCTCCTAAGCTCAGGATTCCTTTCCTGTTACTGCACCCACTGTGAATGAGGGTTTCATCTGGCCCTCTTTACAACACCTGTTGGAACCCAGACTCATGGAACACAAATGATGATACTCTGGCTACTGCTACTGCCAGTAATAATAAAGTCTTTTTATTTTGACCAAGGAGTCTTGTGCTTTCTGCAGTCATCTATAAAACTATTTCAAGCTCACTTATGAAAATCTCACACTGTTCATAATGTGCTAATAATAAAAGTAAGAAGCCATAGAGGTTGAACAAAAAGAATGGAGATTTCTACAATGTTAAGTATAATACATCAATGGAAGAGAGAATGGGAGAATATAGCTAAACGAATTCCACTATTTGTACACTCTTATGTTGTCAGAAACCAGATCAGGAAACAGAGCATCACTAGCAATTCAAAAATCCTCCTTGTGCTCTCTTCCCCTGCTCTGTCAATAATTACTCTCCTGACTTCTAATAGTAGAAATTAGTTTGGTTTTATATACACCAAAACATATACTCTGTAGTTGGTGTCAAATTTCTTTTCCTCAATCTTTATACTGTGATATTGATCCAAAATTGTTAAGCATAGTCAAAGCTCATTAATTCTCTTTGCTTGTGGTATTTCACTGAATGAAAATATTGGGATAATGTTTATTGTTCTTACTATTTGGGGGCATTTTGATGGTTTCTAGTTTTTAGCTAATATGAATAATTTGCTATGAACACTTGATATATATCGTTTAATGAACAAATAAACCCATTTCTGTTCAGTTTATATATGTGAGTAGAATTTCTGGCTCAGATTAAAAATATGTTTGGATTTAACAAATACTGCCTATTAGATTTCTTTTCTTTTTTAAAAAATATATATTTTTAGTTGTCAATAGATCTTTATTTTATTTTATCTATATGCAGTGCTGAGAATCAAATCCAGTGCCTCACACATGCTAGGCAAGTGCTCTACCACTGAGCTATATCTCCGGACCTTGCCTATTAGCTTTCTAAGGTGAATTACATAGCTCCAAACCCCCACTAACAGTCAATAGGAGTCCTCCTTTTAATTTCCACATCCATGCTAACATATGGTATTTTATGTCATTTTTTCTCATTTTTTGCCATTTTGGCAGGTTTGTAGAATAATAATTAATTTTTAATATAACTCTATGCAGATTTCTATGGAGGGGGAGCATCTGGGATGTATTAACCATATACTGTGTACTGCTCATCATCCTTGAGATTACTTATAAAAAAATAAATAAAACTCATCATAGTCTTCTGAGGAGAAATGAAAAGATGCCAGGAAAGCTTTCCTAAAAAGAAGTGATGCTTAAGTTATAATTTAAATGAGAAGATATAGATAGAAAAAGTATGGAAAAGGACATTACACACTGAGCAAACAGAATTTGCATAAACATGGAAGTACAAGAATTTATGGAAAATTCGGGAAAGGAAAATTGTTCTAATGTGGCTTAGGGGACATATGAGGAGTGGATGGAAAATTAGCTAATGTTTGTTCATATATTACAGAATATATTTGTATTTTTGTGTAAGTACAAGTGATAATATATGCATTGTATAAATGCATATGTTTTTCTTGGTAAACCAAAATAAGTGTAGTAAATTCAAGTTAGCAAGTGTGATTGAATGTCTCTTACAATATAGGCGATATAAATCATTTAAGCTCTTTGAGCCTCAGTTTTTTTATCAAAATAAGAAAATGATAATACAGGATTATTGTATTGCAGAGATTGTTTTTTGTTAGACACACTAAGTACTCAGCATATTGGAATATTCTGTAGGGAGAATAACATCAGGGAGTTAACTGTAGTGAGGAATATTAAATACAAAACATAGACTTTATTCCCAATGAGATTATAAACTCTCTCAGAACAGAATTCTTTAAAGAACAAAAGGGTAAGTACCCATTAACCTACTCATCTTTTAATATAATTACTAAAAACAGTAAAATTTTCTGGACCAATAATTTCATTTCCCAATTGCAAACTCCCACCATGAGGTCACTGAGGAAAGTTTTGAGGGTGAGTACTGACCTCAAATATTAAAAATAAATAAACTCACTATGTTATATTCCTAGGACCCCTTTCCCTTTTAGGTTCAGCCACCATGCATTTCTCTCAGAATAAGTATATTTTTTCCAATATTGACTAACATTTTAAATTTGATTACCTTCTGCTATGTAAAGTTTACATGAAGTCTTAACCACCTACATTGTTGAGTAAAACAGCTAAAAATAGATGGTGAGCATTTTTTCATGTACTTGTTGATTGATTGTATGTCCTCCTCTGAGAAGTGTCTGTTCAGGTCTTTGGCCCATTTGTTGATTGGGTTATTTGTTTTCTTATTGTTTAATTTTTTGAGTTCTTTGTATACTCTGGATATTAGGGCTCTATCTGAAGTGTGAGGAGTAAAAATTTGTTCCCATGATGTAGGCTCCCTATTTACCTCTTTTATTGTTTCTCTTGCTGAGAGAAAACTTTTCAGCTTAAGTAAGTCCCATTTGTTGATTTTTGTTATCAACTTTTGTGCTATGGGTGTCCTATTAAGGAATTTGGAGCCCGACCCTACAATATGTAGATCGGAGCCAACTTTTTCTTCTATCAGACGCAGAGTCTCTGATTTGATATCTAGCTCCTTGATCCACTTTGAGTTAACTTTTGTGCATGGCGAGAGGAGGGGATTCAGTTTCATTTTGTTGCATATGGATTTCCAGTTTTCCCAGCACCATTTGTTGAAGATGCTATCCTCCCTCCATTGCATGCTTTTAGCTCCTTTATCAAATATAAGATAGTTGTAGCTTTGTGGATTAGTCTCTGTGTCCTCTATTCTGTACCATTGGTCCACCCTCCTGTTTTGGTACCAGTACCATGCTGTTTTTGTTACTATTGCTCTGTAATATAGTTTTAAGTCTGGTATCGCTATACCGCCTGATTCACACTTCCTGCTTAGAATTGCTTTTGCTATTCTGGGTCTTTTATTTTTCCATATGAATTTCATGATTGCTTTATCCATTTCTACAAGAAATGCCGTTGGGATTTTGATTGGCATTGCATTAAACCTATAGAGAACTTTTGGTAATATCGCCATTTTGATGATATTAGTTCTGCCTATCCATGAACAGGGTATATTTTTCCATCTTCTAAGATCTTCTTCTACTTCTCTTTTTAAACCACCCTAAGATACCATCTCACTCCAGTAAGATTGGCAGCCATTATGAAGTCAAACAACAACAAGTGCTGGAGAGGATGTGGGGAAAAGGGTACTCTTGTACATTGCTGGTGGGACTGCAAACTGGTGCGGCCAATCTGGAAAACAGTATGGAGACTCCTGGGAAAGCTGGGAATGGAACCACCATTTGACCCAGCTATTGCCCTTCTTGGACTTTTCCCTGAAGACCTTAAAAGAGCGTACTACAGGGATACTGCTACATCGATGTTCATAGCAGCACAATTCACAATTGCTAGACTGTGGAACCAACCCAGATGCCCTTCAATAGATGAATGGATAAAAAAAATGTGGCATTTATACACCATGGAGTATACGCAGCACTAAAAAATGACAAAATCATGGAATTTGCAGGGAAATGGATGGCACTACAGCAGATTATGCTTAGTGAAGCTAGCCAATCCCTAAAAAACAAATACCAAATGTCTTATTTGATATAATGAGAGCAACTAAGAACAGAGCAGGGAGGAAGAGCAGGAAGAAAAGATTAACATTAAACAGATACATGAGGTGGGATGGAAAGGGAGAGAAAAGGGAAATTGCATGGTAATGGAGGGAGACCCTCATTGTTATACAAAATTACATATAAGAGGTTGTGAGGGGAATGGGAAAATAAACAAGGAGAGATATGAATTACAGTGGATGGGGTAGAGAGAGAAGATGGGAGGGGAGGGAGGGGGGATGGTAGAGGATAGGAAAGGTAGCAGAATACAACAGTTACTAATAGGGCATTATGTAAAAATGTGGATGTGTAACCGATGTGATTCTGCAATCTGTATTTGGGGTAAAATTGGGAGTTCATAACCAACTTGAATCTAATGTATGAAATATGATATGTGAAGAGCTTTATAATGTTTTGAACAACCAATAAAAAAAAATTAAAAAAAAAATAAAAAAAAATAAAAAAAAAAAAACAGCTAAAAATTACTACTCTGGTTTAGTTTTTAAAATATTAAGACCATGATAAATAATGAAGACTATTGAAATGTTTAGAGAAAAATGAATGTATAAAACACCTAAAATCTTTAAGAAAATTTGCAGTCTATATATCACTTTGAAAATAATTCAAACCTTTAGAAATAAACTGAACTATGTCCTTTACAAATTAAAGTGACAATTTACAAGTATAAATTTTTCAGTTTGCTAATGCCCCTGGTAACAAGTAGCACTACTGTAAATGAAAATTATAATATTCTGACATTCAATGATTTTATTGTATTTGAAACCATAATTGGAGTAAAAGGTTATTAAAACAAATTCAACTTTAAAATGTTGAATATACACATTTATGCTAACTGGAAAAGGCCTAATGGAGTAGAATGCAAATATTAATCATAACTATAAACTGAGTAATGCATTTAAATAATAATTCCATTTTTCAGAAACATTATTTATTGTTTTTGCTTTGGTTTTGATTTGGTATTTTATTTGGTTCTTGCCAGACCCAGGAATTGGTCTCAGAAATTTTCTGTGGCATAGTTATTGTTTTATATATACAGTGTTTCCTAAGGGATATTTGATGGCTCTTAATTAATAAGAGAGAAATAAAATATTTATGGTACCTGCATTGTTAATGTTTTGGTGTGAAATGTAGATTTGCATCCTAGGTAGTACTTTCATGACACTGGACAAGTTACTTGAGCTTTCTACATTCCAGTTTTCCTCTGGGGATGATCATAATACCTTCTTCTTACACTCCTTTCAATTATTTGAGATAATAGCTGTAAATTATATGCATCACTGTGCAATATTGGGTTTCCCAGAAAACTAACTATGATGTGGAGATTCACTGTAGTGTATTTATGTATGTACATAGGAAAGTTAAGCCAAATTCATTCCATTGTCTTACCTATTCCTGTCCCCCCTCCCTTCCCTTCATTCCCCTTTGTCTAATTTATTGAACTTCTATTCTTCCCCTCCTCCCTTGTTGTATATTAACATCCACATAGCAGAGAGAACTTTGGTTTTGGAGGTTTGGTTTATTTTGCTTACCATAATGGTCTCTAGTCATCTATTTTCTCGCAAATATCATAAGTCACTTTTTATGGCTAAGTAATATTCCATTATGTATATATACCCCATTTTATTTATCCATTCATCTGTTAAAGGATAACCTAGGTTGTATCCATAGCTTAGCTATTATAAATTGAGCTGCTATAAACATTGATGTGACTGTGTCAATGTGGTATGCTGTTTTTAAGTCCTTTGGGTATTTACTGAGGAGTGGGATAGCTGGGTCAAATAGTGGTTTCATTCCGAGTTTTCTGAGGAATCTCCATACTGCTTTCCAGAGTGGTTGCACCAATTTGTAGTCCTACTAGCAATGTATGAGTGTGCCTTTTCCCTACCTCCTCACTACCATTTATTGTTACTTGTATTCTTGATTGTTAACATGCTGAATCTCAAAGAGCACTCACGAAGTGGAGGTAAGAAAAATGAATCTTTTGAATCTACACAGATCAGTGATTCAATGTAGACCATCTGAAATGAAGGAATGACCTTGGCTGAGGCTTCTCTTCAGCTGAGGCAATCAAGAGGGCTTGATAGTTTGAGGGATGTCAATCAGTATCCAACTGCTGTAATAATCAGCTCTTTATTCCTCATGGGGATCTGGGCAGCACACCAGTGTCCATAAAATCAATGTGCTTAACAATATATATTATTATGAGAAGGGTCATATTTCATATTATAAAGAAGCCTTAAAAGTTTCATCTGATGATTTTATTTAATTCATCTGCACTGTTTTTTCTACTCACATTTGTTCTTCTATATTGAACTAAGCACCCTATAGAGTCTTGCATATCATACAACACTTAGTTGTCATAAAATCATGATAGGATTTTTATCATGTTCAACAAATTAACTATGAAGAAATTGAGGTCAAAATGGCATTTTTAAGTTTTTAATTTTACAAAGCTACCATATTGTAAAATATGAAATCATATTCCAATAATTTTGAATCCAAATTCTATGACTTAATTTAGAAATTTGGTATGCTTGGACTTTTCTATAATTTATAACTTATTCAAGATATTTTTAGAAATCTCTTAATGCCTCCATAGGTTTTACTTTTTTATGCTGTAAGCAACAATTATCATATTGAGATTAAAATGCTAATCTTTTTATTTTATATAATTTTATAAGTAACCTAATTATATTGATTTCATTTCATAATTAAAATGTGTATGTCATTTGGGTAGACAGGTAAATCTAGAATTTTCATAAGTGGCTATATATGAAGCAAGTATCATTACATTTTACATAAAATATATCAGCTCCCTAATTTCTTGCTATACTAGTTACTCATTTTTATCAAGAAGCACAACTGAACTGATTAAAATGAGGAGTTACCTCTTAAACGCCAGTATTCAAAATAGAATGGACTGAAAAACTCACAGGATGTAATACTAAATATATTAAGTAGTCTCCAAGAAATGAGGAACATTTATTAGCTTTGCCATATCAGAAAAAGGGCAAACACAAAAGTTGGTGAATAAAAGTTGTAAACCTTGACAGCACTACAAATACTGGACAAATCATATCTAAGTTTTTTTTCTATACTTGGAAGAACAAAGAACAGAAAATTTTATATACCAACAGTCTATAATCATAGAGATATTTGATACAATTACAATAAGTAGTCTTCACTGAGAGATCTTAGTATGAAAATAAATGTGTTAACCAATCAATCAATCAATGGTTAAAAAATACATTTTCAACATCATTGTCAGTGTAGAGAATTAAACAACCTGGAATTTTTCTTCCTATGATAACCTACAGAGAATTGTTCCTTAAGGGAATCATCCTTTACAAAGGTCACATGATATTTCCACAGGAAAGCCTAGATAAGCTCAGTAAACAAAATTGTAAAACATAGTATACAAAATGATAAAAACACATAGTAAAAAAATATATCATGCACAAAATTCAGCAGACATAATAAGAGAAAGTAATACCAGACACTGAAAATTTTGAGAAAATATAATAACTAATGAATATGTTCATTCAAGCATTATCCACAAGAGCCAAGATAGAGAATCAGTTCACTTGTTCATCAATGGATGAATGGTGTGTGTGTGTGTGTGTGTGTGTATTTACATCAAAGAATATTATTCAACCTCAAAAGCAAGGAAATTCTGTCATTTGTGACAACATGTATGAATTTGGAGGACATTATGTTAAGTAAAATAAGTCAGGCACAGAAAGACAAATACTGCATATTCTCACTTAGATATGGAATGAATGAATGAATGAATGAATGAATAACAGAAACAGTAAAATGTTGGCAACCAAGGGCTTGCTTGAGTGTGTATGTGGGGGAAGTTGCTTTTAGGGGGAAGTTAGTTAAAAGATACACAATTTCAGCTTTGCAGGAAGAAGAAGTTTAAGATATCCATAGTATAACATGATGAATATTTTTAATAGCCATATATTGTATACTTTAAAGTAGCTCAAGAGTAGATTTAAGTGTTCTCACCACAAAAAAATAAGTATGTAAGGTAATGCATAATTAGCTTGGTTTAACTATTCCACAGTGCATTCATATATCAAATCATCATGTGAATTACTTGAAATATCTACTATTTTATTTGCCAATTTAAAATAATTTAATAAATAAAAATATAATACCCATAATATGAAATAAATTGAACATTAAGAAGTGAAATAATAGTCAAACCAAAGATCAGAAATTGTTGAAGAAAGTGTCAGTGCAATCAAAAACAGGTCTGAATTTAGTGTGTAGGCATAAAGAGATGGGATACATGGAAAATATGTAAAGGTATACAGGTTTGTAGTAGTAGTTTCCTGAGACTTCTGTAACAAATTACCACAAATAGATAGCTTGAAACAATAAATTTTATTCTCACCTACTTCTGGATGCTAGAAGTCCAAAATCAGAGTGTTGGTAGGGCCATGCTCCCTCCAAAGTTTCCAGGGGAGAATCCATCCTCGCCTCTTCTAGCTTCCCATGACTCCAGTGGCCACATAACTGCAATCTCTGCTTTCATGTTCACATGACCTTCTCATTTTCTCCCTGTGTGTCTCTCCTCTATGTGTCTCTTATAAGGACACTTGTCATTGAATTTAGGACTCACCTGAATAATTAATGATGATCCCAGCTAGAGATCCTTAACTTAATTAGTTATGCAAGGACCATTTTTCCAAACAAAGCCATATTCAGAGGTTTTTGGGTTTAGGATATGGACTACCTTGTGGGCGCCCATGAAGAGAAGTTCTAACTTAATTTGAATGGGAGTTAGAAACATGAAAGAAGAAAATGAGGGAGGGGAAATATGTGAATTGGTAATAGCTGAGAATTTTCCAGAATTGGAAATATATATGAATATATAAAAAGAACGTACATATAAAATAAGTGATCATGGACAGCAATAATGACTGAAAGATGTTTTCCCATTTAAAAGAATGGTGATCAATAACACAGTAAACAAATGAGTAAACCTAATTAAGCATTTGCTATATGAAACAAAAGTAAATATGACTAAACTTCGATCATAAAATCAAGATGAAAGTGAAAAAAAAAACTTTATGTAGACATTTTTTATCACTAAATCTTCAATGATGAGATGTCTACCCATAGTCAATATTTTCCAGCAGAATGTCTAAATTTTTCTTGGCTATGTTCACCATTCTCTTAACTTATATTTTATTGTCCTATATTCACTGAACTGGAAAATAGGCTAGTGTACACAATTACAAAAACTGTATCAGCAGATTGCAGATACAAAAAGGCAGAATATTAAACTAATCTTGGACCTATTAGGAAGGTGTGATGATAAGAAGATAGCAAAAAAAATCATTATGGAGATTGGTTATGAGTGATTAAAATGTTAAGCATGCAACTGAAAATAACATAGATAATGATGGAGTGGATTCAGTGTTGCTGAGAGGTATTGAGGAAGCAAATGGGTCACGTATGGTACAATGAAGTCTGAACCTAGAAATAATGGGATTTATATGACTATGTTAGATGAAAAGGATACACAGTGTAGGTAATGAAAGATTTAAATGTAAAATTCAGTACCAGAGCTTTCTGAGAAAGGATGAAGCTCAGGAAACTTTCCTTTATTGGAGTGAGTAGTTGGAGTAATGAAAAGTTGAAGGTCACTGGAAAGCAGGAAATTAAGCACTTGAGAACCTAAATTTTTGGATAGGTAGACATTGAAATCACCCATAATAGCAGGATCTGGGATGGAAAGGACAAGATGAGGCAGGTCTTTAATAAATAGGATATAGTCACTGAGATGATAGTAAATGGTATCGAGGGAGATGGCATAATTTTTCAAGAGGAAAGAGATGTTACTTGGTCTTTGAGGAAGTCTATCTTGAAAATAGTGGTGGAATACACTGTTTTCTCTGAGATAGATGAGAAAGAGGAGCATAAACAGTACACTATGAGAAGGTATCAGACAATAACTGTTTTTTAAGTAGCTCATTCAGATATAAGACAGGGGAGTGGATGACATATTTAGTGAAGGAAGTAGAATTTAGGAGCATTTTTCCAAATGCAAGCACTCAGAGATAAAACCTTGGATTCACAAAGTGAAAAGGAGATACAGAGGAGTAAAAGCATCATGAGCATCCTTGAAGCAGATACGTAATAGGAGTGGCTTATATTTTGGGCCATGATCAATGATTGCAAGCATACAAAGCATGTTGAAAAAGGCTATTTTAGGAAGCTTCCAAAAGTGTTATTGTCACAGTTCAATGGTAGAAGGGAACAGTGACAGCCTCCAGGTCATGAAATTGCAGCTTTGTTACATGAGATTTCTAGAAAATTTGCCCAGGTTATAGCACTAAGTTTTCTGTTTTCATCTTTGTCAGTGATATTTTTTCCTATCTTTTGTTGAGTGTGTCTTCAAGGTATTTTAAAGGTAAATTGGTATATTGCATTAATTTTACACAAGAAATTATATAATTTCTATACAGCAGCCTTTTTCATAGGACTGAATCAATAGCTAGAGAAGAACATATCATCAAAAATTCACCAAATGAAAGCTGAGATTCAAAGAATTAAGTCTACTCAATTTTGGACTGGTCCTGACAAAAACTCTTTGTGGGGTGACAATGGCTTATGCCTATTTAAGATAATACCATTCTTTTATTATTCTCATAGTCCTTAATGTAGAACTAGATGAAAATAAAATGGAAGGTTGGGGAGATAGCTAAGTTGGTAGAGTGCTTTCCTCACATGCACAAGGCCCTGAGTTCAATCCCTGGCACCACAAAAAAAAAAAAAAAATGGTGGGGCGGGGGGGACAAGATCACTTGGATCTGGGGATTTAGCTCAGTTGGTAGAGTGTTTGCCTTGCATGCATAAGGCTCTGGGTTCAATTCCCAGCACCACAAAAAAAAAAGATAAAAATAAATTGGTACGTTGTATAAAAAATGGAGGTTTACCTTGAGGATACCAACATTATTTTATTATTTGTGTGATATGTACAAGTGCTTTATCTAACAGATTTAGAAGTTGAAGGCTCAGAAAGTCACTGATGACATTTCAGGAGATTCAGCTTAAACAATCCATTGCCAAACAAGGCCAAGGAACCTGAGATGTCTGAGGGGAATGTCCCCAGTGATCACTGTGTTGATTTCAGTGTATCTAAAACTATCAGGTGGACCATAGCACAAGGAAATAAACATTAAAAAGCATCATACAAGTAGTGGTGTAGGAGCTTGAAATAGGTGAATAGAGATGACACAGTTGAGAATATTGCTCTGGAAAGGATAATTATAGAGCCATAGCATTATTTTAGAGTCACAATGGCAAATGACCAGAAAAGTTATGAGATAAATAATTGATTAAATTGAACTCGAGGTTAGAAGGAGCTGACTTTGGAAAGTGAGAAAGGAGCAAATACAGTTATGTTCCTCATAGCAAAACTTTCTTAAGCACTTAGAAAACCAGTTTTCCTTGTATTTTAAAATGTGGTGCTTCCAGCAGGGCACAGTGGCTCAGATCTGTAATCCCACTGGTTGGGGAGGCTGAGGCAGGAGGATCACAAGCTTGAGGCGTGCTTCAGCAATTTAGTGAGGCCCTCAGCAACTTAGTGAGACCTTGTTTCAAAATAAAAATAATAAGGGCTGGGGTTATAGCTCCAGGGTAAAGTGCCCCTGGGTTCAATCCCCAGTACCAAAAGAAAAAAAAATGGTCCTTCCCAAAGGACCAGTCCTCAATTAGATAAGGACTTTGTGCCAGAATGAAATGCAATTTCATTCTGCTTTTTTCACTAAGGAAAATGTCTTACTGTGAAAAAAAAAAGTTAGTCGAATTAAGTAATGGTAGAGTGCTCACCTAGCACATGGGAAACACTGGGTTCGATCCTCAGCACTACATAAAAATAAATAAAATAAAGGTATTGTGTCCAACTACAACTGAAAAAAATATTTAAAAAAAAAAAAAAAAAACTTGGAGCCAGGCACTGTGGTGTATGCCTGAAATCTCTACAACTCAGGACGCTGAGGCAGGACTGCAAATTGGAGACCAGCTTTAGCAACGTAGTGAAGCTCTAAGCAACTTAGTGAGAACCTGTCTCAAAATAAATAAATAAATAAATAAATAAAAAGAGCTGGAGATCTAACTCAGTGCTAAAGCGTACCTGGGTCAAACCCCTAGTACTCAAAAAGTAAAAATTAAAAAAAAATTGGAGAGTATTGAAAGCATATCAAAGTATGTCAATGGTATGTTATTCTGAACACCTTGTTAGGATCAGTTGCCTTGTTTGTTTGAAATATAAAATTTTTCCCTTTAGTGAATTAAGCTTTTCTTAATGCTCAGAGGGATAAAGTTTGAATTGCTGCTGTGATAACTCACGTGCGTATATTGAATTATATTGAAGGCTTGACATTGTATTAAAGAAGTCATCAAAAAATCTGTAAGTTTTGCATTTTTTCCAGGCAAAAATCTAAGAATAAAAATATAGAGTTAACAAAGGGACTTTGTAACATTAAAATGCATTATATGGAAATAATCATATAAACCAGAAATGCTACATGTCATAACCTTATTTTCAGTAAAATAATTTTATACCACATATATGAATAGTCTTAATGAGTGATCAAGTAAAATAGCAACCTGTTGATGCAATTATTTGGCCTATCCTTCTCAAAATATTTCTTACAATATGCTTCTGTTACTAAAACCATAACTGACAAATCCACAACATCATTCAAATAAATATTTCTGATTATGCAGTTCACAATTAAAGAAAATGCATTATTAAGTATCAAAGCATTTGCTAGTTCCACTCACATTCTGCCAAGTAGTAGTTACTGTCATTTGCCATTCCATAATTTACACTCCACTCAGACTTAACTTCTTGCAGCTTCTAAAACAAACAAAACTGTTTAAGTCTTGGATGCCTGCTGACACTGTTCTTTTTCTTTTGGAACCACATTCCACTTTTAATAGAGTAATTAATGCTCCCTGCTGTATCAAAACAAAACAACCTCCCCCGGACAATCTTGTCTTACCACATGAAGATTTACTGGATTTCATAAAATCTAAGTCACCATCTATTGTAAGATGTATCATTTTGAGTAGCATTAAAAAAGAAAAATAAATTATTCCAATTAAACTATTGCACAGTGTGCTTCCTTATCATGTTAACTTTTAAGACATTTTACGATTAAAAAATGTTCTAAAATGATGTTGGGGGGAATGGGTCAGTGAAGCACATAAGAATCAATGTGATACTATATTATTCTCCTGTATATAGTCTAGTGAGGATCCCACAGCTGTAAATGAGACCATGCTGTGATTAGGGCATCTGGGCTTTTTCCATCTTGAAGCTTCACTGTATCCTGGGGACTTCTCAGAGCTCTTCATAGGATCCCTTTCATCTGGCTGGTCAATAAACCAAGAGAGAGAAAGAGCAGAGGATGGTAATGTTTGTTTCATTTATTTTGGTTAGAATGTGTTGTTAAAAATGCTAAAATTAACTAGAGGACTGTTACAAGGTCGTATGATAAACTATACTCCACCATATAGTCATTAGCAGTGGTGAGTCGATAATATACATTTTGAGACCAGTGATGAATAGTATTTTGTAAAAATACATTTTAAAAAAAAGAATACTAATTTGTTTTTCTAAGTAGAAAGAGGTCAGGATAAAGTACAAATAATCAAGAGATAAATGTATCACTTTAGATTTGAAAATGTTTATACATATATACATTTATATATAATATATAAAATAAATTTTATATGTAATGTATAATATAACTTAATATATAATGTAATATAAATTTTATAAATAAATTCATATATATATATATATATATATATATATATATATATGTGTGTGTGTGTGTGTGTGTGTGTGTGTGTGTGTGTGTGTGGTGCTTGGGATCAAACCCAGGACTTTACACATGCTAGGAAGTGTTGCACCATTGAGCTATATTTCTAGCCCCTATTTCTCTGTATTTCAACTACCAACTTTGGGCCTTTCAAATAATACTTATCTATTGAAAAATAGAAATAGGTGATTTTTAGAAATCAATTCATATGTTGACTGTTGACATATATATATTTATATATATATTTATAGAGAGAGTGGGTATGTGAGTATGTTTGGTATAAATACAGGTAAAAAGGTCGTGTGTGTGTGTGTGTGTGTGTGTGAATGAGTGATAATGATAACTAGCATTATTGAGCCTCTCAATGTATCAGACACTATTCTCAGTGATTTTTATATAATATCACAATAAATCCTCACAACAAGCAAATAAAGTAGGTGTAATTAACATACCATTTTATGGATATGGAACCCATGGTACAGAAATTTCACATGAAGATAATACATTTATAAAGTTTCAGAGTCCAAACAGTTTGACTCCAGAAACTGGGTTCTTAGCAGATTTAGATAATTCTTACCAGATTAGACAATTTCCAGTAACATTAATGACTCAATTTGGTAATTTATATCTAGAGGAAAATTAAATCTTAATAAATTTCATATCTTTGGTGTATGGATGTAAGTAACACTTTACAGTACATAATTAAGAATGGATTAGAAACTCTTCTTTTCTACTCCTGCCAAAACTGTACAAACAGGATATATAACCATAAAGAAATAGCAGATCATCACTCTACAAAATAATTGTAATCTTCCAAACTGTTAAGGTAAAAAAAACAAAGGGTGAGTAGCTAACTGTTCTAAAATAATGGAAACCAAAGAGACATGATAGTTAAATGCAACACATTTATTGGATTGGATCCTCAATTGGGAGTGAAGGGGGATAGATATGAAGGAATTTATTGAGTAAATGGACGAGATTCGAATATGGCAGGTTTAGACAACAGTATTTAATCAATGTTAAATTTCCTGTGCTGTGAATTATAAAAGAATATACTTATTCTTAGAAAATATACACTAAAGTGAGTGTGCATGTTTGTATGTATGTGTGTATATGTGTATGTGTATGTGTATATAAAAGGAAAGAATGACAAAGTAAATGGGGTAAAATGTAAATATAAACAACTGATGAATCCAGTGAAGGGAATAAGGGAAATTTTCTTGCATCTTTTAGAAGTTGAAATCATATCAAAATAGAATGGAATGTTGCATATTGGAAGCAACATTATAAATTATTTAATTTATAAACTTATACAAATACAGATTAAGAAACCATCAAGCACTAAAGCAGTCACTGAGGATCAAGTGAAATTGAAACTAAGTATCTTTATTAGGAATGCAATAATCTGAGAATAAATGTGTGAAAGTAATAAAAACTTTCAGTTAATTAGGGAAATAGGATATATCCATTTAATTTTTAATAAAAAAAACTATCAAGAGAATAAAATAATATATCCCAGCTAATATAGTATTAAGATATATTGGCCTTTTTCACAGCAAATGTGCATTTTGACCATAAGATTATTACTTTTCCAATGGACTTCTGATTGATAACATTTTTGGAAGAATATAAGATAGGTACTTCCATTATATTCTGTGAGTTAAGAGCTCTAATTCTATTTTGTAGATGAGGAAACTGAGGCTCAAAAGCATTGAATAGTTTGTTCAAGGCCACACAAGTACTATACTTCTTGGATTTCATACCCACATCAGTCTGATTCTAATCCTATATGTTTTTTTTTTCTACCATAGCCCCTTGGCATTTAGTGAAAGGTAATTCATCAAAATATATGTAAAGAATTGAAATAGGTAGGAACATTTTCAATGAAAAATGAGAGGAGATTCTTCTGGGTGGCAAAATTGATCTTTTAGTTCTCCCTTTGTTATGAAATGCTAGCCTTTTACAAATTAGAAGTTTGATCTTTAAACAATGGCTACTTTCAGTCAGTTTATTGAAGACAAAAAGAACTAACAATGGAAAGAAAGAATACAAGGAACACTACTTTTATTCAATAATGTTCTACACATAAAAGTGGTTGATTAACTGAAAAATTTCACTTTTCACATAGTCATTCTGACACTGAGCAGTTTTAGACACAGTTGGCTGAAAACCAAATGATTCCTTTGAGACCTTTTTCTACTCCTAAAGCAACGTGCACCTTAAAAAACTCTCCTTGGCAGGAGCCTCAAAGCTGCTGCAGCATTTTGTATGACAAAATATCTGACAGGAATTCTTATGACTGGGACAGCCATTAGGAGCCCAGGAAATATGCCAATAGACTGAGTGATCCATCACCCTAAGAAGATGTGCCTCCTTGGCTTTTTCATTCTATTTTAAACAGAATCATAAAGTAAATTTGAGTCATTGATACATGAAATAATTTTTGAAGTCTTGCTATTGCATTAAATAATTATTATATAATTAATATATTGAGGCATGGTGGCACATACCTATAATCCTAGAGACTCAATAAGTTAAGGCAGAATGACTATAAGCTCAAGGCCAGCCTGGGCAATTTAGCAAGACCCTGTTTCAAACCAAATGAATAAAAAGGGCTGAGGATTTGTCTCAGTGATAACGTGATCCTTGGTTCAATCTCTGGTACCAAATAATAGTAATAATGATTAATTAATTATTTAGTTATTTAATATACTTTAATACACTACACTTAATGCTCTGCAACAACGATTGCAGAAGTTCATTAGAATCTCTTTTGGGAACATCAGATTGCTACATGCCACTGTCCAAGTCTCTGCTTTAAGTCTGGGGTGATGCTTGGTAATTTATGACTCTAGCAAGTTCCTAGAGGATGTTAAAACTTCTAGTCTAGAGACCACACTCAGAGAAGCATTGGTCCAAAATATTTGTAACATTTTCAGATTTTCAAACTGAGATTACTCATCAATCTTCTATAATCACATAAAATCCTTTGTATTAAAAATGTAAATATGTAAACATAACTATCTTTAAAAGACAATGCCTCCAACTTATTCAACTGATGGACCTTGGTCTTCACTGCCCATCACAATAGATATTAGGTATATATGGCTATTTAAATTAATAAATGTTAAATAAAGTAAAAAGTTTAGTTCATCAGTCATACTAAGCACATTCAAAGTCTCAATAATGATATGAGACTAGTGGCTATAAGATTGTATAGAAAAGAACATATTCTTCATCAAAGGAAGTTGCTTGATGTTGAGAGCCACAGCTGAATGGGCCCCAGCAACCTTCCAGCTGCCAGCAACCTTCCAGCTGCCAGCTGATGATTGGCTCACAGCGGCCCCAGCAACTTCTAGCTGCCAACTGATTGGCTCCTCTGTGGTGATGCTCACTGAGCTGTTTTAGGGAGCTGCTCATTGGGGGACTTTTTTTAGCTCTGCCCACGCAACCCAGCCAATCGGCCTCAAGAGGAGGAGGAGTGGGGGAGGTTGAGAGGCTTGTGGAAAGCTGGTGGTGGCAGTTGGGCTCTGAGGGTTTTTCCTGAGGAGCTGTGTGGTGTGGTGTGTGTGTTCTAAAAATAAAGTTTGTTTCTTTTGACAAGTGGCTCCTGAATTGTGCCCAGCCAGACTGCAGCAGCTTTGGATAGTTAATGGAGTCTTCTTTTCCTTTTATAAGCTGACTAAACCCAGGATAGCATTTAACATAAACAGAGCAGGCAGATTCATCTGTGACATGGTTTCAGGCATTTGTCCTTATTCTCTATTCCCCTTAATCTCAGAGAATCTGTGCACACACACACACACACACACACATTTTTTTTTATCATTCAATAGCTAATATCTAAAATCTGACCTTCAATGATTGGATCCAATTTAAAGACATAGATGCATACACATGTGGAAGATTGTCCTTAAACATTTAAATCATGTACAACTCTGTGAGTCATAAGAGTTTCCCAAAGTTCTGATTTGAAGGCTTGGATAGTTGAGAAAATTAAAATTGCCACAGTCTGGCTGGGCAGATGCTGGGAGCCATTAGCCAAGTAGGTATGACAATTTCCTTGCCAGCGTACCCCATGTTGCTGACATGTTGCAGTGACATTGAATGTAGGTGACCTTGCTCAAGGACCAAGGCAGATTAGGGTGTTCCCGGTTTTAAGATAATCGTGTTTAGGGCATTCCCAGTTTAGGTTCCAGGTTTAAGGTTTAAGATTATTCCTGCTGGGAATAGGGCGTATCCTGCTGCCTGAGTTCCCCTTGAGTTCTCACGGGATTCAGACAGTATTCTTTGGGAGATAGAAGCCCAGTGGAGGTGGATTTGGGAAGAGAACGTGGATTTCCCCAGAACGTGATTGTAGATGGCTGGTGTGAGTTCGGGAATAAAGAGTTGCTGTTTGAATCTACAAGCTGTGTGGTGGCTCGTGATTGTGTGCCCAGCCAGACTGCGGC
Source organism: Marmota monax (assembly GCF_021218885.2). Lineage (NCBI taxonomy): Eukaryota > Metazoa > Chordata > Mammalia > Rodentia > Sciuridae > Marmota > Marmota monax. The sequence continues at coordinate 5,564,414 of NW_026694772.1, forward strand.
AGGCAGAATTCACGAGCCACTTATCAAGCAGAAACGAACTTTATTTTTAGAACACACACACTGCACCATGAGAGCTCTTCAGGAATTCCCTCAGAGCCCAACTGCCACCACTGGCTTCTCACAAGCCTCTCAACCCCCCACTCCTCCTGCTCTTGAGGCCGATTGGCTGGGTTGCATGGGTGGAGCCAAAAGAGTCCCCCAATGAGCAGCTCTATGGTCTGAAAGGGCAGGGAAATAGCCCAATGAGCATCAATGCAGAGGAGCCAATCAGCTGGCAGCTGGAAGTTTGCTGGGGCGCTGTGAGCCAATCATCACCTGGCAGCTAGAAGTTTGCTGGGGCCCCTTAGGCTGTGGCTCTCAACATCTCCCCCTCTCTGTTTAAACAACAAGCATGTGGCTTAGGGACAGTGTCTGCCTTAGGTTGTCCAATACTACATATGGTCCTTACCTGTCATCGGATGAGCTGACCTCAAGGCGTCAGCCTCCTGTCTTAGGTTGGTACCATTGCAATTGGATCTTACCCATCATTCACTACCGGTCCAGCATACAGCCACACCTGTGGATAGGCCTTTGTACCAGCGGGGGGATGAGGTTCTTTGCCTCACCTCTGTTGGCCCCCAAATTTTAGCTGAACGACCATCACAAGCAGAAGGGAAGAGGATACACCAAGCCAATTGACGGCTCCTTTTGGAAAAATTGTACCACCATTGACACCATCAGCAAAAATACCCCAACACTACCACAAGTCGCTGCACCAACAGATAGTTCACAATGCATACAAGTGATACATAGTCCAAGCAAGTTCTGCAAGCAGTTCAGTGATAGCTATTGCAGAAGCTGTAGATTGGTTTTATCTTTGTCTTCACCGGCATTTGGATGAAGATAGGAATTCTGGCAATAATGGCTAAAGAAAAAATTATGTAACATTCCAGCAGGCACTAAAAGAAAACAATTTTCTGAACAATTTACATTGTCCTGAACAGAATTATTAAATATAATGAAAAGGAAAGGTGAAAGTAAACAAACAGATCTGTTAACCTCCTTTTTTGTTCACATATTAAAACAATCCTCAACAGCTGTTTACCCAATTTAAATTAAACCATTTAAATCACATGAATAAAAAAAATATTTGGATCCATTTTTTCATGAATGCTCATCATATATGATATATGGACATACGTACATACAAACATACAACACAAAACACAAGTGTGCACACATAATATAATACATACAACACATAACATAATAGTAAAGGCCTTATAAATTTTTACAGGTGAAATCTCCATTGCAATGTTTAAAAACTCTATAGTCAAAAAATAGAATAGATCAGCAAAACATTAACCTAGGTCTGTATGAGCTCAAAAAACAAAATAGAACTTCATGATGTGGGAAAGGGCAATAATAAAATAGATATTGAAAAATGCATCCTGGTTCTGTCGCAGATGTAAGGATAGCAAAACTGGAGTTCTGGATATCAGCTGTTATGGATTTGAGCCAAATCATCTTCTTTTTGGTCTGTAGAAATGGCTTTAGTTAATCTCTCTGGAATCCAAATAGGCTGCTGTTCTCCCTGTGGAAACACACAAACTGAACCCCGACTCCAGACAATCACTGGTTCAGGACCTTAGTTAATCTCTCTAGAATCCAAATCGGCTGCTGTTCTCCCTGTGGAAACACACAAACAGACCCCCATCTCCAGACAATTACTGGGTCAGGACCTTTCCATTGTCCTGTTAGAATATCCTTCCAAAGTACCTTGGGCTTATGTACATTTTTTGGACACATATGCCTTTCTGCAGCACTAAGCCCTGATGAATCCAAATTTAAAAAGTTTAGAGTAAAAAGGGTTATTTTAAGTTTATCTTTGGGGAATATATACCCCTTCCCAATTCCCTCTTTTTGCTTTAATAAGTACATTTTGATAGTTTGTTGAGCTCTTTCAACTATGCCTTGTCCCTTTGGATTGTATGGGATTCCTGTTATATGAGTAATGCCAAATGTTGAGCAAAATTGTTTAAAAGAGGTAGAAGTATAGCCAGGGGCATTATCTGTTTTTAACTGTTTTGAAACACCCACAGTGGCAAAATTTTGTAAGCAATGAGCTATAATATCTTTAGTTTTTTCTCTGGCATGATGGGAGCCCATCAAAAATCCGGAAGAAGTATCAACTGTAACATGCAAATATTTTAATTTTCCAAATTCTGGCAAGTGTGTGACATCATCTTCCAAATATTGTTAGGTATCAGTCCTCTAGGATTGACTCCAAGATTAACTTGTGGTAAAAAGGTCACACAATTTTGACATTATTTTATTATTTGTCTAGCTTGTTCCTTAGTTATTTTGAAACGCTTTTGTAAAGTATTAGCATTGACATGGAACTTTTTATGAAAATTTGTAGCTTCTTCTAGTGTAGAGAAAATATGTATGTCATGTGTAGTTTTATCTGCTAAATCATTGCCCAAACTAAGGGCTCCAGGCAATCCTGTATGTGCCCTGATATGTCCTATAAAGAATGGATCTTTTCTGTCCAAGATTAGAGTTTGTATAGTGGAAAGCAAAATAATAAAACATATTTGATCCTGGAATGTCAGTCAGAAGGAGCTGACAGAAAACAGGAGAACACGCCATTTAGGAAGTCTGGAAAAGCTTCAATTTACTACCTTGTCTTCTAAATCAGTCTGAATATTATATTGTATCCTTTGTATGGTGCCAACTGGGTTATGAAGAATACAGATCAGGCAAATATGAGTTCCCATAAGGAATTCTATATTCTCATTTCCTCACTTGATTTCTTTCTATGGTTTTGTGAGATGTATTTGGATCTCAATGCCTTAAGAGACAAAATCAATAGGACTGTTGTGGAGAGGACATGAAGAAAGTATGCTTGAATATATTTAGTACACTGTTAAGACTAATGCAAATTTTGTGTTTTGTATTTTTCTCATGTTAAACATTGACCCTCTAGTTGTGAAAGCTGATTAACAGCTTTACAAGAAACAATGGCAATACAATCCCAGAATTTATCACCTTCCTTTCTCTGAAATAGGCCTGTCAACTGAGTCCACTTTGCAGTACTATGAAATGATAAAAAGCAAGATATTTCAGCCTTTTAAAGTTTGACATATTTTATCTATAAATATAGGATGGATATGGTTAGCAATATTCTGACAATGTCCCTTGTCCACCTTTGTGATACTCTGCCTTTGAGTGTGGGTGTAACCTTTGAATATGAGATATTACTCCCATGATTATGTTAGATTACATGACAAAGGGATTATGCACATGTCATTAAGAGCTCAAGTCAGTGTGAAAATAAGGAAATTATCCTAGATATAGTTATCTGATTATCAGATACAACCAAATGAACCCTTAACAGACACTAAGCATATCCTAATTCAAGAGATTATGAATGTGAGAGATTTCATGTGAGGGAGGGTCTCTGTTCTTGGCGTTGAAGAGGGATGGATATAAAACACCTCTATGAGCTGAGAGTAATCTCAGATGATAGCTAACAAGGGAGTGGATAGCTCAGTTCAACAACAAGAAAATTAATTCTGCTAACAACCTGGATGAGTTTGGAAGAAGATCCCAAGTTTCACATGAGAAAGCACTCAGCTGATATTTTGATCTTAGTTCTGTGAGATTTTGAGCAAAGAACCTACTCATACTATATTCAGGTTATGATCTATAGAAACTGAGATCATACACTGATGTGGTTTTTAACTGTTAGGTTTGTAATTGTTTGTTACCAAAAGAAAACTAATGCTCTGCACCATCACTTAGAGACTGGCTTTTTAGCATCTATTATTTGAAAGTAGGAGAAGTCTGTAGCATATTTATATCTAAAGTATTTGAAATCATAGCATGATATTTGTATTTGTTGTGGTTCAATTCCTCAGGATTTAGAGGAGTTAATGGGAAGAGAGTACACAGAGAGTTGACAATGATTCCTGGGCTCTAATTCAATAGGTCTAGGGCAGTAGCTTGTAGTTAATCCTACCAGAGAACATCTGTGACTATTTCTTGAGAGGACTTAATACAAATGAAGACCACATGACCCACACGATGAATTTTATAATAGTTTATGGATATGTAGCATGAGAATCCAGTAATATCATTCCAAAATTGACTTATAGAGAGCATCATATATATCATTGTGCATATTTATATCCATATATATAATATGTATATTATATATATATACACACATATAAATCTATTTGTGAATACCAAAATGTTGCCAATATCATAAACTTTCTTATAATTCTTTCATCTTCATTTAAAAGTATAATACCATACAATGTTCTGTAGGAGAGAGGGTAAAGCAAACCTTATCACAGAGATGTCTTTGTTTTGTAACAACCAATATTTCAGAATGGCCATTATTAGTCTACTTGTCACTGTAGGCTATATCCTCAATATTTTAATACCTTTGTTATTTTCTTGTCTTAACTTGTAAATTTATTATTATTACCATTACTTTATTGATGATGAATTCATCTCAATTATATGAAAGATCAAGAAAAAAAGGAAATCATATTCAAGACTGCTTATTAAAAGTCATCCTGCCTTAAGAGCAGAGCCACAGCAATGATTGGAAAATTGAACATTTTCTATCCCTTTTCAATTAATTGCCAATTTCCTTCTAACATTAACATTAGACTTCCATGTGTCTAATTGTATTTTTTCTCAACACCCATGAATCAATCTTTTAATAATTATTTAATTTGACATTATTACAACTAATTCATTGATCTACTTTTGAGAAGCAATTGGAGGGATTGCTGGTAAAGAAAATTAAGGGTGCCTGAGAGATAGTTTGATCAGACCTTACCATAATTCAAAATGATAAAGTTACCAGATCTGCCTATGCAATCAATGATGACATTGAACTCCTGATATAGGGATTTCTTCCTCTTGTAAATTATCTCCTAGGCTTACACAATGGCATTTCTAAAGGTTTTTCTGTGGACCACCCACATCAGAACCACCCAGAAAGCTTGCTAGAATGCCTATTTTGGCCTCCCCTCAGGCCTGCTCAATTAGAATCTTTGATTTTAGGGCCCAGGAATGTACGTTAAATAATGTCCTTATAAGATTTCTATGAACAACCAAGTCAGGAAACAATGATAAATGAAGGGTAAGAAGTGGAGTAGTTCTGTTTCCTTATAAAGTAGTGTACAGATCCTTTCACTCTCAGCATCCCATAGCTTATGGGCTTCATGAGGCTCATCTGCATGGGTTTTCCTCTCAGATATGGTGAAAACATCTTACCTCAATATTGAATGGATTTATACTCTCTATCAACAGTATATCTCACTTAAGGGGAAATGTCCAGCTTGTCTCAAATTTTGTAAATCTCTCAATTTCTCCTATTTTAAAAAATATTTTTAGTTATACATGGACACAATATTTTACATATTCATTTTTACGTGGTGCTGAGAATCAAACCCAGTGCCTCACGTGTGTAAGGCAAGCACTCTGCCATTGAGCCACAACTCCAACCCCTCACCTTTTTTTTTATTTAGAAGAGTAAATCACCTAGAATCGTTTTAAATATGACATCACTATTTTATCCCATATGAGTTAACGTGGTAGGAAGTCTGTGTGCTTCAGGAATCCACCTTGATGTCTTTATGAGAACAGAAGAAAAATGGTGAAAAACCAGTGACTTTTTAGTGCACAGCAGATTTCAAGAGAAACATTTTTAAGTCAAGTCATGAGATCATGTGCTTGTGTGAACTTTCGGGGAATCTAAATAGGGATGATTAGGTTGGATAAATCAAGGATGAAAGTAGTCCCACAAAAAGTCAGAAGGTGATTTTTTCACCTATATGTCTTATATATGAAAAAATAGGTGAAATATATGTAATAAACAAATATCTTTATATATAAAATAAATTATGTCTAAAGATTTTTGTGACATAAAACAGTGTGTAGGGGAGAAAAGATTGTAATTTGGAGAGGAATAGATATGAATTTGAATTCTAATCCTGCTATTATCATTATACATTCAATCCCTATGTGTCTCATTTTTGTCACTTACAAAATTTACTTACCTTTTATTGAAAATTTTCCAGATAATGCATAAGATGCCCAGTTAAATTTGAATTTCAAAATAACAACAAATATTTTTAGACTATTTAGAATATGTGTACACTAAAAATTTATTTTTTATCTGAAATTCAATTTTACTAGGCATCCTGTATTTTGCTAAGTCTCACCACCTTACTTTAGGGATAACCTTGCTTATATCTAAAGATTTTTGGAAAAGCCAAATGAGATGGGACATGCAAAACACATAAATGAGTGTTTGGCAAATATTTGGCACCACTGCACACCATTTTCCTACTTCTTTAACATCTGCTCCAGTTCAGATACTCTGCATATGTCGAAGCACTGATAAGGAGAGAGCTGCTGGCCTTCAAAATTTCCTATCTGAATAAACACAACTTTTATAGCTAAATTTGTATTAAGTTTCACAGCTTAGCTATAAGTAAAATTTTATACTCTATCTTTAAAATAGATGCACAAAAATACAAACTATTTATTTTCTGGAACAGATTAAGAAATGTATCTAATAAAAACCAAAGAAAAGCCTTTCTCATTGATAAGAACTATGCAGGTTATAAGTGGAGTATATTATAAAGGAAGTTATTTCCTTTGAGTCTATCTTAAAAATTTCTAAGAAACCTCATGGAATTGAGTAGATAGTTTTTCCTATAATGCAGAAATGTTTCAAGAATCCAAAACAGTAAACCTTTTTCTGTACTACCTCTTCATAAACTAAAATGGTGTTTCAGTCTTAATTCTAGCTGTGATTTTCTTGCTATGAATTTCTGTATAGAAAGAAAATATTTTTATTTTTAAACTTCATTTAAACACTTATGTAAATAAGTCCAGACTTATGCAGCACAATGAAAATGGGAGGCTTGTTTATTATCATTCACATCAAATTGATGATTTGATTTTCAGTTGGGCACAATTCAGCAGATCCAATTAATTGGAACTTAGCACAGTTCAGCAACTACTGCTAAGTGATTTTCAATTGTCCTCAGGCTATAATTAGGAAGATAATAATTTAGGGCCTTTTTAGATCAAATATCTCAATATTTTAGATTGAACATGTCTAATATTAAATAATTGAGTACACTTAGGATACATAGATAGAACAAAGGAAAATGGTTGCTTTTAGTAACTTATTGAGAAGATAAGTTTATGATTATTTTACTTTCTAGAGTTTCAAGAGTGTTCACTTTTTATTCAATTTCCATATTTATTCCTCAAATCTCAAGAGATTTTCACCTAACAAGTGTGTCAAATTTTGGAAGAGATACTATTATCATTGATCACTGGATTGTGTGGTACACATCTTCTTCCCCATTTCAGGGACTTTTGTGTGAGGCAGAGGAGAATTAACATAAAAGAGAAGACCTAGCCTGCTAAAGGGAAAATGGTTCCCTCAACAATCAACCCTTTCAACTTGCAGTGTGGGTAGTTGCAATTTGGAATCTTCTTTCCCAATCCCTTCTAGCAGAAAATACCATGTCTTCTAGTAATAGCATTGCTCCCATTGGGCCATATCTCTTGACAGTTTCAAGCCTGAAGACTAAGAATATCTTCAGTATGTATCATAGATAGTTACTTAAGTATGCAAGTGCTTCAATTTGCAATGTATTTTTTAAAGTACTCCACATTTATTGACTTTGTTTATATTCTCCACAAATTTATGAAGTGGATAACATCATTTTCATTAACAGATAAGGTAATTGATACTTAGGAAAGTTAAGTAACCTACCTAGTGTCACACAGATGGAACTAACTGGTGGAGATTAGATTTGAACCCAGGTGGGCTGATTCCAGTTTGGAGAGGATAGGTCCTTCTTCATAACTCAGTTTTTTCTTATCAAACAACTGTTTCTATTAGTGTATCCCAAGTTAAATCTAGGAGCAAAACTTTTAAGCTAAACTTTTGTCTTCCTTTATTGTCCGCCACATGTCTTTATTTCCCCAGCATGTTAATTCCTTCTATATTTATGTAGCACCCACTATGAGAGATTATTTAAGACTTCAAGGTTAAGGATGCAGATAAAATAGTTTGTGCCTTCAAGGAGACAACAGTCTACTAGGAGTCTTCAACTATTTAAAAACAAATTAAGGGAAGTATTAAAGTCATCATGTATAATATGTGCTGGGAGAACAAATAAATAAGAAGATCCTCATTTCTGCCTGAGGCCTTAGAAATCTTCCTTAATATTTTCTCTCTAAAATTATATAGTTTTGAGATAAACATTAGCATAATTAGAGTTTGAGTGTTAACATCAAAGATCTGCCATAATCACACTCTGTCTTTATATGCAAAGATATAATATGAGTCACATAAAATTTTTATGTCATAAATATCTACTTATACAAATTTGATGACATATAACTTGCTGTATCAGTTCTTATTCACAGATTCTCCTAAGCAAGCATGTAACACTATATTCAGGCTATTTAGTCATAATAATCTGCACGTTGTGTGTAAGCTCATTTTGCTGTACCCCTGCTGTTTTTCCCATCCATAATGAAAAAGAAATGTTGGAAAGTTTCTTTAAACTCATGGCATAATTATTTATCTTCCACTCTGGTTGGTCTCACAATCTTTTCTGTACCTTCAGAAGATGTTTTAAATTATTTCATTTAAGTGTGTGTGTGTGTCTTCAATTGTGTGTAAAATGTGTATGAGTGTTTATGAATATGGCTTTAGATTTTGGGGAAAAAGAACAGGTTTGTTGATGTGGTAAAATTACCTGAGATATCTATGATTCCTATGTCTGTAATAAACTAATAGAGTAAATTGGTACAGAACAAATATCAAACCTTGAAATGTATCTATAGTTTAATATTTTATCTTTAATTCACAAGCATATTTTTCTTCACAGGTGGTTCAATCTTTTCCCATTGAATCACTTGTATAGAAGAGAATGCTAGAAATAGTTATAATAAATCAACTAATTGGAAATTGAATTTAGGGGGCTATTGAAAACTTACCATAATTAGTGAAGCTTATAGTAGAGACATCTGGTGTTTTCCCATATCCAGTTCTTTTCCTTCTAGAAACACAAGAGATCTATGCATCCTTACTCATCTGCAGTTATATGGAGCTATTATGAGTAGTTCTTGCTGATGGATTGCGAGTGAAGTATCACTTGTATTTATAATCATTTCTACACTAAAAGATTCAATTTTCACAGTGAGACTTTCTAGTGCTTTTCTTTCCTTATGAACCAAGGAAACAACATGATGTTCTGCTGGCACAGGGAAAGGATAACAGCTTCCATTAGCTTGGATTCCTATGTCACGACACGAAATATTGCTGACACAAAGAGTTACCCAGACCTACCTGGAAATTTGCATGTTGTGTTAAGCCACTGAGATTAAAGATTGTGTGTAATGTATCCTAACTAGTCTATACTGCTTAATACATATTTCAAAAGATACATAATTCTGCAAGCATTTATTTCCAAATAGTTTTGTCTACTTGGGATTCTTTCTCTGTTGTGAATGACTGGTAAGATTTAAACTAAGCAACTTACAAGTATATTACAGGTGTATCATTGATTACTTTTACAAAATGATTTCAAAGATATTATGCCATTTGATCCGTGGTTTTTTATAAACACTGAGTGAAGAAATTGAGGCATAGAAATTTTAAGTAATTTCATCCAAAGGCTCAGAAAGAGGTGAAATACAGATGATATGTCTTGCTTCTGTATTTCTTGTATTTAACTAGCATTAATAATCACACACTTATTTTTCATGTGAAATAACCATATCCTAGATCTGAAGACAAAGAAAATAATTGAATGTGACTGGACAGATTTGAATTTTTTTAAACTTTTTAAATAATCTCATAATTGTTTTTAAATTGTATTATTATTTACATTCAAATAATATAAGGATGTTGCTTATAGCTATCTTATGTGTTTTACATAGTTGTTTATTGTGTCCACCAAAAAAAATGGTTTGAAGACCAAACAGCCCCTTTGGGAGTGTTTATTCAAGAAAAATGGGTTCTGATGATGATAAGAACCACAGGATAACAGCTATAATAATGCTGCTTATATTACATCAGCTTGACTCAATATCTTAAATAATGAAACATTCATCATTTGCTTACTGTTAGAGAAAACGTCTCTTAGAACATTGGCTAAGGGAAGAAAAGAAGCAAATTCCTTTATTCTTTTATTCTCTACACAGTTTTGGCATTTAAATTATAGATGGACTATTATGGTTATATAATAAATACATTAAATGTCTATACTACCAAATGTACTTCCCTTCCCACCCACAACATGTGCATGCACATAAAAACAGGAAAATAAAGATTCAGTAAATGTCCATTTATCTCACATTTCATACAGTGCAGAAAAATACTTAGATTTGTTTTTTACTTTCCAGTTTGATTTTCTAAACAATTCAGGATTTATGACAATGAGATGACACAGATATATTACTCTGTGGAGATATGCACTTTCACGACATTGGCAAGTGGTTTGAGATTGATGACACAAAACTGCTCCAGCAGTTGATCTGGCATTGTATGCTCTTCTGCTCTAATGAAAGAAGGAGCCTCACATGGATCATAATTATCAAGAACTATCTGTTACTGTCAGTGACAAAAGAAAATCATACTCAATTTCACTGTGTGTATTAGATATTACTGCTAAAGATTAAATAAAAGTAATCTACTGTAGATACAGAAAGAATACATTGAAATTAGCTGAGATATTTACAAGATGCCACATAGGAATCAGAGCTTGTGGCATTAACCAAAGTAATGATGTTTTTGGCACTGAACATGACTTACATATTGATACAATGGTACATGTTTTCTTGTTTCAGAAGTTTATTTTTATAGAAAAGGCAACAAGCATGTAATAACTAGTATTAGGTATATTAGGGGAAGTAACTAAGCAGATGAAATCTTTCTGGACATTCTCCAGCATCATAAAAATATACTTAATCACATGGCTGTCATTGAGTTCATGGATTTAAAACAAAATTAAATAACCATAAAGCATGAATACCTTAAAATATTTTCAGCCTGAAAAGGACCAAAAACAAATTTTGTGTTTTAGGTGGGAATAAATATGTAATTTAATCTAAATTCTATAAACTAGAAGGACTTTACTATGTTGTTTTAAAATCTCTTTAAGTTCAATATTATTTAACTTTGAAATGAAAGTGACATATAGAATTACTATTTATATTAGTGGTTATAAATTTTCAAGTATTCATGATAATAGAAGGGAACTTGGAAAATAGAGGTTTCAATTAAATTTGAATTTGGAGTTGTAGTCACCTATTCACAATCTCAGCATGCAGCTAATTCTGTTTTTCTTTTATATTGTTAAATTATATAAGCTATTTCTGTGCAAATGTTAGAGGAGTTGAGGGTTATAGTAACTTAAATTTTACTAACCAAGAAGTGAATTATTTTCTATCACATTAATCAATTGCTACAATTGATGACACTGAGCAGAAAGAACTATCAAAATCCAAAGCTTCAGAATTCCCAATAGATACTACAATGGTTTCATTACAGCATCTGTTCTACTTTGGCTGTGTGCTGCTATGCAGAGCTTGGTCTCCTTAACCACTCCTACAATTATGTACTGATTTTATGCCCTGAAATCCATTTTCAGAGAATCTCCATTTGCAATTGTTTTCATCTCTTTATTTTTGTAATGTGACAATTAAGAGTGCATTTCTTATAAATTCAGCAAATAAGTTCATGCATAATTGTAGTTAAGTTATAACTATAAGTTAGTTACACAAATGAGCCATCAATACATGTTCCATAGACAAATTCCAAAATAGGAGTAGAGTTGTCTAACATATTTAACAGTTTAATAATTACAGGTGTTATAATCATTGATCCAAATTCTATTTTCAGTGCTTTTACCTGTTATTATTTTAGTTTATATTATTTTTATTTACTTCCCATTTTTGCTATTCTGGTTTATGCTTTTAACTTTTCTGGTATATTGTTTTCTTTTACATCTTTTTCTTGCCAGACTAAGTGGTTTTACATGTGTTTCTTTCTCTCTGTCCTTTAGAAGATCATTTTTTTTTTAATTTCTAAAATTGGATGACATTTAGATGACTAAAATGTTTGACATTATCAAGTGTTATCAAGGATATGGAGATATTAGAACACTTGCATTGCTTGTGATGATTTAAATATGCACAGCACTTTTGGGAAAAATACTCAGCAGGACTAATTAAGCTATACAGAGATTTCAGTAATTAATTTAAATCTTGATATATTAGAAAAAAATGTGTTTAAGGATATAGAATGCATGTACAAGAGTGACCCCAGAAGTTGTATCCATAATAGCTGAAAGCTGGAAATAAATGTCCATCAAAAGGTGAATGGGTGAGCCAGGCACAGTTGCACATACCTGTAATTTCAGCAACTTGGGAAGCTGAGGCAGGAGGATCACAAGTTCAAAGCTAGCCTCCTCAACTTATCAAGGCCCTAAGCAATTTAGTGAGACCTTGTGTCAAAATTAAAAATATAAAAAGGGCTGGGGTTAATAGTTCAGTGGCTAAGCACCCCTGGATACAATCCATGGTACAAAAAAAAAGTGAATGGGTGAATTGTGATATAATTATGCAATGAAATACTACATAATAACAGAAAAGAGAAAGTTGTCAATACATGTTAACAATATAGCTTAGTTTCATACACATGATGCTGAGAAAAATAAGCTAGGTACAAAAGAGTACACACTCTTGGAAATGGGCATAATTCAATTCATATGAAGTTAAAAAAGACAAAATTAATTTGTGGAAGTAGAGATCAGAGCAATGTTTATCCTCAGGGAGAGGCTATTGACTGAGTACGAATACAGGAGATGTTTCTGGGGTGCTAGAATTTTTGTGTAACTTAACATGAGAAGTGGTTACATATGTATACATACATAAGAAAAAAATTCACACAAATTAATATTTAGGCAATTTTATATAATTCCTCAGTTAAGAAAAATCTACTGGTGGTTATGTATCAACTTAATTATTGAGTCAATATTTCTTTACTGTCTTGACAATATTAAGAATTAAACTAGACCTTCTAATATTTTCTATACCTAAAGATGAAAATCAACTGATATATTTTTTCTGGATTTTGTCTGGTATCTTAGTTTTAAATATTTTAGTTTCTGTTATTCTTGGTAATTCAAGATGTAGAAATGCTTTTGATTTCTATTTGTGGTCGCATTTATAACAATTATTTAACATTAAATTTTTACTAAATGGTTTTAATCATTTCCATCAGTCTTGCTAGTTCCTGAGGTTTTTTGATTCATTACAAAATATTCCTTCAAGGGTAAATAATCTATTTTTCTAAGCCCTCTACCTGTGACACTTTAACTGAAAACAAAACCTCTTCTAGAGATAAAATTCTTTTTTATCTAAAACTGCACATATCATTTATTTAATTTCTGGACTTTAAATTAAAAAAAAAACAGAAGACTGGGATCAGTAAGGCTTTTCCATTAATCTCTTTTTCATCGTGACTGGTTATAGAGATTTTAATCATATTGTAAAAATTATATATTTCAAGCCTATCTAAAGGTATTTCTTTTTCCATCAACTTTGTCTGGGACCCAAGAGCCCTGGCTTTGGACATATAGTTTTGTGTGTCTTTATTCACATGTACAATTGGATTGGCTATCATATTTTTGTAATATTTAATTCTTCAGTTTTCTTTATTTGATCATAAATTTACTGTATGTTAGATTTTCACTTTATTTTATGATTTTTTCTTATGTTATGAAGTATATGTTTATATGCCCTCTGAATGCATATTTTGAAATGCTAACCCCCAACATTATGGTATTAGGAGATGGATCATTTGGAAGACAGAATAAGAAAAGTACATAAAAGTGAATACCCAAGGAATGAGATTATTTTCCTCATGAGTTAAGAGACAGTGAGCCTATTTCCTCTCTTTGCTTTTCACCACAAGGATATAATAAGATGGCTCCCTGAGAACTGGAAGATAGCCTTCACTGCATCTCCACCATGTTGGCACCCTGAGCTCACATTCAGCCTCCACAACTGTGAGACATAAATTTGTGTTGTCTATAAGCCACCCAATTTGTAGTATATGAATCTTGCAAAGACCATTTATCTTATTTTTTCCATCTTTATTTTTATTTTATTTTTTTTAATTTTTTTATTATTAGTTGTTCAAAACATTACAAAGCTCTTGACATATCATATTTCATACATTTGATTCAAGCAGATTATGAACTCCCATTGTTGCAAATTCACATAGGTTACACATCCACTTTTTTACATACTGCCATACTAGTGTCTGTTGTATTCTGCTGCCCTTCCTATCCTCTACTATCCCCCCTCCCCTCCCCTCCCCTCCCATCTTCTCTTTATACCCCATCTACTGTAATTCATTTCTCTCTCTTGTTTTTCCCCCTTTCCCCTCACTTCCTCTTATATGTAATTTTGTATAACAATGAGGGTCTCCTTCCTTTACCATGCAATTTCCCTTCTCTCTCTCTTTCCCTCCCCCGCTAGCCAATCCCTAAAAAACAAATGCCAAATGTCATCTTTGATATAAGGAGAGCAACTAAGAAGAGAATAGGGAGGAAGAGCATCTTTATTTTTAAAGAGAATCTCAGATTTGCCCTGCAAATTACTATTTATATACTTGTAGAATTATGATTTTGTTCTTTTTCAATTCTTATGTGATTTAGTTTTTATAATCAGACTTATATTTGTATTAATTTCCTTATGAACCATAGCTCCCTAGTCTTTGCTTCTGAATCTTATTCAGTCTCTTTTCTGGGTAACTGTTTTCTCAGTATCTCGCTGTCTAATCTTGCTTCAGAAATCTGTATTTTCTTGAATTTACTTGAAATAACATGACAAATACTGATTACGGTTTTTATTTTTTTGCATTTTTCAAATGCTTTCCCTGCTTTTGTTTGTGTTTTTATAATATAGTACATATTTCACAAACTCTACATATCTTTTGATTTGCTTATTTGAACAATTGATATAAAAACAGGCCTGATATTTGTTTTCCCCCATTGTTTTAAGTGAAAGCTACTTTCATATTTTTGATCCCTTACTTTAGCACTATTACAAAGATTCTATCATTTACTAAGCTCTAGATCTGCTTGGGAATTCAGTTATGTGGAAGCTACAGTTAAGAAAATGATAGTGATATTTGTAAAGTATCTAGTCAGAGAACATTCTTATCTGATTATTTTCTGTTTTTGATAAGACAATGTGGTGTGATGTGACTTCTTAGACTGCTTCCCAATGAAATCCTATTTACCGTGAAAGAAATGTATTATTTGAGATGTATTGTCCTCATTATACCTGCAGAAGATATTTTTGTTTCCTGTTGCAGACCATATCCTGGGTTTAACATTTATCTAATCCAAGTGTTGCTGATAAGCTATGGTAAAGAGAATACCAAATGGTGCCTTCTCCATCTACCTAATAGCTTGGTCTTTAGTTTTGCCCTTACTGTTTTAGCCTCTTTTCTTTTTAATGTCCATATCCACAGATCCATATTTTATAAAAGTCAAGTTATTTCTTGGTCTCTTTCTAACATTTATTATCATCTTCACCACATTTAACATGATTACCTTTCATGTCTCTGCAATGTGTATAACTCTCTCCCATAACTCACATTATTCCTAGTATCTATAAAACAACAATAAGAATATCTCAGAAGAAGCAAATGTTTTTCTGGCATTAGCATTATAGGGATTTTCCCCCAAGAGCTATTTTATGAAAAACACTGTATTTTGCACTTTATTATACAATATACTTGACTTTTTTTAATCCTCAATAAGTGAACTGTTTTTAAAAATCTCATTTTGAAGCATTCTACATTCTGACCAGCATTTCTTATCCTTCTGGATCACTTATACCAGCACTCTTAATTCAGCAACCGTTCGTCTATCTATTCTCACTCCACTCTTTCTCCATTATGCATGCCTGTCTAAAGCCATCTATCCAAATATGTTATGCCTTCAGCCAGTAAGCTGAAATAAGCATAAAATACACACAAATATTGTACTTGGGCATATTTTACATTCATGATCACACATTTCAAATACATACAACATTACCAGATGACCTTATTTTACTTTCTTAATTAGACTGATTTTCCATTTCTCAATTATTTTTTATAGTTTGTCCTTTCTCCTCAAATAGTTATTATTTTTCCATACCCTCCCTTCCTCCCTCTGTTATATTCTTATCTCATTGTTCTCTGGTCAAGTGGAAATAATAAATGAGAAAACTCCCTCAGCTTTCTTTAATCAAATCTATCTTTGTGACAACTTTTTACTCACAATCTTTGCATTTCCTTCTTTGCATTGTTGTCTAATGTTACAGCTGGCCTAACCAATTACCACTCTGATCTCAGACTTCATCTTCTCAAGGATATCATTCTTACACTTACATACTCTCTCCCAAAATATCAAGTCTGTCCTACTATGCATTTCCTAAAACATGCAAAATGGTATTTTTCAACAATCTTAAAAGTTTTGCGGAGTATTAGGATAGGTTTAGCTTTAATGAAGGAAAAAATTAACCTAGATAACTCAGGACAAACACACAAAGTTTTCTTTCTTCCTCATGTCACAGCCCAGAATGGATAACTTTGATCTTCTTGGTGACTTTCCTCAAAACTGACTCAGCATCCCAGGTTGCTTTCACTTCATGATTTTATCATCTGGAACACATGACTTTGTCTGTTGTTGAAGGGAAAAATAAATGGAAGACTGAGTAAGATGCCTTTAAAGCCTCATGCCTAACTGGGGACCTTAATAGGACAAATAAATTCCATTCATGTATGAATATGCCAAAATGAACCCAACAATTATGTATCTATAATGCACTAATAAAAGCATGAAAAAATTACATACCTGGAAATGTTATCCTATGTTCAAACAGTACCCCCATTGTTCACAATCACATGGTATAAACTAACTGCAAGGGAGACTGAGAAACGTATTTACCCTATGTTGAGGAACAGGAAGCTATTGTGAATATTTTCTCTGGCATAGTGGCCTTGATCCCACATACCCCATCCAGTTGTTGCTGCATGTTTGTGCTCTTATTAATAATACAGTTTTCAAAAATTTCTCTATTTTGACACCCTCAAATTAATTCTTCTCTTTAACATATGGTAATCCATTTTCCATGTCTAATAATTCATACTGCTCCTCCCAACGATCTGAAAGGTGACAAATAGAATGGTTGGATTTGATCTTCCTCTCAGTTGTACTTTCAGCAACATTTTCTTTGTTTCTTTCTTTCTTTCTTTCTTTCTTTCTTTCTTTCTTTCTTTCTCTTTCTCTCTTTCTCTTTTGGTACTAGGGCTTGAACTCAAGAACACTCAGCCACTGAGCCACATCCTGGGCCCTATTTTGTATTTTATTTAGAGACAGGGTCTCACTGAGTTGCTTAGGGCCTTTGCTTATGCTCAGGCTGGCTTTGAACTTGCGATCCTCCTGCCTCCTGAGAGCAACATGTGTTTCTTGAGACATGTCATTTTTTATTGTACATGAGACTACAGTTCTTATCTTTCATCCACTCTGCTGAGTTCTCCATCTCAGTTTGCATTATAGTTCTTTTAACTCTCAAATATTTTCCTTAGACTCTCTACTTACTATTCCTAGAGGACAATATCCAGTTTTATATGTTTTAATTGATAGGTGCCACTGACTCCTAAATTTATATCCCCTGTCCCATTCTTATTTAAATTTGGCTTTTTATGAATAATGAAATTTAGTTTATTTCCTTTGTCTTTACTGCCCTTCCATATAATTTATAAGTGAGGTTCATTATTTATTTCTGTAAAATATGTCTTGAATGTAAACCTCCTTTATTTAATCTTTTAAAATTTGTTTTAATTAGTTATACATGACAGTAGAATGCATTTATGCACTTTGATATATCATACATAGATGGGATATAATTTCTCATTTTTTCTGAGTGTACATGTTGCAGCATCATATTGGTCATGTAGTCACATACATACATACAGTAATAATGTCTGTTTCATTCTATTATCTTTCCTATCACCACATCCCATCCCCTCCCCTCCCATCATTTCCCTCTATTTAATCTAGGGTAACACTATTCTTTCCTAGTGTCCCCCACCTTATTGTGAATTAGAATCCACATATCAGAGAAAATATTTGGCCTTTGGTTTTGTGGGATTGGCTTATTTTGCTTAGCATGATATTCTCTAACTTCAACCATTTCCTGGCAAATGCCATAATTTTACTCTTCTTTAAAGATGAGTGATATTCCATGAGTATATATACACCACATTTTCTTTATCCATTCATCTATTGAGGGACTCCTAGGTAGGTTCCATAGTCTAGCTATTGTAAATTGAGCTACTATAAACATTGATGTGGCTGCGTCACTTTAGTATGATGATTTTTAAGTTCTTTGCACATAAACCAAGGAGTGAGTAGCAGTGGAGATAAAAAGGAGATTTACATTTAAAAAATGGGAATGTAAACTTCCTTTTTATCTCCACTGCTACTCACATATTTTTTCCCTCTCACCTGGCCTATTACAGTAATTTTCTAAATGTCTTCTTTTTTTTTCCTCATGTCATAGTTGATAAATCTTGTCTACCTAAAATCTATCCCCAAAATAGCCAGAGAGTTATTATAATAACTAAATTACTTACTCTCTTACATACAGTCTTACAAAGGCTGATCATCATTTATTTATGTAAAATATGCCTTAAATGTAAACCTCCTTTTTAAAAAAAATATTTGTTTTAATTAGTTATACATGACACTAGGATGCATTTATGCACTAGGCACTCTGGTTTGGGGGCTCTCCATTGAACATTTTTTTCTCACCTCGGGGTTTTTGCAGTTCTATTGATTCTACCAGAAACACTATTCACCAATACCTTCTCAAGGATGGCAGCTGCTTACCAGTTAGATCTCCTTTTGTTTTTGTTGTTATTGTTGATTACTTATTTTTTTTTAATTAAGTCTTGGGTAATTTACATTGTGGTAAGATTCACTATCATATATTCATATATGTACACAGAAAAGTTAGGTCAGATTCATTCCACTCTCCTTACCTTATCCCATCTCCTCTCCCCCTCAATCTCCTTCTATTCCACAAGCTTTCTTCTATTTTGATTTAGATCTCATTTCTAATACCACTACTTTAGTGTGATCTTTCTTAATTACCCAACTAAAATGCTTAATATCCCTCTCCGTTTTTTTTTTTTTTTTTTTTTAGTTTAAGTTGCCCCCAAAAGGAAATCTTTGTTTTTAAAATTTTTTATTGGTTATTTTTAGTTAGACATGACAGTAGAATCTATTTTGATGTTATTGTAAAAGCATGAAATATATCTTATTCTAATTCAGCCCCTAGTAGCTCCTCTTCCTCTCCTCTGTCCTGCCCCTCTGCTCCCTTCCCTCTACTCTACTGATCTTTATGCCATTTGCCCAGTTATTTTTTAATTAATTTCTTGTGGATGTACATGATAGTGAGATTCACCATGGTATATTCATATAAGAACATAGGAAAGTTATATCAGATTCATTCCACTGTCTTTCCTTATCCCTCCTCCATCTTCTTCATTCCCCTTGGTCTACTCCACTGATCTTCTTTTTTGTTTTTAATCCCCACACCCCGCCCCTCCCCGATTATTGTGGATTACCTTCCAAATCTTGAGTGCAGGAAGTTTACTAAGCATGTGATTCCAGGAAATGCAAATGAAGAAGTGGGGAAAATGAGGCAGATAAGTGATAAAAGCCTATCAAATAAGTCTTAAACAATAGATTGCTTTGAGTAAGTAGGACCAAATCCTTCTAGGAACTTTAAACACCTGAGAATTGTTCCACCAGAGGAGGCTGTGGTATTTATATACTAATTCTCATTTCTCAAGGGTTGAGTAAACCCCAACCCCTGAAGTTCTAGTTGTTCCTGGTCAAGCATGCTCCTGTGGTACCAGAGAAAGCCCTTGGACAAAGAAACAGAATATGCAGGTGCTTGAGGTTCCAGTTGGTGGTCTTTAATAGTTGCAAGTGGACTCAGAGGTAGGTCAAGGAGATATAAGGCAGAACATCAATAGCACCAATCATACATTTCTGTCCCTCAAACACATTCACACCAAATATGCATATACAACTTACCACATCTCCATTACTTCTCATTTAATATTATCAAAATTATCTTCTTTATATATCTGTTTGCCTATTTATGTTTGTTCTCCCACAAAGAATATGTATTTCCTAAAAAAGAAGGTCCTTATATTTCATATTTACCATGTCTTCCTGAGCACCTTAAGCAGTGATTAGATTGCACAAAGCAAATATGTCTTAAATGAAGAAAATAATAATATTCTCTACCAATTTCTTACCAAAAGTCCCGAGAACATTTTCTATAACCCTCTGAATTGAGATCTACCTTATTATAGTCTTGAAGTTTATCATTTTCCTTTTCTTATAGAAGCAGGAATTGTGCTTTCTAAACCGTGACTGTTTTGTATTATTTATTACTGGAGATGTCAGCATATTTTGTGCAGTTGATGATGCTTCTTCTAAAAAATGCCATCTGCCAGCCATATCAATCAGTAAGTGACAAGGGATATATAGAAAAATGTCTTTAAGCTCAAGTGACAGGAACATATAAGCATGCACATTTGCCAACTGCTTGCAGCTGTCCTAAGGAAGAATTAAGTTGTATACATAAGATGAATTCGATAAAAAAACTGAAAAATGAGAAAGAGAAAGAGATTTAAATAATAGGATTAATAGATCCTAAGTAGGTTCTGAAACAAAAATCACAAAAGACAGACAGGCTTTAAGTAAAAGTTTGAAGGAACATAAAGACATGAGTTGCTAGACAAAGTATAACATGAAAAGGTATATGCATTTGTTCAGATGTGAGTGAGAGTGCACTGAAGATGAGGGAAATATTTTAACATTAATTTCAGAGAGAACAAACTGACCTTTGGTTGGGGTGGAGATTAATGCTTAAATCAGAAGTAATCAGCTAACCTCTTTAGATAACTAATATGGTTGTCTGAAAAGCTTACATCTGTGAAATGACTCAGCTTGTTGGATAATTTTGTTGGGGTCATAATAGCTATGATTTCTGCACCTACAGCTTCCACATCCCCCCACCCCTACCAAAATCACTATCATGTTATTGTATTTAAGGTGAGTTGCTATGATGGTTCATGTCTTGAGCATTTCTAGAGAGGACTATGATAATGCACGACATTGGGAATTGGTACAGTAAGTTAAACACAAGCTATCTCTAAAGCAAAATGCGGTATCTTGTGACTTAAGTATAGATTCCCATTTTCTCAGATCACCTCTTGACTTTGTTCCTTCCCTTTGTTTTCAGATCAATCTTTTAACTTGAAATCTTCTACACTTATTTAATGCATGAAAGTATTTGACATGGGACTTCTTTATAAAGAGAGAAAGGAGGAATCAATTTCTTCAAATTTTTTCTTTCAATATTTTTGAAAACATTTAAGGTGAAAAATTGTTGGTAGAATGCTGAAAAGTAAGATGGAAATTATTTAAAAGAAGCCAACAAGAAAATATTTGTGTTCATTTTTATCCACATACACCTAACTTCATTTTGAAAATAAATCATGTGACATGAAAGCACTTCAAGTGAAAGAAATAATTTTACTATATACTTTCTCTAGTCACTGATATCAATACCTACCTATATATGATTTTATCTTTACATACATGTGCAGGATTGATGTACAGGTTGTTTAAACCATGAAATAATTAAGCAGAAATAATGTTCAAATTGATTTAAGTATCCACCATATAATAGCTTTGTTAGCTGTGATATTGAAGCCAGAATTAGACAGGTAGTCAGTATAGATAGGTAAATGGAGTCAGGTTGGATCTAGGAGGCCAATTTTGAGTGAGTCTGGGAAGTTGGAGACTGTCCCCTGAGGGATCTTATCAAGAACCTGCCCCTGCTCCAACCTGTTGCCAAGGTAACCTGTCCCAAGAATTTCCCCTCCCTACAGGGAGCTGTAAGGTTGTTAATGTGTCCTTGTCTGCTGGATCCTGCCCTTCCCCCTTCAGCCCACCTGTTTTAGTCACATATTCAGGAAGGAGAAAGAAAAGGGGGGAAAGGCAGGAGAACACAGGAAGCCTAGGACATATAAAAGGGTAGAACACCCCATTTCTTGGGATACCAGGATACCAGTTATGGCCCCCTTCTCCCTCGAAGGGAGAAGTCTATGTCACTCCTTTCTAAATAAACCCTGCTTCATATGCTTGCCTCAGCGTGCTTCTCTAATGTTCAAACTTCAGCATGTGGGGAAGCAGGACTCGTCACCAATAACCAACTTGTCACCAATTACCACAGAAGGAAGGGAAAACCATCACTGTAACCTGCAATTTTGTGTGACACTATCTTATTTATTTATTTATTTATTGGTACTGGGGATTGAACTCAGGAGCACCTGACCACTGAACCACATCCCTAGCTCTATTTTGTATTTTATTTAAAGACAGGTTCCCACAAAGTTGCTTAGCACCTTGCTTTTGCTGAGACTGGGTTTGAACTCGCAATCCTCCTGCCTCAGCTTCCAGAGAAGCTGGGATTACAGGCATGTGACACCAGATCATTTTTGCATTCTACATATTTCTGTATTTCAGGGCTCAAGAATCATAGCTAAGAAGATGCTTATCTCGTTTTTGGTACCAGGGATTGAACTCAGGGGCACTCAACCATGGAGCCACATCCCCAGCCCTATTTTGTATTTTATTTAGAGACAGGGTCTCACTGAGTTGCTTAGCACCTTGCTGTTGCTGAGGCTGGCTTTCAACTAGCAATCCTCCTGCCTTGGCCTCCTGAGCCGCTGGGACTACAGGTGTACACATGGTCATGGCATTCTCTTTTAATCCAACAGATTCTCTTCTTGAAAAAAGAGAAAATACAACTGTGATGTTAAGAGGAAAATTAAATCATTTGACACTTTTCCAGAGAACCACTAAAGGCATGAATAGAGAAAGACATTTCAGTAGTACTCAGGGTAGAAAGTCACTGGTCTTAAATTGTTCATACCAGAATTTCTCCAGCCACAACACAATGCTAATCACAGAGAATAGTATTAGCTTTAATCCTGAAGGTTGATAATAAATATATGAAATGTAGTAGTCAAGTGAAGTTCAAACCCACAACTAAAAGGCTTTTCCAAGTATAAACACTGTTGCATTTGGGGTTTTGTTCAGTATCCTCAAAAGTAAAAATCACAACAGAATAATTGATTTGAGAAGATATGCATAGAAAAAATTGTATCCAAGGAAAAAAATAAATAAATAAAAATAAAGGGAGAAAAGAAAGGGCAACAATGGGATATAGGAAGCCAAGGAGATAAGGAGGAAAGGAGAAGGAAATGAAGAATCAATATTCTAAGTTTTAGCTCTGTGCTAGGCATGTTACATAAAGCAACTTAAAATTCTACTTATAACTTTACACATAGCATTAATTTTATTTATGTATTCACATGTCTATAATTGGACTTCTCCTCTAGTTAAGTAAGCTCCATGAGGGAAATGACTTTTTCATGTTTTATTCATCATTGTATCTCCTGTACCTAAATGGAGTCTGACTCAGAGAAGATATCTAGTGGGCATTTTCTAAATAAAAAAGCCCAATGAAGTAGGACTTTTGTTTTTGAAAACAACAACAAAAAAGCCTAATATGTTGTTGGTAGGATAAAATAATTTTTCCACCAGGAACTAAAGTTATGAGTAATTGTCTTATCTTTTTTTCTTATTAAAGATTGTATTTTCATGGGGATGAGGTTTAGGCTCAGCGGTGGAGCACTTGCCTAGCACATGTGAGGCACTGGGTTCAAGCCTTAGCACCACATAAAAAAAAATAAATAAATAAAATAAAGTTAAAAAATAAGATTCTTTTAAAAAAACTGTTTTCACATGCCTGATGTCTACTGTCAGGTTTAAGATACTATTCACCTGTGAGAACAGGGTGCTTTCCTATCTAGGTTGTAGTTATACTTAATTCTATTATAAATTCGTATGCATCATTTAATATTTTTAATGCATCTACTTGCTCCACAAATTGAGAAGGCAAATTTATTCCTCTTTTTCTAGAAAAAAATAATAGTGGTCTCTGCTGTTGCATCAATTAAAATCCCCCCATAATGTGGGATTCTTTAAGAGGGTTTTTTAAAAAATATTTTTCAGTTGTCAATGGACCTTTATTTTTTTAATTTATTTTATATGGTAATGAGAATTGAACCCAGTGCCTCACACATGATAGGCAAGTACTCTTCCACTGAGCTATAACCCCAGCACTGTGAGAGGGTTTTTAATAAGTAACTTTTATGTGTCTTCAGGGGGCAGGAAAAGGACCAAACAGAGAGCTTCAACAGTGAAACTTCAATAGTTAGACAAATAAAATTAATATAAATATTTGAGAAATAAGAAAATCATAATGGCCTTATCAAAATAGCCATTTGATTTTTATGTGGGTATAATTTGAGTGTAATTAATGAATTTAAGTATCTTGGCTTTTACCCGATAAAGAAAATACAATTCAACACTGAATTATCAAAAGTGGAAAAATTGCTTAAAATTTATATTTAAGGAGAGAATTCAGCCCTACTTTTTACTTTTTCACTTTGAACTTTGCTGTTGACATAAATCAAATCAAATGAATGCTTTACAAACCTTTGTATGTGTTGAATAAATTTGGCCTCTGACTATCTACTCCAGGATCGGCATGTTAGTTTGAAACCCATAAACTAGACTATGGGTTTCAACACAGCCGATCACATCTGAAACCCATAAACTGAATTCTAATTTCCACTTCATTATTTCTAGTTATTGATTAATTGCACATTGCCTATCAATAATTTCCTCCTTTTAAGCCTTGCTGTAAAGGGCACATATTTCTCTAATTATTTTACTCTCACATAAGACATTTTGACAGTTAATTCTATAGTCTAAGTACTATTTTGTAAGGAAACTTTGCTTGTATTGCTTGTAGAATAATCCCCTACTCAAATTTAATCAATAAACCTCTTGTTTTTCTAATTAGTTATTACAGTGGCTCAAACCGTTTCTGGAACCAATCCATTCCTTTCTATTTCAAATCTCTGTATCATGCAATGCTCTTACAATTTTATTCTTTAACTCTACCTACCAGTCAACTCTGTCTTTAGAATTCATACCAACAACCCAAAAATATTTTTTTGCCTCTGACCCTACCATTTTACCTCTATTGTTCTTTTCCAAGCTTATGGAATTGGAGACAAGCCTGATCTTTCGAATATGATACAACTCTCATTTAATGAGACAGATCTAATAATTTTGAAATTGTTATGCCAGATTCGTGGGAGTCCAATAGACCTCCAGGAGCTGAATCCAATGTAATCACACAAGAGTCTTTATTGCAAGCTTGAGCCTGGACTCACAACTGTTCCCGTCGAAGCGGTCCCAGGGAGTGAGTTCTGGTCCTTTGTTTAGTGAGATTTTATAGGTTTTAGGGGAATACTCTATGTGTCACAACATCACACAGCAAATCATTCCATACCACGGGAAAATCAAACAATAACTCTTAACATTGATTAACACATTCACTGGAGGGAACAAGTTGGGTAAGGGTGATTGGTTGGTACAATAGGGGGATTCCTTTGAACTGATTGGTTTAGGCCACGAGGGGTGTACGTGCTAACCTACATGGTTTCCCAACATGTTATCAACCACCTTAAACTACTTGGGGGCCATCTGACATCCCAGGTATTTTCACTGTCTTATGCTGATTGGAGGTTGCTATGGGGGTTGCTATGGGTCCTCACCTAGCCTAACTGAGTCAGGGACACCTGGCCCCGCAGACCTCTCCTGTTATTTACAGACAAACAACTCAGCAGGGTGGGCATGTACTTAGGAGTGCTCCATGGGTTTTTCCAAGGACAAGGGTCACACCCCCTTCCTTAGGACAGGCCTTGAGGTAGAAGCTGCTGTTATTTATTTATTTTTTAAAATGGAGTCACAATAGTTTCTCAAAATGAAATACACTTTATGACATTTTCCCATTTTGTCTCCAGTTTGAAAATATCATGGCTTCTGCTTGAGCCAATGATGCACTAACACAAAGTAAACTGTGAATAATAAATTTGAATCTGTTATATTTCACAATGTGCCACAATTAAGAATCATTAATAACTGATGACAAAGTACAAAATTGTTTTTAAATGATTTATATCATAAAATTCACTTTGTGTTGTGCAATCTATGAGTTTTAACAAGTACAGCATCATGTGTCTACAACCAAAATCATAAAATGGAACAGTTCTTTTGTTAGACCAGAAAAGATGACTGACTCCAATTAAAATCAAATTAAAGCAAGCTTATTATTTTGACTGGCCGGGCTGCCTCTCCCTCCCAAAACTGCCGCGTCCGGCGAAGGGAGCCGAGTCCGGCGAGGGACGGCGAGGTTAAAAGACACACAGGACACCAAGGTTCTTCATCCAGGAGTCAATAATCTTTATTGCTAACACACCTTTTTTTTATACCCCAAGCAGCAGAAGTGGAAAACTACCAAAAAGCAGGAGGGAGGGGGGAGAAATTTAGTTTCAACATCTATTATTGTCAGGTACCGAAACCTCCCTTAACAATAAGTCCATCAGACCAGAAAAGGTCAAGGCATTCCCATGGGATACATATGTCTCAGACGGATAAGCAGGAACAGAAAAACCGCAAGTTCGCCATGGCCTTGTGAGCTGGCCACACTGGCATGCAGAACAAACTAGTGGAGGTAGGGCTCCAGGGGCCAGGGTGGACCTGCTGCCAACAAGTCCCCCTCTTTTGTTTTTTGCATGCCAGTGGGAATCAAGTAGCCCCTGTCTTAGGTCGTTCACAGCCCTTGCGATGCTTACCCGTCTCTGGGAAGGCCCCGATTCCCTGGCTTAGGTCGCACAGCAAGCGTGAAAGTTGCCCGTCACTGGGTACTACAAGATCAGCTCAAGGTGTTATGACCTATCAAGACATTATTGCGGTAAACGCTTAACCGTCTCCACCCACAGGACCCATGACCATCACCGCCGAATGGCAGATGTGATTGGACCGAGAGATTAGACAGCAAAGATCCTAGTACAGGAAAGCAAGAGGGAGAGGTATGCATAGAGAAAAGATATGGCAGGAGTTCTTCTTTTAAGGAGGACACTCATCTTCGGATAGGTCTGAAGTATATCTCAGAGGGGTGATCATCCATCTTTAAGCGTTGATAGTGAACCTGTATCGGCTTAGAGGCTAAGATATTAATTTGATCCTTAATGAATTGTACTATCTTATTTACAATGCAGGGTCCTATTGCCACTACTAGAAGGAGGCCTAACAATGGTCCCAATAAAGGAAGAAGATAAGGCAAAAATCCATTAAGTCCAGTCCAGAGAGGGTTCTCAAATAATTCCCTCCTCCTTTTTTCTAGGTCTTCTTGGAGTTGTTTAATTTTTGTGCGAACTATGCCAGATTTGTTAGCATAAAAACAGCACCTCTCCACAAGGGCTAAACAAATTCCCCCTTGATTGGCAGTAAGCAAGTCTAAACCCCGCCTGTTCTGAAGAACTACTTCTGCTAGGGAGTCTATCTGGTCTTGTAAGTCTTTAATGGTTCCTGATAGGGTTTGCACATCATCTAGGATGATGTAGGATTGGAACCGTTAAGTAAAGAAAAGGTAGTTTCTAGGATATCTAATATATTGGCATCTAAATCAGGAAGCTGGGATTTGGGCAATATCAAGGGGTGGTATGTAGGCTTAGGGATCTCTGGCTTTAAAAGCTTAATCACCTGAAGGTGTTTGATAGCATCAGTGGGTCCCCCTCCATCAGAGACTCCGATGGGGGCCTGCATGGGCCAGCAGGAAGGTTTACCCACGACGCCCTCACATCCCGCCTCCGTTAACCGAGTCGTGATGCCTTCCCCTCCCCGGTCACCAAGAAAAGGAATATAATTGTAAGTGGTCCCCCATTTTCCACGGGTGTTAGTTAGGATGGCCTCAAAATACTGTTTTCCTTGATTATTAACACAAATTGAGGCTGATGTATAACAGGAGATGTGCATTGCCGGGGTGTAATGACAAGTGGCGGGACAGCTTCCAAGAGTCTCGGTCGGATTAGGGACAACAAGTCCGGGCTTATTAACACATACCCATTTTGGTTGCTTAAATCTTTCGATGTTTTCATTGAGTTCAGCCGCCATATAGGCTACTTTAGTCCCACAATCAATGCTCTGGATATAACCAGAGGGGGCCGAGTGCCGGGGCCCTCCCTTACACTCACAAGGGGCTCCAAAAAGATATTCATGAATATTCCCAGGTGGGGGGTCAAGCCCTCCTTCAGCAAACCTGTCCAGAATGAATGCCACAAGCGGGGTCCAGCTCATGAGGTGTGTCTCGGCACTCACTTGAAGGGGTGAGAACAACAGTGGCAGGATCAGCCATCTTGGGAACTTCATTTTGTCTTGAATTTTCATTCACCGGTCTGGGCTTCTCAGTTCCTGGGGGAAAAACACATACAGCTCCCCTCACTCTAGCCAAGAGTGGAGCCGGGGGTTGCCACTTTCCGGTGGATAAATCTTTCCACCTTATTTGAGCATCTTGTACAGTGGGAGGGGAAAAGTGGCGTTGTGCAGCCGTGCGCCCTCCAGTGTCAGTGAGTAAAAAATTTAAAGTAAATAAGGTTATGCTTAGAAGTGCTTGTGGTCCCTGACAATTCCGGTATATCTCCCCCTCTTTTGTTTTTTGTAAATAAGTTTTTAAATGTTGATGGGCTCGTTCCACGATAGCTTGTCCCTGTGGATTATAAGGGATTCCAGTCTTATGATTAATTTCCCATTGGGTGCAAAACCGTTGAACCGCCTGGCTTACATATGCGGGACCATTATCGGTTTTGAGGCATCGTGGGGTGTCCATGGAGGAAAAGGCTTTTAGAAGATGACTGATTACGTCCTTAGCCTTCTCTCCAGTATGTAAGGTGGCAAAAATGAAGCCAGAATATGTGTCAGTGGAAACATGTATAAAGGAGAGCTTACCAAAGCTAGGGAAGTGTGTAATATCAGTTTGCCAGACATCATTAGGTTGTAGTCCTCTTGGATTAACTCCAAGGGAAGGAGAATGAATAAATGGTGCACAGGTTGGACATAATGAGACAATCTGTAAAGCTTGGTCTTGTGAACATCCTGTGTGGAAGCGTAAAGACTGTGCATTTAAATGAAATTTGTTATGGAATTGTAAGGCCTTATCATATTTGGTCGTCACACAGGAAAGGCCAACAGCATGAGTAGCAGCGTCTGCTTTTGCGTTGCCCTCTGACAAAGGTCCAGGGAGCCCTGAATGGCTTCGGATGTGGCCAATGTATAAAGGATCTCGTCTAGCCCAAATGAGAAGCTGAACTACCTGTAGTTGTTCTGTGATGGTGGATTGCTTTCCAATATATGATGTTGTTTCTATGACTAGAGCCAGATTGGCTACATACAAGCTGTCAGTATATACATTAAGAGGAATAGAACTATAGACTTTGAGAGCTATGATTAAAGCTTCAACTTCCGCCTTTTGGGCCGACTGACCTGACACAGGTTGTCGGAGAATTTGAGATCCATCAAAAACGACGGCAAATCCATTTTTGGCCCCATCTGTATATACAGTTTGGGCCTTTGGAATAGGTTCCCTTTTCATAATCTTTGGGAAGATAATGGGACACCTTTTAAAGCCCTCCAAAAGTCTATGTTTAGGGAAGTGATTATCAGTCTGACCCTTGAAGCTGCACAGGAAAAGACACCAAAGGTCATGTTCTTGTTGTAACTTGTGTATCATATCTTGAGTGTAAGGTTGAATAAGTATGTCAAAGGTTTTTCCAAACAATGCATCACCCAAATATTTAGTCTTCCAAATTAAGTTAATAACTAGCTCATAAAAGGGAGTCAGTACCCGGGGGTTAGAAGCCGGCAAGTGGACCCAATAAATGGGACCCGTTTGCCAGAACACTCCTGTGGGAGTAATTTTAGAAGGTAGAACTATAAATGACAAGGGCAGAGAATAATCTATCTGCGTAATCTGCATGTCCTGCAGAGCCTCTTCTATTAGCCTCAGTGCTCGTAAGGCTTCTGGTGTAGGTACTCTATACGACGTAGGAGAAGGATCTCCTCGCAAGAGGTCATACAGGGGTTTGAGCTCTCCAGTTGGAATATGAAAGGATGGGCGCAGCCACTGTATTTCTCCAAGGAATGTCTGCCACTGATGTAAAGTTTTGAGCTGATTTATCTGGAACTGGGGTCTCTGGGGAAAGATTTCTATGTTATTAATGATGTATCCCAAATAATTGTAAGGGTGTTGAAACTGCACCTTTTTGGGTGCTATGACCAGCCCTGCCCCTTTTAGAAGGGATTGGAGGACTTCATAAGATTGAAGAAGCCTTTCTTTCTTGGGCCCTGCCAGTAAGATGTCATCCATATAATGAATGAGGTAGAGCTGTGGGAACTGCTGTCGAAAGGGTCGTAAGACCTCAGCTACAAAATATTGGCACATTGTAGGACTATTAGTCATCCCTTGAGGTAGGACGGTCCATTCATACCGTTGGTAAGGTTCCCTAAAGTTTGTGGAAGGCAAGGAAAAAGCGAAATGCTTTCAGTCTCGTGGGTCTAAGGGGATAGAGAAGAAACAATCTTTTAAATCTATGACAATAAGATGCCAATCCTTTGGGATCGCAGTAGGAAAGGGTAGCCCTGGCTGTAAGGGTCCCATGGGTTGCATAGTTTTATTAATAGCCCGTAGGTCCTGAAGAAGCCTCCACTTCCCAGACCCCTTTTGTATAACAAAAATAGGGGTATTCCAAGGGGAGGTAGAGGGCACCACATGTCCTAACTCAAGCTGGTCTTGAACTAATAGGGAAGCGGCCTGTAATTTGTCCTTAGTTAGGGGCCACTGTTTTACCCACACAGGGTCATCTGATAACCAAGTAATGGACAGTGGAGGTGGCCGCACTTCAGTGGCCCCTAGGATAAATTTCCCAGTCCTCTCCGGTCTCTTCCCCGCCGGGTAACCTGTTCTGCTGGATCCACGGGTGATATTCTGCCCTTAAGTCTCTTTCCTAGTCCCCTTCCAGGGATCCACCCCATGTCTAGCATTGAATCATTAACAAAGTTATTATTTTCTTTTAAAGTCTGGGTAGTAAGAATAGCCCCCATTTGATGAAGCAAGTCCCTCCCCCAAAGATTCGTGGGGAGTCCAGTCACCACATAAGGCTGGAAATGGCCACTATGTCCTTCGCCATCTCTCCATTTTAAAAAGGAGGCACTTCTTTTTGGTCGGGTCTGTCCTATCCCCTGTAATATGGCCGAGGGACTCTGGAGGGGCCAGGCAGGTGGCCATTGTTTTTCAGAAATGACAGAGACATCCGCCCCCGTATCTAGTATTCCCTTGAAAGCCTTGTCCTGTATCTCAATGGTCAGGTTGGGACGCGAATCCAAATGAGCTACCCAAAAGGCCTGGGGAGTTCTAGTGAAGCCAAAGCTGCCATCGCCCTGGGACCCACGGAGGGCGTGCCCAGAAATGGAAGCTAAAGGTAGCAGCAGCAATTGAGCTATACGCTCCCCAGGGGGAAGAATAACAATTCCTTGGGTAGCTTCTACTACTATTTTTATTTCTCCCTGATAATAAGCATCAACAACCCCCATAAGAATCTTCAAGCCCCACTGAGTTGCGCTACCTCGTCCCAACACTAGTCCCACCGTCCTCTCTGGCAGGGGTCCAAAAACCCCAGTAGGCAGCGTCTGAGGTCCCATTTGGGGAGTTAATACCGCTCGGGAGGTGGAACTGAGGTCCAGTCCTGCGCTTCCTGGTGTTCCCCTGGGGAGTTCCCAGATAGAAAGGGGTTGGTCAGTGGGAGGCGGCGGAGACGCCCACTCCCTGGGGCACTGTTCTGTCCCTGCACTGCCCCGTACACTTTGGCTTCCGGGGCCCGGGGCGGGCCCCTGCTCCCGTTTCCCGACGGTATTGGGTTACCCTGGATGTCAAATTTTGACCTGCACTCACTGCTCCAATGATTTCCTTTATGACATCTAGGACAAATTCTAGGCATCCCTCTGCCAGCACCCTCGCTCCTTTCCGGGCAGTTTCTCCTTATATGTCCCTCTTTTCCACACTTAAAACACCCCTTAGAGCTGGTTCCCCTGTTATCAGATTTTTGCATTCCAGTCTTAAGGGCAGCAGCCAAAACCTGACCAGTAATATGAGGCTCATCTATATCTTTGCATGCTCGAATCATGTCATCTATACTTTTGGCCCAGGAGGACTTAATAGCATTTTGGCAGTAAGTGTTAGCGTTTTCATATGCCAGTTGTCTAATAAGTGGCATAGCCTGTTCTAGATTAGGGAATATCTTTCCAGCAGCCTGCATTAGGCGGGCTATAAAGTCCGAATAAGGTTCAGAGGGTCCTTGAGAGATCTTGGAAATTTTTGCTTCAGTCTTAGAAACGGGCAGGGCTTTCCAGGCATGAACTGCAGCTGAGGCTATTTGAGCATAAACACCTGGGTCGTAATTAATTTGTTGGCCTATGGTGGCATACTGCCCAGTTCCTGTCAACATTTCAGCATTTCACCGTTGATGGCCCGCATTCAGGTTAATCTGAGCCAGCTCGCGGCACCTTTCATGATATTCACTTTTCCACAATAAGAAATCCCCTCCAGATAACACAGCCCTGCAAAGTTGCTGCCAATCATTAGGTATCAGTTGACTGGCTGAGAAAGACTCGAAGAGGGTCAATGTGAAAGGGGCATGAGGTCCATAATTAATGACCACCTCCTTAAGCTGTTTTATGTCCTTGAAGGCTAGGGGGACATGGGCTCTGGCCGGCTGTCCATCAGCATCGGCGTTTTCAATCATTGGAAAAACCTGAGCCGCTCTAGAACCCCAGTGGACCCCCGCCCATCTAGTAGGGGCATCCTCATTCCAATCAGGATTATAGGGAGGAGGTGCGGCAATTGAGGGGGCCCTAGGCACCCTCACATTTGCCCTTTTAAGGCGATGTTCTAATTCCTCTATCTCCCTTTCTAATCCCTCCTCTTCCTCAGAGAGAGAACTGAGGTCCTCAGGATCCTTTTTGGGCTTAGAAATCTGGAGGCGTTTCCTACCCTCCAAGCCCGAGTCCTCAAGGGGACCCTCATCCTTTAAGGATTTTGCCATTTGCTCCTCCTGCACCTGATTAAGGGCCTGTTCACATTCAGCAAGCTGATCCTTGATCTTTACTTTATCTGTTAATAAAGCATCCTTTACCAACCTCCATAAGGAAAAGGTGGCAACTGGGACACTATCCGAGCCCCGGTCCCTCAATAATTTCTGAAGGTCATGTCTCACCAGGTCCCAGTCACTATTATTAAGAAATCCTCCTGTCAGAAACCAAGGACAAGCCTGGGCAATAATTTCAACGAATTCGGTTGCAGTCTTAGTTTTTATTCCTGTTCCTTGTGTATTTAACAGCTCTTTCAGTTCGTTGGCCAGACGAACCTTCGCTGTTGAGTTACCCATGGTACGTACCCTGTCTCTTTAAAATATCTTTAAACCAATCCTCCCCCTTCTTTCTTAGAAGGTGAGCCCCGTCCGCTTACCCCTGCTTTCCGGATCTCGGTGGGAACCTCCAATTTCCGCGTCCGGCGAAGGGAGCCGAGTCCGGCGAGGGACGGCGAGGTTAAAAGACACACAGGACACCAAGGTTCTTCATCCAGGAGTCAATAATCTTTATTGCTAACACACCTTTTTTTATACCCCAAGCAGCAGAAGTGGAAAACTACCAAAAAGCAGGAGGGAGGGGGGAGAAATTTAGTTTCAACATCTATTATTGTCAGGTACCGAAACCTCCCTTAACAATAAGTCCATCAGACCAGAAAAGGTCAAGGCATTCCCGTGGGATACATATGTCTCAGACGGATAAGCAGGAACAGAAAAAACCGCAAGTTCGCCATGGCCTTGTGAGCTGGCCACACTGGCATGCAGAACAAACTAGTGGAGGTAGGGCTCCAGGGGCCAGGGTGGACCTGCTGCCAACACAAAACAGCGGGAACAAGACAGCACCCCAGCTTTCCTGCAGCCCAGCTTTATAGCCCAGAATGTTACACAAAGGGGGGTTACAGATAACAGAACTCTGAGGAGCATAACACTGATTGTAGTTTACATTTTTTGCTGGCCCCAACATCAGAATTTATGAGGACCATTAGAGCCTCAGAGAGGGTCATTGTCTGGCCAGGGAAGGCCAATATTTATGAGGTGTCACTAAAGTTTCAGAGGGGGCTGCTATCTGGTCAGAGAGCCAGGCATGGGTGAGTTCAAGGCACGGGAAGGCATTCCAAGCAGGTTCAGAATTTGCAGTAATTTATAGTAAAGCCGAAATTATCTTTTCATGGCTTTGTGGCAAGATGACTCTGCATTAAAAAATGACAAAATCATAGAATTTACAGGGAAATGGATGGCATTAGAGCAGATTATGCTAAGTGAAGCTAGCCAATCCCTAAAAAACAAATGCCAAATGTCTTCTTTGATATAAGGAAAGTAACTAAGAACAGAGTAGGGACGAAGAACAGGAGAAGAAGATTAACATTTAACAGGGATGAGAGGTGGGAGGGAAAGGGAGAGAGAAGGGAAATTGCACGGTAATGGAAGGAGACCCTCAGGGTTATACAGTGGAGGGGGTAGAGAGAGAGGAGGGGAGGGGAGGGGAGAGGTGGGGAGGGGGGAGGGTGGATGATGGGAAAGGCAGCGGAGCACAACAGACACTAGTATGGCAATTTGTAAATCAATGGATGTGTAACTGATGTGAATCTGCAATCTGTGTATGGGGTGAAGGTGGGAGTTCATAACCCACTTGAATCAAAGTGTGGAATATGATATGTCAAGAAATTTGTAATGTTTTGAACAACCCACAATAAAAAATTAAAAAGAAATTACAAAAAAAAAAAAAAAAAAAAAAAAAGATGGCTCCCAATTTTAAGAAAAGATCAGGTTGCGTCTATCACTTTCAACTCAAAAATTTTCCTCATGCTTTTCCTTTATACTCAACTCTTTTCCCAACCCTGAATTTCTAGCAACTGTTGATCACTTTTCCATTCCTATAGCTTTGTCTTTTCTAGAATGTCATATAAACAAAATCATTTAGTTAGAGCCTTTTATCTGGCTTCTTTTAGTTTACAATACATTTTGAGATTTATCCATGTCTTTGTGTGTGTCAATAGTTGTTGAATTTTTTTCCCACTGTTATTGCTAAATAGTGTTCCTCTATATGGATGATTTACAGTTTAGAAGAAGGACATTTGGTTTGTTTCCAATGTGTAGTGATTATGTGTAAAGCTGGTCTACATATCTGCATATAGGCTTTCATGTGAACATTAACTTTGTCTTTTTTGAGGATATGTGGGATTTCTGAGTCACATGGAATATTATCTTTACCTTTATAAGAAATTACCAGGGGACAGGCGGTGGAAGTGGTGGAGAGGAAAGTGGAAGGGGGAGAGCCAGGCGGAGTAAAGGTCTCTGCCGCCGAAGCCCCGCGTTGGGGCGTGACAGTAGTCCCGAAAGGCCTAGCCCCAGTCGGCTGGCAGCACGGGTGAGAGGGGGCTGCGAGAGAATGGTCAGCCAGGTAGGGACAGAGGAGCCAAGCGGAAGACCCGGGCTGGGGAGCGCGGCTTCATCCTGATGCCCTGACCCGAGGGCGGCTGCCTGGGGTGGGTACCAAGCCCAGCTCGAGTTTAGACCACTCGTCAAGTCTCGGGAGAGCGCGCAGCACCCGGGTTAGCGGTCAGAGCATGAGGGGCTGCATCTGGAGGGAATGACAGAACTGTGTGAACAGAAGAACCTGCGGGGCTGGAGAGCAAACCCAGACTTCATCTTTTTCTTCTGTAAGCTGTCACCATGACCCTGACAAAAGGTTCTTTCACCTACTCCAGTGGGGAGGAATATCGTGGAGAGTGGAAGGAGGGCCGCAGGCATGGTTTTGGTCAACTGCTGTTTGCAGATGGTGGGACCTATCTGGGTCATTTTGAGAATGGGCTCTTTAATGGCTTTGGGGTACTGACCTTTTCAGATGGTTCAAGGTATGAGGGGGAGTTTGCCCAGGGCAAGTTTAATGGCGTCGGAGTCTTCATTCGGCATGACAACATGACCTTTGAGGGGGAATTTAAAAATGGTAGAGTAGATGGTTTTGGCCTGCTGACTTTCCCTGATGGTTCTCATGGAATACCCCACAACGAAGGTCTATTTGAGAACAATAAGCTGCTGCGGAGGGAGAAGTGTTCTGCGGTAGTTCAGTGGGCCCAGAGTGCCTCCAAGTCCGCCAGAAATCTCACTGCTTGATGAGGCAGTGGGCACAGCTGGAATAGTGTCAGTAAAGCCCATGACCACCTGAGATGAACAGAATGAACCAGATTTCAGATGAGATGAGGATGACCACGGAGCCGAAGCCTGTGATGTGCCCCATCACCTGCCAATCAGCAATTTGATCACAGAAAGTGCTAAGGATTTTGGCCCAAAGACCCCTCAGTGGTTAGCAGTTCTGTCTTTTCTTGATGCTTATTTGCTGAAGACAGGAGCTGTGTTTTCTTACTTGTCGACATTTCCTGTTCCTGAGACCTGGGGTTACCCAGTACAGAGTGGCTGCAGCCTTCACTCCATTTACTGCCAAGTGATTCAGAATGTCCTCATTCTGCCTATGTTTGGGGCACATGACCCTAGCCCCCATAGGGCCAATGCTGTGTGCTGCCCTGGCAAAATGAGGTACAAGATAGACAGTACAGTGACCCTGTGAAAGTCGGGCCAGAACTTCTCTGTACATGAGCCCCTCATTCAGTGCAGTTTGAATCCTGACTCCAGGCTCCAACTTTGTCTGATCAGACTAGTCTTTGTGTCTGCTTATTTCCCCTGTGAAGGATCTGGTAAGAGTGTTGTTTTCTTCTTTCTTGACTTTACAAGTCATGTTCCTTACCTGAGTTAGGGCATATAATCCAATCTCCATTTGTGTCTCTCCGTTCTTAGAGTCTATCAGAGAGAATTCCTTTGTGGCATAGTCAAGAAAGAAACTGATGTAATAGTAACCTCATAAGTTGTATTCATTACTCACTCCAGGTCAAGGGGCAGACATATCCAGCCTCAAGGCCTTCCTGGGGAGTGGACTAAGTGCTGGGGAAGGCCTGCATCGACACAGTTCTTTCCCTGTAGGTGGTAGATCAGACTCACCTACACCCCTGGGTGTAGGTAGACTCACACCCACCCTGGGACTGTGGTGAACTAAAAGCATTGGCTGTTCCTCGCATTTGACTTGCTGTAACTCTCCCACCAAGAGCCTTGATCTTCAGGCCTTGGTCAGATTTTGGAAGGTGGAATCCCTATACAGTTCATCATGAGGCCTCCAGTTACCACAGGACCCAGACATACCCCCAGCTCCCATCCTCACACCGAATCTCCCTCAACAGCAGACTATGGTGGAAATTATAACCGTGTGCCTCTATTTATTCTGTGAACTGTATTGTAGAATCAAGTGTTCATAGAAATAAACAAATCACCAGATCTGCCTAAAAAAAAAAAAAAAAGAAATTATCAAACTGTTTCTGATTCCCAAAGTGACTGTATCATTGTATAATGTATGTTCTAGTCATTCTGCATCCTTCTAGCAACTGACTTTTTTTAGTCATTCTAATAAATGTGGATATTATTTCATTGTGGTTTTAATTTGAATCTCATTAATGACAAGGGATGTTGGGCAATATTTCATCTATTTATTTACCTTCTTTAATTAAGTTTATGTTCAGACCTTTTGCCCATGTTGTTATTGGATTGTGTACTTTGTCACTGATGAGTTTTTAAAGTTCTGTATGCATTCTGGAACCATGTATTTTGCCAGATACAGAACGGACAAATTTTGCCTGTCTGTGGCTTATCTTTTCATTTTCTTGACAGTGTATATTGCCCTCATAGGTCTCCTTTCAATCTGTGTGTGTATGCGTGCATGTGTGGTGGGTGGCAGTGGGGCCCATGGATAACTTAGGTCCTAAGTGTGAGTTTACAGTCTGTGTCTATGGTTTCTAGCAGCTCCACACAATCTCTTGACAGTTACTATTTCTGTTTACCATTTTTTAATAATTTCACTTGTATTATTTTTTAGATTTTGTGCAATTTGGTTGCCTATGACTGAAGCTCACTTACAGATATGAGAAAACTTGGAAACCTATAGTTTGTCCAGCCAGCTTTTTTTATTGTTTTAAGGGTGGAATAATGTTCTTTCTAGTTCTCTGTTTCCCAAGAAGCAGAAGTTTCTTGCTGTACTTTTACTGTAACTTTTCATTTCCCTGTGTTGGGAAAGTATGATTAAAACTGAAAATCACCTGGCCACCCAGAAAACTTCCCCACAAATTTAGAAGAGAAAGAAAAAAATATTATTAAATAAGTATTCAACTGGAATGTGATGTAACTCAAAGACAATCTATAGTAAATGCAAGGCAAGCAAGGAAGCTCACCCTTTCATAGAACCAATCAGATACAACCCATTATTCTCAAGATAAATGATATATAGTCTTCAAGTAAGATGATAATACCCTCTGACATATGTAATTCATCCTAAATACACTTGGTAATTGGAATAACCATTTGCATTTTCTAACTTTCTTTATCTAAAGGAAGTTTAAATTCTCCTATTTTTAGGAAGGGAGTTAAGTTTCCAACTTTGAACTTGGTTGAGCCACAGTTAGGCTCTGGAAACTTCCCATGAAAACTGGGGAGTAGGGGCACTGTATTTTTAATGTTTATATTTTAAAGAGATGACTCATAGTCCTTGAAAAAACATTCTTGAGTTAAAAACTGGCAATGGCTTATTTAGCATTTGAAAAGATATATTTTCATTTTCAAAGAGTCAGAGAAAGAACTTACCAGGACAAGTTTTCTATAGTAAATGTTCTAAGGGGAAGAGAGGGAAGCCTGTTTCCCTGTTTGAGTTTTGTATTTTCTCTTAGACCTATAAACATCCAGAGCACCTGGCCTACAAAAAAAGTTTACAGGATATATTTAAATGCTTTAGGTTACTTGAATTTCACAAGGATATTATATGATAAGCCAGAAAGTAATTATTTCTGTTGATCTGATTTAGTTGATGAGAGAATTAAGACTCAGAGAGCCAGTTGACTTGTCCAGTTACATACTTCTAAGAAAAGACTTCAAATCCATCTTCTCTGGTACCAGCTCCAGTCCTGACACTTTAGGCTGCCTTCTCAAAAGCATAAACTACATAATGATAATCCAGAGTTTATGTTTAAGAGAAAAGGACATACACATGTATACTTTGTAAATCACAACAAACTTTTAGGATACATAGGCTAGCCATATTAAATTCACTAGAATTGGTTCAATGGACAAATCATTTGGTTGAGAACAAGAGGACAACAGAATTTATATATATATAAAATCATTATGCATTGTCTAATCCAATTATTTCCTTCAACAATCATTTACTAAATGTCTGATCTATACCACACCACATTCTGGGGTCTGGGGAAGCAGTAGTAACCAAATTGATAAAATCCCTGCCCAAAGGAAGCTTACATTCTAAGTGGGAGGAAGAGAGAATAAGTTTTAAAAAGTACATAAAATGTCAGGTCTGTGATATAGGTTAGATAGTAGTTTAGCTATGAGCAGGTGAAGGGTAGTAACTTATAGAGAGAAAACCAGACCTAGCATCAAAGAAAGACCATAAGTCACAGGATTGGTAATCACGGGAAAACTTATCAAAGCAGACAGGCTTGTGGAAAATGGGAACCGATATAGCAAACCTCTCCCAGCCATAGTTATAACCCCTTAACGGAATTATTGTTTCAATGTAATGTCACACCCAGCCGTTGAGACCAGGTCATCTTGACCCTCACAAAGGAAATTTGCTGAAAAGGGTAATACACCACTTGAGGTAGGGGGGGGGGGATGTGAAACTAGGGCAAGATTAAAGAAACACAGAACCCTTAAAAAAACCCATTCTGTAAGAGCCGTGCTGTTCTCTCCAGTGACAGTCCATGCAGTGCCTATACTGTACTTGATCCTTATTCCTCGGTTTTCCAATAAACCCCTGTCTATACTCAGTGTGACTTGATGGAAATTCTCCCTGGGATATCACAGGAACTGAGGGCTTTAGACACCTCACCACCACCCCTGCTTGCCAGGCAGCCTTGCTCTGTGGGTAGATCTTCTCTGCAACAACATATACAATTTAGAATGACAAAGAAAGCTAAGGGGAACAAAATGTATAAATGTATAAATTTGGAGGATAGTGTTTGTATTGTTTCTGTTTTACAGCGGCCTGAAAGATGCTGAGAGCCACGGCCGAGTCTGTAGAAGCTAAGGGTGAGCTGGGATGGATCTGGCAAAGGAACTTATGAACAGAGGAAGATGAAAGTGTCTGAGACTGGTCTACGTATATTCAAGTAACAGCAAAGCAGATATATGACTGGAGTAGGTCATAGGGTCCAGTGTGTTAAGAATATTTTAAGTGAGACTGTTTTGTGTTTTGAAGAGGAGTAATTTGATTGTTTTCACAAGTTTACTCTGGCTAGATATAGTGGGGCCAGGGAAGGAGCAAAGAGACCAGGAAACAATTCATCTAAATTTATGGTACCAAATAGGAGGAAATTTCCCTGCTTTGCTTTATTGTTATAGCTTTAAAATTCACTTTTTCTCAAAATGGTTTTGATGTTTTACAGGAGGTACAGTTAATTAGATTTATGACACTATGTGAATAGAACATATTGACTTTGACACAGCCGAAAGGCATTTGCTTAGGAAATATTTCGTTGACATTTCTTGTAGAAAATAACTTCCCATTTGCCTAGATAGGCCGAGACCATGACAGAATGAGTCAGTAAGAACTCTCAGAGCTGTGTTTTCAAATAAGAATTTACTTGATTGCTCATCACATATACAATATGCAGGGTAAAGAATAGTTTGTATATTTAAATTAATCTTGTAATAACATTTGGGATTATGATTATGGAGAGATGTACTGAAGTAAATAAATTCCAATCTGCTTAAGAATTGATAAAACCTGACTTGTTTGTCAGTTTCTCGGATATTACTGAATATGTATTGATCCACTAACAAACAGTTGCAAAATATCTTCCACAAACTTAGTAATGTTTTTCTGCATTGTGTCTTTATTTTATCAAATGACAAAGTAATACAGGATACTTCAACTTTAGGATAGTCATCAAATTCCTTTCTATGTTCCATAAAAATCTATCCAAAGGTCTTTTTAATCTTGATATAATTTTACTGAGATCTGATGTGTGATTTCTCTGGTCTTTCCACTTTATTAAGTTTGAAATGACTAACTGCAAGCTTTGGAAGAAAATCAATATTTAAAAATGTTTTCCCTTTTTTTAATGTTAGAATGAAACAGAAGTAAGTGTAGAGGTGTCTTTGGCTACCTTTAAAATTCTCATTGTTCTCATAGCATTCCATGTTTGCTGCATCCTTAATTGAAGAACTATCACAGGCACTCACAATCATAGATCTTACTACACTCATGCAATTTAATGTACTTCTTATGTGGTACTTGTTTCTTAAGAAAAAAAATTGTTCTTTATTGTACATCTTATTTTCACATTAATGGGTACTTGATAGGGAGCATCTTTTTTTTTTTTCCTCGCAGCTTTTATTGACTCCTCCTCTTTGGATGTCTCATCATTACTATTATTTTAAAGAATATAGATCCATGGCCAGACGCGGTGGTGCCTACACCTGTAATCCCAGCGGCTTGGGAGACAGAGACAGGATGATTGCTAGCTCAAAGCTAGCCTCAGAAATGTGAGGTGCTAAGCAACTCAGTGAGACCCTGTCTCCAAATAAAATATAAAATAGGGCTGGGGATGTGGCTCAGTGGTCAAGTGCCCCTGAGTTCAATCCCCCAATCCCCCAAAATAAGTCTAATCCCATTAAAAGCCATCTATGTTTATGCTTTTCTTTGATCTAACAGCTAGGTATTTTTCTTTCTCATTTAAATATACAATGAGAATATTGTATTCATTACCATAGTTTCTTCATTACCATAGTTCCTAATATCAAAGAAACTTAAGTCATTATTTCATAAATGCACTCATTTAATATAACTCACATATTTAGCACATGGATCTAGTGGTATCATAAAAAACAAAACAATGAACTTTATGTACTAGGATCACATGTGATTTGGAGCTATCATGAAACTCTTAGATTTTTTGAAACCAGTTCTTTTATTTGTAACTAAAACCAAAGCCTGAAAACTTAAGTGAC
This sequence comes from Marmota monax, assembly GCF_021218885.2. Lineage (NCBI taxonomy): Eukaryota > Metazoa > Chordata > Mammalia > Rodentia > Sciuridae > Marmota > Marmota monax. The sequence goes on from NW_026694772.1 coordinate 5,606,790, forward strand.
ATCCTTCAGGTACACAACAAAGTACAAGTACAGAATAAACAAATTGTTATTTTGATCACTAATTTGTGTTTCTGCTAATCCATCACAATTATTTCAGTCACAAAATAGTCATAGTAATGATATAATAAAACAATATTTGGAAAAGGAGGAAATGTTGCTACAATGTTGATGATGATAGTTGCATTACTAAACATCTTCTCAGCTATGCCATTTCTTCTTTCTTTTATCTAAAGTCACTAAAAGAGACATTACAAAGCACTTAAACAGATATACTTGCTGTCCTATAGTAACTTATAAGGAAGAAATGGCCGTTTTTTATATGGATTATTTCTAAATGTGAACCTAATCATGAAACATCTTCAAATGAGGAAAGTAATCATTTGCATTATAAAATTTAAAAAATATGTAAATAAGGTGGCAAGGTTTTCATTCATTTAAATGAGAAAGAATGAAAGGAGATTCAATTAAATTTCAATATATCTTTTTATTATTATTTAAGGAGGATAAAATTTTTAATTGGTGATTTCTGTGTGAATTTTACAACATAGAGTGTCAGAAAGTCATAAGGGATTCAAGATGAGAATAAAATAAAATGGTAATTCAACAATGAATCCCATTTACTGCATTCTTAATTTTGGTTCTTAGGGTCCTCAAAGTCTAGTTGAAACTAGAATGAATTAATACTATTCAGTAAACTAATTCATACAGTATAAGTAGGAAACTCAACACAAAGGACACACACACACACACAAAAAAAATATGTACTCAATGAGCTAATGTCAAGAAAGGCCTTACTAAGGAAGTGATGATTAATGTCAGTATGAAAAGTTAAGAAGACACTCGAGGAGAGCTATGGAATCTCAGTAGGAGAAGCAATCTGTTTTATGGTGTGGACAGTGGGGACATCACACAATGTAGCATGTTTGAGCAAGAACCATCATTTTTCCTTCTAAGTTATACTGAATGATGTTTCAGGAGATAAGAATGTAGAATTAGAGAACAGTAACTGATAAGGCTTATACGACATATGCAACAAACAACATTGTCATAAGAAGAGAAACATACACATAGATCATAGATGGAGGAAACAGCAAAGTAAATAAACAAATCTATATTTCTTTTGGTGAAGTTTGATGACTCATGGAACATGGAATATATATATATATATATATATATATATATATATATATATATATATATATATGTATCATAGTGAAAATTAATGTTGTGTTACAGCTTTAGGAAAGAAAGAGAACAGTTCATGATGGAATCATTTACATTGACTGCCTGGAAAGTTAGGGCTGTCACACTCTCCTCTATATGCCCCTTCTCACTTATATTTCCATGAACAGCCCATTTACTCATTTTTTAATTTACTCTTCTGAGACATGTAGGCCCTTTGTTGCCATTATTCTCATAATTTGTGATTTGTGGAGACCATGGAGTTTTAAAATAATTCCTCAGCAAATAACATTGCACCCATCAATTGCAGGAAAAGAGAAATGATCAAATCAATTAATTCAAGGAGGAAAGAATTTGGATAAAGGCAATGGAAATTTCATGGGAAGTTCATGTTTAAGATGAAGGAAAATTAAGACAAAGAAGATATAATGTTTTGTGTGAAAGAGAGTAGGGGACTAGAAACTAAACTGAGATCCTTAGAGCTGTACTTTAGAGTAGATTTACAAAGGGATAGTAATTTGAAGCAAAGCTATTAAAACAAAATATAATAGAGAATCCAAATTCTCCCTTTTCATAAGCAAAGACCATGATTTAGTGACATTTTCTTGGTAATGGGAGCTCTATAGGAAATCTAAGATCAATGCTGGATATAGATTTACTTGCATTAAACATGCTGATTCTACATTATTTTTGAAAGGTTAAGATATTCAGAGATTGGTACAATAAAAAGCATTTGTTTGACTTGTTTTTTAACCTGAATAGGTTGAATGAAACCCTAAAATGATTCTGTAAAATGATAGTTGTAGCAGATACAGTTGATATCCCACCCGTATCCTCTCACTTTTACCATCTCTGTTCATACCAGTGCACTTCTAATTTCCAACTACTGAATATTTATTTTCTTAGCCTCTAGGGCTTGGTGTGCAGCTATCCAGCAGGCCAGAAGTGATGCACAATTAATAGCCCCCAAGAACATCCCTCACTCAAGGACTGAAGGCAATCAGTATATAACTATCCAAACTTTCTTGACACTTAATTGGTATACCTCTCAGATGTATCTTCAGCAAAAATAAACTCCATTCATCCACAGTGGTAGGTTGCTTAATAATCATCCTTCATTGCCTCTCTTTTTCCTGTCTCATTTACTAATTTTTTTGGTGCAGTGGCAAAGCCTAGTAGTTCGAACTACTTGAGAGCTAAGGCAGGAGGATCACAAGTTTAAGGCCAGCCATGATAACTTAGTAAGACTCAATCTCAAAATTTTATAATCCTTAATTATAAAGAAAAATTTTATTGATTGATTAATAGATTTATAATGGGGATTGAATCCAGGGGTGCTTTGCCAATGAGCTACATCCCAGCCCTTTTTGTTTTATTTTGAGGCAGAGTCTTTCTGTGTTGCTGAGGCTGACATTAAATATGTGATCCTCCTGCCTCAGACTCCCAAGTAGCAGGGATTATTGGCATGCATAACTGTGCTCTGTATTTAAAAAGAATTTATATTGAAAGAATGGTAATTTTATTTTGTTCAAAGATTTTTACTTCTTTTTTCATTGAGACATAAAATATTTTACGTGTATTAAAATGATTACTTGTCAGCTCTTAAATTTTGGCTGGGATGTGGCTCAAGCGGTAGCGCGCTCGCCTGGCATGCGTGCGGCCCGGGTTCGATCCTCAGCATCACATACAAACAAAGATGTTGTGTTCGCTGAAAACTAAAAAATAAATAAATAAATAAAATATTAATAAAAAAAAATGATTACTTGTCAGCTCTTAAATTTTGTTGAAAATACAAAAATCTTTCTTATTTGCAATTCTGCTTTTCCTGTGTTTCAACATACTCAATGCCCCACTCTCCAATTTTGCCTTACTTTAGAAAACAAACACACAAAGTTGCCAAGGTAATCAAACATTCTCATTTCTTGATGAGAACATGGCTAAACACTAGTTTTGAAGATCCATAAGAGCAGACAAGACAAAGCAATGGATTAATAGGTAAATAGCATCTATGTTTTGTATATCTATTCAATATCTGTACATTTATGTATGTGTTCATGCATACACCTACAAAGAAGGTAGGATTTTTTTTAAACTTTGAACTTAATTTATATCGTTTTTTTTCAGCTGTGGTATTGAATCTGTATTACAAAATTTACTGTATGATTTATTAAGAATTTTCTATTATTACATAATTAATGAAGGAGTGAATTAATTTCTGATACTCTGTTATTTTTTTCTCTTTATGGGATTTATAGCAAAAGAGACAAGTTGAAGAAAGAGATTTATCATGAAGATATGCAAATTGCTTCTGCCAAAGAACAATAGTTTATTGCACATAGACAAGAGTTTGTTTCTTTTTTTTATCATGTATCTGACAAGATAAAAATCCATATATTTAGTAGGAAAAAGAATAAAGTCAAGTCAACAACTTGAACTTGATCCTATCAAATTGCAAAATACCAATTATATATTTATAAAGAAAGATAGTAAAGTTACAAGTTTTCACCAAATATCTGAGCATCTGTAATTCAGAGCTTTTACAACTACAAAATAATTCATTTTCTCCTAACATATAGCAGAAATAGGAAATCTTTCTCTGCATACTTGCAGGTTTACTATCTAAATAACATCTTTTAGCAATTCTACAGATGACCTCGTTTTGAGAACTGACTTAGGATATTGAACTGTAGAAACTGCAAACAACTGCAAGTATGCTAAATGAGATATACAAGTGTGTGCTGAGTAGTTGAGTGAAAAGGGAAGTGATACACCCTTTTTAAACAGGTCTGCACAACTATACATGTTTTGACCTCTGTCACTGTAGTCTTTCTGACTGTTGATTAATGGAAAAGCAATCACTTTGGCAGTTTATTCAGGAAATATATCACTATTTTAATAAACTCTAAATAAGGCAATCCATGAGTATTTTTTGACATTATACTGGCAAACAATTGGTTTGTTAATCATTTCTTAATTTAAAATACAAAAAGATATGACCATCAGAGAATTTAGCTGTTCATTGCTTTGCCACGACTACTATGGGCCTGAAAAAGGAGTAAGAGTTAGAACATAAAATTAGGTAATTCTTTGCCTAATATATAAAATGTATTAAGTTCATGGTTTCCTTTTTTCTTAAAAATTTATAGAGTCCTCACTCCTTATGTTACTACATAGATCTCTCAACTCCAGCTTGGAGACAACTATGGGTGAATAAAAGGTAGTAAAATTGTACTTAGTATTTGTGGACTCAATCATAAATATTAGTGAAAGCAAACACAAACTGGTCTGGAAATTTTTCCAATATATTTTTTAAATATACACCAGCCCCTGTGTTTGCCCTAGTTCAAGCTTCTCTAGCCATTTTTTCTAGTAGTCTACTCCTTAGTTTTTCTTTCTAACATTCTTCATAAGAACAGTCAAATCCATTGGTGTGTCTGTCCAGATTGCTCCTAAAAATAATAAATTTAGATTATTTTCCCCACAATGTGTCTCTAACAATAACCAATGTGGTAAATGTCATTGTGACCATACTCAATTTATTTCAAGCAAGAAACCTCACCACTTTCATTCACTCTGTAAATCATTAACAGTTTCTACTTTTATAATTTTCCCAAAGACATAGTCCTGGTTCTCTCTACACTTAAATCTTCTTGCAGATTTTCCCCTTCAGTGGACATTGGTTTAATTGCATTCCAGGAAAAAATCAAGTTTCTTTCCCTTCCTTTCTTTAAAAATATTTTTTCTGGGCAACAATGACACAAAAATACATGACTAAAAGGATTTTTATGCTGCTATCATACCTTAAAGGGAAGGCAATTTGATTGTGTAATGTGGGGAATTCACAGTCATTTATTGTTGCATTGAGAGATTCCAGCTTGGACCAGTAAAGGGTTGTTTTTATCACCTTTTACACCACTGTGACCAAAAGAACAAGAACAATTTTAGAAGATGAAAAGTTTATTTAGGGGTTTATGGTTTCAGAGGTCTCAGTCCAGAGATGGCTGGCTCCCTTGCCCTGGGCCCAAGATGTGGCAGAATATGAAGGCAGAAGAGTATGGTGAAGGAAAGCAAGCAGCTCAGAAAATGGACACCAAGAAGCAAAGAGATTCAGGGACAAAATATATACCCCAAAGGCAGCCCCCAAATGCCCCACCTCCGTCAGCCACACCCTACCTGCCTACAATTACCACCCAGTTAGTCCTTATCAGGGGATTGATGCACTGATCAGGTTAAGCCTCTCATAACCCTATCATTTCACCTCCAAACTTTCTTGCATTGTCTCACACATGAGCTTTTGGTAGACCCCTAATATCTAAGCCATAAGGATACTCTTCTAAATATGGTTTTATAAGGTTTATGATTATTTTGAAGTCCCTTTATTTGTTAACAAACTATTATTTTCTCCCTTTTATTTAAGTTCTTGTTCCTTAAAGTGTGGTCTACAGAACAGCAACATCATTATTTCCAGAAATCATTTGAAATGTAGAATCTCAGACCCCACATGAAACACACAATTAGAATCTGTATTTTTTTAAATATTTATTTTTTAGTTTTAGGTGGACACAATATCTTCATTTTATATTTATATGGTGCTGAGTATCGAACCCAGTGCCTTATGTGTGCTAGGTGAGCACTCTACCACTGAGCCACAACCCCAGCCCCTGTATTTTTTTTAATATTTAATTGTTAGTTGTAGTTGGTCACAATGCCTTTATTTTATTTATTTATTTTTATGTATTGCTGAGGATCAAACCTAGGGTCTCGCACTTGCTAGGCAAAAGCTGTACTGCTGAGCCACAACCCCAGCCCCTAGATTCTGTATTTTTAAAAAGACCCTACTCATAGGTGGTACATATGAACATTAGAGTTTGGGAAGCATTGTTCAAAAATGTTTTTTAAAATGTAAAAGAAAATCCCATTTGGTCATTCCACTTTGTATATGATATACTCTGTACTCTTTCTATCTTGCCTAATTCAAAATGGGCACACACATCTTTGCCTGGATGCTGTTTAAGGTGCCTCAAAAATATGATTTTTTTGTGGATGCTAGATTGAAAAGATATGTTTTCTATGAAAATACTTTTTCTATATTAAAATGTGAAATTTCATTTTCTGGGTCAAAAACTACACTGTCCAATATAGAAGGCACTAGCCACATGTGTCTATTAGAGTCAAACTACTTAAAATCAAATAAAATTTAAAATTCAATTACTCAGTCCTTTTAGTCACATCTAATATACAGAGCATATATTGGATATTGCTGATACTAATCATTTATATCACCCCAGAAAATTCTATTGGACAATAATTATTCAGAGACTACTACATTCTCAGTTAGGCTTTGAGAGTGTCAGTTGTTGCAACAGCTTTCAGATCAGATTGGCAGCTTCATGGAACCAGGATAATCAGCTAAAAGAGAAAATCTAGTTAACTTGAGGGATTATTCCTAGTGCACTTGATCTATTTCTGAAATATCAAGCTATTTCATGTAGGTTGGAAGTGCGGGAGGAATGGTACTAGAAAATGCCTCTTCTCCTTGCATGCCTCTACAATTAAAAAGAAATCATGGCGAGAGCATCCTACTGGAATGGAGAGACTTGAAAATGGAAGCATATGTGTTAGTTTCCAATCACTGAGTGTGTGCTATTGGCTAAATTGCTTGACCTGTCTGGGCTTGAGTTTGCTTCTTTATGCAATGAGAATATTGTATATAGTAGTTACCATCTGTTTCTATAACAGTCAAAACTAAAAATGAGAAACATCTACTGTTGCCATGTGAAATCAACCCATAATTTTCATGGATAATATTTAATGAGGGATATATATTTGCTATATAGCAAACACAAGTACTGATGCTACAAATTTTTTAAAGAAAATTATCAGTTCTTAGGGAAATCATAATTAGAAGAATGGTCAATAAAGTAGAGTCCTTACACCTCAGGATAACCCAAGTTGAATCACTAAATAGAAGAAATGTTATGTTAAAATTTTACTATATTTTCATAGTTTATTCTAAAATGAGCCTTGAAAAATATAATATACAGATCATTATGTGTATATATCAGTGAAATATTGACAACGAAAATATGCATCAGTAAGTATTCATGGACACGTTGATGCCATAATGCATACATTTATTGGAGTGCATGTTCAGATGTTTTTGAAGTTCTTGATGGACAATCATAGAAGTTTATATAGCATTTGTCTAGAATAAAGTTAGACAGGAAAAGAATAATACAGTGATCAAGAGAATTTCATTATAAATAATACAGGATTTGGGATAGGGGTATATTTCAGTGGTAGAGCATATGCTTAGCTTGCAAAAGCCCCTGAGTTCAGTGGTAGAGCATGTGCCAACCTCTATCTATTTGTCTAGTTTCCAGAAGAAAGTGTATCAACGCATTTCAGCTATATCCTTTTTTCCTTGCCAAATATGGATTTTTTAAATATTTTTCTTTAAATTGGGGTAACTTATCTTTCTTTGAATAACTTGAATCATCTGCAAATTATTATAAAGAAAAAGGGAACATTTTGATAATTTTGCAGGTTCCATGTTTATTAAGCTAGCTTAAGCTTAGTGCAAACATTAAAGAAGACTTAAGATCTCTGAAGAGCTCCATGACTTTTCTAAATGTTTTCAAACATTTGATCTATTCTAAACAGTAGATTATTTTTGATCTTTCCAATTTCCAGTGGTTAGCATTATCCTTAGGTCTACTTCCTTTCTATTATTTTTAAAATCCTAATATTTAGAGAAAAACAAATAACATATGTATATGACTTTGATTCTACTCAGGAGAAAAAGGGAAATATTATTTTTCTACAATGATGCTACATATTATTGTCAAGGAAAATAGCTGACTATGACATTGATCAAATCTACTATCTATATATGTATGAACATATATACCTGTAAATTATAGCTAAAAATTTTTATCAGTGTTTTATTAACATTAATTTAATTAATTACTATTAAAGTTACTAATTTGAGAGTTACCCTAGATTAAAATAGATGCTATTACCTTGTGCTAGATTCATTTCATAAAGAAAAATAATATGAAAAACAGAGACATTAAAATGTTTAAATAATATCATAGGAAATAAATATTTCACTGAGTATGTATACATCTGAAACACATGATTTTATTAAAGGCATAAGAGTACTAGATGGTAAACATTCTTCTGCCATTCCCTTAGTATAAGAAACATCATTACATTTTCCTTTCTGTCCCATTTACTGTCTGAAAAACTTTGGTCTTGGAAACACAACTAGAATGTAGACAATAACAATGGTATTAAGACTTAAGTTACCTTTATGTTTTTATTGGTTCATTAATGACATCAATTCACTTATTCCTACAGACCTTGTCTATTTTGGATTATTTATGATTTTAAGATAGATTAAAATAATGCTAATTAATCATCTCTAAATATTTTATGTAACAATGTGGTTCAATAAGTTTATGTTTAAGGAAGACATTTGTACCATAGAATACAAGTTAAATACTGTACCAATTATGGACCTGAATCTCAGCAGAAGATTCCCTTAGAAACCTTTTCTAAATCCTTAAAAAACATTCCCTGTGAAAGTACTTCATTCTGAGGTTTATTACATCAGTTTACCGTGTAAAACAAACTTTTCATGACATTTTCTATTAATAATGTTTAAATGGCAGTAAGTAAAGTAAAATTTCCTGTAGTTGCTAAAGAACTGTGGTAAAACTACTTCTGCTATTGATTCGAGGAACAGCTAAACTCTGAAAATGCTGAGAAGTGATAAATTCTTTACACTTATTTTATGGCATATTTCTTTGTTTGTTATCCATGCTACACAGTTGTTTTATAATATTAAAGTATGTTCAGTAATGAAACAGGAACGCAAAATGCTTCTTAAGAGTCTTTTTGCACTCTCTGTTAACAATACATAGATATTTGAGAATATAAAATTTTATTAAATCTACTTCTAAATTGATGACATGTGACTTAGATTATGAGTTCTACAGAGGAGGATTTGATCAACTATAATGTATTTACATCCACAATGTAATAAGTATAACAGGCCAATAAAAGGCTTTTAACTCACACAATATCCTAGGATGTTAACAACTAAGTTTATATGTAATCCAAAACATTTATTACTTACTATAAACCAGTCACTTGCTGGTTCATTACTTAAAATATCTTTTTAAATGAGAACAGATAGGTTTTAACTTTGAGTGTCTTGTGACATGTTATGTAACCTTGAGAAAGGCCCTTTTCTTCTGCACTTCAGTTTCCTCATTTTTCCTTTAATCATTTAGGTATTTGCTTCCATGATGCTGCAAAACAATTGCTAAATCTCAATGGCTTACAACAGTAAACAGTCATTTTTTTTCCCTGAAATATTTGTAGGTCAATCATGGTAGCTTTGTTTCAGACTGTGGATTGGATCTAGGTCTCCTCACATGTCCGTCATATTGAGAGGAGCAGTTACTTTTGTGGTAAATGCACAGAAGTACAAGAGGCCAATACAAAACACCCCAACACAATTGAAGCCTCCACTTACAACATCCTACTAAGTAGTCATTATCTCAAGCTACTCACATAGTAAAGCTCCAAGTCAATGGGCCAAAGAAGGAAAAGCCACATATTCTATTAATAGACACTACCAATTTCATGGCAAAAGGAATATGAGCAGAATTCAGATAGAGGAAAGGAATGAAAAATTAGTAACAATAATTGAATCTACTTTATTTCTCTTCAATCACTGGATTTGTAACTGTTTTTTTTTGATAAATGAAATGGTTTCAAGAAACTTTATTTGTAGGGGTTGCATATTTACATGCTGCTTTAGAAAATGATGTGCATGTGTAAGGATCCTTTGGTAGAACTATGGTATATTATTTACAGGCTAACAACAAATTTCACATTAGAAAAAGTGTATTTACATTTAGAGAATTAAATGTTTAAATACATATTATGAGGCTCTGGTAGCTTTAATTATTCATTTCATCAGCATTATCATATTGCAAGAAATAAAAATCTTACAGAATCCAAGTGATTGGGTGAGTAGACATATGATTTTTAATTTAGTTTTACATATTTCCTTTGCTAAATAGGGCATGCAGTTTACTGGACAGTGCATAAAGCACAGCTCTCCCTTTTGGAACCAAGTTGGCAGGCAATTTGGTTTTAATCCTGTCTGCAGATTGCTTGTGCATTTCCATACATTTCAACTCTGATCCTCTAATGGTCATCTGTTATGCTGTGATTACATGGATGAACTACAAAGAGATCATCTGACTAAACTGGTAAGTTAAGGGCACCTTATCTGTATAAAGAAAAAACGTTGCAATTCAGAATAAAATATACTGATGATTTACCATGAAGTTTGACCCCTTAAAAAGAATACAAACATGCAACTTAAACATTCTGCCCACAAAAATGGTCTAAGGAGTAATTCTCTACATTGTTGACAATCCCAAAACAATGGTGAGATTCAAGAGGGATTTGGGGACAGGAATATCTTTTTTTTATTTGTTCTTTTTAGTTATACAATGATAGAAATATCATTACACTCTAATGGCTACATATTTTAAAGTTACGAAGTGCTGAAAAGTAATAATATCTTTTATTGGAACTAATAGTTTTATGTAGCATTTTTGGTACCCTTTTAACAGAAAAAAAAAAAAAAACTGACTATTATAAGCTTTTCCCAAGAATAATGTATTACTTGGTTCAAGACATTATTACTTCCTCTAATGCTTCCTTCCATGTAATAACAAAGATAAATTTTGACAGTAACCTAGTGGTTTTTTAGAGAGGGATACAAGAGGTTGAGTTTGAAAAGGCCCAATTTAAAGTGAACAATAATCTCATTTGGCATATAAAGCATGCAAGTCCTTTCCCCTTTTATTCATGCCATAACTAGAATGTTAACAAAGGTTGCATACTTCATTTAAAAAAAAAATTTGTTTGTTCTTTTTAGTTATACATAACTGTAGAATATATTTTGATATACATAAATTTAAGTATAACTTCCCATTCTTGTGGTTGTGCATGATGTCGAGTTACACTGCTTGTGTATTCATATATGAACATAGGAAAGTTATGTCCAATTCATTCTACTGTCTTTCCCACTCCCATCCTCCCTCCCTTCCCCAGACTCTCCTGTTCAATCCAGTGAAACTCCACTCCTTCTCCCCCACCCCCACCCCCCACCTATTGTGAGTCAGCATCCATATATCAGAGAGAACATTCATTAGGCCTTTGATTTTGGGGGATTGGCTTATTTCACTTAGCATGACAGTCTCCAGTTTAATCCATTCACTGGCAAAAGCCATAATTTCATTCTTCTTTAAGGCTGAGTAATATTCCATTGTGTATATATACCACAGTTTCTTTATCCATTCATTTGTTGAGGGTCATGGAGGTTGTTTCCATATCTTAGCAATTGTGAATTGAGCTGCTATAAATATTGATGTGCTGCATCACTATAGTATGCAGATTTTAAGTTCTTTGGGTATAAACCAAGGAGTGGGATAACTGATTCAAATGGTGGTTCCATTCCAAGTTTTCTGAGGAATCTCCATACTGTTTTCCATAATGATTGCACCAATTTGCAGTCCCACCAGCAATGTATGAGAAGGTTGCGTACTTCTAAGCATCATCTTGCTTTTAATTACCCAAAGTCCAGTTTTCCATGTATATGGTTTCACAGACAAAAGCTAATATCTGATTTCTTCTTATCATCTTGAAGGTAGTTGATTCCCCTTTTCCTTTTATCTGTATTGCATTATCAGTAAACACCTAGTGAGGATCTTCTAAGTTAGCTAGGTGCTATGTATGCACAATTATATCTCTACTATCTACTCACTGACCTCTACTTCATTTTCATCTGAAAATTAGAAATAATCATTATACTCACATTCTGAGATGGTTTTAAGGATTAAAATAAATGCTGGATATAAAGTGCTCAGAAAAAAAAGTGCCTAATTCATCATTCATTGAAAAATACATAGTAAGCATATAGTATATGCCCAGGCACAGTTCTAGACGCTAGAAATCCAATATTTGAATAAGACAGACAATAATGCTGTTTTTATGATATTGATACTTAAATGAGAAAATAAAAATGATAAACAAAAAAAATGAACAAAATGGTACTACTAATAAGACCATTTTTATAAGTGAGGGAATTGAAACTAAAAGAAGATAGACAACTTACTCAAGATTACAAAACTAAAATGCAATAGAGCCTGGATTAAAACCTAGGATTATGATATCCTCAAACCCAACTTTAAAACTGCCACTATCAAGATGCTGTTATACCCATTATGAGCTCTAAAACAATTCCCATTGCAGCCTTCTTTTATCCTTTCTACCCCAATCTCTAAAATCACTATACCATGTTGTTAACTTTATTGAAACATGATTTTCCCCTGAAGTGATTGTATCAGTTATGATAGTGGAGTTTGGGGATCACTTAGAGGTCTTTAATACAGTACTTATGCTTGGCTTATGCTTGGCTTGCCTCCAGAATTCTTATTATTCTAGGGTGTGGATCATGTGTTTCCAATGTACAGTCTTTTTAGAATGATGGCTGCTAATATTTCTACTCTGAATGTATGCAAAAAAATATTGTCAAGTTGCTTCCTTTTGAAATTCTTCTTTTTCCCTGGGTAACTTTCCTAGATATTTTGGAAATTCTAATCATTATGGGTCACTTCTGCATTTCCCTTGATGCAAGCAGATTTCTCTCTCTTCAACTTCTTTCAAAGTTCTATGTATCTATGTTTTTTCCAGTTACTTGTTGGTTTTGGCTTCCTTCTAGATGGCCCTGTTGAATAGTCTCTGGATATTTTGATTTTATTCAACTTTACTGCATTAAAAAAAATTGTTCTTTGTATTTTTCTCCAGCAAGCATCCCATAACTTTGACCCCATTACAGTCAATTTGCAGAGAAGAATCTCTCTATGTCTCTGCACATACTAATCTGCAAGTCATCTTCAGTAGTTGTTTTTCTATCCAGTCTGTGTCTTCATATGTCACCAGTACATAGAATGAACAATTCAGGATATGAACATAATGCAATTTTATATTGGTCTCACTTTGCACATTTAATTAAGTGGGATAATATAATTTCACCCATGAACAGGACTCACACAAACTCATGCTCTATCTCATATGTACTCCACAACACACATTGGAACATTTTATGCTCCAAAAGGTTGTAGGCTGATTTCAATGCAGCCACCTTAATCCAGTGATTAAAAATGCTTTAAGTTTTTTCAAGCAAGAGTCAAGCACTGATCATCTATGTCTCATGATTGTAGACATTGAACTTTCTAAGTGTCTACAAAGAATTCTTCTTTATTAAAGCATATATTGGCTCAAAGTTTTGGAGGTTTTAGTCCATGATTGGTTAGCCCCATTCCTTTTAGGCCTGCAGTAAGATTAGTACATCATGGTGTGTATGTGTGACAGAGGAAGTTGCTCACTTCATGTTAGTCAGGAAGTAAAGGGGGTGCAGGGTCTCAAAATACCTTTCAAGGGCACTCTCTTGTACAACCAGAAGACTTCCAACTAGACCACACCTTGGAAGGTTCTACAACCTCTCAATAACACCACTAGCTAGGGACCAAACCTTTAATACATGTGACTTTGGGAGACATTTATACAAACCATAGCAATGATAAATCACTGATACTGAAAGAAATTGCATTCTTCCCTGTTATTTGACTCATTTTTTATAATGTAGTACAAGATATTGCATTAAATGTTTCAAATAGAATATATTTTAACATAGTGTCTTAATTATTTCACCTGAATCTACTAGGAACTCAATCACTAGGAACTCATCACTGAAAGTGGTATCACCAGACATTATGTGCCTTGTGATGTGATGGAATGAAGTATTCTTGCTTTAAAAAAATGAAACCTAAGTCAAATCATCCTCTAGATTAACTTAGAGTTTACAGGAAATACATAGCATAAAGGAACAAGTTAAATGATGCTACTAGAAAGCACAGAAAAAATATATATAATATACATATAAAAATAAGACAAATGACTTAGTTTCTCCAGAATAATCAATGATAAAAGGAATGGAGAGCTTTATAGAATAAAAGAGACTTAAAGGACTAAAGAGACAAACGTGATATGTGGTTCTTGTTTGGTACAATTAAAAATGAAAAAGAAACTGTAAAACTCATCAAATCATCTTGGGAAGAATGAGTGCATTGAATATTGTTTGGTTATTAGATGGCAGTAAAAAGTATTGTAAATTCTGGTAAGTATAATTGTCATGTAGAAAAAAGAAAATATATTTATGATTAATATATGTATAATAAAGTACACATATGTATGTACAATAAAATATTTACATATACATTGAATCTAAAAGGGCTGATATCATAGAAGTGGATAGTTGAATAATTGTGGCTACCTGAGGCTGGGGAGAGTGGGGGGATGAGGAAAAGTCGATCAATGGGTGTTCAGTTACAGTTAAATAGGAGCTTAAAGTTCTGGGGCACAGTTGCACAGTAGGGTGACTACAGATAATAATAATAATGCATAGTACATTTCACAAAGAAGAAAGGAAGGTGAAAGTTTTCCCCACAATGATCAGTGTTTAAGGAGACACCAATATCTTATTAGTGTCATATAGAGAAGAAATAATTTTTTAAAAATTTGATATATATAACATTAAGTATTCTTACTAACTCATTTAAATTTACTTAAACATTAACTAATTTATACATTTATTGAACATTACATAGTAACCAAGTAATATATATAAAACTTTTCAGTTTTTAATTATCACTTAAATTAAAATTTACTAAATTAAAAATAAATAAATCTTTGGGGGAAGAATGGGATTGGAATTTGAGCTATACTCTGTTACAACTTATGGGACAGTGAGATTGCTGCAAAACTAATACTCTTTTTTTTTTTCTTTTAAGAGGACACAACATCTTTATTTACATTTATGTGATGCTGAGGATTGAACTCAGTGCCTCAAGCATGATAGGCAAGCAATCTACCACTGAGCCCAACCCCAGCCCCCAAACCCATATTCTTTAAGAAGCAAAATATTAGCTAAAATTGCAACTCAATACTCTTTAACTTAAATTTAGTGATTCTTAAATCTGGTTTTCTCCTAGAACCTTAAAAAATCAAACATACTGAGACCCTACTACATACCAATTAAATAATAACCCCTGATGTTGGTCTTATGTATTTCCTATTTTGTTTTATTTTTGGCTTTACCATTGTTTACAATATGAAGAGTTGTGTATTACTGCAACCCAACCCAACTCTATTAGGTTGAGCAAACCTGGACAGGTAGATAACTATACTAGCTATTTATTTGTAGTTGGATATTTTATAGACTCTGCACAAATGATGTCCCAAAAGTAGATCCCACTGGTGGCAGTAAAAAGATGCTTACATGTACCATTCCTAGAGTGAAACACATTAGTATAGAACAATGTTTCTCAAACTTGGTTTTCATAAGAATCAACCAGGGAACTTGTTAAAAATATATTAAGTGGCCTACCTAGAACTTGCTGAAGAAAAATCTTTGAGGATTTCCAGGATAGGACCTCAGAGCTTGTGTTTTTAAGAAACATCTTGGACCAATCTTATGGTGAGGGAAATTTGCTAAACACTGGGGAAAGTCAGAGAAACTAATATATTGCACCTAGTCCTTGTATCAACAATTGCCATTTTTCAATCTCTGTGATTTTAGAAGATGGAAATTTTAAAGAAATTCCAAATGTTTACTCACTATATTACACATATGTACACTTTATTATACATATTCAGTTTTATACATATATATGTAATATATATATATATATATATATATATATATCCACATACATACATACACAAACACAGTAGCTATTCTAATTGGGTGGACATGATATCGCATTTTGGTTTTGGTTCACATTAAATTTTTCTTTAAAAACACACACACACTAGAATTTTAACCAAAAATACAGCACAATAATATTCAGTTTGATTAATAAAATTTCTGATTTTTGTCAACTCCATAATTTCTAGCTACTTAAGAAAACATATCCCTAATTTTTAACAATTCTTCTTGGCCTCATAAGAAATCACTAATTTATGGTCTGACAATGTATATATGTTTCATATTCAATGACAACAGTTAACCCCGATATCTTATTAGTGTCATATAGAGAAGAAATATTTTTTAAAAAAATTTGATATGTATAACATACAGTATTCTTACTAACTCAATTAGCTGATTCTGAAGACCCAATGAGTATTTTATTTGAAGTCTCACCTTCATTATCCCCTCAAGTTTTTGTCTACCAGCATGCCTCAAAAGTAAAGATGAGTCTTCAGCATATATCCTCTTTTTTATATCACTGCTTCCCATTGCATCAACGATAGTACATGGAACATCTTAACTGGTTCATTAATATTTGTTGAATGAATTAAATGCATTAAAAAACACATTAGGAGTTGAATAGTCTCAGAACATTCAAAGGCCAAGTCATAATTATTTAGAATCGAATATATTTGTTTCTCTGGGACTTTTCTTTTTACACCTAACAGCATGTACCAATCCTAGGCCCCATTAGGGACACATCACACTGTAAAATAAAAATTTAGTGTTTATGCACCTCAGATAGAGCATTAATCTCCAGGATATAAAAGAACTCAAAAAAATTTAACACCAAAAAAAAAAAAATAACCCAATCAATAAATGAACTAAGGAACTGGACACTTCACAGAAGAAGAAATATAATCAATCAACAAATGTATGAAAAAATGTTCAACATCTCTAGCAATTAGAGAAATGCAAATCAAAACTACACTGAGATTCCATCTCACTCCAGTCAGAATAGAAATTTTCAAGAATACAAACAACAATAAATATTAGCGAAGATGTGTGGGAAAAGGTACACTCATACATTATTGGTGGGACTGCAAATTGGTGCAACCACTATGGAAAGCAGTATGGAGATTCCTCAGAAAACTTGAAATGGAACCACCATTTGATCCATTTATCCCATGCCTAGGTTTATACCCAGAGGACTTAAAATCGGCATATAATACACAGTCACATCAATGTTTATAGCAGCTCAATTCACAATTAGAACCAACCTAGGTGATCTTCAACAGATGAATGGATAAATAAACTGTGGTATAAATACACAATGAAATATTATTCAGGCTTAAAGAAGAATGAAATTATTGCATTTGCCAGTAAATGGATGGAACTGGAGAATATTATGCTAAGTAAAATAAGCCAATCCCAAAGAACCAAAGGCCAAATATTTTCTCTAATATGCAGATGCTAATTCACAATAAGGGCGGAATAGAGGTACTTTGGATTAGACAGAGTGTAGTGAAGAGAGGGGAGGGGGTATTGGGGTACGAATGATAATAGAACAAATCTGACACTATTACCCTATGTGCATACATGATTGCATGACTTGTGTAACTCTACATCATGTACAACCAGAAGAATAAGAAATTATACTCCATTTATGTATGATGTGTCAAAATGAATTCTACTCTCATGTAAAACTAATTAGAACAAATAAATTTTTTAAACAAAAGAATTTAGTGTTTAATTTATACTTTCTGTTTCTCAGATGCAATTAACCCCATCTAGAACCTGACTTTCATTAGGGCTTTGCAGTCTCCCTCATGGATTTTATGTTGATGATTTTCTTTATTAACATGTAATTTTTTCATGTTTTCCATTTGACAAGGAGTAAGATTTCTTATTTCTTCTTTTCCTCTTTCCTTCTAGAGTATTCTTAATTGCCCTCTCACAACCTCTTCTAGAATCATCCATTATATTGATGATTCAGTGTTCCTGCCTCCAAAGGTATGTGGTAATAGATCTAGTGACAGAGACAAAGGGAAATGTTGCCAATTGCTGGTGTTCGTGATATATACATACATATATTATATATATGTATATATGTGTGTGTATACATTATGATATGTGGCGTTTGTGATATATTCACACACACATACATATATATGCATATATACACATATCTATTTCTATATTTAATTTTTCTCAAAAACTTGAACTAAAAGCTTTATACCCAATATTATATTGTAAAATATTTCAAGCATACAGAAAATTTTACAATGAATACTCATATACCCAACACCATTATTCTATAATTAACATTTTACTACACTTGTTTTATCACATATCTATTTTCCCACCCATATCACTGCACATTCATCATGCCATCTTAGTTTTTGGTAGGCATTTTAAAGTAAATGGCACATGTCAGTTCACTTCAGTCCCTAGCATTTCAGCATGCAAATCATAAGCTAGAGGTCAATAAAAGTACTTTTATTTTTTTCTAAAATTTGAAGTGACACTTACAATGATAATCGCAAATTGCAAACACATAGTTTGGTAAGTTTTGACAAAATAACTCAAATCCTGTCACAATGTAGAAATGTACTACCGTCACCCTAGAAATGTATTCTCATGTCCCTTTCTTGTCAGTCCCCAGCCTTACCCTTCCTCTTAGAGGTAATCATCACTCTTTTTACCAACATAAATTAGTTTTCTTTTCTTTTGATTCTTTTAGAAATTCCAATGAATGAAATTATATGCTATTCCTCTTTTGGGAAAGGCTGCTTTCAATCAATATGATTATAACATTTATACATACTAATCTGTATGCAAGATGCTTACTACATTTTAATGCTAATGGGTATTTCATTATATGAATATATTACACCTTGTTTTTATGTTTTTCTATTGGTAAATACCTGAGCTGTGTTTCCAGTTTAGTTACTATGAATTAAAACTCTAAGAATATTCTTGTATGTTTTCTGCAAACGTGTTTGCATGTATTTTGGGTAAATATCTACAAATGTACTGCTAGTTTTAATGCAGGTATACTTTAGTTTTATATGAAATTGCCTGACCTTTTTTCTAAGGTACTTGTGTTACTTCACACACACACACACACACACACACACACACACACCAGTATAAGAGAGTAGTATTCTAGTTATTTCACATCCTTACCAACATCTGGTGTTGTCATTCTTAATTTAACCAGTTTTGTGGGTATAGTAGTATATCATTGTGGTGTTAATTTTCATTTACCAGATGAATAATGATTTTGAGCTATATTCATCTCCCTCTTGGCCACTCCTGAGATAAATAATATTTGTTTATTAGAAATTGTTTTTCTAAATTTTTACTTACTAGTATATTACTAAAGATTCTTGTGACCATATTCATTAGAAAATATAGTTGTTCTTATTGTTTATGTTAGATTTTCATCCATCCATTTTTATATGCATATATATATATATATCCAAAATATATTTTTATCAGTTTTCCTATTTAAGAATGCAAAGTTATTAGAACTTGCTTCCAGAGATGTAGACCATCAAATGCTTAGTGTCTATTTTGTCTTTGGTCCATGAAGATATTTATCTTTATTTTGAACCTGTCATTTTTATCTTTAATTTATGTTGTCTATTATTCTTTGTGTTTGAATTATGAAGAATACATATCATAATGTCATCTTTCTGTGTCATCTTCACCAGAATTCACATCTTTACCACTGTATCATTAATTTTTGGTTTGATTCTTGGTTAGAGTTTTATTAGATGTAAAGGTTCTTTTGATGATGGGACCCAACACAAGGACATTCAAATAGCTCTGAAAGGCAGAACACTTTGTTACTTACCGATTCAAATGAGACAAGGCTGCTAGGCAGGGCTATGCAGATGGTTATAGCAAGGGACAAGTTAACTAATAGCTGGAACTATAGGGAACATCACGTATATTACGAGTTTGTTGGCTATATTGTGCAGGCTACCCACAGACTGGCTAATTTGACTAATTTCAAGTGCTATAAGGAAAGATGTCTGCTCCTATTTGTCTGATACCTAGCCCCAGGGCTGTTGAGGCTGGTGTATAGCAGCCCCAATTGTGAAAGTTGATTAGGGAAGTGGTTGAAATGTGGTCTTAATCAGCCACTTAGGAAGGAGAAATGTCAAAGACTGGGGTTGTGGCTCAGTGGTAGAGCACTTGCCTAGCATGTGTGAGGCACTGGGTTTGATCCTCAGCACCACATAAAAATAAATAAATAAAATAAAGGTAGTGTGTCCATCTACAACTAAAAAGTATATATTTAAAAAAAGAAGGGGAAATGCCCTCATCCAAAAACTCAAAACTGGGTCAACACAGCATTTTTTAAAAATATTCTTTGGTTGTTAAAAATACTTTTTAAAAATATGTTTTATTCATTGATATGTAGTGCTGAGAATTGAACCCAGTGCCTCACAGATGCTAGGCAAGTGCTCTACCACTGAGCCATGACCCCAGCTCTGAGACAACATTTTTAAAATGTTTTTATTAGTGCATTATAGTTATACATAATGTTGGAGTTAAGACAGCATTTTTCTAAATCTATATTATCATTAGGCAAACTAGAGGTCCATATACCAGTTTGTCATTCCTGGATTTTTCTAAACTTTTAATGAAATAGTTGGAAGATCAATTATGTATGCAAGTTAATAAATAAAGATTTGAGATTATAAAATTAAAATTTGATAAATTGAGCTATGCCAAAATTTAAAACTTCTGGGCATCAAAGGACACAACAGAGTGAAAAATCAATCTACAAAATGGAAGAAAACATTTGCAAATCTGATAATGGGGTAATGTCCAGAATATGTAAAGAATTTTTGCAACTCAACAACGAAAAAGCAAAAAAAAAAAAAAAAACAATTAAAAATGGACAAAGGAGTTTGATAGATATTTATCCAAAGATGTGCAATTGACCAACAAGTAATGAAAAGGTATTCAATATCGTTAATCATTAGGGAAATGCAAATCAAACTTGTAATGAGAAATCACCTAACATTAGCATTGCTTGTATCAAAAAGGGAAAATAAACATTGGCAAGGATATGTCAAAATTGGAACTCTTGTGTACTGTTTGTAAACATTCAAAATGGTGAAGACAACTATGGAAAACAGTATGGTGGTTCCTAAAAAAAATAAAATTAGAATCACCATATGATCCAGCAAATTCACGTCTTAAAATGCTTCTATGGGTCCTAGCCACTTGTAGAATTGGTTCTAAATTTCCTAAAAATGCCTTATGACCCCTCCCCCTTTTTTTTCTAACCCCATCATTTCTCATTCCCTATTTCAGACACTAATAACCCTGATTAGTCATTAATTCCTTCACCCACTATGTAATTTTGCTTTACAAAGACTTTTATTATAATGTCCAAGGATATCCTTCATCTCTTTCCTATTCCTATTCTCACAGCCAATGCGTACTTGCACTATAACTAAGTAAACACACTATTTTCTTCCTGAATTCCTCATTTTAAATCATGGTATGTGTTTCTCCTAGGCATCCAGTAACACCATGTGCACATTTTTATTAGTATATTTATTGTTTTATGACTTATCTTTTATCTTCAGTGTTTATCAAAATAAATTATTATTGCCATTCAATGCTAGCTGGTTTCACAAATCTTACAAAGATTTTTTTAAAAATTGTAAAAAAAAAGGAAAGAAAGAGAGAAAGGAAGAATGGATGGATGAGGGAAGGAAAGGGAAGGAAGGAAAGAAGGGAGGAATTCTACTGTAGGATATATTTGACATTTGAATATATTTTCCCTCATAGTAAAGTTTCTTTTCATTCCTAGATTCCACCATTTTGGGGAGAATGAAAGAAATTTTAACAATGGATTGATATTTTCCTTTTTGTCTCACACATATATCTCATGGCTGGATATGCCAGATATCCTCATTCATCAAACCAGATTGTCTGATATAAGACTTATATGTGATACTTCTCTCTCCATTGTCAAAAGTTTTATTCATAATGTTGATTTCTAAGATCAGGACTTTCCCAACTATTACTTTTATCTGGTCCTTTGATTGAAAAGAAGTAATGCTTTTTATGGCAGGTAGATTTGCTTCTTAAATTTATTGTCCAGCTATATTCCACTTTAACTTGCAAATTGAGCACTGTGCTTACAAAGAGATATTTTTCTAGTCTTCACAGCTCTAAAGCCAGGTCTTCTTTTATTCAGGAATTAATGCAGTGGTCCCCTGTGGCCAGAGAGAAGGAAAGTTTAATGCTCAGGGCTTCTGTTTCATGTCCTCAGCCTCCACCGTTACAAAATATGCAGTCACACAGTTTATTTATTGCCAACCACCGCCTTTATTATGCATTTTTCTATCTTCATAGACTAGTGTAAATATAAATAAAATAGCAAATAAAAAATATGTAAAACAGCATGACAGAGATAATTTAAATGGAAAAAAAGAAATAAGAAATTCTGAGTGTTGAAATGAGTCATAAATGTCGTTTCTATATTTTGAAGAATACAATTATACATTGTTTTGATACTAGATATAATATAAAATTATAAACCTACTTTAAATCCACAAAAGCAATAAAGTTTAAACATCAAGGTTGACAGTCTCATTATATAGTACATTTGCCCATCCTCAAGACTGCTTCAGAGATATCCAAAGAAAATGTATTTCTATGATCCATGGAAATATCTAGTCTCCAGCCACATCTCTGGAGATCATATAGTCCAGAAGCAATTTATTTGAGAAATCTAAGAAATTGAGCTTCACTAACCAAAACAAAAACAAAATTAAAAATAAAAACAAAACAAAAAATGATTTTTGTATTTCTACTTTACCATTTTCATTAAACTTTTTACTCATGCCAGCTCTCACTTATCCATATTTAAAGCAATGTAAGATAATTCTGATAATTACAAATTCCCTAAGCATTGAAAAGACGTCTACATTAAAACTATGGTAGCAACCCTTGGAAAGAAGCTCATGAAGATGGTTTATGTTCAATTTTGACTAGTTAACAGTTCCACAGTAAAGTAAAATCCTCTTAATATAAGGAACATAATGGGCTATGAAAACTTCTTAAATTATGCAATAGTGAACTCTACCTTACTTAACAATCTTACTAAGCATCCAGTAGGGTTTTTTTATGTTTTTGTTAGCACATTACAGTAATACAAAATATTAAGGTTAATTTTGACATCCATGAAATATAATTTGCTCCACTTCAGTTCCAGATACTTGTTTCCCTCCTCTCACTTTTCCAACCCTTCCCCTATTTCCCTTCCTCTGTTCTACTGGTGTTTCTTCTTTTTATTTATAGCTCTTTAAAATTGGTGCTTTATAGATATAGATAAAGGTGGAATTCACTGTGTTAAGTCCTTATATGTACATACCATAATTGGGTCAATTTCATTCCACCATTCCTCCCTTTTCCTTTCTTTCCCTCCTCCCTCCCGGTGTATCGCCTTCCTAATATACTGATCTCCCTTCCATTTTCATGGGATTTCCCCCCCACACAACAGTGTTTTTTGAAAACTGGGGGCAATTAGGAATTAATATAACTTTCTAATATTAAATGAAATGTTTCAAATTACACAGTGAGAGATTAGTTAGTATAATAATATTGTGATTTTATCCAAAACTTAAAATTAGCATATTATATAATTTATTTATTAAAAATAAAACATTACACCATCATTTTTGTTTTATAAAAATATAAACTCAACATACAATATGGTATGCTATGATAATGGAAACCTTATTTAATAAAGATATACTTTTCAAAATGAATATATTTGTGTATATATATATATATATATATATATATATATATATATATAATTGAAAAAATAATTGACCACCTAAAATAATTTGGGTGGGCATATTTTCTGAAGGACAGTTTGGTCTTTAATCAATTTTCATAACAGGCATTTCAGGAATAATCCTCTGATCGAATATTTTTTTAAAAATAGTGGGGTTTTTTTTGAAAAACTTGAATGATTCCAAAACATTTACAGCCAAATAATATGGGATTATAAGATTTGATGCAGATTTGAACACCATGGTAATGCAATATACCCATTAGGAAGACAAAAGGGTAAAGTTAAGCATCATTCATTCTTTGTATCATCATTATTTTATGAAACCCTTATATAAATAAATCTTAGTTGGCAGTGGATGTAAAAGTGATGTTGTGAAATAATACATAGTACAGAAATTTTAAAAATCAGCTCCTGTGAGTGTGAAAATAAATTACAAACAGATCAAGGTTGCTAAATATGTGAAGAATTTCAGCTGGGAAAATTGCAGTTCAAAATTAAGGGTAGAATTTGGTTTTAGTGCTATGAATCAAACTGTCATTTTCTATTTTCTTGGTTTCTGTTAATATTTGCTACCTATCCTTCTCAGAATAATAACACTCAGTCAATAAGTGTTTTTAGTTAATTAAATACAATATATAAATGATCTAACATATATTAGGTATTGATATATTTTAGTTTTACTATATTTGAACAGAATAATCCCATTTTACTTATTTTGTTTCATTTATATCCCTATTTTCATTATTAATTGTACCAATATATATTTTTTAATTTAGTAGTTTTTTTTCTTTCCACCATAAATGGAAATAGACAGCAACATTATTGGCCAGATAGTTTTTAATTGTTCTTTAAAACAAAACTTCCAAATCTGGTTCTTGGAAAAAAATACAGCTGATATGGAATATTTAGATTATATCATTTTTAAAATTTTTATTAGTTATTTATGGACCTTTATTCATTTATTTGTTTATATGTGGTGCTGAGAATCGAACCCAGTGTCTCACTCATGCTAGGCAAGTGTGCTAACACTGAGCCACAACCCCAGCCCCTAGATCATATCATTTTATGTATAAAGTGTTTTGTTTTGAAGTATTGGAGGGATTTAGTTTCTCTTCATTGTGGAATGCAATCCATATAAAAGAGAGAAAGATCCATGCTCACAATTAATAAAATGTTCCACTTTGCTGTGAATTATTTTGAACATGTATATTATTTAAAGATCAAGGAGTGTATTTATATTTTCTTAATGAAAGAATTTACATAGCCAGACACCTGGTCTCTAAATTTAAATATATATATGGCTGGGAATGTAGCTCAGTGGTTAAGTACCCTGGGTTCAATCTTTGAACCAAATGAAGAAGAAGAAGGAGAAGGAGAAGGAGAAGGAGAAGGAGAAGGAGAAGGAGAAGAGAATTTACCCATCAGTTTCTGAACATGCAAAATATTTATGATATGGTGTTGATACATATAAGATAATTATTATTTAATATTTACTCTTGGTCAGGCACTAGGCTATAGAAATGACAACAAAGAAAACAACTTTGAATAGTCATTTTCTCCTTAGATTCTCAGGCTACTGGGACAGGTCATTTTAAATAAATGTGTGACCAATGCTTTAAAATGCTGTTATCAGCAAATGAAACCGGACACTCATCTTGGTCCAGAGAAAAAGGCAAATTAGAACCCATACTGCTGATGTGAGGGAAGAGTAGCCCATGAGATTAAAATGAAAATATTATTTAGAGACCTTGTATGTATTTACAAATACACATGCATATATACATATAAATATACATATGTAAATATATTGTAAATATAAATATATTGCAAACATAATAACTATAAATATTAAAATATATCATAAATATTGTGTATATCTCACTGCAGATCTTATGGTATCAGCTCAAAGTAGCCTTTTTTTTTTTTTTTTTGGTACCGGGGATTGAACTCGGGGACACTTAATCCCTGAGCCACACCCCCCAGCCCTATTTTGTATTTTATTTAGAGACAGGGTCTCACTCAGTTGCTTAGTGCCTCAATAAATTGCTGAAGCTGTTTTGAACTCTTGATCCTCCTGCTTCAGCCTCCAGAGCCGCTGGGATTACAGTCCACAGCACCCGGCAGAAAGTAGTTTTTGACACTCAGAAGAGGAGATCAACTGCTTAATTATCATCCCAATTCATTGATTAAGAAGGAAATAGAGCCTGATGTCTTAAACCCATGATATATTTCATGATTTATATGAGTACTGAATATATATGTACATATTATGTTGTATATAATTTTAATATTTTTTTAGCTATCCTGCTCAGTTTGTTGCCTCCCCTGGATACTGCAGTAGGTACAGGAGGGATCATTTAAAGTAATAAATTACAGAAGAGATAACCTCTCCACACTGCATCAACTCTTCCACACACATAAAATATTGCTGTATCTATGATATATTCTACTCGCATTGTGTTTGTATGGGAGTCTCTAGATTAGTATTAGTATTATTATTATTAGTCTCTAGATTAGTATTATTAAAGCAGCTATAGAACTGTTGCAGTGTAGTACACTCTAGCTGCATGTGACTATCAAGTACTTGATATCTGCTAGGGAGAACAAGGAACTGGAATTTTTAAATTATTCACTAATAATTTTGATGCAAATGGTAATTATCACAGGTGAATAGTGACTACTAGAGAGTGCACTAGATTGGATCAGTCAAAAATCAATCTTATTGCCAATGAAGCATAGCTTGCTAGGTGGTTCATTACACATTACACATTTTACTATATTAGCTTTTCAGAAAATGGGCTCCAGGCCTACCAAATGAGAATTTCCAATATCAGCATTATTGATATTTTGGATCAGACAATTCTTTGGTATGTGTGTAGGGGAGGTGTTCTGTGTATTATTCCTAACATTTATTTGTCTCTTGGATGACAGAAACATCAATATCCCCAACTTAGGGCAACACAGTATCTTCAGATATTATCAAATGTCACCTGGGATTTAAGGAGCATCCATTAGAGAACCACCATTAAGTGTAATTATTCCTGTTGAAATTCTGACCTTTCTTTGGGAAAACTGTCTTTAAGAATACCTGGCTTATTTAAGGAGGTTCATTGACATGTCCTGTGGACTGAATGTTTCAATATATGTATGGAATATCTGAAGTTATGACTATGTAGTCAGAGGTGGAGAGAAAACAATGCAGGAAAAAAAGAAGTGGAGAACTAATTCCATTACAAACTCAATAAAAGATTGAATTTTAAATCAGATACTTTTGAGTCTTTGCACTTTTGACTTTGCAATGTGACTTGCTCTGTGTTTCCTTGGAATTACTGTCCATTTGAAGAGTTTCTAATTTTATATTATTTGGGCATATTTAATTTAACAAGTATTTAAATAGCATTCTTAAATCTCACCCCTGTGTGATAAGAATAGAAATAAAAATCTGTTCTAAATCTGTTCAGGGTCAGAGTCACATTTATAACCTCAAATGAAAGCAAATTGACACAGTACACGTGAAGAAGGAATGGGTCTAGTCACAGGCAGTGAGGGTGAAGAAGGTATTTTCTATAGGTGTAGTCCTAAATACAAAAATTCTAGAAGCAACAGTTATATACAGTCTTAGAAAGAGGAGTCTCTGGACTCAGATTATGTAGATTCAAGTCTAGCCAGGCATATTCAAGCTGTGTGACCTTTGGAAATTATGTTCTTCATAATTTCTTCATAATATTCTTCATGTCCTTCAGCCTGATTTTCTCATATTAATTGTATAAAGGAAAACTCTATCTAGGTCCTTCATCTTTGATTTAGCATTGAGAATAAACTAAAATGCTATGAGTATTTGTAGCATTATAAACACAACTAGATAATCATCTCATTATGAGCTCATCATGTAATCTGGGCTGCAATAACTTATAGTTATATTCATAATGAAGGCCTACAACAATGTAATAACTACTGGTGATTTTTTTTCAGAGTACATAATATATATTAATTTTTAGTAAAACATTTCTCATTTATCTGAAAAGCTTGACATCGGTCTACCAAATTAAAGTTGATTGTATAGACTATAATTTGTCATTGGGTTAATGTCCTCTTTATTTTCTAAGCTGAAATATTAATATCTTTGGTGGTTTTAATACAAAATTTTAAGCTTTTTTTGAAACAAATCTACATGTGTTTACTAATAAATTAAGAGCACATGTCATTCTATTTATTCCTACTGAGTGTAGAAAGATGCCTCCATGATTTGTTAGGGATCATCTTAGATATAGAGCTATATATGATAATAAGGAAGATATAATTCAATTCAGCAATTACCAAATGCCTTTTATTTTCAGGTGGTTATTAAGGAAATATGCCAGCATTGTATTTAAAAAATTGTCAGTTCTTGATATAACACTTCTAAATATGTTTTAGATTTGAAATTATTTGTTTCTCTCTATCCCAAAGAAAATATGAGATAGGAAAATATCCATAATAAAAGGCAAAAGAGATTTTGACTGTATGGTATGTTGAGGAATATCACTTTAAAATTGTGCTGTGATGTTTTAAAATCGAAACATAGAATACAGAGTTTTGCAAGGTAGGTAGGGATTATGAAAATATGATGAGCTCAAATAAAATCAGTTTTTATATGTTGAGGGAGTTCTCTAGGAATTGTGCATTATAGACCAAACTGTGAAAGTATGATATTTAAAATAAAATGCATGTCAATAAAATATATCTTGACTATATAAAAGACTAATATTAAGAAAACTTGGGAAAATTGTTATATAAGTTCCATTTCAAAAATAGCTCTAAATTTTTTAGTTGATGATGTTGTAAACATATGTAAGGTGAATGCTTTGGTTTAAATGTTTGTGTCCCCTGCCCAAATCCATGTTGAGGTGTAATCCCCAGTGCAACAATATAAACAGGTAGAAATGATTAGGCCATCAGAACTCAGTCCTTGTAGATGGGATTGTTGCCCTTCTATAAAAACTTAACAAGGAACAAATCCATCCCTTTTATTCCTTTGTTCCTTCTGCCATGTGAAGACAGTGTTCTTCCCCACCAGAGGACACAGTAATAGGCTTCATCTTGGAAGTACAGAGTGAAATCTCACAGGACACCAAATCTGCCAGAGAATGGATGGATATTGAATGGATGGATATTTTCAGATTCCAGAACTACAAGAAATACTTTCTATGATTTGCAAATTACCCAGTCTATAGTATTTAGTTATAGCAACATAAGGAAACTAAGCCAGTAAGGATCTCCATGAATAAGTTTTTTGAAATGATTGAAGAAAAACTGAGCAAAAGAGCTTGGCCTAATTACTATCTCTATTTGTTTATATTAAAAAGGTTTGATTGCCTTGATTAAGTGCACTACTATGATACACAGATGGTCTGTTAATAAACAATGTCAGAAAATGAAGTATTTCCAACAGAATTAATATTTTATAATGTTCCATGAATTCAGAAATATTAATATATAAACATTTTTACAATAAGAAAATTCCAACCCAATAAAGTACATGGATGATGGAATAGAATCCCCAAATTCTGGATTAAGAATTAATTTATTTTAATGCTCTTGGAAGACACTACCTATTTGGATAAATCAATGTTGGGGTGAGACTCAGGGAGTTATAAAGTATATAGAGAACACAGAAAATAGTTCTAAGGTATAAAGTTATTTGAATTACTGCAGTTTTATAGAAGAGCTTTTTAAAATTTTTATTTGTTCTTTTTAGATATACATGACAGTAGAGTATATTTTGACATATTATACAAACATGGGTTATGTCTTATTCTAATTAGGATCCCAGTACAGGAGGTGGAGATTGATTGTGGTGTATTCATATATGTACATAAGAAAGTTTAATCAAATACATTCCACTGTTTTTCCTATTCCTATCCTGCTCCCTTTCCTTCATTCCCCTTTGTCTAATCCACTGAACTTTTATTCTTCTCCTCCCCCACACCCTTTCTGTGTGTTAGCATCCATGTATCAGAGAGAACATTCAACCTTTTTTTTTTTGGAATTGGCTTATTTCACTTAGCATGATAGTCTCCAGATCCATCCATTTACTGGAAAATGTCATAGTCATTGTTTTTTTACGGCTGAGTAATATTCTGTTCTCTATATATACCACATTTTCTTTATTCATTCATCTGTTAAGGGCACCTAGGTTGGTTCCATAGCTTAGCTATTGTGACTTAAGCTGCTATAAACAGTGATGTGGCTGTGTCACTGTAGCATGCTAAGTTTAATTCCTTTGGATATACACTGAAGAGTAGCATAACTGGGCCAAATGGTGATTTCATTCCTAGTTTTTGAGGAATCTCCATACTGCTTTCGAGAGTGGTTACACCAATTTGCAGTTCCACCAGCAACATATTAGTATATCCTTTTCCTCACATTTATTGTTGCTTGTATTCTTGATTGAAAGTGTTCCTAGTCCCTTGGGGGGGGGGTGTAGAGATGCAGAATCAACACACAGACTCTGGGAGCTGGTGAGAGAACTGGCTGGAGACCTGCCTCAGGTCATCGTCCAGTAGCTCAGTTTATTTTTGGAATGCACACAACAGTTATAGGGTTTGAGTGGGGCATGCCTGTCAATTATACATAAGCAAGACAATATCCATAAGCCAATCATCTTCTGCCTAATGTAACCACACTGTGAGGAAACTCTAAATATTACTGTCCTGGCAGAAAGCAATCTAGAAGGGTCTTTAGCCCTTACTGAGTCAGGGGTTTCATGCCCTGAAGCCCCTGACTCTCAGTTTCTTGGCTGGGCAGTTTGGCAATGCTAACCACAAGTGCTGAGGATGTGGTTTCACCCCATCCTGCAGGCACTCCTGTCAGGCCTGAAGGAAGGTGGATATTTCAAGCACTTCCAACCTGCTAGTAGCTGCTAGCTGTGACTGAAACTTATTCCAACACTTGATCATTGACATTCTGACTGGAGTGAGATGAAATCTCAGTGTAGTTTTAATTTTTATAGAAGATCTTTTATTATAAGGATAAGAAGACTCTTTAAAGATGGAAGGGTGGGGGCGGGGAGTCAATCATTTGGGAGTTTGTGCTTTGCAGTGAATAGAAGCCCAAAACAAATCCACACATTGTAACCGAACAAATGAAAGAAAATTTTTCCCCTGGTGTGGTTGGAGGAGTAATTTAGGATAAATAACTAACTGACTTCTAGTCAGAGCCATAGAAATAATTCATATATGTTGCTTTATTTAAAATTTATGAAGCACGTGTGACCTCCTTGAACTTGGAATCAAATCAAATGCTACAAACTCAAATGTTTATGTCAATAAAAACCTTACTTCTGCTTCTTGAGTTCTTCTCATAATACAGAGTCCAGATCTCCAAGTCTTTCACCCATTTTTTAATGACACATATGTGGGTGTGCTTGCTGACCTTTTGTGTCAGCAGATCTTATCTAAAATCAACACAAATTAGCACTGAATTTCTAATAATGTTTGAACTCCAATGGGATGTTACAAGTGTTTCAACCCTTTCCTCCCATGTTTCTCATTAGCTCTTAGGCAAATTTATTCATCTCATTCCCAATAAACAAGATCAATACCAAAAGCTATTGAAAGGAGCCTTCTGTGCTTGGCTGACTATAATGTAGATATATATGTCTCCCAAGTTTACAAATGACTCGTTTTGCATATTTGAAAAATTAATAATTGACATGTAAGAAGAAGAAGTAGAAAGCGAGGGCAAAAAGAGAGAGAGATGGAAAAAGAAAGAAGAAGAGCATGAGGAATTCCAAGATGATTTTTTTTTTTAGTATATAAACTGTTTATTAACAGAAAAGGCCTACAGACTCGTTTCTTTTTGGACACATCCACAGTATAGCCACAGTGCCCAGTGTTCTTGGTATGCTGGCCTCAGACATGAAGTCCCAGAAGTGGCACAGCCCACTCTGGGCCCTAATCTTCTAGTTTATCTAGGTCTTCCCCAAGCTTGTTGTCTAGACCCCTGGCTGGAACCTGGCTGTATTTTTCATCCTTTACATTCTTACATCTTTTCAAGAACCAGTCTGGGATCTTGTAGTCTCATGGATTCTGCATAATTATGATTACATGTTCAACTTCATTCTCAGTGAGTTCTCCAGCCCCTTGGTACGGACAATATCTGCTTTCCTCAACACCATATGAGCATATCTTTTCCCCACACCCTTAATGGCAATGACGGCAAAGACTCTTTTCTGCCACCCATTGAAATGTGTGTTGAGTACTTGCAAAAAGTGCTGGAACTTCTCAGGAATCACTCTAGATATGGCAGCAGCAGGTTGGTAGCCTGCAGGCCTCCTGTGGAATAGAATAGATTAATTATTTTACAGAAGGATTTCAGGTCTTTCTTAAAAA
The DNA here is from genome assembly GCF_021218885.2 of Marmota monax. Classification (NCBI taxonomy): domain Eukaryota; kingdom Metazoa; phylum Chordata; class Mammalia; order Rodentia; family Sciuridae; genus Marmota; species Marmota monax. The sequence continues at coordinate 5,639,026 of NW_026694772.1, forward strand.
TGTTTAAACTTAATGTACCCATGAAGGTTGGATCAAATCCTGTTTCCAATATTCGTAAGGACACATATGCTGCTATTCAGTGAAGACAATTATTATGATGCAGGTCATTGTGTACTGTGTCATTTTAGTAACAATAGGAACTATGTGTAGTGAACTGAGGGCTGTAGTGCATGCCTGGAATCCCAGTGGTTTGGGAAATTGAGGCAGGAAGATCACAAGTTCAAGGCCAGCCTCAGCAACTTAATGAGACCATGTCTTAAAAATATATGTGTGTGTATATGTTCCACATATGTGTGTGTGTGTATATATAGAACTGAGAATGTGACTCAGTGGTAAAGTGCCATAGGTTCAATCCTCAGAACAATGACAAATAAATAAATAAAGATATATAGTGAACTCATCTCAAAATCATTTTATTTCTGTATTTCTAAAAATATACTAGTTTTTGTTTAAAAAGATGGTTTAAAAATAGATGACATATGGTGTAAAAGACAGAGATAAAACAAATGAAATTTTTTTCTGTAATAATAAAATACTCAGAACCATATCCTATTTACAACAGGAATGAGATGCTATATGGAAATTCAGAAAACAGAAAAATAATGTAGGAGAACTTGTATCAGCAGCAATCAGATAAAATCCATTCTGCATTTCTAGCAAAGAAGATTTAGAGGCCTATACACAAGTTAGAATTTTTTTAGCAAAGGTGAGGGTAAGAAGGATCAAAATCTACAATTATTTTCATAGGAGTAGAAATTGCAGGGACACAGTCAATTACAACACACTCAATTGACTGATTTTCAAGAGAGCACTTGGTCAACTGATTTGGGGACTTAATGACATCTGTAACATCTGTTCACAGCAATATGTAAATTAGTGTTTGATTGAGTAACTGGGAGGTATATATACTCCAGGGAATGAGAAACTTGAGGAGACTTCTTAATATTCTCCCTGTCATAATGCCTACAGGCCATAGGTTAATATTTGTCTCCTTGGGGAACTCTTACAAATTTTCCCAAGGACACATGTGGAAACATGTTTATTAGAGCATTGTCTGTAAGGAACTAGTCAGAAACAATTTAATGTAAATGTCTATTAATAGATTAATGGATATAAAAGGTATTATTTTTATATAATGTGAAACAGTGGGCTGGGGTTATAGTTTAGTGGCAGGGCATTTCCCTAGCATGTGCAAGACCCTGAGTTCAATACTTCATACCAAAATAAAAAAGGTTAAAAAATATGAAATATGTAATTAAGCCATATGTATCAAAATAGATGAATCTCAAATATATAATGTTGAAAAAATGCCAGTTTTAGCAGAATCCATAAAGTTTTATATCATATTTAAAACATAGTATCTGCAATACTTCTCTTAGGGGTATCAAAGCAAATAACACCTATAATATAATTAACTTTTTTAAAAAAGCAATAGGATGTAGACAGGAACTTCACAGAATGTGAAATTTTAATTTAATATAAAATAAGCATTTTTATTAAAAATTTGGAAAGTGCACATTATTCAACTAGATACTACTTCATATCCTTCTGAAGTTCTGGCAACAACTAAAAAGTGTGAAAAGCCTCGTATAGGTTAAAATCATTCATAGAATGTCAATAAATATGCATATCGATGTAATTATTTTGTCCATTGAGGTACTTTTTGGCAATGACTGGTTATTGAAAATGTCATAATCTGAGTACTTAGAGGGATTCCTTCTGTCATGAAAAGGAGTTGTACATGATTATATTCATTGCCGATTTCTCAGGCATGGTGGCACATACCTGTAATCCTAGCAGCTTGGGAGGCCAAGGAAGGAGGATTGAAAGTTCAAAGACAGCCTCAGTAACTTAGTGAGGCCCTAAGCAACTTCATGAGACTCTGTCTGTAAATAAAATTAAGAAAAGTTGGGGATTTTTAAGCTTTTTTATTTTGATATGAAGTATTGAACTCAGGGCCTTGCACATGCTAGGGAAGTGCTCTGCCACCAAACTACAAAAAAAAAAAAAAAAAAAAAAAATTGAAACTACCTAAATGTCAATAATAAGAGAAGAAATTAACAAATAGGGGGTCAGTATGCATACATTGAATATTATATCTCTGTTTATCTAGTAGTCATAGCTGATTGAATGGAAGAGTATTTTGTGTGTTTCTTAATGTCCATGATTCCACTGATAGGTATTTGGAGACTTTTTAGTGTACTATGCTTGCCCACGTGTGTGACTGTTAAAATAAATGTGTATATTCCTTTTAAAGAAACTTTATGTAAGAATTATGAAATGTGTTACAATTTTGAGGCTTAGCAATAATTAGCTAAGTGGGTGCTACTATAGCTATTATGTAACATGGCAAGAACAGAGTGATCAGTAACCTGGATTTTGAAGTGATTCAGATAAGGCAGAGAGGAATGATGATCATTATCTCCACAAAATATTTATAATATCTTACGAATACTGATGACACAAACCAGAAAAGTCCTAAATAAATCCAGAAATATACTGTGTAAATGCATTGGAAATCTTAAAATAGTGAAGATATCAGTTCCTCCCAAATTGGTCTATAGATCTGTAGGTTTGCCTTAACTACTTTGAAAATTTCAGCAGTTTTTGGTAGACATAGAAAAAGCTTATTCTAAAATTTATATGGCATGGCACAAGCCTGTAATAGCTAAAACAATCTTACAAAAGAATAAAGTGGGAAAAATATTTTTACCCAATATTAAGGTTTACTACATAACTATGATAATAATGACAATGTAGTGTTGGTGGAGGAACAGAATGAAGACCCAGAGGCAGACCTTCACAATGTGCCCTACTAATTTTTGACAAAGGTGCAAAACTAATTCAATGGAAAAAGTATAACCTTTTCAGCACACACTGCCATAGCAATTGGACATGCCATGTTTAAAAAAAAATCAACTGGACATCCCTACATTAAAGAAAAAAAAATCTTGACCTAAACTTCACTTCTTATTTAAGAATTAACTTAAATGTTAAAGGTAAAATTTTAAAACTTTTGAAATAACATACAGGAAAATCTTTGGGTGCTGGGTTATGTGAAAAGTTCTTAGACCTTCGACCAAAAGTATGATCCTTAAGAGGAAATATTGATAAATTGGACCTCATAAAAATAAAAACTTTGCTCTGCAAAAGATCCTGTTAAGAGGATGAAAAGCTATCCAACAAGGAACTAGTATATATATAACATATAAACTCACAAAGTTCAACAGTAAAAAAAATAAATGATTCTTGTAAAACTAATTATGCACTCATGGGAATTTATCTCATACAAATAAAAATTCATGTTCACATCCAAAGTTTTACACTAATAGACTGCTCGTAGTGGCTTTATTTTATTAGTCCAAATTGGAAACAACAAAATATCCCTCAAGGGATGAATGGCTAAACAAACTATGGTACAATTCCTACCATGGCATTTTAGTATAAATAACTTTCTTGATATAAGATGTTAGAGAATTGGCAACCAGACTAATAATTTTCAGGGGCCAGGAATGAGGCATACTTGGTATAAAGGTAATACAAAGGATCCCGATGGTGATGGAACAATATATTGTATGTATATGTATTGTTTGTTATATATGCATGTGAATATATAATTATCTCAAAACAAAATTTTAATTAAAATTCAGTATAATTAATGATTAAAATTCTAGGTTCTAGAAACAGACTACCTGGTATCAAATTCTTATTCTACAAATTCAGGGTTTTTTGCTAGAAGAGTAGATTTTAGGTACTCTTGCCACAAAAAATATATAGGATGATGGCTATATTAATTTTTATGACTGTAGTGACCATTTCACTAACTATATGTATATGAAAATATCATGTTATACCCATTAAGTATATACAATGACTTTTTTTAAAAGACCACAAGAGGCTGGGGTTGTGGCTCAGTGGTAGAGCGCTTGCCTAGCATGTGTGAGGTACTGGGTTCAATTCTCAGCACCGCATATAAATAAATAAAGGTTCATCAACAACTAATAAAATATTTTTTTAAAAAAAATATAAGTAGTAAAAAAAAGTTAGGAGCTGGGGTTGTGGCGCAGCAGTAGAGCACTCACCTAGCACATGTGAGGCCCTGGGTTCGATCCTTAGCACCACATAAAAATAAATAAATAAAATAAAGGTATTGTATCCAACTACAACTAAAAACTAAATATTAAAAAAGTCAGAGTTATAAATGTGATGGTTTATCCATACAGTCTTGCAAATTATATTTGTTACATTCATTTACTTATATTTTACAATGTTTCTTTTAGAAATGTAAATTGTTTACTTAGCAAGCAAAATAACTCATTTGCCTTATATTATTTTGATCTACAAATATTTCCATATCCAAGTCTGCCTATATTCTTCTCATTCTCTCAACTTCTGCTATTCAGAAAACCTCTAGGTCTGTCTCTTGCATTCACAGATTTGCAAACTACAAGTAAAATAAATCATGGAACCAATTTAAAACCAATGTGAAGCTTTGTTCTTCCACATAGAGTAGTGGGGGAAATGGATGCCTAAGAATTTTATTATGATATGGTAAATGTTATGATAGAAGAATGCAAATCCTCATATAGGTTAACAACAGAAGGATATTTAATCTGAACTCCAAGAGTAATGGAAGTCTATCTGGAGGAAATGGCTCCTGATTTAGGTCTCAAAATTCAACAATGAAAGAGTAAGGAAAAGACAGGTTTTCTACGAAAAGGAAACTTAGGACAAATGATAAAGAGATATGAAGTTGCTTGATATCGAGGTCCAAAAGCAGTTCAATTATTCAATTGCACAAAATAAGTGGTGAGCAGTAGTAAGAAATAAAACTGGAAAGAAGAAATAATGAAAAGGTTTCAGTTTACCTAAAACATTTTACATCATGGTAAGACAAGTATTATATTTTGTTGAAGAAAAAGAATAATTAAAAGTTTTTTAAGTATATGAGGCATAGGTAATTTTAATTTCATATAAACCACTTTGCCAGTAGGGTTGGGGGAATGGATTTGAAAAACATCACAATAAAAAAGAGATCATTTTGAGGGTCGCTGAAATAATAACGCAAGCTAGAGTTGAGAAGGACTTAAATAGAACAACGGCATTTGAAAATGAAAGGGTAGATTCCAGAAATGTTTGAGCAATAAAATTGGCAGAATATGGTGATTCACAGGAAGAGAAACAGAGTAGTTGTATTTGTTATGATAGTAAATTACCTCTGCAGCTGCAAACAACAATAAATATTTATTATCTCACACAGTTTCCGTGGGTTTGGATTCTGGGGCAGCTTACCTGGATGGTTCTGGCTTAGGTATTCTTATATGTTAATGTCAGCTAGTGCTGCATGTTAGCTGGCCTGATAATGGTTGGTGGATCTGCTATCTCGGTAACTCACTCACATGGAGGCTGGCAAGAGACCTAAGTTCCTTGTTGGCTGTGGCAGGAGAAATAATGTCCTTACCAATGAACATTTTTATAAGGTTGCTTGAATGTCTCCATGATATGGCATCTGGCTTTCCCTACAACCAGTAATTCAAGAAGAAGGACAGATAGAAAGCTGTAACCCTCTTTATGATTTAGCCTTCAAGTCAATCAGGCATTTATAAAATACCTTATAGAAGTAGGAGTTGACCACACACAGGCATGAATAACATGAAAAAAAATATCATTACAGACACAGCCGTCAATAAAGTACACAGTTTCTTGGGTGTTTAGGTGGATTACAATGAGAACTACATGATAATCAATAGAAAATGGGCAGGATTATTGTAGTTTATTTGTTTGGTGTATCTATGTTTCTTGAAAGTGGAAGGTGTCAAGTTAAATTTTGGAACTATATGACAAATTCCTATATGACAACTATATGACAAGTTCCTAAATGGAGAAATAGATATTTTGGAATCATCAGCTTGTATATGGCACTTAAAAACTTAAGATTAGGGCTGGGGTTGTAGCTCAGTGGTAGAGCACTCACCTAGCACATGGGAGGCACTGGGTTCAATCCTCAGCACCACATAAAAATAAATAAATAAATTAAAAAGGTATCATGTCCATCTACAACTAAAACAAGGAAATATTTTTTAAAAAATCTTAAGATTAGTCAAATTGTCCAATTAGAGCTTTAAAAATGAAATGAGAGAAAACATTGTTTTAAAAGGTTCAGCATGAAAAAAAATTAAATGACCAGAGAAGAAGAAATAATGAAGATTGGAATGGTAAAAATAAAGGAAGTGAATAGTTTAAGAAAAATAGCAGTTAGCAAAGTCAAAGAATGAAGAAATATCAAGAAAACTAAAAATGAGGATTGGATTTGGCAATATTTATGCCACTAAATGATGTTGCCAGAGCAGTTTCAAGTGTGGTAATATTAAGACAGAAAAAAGATAAGTTTTTGTTGTTGTTGTTGTTTGTTTGTTTAAAAATTTTATTAGTTTTTTTTATTCATTTTATTTACATGTGGTCCTAAGAATTGAACCCAGTGCCTCACAGATGCCAGGCAAGCGCTCTACCAATGAGCCCCAGCCCCAGCCCCAGATTACAGAGTTTTAAGTACAGGAAAATTAAATAAAAATAATTGTAAATATGTATTAGTTGTGTTCTTGTCTGAAAAGAGAAACTCTTCAGAATACTTAAGAAATAGGGAATATAGGGGGCTGGGGTTGTAGCTCAGTGGTAGAGTGCTTGCCTAGCACGTGTGATGCACTGGGTTCAATCCCCAACACCACATAACACTAAATAAACAAAATTAAGGTATTATGTCCATCTACACCATCTGCTATGGTTTGGATTTCCCCCTAAAACACCCATGCAGTTGTGTTCAGAGATGGGGCCTTTGGGAGGTGGTGGATCATGAGGGGGTCTGACTTCATAAATGGACTTATGAATTCACAGCTTAATGTGCTATTGGAAAGCAGTGGAAACTTCAGGAGGTGGGGCCGAGTTAGAGAAAGTAGGTCGTTGGGAACATTCCCTTGAAAGGTGTAGTTCCCCCCCACCCCCCCACCCCCGTCCTTTTCTTCTTTCTGTCTCCTCTCTCTTCTCTCTCTCCTTCCTGGTTACCCTGAAATGAGCATCTTTGCTTCACCACATGAACTACATACTCCCTCCATGATGTTTAGTCTCACCACCTCACCACCACATGCCCAAAGTGATGGGGCCAAGTTACCATAGACTGAAACCTGTGAAACTGTAAGAAAAAATAAATCTTTGTTCCTTTAAGTATATTTCTCTTCGGTATTTGTCATAGTAACACAAAGCTAACACACATTATCTCAGAAGTTGCTGAAGTTCCTTTGCTGAAGGGATAAAGTAAGGATTTGAAGTTACTGATACCCTGAAATCACAATATCCTGGAGGAAGTTAGAATCAACTCTTGTGGGACATGGAGCCATAAAACAAAAGCAGCTGTTGCTGATCCTGCCTTGTTGACAGGCCGTGAAAATAACTGTGTTCTAATAGTGTTTCGCATTGGCAGACTACAGCTGAAGACAATTGAGCTGACAATCTAGGAGAAATATTTCTCCTGGGGTCAGTCCCAGTATGATACAAAACAGAAAAAAAAAGGAACGGATGTGACATCAAAGAAACATGTGACATAACTATTTTTTTTAAATGTACTAACCCTGTAAAGACAAACCAAATTTAGAAGCCCCATGTGAAAAACTTTGTAGAAGTTTAATGCATAATGAAAAAATGACTTTCATTTAAGATATTTCAAAGTCTAGGCATATGCTCTAGGTAAAATACCTATAAATTGAAGCGCTTTTATCTCACCACTTTCAATGTAGAAAGATTTAGCCTGACTTGAAATAATTGGGCTTGATATTATCTCTCATAATACAGAAAATCATCAAGAATTCCCTGCACAGAATATATTCATGCAAGATTTAGAACTCATTTTATTCTAATTAAATATTTCCTTTCTTTTTGATTCAGTGAATTTTTCATTTTTAAAGATATGAAATAGTAATAAAATGAGATGTATACAGACATTCACCCTAGCCATAAGATAGACAACATGAAAAATATAATTTTATCACTCTAGTTACTATAGATATTGGTCCATCAAAAATTTAAATATTATCAATCTAGTAGGATATTCGGTGGTACACAATTATAATAAGCATTGTTGAAGGGCTCACAACATCCATTTCCCCCCTCTTTGTGAATCCTAATGGAATCTTGATTTAGTTCAAATATTTAATATTCTCATTCAATCTGCCTCAGTGGAATCTGGTTCCACATATCTCAGTGAGCTTGACTGGCTTAAGCTAATTAGTACATACTATTTCCTAGATACTGGAAAAAAATTGGGCAAGTGGCATAAATGGATTATTGGGGCGTGGGGATAAAGATTTCTCAGAGTGCTGTAATGCAAGAATTCTTTCTTTTTCTCTGCAAAATTGTTCCATGCTCTGTGGGGGTCATAACTGCTGCAGCCATCTTGCTATCAGCTAGGTAAAAGGGGCAAGGGTAAAGTCAAAATAATTTCAAGAAAATTAGGCAAAAGTTATTGACTTATCCCCAACCTGAAACCTGACCTAAAACTTCTCGGTCAGTTATGTGGGTAAATAAATTTTTAAGAATTATTTAGGTCAGTTTGAATTGTGTTTTCTCTTTCTTGGCTGCCAAAAAACATCATAAATCAATGTACCAAGTATGTGTATGTGTTCATTTCTAAACTTATGAATCCTACACTTCATTCTTAACAATGTAGATATCATTTTAAACACTAAGATATTGAGAACAATGCCAACAGAATCTACATGCAATCTCAAGTAACACTGATATCTAATGTATAGTTTTTATTGGAAATGAATTTTAGCTCAGTAAAAGGACTCGTGCTCTTCTTTTACTTCATATCTTAATGTTCTAAATTAAATCTTTCTTTACACTTGAATTGACTCTTCCTCTTTGTATATGATGTATCCTTATATGAATGAGTCAACATCTGCTTATTGAACCATTAACAAGATACAATTAATAAATCTTAGTATTTAACCTAAAATTCAGTAGTATAGTAGATACTAGAGCAAAAATTCTCACCAGTCCTGGAATCCTTCTTTTCTAAATCATTTTAAACACTTCAGTTTTTATTTATTTTATTTTTAGTTGATAAATAATAATTTTATATATTTATAAGCTAGACTGTGATATAAATCAAGCTAATTAACCTACTACCTTACCTATTCATTTTTTTTAAATGAGAGCATTTAAAATTTACTGTCTTAGCAGTTTTGAAGTACATTATTATTAACTAGAATCTCTAATTTAATAGATCACTAAATTCCTTTTTGTTGTTAGGTAATGAAATGCACTGACCCTCTTCCATGGAGGAAAATTATATAATAGGTAAATACAACAAAAATTTGCATAAACTCTACTGGATTCTTAGTATTAGTAATGACAATTCCTGAAATAGGTTACCCTTTATTCAATAGCAAAATACAGCTTAAGGAAAAAACTCTACCACTGTTAAGGCACATCATTTATAAAAATTTAAATAAATCTGACAGATAACCTTTCAATGAGGAAGAATTTACTTTGTAGTTCTGGTTTTGAGACCTAGACTTGGAGAAAAAAAATGTTAGCTCAGAGATAACTATAATCTTATTCATTGTGGTGTCCCTGAACACATAACTTGAATATATTTTGTTATTGGTCTTTTTCTAGGAGGTGGGTACCAGGGTTGAACTCTACCCACTGAGCCACATCCCCAGTACTATTTTTAATATTTTACTTAGAGACAGGGTCTCACTGAGTTGTTTAGCGCCTCACTTTTTGCTAAGGCTGACTTTGCTGAGGAACTCATGATCCTCCTGCCTCAACCTCATGAGCCACTGGGATTACAGGTGTGCACCACCACATCCATCTGTTATTGGACTTAATGCTGGATTTCTTTTATTTTTGCACGTTTGAAGTAAGAACTCTTCAAAGATATTCATCTTACATGTATTTATATGTGGTTTATATGCTTATATGTGATTTAAGTAATACTTAAATACTCTGAGGGAATTAATTTGTATTCATCATACTTTAAACATAAGATTTGGTTGATGTTTGGAAATACTGTATCACAAATTTATTAAAGTGTCTGATAAAACTACATATGAATGCAGAAACTACTGGATTCTTAGTGTGAGTAATGACAATTCCTGCAATAGGTTACCCTTTATTCAATAGCAAAATACAACTTAAGGAAAAACCTCTACCACTGTTAAGGCACATCATTTAGGACAAATGAACAAACATGAAAATGACATGTGACCACTGGCATATCAAAAGCTAATTCTGACATCTGCAAACATTTAGAAGAATTTAATGTTTTCTATTTAATATTCAATAAATGCTTGTTTTGTAAGTGAATCCACTGATTGTCATATAGAGTAGTTTGCCCCTCCCCACCCCAGTACTGAAGATTGAACCCTATGGTGCTTTATCACTGCTACATTTCCAGCTCTTTTTCTTTTTTATTTTCAGACAGGGTCTTACTAAATTGCTCAGGCTGGCCTCAAACTTGCGATCCTACTGATTGAGTTTCCTGTGGAGCAGGAATTACAGGTTTGAACCACGATGCCTGGTTGTAGTGTTTCTTTCAAGGTGACCAAAATGGACATGCTACACCAGGCATTCTAATTACCTGAACTCGTGTCCACTGTGTGTTTGAGTTTCTCATATTATTTGCATATATGATTTTTATATCACCTGGTCTTTATAGTATTTTAAGGAATGAAATAAAATGTTTTGGCTTTGTAGTCCCTAACTGGAAATTATATTGTGTCAAGGAAACAAAAGCTTTTCCTTGAAATTAGGAATTAATTGCTGTTTCTGTGGCATTGGCATTTAACAAGAACATCAATAATGAAATTATTTAATAAATCAGAGTAATTTATTTATAGTGTATTAGTAATAGGACAATTGGGGAGAAACAAACTGGGAAAAGCACCCTCTATTTTCTCTATGGAATAGCATTTGTTTTATCAAAATTTAGGAATTTGTACAGAAACAACAACTTAAATTGCTCAGAGTTCTAAAGTATTCTTATTCAATGCTGTCATTTCTTGATATTCAACTGCTTTTTAGAGGGATTTAAAAGAAAGAATTTTACCTATTACTGGAAAAGTCAGTCAGTATTTTTGTTTTAAGTGATGAATAAAAATTGTGTGTATTTGTGTTATACAACATGATGTTTTGATATATGCACACTTTGTGAAATGACTAAATGAAGCTAATTAACGTACCATTTACCTTATAAGCTTGTTTATTATAGTGACAACTTTCTAATATACTCTTAGTGATATTCAAGTATACAATACATTATTATTAACTATACCCACAATGTTTTTCAACAGGTTGCCTGAACTTATTTATCCAGTCTAGTTAATATTTTCTATTTTTTAACCAACATCTCCTCTAGCCTTCCCTTCTGAGGCACTGATAATCACCTTAATCACCTTTCTGTTTCTGTGAGCTCAACTTTTTTCAATTTCACACATAAGGGAGATCATGCAGTATTTGTTCTTCTAATCCTGGCTTATTTCACTTAGCATAATATCCTCTGCATTCATCAATACTGTCACAAATAAAATTTCCTTTTTTAAGGCTAACTAGTATTCCATTATGTATGTACTGATTTTTTTTATCAGTTCATTTCTTCATGGACATTTAAGTTGATTCCATAGCTTAGCTGTTATAACACTGCAATGAACATTGGAATATAGATATCTCTTCAAAATACCAATTTCAATTTCTTTGGATATATATACCCAGAAGTAGAATTGCTGGATCATAAGGTGGTTCCATTTTTACTAGTTTCAAGGAACCTCATCACTGTTTTCCATAAAGGCTGCACTAATTCACTTTCCTACCAATAGTGTATGAGACTTCCCTTTTCTCTACATTGTCACCAACACTTGTTATTTTTTTTATAATAGCCATCTTAACAGATGTTAGATATAAACTGATTGTGGTTTTCATTTACATTTCCCTGATGAACAGAGATGCTAAGCACTTTTTCATATACTTGTTTTCCTTTCATATGTATTTTTTTAGAAACATCTTTCCAGATACTTTGCTCATTTTAAAATTGGGTTAAAAACAAAAGACCCTGAATAGCCAAGCAATCTTGAGCAAAAAGAATAAAGTTGAAGGCATCATACTATTTGATATCAAAATTTACAATAAAGCTATAGTAATAAAAACAATATTATATGGGGACAAAAATCAGACATATAAACCAATGGAATAGAGTAGAGGGCCCAGAGATAAATCTATGCAGTTACAGTGAGCTGATCTTCAATTAATGTGCCTAGAACATACAGCAGGGGAAAACTGGGTAGCTATATGAAGAAGAATGAAATTGGGCCCATAATCACCCCATATACAAAAGTCAATTCAAAATGGATTAAATATTTAAACATAAGACTTGCTATAAAGCTATTGGAAGAAAATTCAGGGGAAAGATTGTTGGCATTGGTCTTGGCAAAGAGTTTTTGGATATGAAACCAAAGCACAGGAAACAAAATTGATTTTAGACAATTTAGATCACAATAAACTAAAACGCTTCTGCAGAGCAAGGGAAACAATCAAGAGAATGAAGGTACAATTTACAGAATAACAGTAAATATTTGTGAACCATACAAATATTCTGATAAGGGACTAATATCCAAAATACATAAGGAAATCAAACAGCTCAATGACAAGATGTCAGTATTGTTTAAATATATAGAAATATTTAAGGTTGAATGTATATTTGAAAGAGCAACACACTGAGGCTTTGCTGCACAACTCCAATTCCTATAATATACTTTGTTTATTAATATAGAAAAACATACACATGAAGTGGTCCATTAAATAATACATCAAGATTATCTGTCATTAACAATAATCCAAGTCATAGTGATAAATCAAAAAGTATCACTTTCTTGTACCTCTATGTTATATGAAAAACTAATTCTTACTCATAAAAATGGACTAAATGTAAGATGAACGTTTTGGTTACTGATTTTGTTCTTGGAGAAATTGCTGTGAAACACTGAGAAGACATGTTTTGAAAGAGCTAGTATCTATACTTCCATGGACCTCTGTTTTTAAAGGCTATTTTTCATAGAACTGAGCCACTGGTACTGTTTTTCCGTCTGATACTTTTTTGACATTCATGCAGCAAATATTTCAAATGGGACATTATATCTTGAGAGGATAGATAGCTAAAACTGAGTATGCAATCCTCTTCTCTTCTTTTCACAGTAATCACAACTTGGCCTTTGATCTGACTTGAAACTCTTTATCCTTCTCTAAAACACAGTGGGAGGAGGCTTCTTCTGCTGGAATTAAGTAGGGCAAGATGTCATGTGATAGTAATAACTCCTACCATCTCTCCTAATGTAAAAAATCTTTAGATACCAACTATTTGGTAAAGACATATGTATAATACATTTTTGGATTTTATCTCCATTTTTTTCTGCCAGTTAGCATAATATTTTTTTCTTTAAAAGCTCTAAAAGTTTCATGTCAGTGAACAGGAACAGAATATTTTACAGAAAAATTTCAAAGAGATTTTTTTGTAAAGATGCACCCCTAGTGATGAAGCGTTTGTGCCGAGAATGATAAGGGTAGTTTCCCTATTGTTCACACAGCAGGTCGTCATCTTTTTCTTCTTAATAGGGAAAGGTCTTATCCTCAGCAATGCTGCATGAGTTTTCCAGTTACTTGGCAACAATAATAAAAAAAAAATACACCGCAATAAAGGGCCCATCATCAACATCATGACAAATCGGATGCCTCAGCTGGTTTTAATGGCCATATGGAGATATTAAATGCCTTGCTTTCAAGAATTAAACCCAATGCATGTGATCAGGATAAACCCTGGTATGTGTAGCAATGTGAAATTTTCAACTCCTGTATGTGATTTAATATGTAGAAAATGTGAATAAATATGAGACACTTAATAAACAAAGCAACCATGGAATATAAAAGGCATTTTTTCTAATTTAAATATCAGGATAAATTTATTTGGCACATCCTTAAAATCACTGACAGCTAATATTATGAGGTCATCTACTATGTGTGTGCTGCTGTCTGTTACAGAATTAATAAACAGAAAATTTTGATCAAGAAATACAGCCATTCATAAATGAACTGTTAAGACCAATCAGAATCAGGAGAAATCTTAATATGATACACAAACACAAACAAATGAAGCTACCTGTAATAAAAAGGAATACGATAACCATACTTAAGGTGGTGGTGAAAAAAGAACTAATCTAAGTAACTTTGGAAAACAGCAAGATGATTGGTTGCTATAAAGATAAAGAAAAAAAAGAACTCTGCACAAGTGCTGTTTTCTGGTCAGTAAATGTATGTCTCATATGAGTATTGATAAGACATTCTGAAACTAATGTATGTATATAGGTTTAAGTAAATAATAAATATGCTATAGATAATAAAAATCAGGTTCCTTTTGGAGAAAGCTGTTAGAAATAAAGACTAAATTGATCTCTCTGCTGTTGAATTAGAATCTGAGATACCAATAAAAACTAATTATATGTCTAAACAAAGAGATATATAAAAATAGATGTGTTTCTATATATGAGCTTATGTCCAAATATTTTCCAGTGTTGTCTGCTGCGAGGCCCTAGAACAAATGACTCTTCAGTAGTAATTAGCATACCTAAGTGCACAGATCTTTGTTTCTAAGCACTATTCGTATATAAAAGGAACCAGATTCATCTAGGACAAGAGTAGGAAAAACCAAGAGGAGCTTATGGAACCAGAATAATGAATGTTTTCAAAAAATATGGGAGGCAGTTGTAAAACACAGAAGCCAAACTAAAGAGCTGCTAACAGAAAAACCTTGAGCAGCAAAATAAATAATAAAATAAATAAATATTGAATTAAACTAAAAATAAAATAAGTATTCATGATCTTTTGCTAATATAAATAAATAATTCATGAAGTATATTTACAAAATGTGACAGCCCTTCTATGTAGTGGAATTATAATTAATAAACATGTTAAGAAGTAAATAGAAATATCCAGTAGGAAAATACCACAGTGGTTATTATTGCACACATGATTCACCAATGGGTACTAGAATCAGTGGACAAGGATTCAAGATGATATTTCCATAGTCTTAATGTTTCTCCCTTGAGATATGTTCTCACTAAAAGAGAAATGATTGGGCTGGGGTTGTGGCAGAGCGGTAGAGTGCTAACCTACTATGTGTGAGGCCCTGGGTTTGATCCTCAGCACCACATATAAATAAATAAAATAAAGGCATTGTGTCCAATTACAACTAAAAATAAATAAATAAATATTTTTTAAAAAGATAAATGATCATAATTTCATAGCAGAAATGATCATCAGAGACCACCTTGATTAGGTAATCAAGGTCAATGTCATATGTAATAATACATATCAACATAATGAAGCCATTATATGGAGCACTGAGAAGGACTTTGCATCATTTTTATAGTTCTCTTTCCAAGAAAGTAAGATCTTAGTCTAATAATGAAAGGATACCTGATATCTTTGAATTTAATTGATGGATATGCAAGAAAAGAACTGATCAGTAATCTTAAAGATATCAAGGTCATGAAAAACAAGGAAAATCTGAGAAACTATCACAGATCGTAGGAGTTCAGGGACAAATATCTAAAAGCAATGTGGGATTTTTATTTGGATCCTTTAAAAAATGACATTAGTGGAAAAATGGTGAAGTTTGTATAAGACAGTTAATTTGGTTAATGCTATTATGATAATGTGACTTTCCAGGTTATGGTTACTGTACTATAGTTGTCTAAGATGTTAACATTGGAAGAAGCTGAGTGAGGGACATATTGAAACTCTATTTATTGCTTTTGAAAGGGTTCTATAGATCTAAGAGTACTTTAAAATCTTAAAAATGTGCCATTATTGAACAAATTCAGGAGAACTTCATTTCTAATTACTACAAACTGTAAAAACAGGTAAAATGCATGAAATGATTATTTTCAGATGCTGAAGAATAGCCCAGAATTATGATTTCTAAAAGAAGAAAACCACATGATGTAAGCTTCCAAATCTTGAGAATAGAGCATCAAGTTGAATTCTGCCTAGATGCAATGTCTAGACTGATGCATGAAAGATAAGCCTAAACACAACACAATGGACCCTGTACTGAGGACACAGTGATCAGAATTTGGGAATACTAAGACCACTGGATTTGACAGGATAAGTTTTTGGAGAGAAGAAAGCTGTGTAGAGTTAATGCTCCAGAAATTTGTACAAAGGTCCCCATTGTTCTTTCACTGAACATTAGACTGCTCATATGAAGGGGAGGATTCCATGAGGCTGGACAAAGAATAACTACTGGTGGGATAAAGGAAAAAATACTGGAAAGCAGTGAGCTGAATAACAACTGGAAGGCAAACATGACAGGGATATCATTGATATTGAATAGCCAGATGGAGAGTTTTCTTTGATCACTAAGAGTTAGTAAAGCCTCGGAAAACAAGAATAATGGCTACCATTGTTGTATAACAGATACAGGATGTGCTAGAATCCTGGCATTTAGGTACCCATGTTGTTTGAACTTAGTAATCCCTTACATGGACTCTGGAAATTGCTCTATCCCAGATCCTCTTGATGTTTCATATTGCTGAGGGTGTCCATTCCCTGACACCTGATCATTTTGATAAAAGCGTTTCCTCCTCAAAGTAAACGGAAATATCTTGTTGACATTTTATTATTTTAAAGCATGCCCAAAGAAAGTCTGGTACTCAAGACAGAACCAAAAAATTAAAAAAAAAAAAAAACACTTTCTATGGCTGAGAGATTAAGTTAATTTTCTGCTCAATCTACTTAGAGAACAGGGAAATTAAAAAATACAACAGTGAGACAATATAGCTTCAACCAAAAGTTTGAACAAAATTTAAAAGGTTGATACAATAAAATGCCTGTGAGGCTTTAGAATATTCACAGCTATAAAGAATATGAATTGGTACAGCTTTATAAGAACAAAATTTCAGAAACATTAATAAACATTTGCAATCATCACATTTTCTACTTTAATCCAATTTTTACTTCACTATCTCCTTCCTATAAAATGCATATTTGCACAAGAATTCATGTTCAATGATGTTGATATCAATTCTATTAATCATAGTAACAAATGGGAAACAATGTAAGTGTCCATCAGGAAAAGATTGGTTAAATTAATTATAGCATATCCACACTTTAGAATTCTAAGTGGCTCTGTATGTATTTCCAGAAAGATACTGCATTCATTTTACTTGGTGGCAATGGCAAGAGAAGGAACAATATATAATCTGTTGTTCATATATGTTAATAACTCACAATGTAGTTTTCTGTTTAGTTATACATAAGTCAGTCCCAAAAAGCTGAAGGTCAAATTTTTCTCTGATATGTGGAAGCTAACCCAAAATAAGAGGCGATTTAAAAAAAAAAAAGAATAGAAGAAAGATCAGCGGAATAGACAAAGCGGAATGAAGGGATGGGTAGAAGGGAAAGGATAGGGAAAGACAGTGGAGTGAATCCGACCAATGAATCTCACCATCATGTACATCTACAATGTAGTTTTTATAGTACATCTATGGAAGGAAAGTCCTAGAATAAATTTTAAAATTGAATGAGTCTTTAATTGTGGTTACTTCTGAGGAGAGGCATGAGTTTTGGAGGAATATGATAACAAAGGAGAATAGTCATTTCTCCATATTTAGAATTTGGAGGCAATAAGAGTATCAGAAAAATTACCTAAAACCAAAATTTTTCTCAGGAGTGAACAGAGAAACAAAGGACGGTGAATAATTCATTAATTATTTCTTTTCTTATCAAAGATAGCCTGTTATAGAACCATTTGTCATCTTCCAGAAGGACTCCTATGTTTTTCAGGATTCAGCCTCAGTGTATGTTTGTTTTCATAGCAATTCCATTAGTCTTTCTTCATGAACTATTTATTGTATAAACTTTTGGTTTCTGACCTAGGTAAGCTCATTCATTGCTCTAATGTTCAGTGGCCAGTCTCAAATAATTAACCCTTATTAGTATCTGACCTCAGATAACAGGTGATTTCCAAAACCTTTTTTTTTCTAACCACAGGTTTATAAATTAAGAACAAGTAGGTTCTGTACCAAATCAGACTCTACTCACCAGCAGATTTGTAAGCACTCTGTCAGGGCTGGGGATGTGGCTCAAGCGGTAGCGCGCTCACCTGAAAGCACTGTCAGTATGGTGAGGCCACCTAGGGAGGTGAACTCTAAACTTCCCTATCCAGAGTGAGATGACTGTTTCTGTTACAAGAGGTTCATGGTGCAGGACAGGACCTCCAGAGGGTTGGAATCATCTTTCAGGGAGAAAGCAAGGGAATCTGGGTTGTCTGTTCCTCTGGGAGCAGATGTAGTCTCCAGAAAATGATGCTGTGAAGAGCTAGCCAGCAGTTAAATTCCAGTTTGGACAGGAGGGCACAGTGGGGAAGACCTAGCGGAAGGGTTCTATAATGCAGAAAAGTGCTGGAACTGGGCACAGGTGCTGAGACCAGGGTAGAATCAGCACTAGAGGCACCCCAGGCGTAGGGGCAGGAGGACCCCAGGTAAATGAAATGAGCTCCACCGATAGTTTGATTCTTTTTCAAATTCCTTCTTTGGGTCTGCTTTTGGTATGTTGGCTACATGATCTTTCTTTTTATTGTCTAAGAACAATTGTGAAATAGTGAGAAAAGAATTAAGTAGTGACAAAAGAATTAAGTAGTGGGAAAAGTGGAACACTGTGGCTTCTAGAGGAATTCAGAAAAGAGATCTGATCCTGGCCCTCTGACATTAACTATATAAACTAGGCAAATTACTAAACTAAATGAGCCTTAATTTCTTCATCAGTGAAGTGGGCCAGGCAAACCCTATCTTCTCGGATTTGTGCGAATGCATGTAATTCACATAAAGTACCTGGTACTGACTGGTATGCATTGAGATTTTGAAGAATGGCAGTTATGGCCAGGCACAGTGTTGCATGCCTGTAATCCCAGCGGCTTGGGAGGCTGAAGCAGGTTCTTTGAACTCAAGATCCTCCTGCCCTAAGCAATTCTGTGAGACCCTGTCGCTAATAAAAGATTAAAAAACAAAAGGTGGGAATGGGGGGGAAGCTGGGGATGTGGCTCAGTGCTTAAACACTCCGGAGTTCCATCCCTGGGACCAAAAACAAACAAACAAAAAAAGAATGGCAGTTATTAATTTGATGTTTTGGCCCCAGATGATACAATCCCTTATGAGATGTGGTCTTTTTTGTTTGTTTTTCTTTGTTTTTTAATCCAAGAGATGGCCTTGAATATGCAATGCTGTAGGCCATGGAATAACAAATTGACCAAAAATTCTGCCTAGCAAGAAAAAAAATGACCTAGTAAGTCTTCTCCTCTTACAGGGTAACTTATTTATTTTGGATGTGGGAGAATTCTCTCAATCAGGATGCAATTCAAATCTCCTAAAATGTGTATCAAAAACAAACTCCTGTCATGCAGGGTGGCAGACACCTGTAATCCCTGTGACTGAGAAGGCTGAGGCAGTAGAATTGTAGGTTCAAGATCAGCCTCAGCAACTTAGCATGGCTCAGTTAGACCCTGTCTCAATAAAAGCATGTGTGTGCGCTCACATGCGTGCACGTGGTGGTTGGGGGGATGGGGGGGTGTGGCTCAGTGGTTAAGCCCTCCCCTCCCCCCTGGGTTCAATCCCCAGTAGCCCCCCAATGAAAAAAAAGCTCCTTCCCTTCCTCCCTCCCAATTTCCTTTTGATCCAAACTTTTCATATTTTCATCATTTAATACATATCCAAAATCAAGCCCTCTCTCAAAGTTTGTCAAATTATACTAAAGGTAACCTAGTTCCCCTCTAATGGAGTGGGCTCTGATTTCCTCAACCCAGAGCAAATTGTATTAGCATAGTGTTTTATGGGCTTATCACCTCAAGAGAGTATTGTATAAATGTTGGCGAGGATGGAGGAAAAAGGGTACACTCATACATTGTTGTTGGGACTGCAAATCAATGCAACCACTCTGGAAAGCAGTATGGAGAAAACTAGAAATGTAACCACCTTAGAAAACTAGGAATGTAATCACCATTTGACTCAGTTATCCCACTTCTTGGTGTATATCCAAAAGAAATAAAATCAGCATATTACAATGATGCAGCCACATTAATGTTTAGAGCTGTACATTTGCAATAGCTAGGTTATGGAGCCAACCTAGATGCCCACCAACAAATGAAGAGATAAAGAAATTGTGGTATATTCCACACAGTGGAATATTACTCAGCCATAAAGAAAAATAAAATTATGATATTTACTGGTAAATGGATGGATCTAGAGATTATAATGCTAAGTGAAATAAGCCAACCCAAAAAACCATAGGGCAATTGTTTTCTCTGATATGTGGAACCTAATCCACGATAAGTTGGGGGGAGAATAGAAGTTCAGAGGATTAGATGAAGGAGAATGAAGGGCAGGAAAGAGGGGTAGGAATAGGAAAGACAGGGGAAAGAATCCGACATAACTTTCCTATGTACATATATGAATACATCACACTGAATCCCACCATTGTGTACATCCACAAGACTGGAGCCCTAGTTAGAATAAGATATGTTCCATGCATGTATAATTTTATCAAAATGGACTCTACTGTCATGTATAACTAAAAAGAACTAATTTTTTTAAAAAAGAGTATTGTCCTTATTTTTAAAAAGCAAACAAACAAAAACTCCTTGGTCATGATGCCGATAAAATCACTAATATGAGCATTTTGTATACCTGCACTGGAACAAAAGAACAGGACAATTTCCATCCCTGTTCCAGATGGAGAATTTGCTGTTGTTTACCCATTATTCCAAATACCTGCAAAGAGCACTTTTTCCTTTATATGTCTCACCTCTGAGACATACCTCCCAAGGGTCCAGTCCCTTTATCATCCTCCTTTGACATACCGCCCAGCTTAAGTTAAAATCATTTCCCAACGAAAAGTTTGAGGTTTTCCAAGACCCTACATTGTCTTGTTTCAGGGTGTTTATTCTTCATTGCTCTCTTCTGAACCTCCCACTCTCACCCACACTTCACTACACGTTTTCACTTGTCTTTTATGTCTTAGAGGATATATTACCATCTTATATGATAGCTGCTACCGAACTAAAATTTTATAGATAGTGGTTCAGTCTTCCTTTTCTTGTCATCCTTACTTTTACCATGGAACTTTCCAAAGAGCAGATGCTCAATTAATATTTGAGGAATAAGAAGCCAGTGAATAAGAGGTCAAATTTATTATAGTTTAATTTTTCCATATTTTTCAATAACTTAAACACATCAAGATATAAAATGTTATTATACAGAGTAACAGGATAGAAGAAATAAGGAAAATCACGAATTTGCCATCTTTTACTAATATTTTTTCTCTATTTATTAATTTCAACTATTTTACTGCTCCTTTTTTTTCATGTTTTTAGGGAAATGCCTATTCCAATGTCATGTAACTTATTTATTTTGGATGTGGGAGAATAAGGTGGTAGCTTTCTCAACTTGTTTGATAAAATAGCAAAACTCTTAACTCTTTTAAGATTTATAAATAATATTGAATATGTAACCAATATTCATATACTTAGATACTGAAGCTAATTAAACTTTTCTAAAAGAATCAACATTTGAAATCTTTCAACAAGAGAAAAATCTACAAGTTATTCGTGTAGAATAGAAACACAGATATGATATGCACTGTGTATCTTCCAATAGTATCTCCAGCCTCCGCCATTTGGTTGAATGCTCTCTTCAAACACAAAGTAAGGAAAGTGCTTTAGCCATCATTGGGGTGGGAGAAGCTGCTAGAACTGAACCCGGAAAGTGCACTGGCCATTGCACCAGTAAGAAACAGAGCTGCAAATCTGGCTCAGGCTCTCTATTCCTCATCTCTCAAAGCTTCCTCATACCAGGATGGGAAGGCACTAGGGACCACATCATGGATCTTGGCCAGAAACTCAAGGATTCTCATTTTGCTGGTTTTGGCATGGGTCCAGGGGCCCCACAGGAATTGATAGTGAGGAGGATCACTGCTGGGCACCTGCTGGTACTCTAGGTATCTTTCCTGCACCAAGTCTTGGGTGATGAGCTTCCTGGGTTCTCCATAGATGGAGTACTTCCTTCCAGCATATGTCCCCATCACATTAAGACTTCCCAGATATCTTCCTCAGTGGCACAGTTGCCCTTCTTGAAGCTCAC
This sequence comes from Marmota monax, assembly GCF_021218885.2. Lineage (NCBI taxonomy): Eukaryota > Metazoa > Chordata > Mammalia > Rodentia > Sciuridae > Marmota > Marmota monax. The sequence goes on from NW_026694772.1 coordinate 5,661,261, forward strand.
ATATAGGACAGTCATCAAGAAGCCAGTCTTAGGCATGATCTCCTCTCCTTAAAGCCTTGCATCTCTGGTGGGATGCAATTTGCTAACAAGGATATAGCAGTGCCTGATTGGATCAACTTCCTTTACTTCAATACGAAAGGCAAGCACCATGAGCTCAGAGGATTTCTTGAGGATCTCAGGGAAGTGCTCCTAATACTCTTTGATGGTATACTTCAGCATGTCTTCCTTTGTTATGGAGTCTCTTATGTTACACTTGCATAGCAGGAATTGCATCAACAAAATCACATTCTCATCTAAAGGAGTTGTGCATGAATGATTGCTGGTGTGCAGAGCCTGCAGTGCTTGGTCTTTCCTCATCTTGGCTTTGAGAATCTTCATCAGATTCAGTGCATGAAACACCTACAGAGGTAGTGGTCATGGATAGGACTCTCTGAGGCTGCTGGGATTTACTACATGACTCAGCAACAGGGGAGCTCTTAGGATTATCATAAGGAAGAGAAGAGGAGGAAGAGTGGTACTCTTCTTCCTCTGATGCAGTGGCCTGAGCACCCTGGAGACCCTGAGTCTCACTTGAGGCCTGCTGGTATTTCTTACAAGCACAGAGCTTACTTTTCTGACCCCAAGGCATGATGACCCTGGTCAAGGATAGGGGAAGGACAGCAGGTAATGCAGGTACCTGGAGGAGTGAAAATGAAATGTATGTCTGCATTAACCAAGTTTGCCTGTACAAGTTTCTGTGAATGTACTATTTTAAGAACCCTCAGGGCTCCTGTTGTAATCAGCCTGTCCCCTGAGAACCCAGTGGAAGAAGTCTGAGGCTGCAGCCAACCAGCCCTGCCTATGGCGAGTAAGGGCTAAAAACAGGTGCTAGCTGGTCTACACCCTGCGGGACCTGAAGTTTACTATCTGAATCATCCTGTCAACTGTTGACAGAGTCTAGGCCTCCTTCCCTCTTTGGTCCCTGAGAAGGAAATGAGAGTCTTTGCCAGGTACCCCAGCCTGGTTTTCCCAATTTAACAACAGGAGTGGGTTTCTTTGGGATCCCTGCTTTGTAGATGATTAGGATTTTTGTGATCATCTCCATTAGATCAAGGCCCTCACCTTCCTGAGACCTCCCCATCCCTAATGGCCCTAACAGGGGCCCTTCCAGAGAGGCCAAAGAGGCAAGTGTGTGTATATCTACCCTCTGTTGTAATGTTAAGGGTCCCCTCAGTCCTCACTCAAAATCCTCTCCCTTATTTTGTGTAAGAACCAGCCTCAAATCAAATTCTTTATTTTAAGAGACTAAAAGACAGAATTGAGGGGGTGTTAGGCCTAACAGCCCTGTCTGGGGTCTCTTAGCACTGTGGGTGGGGGACAAGGCATGGTTCTATGAGTCTTCCTTTGTTCAGCCAGGATATGAGAGGCTTAAAGTTCTAAATGTCTTCATTTTGACTCTGCATTGCACCTCTCCTCTGCAGACCAAGGCTTGGATCTCTCCAAGTTCCCTGAAATGGAAGTCAAGGGAATATTTCAAGCTGAAAACTCTGCCTGGGGTTTCCCAGGGGTGAAAGTATGGGTAAGGCTCTGTGCAGGACCTCTCTGTTCTGAGGTGCTTCAGGGTTGAATATGGAGGAGAAGGTAAGGTGTCCCCATCCTTGCTTTTTTAAGGCTCCTTAAAAAATAGCAACTCCCTAAAAGCTCTGAGTAGTTTCCCTACTGCAAACCTTGCAGAGAATGGGTCATATTTCCAGATAAGATAAAGATAAGAAAGCTGCAGCACAAAGTAGGGCTGGATGTGTAGTGGGTTGTAAGGAGTGGGGGTGGGGGGGAGCACTGCAAGATGCGGTCTGTTTGCCAAACTGCCAAACTTAAACTTTTGGGACTCTTCTGTTCCAAAAGGTCTGCTTTCTAAGGGGAATTGCCTGAGCTGAATGATTTTGTGAGTCTGGGATCTGTTGACAATACTAACATTAGTCTGCCCAGTGTAGTGACTTTATTTTTTGCCCCTCCTTTATGGTATAACCTATATTTACAACCCTAAACAAATACATGTGCATGTGTATTATTTTTCATGAAAGAACTCTTAACCCTTGTTTTGTGTGGTTCACTCTTTTTTGCAGTTTGATATAATATTAAATTTTAAAGGCCAGTCATCAGCCAAAAATAAATGAATAGAGGTTTCAGATGGTTTTTAACACAGTTTTGAAAACCATCCTGTCTCAACTAACTCAAACCTTTGTGTTGTTTGATACTATCCCAAGATACATGCACAAAGGGTCTGATGTACATTTCCAGATACTTCAGTGAAGTAGAAATTCATTGTTCCAAGACACACTGGGAAGAAGCCTAAACTTAAAAACTTGTCCAACCAATTCTATCATCTGCTTCTTTGCAAGCTACAAACCTATCTCTACTTCAGGGCATGCTCTCACTTGCCCACAGCAAAGTACTAGTTCAACACAGACTTGGTGTCCCTCAGGGATGTCTCACATTTGTTGTTTTTCTGCTGTTCATATTGTTCTTTTGTTCTCTTTTCTATTGTTTCTCCAGGGTTGATTTTGAGAAACAGCAGCCAGAGTCTGGTTGTCATTCCAGATGTAGGCAGTATGTTAGTCTACTTGGACTGCCATAACTAAGTACCATATACCATGCGACTTAAACAACAAAAGTTTATTTTTTTTTCACAAATCTGGAGACTAGAAGTTCAAGATGAAGGTGGTCAGTAGGATTAGACTTTGGTAAGGACTTTTTACAGGCTTGCAGACACCAGTATTCTTGCTGTGTCCTCACATTGCATATTCTGTGTACCTCTGTAGTGAGATCTGTAGTTTCTCTGCCTCTTCTTATAAGGATACCAGTTCTTTCAGATTAGGGCCCCACTCTTATGATCTCAATCAACCTTAATTACATTCCTGAAGGCCTAAGTTCCAAATAAAGTCACATTGGGTGCTAGCACTATACATACGTGTGTGTGTGTGTGTGTGAAATTAGTGGGAGCATAATTTAGTCTACAATAAACAGTAAATCTGTAAATAAGAAGTGACATCTTTACAATATTCTTTTCCCCATGAATAAACATACTGTGCTGATCTCTTTTTTATTGGAACTTCTTTTCCTTAAGCTTATTTTTATAATTTCCTTCAAAAAGATTATGTACATGTTGTTGGGTTTCATCTTGGATAAATTTTGGATATTTTCTGCTATTGTGAGGGTTCTTTTTATTATCTTTCCTAACTAGTTATTGATTTTGTGTGGCTAGGCTTCTGAGTTTTTTGTAGATATATATATATATATAAGAGCTTTCTGAAATCTCTTATTCCTTTGAGTATTTTATACACTTATTGCTTTGGATTTTCTAATTAGAGGATCATATTTTCAACATTTATTGTGTCTGTCTTTTCAGTAGTTCCACTTCTTATTTAGTTTGATATTTTTATTGCTCTGGTTATATATTCAAATCCATGTTTTAACAGTAGAGATGGTACTGTGTATCCATTTTTGTTTCTCAACTTAAAGAGGATATTTCTAACACTTTACATTTATGTAAGTTTTCTGTATATTTTAGGAAATGAAAATTCTCTTATAATGTTATTATTTTTTAATGTTTTTTTTTAGTTGTAGTTGGACACAATACCTTTATTTTACTTATTTTTATGTGGTGCTGAGGATCGAACCCAGGGCCTTCGCACTTGCTAGGCAAGCTACTCTACCACTGAACCACAACCCCAGCCCTCTAATGTTATTTTGCTATCAGTTTTTATCCTGAATAGATGTTAAATATTTTTATAAGTGCTTTTTCTGCATGCTTGGAAATGATCAAATGGCTTTTTTTTCTCCAAGCTATCAATATAAAGAAATTTCAACTGGAAATTTTCCTAATGTTATATCATATTTGCATTTCTTAGACACAGCCTACTAATTCATTGCCACATTGACATGAATTTGTTTATGATATATGCCTCTATATGAATGATTTTGGATCAAGTGATCATTTATTGGGATGTCATTGCATGGTCTTTGTATCAAGGTCAACTCAACTGTTAAAATGTGCTTAATAACTTCCCATCTTTTTGCATAGCTATCAAGAGTTTAAAAAGGCAATTAGTTTTTTCCATGACCATCTAGTGAAATTGGCCTCCAAAATTTGAAGGTTCTGTAATATTTTGAGGGAGTAATGGAGCCTAAATTAGAGTCTTAAAGTTCATAGCAAAGTACAAGCAACAACAGGAAAAAGAACATCAATAGGACTTTATAAAACATTTTTAAAACCAAACAGTTTTGTATATCAAAGAATATTATTAAGAATGAAAAAGATAACCTTTAAATTACAAAGTTCAAGTAATTCACAGAAAGGCAAAAAGGGGAAATAAAAGAACCAAAAACAGAGGAAACAAACAAAACAAATTGTAAAATGAAAGATATATCAATAATTACATTAAATCTAAATGTTCAGGGCTGGGGATGTGGCTCAAGCGGTAGCGCGCTCGCCTGGCATGCGTGCGGCCCGGGTTCGATCCTCAGCACCACATACAAACAAAGATGCTGTGTGCGCCAAAAACTAAAAATAAATATTAAAATTCTCTCTCTCTCTCTCTCTCTCTCTAAAAAAAAATCTAAATGGTCAAATCATAACAACTAAAACAAACTGGTAAAATAGATAGATATACATGTCCCAAACATTTTCTGTCTACTAAAATATCACTTCACATTTTATATACATGGGTTAAGAGTAAAAGAAAAGGAAAATACATGCTATACAATGTGGTATGCAAACCATAAGCAAATAAAAACTGATGAATGAGATCCTAGATTCTATCCTTAGTTCTGCCACAAAATATACAAAACAAAGCAAAGAACAAAAAAAACTGGATTGAATTGACTTTATTAATGTTAGAAATGTAGATTTTGTAATAAAGAGACTACCAGTGATAAAGAAGGGATCAAATAATGATAAGAGAGCCAATTAATCAAGAAGGTAAAATAATTATAAATCTCCATGCATATAAAACATAGTTTAAAAATATCTTAAAAAAAACTGACAGAACTGAAAAGTACACATATTCAAGGTTGTACTTAGGATCTTTAAGACCTCTATCTCAGGAATCAAAAGAACCAAGAGAAAGGAAATTATTAAAAATATAGAGTGAAAAAAACACTATCAGATAACAGTATCCAGACAATACTCATAAAACACTTGATTCCCAAACACTCAAATACATATGGTTTTTATGTACACAGGGAACATCCACCAAGAACAACAATATGCTGAGTCATAAAACATACCTTCAAAATGTAAAATAATTGAAAACATGCATTTACATTCTCTTCCCCTACTGGAATTGAACTAGGAATCACTACCAGAAACAAAACAGGGAAATTTACAGACAATTAAACGAAGCAACATAATTATAAATCACATGTAGATCAAAGAAGACATCTTACTGGAAATTCAAAGTATATAATCAATTAAATAAAATGGAAAAATATTTCAAATCTTTGGAATGCATCTAAAGGAATCACTTTAGGGAACTGTACACCATTAAATTTTTTATGTTAGGAAAAAATAAATAGTTAAGTCAATAATATAAACTTCCTTCTTACAAAACTAGAAAATCAGACAGATTGAAGGAAATACATTAAAACAAAATTAGAAACCAATAACAATGAAAACAGAAAAAATAGTAGAGAGTATCTATTAACTAATAATCTGCTTCTTTTAAGATAATATAAAATCAATACATGTTTAGCATGATTGACAAAGAAAAAGGCACAGACAATATTAGAAACAATATCAGAAAAAAAGGAGAGGAAATTATCAAGGACCCAAGAGATATTAAAAGGATTACAAGAAAATACTATAAGTAACTCCCTACATAAAATTTGGCAACTCAGAAAAAAATGAACCAATTCCTTAGAGACAACTACCTACAGAAACTCATTCGAATTATAGTAGCATGAAGATTTCTATAGCTATTTTTCCAAGTATTTCTCATTGGTTAATAATAGTTATATATAATATTAGGATTATTTTGACATAATTATAAATGCATGGAGTATAACTTGCTCCAATTAAGGCCCTAGTACTTACCCTTACCTTCCCCTTCTTCCCCCTGTTACCTCTCCTCTACTCTACTGGTTCTTCTATTTATTTCCATTTTTTGGTAAAATCAGTGTCATGTGGATATACCTAATAGTAATATTCAATTTAATAAACTCATATATTTGCATTGGAAAATTATTAGGTCAGATTCATTCCACTATTTTTCCCTTATACCTCCCTCCTTTCCTCCTCTTCAATCCCCTTTTTCTGCTTCCCATAACTATTTTTAAAATGGAGTTCATTGCCGCAGTCTGGCTGGGCACAAAATAACGGAGCCACCACACTGCCTTGTAGATTCAAACAGCAACTCTTTATTCCCGAACTCTCTCCGACACTCTACACGCACGTTCTGGGAAAAATTACACTCCCTCCCCCGGGCTCTGCATACCAATTCTCTCAAAACCCCACGAGAACTCAACAGGAACTCAAGGAGCAGGCGCCTGAGGCAGCAGGATCCACCCTAAACCTGGAGCCACCCTAATCCAGCAGGATCCACCCTAAACCTGGAGCCACCCTAATCCAGCAGGATCCACCCTAAACCTGGAGCCACCCTAATCCAGCAGGATCCACCCTAAACCTGGAGCCTCACCTTTCAAACCAAAATGCCATGCTTCATTCCTACTTGGCTATGGCTCTCAGCAGTTCATAGCTAAAAACTTGAAAGCACATTCTCCCAACTTAGGTGGGAAATTCCACCAACCACTTAAAGAATAACACAAATTCTATAAAACATACCCAAAATTAAAAATGAAGATGGTGTTTTCCAACTGGATAATGATTATAAGTACTTTTTTATTTTCTATTTTTAGATATACATGACAGTAGAGTGTATTTTGACATATTATACGTACATGCAGCATAACTTATTCTAATCAGTATCCCAGTCTTGTGGTTGTACATGATGTGGAGATTCACTGTGGTGTATTTATATATGAACATAGGAAAGTTAAGTCAGATTCATTCCACTGTCTTTCCTACTTCTATCCCTCCCTTTATCCCCCTTTGTCCCTACTCCACTGAACTTCTATTAAAATAGACAAAACAATACAGTGAAGGAAAACTACAGAACAATATCTTTCTCTCAAACAAAAAATCTCCAACAAAATACTAGCAAACCAAATCCAGAAATATGTGAAAAAAAATAAGGCATGAAAAATTCTAGGAAATGCAGGGCTGTTCAAAAATTCAAAATCAATCAGTTATCCATTATATTAACAGAAGAAAGAAAACCACAAAATTGTATTGAATGATGCAGAAAAAGAATGTTACTGAATCCAACACTTATTCATTATAAAATTTTACAAAACATTAGAAATAGAAAGGAATTTTGTCAAGGTGATAAAGAACATCTATAAAATATCATAGCTAATAATATACTCCATATGGAGAGAATGAATTCTTCCCCATGAAGATTGGTAATAAGGCAAGTACGTTGACTCTCACCACTGTGCTTTGACACAGTACTGGGAATCTTAAATAGTTGATATCACAGGAAAAAGAAATAAAAGTCATGAAGACTGGAAATAGATGAAATAGAAAAAGTTCCTATTAGCAGATGACATGATTGTCTAAAAGAAATCCCAAGGATCTACAGGAAAAATGGGGGGGGAAAGTGCCCAAATCCTTTAAATAGTAAGTTATCTAAGCAAGTTTGTGGGCTATAAGCAAGATGATGAAATAAAATCATTATTTTACATATTAGCAATAACAATTGGAAATCAAAATTAAAATACACAATACCACTTACAACAACTAAAACTTAACTACAAGTTTAGGTCAAATAAAGTGCTTATTTAGTCTGTAAGCTAGAAACTATAAATTGCTAATGGTGAAATAAAAGACTTAAATAGAGAAAAGCATCATATCCATGAATTTAAAGAATTAATAAATAAAGATGGAAATTTTGCAAAAAGCTCTCTGTATGTTTAAAATTTGCTATCAGAATATCAGATGTTTTGTACATCTATACAAGCTGATTCTTTGATAGAAAAGCGAATGAATTAGAATAATTAAAACAATTTCAGAAAGAATTAAATGGGAGGAATTACACTACCTCAGGATAAGACTATAAAACTGCATTAATCAAGTTTATATTAATTGACTGGGATATATACATAGACAAATAAAACTAAAATAGAAATAGACCCTTACCAGTATAAGCAACTGATTTTTAACCACATACATAGGAATAGCAATTCAATAGAGCAACAGTAGTCTTTTCAATACTGTTGGGACATTTTGATGCTTACAGATTATTTAAAAAAAAGGCACATTGGCCTAAATCTCCTCCCTTATAAAAATTATTTAAAATAGATTATAGTTCTAAATATAAACCATAAAGTACATTATTTTTAGAAAAGAAAACAGGAAAAACATATTGATGGTGACCAAGAGTTCAGATATGGATCTGAAACCATAGTTCATAAAATAATTTATGGGTAAATTAAATCATATATCCAACAAAGTATTTGTAATTTCAAGAATTCCTTAAATTCAACATCAATCAGAAAAAGGCTCCAATTTTTTAAAAAGACATATAATTGAAACATACACACTTTAGCCAAAGAGGATATATGGATCACAGACAGATGAAAAGGTATTCAAGATTATTATCATTTAGGGAAATGTAAATTAGTTGAATATAACATGGCCTAGGCTCTCTGGACAACAATTCATAAGTTTCTTATAAAATCAAACATGTATTTATCATATGATCTAATATTTACCCTAGAAAATGAAAACTATTCATAGCAGCATTATTTGTAATAAGCAAAAATTATAAACACCTTTTATATCCTTTGATAAGTGACTGGATAAACAGATCATGGTACATCCATGGTACATAAAGAACACTACTCAACATTAAGAAAAAACAGATGATACAAGCAATAACTTGGATGTATATAAGTATGTTTTGATGAGTGAAAAATACCAATCTCTAAAGGTTACTGTGTAATTTGATTTACATAAAATTCTTAAAATTGTAATATTATTACTGAGGAAGGACCAATAGTTTCCAGGTTAGTTGGAAGACAGTAAGATTATAAGGAGGGTATACAATGTCATTTCTTTAGGGTGTTGGAAAAATTTGCATTCTTATTGTAATAGTGGTTACAAAAATCTAAACATATTACATATACACATATATATCTTTATTGAATTATATATATACTTTTTTCTCCAACATGAAAAACTAACAAAAACAATAAAAGCAATGAATGCGTGTTGAAATTGATTAAATACTGGATTTATTTTACTTAATAACATACCAGTGTCATTTTCTGAGTTTATATCATTGTACTATCATTATTTAAACTGACATCTTTTGAGAAAGCTGAGAGAAAGGTGTTCAGGAACTCAATGTACAATGTTTGCAATTTTTAAGAGCCTAAAATAATGTTAAAATAAAGGGTTTATGGACTTATGATTTTAACTCCAACATAGAAAGAGCTCAGAAGTCATGACTTCCAACTTCATAAGAACTAGCTGGAAAAAATTGAAAATCAATGACTTTCCTTGGACTCAACAGGGATATTAGGTTACAGAGGTAAGAAAGCAAACTGCCACCCTGAAATCTGAAGAGACAGGCACATTCAGAAAGTTACAGTGATTTGCGTACCTGAAGCAGAAATTACTGTGAGCCACTGAGGCAAAACCAATTACTTCACTAGTAATATTGACAAACTGCTGTAGGTTGAATGCAGACTTATGTGACACTGCAAAACTTCTGGGGGTTACAATCAAAGAAGAAACTGCAGACATTTTCAGTCTTTCCCTCCAGGATCTCCCATCAAGTTCTCATGATGAGGATCTGAGAAAAATCCCTTGGTGGCTCTGTCACAGGGGAAGGAGGAATAACCACTATGTTGTCTTCACAAATCCTTCTCCATAACAGAGTCCTATTCTCTAGGGCATCACAGAAAGCTTATCTCACATAGAGGAATCAATTTCCACTCTAACCCCTAGCAGCTTTTCTGTTTCACTTAAGGTGGGGAGCAGCATAGTCAACATGGTATGGGGATCCAAAGAAATATATTGGGAAAGACATAGCCACTTCTCAGGAGATGATATATAATCAATCAACAAATATATGAAAAAATGTTCATCATCACTAGCAATTAGAGAAATGCAAATCAAAACCACTCTAAGATTTCATCTCACTCCAGTCAGAATGGCAGCTATTATGAAGGCAAACAAAAATAAGTGTTGGCGAGGATGTAGGGGAAAAGGTACACTCATACACTGCTAGTGGGACTGCAAATTGGCGCAGCCAATATGGAAAGCAGTATGGAGATTTCTTGGAAAATTGGGAATGGAACTACCATTTGACCTAGCTATCCCACTCCTTGGTCTATACCCAAAGGACTTAAAAACAGCATACTGCAGGGACACAGCCACATCAATGTTTATAGCAGCACAATTCACAATAGCTAAACTGTGGAGCCAACTTACATGCCCTTCAGTAGATGAATGGGTAAAAAAAATGTGGTATATGTACACAATGGAATATTACTCAGCATTAAAAGAGAATAAAACCATGGAATTTGCAGGTAAATGGATGGAGTTGGATAAGATAATGCTGAAGTTAGCCAATTCCCCCCCCAAAAAATGACGAATGTTTTCTTTGATATAAGGAGGCTGATTCATAGTGGGATAGGGAGAGGGAGCATGGGAGGAATAGACAAGTCTAGATAGAGCAGAGGGGTTGGAAGGGAAGAAAGGGAAAATGGAGTTATTAATGATGGGGGAATGTGATGATCATTATTATCCAAAGTACAGGTGTGAAGACACGAATTGGTGTGAATATACTTTGTATACAACCGGAGATATGAAAAATTGTGCTCTATATGTGTAATAAGAATTGTAATGCATTCCACTGTCATATATAAATAATAATTTGAAAAAAAGACATAGCCAGGTATGGAAGCTAAGAATGGAGGCAGGCAATGTGGTGATAAACTCTTTGAAGAGGAACAGAAACATTTATGATGATCAAATTCCCTAGTAGATGGACCATTAAAATATTGAGATCTTGTTTAAAAAAACTATAGAGCACTTTTTCTTTCCAATATCCTACCACCACAGCAACAAGCCTGCAGTATAATAACAATGGATTACAGTTGAAAGATCTGCAAAACACATGTGTTCTCTGAAGACCGATACAAAGAGATCTTAAAGCAAGTAGAGGAGACAAAATCAAAGATAGAGAAATTTAAAGCTTCTTGTACCTATAATTACCAGAAACATTAAATACAAGCCAACTCTTAGCCATGTTAATATCAATCCTTACTACAAAAGCACATTTTTCTCAGTACCTGTCACTAACACACATCTTGCTTTCCACAAAAAAATTACAAGGCAGATTAAAAAAATCAAGAAAGAACACAATCTAAAAAATAAAGCGAACACTAGAACCACACTTGGACATATTGCAAACATTGAAATTATCAAATAAGTAAAATAATTATGATTAGTATTTTAAAGCCTGTAATTGAAAAAATAGAAAATATGTAAGACCAAATGGGCAATATTGTGAGTGAAATAAAAATTTCAAGACTCAAAACTAAATTCTATCAATACAAACTGCAGTAAAAGAAACAGAGAATACCTTTGACAGGCTTATTAACAGGCATGATACAGTTTTGAAAAGAGGGTTGATAAAAAACTTCCAACTGAAAAGAAAGAGAAATATAATTAACAGAACATCCAAGAACCAAAGGATAAAATCAAAAGGTATAATAGAATAATTAGAATGTCAGAAGGAGAAAAAAGAATGCGGCAGAAAAATATTTGAGGTGATATTGATCAAGGGCTTTCTATTATTAACAGATACCAAACCATGTATCCAAGTCAGAGAATATCAAGCAAGGAAATTATCAAAACTAACAAACTCTACCTAGGCATATCATATTCAAACTGAAGAAAAAAAGACAAAGAGAAAAATGTGAAGAAATTCAAAGGGGGTTCAATATACCTTTCCTACAAAGAAAGAAAAGTAAAAATTACAACAAATTTCTTGCATCAGAAAATGTGCAAGCAAGAAAAAAAAATAACTGTTTACTCAGTTTCGAAAGAAAAAACATGTCAACCAAGATTTCTATATTCAATACCATTGGTACTGCAGGTTACCGGTGACAAGTTCTGCTCCCTCACATGTTGAGGTATAACAATAGAGAAGCACACCAAGGCAAGGATATAACGCAGGGTTTATTTTAAAAGTGGTAACATAGACTTCTCCTGGTGTTACCTCTGTTGACCGGTGACGAGTTCTTGCTTCCCCAATGTTGAAGAATAACACCAAAGAAGCACGCCGAGGCAAGGTCAGAGTAGAAATTAGAAGTTTATTAAAGGACAGCAGAAAAGACTTCTCCCGGAGGAAGAAGGGGACCCAAGAGGTGGAATCCGTGGAAGGGATGTTGTCTCCCCTTTTTATAGTTCTTTCAGTGATGGAATGTAGGTGGGAAGGACCTAGGGGTGGGACACAGGTGGGCCAAAGAAGTAATCTGGTCAGGAAGGACTTCTGAGTCAGCACCTTTTTGCTGGGGGCTGTTCATTAACATTTCTTTGAGGTGGACTTTGGCCTAGGGCCTTTTCGGACTTCATTAACATTCCTTGAGTTGTCCTGCATTTCCCGGAATCATTGCCAGCATGGCCTCCATTTTAGATTTCACTCGGTATTAGACCCGATTTACCTAACTACACTGACTACCTAACTTTAAATCTGGCTTCATTCCCCCCTTTAAGTTGGGAACTCCTTACTGCTATAAGGAAGGGGGGCGAAGAGAATCTCTCTGGCTTCTTCAGGCTGAAAAGGGACGGTGTGGGGCAAGCAGTTTGGAGTCCCCCTTTAAAAATCGGGTCTATCGAGTGGTCCATGATAGACGTCTGATTGAGAAGTAATAGGCTGGAGGGCCATTTGAGTGATGGATGGTCTATAAGAGAAACAAGAATTCATTAGTACTGGAACCATATTGATGCAGCAAAATGCCATAGAACAGCAATATGCCAATGAGTATGATGGCAAAGACAAAGATTAACAATGTTTTCCACCAGGAAGTACCAAGAACTAGGAGATAAGATATTGTTTCCATGACAAAGTTGCTGAGGACATGGCTTCTATCTGAGCATGTAAATCTTTAAGGATATTTGTCACATTGCCAGAAATGTCAGGGATGTAAACACAACATTTAACTTTTAGGGTTACAGATGTCCTTTTCCTTAAGATACAGTTTAATAATTTAATGTCATCTGGTCTTGTAAAATCCTTTTACTAGTATGACCTCTGTGTCTAATAGAGAAATCTTTAATTCTGTTACTTAGGGCTGGATAACCATACTTGCAAACACTAAGCCTACCTGTGTAAGTTAGAAATAAAGGCCTTAAACTAAAAACTACTCTGGCAGTTCCTTTTGATAGTTATCAGGCATTCCTGTCTGAGAATCTCTTTTGTAGCCTCCAGTTTACTTATTTTTGGAAGTTACATTTAACTATTATTATTATTTAAAATGTCCAGGAACAGCTGTGCTTTGGCTTTGACTGTCTTTGCTAAGTGTTTAAGATGAAGCAAGTCAAACTGACTTTTGTTTCTATCTATTGTTAACAGTCAGCTGAGTTTCCCTGGGAGTCCTGGGGGAACTTCACAGCAGCTTCTCAGTTCAGCTAGTGCCATTTGCGCTGCTAGTGCCATTTGCGCTAGGATGGGTCCAGGTCTTGCTTGACCATGTGGCTTCCCTTGGAAGCATCAGGGATGTCTCCCTTTTCTGATGACCCTCCTCTTCACAGCAAATGCACTGATTGGCTTTCTGTCCTCCACTGGTCTCATTAATCTCCCTGCTCAGGAGGTTATGTGGCCTAGAGTTGCAGAGCCCTTTGGAGAAGTCCCCTATTCCCTGATTCAGACTGACTCAGAGGGCAAGAGCCAAATTTTTAATTTTAAAACTTAATCTTAAACATCCAGCAAATAAGTTAACAGCCTTATATTAAGAGCACTGGGCTTTAATGTCTATCTCTCTATCCTGTAGGTGATAACTCCTTATCTTATGTTGACCCAGGTTGTGTTCTTAAAGCAGTACCTCTTTAAAACATTAACAGGCAATCCTTAAACCATCTATAAGCAAACTACAAAACAAAACTAACTAGGGTAAAAACATATTTAGCTTATATAATAGCTACCTTGAATTCTGGCAGGGTTATACATCATAATTCCCTGTTTGAGATCCTAGTAATCTGGCCTACTTCTTTCATAGTCACTTTCACATGTAGTGAGATGGGACAGAGCCTTATCTCAAGTAAGGCAGGGCTCTTCATAAATCTTGAGTACTGTAGTTCTGAAACTGATCTTTGCTTTTTAAACATCATTTTACAAAGCCTACATAAATTGTTGCTCAAGTTCACATGAATATTAGCTAACACAATATAATATCACATCTAAAACATGAATTAAAGAAAGGCTGAAAGCTTTTAACCTTTTGTAGAAAAGTAGCAAAGTACTTTTGTGTTTTGCAATAAAACCTTCACACAGATTAGGCTCTCATTAACTTAAAAATACATTTAAATTGTATCTCAGTGTAAAAAGTAACATAGAACTTTACATATCTTATTGATAATAAGTCCAGTTATAGAACACAAATGATATAAATAAATCTCCAACATGTTTTTCTTTTTAAGCCTAAAATTACCATACAACTTTAGAACACCAGCTTGATATAATGCTCTTTTAAAACTTCTACCTTACAGACTTGTATACCTGGAAGATATGGACACATTAACACCACAATTACATTGATGTTTTTATATTAATCAAGTTTAGCTTTTTAAATAAATATGGTACAATTCTCTAAAAACAGTACTTGTTTAACCAGCTGTTTAATTTCTTTCAGATTACTTGCTCAAAAACTTACACTTATAAGCAACTTACACAGACCTTTTTTATATCATTTACTTAAACCCTCTTAATTACTTAATCATATAGACTCTTATCCAGAAACACATTTTCCCTCTATTAAATCCATATCTAGAACCTTCTAGTTTCTCCTTTTTATCTGTTAAACTTTTTCTGTTCACATTTTGAAACAATACTTGTAAATTTTTGAATTTAAGCAGATTTAACATTTTATTAGGGCCTTTTTGAACATCTAGAAAAACTTATAAGCTTAATTTTAAAGACATCTTTACTTTCATCTGTTTACCAAATTTAAATTGAACCATTTGAATCATGTGAATCAAAGATATTTGGATCCATTTTTTAAAAAATTTTTCATGAGCGCTCCTCATCTGTCAATTGTCATATCACTGCACGATATATGGACATACACACAGACATACCAACATACAACACTTAACACAAGTGTAACACAACACAATAGTAAAGGCCTTGTAGCTTTTTTAGGTGAAATCTCATTGCAATGTTTAAAAACTCCACAGTTGATCAGAAATAGGACTTATCAGAAAAACATTAACTTGTCTGTAGGATCAAAATCATGAGCTCAAAAAAATACAGAATCTAAGAAAAAGCAAGAGTCCTAAAAAAAGATGACTGGCCAGTAATTAGTAAATACCATATAATTTACTTTTTGGTTGGGGTCTAGTTTGAGTTCAGGTAAAAAGATACTTTAACTCTTTTTTTTTTTTTCCTTGGGCCTGAAATCTGCCCTCTGTTGAGCCCCAGGCTTCTTCTATTTGCATATCAGCTTAAGTCCTGGCTGAGGTCTGGAAGGAACTGGGAAAACTGGAATTCTGAGCAGAAACCTCATGCCTAAGGCATTTTAACCATGTCACAATTTTCAGGTTTGGATGTTGAAAATTATGATACAAGTTTAAGATACAATTTACAAAATTTCATACCTTTACATTTTCCTACACTAGAAAAACTTGCTCACACAAAACTGAAAATAGGATCTCTACCATCAGAAGAAATTTCTTTAGGATCATTAAGTCACTTCCTTTGTTCTGAAGTTCCTAAAGTAGTATTAAGTTACATTAAATCACCTGAAAAAATCTTAAGAGAACCACACACTACCATGTATATCCAAAATTAAGCTTTAAAAATTTAAGACTGTTGCTATTCAATGTTATTTCAATAAGCCAGACCAACGTTCCAATTCAACATTTTTTTCCTAAATCTTACACACTGGAGGGGGAACAGATACCATATCATAATTTAGTATCCTTGCCCAAGTTAATGCACTGGTACACCTAGTGAAATCTTCTCAGGCTACCCAGTTCAAAATAAAACTAAATGATTGGGAGTTACTTGCCAACTTGGATTTAAGTTCTCCGGCATGAATTATCTGGAATCACAAACTAAACAATTACCTAACCCCAACTTTTAACTGCAAGATTATGCAATGCTTCAAACTCATTTAGATACCAGATGTTACAATAAAAAAATCATCTTTTAGACACACATTTAGCCGAAATCATCCCCAAGAAACAATCTATAATAACCTTTAAAATAGAGAGACCAGATAAGAAAAAAATCTCTCCAGGTTTTGAACTTCCATTTAATTATGACTCTTATCAGTGGCACCATAGATTTCCTCATGAGTGGACCAGATGTTTTCACATAGGGGCAGCTATAGGTGTAAAATCAAGGGTCTCAGTGTGACTGACTTTACTGCATTCAGTGTCCCTTCTTTTTAAGTGGACAGAGATGGAGCAATCCTTACAGTGCAGGGAAGAATGAGGAAATTCCCCAAAGCGAAAATGGCTTTGGCAGCTGCTGGGAGTCCCTCAGTTTCCCTTTTACTTACAGGATTAGCTCCTTTGGATAGATCCAATCCCAGGCAATCTGGCATATCTCCTAACTTTCCAGTAGAGTCAGTTTTTATCTGCCTTAGGTCTTGAAGGGGGAAGGGGGTATGTACTTTGATCGGCCCAAATTTTTCTCTTGATTCTTTTTCCTCAGTGAGTCCAAGATTTTTTCTCTTCATGGCAGATATCATAGCTAAGTCTACTTTACACTGTTGGCATAATTTAGGATTTTCCCTTAGAGCAAAGAAAATCTGAACATACAGCACCTCACACCATTTCCTTTTTTATAAATTTTATCAAACTGTAAAATTGTATTAAAATTGATATTTCCCTCTGGTGGCCAGGTTTCTTCAGAGAGTTTGTATTGAGGCCAGGCCAAGAAAATGAGGCGCTTTTTCTTGAGCGTCTGAGGTTCAAATTTATCCCAATTTTTCAATACGCAGGCTAGTGCTGCACCTGGCGTATTGGAGAGAGAGAAGCTCCCGTCTGAGTGAGAAGAACAGGACTGGAGAAAACTGTTCTCATTAGGGACGTCTCCCTAAGCTTGAGCTTCCTAAACGGTCCAGAAAACCCATCTCTCACCTTGCTTTGCCAAGGGGTTTCTGGTCCCCTTTAGCAAAGTGCTAGGGTCTCAGTTTGCCCTGTGCCAGAGACCCTGGGAGGATTCAGACTTAAGGGCATTACTGCTTATCCTCCCGGCCACTAAAAACCCATTGCAAAAGAGAAACATGCGCTCTTTGTTGCCTTTGCTCTGTAGACTAAAGGAGCCGCCTAAGTGTTAAGGGATATCTACTGGTTGTAAGGTAGCAGATTACCGGAGGAGTTGATTCTAAAAATGCCTCTCTAGCAGCTTAAGGAACACAACACATTTTAAACATTGGGGCGGTAAAACAGACTAGTTAAAGTTACCTATGCATCTTAGGGAACCTGGGCAGATTTTGCTAATTATCCCATGCCTTTCTCTCAGTCCTACAACCTGAATTGCTAACATTTCTGACCTGCGAAGGAAGGGGAGCATCCAGGAGGAATGGATGCGAGGTTGGGAGTGTTGCATGGCCCATACGGAGGCAAATGTGATTGGGGCTTTCCCTCAGTGCCATTCATCTACCGATCACCCTAGATACCCCTGAGGGCCGTCGGAAGGGGGCTCAAGAGAAAGGAACCTTAGGAATCGTCTGAGTGTAGCCCAGACCGGAATTCCGCAGTTGTTCCAAACTCCTTCCTCCACCTCCACGCATCCAAGGCAGATCGGGATTCGGGACACTGTGTACTCACGCCAATTGCTCTCCAGGCCCAGACAGAAAAGTTGGAAGCGGCTTTGGCAGAACCCAACATGCCTGCTCTGTATTGAACAGGTGATTGAGAGCTGCCTAGGCCGGGAAACCTCTCACCCGAGTCTTGAAGAGTGGCGGCTGCACTAATTGCGTTTAAGTAGCCGTCGGGTGCCCACCTTACCCTCCAGAAAGAAAGAGAAAGATGCACCTCAAACAGACATGGGGTGCGTGCACTTACCTCGGTGTAGAATCTCGGTCTGGGACCTCCAATATGTTACCGCTGTTGACTGGTGACGAGTTCTTGCTTCCCCAATGTTGAAGAATAACACCAAAGAAGCACGCCGAGGCAAGGTCAGAGTAGAAATTAGAAGTTTATTAAAGGACAGCAGAAAAGACTTCTCCCGGAGGAAGAAGGGGACCCAAGAGGTGGAATCTGTGGAAGGGATGTTGTCTCCCCTTTTTATAGTTCTTTCAGTGATGGAATGTAGGTGGGAAGGACCTAGGGGTGGGACACAGGTGGGCCAAAGAAGTAATCTGGTCAGGAAGGACTTCTGAGTCAGCACCTTTTTGCTGGGGGCTGTTCATTAACATTTCTTTGAGGTGGACTTTGGCCTAGGGCCTTTTCGGACTTCATTAACATTCCTTGAGTTGTCCTGCATTTCCCGGAATCATTGCCAGCATGGCCTCCATTTTAGATTTCACTCGGTATTAGACCCGATTTACCTAACTACACTGACTACCTAACTTTAAATCTGGCTTCACTGGGAGGGAAAAGGGGACCATAGCTGGTATCCTGGTTTCCCAAGAGGCGAGGGCCTTCTGCCTTTTTATATGTCTTAGACTTTCTTTGTTCTCCTGTTCTCTTCCCCTCATCTCAGTCCTTCTGTGTATGTGACTAGGCCCGGGAGATGCTCCAGGGAGAAAAGCCAAGACCCAGACCTGGTTCCCTCAGGAGTAGGGGTGTCTGGTTTTTTATAGAACAACCCCCCCTCCCACACACAGGGTCTCTTTCTTTTCTGCATACAACAAGCCCAAAAGGCAGGAAGGAGTAGCCCCAGGGGGTAATCATTGTGTTGCAAAGTGAGATCCTCCTTCTCCCCCAGAGGTGTTAACAACCAGTTAAGCAGAGAGGTTACCTATTAACAACTCATTTCCTTTTCTTTGATAATCAACCCTTTTGCCCCAGTCTCCAGTGAAGGAATAAATAGAAGTAAAACAAAATATTTAATTTTTATCATTCTTAACACATCCCTGAACTGACTGGTAGATTTCCATTATTCACAGCTAAATGAATCTCAGAATACTCAAGACCAAGGTTCCTGGAAGTGGAAAGGCTAAACCATACAGGAAGCTTAGAAAGGTGAACAAAAAGCACATTAAAATTGTCCCAGTTACCAATATACTGTACTGCCAGTCAGGCGACTTTTTTTTTTTTTTTTTTAACCAGGATTTGAACCCTGGGGCGCTTAACCACTGAGCCACATTCCTTTACATTTATTTATTTATTTATCCATTTATTTATATTTTAATACATATAATATATTTCATACACATATATTTTATACATATCTATTTATACATATACTTTTTATTGTTTATTTTGCTAAGTCATTTTTACTTTTTATTTTGAAACAGAGTCTTGCTAAATTGCTTAGGGCCTCACTAAGTGCTGAGGCTGGCTTTGAACCTGTGATCTTTCTGGCTCAGTCTAAAAAATCTTTTTAAAAAATCTCCTGAAACTAGTAAGTAATTATGATCATCATATTATGTGCCAACAATAAAAATTAAAAAGCAAAAATATCACACCAAAAAAATAAAATAATTAGGTATAAATCTAATAAAATATGTACAGGACTCATATGCATAAAACTACAACCAATAAAGGAAGATTTAAATGAATCAAGAAACATTTCCTCTTCATGGATTGAAAGACTTTTTGGAAGATGCCAATTCTTTCTAGCTTGATTCATAGATTCAATGTAATGCCAATAAAAATCCCCACAAATTTTGTAAATATTAATTTGAATAACTTGAATCTAACTCTGATATTAGGTAACAAAGATCTTAGAATAGCCAACACAATACTGAAAAAATGTATGTGGATTCACAAAACCCAATTTCAAGATTTAAGATAAAGCAGTATCTAACACGGTGTTGATACCACCAGTTATTGGAGTTCTGCTCCCTCACATGTTGAAGTTTGAACATTAGAGAAGCACACCAAGGCAAGCATATAAAACAGGGTTTATTTTTAAAGGGGTAAAATAGACTTCTCCTGGGAGGGAGAAGGGGGCCATAGCTGGTATCCTGGTATCCCAAGAAGCGAGGGCCTTTTGCCTTTTTATGTGTCCTAGGATTCCATTGTTTTCCTACTCTCTTCCTCTTATCTTTTCATTCCCATGTAGGTGACTAAGCCCAGGGGATGCTAAGTGGGATGGCCAAAAGGTAGGAAACAGGTGGGCTGAAGGAGGAATTGCAGGATGCAGCAGCCCAGGACACATTAATTAACAACCTTACAGCTCCCAGTAGGGAGCTACAATTCCTGGGGCAGGCTACCTTAGCAACAGATTGGAGCAGATTATCTTGATAGGGTGGAGGAAGGGCTCAGAAGACATTTCAAACCCTCAGTGGGCAGTGTCCAACTTCTGCATATTCAAATTGGCCTCCTTGATCTGACCTGACTTGATTTACTTATCTATACTGGCTGCCTGTCTAATTCTGGCTTCAGTGTTAGTGAAAGAACAGACAAACAGAATAGAATGCCCAGAAAGAGGCTCACATAAATAGACAAATATTTTTTTGCAAAGGTATGCAGAAAAAAAAGAAAATTTTATATATATATATATATATATATATATATATATATATATATATATATATATAATTTTCATTTTTATATATATTAAAAACAATATATATATATATATATATATATATATATATATATATATATATATATATTGTTTTTCTTCAGCAAGTGGTACTTAATTGGACATCCACTTGGGGGGGGGGGAGGACTGAGACACAAACTTACACTTTAAACAAAAATCAACTGTAAATGGATTATAGATATAAATGTAAAGGCAAAACTATAAAGCTTCTAGAAGACAATCCATGTGACTTTAGGTTTATAAATTATTTTATAAGGTAAATTGGATTTAACAATAAAAAAATTTTGTTCTGTGAAAGACATTGCTAAAAGAATGAAAAGACAAGCCACAAACTGGGAGAAAATATTTGCAAAACACATATCTGATGAGTTGAATGGTATCCAGAATATATAAAGAATTCTTAAAATTCTACAAAAATAAAACAAGCAGCCGGTCATAGGTTGAAGCATGGTTCCAAACAGATGTGTCTATCTCCTAAACTATGGAACTTGTGAATGTGACTTTGTAGAGAAAGAGTCTTTGCAGATGTAATTAAGATATGGGGCTCAACAGGAGATCATCTTGGATTGAGGCTGGGCCCTAAACCCAATGACAGGTGTCCTAAGAGAAAGGCAGAAGATTTGAAACAATTGCATAGAGGCGATAGGCCATTGCTGCAGTCTGGGTGGGCACAAAATCACGAGCCACTCAAGCAGGAACAAACATTATTTTTGAAACTGCCACCAATGCCATGTACGCTCTCGGGAAGATTGCCGACCGACCCACGCGGCATTCTCCCGGACCCCAACAGGAAGTCCCTCCTCCGGAATTCCCTCCTACCGCACTTCCCCAATCAATGGGAACTCTCCAGGAGTCCCATAGCAGGTCGAGGTGGACAGCAGGAGTCCAATATCCATATGAATGCAGATCTTAACATAATCATATCATCTCAATGGGTTGCTGGCATCACCTTTCAACCAAAAATGCCATGCATCATTTTACTTGGCTGTGGCTCTTAGCATCTCCCCCTTTCTGTTTAATAAAGCAACAAACAATGTGGCAAGGGACCGTGCCTGTTAGGTTTGTCCAATTCAACATATGGTTCTTACCCGTCATTGGATGAACTGACCTCTAGGCGTCAGCCTCCTGTCTTAGGTTGATACCACTGCAATTGGATCATACCTGTCACTGACTACCGGTC
Source organism: Marmota monax (assembly GCF_021218885.2). Taxonomy (NCBI): domain Eukaryota; kingdom Metazoa; phylum Chordata; class Mammalia; order Rodentia; family Sciuridae; genus Marmota; species Marmota monax. The sequence goes on from NW_026694772.1 coordinate 5,683,440, forward strand.
CAGCATATAGCCATACTTGTGGATAGGCCTATGCACCAGTGGGGGGGTGAGGTTCTTTGCCTCACCTCTGTTGGCCCCCAATATTAGACCATCACTAGTAGAAGGGAGGAGGATACAGAAATGCCACAACACCAAGCCAATTGACGGCTCCTTAGGAAAAATTGCATCATTGGTGACATATCAACAAAGATACGCCAGCACTACCATAATTCGCTGAATCAACAGATAGACCACAATGCATACAAGTGATACAGAGTCCAGGCAAGATCTGCAAGCAGTCAAAAGTGGAGGAATCTATCAATATGTCCATTTCCTCCCAAAATAAATCGATTCCTTAAATGAGCATTACTTGTTGAGTTATTATTCATTGATGCATCAGTTTATACAGTTTGTTGTGATAACTATCAAAGAAACTGTAGTTTGGTTTCATCTTTGTCTTCACCGGCACTGGGATGAAGATAGGAATTCTGACAATGATGCTAAAAAAAAAAAATTATGTAACATTCCAACAGGTACTAAGAAAACAATTTATTGAAAAACTTACATTATTCTGAACAGAATTATTAAATATAATGAAAAGGAAAGGTGAAAGTAAACAAACAGATCTGTTAACCTGCTTATTTGTACACATATTAAAACAATCCTCAACAGCTGTTTACCCAATTTAGATTAAACCATTAAAATAACGTGAATAATAAAAAAATCAGATCCATTTATTCATGAGCGCTCCTCATATATGATATATGGACATACGCACACACAGACATACAACACAAAACAGAAGTGTGCACATGTAACATACAACACATAAGACAATAGTAAAGGCCTTGTAGCTTTACACAGGTGAAATCTCCATTGCAATATTTAAAAACTCCACAGTCAAAAAATAAAACTGATCAGAAAAACATTAACCTAGGTCTGTATGAGCTCAAAAATAAAATAGAACTTTATGATGTGGGAAAAAGCAATAATAAAATAGATATTGAAAAAAGCATCCTGGTTAATCACTGTTGCAGATGTAAGAATAGCCAAGCTGGAGCTCTGGATATCAGCTGTTATGGATTTGAGTCAAATCATCTTCTTTTTGGTCTGTAGAAATTGTTTTGGTTAGTCTCTCTGGAATCCAAATCGGCTGCTGTTCTCCCTGTGGAAACACACAAACAGAACCCTGACTCCAGACAATCACTGGGTCAGGACCTTTCCATTGTCCTGTTAGAATATCCTTCCAAAGTACCTTAGGCTTATGTACATTTTTTGGATACAAATGTCTTTCAGCAGCACTAAGCCCTGATGAATCCAAATTTAAAAAGTTTAGAGTAAAAAGTGTTATTTTAAGTTTATCTTTGGGGGATATATACCCCTTTCCAAATTCCCTCCTTTTGTTTTAATAAGTACATTTTAATAGTTTGATGAGGTCTTTCAACTATGCCTTGTCCCTGTGGATTGTATGGAATTCCTGTTATGTGAGTAATGCCAAATGATGAGCAAAATTGTTTAAAAGAGTTAGAGGTATAGCCAGGACCATTATCTGTTTTTAACTGTTTTGGAACGCCCACAGTGGCAAAATTTTGTAAGCAATGAGCTATAACATCTTTAGTTTTTTCTCTGGCATGAAGGGAGCCCATCAAAAAAACGGAAGAAGTATCAACTGTAACATGCAAATATTTTAATTTTCCAAATTCTGGCAAGTGTGTGACGTCCATCTGCCAAATATGGTTAGGTATCAATCCTCTAGGATTGACTCCAAGATTAACTTGTGGTAAAAATGTCACACAATTTTGACATTGTTTTATTATATGTCTGGCTTATTCCTTAGTTATTTTAAAACACTTTTGTAAAGTATTAGCATTGACATGGAACCTTTTATGAAAATTTATAGCTTCTTCTATTGTGGAGAAAATATGTATGTCATGTATAGATTTATCTGCTAATTCATTGCCCAAACTAAGGGCTCCAGGCAATCTTGTATGTGCCCTGATATGTCCTATAAAGAATGGAGCTTTTCTGTCCCAGATTAGACTTTGTATAGTGGAAAACAAAGAGAAAACAGTAGAAGAAGGGGAAATCCTACCAGCATCTTCAATAGATACTATAGCATTAACTACATACTGACTATCAGAAAATAAATTAAATACAGAATCTTTAAACATCAAAAAAGCTTGTAAAACTGCATTAAGCTCTACCTTTTGAGCTGATTGTTTGGGTACTAAAAATGTAAAAGTTCGATCTGGGGTAACTACTGCTGCTGTACCATTATTAGACCCATCAGTGAATATATTTGGAGCATTCATGATAGGTGTTTTTCTTGTCATTTTAGGAAAAACTACAGGATGCTTAGACCAAAAAGACAACAAAGGATTAGATGGTAAATGATTATCAAATGTAACATTAGATTTACACATGATTATTGCCCAAGTATTTAACTCATTAGGTAACTCATCAATTTGATCCATATTATATGGAGTAAAAATTTTATTGGGAGAAATCCCAAATACTCCCTTTGCTGCTCTTATTCCTTTGAGTATTAATTGTCCTACAGCCTCAGGATACCTAGTAAGAATAGTGTTAGGAGAATAAGATAAATGTATCCACAATAATGGACGCTTCTTGCCAAAATACTCCTGTAGGAATATATTTTGTTGGTAGTACAATAAATAATAAAGGCAAACTTATACCAATTCTGTCCAAATGCATATTTTCCATATATGTTTCAATGATTTTTAATGCCTTTCTTGCTTCAGGAGTTAACATTAGGGGTGAATTTGGATCTGATGGACCTTTTAGGATATCAAATAAAGGTCCTAGCTCTCCTGTTGGTATACCTAGATAAGGCCTTATCCAATTTATGTCTCCCAATAACTTTTGAAAGTCATTAAGTGATTTGAGTTGATCTACTCGTATTTGAATTTTTGGTGGACGGATCATGGTTGAGGATAATAGAACTCCTAAATAATTAATTGGAAGATTTAATTGTACTTTATCTATTGCTATCTCTAGATTATATTTTTTTAATAAATTTGTAAGTGTGGCATAACATTCTAGCAATGTGTTTTTATCTTTATGTGCCAATAACACATCATCCATATAGTGAAATATTTGTAGTTCAGGATTTTGATTTCTAAGTGGCTGGATTGCTTTGTTAACATAAATTTGACACATAGTTGGACTATTAGCCATCCCTTGAGGGAGTACTTTCCATTCATATCTCTGATCAGGACCTTCATGATCCAGTGCAGAGAAAGTAAATGCAAAACATGGACTATCCTCAGGATGAATTGGAATTGAAAAAAAAACAATCTCTATATATCTCAATATCTATATCTATATATATATATATATATATATATATATATATATATATATATATATAGCTAAAACATACCAGGTTTTTGGCAAAGCAGACAATTGGGGAATCCCTGATTGAGCAGGTCCCATAATAACCATCTTATTATTAATGGTTCTTAAATCTTGCAATAATCTCCATTTACCAGTTTTCTTTTTAATGACAAAAATGGGAGTATTATGGGGAGATACGGAAGGTTGTATATGTCCCTCCACTAATTGTTGTTTGACCAGGTCATGGGCTACTTGTATCTTTTCTTTAGTCAGGGGCCACTGAGGAACCCACACTGGTCTTTCTGATTTCCAGGTAATTTTGATTGTCTCAGTGGCCCTTTCTGAAAATCCAACCCATGTCTGTCTGTTCCTTGATCTATTTGAATTGGTGCTGTCATACCTTGTTCTTGTTCTCAGTCTTTTTTCTTTCCTAAAGCCTCGTCTAGCCCTACTAGTGGGCGCGTTAGGATTGATGTTATTTGTTAATGTCAAACCCAATTGATCTAGGTCATCTCGTCCCCATAAATTTATAGGAAGATAATCCAATACATAGGGCTGTATAGTTCCTTCACATCCTTCAGGATCCTTCCAATCTAATACCATTGCACTTCTATGGGGATTAGTTGCCACTCCTAGGCCTCGAAGCGTTTGAATGGCTTGTTGTAATGGCCAATGTTTTGGCCATTCTTGACTAGATATGATGCTAAGGTCAGCACCTGTGTCCAGTAGCCCATTAAATCCATGTCCTTGAATATTTAGTTTTAGCATTGAGCGAGAATCTAAATTTAAAGATAGCATAGCCCAATCCACACCTGTGGAGCCTAATCCTCTGGAACCTCTTTCTACAGAACAACTGGAAAATTTATCATGCAGGCTGGGTATTATTAATAACTTGCTATTCTATCTCCTGGTGAAATTACTGATATACCTCTTGGAGAACTAGCTATAATTTTTATTTCACCTTCATAATCGGGATCAATTACCCCAGGACTTATCATAAGTCCTTTTAGTGTAGAAGAACTGCGTCCCAATAATAAGCCTACTGTTCCTTGGGGAAGAGGTCCTTTTACTCCTGTGGGAATGATTTGAACTCCCATCTCTGGAGTTAGTACTGCTCTGGCAGAGGCGCAGATGTCCAACCCTGCGTTCCCTCTAGTTTGTCTGATGAGGGATTTAATGGATAATGTGTCCTGGGCACTACCCTGATGGTGTTGCTGGGTTCCTCCATTGCCCCGTATATTTGTGGTTGTGGGCCCCGGAGCATTGGGCCCCCCAGTCCGTTTTTTGGCAATGGAGCCTGATGCCTTTCTCCATGATATTGTGGGTAAACACTTGGTCCTTGTCCATTTTTTGATAAGGGAATACCCTCTATGGTGGTTTGAGAATGGCATTCATTAGCCCAATGTCTCCCTCTACAGCATCGTGGGCAAATACCCGGGTTTCTATTCCTTTGATACCTAGCTTTGTTAAACCCTCCTCCTATGGGGCAACTCCTTTTAAAATGTCCTGTTTGTTCACAATTGTAGCATGTTTTTGGCCTGGCATCTAAAGCCTGTTGTACTGCTGCCAAGACTTGCTCTTGTTCATTAATGTCTCTACGTAATTTAATATATGTGTTTAAATCTTCATGTCTCCATGGTCTGATGACCTCTCTGCAGCAACGATTTGCTTGGTCATAAGCCAGTTTTTTTTATAAATAGCTTTGCTTGTTCTGTATCCCCCAAAATTCTGGAAGCCGTTTGAATAAGCCTGTCTACAAACTCAGCATAACGTTCATTAGTTCCTTGTATTACCTTAGATAATTGTCCTTGTAAATCTCCATGTCCCTGTAAAGTTTTCCATGCCCTAACCGCATCTACAGCAATTCGTGCGTATACGCCAGAATCATATTCAATTTGTTGCCGTTGACCCTCATAAGGTCCTTTTCCTAACAGCATATCTAGATTTCTTTGAGTGTAACCAGCTGCTGCATTTCGCCTAGCTGTCTCCATGCAAAATTCCTCATTGGCAACCTTCCATAACAAACATTGTCCTCCATTTAGCACAAATCGACACATATTAGCCCAATCTTCTGGCGTCATGTCCAAGTTGGTAATGGATTCAACCATGCTCACAGTGAAGGGTGCTTGCAGACCATAGGTTGTTACAGCCTCCTTTAATTGCTTCACTGTTTTGAAATCTAAAACACGGTGAATTCTTTGCCCTCCTGCCTGCTCAAGTACAGGGCATGCTAATCTTTGAGGTCCTGCCTCAGGATTCCGTCCATCAATTACGGGGGTTGACCGCCACTCAGCTGTAGATGGAGCTCTTTGTTGAATTATGCCCTCTGGTGATAGAACGGAGTTAGTAGAAGCCTCCTGTTCTAGCTCCCCCCCCCCATGGTTGTTTGTCCTTTAAGCTTTCTTCCTTTAAATTTTCCTCTGTCTGACTAGCTCAAGAGACCTTCTCTTTTGCTTGACCTAACGTGTTTTCTACCATAGTCTGGACCTCTAACAATTTATTTAACAGTCTTTCGGTTTGTTTTTTACTAATTTCTAATCTACTATAAAGGTAACGCAACCCAATAAGATAACATAAAACAAAACCGAAACAGAATGAAACAAAAGCGGAACAAAAAATCGTTGTATCAATTTTCTCTTTCTCAGGGCTGAACAACTTCAAACCTTGAGCCAACCATTTTTCCCAGTTTGCCTGAGAAAGTTCTAATGATAGGCAGCTTGAAACAAAAACATAATAAATCAAAACAAGAACACATTGTTTTTTGAAATGGTCACCCATTGTCTCGCCTTCCCTCAGGGGCGAGCAATTTTACTCACCTCCAAGCTTCAGGCATCCCCCGCACGGGCCACCAATTGCCGCAGTCTGGCTGGGCACAAAATCAAGAGCCACTCAAGCAGGAACAAACTTTATTTTTGAAACTGCCACCAATGCCCTGTATGCTCCCAGGAAGATTGCTGACCAACCCACGTGGAGTTCTCCCGGACCCCAACAGGAAGTCCCTCCTCCGGAATTCCCTCCTACCGCACTTCCCCAACCAATGGGAACTCTCCAGGAGTCCCGTAGCAGGTCGGGGTGGACAGCAGGAGTCCAATATCCATATGAATGCAGATCTTAACATAATCATATCATCTCAATGGCTTGCTGGCGTCACCTTTCAACCAAAAATGCCATGCATCATATTACTTGGCTGTGGCTCTTAGCAAGCCATGTGAAGACAGAGACAGATTGGAGGGATTGGTATATAAACCAAGAATGCTAAGAGTTGCTTGGTAGCCACCAGAAGGTAAGAGAAAAGTATGGAATGTCTTCTTTCTTTCAAGCCTCCAAAAGAAACCAATCTTTCTGATACTCTTATTTCAGACTTCTGGTTGGCATAACTGTGAGAGAAAAAGTTTATTTTGTTGTAAACCACCAAGTTTGGTACATTTGGTCTAGGAAACTAATATGGATCCCTGTTTTTCAAATGAGCAAATTATATGAATAAACATCTCACAATAGAAGATACACGATGAGATAAAATGATGCATAATGTATTTTGTCATTAGAGAAATATAAGTTAAAACAACAGTTATTTACCAGTATACACCTTTAAAAAGGACTAAAATAATAAATGCTGGAGAAGATGCAATTGGGTTCATCACATACTAACAATGGCAGGGATGCAAAATGGTGCATCCACTTTGGAAAGTTTGGCAGTTTCTTATAAAGCTAAACATAAGCTTATCATATAATCTAGCAATTGTGCTCCCAGATATTTATTCAACCGATCTGAGAATTTTATGTCAACACAAAAATTGCACAAAAATATTTATATCAACATTATTAGTAAGCATCAAAAAGTAATATGTCCGTAAGAGGTGATTGAATAAATAAATTGTGCTACACACAAAGGAATACTATTCAGCAACAAAAATTAGTAAACCATCAATTCATACAAAAATATGAATCTTAAATGCATGTTAAGTTAAAGGAGGCAATCTGAAATGCTATGTATGATATGATTTCATTTATATGACATTCCACAAGACACAACTAGAGAGCCTCAGTAGTTTCCAGGGTGTTCAGAGGGTGGTTGAATAGATGAATCATAGGATTCTTTTTTTAGAATTATGAAACTATTCTGTATAATAATATAATGATGAATTTGAGGCACTAGGCATTTTTCTAAGCCCATGGAACATTACAGCACAAAAAGTGAACCTTAATGTATAAAAAATCAGTTCAGAAATCTGGGTATCCCAATATGGAATGCACAGTGCAACAGAAGAATCTAGTTGTATTGCAAATGTATAAAATGGTATTCCTCAAAAGGATGAGAAAAAGGAGCTAATGACCCAAATAATTTTGGAAATGAGTGGTTATTGTAAGACTAAAGAAAAAGAAGCCATATTTAGAGACTATGCTCTTGGGAAACTTGTGTTTCACAAGTTTATGAGCTAATGATCTTAAATAAATATATTGGGATTGAATAAACAAGTATAGAGATGTTAAACATTGGGAGCAAATTTTATCATAAAGGTTAGTAAAGGGGGAAGGCTAGATGAAACAGATGATACTAGATTGGAGTTGAACACATCCATTAGACTCATGTTAATCTTCATATACAGATGGACAAATACAGAAATACACACACACACACACACACACACACATGATAAACATTTTACAAGCTCACTTTACTGAGAGGGCTTAGAAACAAAACTATAATACCAATGGAATGATTTGAGCAACAAAATAATAAAATATTGGATTATAACCTAAAGTATAAAATAAATATCCATGAGTTAATGCTGACATAAATAAATGATTGAATGACTAAATAAATCAAGAATAAATAAATATTTTATGAATAATTTCAAGTAATCATGTGACTATTCCACCGTCAAGGAGATAGAACAAATCTCCCCACCCTTTCAGTGTAGGCTGAGATAGTGACTTCTTTCCAAAGAGTATTGTATGGGGTGGGGGGTGGAAAAAGAGTAATTTTACAGTGGAAAAACTTGACAAACATTACCTCAGCCAGGTGGTCAAGGTGAATATCACCAGTGATAAATCAATCATGTTGATAGTATGTACCATTAAAATAATAGGATAAAATTTCTCCTGAGGTATTCATCACAAGAACCTACAATGCCAATTTAATCATGAGAAAAATATCAAACACATCATAGTTGAAGGACATTCTATAGAATATGTGACCATTACTTCTCAGAACTATCAAGGTCATCAAAAACAAGCAATATTTGAAAAACTGTAGCAATCTAGAGAAACCTAAATGCCATGTGGTACTGTGAATGGGATCCTTGGACAAGAAATGACTTTGAGGGAGAATAAAGGAAATCTGAATGAAGTACTGACTTGAGTTTTCACAATGTATGGATATTGGTCATTAGTTTTGACAAATGTACCATATTCATGTGAGATATTAGCAATAGAAAAAGTGAAATTTCAGTATAAGAGAATTTTCTGTATTATCTTTGCAATTCTGTAATATGAAAGTGTTTTAATCATTTTCAAGTAAAAGGTTTAAATAAAAAACTTAATTAATTTAAAAATAAAAGACCTCCCATAGCTGAAAGCAGGGACAAATTTCTATGAGGCCCCCTGCTCTGAAGAGGGAAGTTTCTTCAGAACTCCTGTAGGGTTCTTCCATTGCCATGTGGCAGGGTCTGGATAACTCCATCTACTGACCTGATGCCAACACGCTGGTTCAATACTTTTAGCTCCAAGAGTTCACACTGGGGAAATTCAAAAAGTTAAGTGATTCCTATTTGGGATCTGGTGGAGCCCTCTCAATCTGTGACAGGCAGTTCCCCCAAACTTCAATTCTCACTTTACCTCGCATGGCAGAATCTGGACTTCCTTTGATGACCTGAGGCTTCTTTGCTTACATCAAATCCATTTCTAGCTACTCTGAGAAGTTACAAGAGGAAGTAGAGGAAAGCTGCTACCTACAGCCTCTGCTTAGGACCTCCAAGGATGAACAGTCAGGGTGAAACTCTGTGCTGATCCCCTCTGTTTTGGAGGAAGTATTACCCTCAGTTCTCACTTAGGCTTCTAAACATGACTCCTGGAAGGTCCTGAGACTTTTCCTTCTGCTAAAATGAGTCCAGAAGCCTTAGAACCAAGGCCCAAACCCTCTATTTTCCAATAATGTCCTACCCACCTCCACCCCAACACAAGAGGAGGAAGTGAAGCTGTGCTTGCACTTAACAACCATGTTTGGAGGCCTCAGATCTTACACAGGAGGCAGGACTCTGGGTGGGATAGTGCATGCTAGTGTAGGTAGTTCCCCCAAATCTTCCTCAGGATCCTCACCTTTACTTTTGTTAGGACCTGGGATTCTTCCCTTTGCTGGCCTAAGGCTAACACTCTGGTACAATGCCTTCACTTCTCAGTGAACGGTAATACAATTTATTACAGATCCTTTAAAAATGTTGGGAATAGATGATGAAATATTTTTTAAAAATTAAAATTGGTCATGTCAGTGTTATTACAATAATATAGAGCTTTTTTCAAGGGTTGAATATTTTCTCTCATTTACAAAAATTAGAGCAAAGTAGAGGAAAAAGAAGGGGCGGGACCTTACAAAAATAATAGGGAAGATCAATGGAGTAGAGGAAGAAGATTGAGGGGGAGGGGAGAGGGATGTAAAAAAGGAGGAAATGTGAAATAAATTTGATGAGATTATGCCATGTACATGTATGAACATACTATAGTGAATTTCTATATATATATATTTCACCAATTAAAAAATAGATAAGTAGAAAGATGATCAATAGGGTAGAGAAAGGGTAAGGTGGAGGGCAAAGGGGAGGGTAAGAGGAAGCACTGCGGACTGAAATGGAGCAAATTGAGTTCTATGCAGGTATGACTATATCAAAATGAACCCCACTGTCATGTATAAGTATAATGCACTAATAAAAGCATAAAAAGATAGAGATTTTGATCTCACATGTCATCATCACCTCCAGTCAATTTGACAATAGACAGCACCATCAGCAGTAATTTTCCACATGACCTTAAAAAGGTTTATGCCTAGGGCTAATCTCCTACCCCAGGCAGTAACTGGTGGCAACATATACCACCAAACAGAGCCACAAGCCACCTGCCCTATAGCTTCAAAGAATTCAGGAACAAAAGGAGGTACCATGGTGGGGATAGCATCTAGTTTTGTTTTGTTTGTTTTTTTCTAAGACAAATCCACAAATTTTTATTTGTAGAATCACTTAGTGTAAGGGAATTTCCTCTCCAATTTGACACTCTTTGCACCTAGAAGCTACTTTCCATTACTCATTAGTTCTCTCTGGCCTGTTTCAACTGTCATCACTCACCATCCTCCCCACACAACGCGAACCTCAGTGGTGTAAAGGCACTGTGTACAAGAAAAGAAATAACTTTTTCCAGTATGCATCAATAGAGCTCACAGCTGCAGTTGAGAATGGCAAGGATACACAGCCCACCAGAGTAGTGAAGATATATAGTTCTCTCAGATTCCATCAAAAACATCACTCAGTGACACAGGAGAGCTAGCTATACATTACCCAACAGTGATTAGGGGAGATTCTAAGAGAGGTGTATCAAGCATTCCTGTGCTCCTTTTATATGATATATCTGCTCATGCAGATCACCCTATAACTTCAGACTGGTAATGATGATTCAAAGATTCCTTAAGTTGTTCAGGACCCTCCAAGATTCCGTATCTTCTCTCCTTTGGTCCCTTGTTTACCCCTTGTTGACTATATGCTGAATTCTGAATTCAGAACCTGACGGCCATCTTCTGTGAACCCTCTTGACTTGGTTTAGCTTTTGATTTCTCTCATAGACTCTGGAAATTGTTCTATCCCCAAACCCTGATATTCCTAACTAAATTAAAGTGTCTCCTTTGGAATATTTCCTGGCATGGAATCATTATGACTAAATCCTTCTTTCTCAAAGTAATAGTCTTAACTGACATTTTTAAATTTTAGAATTTTAAAGCATGCCTCATAATACTTCAGAAATCACTGCAGAAATTCTGCCTAATATGTAAGAACATTAATTGATATAGCATTGTTGGAACAGAATTTCAGCAATATTAATGCAAGTTTATTATCATCACACTCTTTTCACTGTAACCCAAATTTCAGTTTTCTGTCTATTCCAAAAGAAAATATTCATATTTTCCCAAGAAATCCTGTTTGATGATGTTGATATCAACTTTATTAGTCATAGCAACAGATGAAAAACAGTTTATGTGTTCATCAGGAGAATTGTGAAATCAATTATAGCATATATACACCTTAGAATTTTATGGAGTAGTTAAAAGAGGGATATGGATCTATGTGTATGTTCATAAAAAAGATCCTTCATTTATTTAATTAATTGACAAGGTCAAGAACAGGCAGAAGAGCGTGTACATGCACACACACACACACACACACAGACACATACACACATAGGTTAAAATGCAGACTATTTTTTCTAGTACATCTCTGTAAAGGAAGGTCCAGAAGATATTTTAAAATAATGTCTATAATATTTTAGATTGTGATTACTTATGAGGAAGACAGAAATTTAGAGGAATATAGTAAGGAAAGGGAATTGTTATTTATCTGTATTGTTAGATTTTTTGCAGCAGCAGCAGCACCACCAACAGCCACAATATAGGTACTATTACTTTTGTTATTAAAAATTTTAAATAAAACATAACAAAAACAGTGTGTATATTCATATAAAGTAACTGTTAATGTATGTAATGGAAGAAGCTGAAATATGAAAGTTTTAATACAGAAAAAGTTTATTTCTTGTACACATAAATTTTGATATGACTATGCAGGGATTTCCACAGTCAGGTGATCAGGGATCCAGACTGGCTTCCACTGTGTGACTCCACATTCAGCATGGGATCTGCCTGAAAGCATAGATGTGACATACCAATTCTCAAATACCTTGGCTGGAAATGACACACATTGTTTCAGTGTAAAAGATTCAAATGAACCTTCCTAAGTACTAATGAACTTGGAATGTAGTATCCCTATATGGATAAGAAGGAAAGCAAGACAGAAAGTAGATCAGCACTTGCAAATTTTGCATAAACAGTTATATAGTAGGTGATCCGTATGATGCAACTTTTTTAAAGAAATTCTTTAAATAACTTTATTTATTTTTATTGTTTTTTTTAGTTATACATGACAGTAGAATCTATCTATCTATCTATACACACACAAACACACACACACACACACACACACATATATATATATATATATATATATATATATATATATATATAATTATGTGAGAATGGAGTATATCTTATTCTAATTAGGACCCCAGTCTTGTGGATGTACGATATGGTGGGAGAGGATTCACTGTATGATGCGAATTTTACAATTTGCATGACAGAAGCCCCCTCATTGTCAGAGAGGTTTCTGAGAGTGCCAAAGTTGGCTTGCAACTCACCAATTTTTTCTGGTGCAAGTGTTTTCATATATGATACCAATTTTCTAAATGATCCTTTATGAATATCAGCACTTGAGGTTTACATTCTTTAGTCAGTAAAACTTTTCATACTTACCTTTTCAATCATCTTAATACATGGAATTTTCTTCTTCTTTTCATTAAATGACCAAAATCATAACTAGTGAGTGTCTGCTACCCACTCTTGATGAATATGCCTGAACATTTATTTATACAGTTGTCTATACATATATTGGAAAAACAGGATTTGCCCCTGGAGTAGATACAAACAAGTCATCTGAAACATGGGAATTATTTTTACATTTTTTCATAAAGGCTAGCATGCTAGGAGCATTTTCAACATTGGTGGTAGACTAAATAATTGCTAGAAAATGATGTCCATGTACTTATCTTTGAGACCTGAAAATATGTTATGCTACATGGTCAAAGGCACTTTGCAGGTTTATTAAGGATCTAAAACCAATAATAAAATAGGGAAATTATACTGGATTACTGGGGTGGGCTAAATATAATGACATGAGGCTTATAAGTAGAGATCTTTCTGTGGTTGGAGGCAGAAAAGATATGCAGCAGAGGGGGAAGGTCAGAAGACTCCAAGTGTGAGAAATATTGAAATTGCAATTGCTGATTCAAGATGAGTGGGCCCATGCACAAGAAATGGGATGATGTCTTGAGGAATTCTGGTTGGGCCAGCTGAATGCAGCCAAGAAACAGAAATTTAGTCTTATATCTGCAAGAGGACAAAAACCTCCAATAACCTGAGTCAGTTTAGGAGGTTCTTCCCAAAGCCTAGTAATGAGTACAGGCTCTCATAGCTTTGTATAGGCCTGTGACAAGCCACAGCAAGAATATAGTAGAGACATCCTGTATTTTTAATTCACAAATGTAAGATCAGAAGTATGTTTTGTTGTAAAATGTGGATTTGCAGAAATGTGTTATTGCAGCCATAGAAATCAACTACATTCTCCTTGAGGTACTACAAGATTTGTTAGAACCCAACCTCTGTAGATGGTTGGTTGCTGCATAATGACTTCCTTGATCCTTTCTCATTTGCTGATTATAAGAGAAGTTTATGTTCTTGACCACTTAAGTGTACTCAGTGATGAATGGATTTAAAAGCTAGTCTCAAATAAGTCTCCAGATTAACTTCTTCTTTCTAACTAATGTTATTTGCCTTCTAAAGTCTCTGACTTCATAGTTAACATCCCAAGAATCAGTTGACTCTATGTTAAACTTGGCTCTACTCACAGACAATTTTGGGGAAAAAAAATCCTTTGAGAGTGGGGTAGAAACATCCAGAACAAAAAACAGATGCTTAAATTTCACTGCTAAAGTAAATAATTGTGTGAAAGGGGCTCTTGTTTTTGGAGGGATTCCACTATAAGTGAAAAACAGGGGACATTTGTAGGGAATCAGGATGCTCTAAGTGAGGGGCAAGCTTTCTTTTGACATAGTGCAGATACATCCATGGAAAGAAGTAGGGCAGAACTTGGTGTCAGGTCACGATGCATATTTGGCCATGAGGACCCACGTCGCTGACTCAGGGGAAGAGCAATGTAATTCTTTTTCTAGGCCTGGTCCCATGTGCCATGCCTGGACAGAGTCAACTCTACAAGAGGACTGGAGGGACAGGTGAATGCTAGGCTCTCTTCAAATGACGTTTAATTCTCATTTTCTCTTTTATTTATTACAACTGTGTTCAGTTCATTGCTCCCTCAGGTCTTCTTTTAATTTCCTAGGAGATATTGTGGAGTACTAAGAAATGAATTAAGAGGCTTAAGGTTGGCCTAGGCAAGGAGGAGTGAGAACAATATGAATTCTAGATGAGTTCCATGAGCCTGATTCTTTGTCTTCTAAGTGGGCTTGATAGTCTGCTGCTCCCTTTCTCATTGTTTTCTTTGTGAATGAGGAATATTGAAATGTATTTATGAAAGGAAACTGGTACAGTGCCTGGTCCTAATGTGAAGACTGCCATGCCAGCACAGTGGCTTCTAAGCATTCCATCTCATATGAATATTACCATTTTTTTCCTCAGACACTCCATTGTGCTGATGTGCACAAATCATCGTTTATACACTTACATGGAGACCACCAGACTATGGGACATCTTACACTCCTTCCCCAGGCATAGATTTATCTCTCGTTTATTCATGATTTAAAAGTGTCTTGTAAAAACAGTTTTCCATTCTAGACTTTAGGCTCTCGACACTGGAACACACCATCTGAGGTTTGGGCCCCTGCCCACTACTTCCACAGGCTAATCTGTCCCACCACTCTGTTTAAGTTAAAATTATTCACACTGAAAGGCTTGCAATTCCTCAAGGTACCAAATCCTTGCCATATGGCATGTATGTTGAAAACCCCACCTTCTTTTGATTTTTGCCCTTTTGGTTAGAAGATTCTCATAGCTATGGACAAAATGTTTGTCCCCTCCCCCCAAAAAAATCATACATTGAATTTTATATCCCCAATGTGATGGTATCTGGAAGTGGGGTCTTTAGGAGGTAATTAGGTTATGAGGGGGAACCCTCATAACTGCGATAGTGCTCTTGTGATAAAGACCCCAGAGAGATCCCTCACCCTTCTATGTGAGGAAACTTTTTAATGTTTTAATGTGGTCTATGCATCAAACACTGTATCTGTAAGTATTTTTATTTTGGATTCTGCAGCCTTCAAAATTGTGAGAAATAAATTTCTGTTAATGGAATAAGGACACCAGAGTTCTCTTTCTCCACTATGTGAGGATACAATAAGTAAACTGTGAAACAGAAAGAGAACTTTCACCAAGAATCTGACCTGCAATATGATCTCAGACTTCCAGCCTCTGGAACTCTGAGAAATAAATGGTTGTTGTTCAAGCAATCTGAAGTGAGACATTCACCATCTTCATTTAATCATGGCTGCTCCAAGTCTTTAAATTTATAAGTACAGGGATGATTCATCTTCATCTTAGCATTTCAGGTATGAAAACAAGCCTCCCAAAGTGTAAATTCTCAATTATTTCTTGAGAAATAAAAATATAAGCCCCTAAGAAAGAGTTCTAATGTATTATTATTTTACATTCTTCAATAAAGTAAACATAATCTGGTACAAAACAACAATTACAGTGATAAGTGAGACCATTTATGATCTTTTATTTTTTTCTCTATTTCTTGACATCAACTTTTACAATTCTGAGTTTTTTTACATTCTTAGGAAATGCCTAATTTACTGCCATGCTGTCATATCCTAAATGAATAAATATGATGGAAATTTTCCTAATTTGTTTTACAAAAGAAAAAACCCTCTTACTCAATTCCAGTCACAGCAATAAATGTTTGAGCAATGTCATTCATAAGTTTATATATGAAGTACTTTAATCTTCTGATGACAAGAATAATATTTTTGAAAATTTGTTGAGTAACACAGAACGGGAAAATAACATTTTTACACATTGTATTGTCTCCAAACCCACCCTTGACCTTCCACTATGTAGATTGTGGACTTTTTGACAACAACGTGGTAAATGACTGAGAATTTACTTGGGGCGGGAGGAATAACTGGACAGGGCCCTGGATCGTGCAATAACTATGGCACTTATGTGAGCCCTTGCTGCAGCTCTGGCTTGGGCTCTTGCTTCCTCATCTCTCAATGCTTCCTCATACCAGGTTTGGTAGGCACTTGGGATGGTATCATGGACTTTGGCTAAAAACTCTAGGACTTTCATCTTACTGGTTTCTGCATAGGCTCTTGGGCCCCACAGGAATTCATAGCGCGGAGGATCACTGTTGGGCACCTGCTGATATTCCAGGTACTTTTTTTTCACTAAATCTTTGGTGATAAGCTTCCTGGGCTCGCCAAAAATAAAGTGCTCTCTACCACTGTATAAGCCCATTGCATTTAAGATTTGCCAGACTTGCTCCTCAGTGGCACGGTTTCCCTTTGTGAAGATCACACCCAGGATAGTCATCAGAAGACCAGTCTTGGGCACACCTCCATCGTCACCCAGCCTTGCATCATAGCTTAGTTCCAGTTTATTGATGAGGATATATATATGCTTATTGGAATCCATTTCCTTGATGTCTAGGCCAAAGACCAGTTCCAGGTGCTCAGAAGCTTTCCTCAGGATCTCAAGGAAGTGGCTCTTGTGCATTTGGATTATGTTTCTCAGCATTTCTGCCTTTGTAATGGGCTCCTTCATTTGATACTTGTACAGCAGGTAATACACCAATATAACTACCTTCTCATCCAGACGGCCAGGTGCCCAGTGGCAAGCTGGGCTTGAGAAGAGCTTGGCCTTTCCTCCACTTGGTTGTTCCCACTTCCATTAGATCTTCTGTATGAAACAACAGCAGAAGTAGTGGTGGTGGGTGCAGCTCTCCAAGACCCTTGAGGATTGCTAGTTGTTCTAGCAGCAGCTGAACTCCGAGGATTACTCTTGGAACGAGAGGAGGAAGAGGAGTGAAACTCTCCACCTGCTCTTGCAGTGGCCTGAGCACCCACCAGATCTAATGGCTGTTCTTGGGTCTGGGCCTGATGGCGTTTCTCACGAGCATGGAGCTTACTCTTCTGACCTCGAGGCATTATGGTTTTAGACCGGGCAGTAGGGAGAGAGACAGGTATTCTGCAAACAACAAAAGAGAGTGAAACTGTTGGGCCACTTCAACTAGGAGACAACTCCTTGGCTTTACTGAAGGCTACCTCTGCAGTTTTCCTTGAAATCACTGTTCTAGAAACTCACAATGTGCCTATTCTGTGACCTGTCTGTCCCCTTAGGACTCTGTGGAAATAATTAAGGTATGCTTTTGGTTGTTAGATGCCAGATCTACCTGGAGCTTACTGGAGCTTAAGGCAATGGCATTGTTCTGGGTTGTGGGTCTTCCTTAGTTCACATTAAGGGTTATCAACTGAATCCTAGCAGCACCTGGGGTCCCTATGATCTATTTTTTGATGATGACCCCTCATTTTACAACCCTAATATCTGTGAGATTCCAGAGGATGAACTGAGGGGAACCTCACCTCACCACACCTACCTGGAGACACAAAGGGATGAAATCACAGGCTTCATGGGAATCTGTACTGGGGTAATTAATGTTCCTAGTCATCACACAGTGTTTCACCTTCACTTTTGCTAGGAACTGTGACTCCTCCCTCTTCTGACTTTAGATCTATTGCCCCTGAGCAAGGGTCTCAGTCCCTGAAAACTCCAAAAAGACAGGGAAGCCATAGCATAACACATCTGCTTTTGGTTCATTTAGGTCTGAAGGTACAGATAGTACTCTTTGTGACCCTTGCAATTCTGAGATTGGTAGTCCCCTCAGTCTACACACCTGCATTGGAACCTCAGGAAAGTAAAGGGATTGGTCTTAGAGAGGTGGTGTCAAATCAGCTGGTGTCAAATGGTGAGAGAAGAGTTCCAGATCCTGCCTAAACTTAAGGTAAAGACCCTGAGTTAACAAGAAAATCTACACACAGGATCTCACATTGACTTCCAGAAGAGCCTGGGACTTCTCCCTAATAAGATGGGGCTGGCCCTCTCAGTCAAATGACCTTATTTCCTTGGCTTCTGAAGTGCAATGTAAGGGAATTCCTCTCCTGACAGCTTTGCCCCAAAGCCTCCCTGGACTAACAGCAGGTGTGGCTTTGTGTGGTACCCTTTATTTGTGGATCCCTGAGACCTCACTCGGTCACCTCACTCTAACCCCTAGCAGAGCTGAGGGATCATCCCTATGTTGACAATACCATCTTGCTCCCATTCTAAGGCATTCACTTCCCTGAGACCCCAAAGGCATTACTCAGGGTTCCTTACATCAATCCACCCTCATATGTAGCCTCTCTGGACCGGAAGTATGAATGTGGGTCTGTGATTTTATGGACATTTTGGGGTAACTGCATCAAATCTCTCCCATTAGAACCTGAGAACCCTTCCTCTGCTGGTCTGAAGTCAACACCCTGGCCCTCTCAAAATCCTCTGAGGGAATTTGGTAATGACTCTGAGATCATCTGTATGTCTGATGACTCCAATCTAATTTCTATCAAAACTGACCTCAGGCGGGGTAACTCTGGGAGCCCCACCAGTCAGAGGTGGGCAGTCCTATCACACCCAACTTATTATTTACCTTAATTCTAGGCAAGGACTAGGGCTCTTCCCTCAACTGACCTGGTGCTGTGCCACCTCACACAGACGCTATCATCTCCCTCAAACGCCAGAGGCGGAAGTTGGTATGCGTCACATCCTCCCATGCCCCCCTCCCCCAGACAGCCAGAGCAGGAGGCAGGGCTCTGTGATGTTCCTTCAGTTCACAGTGGTTGATTACCTCAGACTTCATTCAAGTTCTCCATCTTTTCTTTGATTAAAGTCTGGGAACCCTTCCTCTATTGGTTTGAAGAAAACACCCTAGTCTAATATCCTTACCCGCCTTAGTCCCTTTTGAAGGAATTTAGAAACTACTAAGAGATCATTAAGTTCTATGATTCTGGTCTAGATCCTACTAGGGCTGAGAGCAGAATCAGAACTCTCGCCTTCCAGTCAAGTGGGGGATATCCACACACCTAAATCAGGGTACTTACCTTAATTTCAAGAAGGATCTGGAACTCTTCCCTCAGCTGACTTAACACCACCCCTCTCAGACAAAATCCTTCACTTCCCTGAGGTCCCAAGGCCAGTATCAGGGTGCATCACCTCCTGAAAAATTTGTGTGGGTTCTCCCAGGATTTACACATGAATGGGCTCTGTGGATTTGACACTGATCTGAGATGGGGGTTTCCTTAGAACTCATATAAGTTTGTTTATTTGTTTATACTTATTTTTAAAATTTACACTACGATGGAACTCTTCTTTCTGATTACCTGGGTTAGCCTTAAATGAAAGGCATCCTCATGTTACCCTTCAATTTTCAGAAGAAATAGTAAAGGAACATCTGAGCCCCCTCCACCAGGAGGGGCAGAGCTGATAGCTGGGGTGGGTCACTGTGCCTCTTTGTCTGTCTTGCATGTGTGGTTTCTTCAGAAATCACACAGTCCTAACATTCCGTTAGCATCTTGGACCTCACTCTTAACAGACTTTGGGAAAATACTCAGGACCAATGCCCTTAATTTCCTGAGTCCCCAGAGGGGCAGTTCAAGGAAATCCCAGCTCAGGGTTGACCAGAACTGAGAGCAGAGCAGGATTATGTGAGGAATCACTCTCTTCTGCTGGGAGGATCTTCTCAAATTCAGCCATGTGTAAACCATGGGAGAGCCTATATAAGGATTGCAGAAATTGATGTACCCTGATACCCATCTGCGTTCATACCTCAGGGAAGTAAAGGGCTTGGTCTTAGAGAGGTGGTGTCAAATCAGCTGAGAAAAGAGTTTCAGATCCTGCCTAAAATTAAGGTAAAGACCCTTAACTAACAAGAAAGTTGTCTGAAGTTTCTCAATCTTCTCTCCTCTGACACTTTATTTCCTAATGTTAAACCCTGGTTATACACCCATGACTGCCAGCTGCCCTAGGCTGTATGAACATGGTTTAGCTTGTGATCTCTGGCATGAGTGTTTGCAATTATTCTGCTGTCTGTTTTGCTTGAAATAACCTCATGAACTAAGGTTTTCGTCTGTTGGCCCATTCTGATACCTGATCATTTTGTCCAAATTACTCCCCAAAGTAAAGAGAAATATCTTGGACATATCAGAATTAAAATTCTGTTTTGACATATCAGAATTAAAAGCACGTTCTCAGAAGAATCCTAGTGCTCAAGTCATCACTGCAGATATCCTGCTTTATAGATTAGGGATTAGTTTCATTTTGTGTTAAAACTACTGAGAAAACAGACAATTGAAATAATAGACAATAACAGACAATAATTTTGCCAAAATTTTTCCCCAAATTTAAATTAATCAAATAAAATATTTGTGAGAATATGCAACCCTTTTTTGGGAAGGAATTTTAATAATCCAAAAATTTCAAGTCATCACACTTTCAACTTGAACCTAATTTAAACTTTTAAAAGCATCTTTAAAATAATGAAATAACAATATTTGTCCAAAAATTTATGTTCAGTGATATATATTTCAATCAAAGTAGCAAATGTGAAACAACTTACACATCTATCAAGAAATGAGTGGTTAATTATTGCATATACAAAGTGATTTTAAACGTGAGGGGGACGGGGTTGTGGCTCAGCAGTAGAGCACTTGCCTAGCATGTGCAAGGCTCTGGGTTCAATCCTCAGCACCACATAAATAAAATAAAGGTATTGTGTCCAATTACAACTAAAAAAAATTAATAAAAAATGAGGTAAATCTGTATGGACAGTTTCTTCATTCATTTATTTCAGTGTCAAGGGTAGGGGAAGAACATGTTTTGACACATATGTAACCAATACAATCAATATAAATACAAAAAGCATTTTCATAACTTTTTAAAATTTGAAATCATACAGATTTTGTTTCCTGCATGATTGATTACATTAGAAATCAATCACTTTAAGATACATGGAACCCCACTCCCACATGTCAACTACTTCAAAATTAAATGGCACACTTATAAATATC
This sequence comes from Marmota monax, assembly GCF_021218885.2. Taxonomy (NCBI): domain Eukaryota; kingdom Metazoa; phylum Chordata; class Mammalia; order Rodentia; family Sciuridae; genus Marmota; species Marmota monax. Next base: position 5,704,752 of record NW_026694772.1, read on the forward strand.
TCACGGGTCAAGGAAGAAAGCACAAGAAAAGTAAATAAAAGGTGCTTTGAACTAAGTGATAATAAAATCTTAAAATATCAGAATCTCTGGGATGAAACAGTACTCAGATGAACATTTGTAACTTAAAATACTTGTATCATAAAGAAGTTAGATTAACAATCAAATTATTTTCAAATAAGATAGTAGGAAGAAAAAAAAATAAGAGTAGGAGCAGAAATATATGAAATAGAGAAGAAAGAATACAGCTGAAAGTTGATAAAAATCAAACAAATCTAATCAAGAAAAAAGCAAGAACACAAAAATTAATATTAATGGAAAAGGAGCTATCATAACTCTACAGATGCTAAAAATATATTAAGGTAATGTTACAATTTAATGCCAATATATGTGATAGCTTACATAACATTGTCTATATTAGAGAAGGATCCATGTGCTGCTGAGAAGAAAGTGTATTCAGTTGTTGATGGATGAAATATTCTACATATGTCTGTGAAGTCTAAATTTTCAATTGTATTTTTTAGTTCTATAGCTTCTTTATTTTGTTTTTGTTCAGAGGATATACCCAGTGGTGACAGAGGCAGGTTAAAGTTACCCAGTATAATTGTGTTGTGGTCTACTTGATTCTTGAAACTGAGAAGGCTTTGTTTGATGTATATAGATGCTCCATTGTTTGGTGCATAAATATTTCCTATTGTAATGTTTTGTTGATGTACAGTTCCCTTAAGCAGTATGACATGTCCTTCTTTCTCTTCTGATTAACTTTGGCTTGAAGTCCACTTTATCTGATATGAGGATAGAAACCCTGCTTGTTTATGAGATCCATGAGAATGATATGTTTTTCCCCCTCCTTTTGCCTTCAGTTTGTAGGTGTCTTTGCCTATGAGGTGAGTCTTTTAAACACAGCATATTGTTGGGTCTTGTTTTTAAATCCAATCTGATGGTATATGTCTTTTGATTGATGTGTTTAGGCCATTTATAGTCAATGTTATTATTTTTTTAAAGAGAGAAAAAGAATTTTTTAATATTTATTTTTTAGGGTTTTTTTTGGTGGATACAACATCTTTATTTTATTTTTATGTGGTGCTGAGGATCGAACCCAGCACCCCATGCATGCCAGGTGAGCACGCTACCACTTGAGCCACATCCCCAGCCCCAATGCTATTTTTGAGAAATGATTTTTATCACATTCCATTTTGATTTATCTCTGGTTTTTACTTTGAATTAATTTATCCTCTGATTAACTATTCTTCTAGCATAATTCTTCCCTCTGCTAGTTTTCACTTTTATTTTTCATTTCTTCTCCATGAAATATCTTATTAAAAATGTTTTGTACTTCAGGCTTTTTACTTGTGAATTCTTGTGATGAACAGGGAGAGAGCAGAGTTTATATAGGATGTGATGATTATGAGGGAGGAGGAGAAAAGATAGAAGTAAAAAAGTAAAGGAAGAGTGAAAGAACAATAGAGATTGACTCTTAACAGAAGAAAAGAGAAAATAATCAAGGGAAACAGGAAAATATATATGTAAATTAAAAATATATAAAGAAAAATATATATGTAAAGTAAAAGAAAAATATATATATGTAAAGTAAAAATTAAAAAAGAAAAATATATATGTAAATTAAAAATTAAAAAAAGAATAAAAGAGTACAAAACAAAACTAAAATATAACAATCAAACATTGTAGTCCTCAAAAAATGATCCATGAAAAATAACTGTCTTCAAAAATGCTAAAAATGAAAAGAAAAACAAATATGAGCATATATAAATGTCTGTATAAATTAAAGTCACAATTAAACAAAGAAAAAAAGAGAGAGAGAGGGAGAAAAATCTTGATGAAAAGTTAAAGAATTCTTTACATTGGAGTTCAAAAGATTCTCAGCTTCTCACCAGTTTTAGGTGGGGTCATCTGGAGTGTGATGTTCCACCTTCCAGAGAGGTAATCCCATAGGTGGAATTCCTCAAGGCAGGATTTAAGTTTAGGTGGGCTCCAGGCTCTTTGCTGAATGCCAATTGGTCTGGAGATTCAAAGCAGCTGAACTCTAGGGCCCAGTAATTGGAAGACAGTACCCCAGAGATCCCTCTTGGGTTTCACTTGTGTAGTGGAGGAGCTAATTCTTAGTCCCCTATGTCACTGGCAGCCCCCACATTTCCTGGTCTTGAGTTCAGTCTCCAAACTCAATTCTCTCCCACCCTTGCCCTTCCAAATTCCCCACCAGACACATCTCTCCCAGCCTGTCCTGAAAGCAGCCGGGTTGGAGGGGGAAGGGTAAAGCCAGGTGGGCTTCCATGACCAGTTGTCCACTGGCTAAACCTCGCTCCACATTTGATTTTATACTGTTCATTTAAGCACTCTCTGTGGTGTTCAGTGTGTGTTTACTGGGACTGTATTTCAGGCCAAACTCAAGTTTTCCAGGAATTGGCTCACTCAGCTGTCGGCCCCACACCAGCTGCAAAATGGTTCCTTCTTTTGTCCTCCACATGCCTCCTGGAGAGATGGCAGCTTCTTTCTCCCACAAGGATATTGTGCAGCTCACCTTTCAGTTTAGTTAGGCAATGTCCTTGATCTCTAAATGCTCTGTACCAAGACATGCCTCAGGTCTCCTAGAAATTTGGGTTCCTTTTATTTCCTTATCCCTCCACCTTGCTTGTGGAGGAACTCCTCTGGCTAGTGCTTCTGGCCCAGCTGCAGCAATGGCTGTGCTGTTGGAGATTTCTTCCTTATTTTATTATCTCCAACCTTCTGAATTCCCAGTCTGCTTTGAATGTCCAGTTTTAAATTCCAGTAAAGTTCCCCCACCTTCTTTTGGGTTCACCTACTTTGCTGAGAAGTTGCCTGTCTACTTTCTTGGTTTCATTCCACGGAACAACCAAGAAAGTGACCGCTTCTATTTTTGCCATCTTGAGAACCCCCCACAAGGCCATTTCCAACTACATGTGGGTGGACTGGGAATATAATAATCTTCTCATGTGCCAAGGGAGGAGAGCACAACAAGAAATAGAGTCTCCCTCATGAACTGTTACATGTTTCATAACTATGAAACAAAAAAAGTAATTATTAAAAAGTCTGGCTAAAGCTGCATTAATCAATGCACATTAGAAGCAGCACAACTGAAGCACTTGCAAGAGAAAAATGAAGAGCTGGGCAATAAAGGAAATTGAATATTAAAGGTATTCAGTAAAACCTGTCACCAAGCGATAGACTGGACAAAAATAGGAGACTTGGGTCCACAGCATTGAAGCTAAAATATACTGACAACATAGGAATTATTACAATGATATATCTATTACCCCCTCATAAATGAGGAAGAGTAATCTATCTATCTAAACATGAAGAAACAGGCAAAAAGCCCCCCCCCCCAATTTACAATCCCCCATCAAAAGGATCCACACATATTTAAAGGGATGAAATTCCAGAGAAAGTTTACAAAAAAAATGATTATTTAAAGGATTAATGACCCAAAAGAAGATATAAGGAACAATAACAGAGAAAATACCAGAGGTGAAAATTATTTTAATAAGGAGATAGAGATTCTTAAAAGAATCTAATCAGACCTGAAAATGAAAGAAACCATAAATCAAATACAGCATTCAGTTGAATGTATCACTAACAGATTAGATTATGTAGAAAAAAGAATTTCAGACCTTGAAGACAGGGTAAATAACCTTGTAGATCAGTAAGCAGTAAGAAAAAAAAGACAATCATCAGAATATACAAGAAGTCTGGGACAACATTAAAGCAACAAACTTAAGAGACATTAAAATTGAAAAAGAGATTAATACAAAAGGTAATGGCATTAAGAACATTTTCAGTGAAATGAGAGCAGAAAATGTCTGCACCTTAGAAAGGGGATGGGCATTCACATATGGGAAGCACATAGAAACCCAAATAGACAAGACCAAAACTGAACCCCACCGAGACATATCATAATCAAATGCCTAACCTATATAATAAAGATAGAATATTAAAAGCCACAAGAGGAAAATGTTGGATCACATTTAGAGGTAAACAAATAAGACACACTTCAGACTTCTCAGACACTAAAGGCCAGGAGAAATTGGCATGAGATAATCCAGACTCTGAAAGAAAACAAATGCCAGCCAAGATTGCTATATCCACCAAAATGTTCATTCAGAATAGAAGAAGAAAATAAAAACTTTCCAGGGCTGGGGATGTGACTCAGTTATAGAGTGCTTGTCCAGCATGTGTGAGGCACTGGGCTCAATTCTCAGTACCACATATCAATAAATAAATAAAATAAAGGTTCATCCACAACTAAAATATATATACTAAAACAAAAGGACAGGGCTGGGGTTGTGGCTCAGTAGAGTGCTTGCTTAGTATGTGTGTGGCACTGGGTTTGATTCTCAGCACTACACAAAAATAAATAAAGTCCCACCAACAACTAATAAAATATTTAAAAGCAAGCAAGAAAGAAAAAAATTCCAAGATAAGGATAACCTAAAACAATTTGTGACCATTAAGTCAGCAGTACAGAATATACTTAAAGAAATACTACATTACTGATGAACTTACAAACAAACAAACAAAAATCCCTAGAACTATTGAGTGGATGAAGCTAACTAGCAAAGCAGATAAACATAAAATTAAGATCAAATTAAATGTATGAAACAAAATAAAATGGCAGGAAATAATAAATATATCTACATAATAACTGAATGTAAATTGTCTGAATCCTCTAATGAAAAGACATAGACTGGCAGAGAGGATTGAAAGATAAGAACCAATATATACTGTTTGCAAGAAACTCATATTACAAGCAAATATATTCACAGGCTGAAAGTGAAAGGATGGAAAATGATATTCCATGTAAATGGAGTACAAAACCAAGCAGGAGTGGCTATCCTCATATCTGAAAAAGCAAATTTCCAGCAAAAATTAATCGGAGCAGGCAAGGAAGGTTATTACATACTGGTAAAGGGAATTATCCAGCAAGAAGATATAAAACTAGTAAACATTAGTGCCCCAAATGTTGGTCCATGTAAAGCAAACACTCCTTGGGATTCAGTCTGAGATAGATTCCAATAAGATAATGCTGGGTGACTTAAACACACCCCTCTCACCAACAGATAAGTCATCCAGACATAAAATCAATTAAGTCATTTCTGACCTAATTAATACTATAAATCAAATGGATCTAACAGACATTTATAGTGTATTCCACCCAATAGCAGTTGAGTTTACTTTATTCTCAGCATCTCAATGAAACTCTCTCCAAAATAGAAAGTATTTCAAGTTACAACGCAAGTCTTAGCAAATGTTTTTTAAAAATCGATTTGTACTTTGCATCTTATCAGATCACAATGGAATGAAATTAGAAATCAACCACAAGAAAAGTTATAGAAACCATATAAATATGTAGAGATTGATTAATACCATTTTGAACAAGAAATGAACCATAGATGAAATGAGAGGAAAAATTTAAAAGTTCCTAGAATCAAACAAGAATAGCGCTACAGGGCTGGGGTTGTTGCTCAGTGGTAGAGCACTAGCCTCGCATGTGCAAGACCCTGGGTTCGATCCTCAGCACCACATAAAAATAAATGAATTAATAAAAGGTATTGTGTCAAACTACAACTAAAAAAAAAAAAAAAAGAATAGTGCTACAATGTATCCAAATCTCCAAGACACTATGAGTGCAGTTCTAAGAGGAAAGTATGGCACTAAATGCCTACATTTAAAAAATATAAAGGGTTTGGGGTTGTGGCTCAGTGGTACAGCACTTGCGTAACATGTCTGAGGCACTGGGTTGAAGCTTCAGCAACATAAAAAAATAAATAAGGGTATTGTGTGCATCTACAACTAAAAAAATTTCTTTAAAAAAAAGATCCAAATAAACAATCTAATGTTACATCTCAAGACCCTAGAGAAGCAGTAACAAATGATTTTCAAAGCCAATAGAAGACAGGAAATAGTTAAGATCAGAGCTGAAATTGATACAATAGAGAATTTCAAAATTACAAAGTATCAATGTAACAAACAGTTCTTTGAAACAAGATTGTAAACCCTTAGCCAAACCAAAAAAAAAAAAAAAAAAAAAGAGAGAGAGAGAAAGAAGACTCAAATTCACAAAACTAAAGATGAAAAAGGAAATATCACCATAGACACTTTTGAAATCCCAAGGATCGTTAGAAAATCTTTTGAAAATGTATACTTCAACAAACCGGAATATATAGAAAATTGACAAATTTCTAGTTACATGACATGCCCAAATTGAATCAGGAAGATATAAAAAAGCTAAGCCAACAATTATCAAGTAATCAAATTTAAATATCAATTAAAAGCTTTCCAACAAAGTAAAGTCCTGGACCAGACATATTTTTAGTAAACTTCTACCAGAACTCTAAAGACGAATTAACACCAATCTTCCCCAAATTAGTCTACAAAATTTAAAGGGAGGGAATGCACCAAGATATATTTTAAAAAATATTTTTAATTGTAGATATAGTTATTTTTATTTATTTTTATGTGATGCTGAGGATTGGACCCATAGCCTCACATATGTCAGGCAGGTGCTCTACCACTGAGCTACAATCCCAGCCCACACCACTATATAATCTATGAAGCCAGTATAACCCCGATATCAAAAACAGACAAAGACGCATCCAGGAATAAAAATGATATGCCAATATCCCTAATGAACATAGATGAAAAAATCCTTAATAAAAGATTACCAAACTATATTTAAAACCACATTGAAATGATAGCACACCATGATCAAGTGAGTTTCATCCCAGAGATGTATGGTTGGTTCAATGTATGCAAAACAACAAATGCAATTTATTACATAAATAGAATCAAGGACAAAAATCACATGATTATCTCAATAGATGCAGAAACAGCATTTGATTAAAAATCAGCATCCATTAATGCTAAAAATACCAAAGAAACTAGTGATATAAGGAACTTACCTCAACATCATAAAGGCTATATATGTTAAACCCAAATCAAATATCATACTTAGTGGAGAAAAACTGAAACCATTTCCTCTAAAATCAGAAACAAAGAAAAAGATGTTTACTCTCAATACTCTCATTGAATACAGTTCTTGAAATTCTAGCCAGAGCAATCAGGCAAGAGAAAGAAATTAAAGGGATACAAATAGGAAAAGACATCAAATTATCTCTGTTTGCTGATGACATGATCCTATACTTAGAAGTCCCCTCCCCCCAACAAAAAGCCAGCAGAAGACTTCTAGAGCTGAGAAACAAATTTAGCAATGTAGCAGGATACAAAATCAACATATAAACATGAACAGCTTTCCTATATGTTGATAATGAATCTGCTAAGAAAGGAATCAGGAAAACAATTTCATTTTCAATAGCCTTTAAAATACCTGGGAATAAATTTAATCAAGGTGGTGAAAGACACCCTAAAATGGAAACTATAGAACACTGAATATAGAAATTGAATAAGGTTTTAGAAGATGGAAAAACCTCCCAAGTTCTTGGATAGGCAGAATTAATATTGCCCAAATGGCCATCCACCAAAAGCAACCTATAAATTCAATGCAATCCCCATCAAAATATCAATGACATTCTTCAGAGAACTAGAAAAAAGCAACCCCAAAATTCATTTGGAAGAATAAAAGACCCAAAATTGAAAAGCAATCCTGAGCAATAAGAGCAATGCTGGAGGCATCACAGTATACATCGGAGCGACTGAGGGTAAGTGAACTGCTCACCCCTGAGGGCAGGGCAAGAGGATGGGTAGCCATTTTAAGATTCTTCTTTTGTTATTTTGTTTCACTTTTGTTTTAAGTTGCCTGTCCCTGGAGATGTGTAAGATGGAAGAAAAACCGATCACATCTGAGGAACAGATAGGGAGAAAGGACGGATGGACATTTCAGGAGGCTATTATAATGATTTTGTGTTGTTCCAATTTTGTTTCACTCAGTTTCAGTTTTGTTAGGCGTTATCTTGTTGGGTTGTATTATAGTAGAAATACGGGATCAGAAATTAGCAAAAAACAAACTGAAAGAGTGTTAAGTAAATTGTTAGAGGAAGGAGGCATCTCAGTAAAATCAAGAACAATCAGGGCATACGTTGATACAATACAAAAATGTAGCCCATGGCTTTTTAAGGAGGAGTTGTTAAATATATCACAATGGAACCATCATGGTGAAGATTTAAAAAGAATAGAAAAGAAAAGCCCAGGGACTCTGCCAGTTGGAACATTGCCATTGTGGACGTTCATATCTTGTTTGCTTAGTCCAAAGCCTTCAGTTCAGACAAAGGTAGAGGAAGGAGAAGACATATTGATTCAAGTAAAAGAGAAGGTCTCTCAAGTTAGTCAGACAGAGGAAAAGATTCAAGTAAAAGAGAAGGCCTCTCAAGCTAGTCAGACAGAGAAAGAAAGTGTAAAACAGAAAAAGCCATCAGGGGGAAAGTTACAACAGGAGACTGCTACTAACACCTTTCTATCACCAGAGGACGTAAGTGTCCAACTAACAAGGCCACCTCCATATGCTGGGAGGTCCCCAACCCCTGCAGTTGATAGTTGGGATCCTGAGACAAGATCTCAAATATTAACATGCCCTGTATTTGAGGCAGGAGGGCAGCGATTTTACCAAGTTTTAAATTTCAAAACAGTGAAGCAGCTAAAAGAGGCTGTAACAACCTATGGTCCTCAAGCACCCTTCACTGTAAGCATGGTCGAATCCATTAACAACTTGAACATGACGCCAGCAGATTGGGCTAATATGTGTAAAGCTGTGCTAAATGGAGGACAATACCTGTTATGGAAGGTTGCCAATGAGGAATTTTGCAAGCAGACGGCTAGGCGAAATGCAGCAGCTGGTTATCCTCAGAGAAATCTAGATATGTTGTTAGGAAAGGGACCTTATGAGGATCAGCAGCAACAAATTGCATATGATCCTGGTGTATATGCACAAATTGCTGCAGATGCAATTAAGGCATGGAAGACTTTACAAGGACATGGAGGTTTACAAGGTCAATTATCTAAGGTAATACAAGGAGCTAATGAACCTTATGCTGAATTTGTAGATAGGCTTATTCAAACAGCTACCAGAGTTTTTGGGAATACAAAACAAGCAATGCCATTACTAAAACACCTGGCTTATGAGCAAGCGAATCGTTGGTGCAGAGATATCATTAGACCATGGAAACATGAAGATTTAAACACATATATTAAATTATGTAGAGACATTAATGAACAAGAGCAAGTCGTGGCAGCTGCAGTAAAACAGGCTTTAGATGCCAGAGACATTAATGAACAAGGGCAAACTGTGGCAGCTGCAGTAAAACAGGCTTTAGATGCCAGGCCAAGAACATGCTACAATTGTGAACAAACAGGACATTTTAAAAGGAATTGCCCCATTGGAGGAGGGTTTAACAAAACTAGGTATCAAAGGAGTAGAATACCAGGTATTTGCCCACGATGCCATAGAGGGAGACATTGGGCTAATGAATGCCGTTCTCAAACCACCATAGAGGGTACTCCATTATCAAAAAACGAACAAGGACCAGGTGTTTATCCACGATATCATGGAGAAAGGCATCGGGCTCCATTGCCAAAAAATGGACAGGGGGGCCCAATGCTCCGGGGCCCAAAACCACAAATATACGGAGCACTGGAGGAACCCAGCAACCCCATCAGGGTAGTGCCCAGGACACATTGTCCATCAGATCCCTCATCAGACAAACCAGAGGGAGCGCAGGGTTGGACATCTGCGCCTCCGCCAGAGCAGTACTAACTCCAGAGATAGGAGTTCAAATCATTCCCACAGGGGTGAAAGGACCTCTTCCCAAAGGAACAGTAGGCTTATTATTGGGAAGCAGCTCTTCTACTCTAAAAGGACTTATGATAAGTCCTGGGGTAATTGATCCCGATTATGAAGGTGAAATAAAAATTATAGCCAGTTCTCCAAAGGGTATATCAGTAATTTCACCAGGAGATAGAATAGCACAGTTACTAATAATACCCAGCTTACATGATAAATTTTCCAGTCGTACTGTAGAAAGAGGTTCCAAGGGATTAGGCTCCACAGGTGTAGATTGGGCTATGCTTTCTTTAAGTTTAGATTCTCGCCCCATGCTAAAACTAAATATTCAAGGACATGAATTTAATGGGCTACTGGATACAGGTGCAGACCTTAGCATCATCTCTCGTCAAGAATGGCCAAAACATTGGCCATTACAACAAGCCACTCAAACGCTTCGAGGCCTAGGAGTGGCGACTAATCCCCATAGAAGTGCAATGGTATTAAATTGGAAGGATCCTGAAGGATGTGAAGGAACTATACAGCCATATGTATTGGATCATCTTCCCGTAAATTTATGGGGACGAGATGTCCTAGATCAATTAGGTTTGACATTAACAAATAACATCAACCAAAATGCACCCACTATTATGACTAGACAAGGTTTTAGGAAAGGAAAAAGATTAGAAAAACAAGAACAAGGTATAGCAGCACCAATACAAATAGATCAAGGAACAGAAAGACATGGGTTGGATTTTCAGAAAGGGCCACTGAGACAATAAAAATTACTTGGAAATCAGAAAGACCAGTATGGGTTCCTCAGTGGCCCCTGACTAAAGAAAAAATACAAGCAGCCCATGACCTGGTCAAACAATTAGCGGAAGGACATATACAACCTTCTGTATCTCCCCATAATACTCCCATTTTTGTCATCAAAAAGAAATCTGGTAAATGGAGATTATTGCAAGATTTAAGAGCCATTAATAATGAGATGGTTGTTATGGGACCTGCTCAATCAGGGATTCCTCAGTTGTCTGTTTTGCAAAAAACCTGGTATGTTTTAGTTATAGATATTAAAGATTGTTTTTTTCAATTCCAATTCATCCTGAGGATAGTCCACGTTTTGCATTTACTATCCCTGCACTGAATCATGAAGGTCCTGATCAGAGATATGAATGGAAAGTACTCCCTCAAGGGATGGCTAACAGCCCAACTATGTGTCAAATTTATGTTAACAAAGTAATCCAGCCACTTAGAAATCAAAATCCTGAACTACAAATATTTCACTATATGGATGATGTATTATTATCACACAAAGTTAAAAACACATTGCTAGAATGTTATGCCACACTTACAAACTTATTAAAAAATTATAATCTAGAGATAGCAATAGATAAAGTACAATTAAATTTTCCAATTAATTATTTAGGAGTTCTATTATCCTCAACCATGGTCCGTCCACCAAAAATTCAAATACGAGTAGATCAACTCAAATCACTTAATGACTTTCAAAAGTTATTAGGAGACATAAATTGGATAAGGCCTTATTGAGGTATACCAACAGGAGAGTTGGGACCTTTATTTGATATCCTAAAAGGTCCATCAGATCCAAATTCACCCCGAATGTTAACGCCTGAAGCAAGAAAGGCATTAAAAATCATTGAAACATATATGGAAAATATGCATTTGGATAGAATTGATATAAGTTTGCCTTTATTATTTATTGTACTACCAACAAAAAATATTCCTACAGGAGTATTTTGGCAAGAAGGTCCATTATTATGGATACATTTATCTTATTCTCCTAACACTATTCTTACTAGGTATCCCGAGGCTGTAGGACAATTAATACTCAAAGGAATAAAAGCAGCAAATAGAGTGTTTGGAATTTCTCCCAATAAAATTATTACTCCATATACTATGAATCAAATTGATGAGTTAGCTAATGAGTTAAATACTTGGGCAATAATCATGTGCAAATCTAATGTTTCATTTGATAACCACTTACCACCTAATCCTTTATTGTCTTTTTGGTCATTGCATCCTGTAATTTTTCCAAAAATGACAAGAAAAACACCTATCATGAATGCTCCAAATATATTCACTGATGGGTCAAATAATGGTACAGCAGCAGTAGTTACCCCTGATCAAACTTTTACATTTTTAGTACCCAAACAATCAGCTCAAAAGGTAGAGCTTAATGCAGTTTTACAAGCTTTTGTGATGTTTAAAGATTCTGTATTTAATTTATTTTCTGATTGTCAGTATGTAGTTAATGCTATAGTATCTCTTGAAGATGCTGGTAGGATTTCTCCTTCTTCTACTGTTTTCTCTTTGCTTTCCACTATACAAAGTCTAATCTGGGACAGAAAAGATCCATTCTTTATAGGACATATCAGGGCACATACAGGATTGCCTGGAGCCCTTAGTTTGGGCAATCATTTAGCAGATAAAACTACACATGACATACATATTTTTTCTACACTAGAAGAAGCTATAAATTTTCATAAAAAGTTCCATGTCAATGCTAATACTTTACAAAAGCGTTTTAAAATAACTAAGGAACAAGCTAGACAAATAATACAACAATGTCAAAATTGTGTGACCTTTTTACCACAAGTTAATCTTGGAGTCAATCCTAGAGGATTGATACCTAACCATATTTGGCAGATGGACGTCACACACTTGCCAGAATTTGGAAAATTAAAATATTTGCATGTTACAGTTGATACTTCTTCTGGATTTTTGATGGGCTCCCTTCATGCCGGAGAAAAAACTAAAGATGTTATAGCTCATTGCTTACAAAATTTTGCCACTGTGGGTGTTCGAAAACAGTTAAAAACAGATAATGCCCCTGGTTATACTTCTACCTCTTTTAAACAATTTTGCTCAACATTTGGCATTACTCATATAACAGGAATCCCATACAATCCACAGGGACAAGGCATAGTTGAAAGAGCTCATCAAACTATTAAAATGTACTTATTAAAGCAAAAAGAAGGAATTGGGAAGGGGTATATATTCCCCAAAGATAAACTTAAAATAACCCTTTTTACTCTAAACTTTTTAAATTTGGATTCATCGGGACTTAGTGCTGTGGAAAGGCATATGTGTCCAAAAAATGTGCATAAGCCCAAGGTACTTTGGAAGGATATTCTAACAGGACAATGGAAAGGTCCTGACCCAGTAATTGTCTGGAGTCGGGGGTCTGTTTGTGTGTTTCCACAGGGAGAACAGCAGCCGATTTGGATTCCAGAGAGATTAACCAAGGTCCTGACCCAGTGATTGTCTGGAGTCGGGGGTCTGTTTGTGTGTTTCCACAGGGAGAACAGCAGCCGATTTGGATTCCAGAGAGATTAACCAAGGTCCTGACCCAGTGATTGTCTGGAGTCGGGGGTCTGTTTATATGTTTCCACAGGGAGAACAGCAGCCGATTTGGATTCCAGAAAGATTAACTAAAGCGATTTCTACAGACCAAAAAGAAGATGATTTGGCTCAAATCCATAACAACTGATATCCAAAACTCCAGTTTGGCTATTCTTACATCTGCAACAGAACCAGGATGCTTTTTTCAATATCTATTTTATTATTGCCCTTTGCCATATCATGAAGTTCTATTTTGTTTTTTGAGCTCATACAGACCTAGGTTAATGTTTTGCTGATCTATTCTATTTTTTGACTATAGAGTTTTTAAACATTGCAATGGAGATTTCACCTGTAAAAAGTTATAAGGCCTTTACTGTAATGTTATGTGTTGTATGTATTATATTATGTGTGCACACTTGTGTTTTGTGTTATATGTTTGAATGTACGTATGTCCATATATCATATATGAGTGCTCATGATAAAATGGATCCAAATTTTTTTTTCACGTGATTTATATGGTTTAATTTAAATTGGGTAAACAACTGTTGAGCATTGTTTTAATATGTAAACAAAAAAGAAGGTTAACAGATCTGTTTGTTTACTTTCACCTTTCCTTTTCATTATATTTAATAATTCTCTTAAAGATAATGTAAATTGTTAAGAAAATTGTTTTCTTTTAGTGCCTTCTGTAATGTTACATAATTTTTTCTTTAGCCATTATTGCCAGAATTCCTATCTTCATCCCAGTGCCGGTGAAGACAATGTAAATTGTTAAGAAAATTGTTTTCTTTTAGTGCCTTCTGGAATGTTACATAATTTTTTCTTTAGCCATTATTGCCAGAATTCCTATCTTCATCCCAGTGCTGGTGAAGTCAAAGATAAAACCAATCTACAGCTTCTAAAATAGCCATCACTGAACTGCTTGCAGTTCAGAACTTGCCTGGACACATTGTGAGCTCACCTGTATGCATTGTGAACTATCTGTTGGTGCAGCGACTTGTGGTAGTGTTGGGGTATTTTTGCTGATGATGTCATTGGTGGTACAATTTTTCCAAAAGGAGCCGTCAATTGGCTTGGTGTATCTTCCTCCCTTCTGCTTGTCATGATCGTCCAGCTAAAATTTGGGGGCCAACAGAGGTGAGGCAAAGAACCTCACCCCCCCGCTGGTACAGAGACCTCTCCACAGGTGTGGCTGTATACTGGACTGGTAGTCAGTGACGGGTAAGATCCAATTGCAATGGTACCAACCTAAGGACCATATGTACTATTGGACAACCTAAGGCAGGCACGGTCCCTAAGCCACATGCTTGTTGTTTAAACAGAGAGGGGGAGATGTTGAGAGCCACAGCCGAAGGGGCCCCAGCAAACTTCCAGCTGCCAGCAAACTTCCAGCTGCCGGCTGATGATTGGCTCACAGCGGCCCCAGCAACATCTAGCTGATTGGCTCCTCGGCCCCAGCAACATCTAGCTGATTGGCTCCTCTGCGGTGATGCTCATTGGGCTGTTTCCCTGCCCTTTCTGACCACGGAGCTGCTCATTGGGGGACTTTTTTGGCTCCGCCCACGTGACCCAGCCAATCGGCCTCAAGAGCAGGAGGATTGTGGGAGGTGGAGAGAAGCTTGGGTGGGAGAGAGAGGCTTGTGGAAAGCCGGTGGTGGCAGTTGAGGCTCTGAGGGTTTTTCCTGAGAGGCTGTTTTGTTTGTCGTGTGTGGTTCTAAAAATAAAGTTAGTTTCTTTTGACAAGTGGCTCCTGATTGTGCCCAGCCAGACTGCGGCAGTATCCGATGTAAAATTATACTACAGAACTTTAGGAACAAAAACAGCATGATAATGGCATCAAAATACACATGAAGACCAATGAAATAGACACACAGAGAAAAACTCATATAAAAAAGTCATCTGATCCTTGAAAAAGGTACCACAAGCATACATTGGAGAAAAGATAATATTTTTAACAAACTGACTATCCATATGTAGAAGAATAAAACTAGATCCTTATCTTTTAACCTGTACCCCCCCAAAAAAGCAATTTAAAGTGGACCAATGGCCTAGAAATTAGACAAGAAAATCTGAAATTGCTAGGAAAAAAAAAAAAAAAAAACATAGGATCAACACTCCAATGTATTGGCATAGGCACTGTCTTTTTTCAATAAGACACCTAAAGTTCAAGAGATAAGACCAAGAATTCATTTCATGGAATCAAACTAAAAAGTTTCTGCATAGCAAAGGAAACAAGAATGTGAAGAGAGCACCTACAGAATGGGAGAAAAATCTGTATCACCTACCCCTTTACAGGCAATTAACATTCAGAGTACATTTTAAAAATATTTTTAGATGTTGGTGGACATTTATTTTATTAACTTATTTATATGCAGTGCAGAGAATTGAACCCAGTGCTTCTCACATGCTAGGCAAGTGCTCTACCACTGAGCCACAACTCCAGCCCCAGGATATATTTTTAAAAACTCAAAAAAATTTAATGCCAAAAAAATCGCCTAATCAGTAAGTGGCCAAATGATCTAAAAAGACATTTCTCAAAGGAAGAAATACCAATGTTCAAAAAACATGAAAAATTTCAACCTGCTTACTAATCAGGGAAATGCAAATCAAAACTACACTGAGATTGCATCTCACTCTAGTTTGAATTGCAACCATAAAGAATGTAAATAAAAATAAATACTGGCTAGGGTGTGGGGAAAAAAGTTACCCCTGTGTATTTTCGGTGCAAAATTGGTAAAACTAATTTGGAAAGCAGTATAAAGATTTCTCAAGAGACAAGGAATGGAATTACCATATGATCCAGCTATCTCACTCCTTGGCATTTATTCCAAAGAACTAAAGTAAGCATACTATATGATATATGCATACCAATATTTATAGCAATTTAATTCACAATAGACAAGTTATGGAAGCAGCATAGGTGACTGTCAACTGATAATCGGATAAAGAAAATGTGGTACATATACCCAATGAGATTTTATTCAGCTATAAAGAATGAAATTATGGCATTTGCTGGCAAATGGATGGATCTGGAGAATATCATGCTAAGTAAAATAAGCCAGAATCAGACAGTCAAGTGTTGAACGTTTCTTTTCATATGTGGAAGCTCAAGAGAGAGAAAAAAAGGAATAAAAGAAGGATCTTAGGAAAATAGAAGGGAAATCAATAGAGTAGAGAAAGGGGATTGAAAGGGAGGGAGGTGGGAGGGCATGAGGAAGTCCTAGGGAATGAAATCTACCAAATTATGTTATGTCCATGTACAAATACACCTCAAGGAATCCTGTTTATATATGTAATCATAATGTGCTAATTAAAATAATAATAACAACAACAACAACAGAAGGGAGATAAGTAGAGTAAGGGGATATGGGAGGAAGGAGTGGAAGAAAAAAGTTACTAGGGAATGAAATTGATCAAACTATGTTATGTGCATGTATAGCATGGCATGATGTTTCCCACTATTACTTATTATTAAAATGCACCTGTTGAAAAGTGACTATAGAAATGTATCATGACAACAACCTCTTCATTCTCAGAGAAGTTTCTGATAAGACCAAAATTCCTGTGCAATTTTTTAGTGCATGACATGACAAGTTTTTTCAAATATGGTGTCATCTCAATTTTCTAAAGGAACATGCAAATCTTAGTAAGATTTTTTCCCCTCATCACCAAATAGCACCTTTCTTCATTGACCTTTACATTAATCTCAATATGTGACGAAATTTCTTCTTCCTCTATGTTCACGGTCTAAATCATTACTTACGACTCTGTTTCCTGCTCATCATGCCTGACCATAGTTATACTGGTGCCCTTAGGCACACTGAAAATTGAGATTTTTTCCCCTGTGCCAAATACAGACAAGAATCAGAATGATGGTGAATTTTTTAAAAAATTTTCTTATCAAAGTTGACATATCTGCCAGGGAGACAATATCCACATTGATGGTAGGCTAAGTAATTGTTCCACAAAGATTCCCATACCCTTGTCACCGAAACATGAATATGTTATGGTACATGGCCAAAGGCACTTTGAATGTACATTAACATTATAAAATAAAAGAAATAAAGATATATGGGATTATCCAAGTGGACCCAAGCTAATGACATGAGAACTTAAAAACAGAGAACTTTCTCTGACTGGAGGCAGGAGAGAGAGATGCAGCAGAAGGGGAAGTTAGACTCCAAGTATGAAAAGGACTCAAAATGTGTAGATCCACATGCAGGGACTGGAACGAGGCCTTAAGAAAATCTGGCAGTGCCAACTGAATGACAGCAAGGAAGCACGGTCTCAGTCATATTACTGCAAAGAACTGAATTCTGCAGCAACTTGAATGAGCTGAGAAGATTCTCCTGAAAGCCTATGATAAGGTAACTGCCAGCTGAAAGCCTGATTTGAGCCTTGGGGTAAAGTGAGTCCAGAATCTAGCAGAATCATCTCATCCTTCACACCTATGGAAATATAGCTAATATTTATAGACATAATAAATATGTGCTTCTTTAAACAACTAAATTTGTATCAATTTGCTTTAGCAGCCATAGAAAACTACCACAGCTTCCTAGAAAGACTACAGAGTTTATAAAAATTAAGTGTCTAAAATATCACAGTGACTTCATTGGTACTTCCTTATCTAATCACTCAAGAAGCAGATTTGGGGGTTTTGTTATGTTTTGTGGTGCTGGGAATTGAACCCAGGGCCTTGATACATGCAAGGTAAGCACTCTACCAACTGAGCTATATTCCTAGCCTGAGATTTTGGTTTTAAGTTCACATAATAATGTGTGGATTCAGTAGTCAGATTCAAAAAAGTTGTCAGATTAGAACCACTTCTTTTTCTAATTTCATCTGCTTTGTAATACCTCCTCTTTATTTCAGTATTATACCTCTACTTCAGGGAATAATATCAATAGAATCTGCACCAAATCAGACTCTTCTCACCTTTGGATTTGAAAACACTTTTAAAGTGTAATAAAGACACTCAAAGAGATGAAGATGTCTCTAAGCCTCACTGTAGAAACTGATTGATTACATGGTAGGAGCTGTTGCTGTCATAAGACATTCAGAGGAAGGCAGGACCTCTATGAAATTGGAACCCTTTGTGTCAGGTGAAAAGGCAGGGGAGTCTGGGCTATTTCTTCCTCTGGGAACAGAAGAGGCTGCTGTGAAGAGCTGACCAGCAGGTCAGTTTCAGTTTGGACAGGAGAGCACAGTAGGGAAGACCAAGGAGCAAGGGGAAGGACTCAGTAATGCAGGAAAATGCTGGGACTGGGAACAGGTTCTGGGTCAGAGGTAGAGTCAGTTCCTGAGAAGCCCTAGGGCTAAGGGCAAGAGGAACCCAGACAAATGAGCCCCACAGCCTGAGTCTCATTCTCACCTTCCTTCGTTAAGCCTGCTTTGGTATTTGGCTACAGGGTCTTTATATGTTGTGATGTTGAAGTAGTAAGAAGAGAAATGAATTAAGAGATCCAAAATATGCCTCAGTCTGAAAGGAAAAGAAAAGTGTGGGATGTAAAAGAATACAGACTGGGAGTTTTTTCTTGGCCCTGTTTCTTATGAACCATGTGAACTCAAGAAAATTGAAAAATTCCACAAACTCAAGGTTTGTATCTGTGATGTGGGCTCAATGTTATCTTGTTCTCTGGCTCATGTATATATATGAAGTTTTACTGTTGGAATGTAAGTAACATATAAGAAATCTGTCCAATGCCAGCCTGTATGAGTCTCTTGACAGTTACTAGTAAATAATAATATATATTTTTATTGCAAGCATTACTGAGCTCCCTTCTTGGAAAGTTTTAGTTTAATTTTAATCCTGGGGATGTCAAGAGAATATGCAGTCCTCTAGAATATGGGACACCATTATCAGCTAGAATGTTTCTAAGCAAACAAAGGTTACTGAAGATCAATCAATCTATCTTTTGATCAATTGATCATGCTTGGGAGAATCTTCCCCAACTGGATACAACTCAAGACTCCTAGAAAATGTGTAAAATGCTTTCTCACTTGCATCAAAACATGTATCCTTCAGCTTTGAGTTTGCCAAATTATGCTCAAGATAAGCTAGTTTAAATACTCTATTAATAGAATGGACTCTGCTATGATTTGAATGTGTCCTCCAAACAAACATGTATTGGAAAGTTAATCCCTAGTGCAATGCTTTTGGGAGGTGGAGACTGATGAGCAATGATTGCACCATGAGGGCTCTCCAATCATTAATGGATTAATGCCACTATTCTGGGATTTATGTTATTATTCTGTGAGTAGGGATATTCTAAATGAAAGAGTAAGTTTAGGCCCCTTTTCTGTCCCTGTCATCCTCTCATCTTTTGCCATGGAATGATGTAGCAAGAAGCCTTGTTTCAAGCTAGATACAGTGGAGAACAGCTGTAATCCTAGTGACCTGGGAGGCTGAGGAAGGAGAATTCTAAGTTCAAGGCCACCCTCAGCAACTTGGTGAGACTCTATCTCAAAATAAAAAATATACTGCCAGGCGCCAAGGTGCATGCCTATAATCTCAGCGACTGGAGAGGCTGAGGCAGGAGGATCGAGAGTTCAAAGCCAGCCTCAGCAAAAGCAAGACATTAAGCAACTTTGTGAAACGCTTTCTCTAAATAAAATATGAAATAGGGCTGGGGATGTGGCTCAGTGGTCTAGTGTCCTTGAATTCAATCTCCAGTACCCACCCCAAAAGACAGAATTATCCTAATTTCACAGAAACTTGTAGGAAGTGATGTGTATAGAATATCTAGTTTGTACATCATGTTCAACTGCACTGGAGTAGAGAGAACACAGGGCACTTTCCATTCCTGCCCCAGGTAGAAACTTCTCTCTGGAGAAATTATCCTAAGCAAATACTAATAAGTAGTTTGTTTGTTTTTCCATTACAGGCTTTAGTCTTTCAACTGTAGTCACATCTTCTAGGAGGATGGTCCCTGCTCACCACTCAGAGCTTCATCTGAATAATCTTACCCAACTTAATTTAAAACCGATACCTCTGAAGGACTTGCATTTTCCCAATGCCCCAAATCACTTGCCTCAGGCAATTTATACTAGATGCTCTCCTCTAGATACATTTTCCCCCTACATCCTCACTCTTTCTTTTGACTTGTCCTTTAGATCTTATATCTCCCCATGTAATGTCTACTCCTAGATTCTAAAATTTATTGGGCATAGATAGGTCTTGTTTATTCTGTCATTCCTAGTTCAAGCATTCCTAGTTCAATTAATGTTAGAGTAATAAATGAGTTAGTGTGCAGTTGGTCTACTTTGTTACTATGTAATTATCCCATATTCTTGAATAATCTATCTAAAGTGTGTGTGTGTGTGTGTGTGTGTGTGTGTGTGTGTTTGTTTGTATTTGTACCAGGGATTGAACCCCCAGAGTGCTTAACCACTGAGCCACAGTCCTAGTTCTTTTTTCTGAGAGAAGTTCTCACTAAGTTGCTTAGGACCTAATTAAATTGCCAAGGCTGGCCTTGAACTTGTGATCCTCCTGCCTCAGCCTCCAAAACCACTGGGATTACAGGCATGTACCACTGTGTGCAGCTAAAGTGTGTATGCTTTAATCTTATAGGGAAATCGAGTAAAAGTGAATAGGGAATGCAATAACTAATCATTTTTTATCTTGTTTTATCTGTTTCATGATCCTCATTATTACATTGTCCCATTCTTTCATATGTCTAAGGAAATGCTTAATTAACTACCATGGTATCTTTTTCCAAATCACTAAATAAGATGGAGATCTTCTCAATTTGATTTTCAGAATAAGCTGGGTATGGTGGCACATGCCTTTAATCCCAACAGCTTTGGGAGGCTGAGGCAGGAAGATCGCAAGTTTAAAGCCAGCCTCAGCGATTAACAAGGCCCTAAGCAACTTAGCAAGATCCTGTCTCAAAATAAAATATAAAAAGGGCTGGGGATGTGGCTCAGCGGTTGAGTGGCCCTAGGTTCAATCCCTGTTACAAAATAATAATAATAATAAACAAAATAATAAATCACTATTAAATCTCATATACAGAAAAAGGTTGAGCAATGTCATTCATAAACTTAGATTCTAAAGTTACTCAGATTTCTAATAAAAGGAACATTGCCTTAAACAAATTATTAAAATTACTACATAGAATATAAACACCAACATGTTACATGCTGTATTGTCTGCAGCCCCACCTTGACCTTACACTACTGATATTATGAACTTATCAATTTCCTAGAGATGGATCTGACTTAGACTTTACTAAGGGTGGGAAGAACTCCTGGATGTGGCCTTGGAGCGCACATTGGCCAGGGCACTAATGCAAGCCTTTGCTTCAGCTTTGGCTCAGGCTCTTTCTTCCTCATCTCTCAATGCTTCCTCATAGCAGGCTATAGGAACAGAATCATGGATCTTGGCCAAAAACTCCAGGACTTTCATCTTACTGGTTTCAGCATGAGCTCTTGGGCCCCACAGGAATTCATAGCATGGAGGTTCACTGTTGGCCACCTGCCGATACTCCAGGTACTTTTCCTTCACTAAATCTCTGGTGATTAGCTTCCTGGGATCCCCAAAAGTGAAGTGTGCTCCTTTCCTTCATAGAATCCCATCATATTTAACACTTACCAGACTTGCTTCTCAGAGGCACAGTTTCCCTTTGTGAAGATCACAGCTAGGATAGTCATTAGCAGGCCATCTTGGGTACACTTCTTTACCCTTGCATCAGAGCTTGGTTCCAGTTTGTTGATGAGGACATAGATGTGCCTTTTGGGATCCACTTACTTCAACTCAAGGCCAAAGACCAACTCTAGGAGCTCAGAAACTCTCTTAAGGATCTCGGAAAAGTGGTTCTTGTGAATCTGGATATCATTTTTCGGTATTTCTGCCTTTGTGATGGGCCCCTTCATTTGAAGAGCAATGTTACTACCTTCTCATCTAAATGGCCTATGAGAAAGTTCTCAGTGGCCACTGGGCTTTCTGGGGATCTTGCCCTTTCCTCTATATTATTGTTTATACTTTCAACAGATCTTGTGAATAAAATAGCTGCAGTAGTGATGGTGGTAGATGGGATTCTACCAGGATCTTGGGGATTATAAAGTGTCTCAGCAAGGCAACCATGAGGAATACCCTTGAAATGAACAGAAGAGGAATAGGCATAATCATCTTCCTTTGCTACAGTGGCCTGATCATGCACTAGATCTTTAGATTCTTTTGGAGTCTGGTGGTGTTTTTCCCTGGCCTTGACTTTGCTCTTCTGACCTGAAGGCATGATGACTGTTCAGGTGCAGCAGGCAAAAGTAGATGATCTAGTGACCTGGAGAAGAATGGACTAGGTGTTTTGTTCTTCTTCACTAGAGAGACACACACTTTGGCTTTGTAGATGGGTCTTTTGCATGTTTTGTGTGGTGTGTGTGTGTGTGTGTGCGCACGCGCATACATGTGCGCATGCTATTCAAGGAACCTATACGGCCTTGAATCTATGATCTGCTTGTCTCCTGCCTGAGACATAACTAGGATGTGTCATAGTTTGCTACCCACCACATCTGATTTCTGAGGAGAGAAAACAAGGCCTGGCAGGTCCCAGCTTTGAGGCAGGGGAATGTCTCTTTGTTCCCATTCAGTGTTTTCTGGGATTCTTCTACGCTGTTGCTTTGATGTTGACTCCTTATTTCAGTGCCATCATCTCCCTTCTATCCTGGAAAAGAAACTGAAGGAGAGTCTTATCTGATCATATCTACCTGGTGATACCCAGGATGACAGAAGAGCTCTGAGGAACACTGTTTATACTGGGGTCAGAATTAGGGTTCTCATTCTTCATTCAGGGTCCTCATCTTCGCTTCTGGCATGGCGTGGGCCTCCACCTTCTTCTGATGTGAAACCTATCTCCCCAGAGAAAGTACCATATCCCTGAGAATTCCAAAGCAGGAATTGAAAGAGCCCTCACCCTCACATAGCTCTCTGATAGTCCCTTGGTGCTTAAAGTGTGGGCAGGACTTTGCCCAACCTAAGCCTGGAGTGGATAGTTCCCTCAGGACTTAAGATCCTTTCCTTTAATATTCCTGTTCGGGGCCTGTGACTCCTGTTCTGAATTAAGATTGATACTCTGTTTCAGTGACCTTATCTCCCTGAGTTTCCACCAGGAGAAATCAGTATGTTTCATCAGGTGATCCTCCTTTAGGGCCCATCAGGAATCTTTGAAGTCTACTCTGTTATGGGGAAGAAATAGCCTCAAGCTTCACTCAAAGTCCTTACATTACTTCTAAGCAAAGTGGGGAAATAGTTCCTCTGAAAACCAAATGCCAGTGTTACATTCAGACACTCCCATCTGGGGCCTACTTGGGCTGATATCAGGGGTGAGACTCTGTACCAACCCTGCCCTTCTGGGTTGGGTGGTTCTCTCAGATATCAATCACTGTCCTTACCTTTAGTTATGTTAGGATCCGGAAACACCTCCATCTGTTAGCCTGAGGCCGTGATCCTGGATCAATATTTATCCTTTCAGTCAGAGGGAGAATTCAGCCAGTGCTAAATCAGGTGTTCTCTTCCTGATGTCTATCCCCTAATACCAGGGCAGGACTCTGTGGGGCCCCCTCTGACTAGAGTAGTTGGTGCCCTCACACCTCACAAAGGGTCTTTACCTTACCTCCTGGCAGGGTCTGGGACTCCTCCCTTTTATGACTTACTATTGGCCCTCATACCAAGTTTTTCACTTTCCTGAGAGATCCAGAGCTGGAATTCAGGGTATATTACATTTGGCTACTACAATGGGTCTATCATGGGCCTCTAGACCCATAGAACTTGGGTCTATGGGATCCTTCTTATCTGGTGTATGTTATTCCCTCAGATCATACTTAGGATCTTCACCTTCATTGCTGGAAGGTCTGAACCCCCACCTTCTGCTCATCTGGTGCCCAAACCTGGTGTAATGTTGTCACCTCTCTGAATCCTAGGATGTCAAATAGTGCTGCTATATCAGGAAATTCCTATCCAAGGCTTCCCAGGGTTTACACAGGGGTGGAATTCTATTGGCCCTTCAATCTTCTGGTGTAGGGATTGCCCTCAAACCTTACTCAGGCTCTTTACCTTCATTCTACACAGGTCCTGGAACTGTTCCCTGGAATCTGTCTCCTCTGATGACCACAGCAGCCCAGTTCAGACCAGCAATGCCTTTACTTCTCTTTGAAATCAGAAACAGATATAGAGAAACCAATGTATGCCACCCCCTTTATATAGGGTCTCTCAGGGCTCAGAGAAAGGGTATAGCTTTTAGGAGTATTGAGGTAGCCTGTGTTTTGTGGGGATTATTTATTCTGAAAGAGCTCACACAGGGGTCTTTCTTCTACTCCTGTGAGGGCTGGGACTCCTCTCTCTCTCCTGATTGGAGTCATCCAGTCAGAAATCAGTGTTTTTCTCCCCAATCACCTCACCTTATACTCTATGATCCTAAGTCTCCATATGAAGTGAAAAGGTACCTCAGCCTATCATCTGGGCATGGACTTAGAAGTACTAACCAGGCACCAGGTTCTGGGCTAAACGGTCTTTTCTGAAGTGAGAGATTCTCTCAGAACTTCCTTAGGGTTTTCACTTTTACTTCTCTTAGGGTCTGGAACTCTCCCTTAGTCAGCCTAAGGATGGTAACTGGTTCAATGCCCTCATCTCACAGTAAAAGTTGACATAAATTTTTACTGCATAGAATGCATGAAATAATTTTGGCAATCACGAGTACAAAATCCTTTTTTTTCTTTAAATTTTCAATTCAATCAAGTCAAGGTTATGACAGTAATAAATGTAGAGATTTTTATTCCACATATACCTGTCACCCCTTCAATTTATAAAGGAACTATACTATCTTTAGTGTTTATGCAACCACCTGGAAATGTTTGTATTGAAGACAAGCCCCCTCCTTTAGCATCTGATAGCAACAAAGGCCACCAGACATAGTCACAAAAACAGCACTGTTCCGCAGAGAAATCAGGGACTATGGGAAGCAATATAAGCTGGGGATAACATCAGGATCATTTTTCAAGATATATCTACACTCAACCCTTTACGATAGAGTCAGTGAAGTAATTAGCTTCAGGGACTACTGCCTCTTTACACCCACATACTCCCTTGTATTATTCGTGGCCCCTACTTGCCCTGTTGTAACTGTCTTTAATCACCAATCACACTCAGTTTTACAGCATCAACCTCTGTGGTGGAAGGGACACATATACAGAGGAAGAAATACCCATTCTTGTCAGGGATCACAAGAATTCCTAGGCCTGGAATGCTAGCAAGAATGCATTGAACCACCTGACACCTGGTTTATTGTCCTCACTTCATAGTAAAAGGTGATAGAAATTTTTACTACAGGTCACACAATAACTTTGGGAATGGCTACTACAGAATCCGTTTTTTAAAAAAAAATTTCCAATTCAATCAAGTCAGGGTTATAACAGTAATAAAGATACTGAAGAGATGTAATAAAGGCACTGAAGAGATGCTGCTCTTCCAGAATCCATTAATATCACTGAGTAATGCAGAGGAGCTTGACATACTCTACCTGACAAGTGGGTAAAGGAGATTCTGAGGGTAGTTGTCTGTAATGCCTCTGATCATTTTGTCCAATTGATCCATTCACTCAGATCATCATGCTAATAATGATTCAGAGACTCTCAAGCTTAGTCATCAAAGTTATTCAAGATTCTCCATTTTCTCTCCTTCCTTCTTTACCCTATTGTAACAGTGGTCCACTTCACCTTTGGAATATAGCCCTCAGCTGCTTATTTTAAAAGGGACATTATTTTTTTTCTTTTTCTCTTCTTCCTCTCCCCCTCCCTAACCTGGGACAAGGAACAATATTACCTTTTCCCCATCCTTGGCCTATAAGTTATCTGTCCTGGAGTGCACACACCCAGCACAGGAAGGAGATATCATCAGAAGATCTAGGAAGTGACTTTCTCCCAAATTAACAAGTGAATTTCCATACACCATCAGGGCACACCAGGGACCCCAGTTGGGACACACCTGGAATGCAGCCTTTGAGGAGCTCCTTTAAAAGCCCTGTTCTCCCTTATGGGCAGAACCACAGCCTGTGGGACTGGAGTCCCCATGCTCCTCCTTTGCTAGCAAAGCAATAAACCTTCATCTTCCTTTTTCTCAAAACCATGTCCTTGTTATTCAATTGGCCATGAATTGGCATCAGGGACAAGGACCGAACTTTCAGTAACACTATGCTACAAGTCAGAAGTGGATATTTGACTTCCAGCTTCTGTAGGCTCTCTGGACTAGGATCAGCTTATGATATGTCTCATGCATTCTGAAAATTGTTTTACTCTCCTGAAACCCCTCATTAACTGTGGGTTTCCTGTGTGGGTCCATTCCTGGCATTTGATCATTCAACCAAATTGTTTCTTCTCAAAGTAAAGAGATATATTTTTTGGCATATCAGTATGCTAAATTAGGTACCCACTGTTCAAGACAACATTATTGAAATTTTACTTTATGTATGTAAGGAATTAAGTACAATTCCTGCAAGACTTTCTTAGAAAACAAGGAGATACAAATTAAAATAAGAGTGAGACAATCCATTTTCAATCAACTTTAACCAAAAATTTAAAAATTTGATAAAATAAAATGCCTGTGAGATATTAATTTATTCACATTCATTTATATTTGAGAATATAAATTGGTACAGCTTCATTGGAATGAAATAATGGGAGCAATATTCATAAAAATTTACAGTCCTCACACTCTTTCCACTTTAATTTGTGTTTTTACACATCTTTCTTATAATGAAACATGCATGTTTGCTCAAAAATTGATGTTCTATAAAATGTTGTTATCAATTGTAATCATAGCAACAAATGGGAAGCAATTTATGTGTCCATCAGGAGGAGATTGGTTCAGTTAATTGTGGCACATACATACTTTGTAATTCTAGGGAATAGTTAAAGGAGTAAAGTGGATCTATAAGTATTGTCACAGAAAGATATTGCATTCATTTTAGTCAGTGGCAAGGGTATGAGGCAGAATGATATTATGACAGTTATAAATTTATGTTAAAACTTGTATATAGACGAAAAAGCCTTAAATAAATGTTAAAATACTACATGCAGTATTTTTAATGTGGTTATCTTTGAGGAGAAACCGAATTTTGGAGGAAGCAGAGTTTGTATTTATCTGTATTTTAGAATTTTTTTACTACAATAATATGTCCCTTCTTCTTTGTAATTAAAATATTTCAATAAGAGTAACAGCAGAAAAAGTAGCTGTGTATTATACACACATATAGGATGTATGCAATGTAATAGGAGAAGCCTGAAATCTGAATAGCTTTGAAAGGAAAGTGACCACAACACTCAGAGCGACCAAGAGAGCTTTATTGCAGCAGTGCAAAAGCGGAGAGAGAGAGAGAGAGAGAGAGAGAGAGAGAGAGAGAGAGAGAGAGAGAGAGAGAAGAAAGAGAGAGAGAGAGAAAGCAAGAGAGGGAGACAGAGAGAGCAAGAGCAAGAGAGCAAGAGAGACAGAGAGCAAGAGAGAGAGAAAGGCCCCGCAGGAGGGAGTTTTTATAGCCCAAATCTAATGGGGTCTCTGGGTCTGCAAGCTGCCTTCTTGGTGTACAATGATTGGATCACACAGTATTTGCTAAGGGTGTCATCTTCTGCCTTCAGGCAGATGGGACAGGGGTCAGATGTGGGTTTCTGTTACCAGACCGGTGTTCAGCCTTGAGTGGGGTTGAGTGTTCAGACTTGACACAAACAGGTGATAAAGCACCAGACAGAGTGGGGTTTGAGTGCATGGGTTATCCTGCAGCTAACAAGCTTAACATATCAAAAGTTTATTTTGTGGCGGAATGAAATGGACATCATTACCCTAGGCACATGTATGACTGCACATATGGTGTGACCCTATATTGTGTACAACCACAGAAATGTAAAGTTGTGCTGCAATTGTGCATAACGAATAAAAATGCATTCTGCTGTCATATGTACCTAATTAAAATAAATTAATTTAAAAGTTTATTTCATATGCAAATAAAATTTGATGTGAATTGGCAGGTGTTCTCTGCTGTCAGATGACCTAGGGATCTAGGCTACTTCCAACATATGGCTCCAAATCTAAACATGTATTTTACATGGTCATTACTGGATGGAATAGAAAGCATGAAGATGGCAGACAGGCTCTCAAGTGCCTTGATCTAAAGTAAAAAAATCACAATTCTGCTCATATTTTTTCAAGGTTAGTGACATGTCCTTTCCTAACCACAAGTAAACTGGCAATATAGTCTCCATATAAACCAAGAATAGAAAGCAAGACACAAAGTACATGAGAAATTGTGGTCTCTTCAATTAACTGTTACTTTGTAGGCACCCAATAAAAAGCTACTAATATAATTTGTTAGGATGATAGCCTTCTTTGTTCTTGGGAGGTTTTTCTGAAAATATAAAAGATCATTGCTATTCAGAAGCACTTTCTTGTGCCTATCTATGACAAGTGTTTTCAAATCCAGGATCACACCATTTTTCAAAATGATTCAATAAATCTCCGAAAGAAGGGTTCATCCTTTTCTATTCAGTAGCACCTTTCTATACTAACCTTTTCACTAACCTTTATAATCTCTAAAGACTGAGAAATTTATTATTTTGTTCGGTCTCTGGTCAAAATCATAACTTGTGAGTCTCTGCTATCACCACCCCCCACCTGATGAACATACCTAAACACTTGTACAGGTACCCTTAGGCACAATGAAAAAGCCTGAATTTTCCCGTGGGGTAGATACAGACAAAAGTAAGGAGAATGATGGTGAATTATTTTTTTTATTTTCTTATCAAAGCTGGCATTTCTGCCAGGGAGACATTTTCTACCTGTTTGGTAGACTGAATAATTACTCCACAAAGATTTCCATACTCTTATCCCTGAAAGGCATGTTATGTTACATGGCCAAAGGCACTTTGCAAATATAATTAAAATTATGGAATGGACCTTAAAAATAGGTTATACTGGATTGTCTGCACAGACCAATCTAATTGCATAAGCCCTTAGAAGCATAGAAATTTCTAAGGCAGAAGAGAGATGCAGTAGAGGGGAATGTTACATTCCAAGCATGAGATAGGTTTAATGTGCCATTTCTCATTCAAAAAGTGGGAATTCACATGTAAGACTTCAGAGAGGCCTCAAGGAACTATGGCAGCTTCAGCTGATAGTCAGCAAGGAAACTCATTCCTCACTCAAAACTACCAAGAACTAGATTCCTCATAGGACTAGATTCTGAGAACAACCTGAACAAAGCTGGAATAAGATTCTCCCCAGTGTTTCCAAATAAGAAGCCAAGCTTTGACATTTCTATTTGGACTTAGGTAACTGGGAAAATAAACCAGAAGCAGCAGCAGCACACACTTCTCACCTACAGAAGTGTGAGATGATAAATGTGTGTTGCTTAAGTCCCATAATGTATGGTAGTTTGTTACATCAGCATAAAAAACCAGGGCTGGGGTTGTGGCTCAGTGGTTGAGTGCTTGCCTAGCACGTGTGAGGCCCTGGGTTCGATCCTCAGCACCACATAAATATAAATAAAATAAAGGTATTGTGTCCAACTACAACTAAAAATTAAATATTTAAAAAAATATTATGTTCTCTTGGAAGGATCCTAGGATTTTAAAGAATCTAGCTTCTAGGGCTGGGGTTGTAGCTCAGTGGTAGAGTGCTTTCCTAACACGTGTGAGGCACTGGGTTCAAACCTCAACACCACATAAAAATAAATAATATTAAATTAAATTCTTCAACAACAACAACAAATGAATCCAGCTTCTAGACATGTGGTTATACAGTGATTTCTTGGGTCTTTATTTATTAAGACACCACTAAAGAGGGAGTTTTCAATTTTTTTTGACATTTAGTTAAGCTCACTCATCAGTATATTGATTTAGTGCCAGTCTCAAATAAATCATTAAATTATGTTCTTCATTCTTTTTAATCTCACCTGCTTCCTAAAAACTTTCTAACTTAGGTTATCTTTCAAGAATCAGTAGATTTTGTGCCAAATTTGACTCAACTTACAAGGCAATTGGAGGAAATAAAAGAGAAACCATTGGTGAAAATACCCAAAAAAGATATAAGCAGAACTATACATCACTGCCAAAGTAAAGAATTATGTGGAAGGGGCTATTTTATCAGGGGTGTTCTACAGTGAGTGAAATGAAGGACAAGGGCACATTTGAAGGGAGTCAGGGTTCTCTACGTCAGGGTAAAGGAAGGACATTCAGAGCTTTCTTTCCCACATGGTGATCTCAGATACAACCTCTGTTGGAGGAAGCAGAGAAGAGCTGGACAGCAGGTCATGATGCAGATTTGGCCTTGAGGGCCCACTGAGGCTGACTCAGGGGAAGAGCATTATAAATCTGGAATGCTGGGCCTGGTCCCATGTGACAGCTCCTGGGCAAAGTCAATACTCCAAGAGGATAGGGTCAGAGACAGGTGGCTATCAGGCAAGTGAGGCCCATAAGCAGTCCCCAGATAATATGTAATTCTCATTTTCTCCTTTATTTATTACAACTGGGGTTGGTATATCAACCCTAGGTTCCTTCTTTTCATTGTCCAGAAACATTATGTAGTAGTGAGAAGGGAAATTAATGAAGACATAACATTTGCCTCATGTAGGAAAGTGCTCACTATGTGGCTTAAACTAATTGAGACCAGGGTTCTGACACATAGGAGCCATGAAGTCAGGTACACTGCAAAGTTCTATAAGGCTCAAGCTTTTTGTGAAGTGAGCTTGATAAGCACTGCCTTTTAGGACTGTGGGATATATGTAATGTCTGAAAGTCTCTGGCACAGTCCCTGGAATTTATTGCCTCTTTAATAATTGACAGCCAGTACTATTAATTTGACCACAGACCCTATCAAAACCTGCTCTGTGATTTTTGTGCTAAGAGCCATAGCCAAGTAGTAATGATGCATGGCATTTTTGGTTGAAAGGTGATGCCAGCAAGCCATTGAGATGATATGATTATGTTAAGATCTGCATTCAAATGGATATTAGACCCCTGCTGTCTGCCTTGGCCTGCTACTTTGGAGCTCTAGCGGGACTCCTGGAGAGTTCCCATTGGTTGGGGAAGTATGGTAGGAGGGATTTCCGGAGGAGGGATTTCCTGTTGGTGTGTGGGTCCGGGAGAACACCGGCATATTTCCCGGGAGCATATAGGGCATTGGCGGGAGTTTCAAAAATAAAATTTGTTCCTGTTTGAGTGGCTCGTGATTTTTGTGCCCAGCCAGACTGCGGCAATTGGTGGCCCGTGTGGGGAACGTCTGAAGCTCAGAGGTAAGTAAAATTGCTCGCCCCTGAGGGAAGGCAAGAGAATGGGTGACCATTTCAAGAAACAATGTGTTCTTGTTTTGATTTATTTTGTTTTGGTTTCAAGCTACCTATCCCTAGAACTCAGCTCCATCTATAGAGACAGCTGATGCCGCAGTCCGGCTGGCTGGGCAAAATAAGCGGAGGGGGGTGACGAATAACTTGTGTACGTTGATACAGCAGGAGTGGGAGCCGTTTATTGTAGCACAGGAGGGATATATATACATTACACACAGCTTATCTTAATTAACATAAACTAGATACAGCAGTCAACCAATAAGGAATCTCCACACTTAATGGCTCGCTGGCGATACTTCACAAACCACTCCCTCTGGCAAAATGCCAGGCGCCACCTTGACTTGTTTACAGACCCTAACAAGCTGAGTGGCCCTCAACCCCCGTAGTTGATAGACGGAATCCTGAGGCAGGACCTCAAAGATTAGCATGCCCTGTACTTGAGCAGGCAGGAGGGCAACGAATTCACCATGCTTTAGATTTCAAAACAGTGAAGCAATTAAAGGAGGCTGTAACAACCTATGGTCCGCAAGCACCCTTCACAGTAAGCATGGTCGAATCCATTACCAACTTGGACATGACGCCAGCATTTTGGGCTAATATGTGTCGATCTGTGCTAAATGGAGGACAATATTTGTTATGGAAGGTTGCAAATGAGGAATTTTGCACGGAAACAGCTAGGCGAAATGCAGCAGCCGGTTACCCTCAAAGAAATATAGAAATGTTGTTAGGGGAAAGGACCTTATGAGGGTCAATGGCAACAAATTGAATATGATCCTGGTGTATACACACAAATTGCTGTAGATGCGGTTAGGGCATGGAAGACTTTACAGGGGCATGGAGATTTACAAGGACAATTATCTAAGGTAATACAAGGAACTAATGAACCTTACACTGAATTTGTAGATAGGCGTATTCAAACATCTGCCAGAATTTTGGGGGATACAAAACAAGCAATGCCATTAATAAAACAACTGGCTTATGACCAAGCAAATCGTTAATGCAGAGAGGTCATTAGACCAGGGAGACATGAAGATTTAAACACATATATGAAATTATGTAGAGATTTTGCCTCTTTAATAATGAATTAATGAACAAGAGCAAGTTTTGGCAGCTGCAGTACAACAGGCTTTAGATGCCAGGCCAAAAACATGCTACAATTGTGAACAAACAGGACATTTTAAAAGGTGTTGCCACATAGGAGGAGGGTTTAACAAAGCTAGGTATCAAAGGAATAGAATACCGGGTATTTGCCCACGATGCCGTAGAGGGAGACATTGGGCTAATGAATGCCGTTCTCAAACCACCATAGAGGGTATTCCCTTATCAAAAAACGGACAAGGACCAAGTGTTTACCCACAATATCGTGGAGAAAGGTATCAGGCTCCATTGCCAAAAAACGGACTGGGGGGCCCAATGCTCCGGGGCCCACAACCACAAATATACGGGGCAATGGAGGAACCTAGCAACACCATCAGGGTAGTGCCCAGGACACATTATCCATTAAATCCCTCATCAGACAAACTAGAGGGAACGCAGGGTTGGACATCTGCACCTCTGCCAGAGCAGTACTAACTCCAGAGATGGGAGTTCAAATCATTCCCACAGGAGTAAAAGGACCTCTTCCCCAAGGAACAGTAGGCTTATTATTGGGATGCAGTTCTTCTACACTAAAAGAACTTATGATAAGTCCTGGGGTAATTGATCCCGATTATGAAGGTGAAATAAAAATTATAGCTAGTTCTCCAAGAGGTATATCAGTAATTTCACCAGGAGATAGAATTGCACAGTTACTAATAATACCCAGCCTGCATGATAAATTTTCCAGTTGTTCTGTAGAAAGAGGTTCCAGGGGATTATGCTCCACAGGTGTGGATTGGGCTATGCTGTCTTTAAATTTAGATTCTCGCCCAATGCTAAAACTAAATATTCAAGGACATGAATTTAATGGGCTACTGGACACAGGAGCTGACCTTAGCATCATATCTCGTCAAGAATGGCCAAAACATTGGCCATTACAACAAGCCACTCAAACGCTTCGAGGCCTAGGAGTGGCAACTAATTCCCATAGAAGTGCAATGGTATTAGATTGGAAGGATCCTGAAGGATGTGAAGGAACTATACAGCCCTATGTATTGGATCATCTTCCTATAAATTTATGGGGACAAGATGACCTAGATCAATTAGGTTTGACATTAACAAATAACATCAATCCTAACGCGCCCACTAGTAGGGCTAGACAAGGCTTTAGGAAAGAAAAAAGATTGAGAACAAGAACAAGGTATGACAGCACCAATTCAAATAGATCAAGGAACAGACAGACATGGGTTGGATTTTCAGAAAGGGCCACTGAGACAATCAAAATTACCTGGAAATCAGAAAGACCAGTATGGGTTCCTCAATGGCCCCTGACTAAAGAAAAGATACAAGTAGCCCATGACATGGTCAAACAACAATTAGCAGAAGGACATATACAACTTTCCGTATCTCCCCATAATACTCCCATTTTTGTCATTAAAAAGAAATCTGGTAAATGGAGATTATTGCAAGATTTAAGAGCCAATAATAATGAGATGGTTATTATGGGACCTGCTCAATCAGGGATTCCTCAGTTGTCTGCTTTGCCAAAAACCTTGTATGTTTTAGCTATAAATATTAAAGATTGTTTTTTTCAATTCCAATTCATCCTGAGGATAGTCCACGTTTTGCATTTACTATCCCTGCACTGAATCATGAAGGTCCTGATCAGAGATATGAATGGAAAGTACTCCCTCAAGGGATGGCTAACAGTCCAACTATGTGTCAAATTTATGTTAACAAAGCAATCCAGCCACTTAGAAATCAAAATCCTGAACTACAAATATTTCACTATATGGATGATGTATTATTGGCACATAAAGCTAAAAACACATTGCTAGAATGTTATGCCACACTTACAAACTTATTAAAAAATTATAATCTAGAGATAGCAATAGATAAAGTACAATTAAATTTTCCAATTAATTATTTAGGAGTTCTATTATCCTCAACCATGGTCCGTCCACCAAAAATTCAAATACGAGTAGATCAACTCAAATCACTTAATGACTTTCAAAAGTTATTAGGAGACATAAATTGGATAAGGCCTTATTGAGGTATACCAACAGGAGAGTTGGGACCTTTATTTGATATCCTAAAATGTCCATCAGATCCAAATTAACCCCGAATGTTAATGCCTGAAGCAAGAAAGGCATTAAAAATCATTGAAACATATATGGAAAATATGCATTTGGACAGAATTGGTATAAGTTTGCCTTTATTATTTATTGTACTACCAACAAAAAATATTCCTACAGGGGTATTTTGGCAAGAAGGTCCATTATTGTGGATACATTTATCTTATTCTCCTAACATTATTCTTGCTAGGTATCCCGAGGCTGTAGGACAATTAATACTCAAAGGAATAAAAGCAGCAAAGGGAGTGTTTGGGATTTCTCCCAATAAAATCATTACTCCATATACTATGGATCAAATTGATGAGTTAGCTAATGAGTTAAATACTTGAGCAATAATCATGTGTAAATCTAATGTTTCATTTGATAACCACTTACCATCTAACCCTTTATTGTCTTTTTGGTCTTTACATCCTGTATTTTTTCCAAAAATGACAAAAAAACCCCTATCATGAATGCTCCAAATATATTCACTGATGGGTCAAATAATGGTACAGCAGCAGTAGTTACCCCTGATCAAACTTTTACATTTTTAGTACCCAAACAATCAGCTCAAAAGGTAGAGCTTAATGCAGTTTTACAAGCTTTTGTGATGTTTAAAGATTCTGTATTTAATTTATTTTCTGATAGTCAGTATATAGTTAATGCTATAGAATCCCTTGAAGATACTGGTAGGATTTCCCCTTCCTCTACTGTTTTCTCTTTGTTTTCCACTATACAAAGTCTAATCTGGGACAGAAAAGATCCATTCTTTATAGGACATATCAGGGCACACACAGGATTGCCTGGAGCCCTTAGTTTGGGCAATGAATTAGCAGATAAATCTACACATGACATACATATTTTCTCCACAATAGAAGAAGCTATAAATTTTCATAAAAGTTTCCATGTCAATGCTAATACTTTACAAAAGTGTTTTAAAATAACTAAGGAACAAGCCAGACATATAATAAAACAATGTCAAAATTGTGTGACATTTTTACCACAAGTTAATCTTGGAGTCAATCCTAGAGGATTGATACCTAACCATATTTGGCAGATGGACATCACACACTTGCCAGAATTTGGAAAATTAAAATATTTGCATGTCACAGTTGATACTTCTTCTGGATTTTTGATGGGCTCCCTTCATGCCGGAGAAAAAAACTAAAGATATTATAGCTCATTGCTTACAAAATTTTGCCACTGTGGGCGTTCCAAAACAGTTAAAAACAGATAATGGTCCTGGCTATACCTCTAACTCTTTTAAACAATTTTGCTCATCATTTGGCATTACTCACATAACAGGAATTCCATACAATCCACAGGGACAAGGCATAGTTGAAAGAGCTCATCAAACTATTAAAATGTACTTATTAAAGCAAAAAGAGGGAATTGGAAAGGGGTATATATCCCCCAAAGATAAACTTAAAATAACACTTTTTACTCTAAACTTTTTAAATTTGGATTCATCAGGACTTAGTGCTGTGGAAAGACATATTTATCCAAAAAATGTACATAAGCCTAAGGTACTTTGGAAGGATATTCTAACAGGACAATGGAAAGGTCCTGACCCAGTGATTGTCTGGAGTCAGGGTTCTGTTTGTGTGTTTCCACAGGGAGAACAGCAGCCGATTTTGATTCCAAAGAGACTAACCAAAGTGATTTCTACAGACCAAAAAGAAGATTATTTGACTCAAATCCATAACAACTGATATCCAGAGCTCCAGCTTGGCTATTCTTACATCTTCGATAGCGATTAACCAGGATTCTTTTTTCAATATCTATTTTATTATTTGCCTTGTCCCACATCATAAAGTTCTATTTTATTTTTTGAGCTTATACAGACCTAGGTTAATGTTTTTCTGATCAGTTTTATTTTTTGACTGTGGAGTTTTTAAACATTGCAATGGAGATTTCACCTGTGTAAAGCTACAAGGCCTTTACTATTGTCTTATGTGTTGTATGTTTGTGTGCACACTTCTATTTTGTGTTGTACATCTGTATGTGCGTATGTCCATATATTATATATGAGGAGCGCTCATGAAAAAATGGATCCGAATTTTTTTTATTATTCACGTGATTTTAATGGTTTAATTTAAATTGGGTAAACAGCTGTTGAGGATTGTTTTAATATGTGAACAAATAAGGAGGTTAATAGATCTGTTTGTTTACTTTCACCTTTCCTTTTCATTATATTATATAATTCTGTTCAGGATAATGTAAATTGTTCAGAAAATTGTTTTCTTAGTACCTGTTGGAATGTTACATAATTTTTTTAGCATCATTGCCAGAATTCCTGTCTTCATTCTAGTGCCGGTGAAGACAAAGATGAAACCAAACTACAGCTTCTTCGATAGTTATCACAACAAACTGTATAAACTGATGCATCAATGAATAATAACTCAACAAGTAATGCTCAATCAAGGAGTCGATTTACTTTGGGAGGAAATGGACATATTGATAGATTCCTCCACTTTGAACTGCTTGCAGAACTTGCCTGGACTATGTATTACTTGTATGCATTGTGAACTATCTGTTGGTGCAGGGAATTGTGGTAATGCTGTCATATCTTTGCTGATGATGTCACCGGTGAACCATCAATTGGCTTGGTGTCGTGGCATTTCTGTATCCTCCTCCCTTCTACTAGTGATGGTCTAAAATTTGAAGGCCAACAGAGGTGAGGCAAAGAACCTCACCCCTCCACTGGCACCAAGGCCAAATTTGGGGGCCAACAGAGGTGAGGCAAAGAACCTCACCCCCCCACTGGTTCATAGGCCTATCCTCAAGTATGGCTGTATGCTGGACTGGTAGTCAGTGACGGGTATGGTCCAATTGCAGTGGTACCAACCTAAGACAGGAGGCTGATGCCTAGAGGTCAGCTCATCCGATGACGGGTAAGGACCATATGTTGAATTGGACAACCTAAGAGGCACGGTCCCTAAGCCACATTGCTTGTTGCTTAATTAAACAGAAGGGGGGAGATGCTAAGAGCCATAGCCAAGTAGTAATAATGCATGGCATTTTTGGTTGAAAGGTGATGCCAGCAAGCCATTGAGATGATATGATTATGTTAAGATCTGCATTCAAATGGATATTAGACCCCTGCTGTCTGCCTTGGCCTGCTACTTTGGAGCTCTAGGGGGACTCCTGGAGAGTTCCCATTGGTTGGGGAAGTATGGTAGGAGGGATTTCCGGAGGAGGGATTTCCTGTTGGTGTGTGGGTCCGGGAGAACACCGCATGTGTGGGTCAGCATATTTCCCGGGAGCATACAAGGCATTGGCGGGAGTTTCAAAAATAAAATTTTTTTCCTGTTTGAGGGGCTTGTGATTTTTGTGCCCAGCCAGACGGCGGCATTTGTAAAACAAGAGATGTCAGAGAATATGCAGCACTCTGGTAACAGTACACAACTCATCGGAAATAATGTATAGCAAGTAAAACTGAGTTATTTACTATACAACTTTTTTTGGGGGGGCAGGAGTACTGAGGATTAAACCTGGGGTAATTTACCACTGAGCTACATTCTGAGCCCTTTTTCTTGGGACAGGGTCTCACTAAGTTGCGTAGGGCCTTGCTAAAGTTGTTGAAATTACAGGAGTGCACCACCACACCTGGCATTATATAACTTTTTAGGGACATGTTATTTATTGTGAGTGTGACGGATTCTTCTCCAGCTGGATGCAACTTAATGATTTCAGGATTACTTTCAAGGACTAACTGCTTCCTTCCCTTCCAACTGTCTTTTCATCCAAACCATACTTTTTTCATTTATTTCACACCCATTCAAAATCTATCCCTCATTTAGGAGTTTGCAAATTATACTCAAGACAACCTAAAAAGATGTGCTTTTAAGTGACTGGTATCCTTTCCAGGCCAAAGCAAATATTGCCAGCAGGGTGGCTTCCAAGGACATTCCTATCAGGTGACCCTTATTTCTCAGAAACTTCCTAGACCTGATCTGCATAAAACACATAGTTTGTGCAATGTGCTCTACTATAATGTAAAAAGGATACTGGGACAGGAGGCAGAGCCCCTTTCATTAGGAAGAAATCTGTTTTATCTGTGACTCCAAAGTATTTGCTAAAAGCAGTTTCTATTTCAGGCATTAGTCTTTTAACTATTGACACTTCATTTTGAGGATCAGGCCCCTGCTTACCACTCTCATAGCCTCATCTGATCCACTCCCCAGCTAGTTACAACTTGATTCATACTGAAGGACTGACAGTTTCTTAAAGCCCCCGACCCACTTGTCTGAGGGCATTTGAACCTGACTACTCTCATCTGGATTCTCCTGACTTCTTTTAACTTGCTATCTTCTTAAAATGACAGCTGTTCCTAGATTCTAAAATTTAGTGGGCAAGGGTGGATCTTGTTTACCCTGATATTCCAAATATTAGCATAGAGGTTTCTATAAGCAGATGCCCAGGTAATGTTTAAGAAATAAATGAGGACAGCTGTGTGCAAAAGAATTTATTATGATATAATTTCTACTATATTCTTGAAGAAACTAAACAAATCCAAGCATGTATCTCTTAATTTTATAGGACAGGCCAAAAGTGATAACAAAATACAGCAATTTATCATCTTTTACTTTTTTTTCTTTAGTTATTTCAGTCTATTTAGCTGCTGAGTTCTTTCATATTTCCAAGGAAATGCATAATCCATGTTCTGTTATCTTGTTTCAAATCACTAAATAAGAGGGAAAGTCTCTCAATTTATTCTGTAAAATATTAAGGCTCTTGCAGCTTATAAGCATCAATAAATGCATAAATCATGCCATTCATAAGCTTGGATTCTGAAATTATGTAAACCTTCTATTAAACAGAACAACAGTTAAATAAATAACTAAGTTACCATATAGAACAAGGATACACGTTATATACTGTGTTGTCACCAGCTTCACCCTACCTTTCCACTGAAGAGAAGATTAGCTTTCCTCTTCAAAATCATAATGCATTTTTCTTAGCCTTCACTTGGGACAAGAAAAGCTGCTGGATGTGACCTTGGGACGAGAACTGGCTATGGCAGCATTATGGGCCTTAGCTGTAAGTCTGGCTTGGGCTCTTTCTTCCTCATCTTTCAAAGCCTCCTCATACCAGCCTGGGAAGGCATTAGGAATGGTATTATGGATCTTAGCCAAAAACTCCAGGACTTTCATCTTGCTGGTTTCAGCATGGGATCTTGGGCCCCACAGGAATTCATAGCGTGGAGGATCACTGTTGGCCACCTGCCGATACTCCAGGTACTTTTCCTTCACTAAATCTCTGGTTATCAGCTTCCTGGGATCCCCAAAGATGAAGTGCCTCTTCCCATCATACACCCCCATCATATTTAGTATTGCCCAGACTTGCTCCTCACTGGCACAATTACCCTTTGTGAAGATCACACCCAGGATAGTCATCAGCAGGCCGGTCTTGGGTATACCTCTGTTATCATTCACTTTTGCATTGTGGTCTAGTTCCAGCTTGTTGATGAGTACATAGATATTCTTGTTTGGATCCACTTCCTTCATGTCAAGGCCAAAGACCAGCTCCAGGTGCTCAGAGGCTTGCTTCAGAATCTCAGAGTACCAATTCTTGCACATTTGGATTACATTTCTCAGCATATCTGCCTTTGTAATGGGCTCTTTCATTCGATACTTATACAGCAGGTAATGAACCAATACTGTAACCTTCTGGTCTACAACGTTTTTGTGCCAGTGCTCAATGATAGCCTGTGAGACATTTGGCTTTCCCTCAACCTGGTACTTGGTGTCTCCATTAGCTGTTTTATGTGAAACAGCTGTAGCAGCAGTCACCACAGTAGATGGGGCTCGCCCAGGTTCTTTTTGATTGCTGACTGCTCCAGGAGTAGATGAACTCTTGGGGGTATCTTTGAAATGAGAACATGAGGAAGAGTGGGTCTCTTCTTTGGCTGCAGTCGTCTGAACATTACCCATATTCTTGGGTTCTTCCTGAGCCTGGCGGCGTCTCTCCCGGGCACGGAGCTTACTCTTCTGACCCCGAGGCATGATGACTGGCCACAAAAAGTAAGCAGGAGTGTCAGAAAAAGGACGGGTGATTCAGTGTCCTGGAGAAAAGAGAGAGATATTACGTAATCCCCTTCTGCAAGGAGATACCAACCACCTTCCTACTTTTCCTGGAGGGTACTGCTCAAAGAATTCATTAAGTTCCCTCTCCCCATGAGGCTTCCCACAAGGCACTGTGAAAATAACTAGTGTGTTTAGGCTGCAGCCCTCCAGTCCCACCTGTATCCCATTGGGGCTGACACAGTGTCTGACAGTTGCAGATCCTGTGGAGCCTCTTTTATTTTGGGGTAGGGAATATTTTCCTCAATTCACATTCAGGACCATTACTTTGGTTTCTGGAAGGACCTGTGATCTCTGTGCTTAACCATACTGACTGACTCCTTCATTACAAAGCTTTCATCTCCCTGTGTGAGAAAATGAGAGAATCTCATATGACTTTGTCTGCTGGGGACAACCTGGAAAGGTTGCAATGGAAGAACTCTGTAAGATCCTTTCTATCCTGGGGTAATAATACCTATCAATCTTCCCTCAGGGTCCTCATCTTTGCCTCTTCTGGGATCTTATTGCTCTTCCTCTACTGACCTGAGACCTAGACCCTCACACAAGGCCTTCACATCTCTCAGATTACTGAGGAACAAATTAGTGAGGCTTCATAGTAACATATCTTCTCCAGAAATCCCTTTCAGGAATCACAACCCTGTTAGAGTTTTCTGAAACCCCCTATTTTCTCAGTATGAACTCACCATTTCTCACCAGAACTCCTTTCCTTGGCTGCTTAATACATTTCCCTCTGCAAACTTGAGGTTAATACCAATCAGACCAAGGCCCTCACTCACATGATATTCCTAAGTATGTTATGTATATGTAGAGTCAAGGCACTCAGAATGACAGATATACTTAAGGCTTCCCAAAGTTATCAAAAAAGGCAGGGTGTTCCTCCCTCACTCTTCACTTTGACTTTCAGAAGGGCCTGGGTGGCTACCCTCTAATGACTTGTCACTGCCCTGTCAGGCCAAGGATTTCATCCTCCTGTGACCACTAAGAATAAAGTAAGGAATACTTTAACCTGACAGTACTGCTGATGAGCTCACAGCAGTAATGGTGCTCTGTGGGGCTTCCTTTGTTCTAAGAGAGAAAGTCTCCCTGATCCTTGCTCAAGTTTCTGAATGTAACTCTTGATTACTCTGGAGACTCCTCCCTCTGCTGAATTTAGCCTTACACCAAGGTTCTTAAGTACTCTGTGCCCACCAGAAAATTAAACTGAGGCCTGGAGGGGTGGTGCATGCCTATAATCCTAGCAGCTTGGGATGCTGAGGCAGGAGGATTGCCGACTTTAAAGAAAGCCTCAACAACTTAATGAGGCCCTAAGCAATTCAGCCAGACCCTGTCTCTAAATAAAATATTTAAAAAGGCTAGGGCTATGGCTCAGTCGTTGAGCGTCCCTGGGTTCAATCCCTGGCGCGCGCGCGCGCACACACACACACACACAAAGTTAAACTGAGGGCGTCAACTGTTTTTATTTTTACAGCAAGCCATTGGTTTCAGAGGGCTCAAGTCAGGGGTGTGGCTCTGTAATACTTCTGTGGGGTAAGGGGGGGAGAGAGAGAGGGATGGGGGGAAGGATGAGGGAGGCGGGGAAGGATGAAGGAGGGCGGAAGGATGAGGGGGGGGAGAATGAGGGAGGGCGGAAGGATGAGCGAGGGGGAAAAGGGGTGGGGGATCGAGGAGAGGGGTGCCCAGGGGGAAGGATGAGGAGGGGAAGGGGAGGGGAGAGAGGAGCGAGGGGAGAAGGGGGAGGGGGAAGGAAAGGGTCGGGATTACAGGCGTGCACCACGTGGACAAACCTCAGTTTACTTTTTGGGGCGGGGAGGAAGGGCAGTTTTCCACCAAGGTCACGTGGAGGCATTTCACTGATTAATGGCAAAGCCTGGGCTCCTTTCTTACTTGTCTGGGATAAACACTCTAGTCTAATACCTTCAATGTCTTGGAGTAGTTAGAGGTGGCAGTGGGGCACAGTACTTCCAACCACTTCTGCTTGAAATCTCCCAGGGTTGACAGCAGGGGTCATACTTTGTCAGAGGATTCCACTATTATGGGGGAGGGGTAGTTTTATAGAACTCACATAGAGCCCTTGTTGGTTCTAGGCAGATGATAGGACCCTTCCCTTAGTTGGCTACAGGCCCACGCCCAGATCTAATTTTCACTTCAAACGCTTGAGCCTCTATAAATGGAATTCGGAAGGTAGTATACCAGGCAGTCCCCAACCACGGTCCTCTGAGGCTGACGGCAGAGGCGGGCTGGGAAGGCTTTCTGTTTTCGAATGTAAGGGGTCCCCTCAAACCTTATTTAACAGCTTTACCTTGTGGAAAGACCTGGGTTCCTCGCGCTGCTAAGCTGACGCCATTTCTTTTACAATAAAGTTTCATCTCCTAGATTCCAGTGGCGGAAGTCAGTGGGGGGAACATATCCGGCCCCCCCTGCCCTTGCGTAGGAAATTTTCAGGGCTTCCTGCACTGTGGTACAATATGGGGGTGACTCTTTGGAGCCCTCTCTGTTTCGGAGTGCCTGGTAACATAAGAAAATAGAGCCACATTTTGTTTACTGGCTCATAGATTAAAGGCTCTGTGAGGAGAAAGAAAAAGAGAGAAAGAAAAACAAAAATTCCCAGCAAGCTCTGGACACTTTCCCAGCTTAAGCCTTTACCCATTACGGGTTTGCACCC
Organism: Marmota monax; assembly: GCF_021218885.2. Classification (NCBI taxonomy): domain Eukaryota; kingdom Metazoa; phylum Chordata; class Mammalia; order Rodentia; family Sciuridae; genus Marmota; species Marmota monax. Next base: position 5,748,119 of record NW_026694772.1, read on the forward strand.
CAGATGACAGCTGAAATGGAGAGGATGCGACGCAAGGTAGGCAGCCCGGGAAAAGTTCTGAACTGTAAGAGAACATGCAGAGTGATCCTGGGGGTCTCCATCAACCAAATTCAGTCTTTGGCGACTTTCTTTGAAATCTCCCAGGGTTGACAGCAGGGGTCATACTTTGTCAGAAGATTCCACTATTATGGGGGAGGGGTAATTTTATAGAACTCACATAGAGCTCTTGTTGATTCTAGGCAGATGATAGGACCCTTCCCTCAGTTGGCTACAGGCCCACACCCAGGTCTAATTTTCACTTCAAACGTTTGAGCCTCTATAAATGGAATTCGGAATTTCAAGATGTATTCTTGAAATTATGCAAATATGCATGTTTGCATAATTTCAAGAGACTCAGATCTTTTTTATTTTTATTTTTTTAAATGTAATTCTATTTATTTATTTGTACCAGGGATTGAACCCAGGAGTGCTTAGCCACTGAGCTACATCCCCAGCCTGCCCCCCCCCGCCTTTTTATTTTTTTATTTATATGTGGTACTGAGGAGCAAACCCAGGAGCTCACACATGCAAGGCAAGTGCTCCACCACTGAGCCACAACCCCAGTCCCCTCAGCCCTCTTTATTTTTATTTTGAGACAGTTTCACTAAATTGCTTAGGGCTCCCCTAAATCCCTTAGGCTGCCTTTGAACTCAAAATCCTCCTGCCTCAGCCTCCAGAGCTGCTGAGATTGCAGGCATGTGCCACCACACCCTGGGAGACCCAGATCTTTTGGCCTTATCTAATATTGCATTGAACTGTGCAGTGAAATTCATTTTAGATTTGATCCTCATTTGTGGTATCAAATAAATTACATGTATGTTCTAATATTACTGCTTTGTGCAGCAAGACTTTTGACTTTACTATAGTGATCTATACACCATTTTTCAGAAGTTAACTTATTTGAATAACCCCATGGCCTTGTCCTTGGGTCTTTGAAAATGACAATCATGTGTGGTTTTTTTTTTTTTTTAGAGAGAGAGAGAGAGAGAAAAGAGAGAGAATTTTTTAATATTTATTTTTCAGTTTTCGGTGGACACAACATCTTTTTATTTTTATTTTCTGTGGTGCTGAGGATCTAACCCAGTGCCCCGCACATGCCAAGTGAGCGCATTACCACTTGAGCCACATCCCCAGCCCGACAATCATGTTTTTAACAATGAAGTTCTATTTCTTTTTAATATTCCTAACATTTATTTAATTTTATATCTTATTATCTCTGGCTATATTTTTCTGGTGATATACTGCTATGTCTTGCTCCTTATGTTAACAGGAATGCTCCTAACAGTTCGTATTTTACACTTAAGTTTGAATACTGTAGAATTTGGCAAATGAAACTTCCTTTTTAATGTTAGTTTGTTAAATGTTATTAAATGCATTTGTGTTTTTTTCCCCCAAAGTCTTTTTTGAACCTTAGGACATGATTAAATACCTTAAACAAAACAAAACCTAATCTGTTAATGTGGTGATATTTTAGACCATTTTTTATTTTAATAATATTTTTACATTCCTTGGACACAGACTGTATTCACAGCTGTACTGTAAGGATTTATTTAGAATCTTGGCCTCTACATGGATGATGTTGGCTCAAGTTTTCTTTTTGCAGTGTGTCCTCAGATGGTGGTTTTCTTACCAAAGAGAACTAGCCTAGGAAAATGAGTTGAAAAATTTCTGATGGGGTTTTGTGTTCTTTGGATGTGTTTATGTGAGATGGTGGTTACTTATTTGATTATTATTTGGTAAAATTGCCCCCCAACTACCTAATGTTGAAATATTTAAGGATGGCTGGAGCTTTGTTTACAGTTAAACTTTGTATTGCTTAATTACATTTTTCTATTTCTGTTTGGACCGGTTAGTCTATTCAAATATTTTTAAATAATGGGCTCCTTTCATTTGGGGTTTCAAATTTAATGGCTTTATATATTCCTTATATTACAGAAATTCTCAAACATATTCAAATGTAGAGAGAATGTATTAACACTCAGAATCAGCAGTCATCAACACATGAGCTGATCTGGTTACATTTATATTCATACTTGCCATCATCTCTACATAATGTGAAACAAATTCTATATATCATGCTATTTAATTTTTAAATATTTCAATATCTAGTTCTAAAAGATGAAAGCATGACAAGGTATACTATCTTAAAAAGTAACTCCTTAATATAATCAAATGTCCGGCTATTTTTCACATTTACCTAACTGACTTACATAATTTAAAAATGATTTTTCCTTGAACCTGAGTCCAAAAAGATCTATTTTTGTCCCTGTTTTTTATATCCATTAATTTATAGGTCCTTCTCCCATCACAACACACACACACACACACACACACACACACATTATATATATATATATATATATATATATATATATATATATATATATATATACACATACCTCTTTTTCCTAGTAATTTTTTGTTTTAAAAAAGCCAGACCTATGATCTGTCCAGCTTCACATAGTATGAGTTTTGCTGATTACAAAACTGGTATCTTTTTCCCCTTGTATTTCTTTAAATTGGTAGAAGTTTTTTTCTAGATTAGGTTTAATGAATGTTCTCTTTGTTTTTTGTTTGAAAAAAATCACCAAAGAGCTAATACAGTGAATTTCCAACATGAAAAATGCCTTCTATCATGAGAGAAACTAACCCTAACCCAAATGCCTGTCTTGCTTTCTGATAATACTGGCAGTCTTTGAAGATTAGCACATTTATCTATTAGTTAATTAAAGGTTGCACAAAGTTAATTTTCTAGTTCTATGAGTCCCTCTGAGTTTATTAAATGAAATATATCTTTATGTAGAAATCATTCTTTGTCTACCATTTGGTAATGGCATTTATTGTGTTCTCTTATAATATTTAATTTTTTTCTGTTCCTGTTATTTATATAATATTATTTAACAAATGTCATTTATTTTCCTGTCTTTGTTTTATAATTAATAGTACCTGTGAAATGACCTGTTGTGTGAATCTTTTCAAAGAATGGGCTTTTGTTAGTTGCCTCCACTGTCTTCTAATTGATAATTTCTTCATTTATATTCATTATTGCCTACATTCTGTTTCTTTGGGATTTTTTTCTATTCTTTCTCAAACTTCTTGAGTTTTCATGTTTTAAATATTTCTGATTTTTCTATTCAATCTATTGAAGGCTGTTAATATCCCTCTGAGTAACTATTACTTGGGCTATTTTCCACAGCTAATGTTATAGAAATTTATGTGTAGTGCTCCAATATTTTACAAGTTGAATGTATGTCTACTGTCATGCTCTTATACCTTTTTGAATGGGTGTGTAAATACTATTGAGTGAAAAATTATTTTTGAGAAGTATGTGAAAGAGTAGAAAAGATCATGGACTCCAGAGCCAGAGGTAGATGTAGAAAAGATTACACTTACTGGGAGAATATAAATTGACACATTTACTTTGGACAAAGGTTTTTCAGTTGCTTAAAAAGTTAATTATACATCTGCAATATGACCTACCTATAATACTCCCAGGTATTTTTCTGAGAAGAATGAGAACAAATGGCTATGCAAGGATGTATATACAGAAGTTCATGGCACCTTTATTTGTAATTTTGAAAAAGTGGAAACAATCCAAATATCCATCAATAGATGACTAGATAAACTGTGGTATATGCAATGAAATATTATTCAGCAATAAACAGAATTAATTTTGTTTCCAGGACCAAGGGCCAAACTCAGGGCCTTGTGTGTGCTAGGCAAGCACTCTGCCACTGAGCTAAAACCCCATACCCCAGAATGAATTATTGATATAGAGTATAACATGGATGCATTTCCAAGCAATTATTCTGAGTGACAGAAGCCAGACAAAATAATTGGTGCTGAATTATTCCATTTATGCTGAAATACAGGAGATGAAAACCAATTCATAGTGACAGAAAGAAGATCAGTGGTTACCTATAGACTCAGGGATTTATAAGAAATTACAGAGTAGCATGAAAAATCTTTTGGAGGCAATGGATATATTCATTATAATGATTGTGATGGTGGTTACATGGATGAATACATGTGTCAGAGCATATCAAATTGTATACTTTAAGTATATACAGTTTATTGTAGATATGTATTTGTTAATAATAATAGAACTATGAAATCAACATAGAACAAAAGATACTTTAAGGAAAATGAATCTCCAGTAAGCTTTATATTGGTAGTGCTTAGTCTATTTGTTTAACTCAATTATAAACAGGCCAAATATTACTTAATTCTTTTTAGCTTAGTAGACACCAACTATTTAAGTAGTTGTACTGCATTTTCACATAGGTGTGATACAATTGTATATATATTCTTCAACTGATCTTTCTCTTAGATAATTTTGGGCTCATCTTCTTTCTTTCTTTTTTTTGTTTTTTAGTTGTTGATGGACCTTTATTTTATTTATATATTTATTTATATGTGGTGCTAAGAATAGAACCCAGTGTCTCACACATGCTAGGCAAACACTCTGACTAAGCTGCAACCCCAGCTCCTCAGCTTATTTATTTATCTATAATTGATTTCTAATATATTTGGTCATAATTAACCAAATTCCAAAGCTCACAATAACAAAAACAACAAGTTAATAGTACCTTTAAATTAAGTTTAAACAGCCAGATTTGGTGGCACACAACTGTGATCACAGTGATTCTGGAGATTGAGGTAGGAAGATCACAATTCAAGGCCAGCCTCAGAAACTTGGTAAGACCCTCAGCAATTTAGCAAGACCCTGTCTCAAAATAAAATAAAATTAAAGAAAGGACTGGGAATGTAGCTCAGTGGTAAAGCATCCCTGGATCAATCCCCAATACCAAAAAATTAATAAATCATAAATAAATAAACTGATTAATTAAGGTTAAATAAATTCTATATGAGTAACTTTTTAGACCCAGGATTATTATTGTTATTTTGGGGGGTACTGGGGATTTAAGTCAGGGGCTCCTGACCACTGAACCACATCCCCAGCCATATTTTATTTAGAGACAGGGTCTCACTGAGTTGTTTAGTGCCTTGCTTTTTGCTGAGGCAGGCTTTGAACTTGTGATCCTCTTGTCTCAGCCTCCTGAGCCGCTGGGATTACAGGCGCAGGATTATTACAAAATAATCATGTAGATAGTTTAACCATGTAAGGGTGGCTAATAAACATTAATTATATCATAGTAGATGCTCATTATTCTGTAATTACCATACAAATGTAAGAAATATTCAGTAAGTTTCTTTAAACAAAAGAGAATAATAAACTAGCTCATGACAAATGAACATGTTCAGGTGGGCTCAATTACAACCAGCAGTTACAAGGCATAAGCCCCCAAACAGAGAGTAAGATAAAGTGCTTGAGAAATTTGTACACTGACTAGACTTTGTTTAGAACAATTACTTTTTTGCTCCTTTCATGGGTAGGTAGCACTTTACTCAAAATAGGTTATTTCTTTTTGAGATTGGCTACCACATCCAATATTGTGCTTTGCTTATACATTTGATGTGACTATTATATAGATTTTATTTTGATATTCATATTGATTTTATAATCACAAATGAACTACTAAGATCTAAGATTACCTTGGCAAGTAATTCATTCTAAAAGCATCTTACTCCTGCTTTGGTATTTCTGTTAGCCCTGAAATCTCTATCTAATCAATGAATATATGGTCACTGATTACTCCTTTGGGTAATGTCTCATGCCCTTATATTTACCACATCCTTAATCTCTGCTGTCATTTTAAATACTTAAACAATTACTGACTTGGTTTTCATATCTAGCTCCAGTAATTAGAATTGGGGTGGAGTTGAGATTTTGGTCAGTATATAATTAGTTTTGAAAAAAATAATTAATTCTATCATCTTATGACTTATGTATACCAACTATCAATATTTGGGTTTTAATTTTTTACTTATCTATAAATTTTAGCATGATGTCTATAAATAAGGACCAAATGTTACCATTGCATTTTTATGAGTTGCTAGGTCTGAGAATAGGAATAGTAGAAGTGTAAGCATAGATTTCAAACATCATCAAAGTAATAGTACTGTGATGAATGTCCTAAAATTTATTTATTTTTCATGTCTCTTTATCTCTGGGTTTTTAGGGTCCAAGATTAAGCACAGAGTGATGCTGACACTGTATTTGAAAGACATTTAGTAATCATAGACTACTGAGATAGCAAGATGGCAAGAAGATGGTCCCTGGGCAGTGTAATGGCCTCCCTGAGGTAGAACCTGACTTTCTTTTCCCATCTCCTTTGCTCATGTCTATCTAGCTACCTATTCTAACAGGGAGGGTAGTAGGTAGGACATGAGCCTATGACAGAAAGTCATGCAGTTTCAGTACTTAAATGCCATTGTTATACCCCTGTAGTCTTGAATATAATCTTATGAAAAAGTAGTATGTAAATCTTTTTCAGAATTAAATAAGATAACCAGTGGGAATTATGAATAGAATGGATTTGTGTACTTCTGATTGGTATACTTTCCTCATTGTTCATGTTGCTTACACATAGAGAAAAGAAGAAATAAATGAGTAATTAGCAAAGGCGCTTAGAGTGTTGTGGTTTAAATATTCACATATAGTACTCCAATTTTATATTTGTATATGAAATAGAAAAAAGTATAATATAATAATATTATAAATTATATTTATACTATATATGTATTATATATAATACCTACAGTTCTAACATCTATTTAAAATAAAAATGAACATAAACAAATGAAAACAAAATTTTAACAATTATAGTGTTATCATCATTAAGACATGCATGTGTGTGTGTGTGTATGTGTGTGTCTTCCAAGGATTTTTACACAAACTTTCTTGAAAAGACAGTCTAGAACTAGAAAGAGCAACCAGTATCCCACTTGAAAGACATACAGAAACAAGTGGACCATGGAAAATTGTTCCGTAGCCATTATATGTTCTATATACTCTATTTAATAGTTGAAGTCATTGGCATGGTTTATTTTCTCCTACTTATACCTAAACTTTTGATGAAGTAATAGAGATGGAGTTAATTTGGGAGAAAACATTTACAAAAATGATTGTCTCACCTAATACATTTTCTTAACATCCATATGGATATTATATAATTGGAAGAAAATAAACAGCAGGATATAAATTTAAAAATTCACATAACATACTGGTTTCAAGTATTGTATGTTTTAGTGACAAGTTACAAAATGTACTCATTAATGTAAAGCTTGTTCTAGATGAGTTTCTTTAGTAGGAAGTTAAAGTTTAACTGTAATGAAGTTAAGATCCTTCTTTTTCTATTTTGTCTGTAAAATAAAATATTCTATAAAAATATATCTATGTGCTTCTAAAATAAATTGAGGATATGAGGGACAGACAGGTGAATATAATGAATGAAAGCTAAAAGGCTGGGGAAATGTTCATTTCACTTTACATACCCCATTAGTATATGACAGGTAAATGTTCTTGATTGTTCTGAACCCAAAGTCCTAAGTTTTTCCTTTTTAAAGTTTTCTTTTGTTTTTAATGGATACATAATAATTGTATAAGGTCTAAGGCTTTCAGTGGCATAATTATTAGCATTCATTCTCTTCCCTAATAAAGCATGTTTAAACTACTTTCTAATATCCTATGAAAAATGAATCAGTGAGAGATAATAATACATAAGTCCTTACCATTGTTCTAATGGTAGTATCTTCTGGTTACAGGAATACTTTTGAAGCATTAAAAGTAAAATCAGATTTAAAGATTTAAAAGTTTTAAGCACTGTAATAATCTATTCATGAGAAACCTGAGTGCTCATGATTACTTTAGAATTAATAAGAAAATGCATAGCAGTGCCAAGAAAAAGAAAAAATTGCTTAAAGCATCCAAGGGAGAGGGATGGGCACATCCCAGAGACATATCCCATCCTATTTCCTAAACACCAATAAAAACAAATTGAGAAACAAAAGAAAAAAAAGGAAAAAAGAAATGCCTCTTCTTGTACTTTTCAAATCCCTAGTGACTTTAACAGATGAAATTTCTTGTTGAGGAGGAATGGGGTGTGCTTTGGGAGTAAATCGTCTTCAAATCAACTCAAATCACAGATACACACAAAACTGCTAAAAATCTTCTGGTTATTATATCACTTATCAGAATGTGTTGAAGCTATGTTTCAAAACCAAATATAGTCATATTAAAACTGGCTGTAAAATAGTCCAAAACATATCAGCTCTGCCTCTAAAAATTCATGAGAGTATAAAAATAAAAATACAGAATATACCATGTGAAGCTGAAGATTCCTTATCATTAATTTTATTTCTTGTTATAAATTCATGAACATGACAATAATTATTGCACTAAATGAAAAAAATCTTTCTTATGAACTGACCCTGATGGCAAGAGGACAAAAATCCTCTTATCCTCATATTTTTTTCCAATGTATGTTTTAGGTGCCTTTATCTAGTATGAGATAACTGTATTCATGTGGATTTGTCTCTGTGTCTTCTACATTTAAAAATATGAATTCAAATTTCTCCTTAACATTGACATAAAAACAGACAGTGACTAGAGTTGCATCAATCCTTCCCAACTGTCTCAAAAAATATGTGCACTGTTACAATAAAAACAGTTCACCAGCTGTTTATGTAAAAATTATTTGATGAAAAACAAGCATGGCCATATGGCATTCTAGCTCTGCTGTGGGAGCATGAAGAATAATTTTGTAGGCTGTAGTACATAATGGTCATGCTAAGTAGGGTGTCAACTATTGCAGGCATATTACATTAATAGTTAATCTGTCCTTTTATCCTCTAAGTACTTACATTTCTTAACAGCTTGTAGTTTGGAAACAAGTTAACAACTCACTGATTAAGAATTAAAATTTTGGAAATGACAAAATATTTGATGTAATGTGGACATACAGAATATTCATTTACTAATTAAAGGTATTGTTTAAATAATACATTAATTGGCTAATGTGAATGTGATAGGGCAGCTGGTTCTCATTTCTAACTAAAGGTTTTAAAACTATGGATATGTTGAAGGTACTACAAAATTGATTTAGAAGAAAAAAATTAATTAGAAGAGGTACCTCATGTAAGAGCCAAATCAACATACCCACTTTGCATTCCCAAAGTGTGAGAATTGAACCTATTCGCCTTTTATATTCTTTGTCATGTCTGTTGTTGTGGCTTGCAAATAGTAAGCATATAATAAATGTTTGCTGAATAGGATCCTCTTAGAAAGAATGAGTTGTAAATGCCACTAGCAGATCCTCAAGCCCTTAAGTTTGTTTAGAACTTCTGGAATACTCAAGGACTAACTCTTAACCATTATATAGGCTTTGTACTTGAATGTTTATTAGGTTATGAAATTTTAATATCTATCTTTCACTTTAATTTTTATATTTTGAGTTGTTTATATACTTAGAGCTAGAGTCAACTAAAAAGCAAAACAGAAAGATTTAGGTCTCATTCAGCAAACCTGAGTACTTGACCTAAGAACATTTAAAAGAAGGTGGAACCTAAAATGGAAAACAAAGCCAGGTTAGAATCCAGTCACTCACATTTGTATGTTTTGGTCGATATCTTGACAAAAATTGTTCGTTGACATGTGGATCATTTATAACTTCCAAATGTCAATTGAGTGTCATGGTGACATTAATAACTGAGAAAGAAACTACAGCAGAGATAGTTCTGTGAGAAAAATGTTGCAGACATGCCATCTATTTCTAGAATGCTTATTCTCTGTGGTTTCCATGGTTCATTTGATACATGAATGCCTAGTTTAAAGTCATGATCTATGTGTTTTTCCCCATACCAATTTCAAGACAAATATATTAATCTTTTGTTTCAGAGATTTAGAACTACACATTAAATAATTTCAGATTGGTAACGGACTTCTTGCTCACAAATGGTAAACACAATTAGTATGTGGGTAATGTGTCTCAGGATAATACAGTAAAAAGGCTACAAACTCGAGTATGGATACATATCTAGTATTGGTTTGCAGAATGTAACAGTCATAATCAATGAAGGATAGATAGGAAAAAGCTTTCTAGGAAACAAAGTCATTAAGTTGATATAGACAGAAAATGACAGCTCAAGGCTTAATATTTAAGTTGAATATCAATGGTCAGTCTTATTTAAACCAAGAAACACACTAGGAGGCTATCCAGTAGATGTGTTAATGAGCACCATCAAAACATATTTCAAGTGTGAAAGACCTTGAGGCTCTCCTGTGGGAATGCCTCCAGCCTGCTCTTTTGTTTCAGAGGTGCGAAAACAGGAAAACTGGGGTTAACCCAGATGAAAGTTATAGGAAACCTGTAAATTTGGTGCTGTATTCAATTTGTGTTTTACACAGAAACTAACCTAGTTGTGGTTTAAGTTATAAGACTGTTCTCCATTTTAGCAAGACCTAGAATTCACCTGGACTTCAAACCTATCACAAACATATTTGGCCTCCCAGAAGGCTTCAAGTACACCAAGTATTGATTTTACTTCTAGATTTCTGTCTTCTTCAAAGTATTTCATCTCTACTTCCTCATGTTATTGTTACTTTTCTGATTATGTATGTATATAGGTTTTTCCCTTGTCCACATTTTTCACTAATGTTTTAGATTATGGTGGTTTTAGATTATGCAATCTACCATTACAGAGTTGGGCCGACATTTTCTTCTAGTAGGTGCCAGGTTTTTTTGTCTAATGTCTAGGTCCTTGATCTACTTTGAGTTGATTTTTGTGCAGGGTAAGAAATAGGGGTTAAATTTCATTCTACTACATATGGATTTCCAGTTTTCCCAGCACCATTTGTGAAAGAAGTCATATTTTTTTCCAATATATGTTTTAGGTGCCTTTATCTAGTATGAGATAACTGTATTCATGTGGATTTGTCTCTGTGTCTTCTACATTGTACTATTAGTCTAAATGTCTATTTTGGTGCCAATAGCATTCCGGATGGCTCAGTAGTATAGTTTAAGATCTGGAATTGTGATGCTTCCTGCTTTACTCTTCTTGCTAAGGATTGCTTTGGCTATTCTGGGTCTCTTATTTTTCCAAATGAATTTCATGATTGCTTTTTCTATTTCTATGAAGAATATCATTGGGAATTTAATAGGGATTGCATTAAATCTATATAATGCTTTTGGTAGTATGGCCATTTTGATTATATTAATTCTGACTATCTAAGAGCATAGAAGGTCTTTCCATCTTCTAAAGTCTTCTTTAATTTATCTCTTTAGTGTTCTATAGTTTTCATTGTAGAGATCTTTCACTTCTTTTGTTAGATTGATTCCCAAGTATTATTTTTTTGAGGCTATTGTGAATGGGATAGTTTTCCTAATTTCTCTTTCAGATGATTCATCATTGGTGTATAGGAATGCAATTCATTTATGGGTGTTAATTTTATATCCTGCTACTTTGATATATGCAACTTTAGCAGTAACATTTATAGTTTATACAGATTTGAATTTTCAAGTTAATATTAATTTCAGAGAAAGAAAAATTATAATTTGTCACTTGTTTTTAAAGTCTTACATTTTACTATCAATAACAAACCCTCAAAAGAGTATATTCATTTCTGAAGTAAATATGCCCTTCAGTTGATGAATGGATAACAAAAATATGGTATATATACACAATGGAATACTATTCAGCATTAAAAGAGAATAAAATTAGGGCATTTGCAGGTAAATGGATGGAGTTGGAAAATATAATGCCAAGTGAAGTTAGCCAATCCCAAAAAACCAAATGCAGAATGTTTTCTCTGGTATAAGAATGTTGATTCATAGTGGGGTTGAGAGCAGTACCATGGGTGGATTAGACAAACTCTAGATAGAGCAAAAGGGAGAGAGGGGAAAGGAGGTGGCATGGGTGTAGGAACACAGTGGAATGACATGGATATCATTACCCTAATTATATGAATGAAGACACAAATGTTATGAATATACTTTTTGTATAACCAGGGATATGCGAAATTGTGCCCTGTATGTGTAATATGAATTATAATGCATTCTGCTGTCATACATAACAAATTAGAATAAAAAAGGAGTATATTCATTTCTGAAGTAAATAAAATTATAAATTTATAGTTATAAATTAACATTAAATTATAAATTTATCAATAGTTACATGGAGTAATTATTTCATAAATAAATACTTGGTGATCCCTATTAAGTAAAAATACAGAGCAGGGAATAGTAGTTAACTCAAGTAAAACAATAATTTCATAAACTAGTCTGACATATCTTCAGCATAAAGTTAATTGCACACCTGAAAAAAATGAAAAAGTAAATAACATCTAATAAAACTGATAATAAAATCTCCTCTCTTCATAAATGAGCTATTAAAAGAAAAATTGTTTTTAATCAGAAGAAAATATACTCACATATGTGACCTTGATATATATATATATATATATATATATATATATATATATATATATATATTTGCTTATATATATATAAATAAATATAGAGTGGAAGACAGGGCTATTGTATATTTTGCATTAACAGATGCAACAACTTTCCTGACTTTTTAACCTAGCTTTTGAAGTTTTAAAATATAATGAAATACTTGTACATAGGCGACAATAACCAAAGAAATATCCTCCCAAGCCCCAAGTAAATTAATATATTTCTCAAATTAAGATTAATAATTATAATATTAGAAAAGGCAAATGTTGTACTTGTCAAATCAAAATATGATCTTCTTGAAGAATCAAGCATGATAGCTTAATGTACCTGAATGGAAAACAAGAGTCACAGAAAATATCTCATTCTTTCATTATTTAGTTACCCTATTGAATATTAGTGAACATCTACTGTCATGGTACTATTACATGGTACAAAAAAGTACAATGTTTTTGCCTTACTGTTGGATATTTATATTGTATCTATTTTTCTTTTAGTGAGAAAAGATGATTATTTTTAAATATCCCATATCTCTGATTATTTCCTTAGGACACAGTCTAAGAGGTTTACTGGGATACTTCTTTAGGTGATGTAAAACAATTTTAATTGATCAGTTCACAAGAATTTGTGACATTGTTATCACTTTTTTTGTACCAATGATTGAACCCCAACATTTAATTTTTTTTTTTTTTTTTTGAGACAGGGTCTCTCTAAGTCAGCAAGCCTCACTAAGTTGCTGAGGCTGGCTTTGAACACAACTTAATTGTGTAAAAATGTTATCTGGTGTTCTGATTGTCATTCTAGGCAACCTATTTAACTTGGAAACCCTTACATAGTTGAATACATGATTTCCATTTGAAAGATCTTCTTAAACATTTTTCTCTGTTACACCAACATTGACTTCAATGATTCCAAAGTTACTTTTTAAATATATTTTAAAATAATTTTAATTACATTTTATAGGATATATCTTACTTTGGCAGTGTGATGAAACGTAGGAAAACTTGCCTGTTTGCTTAACACTTAACACAGAATGTTTTACGATTCTATTGTTCTAATGTTTGTGATCAAATCCATGTGTTCTAAACTGCTCATTTTAAGAATAAAATTCTAATACTTACCTAGCAGGGGAGATACCACGATCACGAAGGTGGTTTTCCCAGGGCGAGGCTTCTCCATTGCACTCCGCACGCGCTGACCCCTGCTATTTCCCAAAATGTGAGAAGCTTGACTGCATAGTTTGTGATAGTGGGGACTCTGTTCATGCTCTCCCTGGGGAAAAAAAAAGAATAAAATTCTACATGTTATTTATATTTCATCCCATTTTTCTTAAATTTAGAATGCAAATTTGACTCTGTTGTTACTTTAGTATGTAGGTCTTGAAATTAACATATCAGTCCTAAAAATAGTTACTTTGAGCACTGTTTATGAAAAACATGACATTCTGAATAAAAGAAACAAAGCTAAGCAACAAAAACAGAAAAGTTCCCATAAGTTCATTAATTACTCTTTCTAAGAAAAACACCCAAAGCTCTTAACCAGGCCTATAACTCTTCACATAGCCACATGATCTAGCTCCTGGTCCTCTTTCCAAACTCATTCTTTTCTGCCCTTCCTTTTCCTGGTACTGCTACCTTTTTCACAATACCTTTACTACTTGTTGTTCTATCAGGAAACTTCCAATAGATATTCACATCAATCACCCATCTAATATTTTTGGAGCTCTGGATCTTTCCTGACTACCCTCATTATTCTGTAAGCCTTTGCTTGCTTTGTTTTCTTATTTGTCTGTACCTGTCATTATGTGTATAATGTCATACTACCCAATAAAACCCAAGCTTCATTAGGACAGTGACTTTGTTTTCTTAACTACTGCATTCCCATCACCTAAAGCATAGTTTATTAAGTAATAGGCTTCTCAATTAATATATACTGGGAGCCAAAACTGAATCAATATTATCTTCATATTCTCCATGTGAGGCCAGTTAATACTCTACTTTGCTTCTGACACAGAAAATTATCAAGTTAGTACACAGATTAATGCATGTAATCAAGTGATGCAAATTCTATCATATATTTAGTCTAACAATTTTATGAAAATGTTATCAAATCAATGTCATATTATTATAATTGATGACATTTTTGTGTGTCAAAAAATATATGGCCAAGTTATATATTATATTTTAACTGATTATTTCCCTGATAATTATCTCTTTTGTTTCTCACTCCTCTTTCCCCTCAGTCACCCTTTCAAGTGTCTTATTTTGTTGCTTCAGGAGAGGGATATGCAGGAAAGAAATATTAAATCTCTTCTGGATTTAGAAACTTAATATCTAAAGTTCTTAGGAAGATAAATGTCGAGGACCGAAAAAACAGAAGGAAAAAAAATCACAAGAATAAGCAGCTGTTAAGTTTTGTATATGCGCTATCCCCCAATAGGCTCACATACAGAGAATGCAGGAATGTTCAGAGGTGAAATGATTTGATTATGAGAGCTGTAACCTAATAATTTGAAAGGACTATTGTACTAGGTGACAACTGTAGGTAGCTAGGATATGGCTAAAAGAAGTAGTTAACTGGGGTTTGTATTTTGTCCGTGCTTCCTCATGCACATGCTCTCTCTTCCTACCTCCCTCTCTTTCTCTGCTTCCAGGCACCAAGATCTAGCAGCTTGCCTCCCCAGTGCCATTCTACCATGATGTTTTCCCTCACCTCAGGCCCAGAGCAATGGAGTCAGCTGATTATGGACCGAGACCTCTGAAATTATGAGGCTAAAATAAACTTTTTCTAAGTTGTTCTTGTCAGGTATTTTGGACACACAATGAAAAGCTGACTAACACAGCAGCATTTCTTTATTTTCTTGATTTTATCTACAAAATACATTTTCTACATTGAGGAGTAGAGAGAAGACAGTAAGTAGAGTGGTGTTTAAAATATAAGATTTTGGGTACTAATCTGCTGACCTATCAGTCATATCTGTTGGTCATAAACAACCTATATGAACTGTTTTTGGAGGTAACCTTCTAGATAAGAAAGAATACATATTAGAGTATTCCAGAGAGAGTGGCCAAACCCTGGGAAGGGAAAAGGACTCCAAAGAAAAAAATGGGTACATAATGGAACTAGACACACTGTGTCTTCAATGGCCCTAGTAAGGATGATCTGTTCTTTTTTGTGGCAATGGGGCGGGGGGTAAATTACAATTTTTAAATTGGAAAACAAATAAACAACTTGGAATATTTTTGAGGCAAATTGTGCCAAAAGCAGATATTCTTTAAATGGCTAAGCAAAGTTTAAAAAACAACTAACAATAAAAGAAAATGTTTCTGGTACAAGATCATCAGAAAAAAAAAATAGTGTGAGTTCCTAGATAATACACCTGTTTTGCAGTAGGCAACTTTTAAGTATTGTTGACTGTCCCTAGTCCATGCAGAGTTACAACTCCACACTTCAACAGCAACATGCTGACAGTTCCTACAGAAAACTACTTTTAAAAAAGGCATAATCCAGATGTTCCCTCATTTGACCAACTCCATCTAAAGTTTGGATGCTCAGAGGGCTTAGCTATATCCAGAGTAAGCCGCATACAACATGTTACTTGATCAATTTTCTAAAATAAGGGTTCAGGACAATGACACGGGAAGAAAACATGGAGGAATGAATTCCTAATTACTATTCATGCATATTGTTTTTGATAGTAGGGGGAAACCTTTTACAGATAAGTTACAAACAAAAGGCAAATGAACAATTTTGAACAAGAAATTTAACACATTCTGTACAATGTCTTCACTTTGCTGTCATCATTTATATAAACTCTTCATAGTTTACTTGACCATCACCGTCAATATCTGCTTCCCTCCTCATTTCATCAACCTCTTCATCTGTTAACTTCTCTCCGTGGTTTGTCCTCACACGGTGAAGCTCTGCTGCACTAATATAGCCATTGCCATCCATATCAAACACACAGAATGCTTCTCTAATTTCTTCTTCACTGTCTGTATCTTTCATTTTCCTGCCATCATTGTCAGAAATTCAGGGAAGACAGTTGTGCCATTACCATCAGCATCTACTTCATTAATCATGTCCTGTAACTCTGTTTCTGTGGGATTCTGCCCAAGAGACCTCATTATAGTTCCCAATTCCTTTGTTGTTATAGTTCCATCAAGATCAATGTCAAATAGTGGAAAAGCTTCTTTGAATTCTGCAATCTGCTCTTCAGTCAGTTGGTCAGCAATGCCGCAAGCACTGCTGGTTTCTGACACATGACCACACATGACTACTTGGCTCACTCGTTCCACTTGAACTAATCAATGATGATCTATCTGTTCTAACTCCTTAGCACTTTGAAGCTTCCTTGAAATTTGACCAAACCTGTAAGAAAGGTGTTTAAGCCCCGGTTAACCAAAAACAAGTTTCCACTGCTCCAGTAAATTGGGGATCTTAAATAGATATTTGCATATAACAGGAAAAAATAAATAAGTAAAATAAAATGATTACATTTCATTTACTGTAAAGCTCTATACACTTGTTTCCCATATTGCATATACCCTCTCGCAGATTGTGTGAGTAATGAATTTTAAATTTCAGGTCCTTTCCCTTGCACAGGACCTCACTCAAAACTGTAGTATGCTCTGGCAGCTAGTTTGCCCAGAAAGTGTTCTCTACAAGCCTTTCCAGAAAATTGTCTAAAATGCTCAGAGACTTGATAAGAAATGAATTTGAATTATTAAGTCTGCATCAATCAGTTATGATTTACCTTCTCATTCAAAAAGGAACCTCATATATATTATACTGGAAATGCATATGTGTGTTTGTGTGTGTGTGTGTGTGTGTATCTTAACCTAATTACAAATGTATAATTTTGTATGCTTTTTCTTGGCAAGGCTATCAAATTATTTAAGTTTTGTGCTTCATCTAACCTGAACCAACCCTTGTATATATGTAGAACTTTAGAAAGATACACACCAGGCTGATTAAGGTGTGAACATTTGGGAATCAGTTGTGATGAATCAAGTAGGGAAAAGCTTTTCTAGTGCTTTTTATAAGTTTTGACTGATTTCTGTCCTATACATCTCTTTTTCTAATTTCCTAATAAAGATAAATTAATAAAATATAAAACAAACAAACTGACAAAAGGAAATCAAGTGTTCTGATCACTTATTGAGACAAAATAATACCACACCTTTTTCATTTCTTTCAAATCCAAATTTACATAAATTTTATTGTTATTTTTAGAATGTATAATAATTTCATTTTTCTGCTTTATTGAGGTACAATTTACATATCAGAAATTTATGCATTTTTAATTCAATATTTTGTATTGAATTTAGAATCATACAACCAGCATCACAATTTAGAAGCACTCCTTTGATATTTCTGATGTTCACCCTATAAATTAATATTTTAAAAAATGTGTTTTTATTTACTAGTCCTTTTCCTCCCTTGTTAACTGTTTTAGTTGGCTTTTTTGCTGTTGTGACCAAAAGATCCAATGAGAACAATTTAAGAAGTGGAAAAGTTTATTTGGAGCTCATAATTTCAGAGGTCTTAGTCCATAGCTGACTGACTTCATAGCTCTGGGCTCAAGGTGAGGCCGACTTCATGGCAGAAGGATATGGCAGAGGAAAGCAGCTCAGGTCAGGGCAATCAAGAAGCAGAGAGAGAGAGCTCTGTTCACTAGAGGCAAAATATAAACCTCAAAGGCCCATTTCCAGTGACCTACTTCGTCTAGCCATATCCTCCTGCCTATAGTTACCACCCAGTTAATCCCTATTAGTATACTAATCCACTGATTATGTTACAGCTTTCATAATAATTTCACCTCTGAAAATTCTTGCATTGTTATCTATCACATATGGGATTTTGGGGGACACCACATAAACAAATGATAATATTCACCTCTTGATGCTTACTTCACTTCTTTTGACTTCTGCTACATCACTCATTGAATGTTTCTTGGCCATGGTCATGAGTAACTTTTTGTTATAAAAACTAATGGATGTTTCTTACTTTTTGTCTTACTTGATTTTTCAGGTATTCTTGCACAAAGTACTTTATTTTTGGCCTAATTTGATAATTAAGGGCATACTTAGTATATGTTGTACTGCAATGATTTGCAATGATTACTACTTTTACTAGGAAAACTTTTGAAGTGATGATGAATCTGAAATACCATCTTCATTAATTATACGGGAAAAGCCACTATACATGATTAGGCCAGAGGGAATATTAGAAGTGACAATTTTATTTATTTTTATTTTTGTTACTTGGGATTGAACCCAGGGTCACTTAACCACTGAGTCATATCCCCAGATCTTTTTATTTTATTTTATTTTTATTTTGAGACAGAGTCCTACTAAGTTGCTTAGGGCCTTGCTTAGTTGCTGAGGCTGGCTTTGAACTCTCAATCCTCTTGTCTCAGCTTCTCAAGATGCTGGGATTACAGGCCTGTGTCACCATGTGTGGCTTGATGTTTTCATTTATTGTAAAATCAAAGAAATATGTGATGATAAAAGATTACTTTACATAGTACTTATGGATCTTAGGAACATTTTACAAGTACTTTTAAATAATTATATTTTGTAAATGAGACATCTGAAAGTGTGTTTATAATCTTCAGGTTTTTTTTTGCCAAGAAACTGAGTGGGAAAATCTTGCAATGCAGCATGACCTGGGACTTTCTTCTGTCCCGTGTAACAAAAGTATATATAATAATTTATTCCAGAAAACCATTATTTGTAGACACTAACCAACCTTCCTCCACATGATCTGATGTTCTTCAGGGAAGTTCTTTAAGCCTCAAAAACAGAAGATGGAGCCTTGCCCAAGGCTATAAGACTTGGCAGATTTTCTAACTTCTGAACATTGTGACTCTCTAAGAATTTCAATTCTTTTGTATTATCTTCTTCCTGTTCAAAAATCTTCTTGAGGTCTTTAAATAAAGATGATACCTCAGGGTGAATTGCCAGAAGCTCATCACCTCACTCTTTCATGGCGGTTATCAAATATAGGAGATCAAAACTCCCTAGAACTTTCTAGACATGGAATGCCCAGAGTTAACCACTTTGGGTAATTTTATAGAGCCTCAGATTCAACACTCTATTTCTTTTCAGAACTTGAAAAACATAAATACATTTCATTTATTTTGCTCCTAATTGATTTATCCCTCTAATTTTACTTTTAAATTTAAGGAGATTTTTTTTTTTCTTTTCAGATTTAATACCTTTACATGGTTACCTTTTTTCATATTCTTTATCCTGAATTCTGAAAACAAGACTCCAAAATGAGAAAACATCAACAATTGAAAGTACTGATTTAGTTGTTTCATAGACACTAAATTAATTTTTCTTAGGTCTACTGAAGCCAAATGATCTCTGCAGAGCAAATGTTAACCCATTTTCTCTTCTTGGATTCCACTGCAGCTCTTTATTGAACAGTAGCATGGAAGGGTTATGCCTCTCTTTTCAGTCATGAACACCACATTCCTTAGGTTTGTAAATATTTTCTTCATTTTTTAAAATACCATATTAGGAAAATAGTTATAAATATACTTTCATAAAAATTTTTAAAATCATCAATTAACTGCTCATGGATAATTTGTATATCTTAGGGTATTTTGATGAAAGGATAGGATATCAGAGAATCCCAGTAAATAACTGAAGGAGAGAAATGGCAAGAATTAGGTAGAATTTCACAATTTAAAGTGATAGCATTGCTAATAAAAACTTGAAAAAATCCCCCAAAGAGATAAACATGTCAACGGTCAACCCATGAAAGATAAGAAATATACATACTTTGTTAATTATTGTATTTAAAAGAGGAAAGCACTTGCAATGATGGTACAGCAAACAAGCAAAGTTCTATAACATCTGACTGTGCTCCATGACTAGAGGGGATTGATGGAAAAGAAAGTCCTGAAAAACCAATAAGCTGACTGTTGAACTGATGTTCTTCCTTGTCATCCTCAACCTCCTACTGGAGCTAGGGAATTACAAAGCAAGGGTATGGTTTCCTTATAATTCCAGGATTTTTTTTTTAAACAGTAGTACCTTTTCTACAAGAATGTTAAATTCATACTCCAACCTGCTCCAAAAACTATCACTGTTGTAGAAGAAGGCCATGGTAACCAGATATTTTATAGAAAAAAAGATTAGGTCAAAGATTATAACAGTGTTGGAAAGGATAGTAGAAAAGTTAAGTAAGAGGCTGTAGCAGACTTTCCAAGAATCTATTGAATAGCCACCCTAGTTAGTCAGAACTGGAAAAGAATATAGAAAAGTGCAGTTGGGAAGTTCTTTTGAAGTAAATGTGAAGATAGAATAGATGCTTCCATTTATATACCTGCTATCACATGGTTACATATAACTGGAGGCTGTGAAATGAAGTTTAGCTCTGTGGTAAGAAAGAACACATTTGTTTTTGGTAGACAACTGGCAGTCCCGCTCATATTCTCTACTTCTCATTATTGAATATCTAGTTTGATTCTTCTGTTTTCATGGGAGAGATTCTCTTGCTGTTCTCTTCCTATTAAGGAATTCTTTTCTCTGTAGCCCTTAGGTATATTCTCAGGAAGATCCTGCTATCCCATTATACTACTTGGTCAAACTTAAATGAGTGTTGGGGAACCATGAGGCACACCAGTAATTATATATTTTTATACATTTTCTAAATAAACATACCTAAGGTCTTATTCCTTTAGTTGTTTTCTTATTTGTTTACATTTTTATTTGCTTGCTTGTTTATTGCTTCTTTACCACCATTCAAACAGAGGTTGAAAAGTACTAAGTAGATAAGGGTGAGAAAAGATATTTAAGATATTTTTGAAGTGGATAAAAGCATAATATGATTCTGTGGAAAGAAGTCCCTAAGATAGCCCTAAATGATGCCCTTCTCCTGACATTCATGTCCTTGAATGTGTGTTGGGTTAAGTGATCCACTTTTAATAATACACTAGGTTACAAAAAGATTGTTAAACTCACCTTTCACCCTCTTTCACTCATCTTTTTGCTCTAAGTCTCCTACCATATTGTGAACTACATGTGGAATGGCCCAGTCGGCCAGGAACTGTTGTGTCTAGTAACACCTGACCTCAGAAGCAGCTCCTTTCCCACTGGAGTCTGGAGATGACTGCATACCCAACTGACACTTAATTGCAGTTTCATGAGATACTTTGAATTAAAGAACACAGTTTAACCATGACAGATTCCTGGCCCATAGAAAATGTAAAATAAAAAAAAAGTTTGCTGTTTTAAGCCACTAAGTTTTGGATTAATGTGTTATGCAAATTTTCTATGAAAGAAAAAAGATATATGAATACTTGTATACCTAGATATGTTTTCCAAAAAAGGTTAAGAAATTATCAACCCTACTTATCTCCACAAAGAGAGTATGAAGAATTAGAAAATTAATTTAACTTTACACTTTATACTAGTCTATTTTTGGATATTTTACCATGAGAGTGGTTTACTTTGTAATCATAAAAATAAACACTTGAAGTAACTTTCATTCTAATGAAGAAATAATAACATATATTATGTACAAAAAATGAGGACACTGTATATTAAAACCTATGAGTGTGGGTTGGGGTTGTGGCTCAGTGGTAGGGCACTTGCCTAGCATGTGTACGGCACTGGGTTCAATTATCAGCACCATATAAATAAATAAGTAAAATAAAAGGTCCACCAACAACTAAAACATATTAAGGAAAAAAAAAACACCATGAGTGTGGTTCAAAACAGGAAAAAAATAGAGATAAATGGATTTGATTTTTAAAAATGAAATTAAATATAAGAAACAAAGTTTTTTTCTTTAAGGAGAAAAAAGAAAAAAATTAAAAGTCAAACTTAATAAAGTGTTTATAAGCATAAATGTAGAGATTAATGAGGTAGAAAAGAAGCCATCCAAACACAAAGAAAAACAAAAACCAGTAATCTAGAGCAGTAAAATTAAAATCTCATGCTCTAAAAAGATTGGTAAAATATATCAAAAATTGACAAACATAAACAAGAAAAAAGGAAAAGGTGCCAACATACACCAAGAATGAAAAGACATCATGATTACAATCAGTACCATTCCCATAGAAAACAGGGAAAATGCCTCAGGACATTGAATAGGCAAGGATTTTTTGGACAAGACTTCAAAAGCACAGCAAACAAAAGCAAAACAGACAAATGGTATTACATCAAACTAAAAAGGTTCTTCACATCAAAGAAAACAATCAACAGAGTGCAGAGACAGTCTACAGAATGAGAGAGAATATTTGTAAAATAAACATCCTGCAAAGAGTTGATATCCTGAATACATAAGGAACTTACAAAACCTCAG
The DNA here is from genome assembly GCF_021218885.2 of Marmota monax. Taxonomy (NCBI): domain Eukaryota; kingdom Metazoa; phylum Chordata; class Mammalia; order Rodentia; family Sciuridae; genus Marmota; species Marmota monax. The sequence continues at coordinate 5,770,837 of NW_026694772.1, forward strand.
TAGCAGAAAACAAAACAAACCTGATTTAAAAATGGGCAATAAATAGACATTTCTCAAAAGAAGACACACAAATGACCAACATGTTCGTGAAAAAATGCTCAGTGTCACTAATGATCAGGGAAAAGCAAATCAAAAACCACAACAAGATATCATCTTACCCCAGTATGAATTGCTATTCAAAAGACTAAAGGTAAAAGTTCTGATGAGGATGTGGAAAAAGGAACTCTTGTACACTCTTGGTTCAAATATAAATTATTTTTTATTTATTGTGGCATGGAGATGCCACAAAAAATTTAAAATCAAAGTACTGTATGATCCAGCCACCCAACTCTTGGGTAGATATCCAAAGAAATAAATCAGTATGGGAAAGAGACAGCTGCACTCCTGTGTTCACTGTACCACTATTCACAATAGCGAAGAAAAAGAAACAACCTATGCATCCATTAGTTAATGATTGTATAAAAAAATGTGGTACATACAACCAGTAGAATATGAATCATCCATAAATAATGAAATCCTGTGTTGTGGTGGGCAAAGGTGTGACATATGCTGTCAAGGGGAGAAATAAAGAATGTTTACGCGCTAATGCCCTTTTTTAATGCTTTATTCATCAAATCACTTAATACAATTTCACTATATAGGTTCTTAATCAAGAAAATGACAATCCTTAATGCTGGACACTACAAACACAATAATTCAGGCTGATAAAGCAATAAACACAACTAATTCAAAGCAAACGAATTCTAAGTTAATTCTTAGCACTTCACTCTTAATCATGACATTCCCTCTTATTAATCATGACATTCACTCTTATTACAGACATTCTCTCTGCATGCTAAGCTTAAGTGCTAGATTTAAAGTCTTAAGTCTTATTCCTTAGTCCAGCAGATGCACACTCACCCAGACCACAGTGATCCGGTCAGGAACTGATGGAGGCTTCTCCTGGCATGGAGATGTGTGGCTGGTTGAGAAGACAGTCGTAAAGAGAAGTCGCCTTTCTCACCAGGGTCACGAGGCTGCTGCAGAATTTCAGAGTGGTGAGGACAGTGAAGAGGATCAGGCAGATGATGAGAAGAGATGGAATGTCAGTCCAGGTCCTCATCAGGCTCTCCGGCATGTGTGCATCAGAGTTGGCTGGCTGAATGTCTGTTCATTTGTTCCATTATTTATACTAAATTTTGGGAGCTCTATCACCTGTTACCAGGTTTCTTAGTGACATCTTACATCTTAGAGAGGACATATGGTCTGGTAGTTTCTGCCCTGTTGTTACCCTTCTGACTCTTATCAGGGTTACAAAAAGGTTACGACAAATGACATGTAACTTCACCCTCTCATCAGGGTTGTAGAAAGTGACTTGTTTTATCAGGCTATGCCCAATGACATATCAGAGGACTCTGTGTCTTTTCTGGTGAGACTACAGGTTTATTTCAAGATGGAGTTTTAAAATGGTGTTGCTTAGGCTAAGGCCATCCTTACATCCTGCCAATTGGATAGAACAACATGGATAGAACTAAAGACCATTAAGTTAAGTGAACTAAGTCAGCCACAGAAAGACAAGTAATGCATTATATCACTTGTGGAAGCTAAAAAGTACATCTCATGGAAAGTTGAGGTTTGAATGGTGGTTACTAAAGGATATGGACTACAGGACCTAGGGAGGGAACTTCCTTTACTAGTTCCCTACCTTCCCTCCTGCCCCACCTGAAATTAATTTCTCGCCACCACCAAAACTCCTCCCATGACCTGGCTCTGCTAAGGCTCTATAAAACCCAGAAACTTGTGGTGGCTGGCCACCCTACCCCTTAAGTTGTGCCCTTCTGGTGTTTCCTACTCAGTTCATTCCATTGAGAAACTGATGACTGCATTTTTGAGAAACCAGCCTCTACCTCAGAGCAAGGCCTGTCCAGAGGGAGGGGCCATGACCCTTTTCCTTGGAAAAACCCACAGAGCATTCCTAGGCACATAGCCACCCTGCTGAGTTGTTTGTCTGTAAATAACAGGAGAGATTTGTGGGCGCCCGGTGTCCCTGACTCAGTCAGGCTAGGTGAGGACCCATAGCAACCCCCTAGCAACCAGCAATTAGCATGAGACAGGGAAAATACCTGGGATGCCAGATGACCCCCCCAAGTAGTCTCAGTGATTGATAACATGTTAGGAAACCATGTAGTTTAGCACGTACACCCCTTATGGATTAAACCAATCACTTCAAATGAATCCCCCTCTTGTACTAACCAATCACCCTTACCCAACTTGTTCCCGCTGGTGAATGTGCTAATCAATATTAAGAGTTGTTGTTTGAAATGATTTGCTGTGTGATGTTGTGACACATAGAGTTTCCCCCCAAACCTATAAAATCTCACTGAACAAAGGGCCAGGACCCACTCCTCGGGACCACTGCATCAGAAATGGTTGTGAGTCCAGGCTGGAGCTTGCAATAAAGATTCTTATGTGATTGCATCAGAATCGGCTCCTGGAGGTCTATTGGGGTCCTACGAATCTGGCATTACAGAATAAAGCATCACTGGTTCATGAGGTCTCACTCCATTTTCTTTTCCTTTTTGTATTCTCTTTTGTGTGCTTTCATTTGGTTCCCCAAGCAGGAACGGGATGTTTTGAGGGTTCTTTTTACCCCTCCCCATTCCAAGGCATCTCCATTTTTTTTTCTCTCTCCATTGAGACCTCCAGATCAGAGGCCACTTTCTGCCATTTTGTTCCCACAAGGCCTTCTCATTCCTTGGAGAGGTAATATCCCTTCCAGTCTCTCAGAGAAGGTGCCCTGCCTGAGACTCCTCCTTTGGCTTGTCCAGATCCCAGGGAGTTCCCACTGTTAAGCCTGTAGGGGTTATGTCCTCTCAGTCTTTGGTGGAACTCTTTTGGTTGATGGGTGATATCGGGGGACACCCTGATCTCGACTGTCACATGGGTCAAACCTCTCCAACATGGGAGCTACTCAGTTCATTCCATGGAACTTTCTCTTAGGTTGCCTCATTGCTTACACAGACCTCTGGGGTCCTCCATCAGTATGGCCACAATCTAAATTAGGCAACCTAAGTCAATGGCCCAAATTCTGAATTTGTGGCCTTTGACCCCCAAATCCTCCAAGACTTAGATAATTTCCACTAACGAAATGGCAAATGACCTGAGGTTCCCTACCTCCGAGTTTTTTTTTTTTTAATCTCTGCTCAAAGCCCTTATTATGCCAAGCTCTGCTCTACAATTAATCTCGCCAACACCTCAGCCCTCTTCTTCATTTACTGTCCCCAAAATAGCAGTCCAGCTTTTTCTGTGCATCAGTGCTTCCCACAACAAAGTCTATGTGTTGGGGAGAACATGGGTCCCTGTTGAGTCTGCACCCAGTGGCAGCCTGCTCACATGTGCCAATCCCCTTTCCTGATCTACCTCCCCATTCTCTGGATGCCCACATGGCCCAGTCCACTGTGGGGCCCAGGCTATTCAGAAGGTCACCACTGCCCTTGTCCACCCTGCCTGGGATCATGACAGAAAGTGCAGGCATGGGGCTGTGTCTTGGGGGTGCGTGCCCCAGCAGTGACCCACAGGGCACACAACATCATCCACCATCCTGTCATAAGTGGTGGATTGGATTCCCCTTCACCCAGGTGTTGGGAATGTGTGTTCTAACTTGGCTTCAGTTTCTTTTCTGTGGGAGAAATTTGATGGGTGAGACAGAGGAAGGCTTGAGACAAATGAAGGCAGCTGGCCCAGGCTACCCCTGGTATTGCATGAAGGTCTCATGTCCCAAATATGACCCACATTACTGATAACTCTGGTAACTAATATCCTTAAAGATTTATATTCCCAAATGAAGCCCTTGTCCTAACTGGCCTTGTTATGGGAACAATGTACCTCTTGTACCTAATGAGAGGTTAGTGGTTTCTGTCATCCTCATGATATTCACTGACATGTTCCAGGTGCTGCAACATTTATGTATTAATCTCATTCCAGTACTCATGTCTTTTTGTTCCTCTCATAGAAGCATACACCACCCTAGATGACTTTACAACCCATTCTTTCCGAACCAGGCTTTTACCATGGACCGGACCCCTCCACTGACCAAAACATTCCTAAAAGGAAACCCTAACTGCTTCCTTGTGTTGCCCCCTCTCAGCTCAAAGCAGCCAGAGCAATCATCATCCAGTCAGTGTAGGTAATAAATGAGTGGGTCAGAAAGATGGGGGCTAATTCAGGAAGAAAAAAAATGTTGATCCTCAGGATACTTCCCCCTCTCGACCTGCTACTGAGGTTACCACCTCTATGGAATTGTTCTTCCCTGCAGGTAGTTGTAGGAGTTGTTAATGAAGTACCCCTGGGCGGCCTCCTTTCTGCCCTTGGATCACTCTACCTGCAGCCCACCTTTTGTCACTAGTCATATAAGGATGGGGGAGGAGACAGGCAGGATGGGGGAGGAGAGAAACAGGATGGGGGAAGAGAGAGGCAGGATGGGGGAGGAGAGAAACAGGATGGGGGGAGGAGACAGCATACTAAATGCTGGTCCCCACATGCTTTCTTTTCCAAAAAGCAGTTTACCTGAAGCCCTGCCTGGCCTCTGAGGACAGGATATGTCACATTCCTTATTAAACTACCTGCTCACTGCAGGAGAAATGCAGGCACAAAATAATGTTGATTATAGGAACCAAGTTTCCTGAAGGAAGAGTCTTTTGTGACCAGATCCTGAAACTCTGTGAGGTTCTCTAGATAGAGCTCCCTTAGCTTTAAAATTAGACTACCTTCTCTAGACTCTCATAAGACACATTTTCTCCTGTACTCCCCTCATCTGTCAGGAAAAAGACCAAAAATATGTCTCCAGTTAATTAGAGTAAAACTACCCCTAATCTGTCCTATTTCAGGAATCCAAATTATTTATTTTCTGTAGTGGAGAAATCACCCAGAGCATTAACAGGCTTGCCTCCCACATCAAATTGAGGAACATAATATGAAGTCACTGTCCTGTGAGTATGAGGACCCAAAAGGACAAAGGGAAGTTCCCTCCCTGGGACCTATTGTCTATATCCTTCAGTTACCAGATGCTGGGGAGAACGGGACAGAAAGGAATAGTAAAAGGTTGATCAATGGGTACTAAGTTACATCTTGCTTATGTCCCACATGGGTGAGGGAATGGGTACCCATCTGAGGGATGGCTGGCTGCAAAATAAAGCTATGGAAATAGTACCATGGAATAAAGACAAAAGACTAGAAATATAAAGAGTGAGGGAAGTGATGGGTTAAACCCATTGGAGGGGTAAGGCTTCTAACCAAGGAACCCGCACTTGCTTTATTTATAGTGGTATAGATCAAAAGTGATCTACAGATAAAAAGGGATTGGTAGGAGCTTCTTCAGGAAAAACAGAATAGGGGTTGGGAGTAAGAAGGCTGTTTGGCTCTAGCAGGTTACTCCATCTCTGGGGCTGTGTTTGAACTTGAGCTGTGAGCTAGACCAGGGGGCCAACATGAATTGAGCATTCTCGAACCAGGGGGTTCCTTCTGGGAGTTCCTAAGACTGGGCTTCCCGGCCTAATGGCTCCAACAGTCTATTAGTTCATACAGGAATCATAGATGGCTTCCTGCAGTTATAGTCAGAATTAAGTTTTAGTCAGATACTGTGTAACTGTAAATTATCTGACAGGAGCAAGAAAGTCTGGCATGCTGCTACATGGTAGGGTAACTATAGACAACAATAACAATCTGTATGTTTCAAAAGGCCAGAAGAAAGGAATTCAAAACTTTTTACTATAAAGAAATAACAAATGTTTGATGAAATAAATGTTTAACCTAATTTAAAGAATAAGCAATATATCATGTTTCAAACAATGTTTACATGGTATCCCATTAATATGTGCAAATTCTATGATTTTATGTATCAGTTAAAAAGATTAAGTTAATAAAAAGAGGGGAAAAAAAGACCCCTGGAATCTCCTATGTGAAGGAAAAATATCCTAACCTTCTCTCAAATTCTTGCAAACTCTGTAAATTCAATTGAAAAAGGTGGTAAGAAATTTGGTCTGACTTTACTTGAAATTATCCTTTGGGCATTCATTTGCGTATCACAGTGAGTGAAAGAGTGCACATACAACCCAATACACACTATGACTTCAAGTATATGAAGTTATAGAACAAGTGAAAGTAATCTGTAAACCTAGAAGCTAAAATAACAGGTTTACCCAGGATGGAGGCTATGGTGTGTGAGGAAATTTTCTGGGGTGATGGAAATATCTGTATTATCATATTGGTTGTGGTTAAGTGCAAAATTCAAATATCTTTATATTTTCAATCTGTGAATTTTAATATACACAACTTACCCATGGTATGTACAAACTTGTGGAGAGCCAGGCAGGTCAGAATGACGCCTGGCATTTGCCAGAGGGAATGTTTGAAAGGTGACGCCAGCGAACCATTGAAATGATGATTTGACTAAAGCTATATATAATTGCTGTGATGCTGGATTGATTGTATTGTATATATGACCTTTAGGTAGGGCAATGGGGTGGGTCTTGCTGCCTCAGGGAGGGGGCGGGCGCCCGCCCGCTACTTTGGAGTTCTCCTGGGGATTCCTGGAGGGTTCGTGTTGGTTGAGGAAGGTCCAGAGGAGGGATTTCCGGTTGGTGTGGTGTGTGCCTGGAGGAGCCGCGTGGGTGGCGTTAGAGAGAGGTTCCCGGAGCGTGTGTGGAGAGTGCCGGTGAGAGTTTGGGAATAAAGGTTGCTGTTTGAACCTACAAGGCTGTGTGGCGGCTTGGTTATTTTGTGCCCAGCCAGACTGTAGCACAAACTAATATGCATATTAACACCATTACCATTCAATATTTTTCAGGAGAACCTAGCCAATGTGGAAAACAATGAGAGAAATAAGAGGTCTAAATAGTGCAAAAGGATAAATTAAAGAATAATTGATTACAAACAATACAATAGAACATATAGACAATCTGATAATATATAGTTAATACATGAGTAGAATTAATATGAGAGTTTAACAAAATGATGATTTACACAAAGCTCACATGTGATTCCTGTGCTAAAATATAAGAATAATTGCCTTAATTGCCTTATTGTCTTTGCCCTTCAATTGGATCTAATATAGTAATTGCCCTAATGTGACTTCTGATTTCAGTGGAGAGTTCTAGCCTTTAACGGCAATCCCATTACCCCACTGTTTTCTTTAAAACACACCTGTACTCAGAAATTGAGGGGATTGTTTTACCAAACTTTTTCTTTACACACTGTTCTGGACTCTATTGGTATGGTTAATTTATCATAATGGAGTATCTAATACTCATTACAGAGATTCTCAGGCTTTAGGCCAGTATGTCTGAGAGCTAGTGTTAATATAACTATGTTTCTAAAATGGTACTAAAGCGTTGCTGCCTGTGATCATACTCTGCAGAAGGCTTTTTTCCTGATCACTCCAGGAAGGTCCTAGATTTGTATAACACTGGAGTTCTGAGTGCTTTCTCTATGCACATGTGTCTGCATAATCAACAGAAGTCTTTATAAAGATTGTGATGGAAATTAAAATTACAAAATGAATCTTAAATGAAACCAATTTGACATTGCACATGAATGCCAGATAATGTCTGTTATCTAAATCAGAGAAAGCACCTCTGCTGACTCCAGTGGAGCAAGGTTTTAATGTACATCTTTTTAAAATCCATTTCCAAGCTACCTTTGCATTTCAAATAGCATTCATTAAGGTGATGGCCACGGCAGATTCTTTTAGTTATGATTTTATTTTTGAAATCCTAAATTCCTGGGAAAGGGTACATTTCCCTAGTAAGTTCACTTTCCTATGTTCTGAGAAAATAAGTTCCAGTAGTTTCCACTCTTTTTAAAACTACAAAACTTCTTCCCACTGGAGTCTAGTCTGATGACCTTATCTCATATTTTACTGGACAGGGAGTCAAAGCAGTAATATGAGACTCCCCATACTCATCTTCCTACTACCATACCTGTTGATTTAGTTGCCTCTGAAGTTATAAAATCTGGCTTAATCCTAGGAAAGTTTATTCTTTCACTGGTTTCTAGATTCTATCTCCTCAAGGGCTTGAATTGGGGAGTTTTCCACTATGTCCTACATCATTACTTCATTAATTACCCTCTCATTCCTAGATGTTTACTGTCAACATATTTATTCTGTTAGCCTCCATCTTTAGAAAAAAAAGGTGGTAACAATCCTCCTTAATTGTTTTGTTTCATCTAATACTCCATTTTTATGTTCCTCTACATAACAAAACTTCTTGAAAGATTTGCTTACACTCACCATTTTTACATTCTCTCCTATATATCTTTCAACAAACTCTGGCTTTCACTCTACTTCTATTTTAAAGATTTACTTCTATTTTAAAGATTTTGAAAAAAAAATTATATGCTCCAAAATATGCAAGTGCTGTGTTAAATGATCAATGGTTTAAATAAAGAAGCTATGCATGAATACTTCATACACTCCTCAAATACTAAGTACTCTTCAATTTAGTTTGCTAATGTGTCTCCCTTTAAGAAATTTTCTCTATATTTGGAATTTACTAAATGTTGTCCTTTGAAATTTTCATCTTTATTTAAAAATTTACAGGGTTTAAAAAAATATTTTAAAGTTGTTGAGGACCTTTATTTTATTTATTTGTATGTGGTGCTGAGAATCGAACCCAGTGCCTCATGCAAGCCAGGCAGGCATGCCACCACTGAGCCACAACTGCAGCCCCTCAATTTACAGTTTTTAATTGAACTTCTATTAGAAGTAACTTAGCAGAAGTACGTCACTGAACAAAATAGAGAGTGAAATAAAAGGACATTTTAAAAGGTCACAAATAATGAAAATTGCTAAGCACGAGTCACAAAATAAGTATAGACTTCAAAACCCAAGGGAACTAAATTATTTCTACTCACGATAAACATCAGAATTATTATTTCATTATTATTATATAGTCAGGGATTTTTCCCCCCAAGGGTTTATTATTATTATTATTATTATTATTATTATTATTTATATTTATATTTAACAGGGTTTTTTTTCAGTACTTTGGAATAATTTTAGATTTATGGAAAAATTACAAAGATAATAGTCTTCATATACCCCTCAACCAATTCCCCCTAATGTTTACATCTTCCATGACCTTAGTGTTGTAGTCAGTTTTTGTGTTGCTGTGACCAAAACACCTGACAAGAACAACTTAAGAGAAGGGAGAGTTTATTTGAGGCTCACCATTTCAGAGGTCTCAGTGCACAGATGCTGTGGGTACAAGCTGAAGCAGAATAACTGAGAGTAAGTGGTTCCCTTCAGCCTGGAAGCATAGAGAGATATGAAGTGGGAGGAGCCACAGGGAAGATGTACACTTCCAGGACACACCCCCAGTGACTCACCTCTGCCTGCCAATACCTCACTTGCCTACAATTACCACCCAGCCAGCCTGTTCAAACTAGGATGGACTGATTAGGTTATGGCTCTCACAATTCAATCATTTCACTTCTAGATATCCCTGCATTAATACATGAGCTTTTAGGGGACACCTCGTAGCCAAACTGTAATAGTTGGTTTAGTTGTTAAGACTAAGAAACCGTGGGGTACAGTGGCTCTCACCTGTAATCCCAGTGCCTGGGAAGGCCCAGACAGGAGGATCTCGAGTTCAAAGCCAGCCTCAGCAATGGTGAGGCACTAAACCACTTAGTGAGACCCTGTTTCTAAATAAAGTACAAAATAGGGCTGGGGATGTGGCTCAGTGGTCGAGTGCCACTGAGTTCAATCCCCAGTGAAAGGTGAATGACTCACCCAAAATGGAGATTCAACCGAGAGATTTTATTGGGGGGCTGCCCAAAGGAGAGGCAGAGAGCAGAGAGAGAAGAGGAGGAGGGCAGAGAGGAAGAGAGGAAGAGGGCAGAGAGAGAAGAGAAAAGAAAAAGAGAAAGAAGAGGAAGAGGGAAGAGAGGAGAGAGAAGAGAACGTGTGTTTACAAGCTTTGGCTTAAGAAGGGTTGCATAGGGGACTTGGTGGGTGCTGATTGCCAGGGTGACTCAGGAACAGCAAGCAGACACTGTGTCCTGTGGGGATTGGTCTAAGAAACCTTTGAATTTGGCCCTCTTGGATTGGCGCTCTTTGGAGAGAAGAGGGAGGGGTAAAGGATTCCATGATGTTCTCCGAGAAGGGGGAATCTCCCACACACCCAACAACCAGTACCAAAAAAAAAAAAAAAAAAAAAAAGTAGACGAAGAAACTAACACTGGTTCACTACTATTAATTAAAACTTCAGTTTCATTCAGATTTTACCACTTTGTCCACTGATGTCCTTTGTTCCAGGATCTCCTCCTGTATACCACATTACCAATCACCATTATGTCTCCTTATATTATTAAGATAGTTTCTCATTCTTTCCTTGTTGTCTGTGGTCTTAGAAATTGTGAATAATACTGGCCAGACATTTTGTAAAATATCTCTCAATTTGGGGTTGTGTGATATTTATATCATGGCTAGACTGGTGTTATATGTGGTTTGGATAAGAATAACTGTAGAGGTGAATGTCTTTATCATTGTATCATATTGTAGGCATATTATATCAATATGATTTATCACTGGTGATATTAACCTACATTTCTTAGTCAAGCCATATTTGTCATAATTCTTTACTCTGAAGTGACTATATTTTCCTGTTTTTATACTCACTTATATGGATGCAAGGCACTAAATCTAGCCCACATTCAAAGAGGGAGGGGAATAATCCTCCATCTTTGGAAGGAGTATCTACTTGGGATATTTCAAATTTTTCTGTGGGGAGATTTGTAACTTCTTGCCCATTTTCTTAATTATTCATTCATTTATATCAGTGTAGATTCATAAAAATTTATACTTTTGAGTTGTAACTAATGCCACATTTTTTATCAAATTTCTTTAGCTTTGACTTTTGGGAACTTTTTCTTTTGTTTTATGTACCCCTTTGATATGTTTCCATCCTTTGGAAACTTGCTTGCCATCTAGCACTTCAATATGCTCAAGGTTCATCTCCTGTATTCCCCACCCTAGTCCTATATTCAGCCATTTCTTCAAGGATTCTTGGTTCCTTTTATTGTAGATTAGTATTAGAAATCAAGATCTGGGTTCTGGGTATGTGTGTTGCTACCAAGTTGTCACTTATCCCAGAGTCTCTCAGTGGAGAGAATTATGAATTTTGTGTAGAGACATTAATTGATGTATATCCACCTTTCTAAAGTTATTTATGCATCTATCATGATAGATGATATCATACATGATGTCTGTAATCCAGAAGTGGAGAGTTCATCTACTTTTCCTTCCTTGTTTATCTATAATTTCTTATGACAATGAGAAACTTTATTCTCACATTCTGTCATCCATTTACTGGTTTATTCAGACCCAATGATACATGAAAAGCAGGTTAAAAATTAGTAGCCCAAACTTCAATGAGAAACAAACTTACCAACTGGTTAGCTTCTCTCTAGTGTTTTTTTGTCTAATTTTTAATATTTATTTTTTAGTTGTCATTGGACACTATTTATTTATTTATTTATTTATTTATTTATTTTTATGTGGTGCTGAGGATCGAACCCAGGGCTACACACATGCTAGGTGAGCTCTCTACCGTTGAGCCACAATCCCAGCCCCATTTGCTCTAGTTTTATTATTGCCCTTTAAAACAACACTTTAGTTATTTAAGTCAGTTACTTTTTCTCCTACCTGCTTCAGTAAGGTTTTGTCATACATTTGTAATATAGTTTGATCCATTTATCATTGTCCATATTCCATTCCAAGATTCTCTAACATTCTATTTGAAATTTTTTTAGTTAGCATATATTAAAATTTAATCCTTTGAGATACAGTTGCTCTTTCTTAATTTCCTGAAGTGGCCCCAGAACCTGTGAGAATTTGACTTAGCAAATGTAATGAAATTTAAAGATCTTAGGATATGGAGATTACCCAGGATTATCTGGGTAGACCCAATGTCATCAAAAGGATCTTATAAGAGGGGAAGCAAGAGAGTCAAGTCAAAGTGACAGAGATATGGAAGCACAAGGTGACATAATGCTTAAATTTTCATAGGGATTTTTTGTTGAGAGGGAGTACTATGAGAAATCATGTGGAAAAAAAATCTTCCCTCCTCAAATATTTGGTTTATATGATGATGTTAATTTTTATTTATTTTCATATTTCCATATTTTTAAAAGTTTTACAAATGCCCTTATTCATTTCTCATGGATCTTAGTCCCTCATAGTGGTGGTCATACCTGTCAAATGAGGAAGATAGCCCTTAGATTATCTGGCCCATTACAGTTTTTTAGCGGAATAATCCATACAGCCAGTCAACCAGTATGAGTTGTTATTTGAATTTGATTCTAGAGAGATCTTTGTAAGAACAAGCTTTTCAGATAATGTCCTCCAGATTTATTATGTAGCTGAGAATTAAAATACTGTCCCTATCCCAATATGTAGTTTTTATATTTTTAATTTGTTTTCTTTTAGACTTTGTTATTGATTTGCTTGATTTTTTTTTCAGTGACCTCCATTTCAATTCAAGAGGCTTGCATTTTAAATATGGCTGCCATTTCTGCTTTCTCATATAGCTGACAGAAGTCTAAGGTGAGATTATGGCCACCTTAATAGATGGAAAATAATTTTTAAATGTCATAAAAGACTCTGAGCCATTAGGCTCTCAATTTCTATCCTTGACTAAACTAGATTGTCATGAACTAAAACAATGATGAGTGTACCACTATTCTATGGATTAATTTAGTTGTAAATTCTATTTGAGCCCCTTCTTTCCACCTTCTTAGCTGATGATTTTGGAGAATACATTTAACTTCGCTAAACTTAAGTTTCCTTTCCTCAATTTTAACATGGTTTTTATAAAGAACCACTGAGAAATTACACTTGAATATTCTTTTGACAGTATGTGTCTTTAATTTCCATACATGATTGTCTATATAATGGTGCTAGAAACAGAGACTGCTAAAACTTGGAAGAAATAATACATGTTGTATTCTGAATGAAGCAGCATGATAGGGACCTTCCAAACCCCCTTTTAATGAAAACTTTCAAAGAAAGTTTTTCTCTGATCTCTCACTAACCAGCAAACAAATACATATTAAGTGCTCCATAAGGACATGAGAACTAAATCTGAAAATTTCAAGCCTCACGTTTTACTTTTGAGATTGAAGTTGAGACAAATTAAGACAGTGAAGTTCATAGGAGTTGATCACAGGATATCTAATATCAAATCCACTGTGGATTCACTGCATTCTTATTTGGTTCATTGATTTTAGAATTAGCAATGATGAAGGTTTCTGCTGGATTATTCAAACTCTCCAAAAAATTTTAGGTCTGCCCTTCAGTAATTATGCTCCATTATATTTTTTCCATTTCTATTCTTTTCTACACCTGTCTTTTTAAGGAATGGCTGCCAACAGATGTCTTTTTAAAATAATAGTTTGGCATCTATTACAACTTTATGTGGTTAAATTCTGTGCATAATTAGGAGACAATTATAATATTGCATAAAGGCCATGAGGGCCTACACAGACCTGTCCTATAAACATTTCGTGTTGGAATGAAAATAATTAGTGTTGAAAAATTAAAACTAAAGGTGCAGTTTCACCTGCTTATGGAATTGAGAAAATTGTTAGTTTTGCCCACCATCTCATGACAGGTATTGTTATATTCTATATACTTATAAGGCCATATGTGCATAAATTAAAAATTGTAACCATTACTTCACTAACTTGCCTTTTACCTATAATCATAACTGTACCTTCAATATAATTCCCTCCTCTTGGGTGTATGTTTGTGTGTGTGTGTACACACAATCCTTTAGGGAACTTTAATTCCTCCAAATGGCAAATATTCAAGACCTTGAAATATAGCAAAGTATGTAGAGTTGAGGTTTTATCACACAGATTTCAATCAGAGAAGCAGAAACATACATATTTAACAAGGGACTTACAAAATTATAATAGGGTCTGTATCTTATTTAGTTGTGGAAGCTGCTTAAGCAGTTCTTAGTACAGTGTTTGTCTTTGTTCAGATGTTGGAACCTGAAATCAGTAGGGAAATGAGGATGGAGAGATGGATGTAAAGTGGAGGAAGCAAAGATAAATGGAATCCATGAGTATTATCTGGGACAACAAAGACAGACTGGAATCCATGTTGATCTTTCAGTGCCTCCTGACCTCCAGCTCTGTTGATATGACTCTCCAGCCTGAAAAGCAGGCACTCTTTTTCATGGAGCTGGTGACGTTAAAGGAGGATATGAGGGGAAGCTACAGTAGTTTAGGCCCAGCTGCTACTCCATACCAACAAGGTAAGCCAGCATATAAGCAAAATGTGCATGAGCTGCAGCAACACCTGATGCCCTGGTTCCTACTGTCTGAGCATAAAACAAATATGGCTACTATGTTACCTTTGCCTTCCAAATCTTTTGCCAAATGCATCATAGCACAAGCAATCCAGAGATACAAGCAGGGAACCCTGAACAGTTTTAGCTTAGCTAAATTGACAGGGCATGAATTCCCCACAGAGGAAGAGCTGTTCACAAACAGCAGGTGGAAAAAGACCTACCTAACTAATGTGCTTTTTGCCATTGTTCTGACACTCAGTGTCACTTGAAATCCCAAATGATGCTTTTTCAATGTTTTGTTAATATTGCTAATATACATCCCATCCAGTTACACAGGGTGCCCAAAAGTTGAGATCATAGTTTATAATTCTCTTTATGTCCTGTTTTAAAACGCAATGCTCAGAATCACTGGGTTATCTAAGTAAGTGCCATTTTGTTGACTATTAAGGTCCTTTCCTAACAGCAGACAGATAGGGGCTTCTCTGCTTGCTGAATCCCCAGGTCCCTAACTTTGAATCTCGGTGAACAGGAACTTTGCTCAAGATATCATCCATTCCAAAATCTAATCTCACTATGCAAATTTATCTATTTGGACCTCAAACAGGAGTGATAATACCAATTTCAGGAAGTATAACCAGAGGAAAGCTATTGTCAGGTTACGGGATGTTTCATTACATCATTTTTTTTTCCCTAAACAAAAGTCTGAAAACAAGGATGTGTTATTTAGTTTGTATTTGGAGGAAAATGATATGCATTTAGTTATACAAAAAAATGTAAAACAAAAATGGATATTATTGGGGTTGGGGTTGTAGCTCAGTGGTAGAGCACTCGCCTGGCAGGTGTGAGGCACTGGGTTTGATCCTCAGCACCATATAAAAATAAATAAATAAATAAATAAATAAATAAATGTGTCATACTCATCTACAACTAAAAATATTTGTAAAAAAATGGATATTATTGGGCTGGAGTTGTAGCTCAGTGGTAGAGCACTTGCCTAGCATGTTTGAGGCACTGGGTTCAATTCTCAGCATGGCATATAAATAAGTAAAATAAAGGAAAAATTGACAACTAAAAATTTTTTTTTAAAGTATATTGTTGAATAGTAATTAGACATTCAAAATTTACTTTAAATGTGGCTAAAATACCTTTTAAATACTTTAATCTCTGCAAGAATTTTAAACAGTGCACAAATGTCTAATAGGATTTTTCTAATGGTCACATCAAATGTTTATAAGTATAAAAAAATCTTTTATGGCAACAATGCTATTAGTAAGTTAACTTAAATGGTATGTCAACTATGAGGAATTCTTACATTCCTAGTTAGCATGTTATAGAAGATGGTTGTCCCAGGAGTTCTCACTGGAAGGTGATCCTGTGAGATTTCAAAAAAAAACAAACAAACAACAACAACAACAACAACAACAAAAACAAAAAACAAAGAAAATTGAAAGAGCAGTATATAAACAATATCATATGGGTTAAGTTTAATTTAGTTTTTACCAAATTTATCAAATTATTCAATATTACTAATATATGTATTCAGAAAATGTGGATAACACCAAGTTATTTATTCTAAGGGGGTGAATTATATGGTTAGGAAGTTACCTACCCACCTTTTCTTCTCATTTCCTTTTCTATAATACACACACACACACACACAAATTGTGTTTGGTATATGTATGGTCAAGGGTCAGCATTCAAGGAAGAAAAACACTGTTTATCTAACTTTATTTCTTAAGCGCAAACATATTTCTGAAATTTTTGGGTCAAATGAAGAACTTAAATTTAATCAGCATTAAATTACTAAATATTTTAAATTGGCAATTTCTATAGTATCAGAAATGAGAAGGCAGATACCAGAATTAGGAAATTTTAGAGGTGAACTAAAATGGAAGAAAGAGAGGCGTAACCAATTTACTTATATATTCACATAAGGATCATGAGTAAAGAGAGCATAAAAGAAGCAGGAGGAGGAAAGATAAAGGAAAGAGGAAGGAAATAATAAAAATGTTTCTTAGTATATCCTACAGAAAACAGAACCGACAAAAGGTAAATCTATATTTAAACCAAATTCTGAAGTCCACTGAGGTGGCATCTAGCTTGAGGGGGGATGAATCCCTCAGGATGACAAGCACTGCATTCAGTCTTGGCTTTCTTCTTCCTCAGATGTATCTGAGGTGCTGGAAGACTCAAGTAAGTCTGCACTCATGCCCTGAAGGCCAGGACTTCCCCAGTGCTGGTAATGATTTCTCTGTGTACGGTGACTTGTGAGGAACCAAAGCATGTGACTGTCAAACATGTCAGGATCGTACAAGTTATCTATATCTCTTTTCTGCTTGTTCTTCTTAAGCACATTCTTTAACCCAGTAAGCTCAGTGGAGGCTGAAGCTGTGGGTGCCCAGATCTTGGCATCGTGGTCCAGGCCACAAGTTGCCATCACAGGTAGGTGAGGATGGGCTTCAAGATAATTGACCGTACCTTTCTTGTCTCCCACCATGAACTGAATGATCTGGCAAGATGCTTTCTCCCAGAGAAAGATGTGTCCACAATCACTACCGCTCATCACAAACTCACTTCTGGGGCCATAGAAATTGACACCTTTCACTGTGGCATCATTTCTGTGGCCCTTATATCTCTTAACATAGTGAGCTCCATCACTGTCAGAGGAGTTGAAGAGGTAAATATCTTCATCACTGTAGCTGGCTAGGAGCTCTGTGCCATCATGGTTGTACACAAGACTGGTGATACTTGTTTTGAAATCACAGGTGAGCATGTGATGAGGAACGAATTTCTTAAGTACTCCATTGTTCTCATTCTCATCAATTTTTCTTTGGTCATAAATCCTTACAAACTGATCTCGTCCACCCACTGCAAACTGGTAGGTATTGCTGGGATTCACAGAGATTGAATATAGTCCCACTTTCTTCTCCTTCTCTTTTGTTACCACCACTTTTGAAGCTGGCTGCCCTTGTCTGAGATCAATGGTATAAACAATGGCATCTTCACCTGAACTTAAGAACTTAAAAGGGGAGTCTGGCTCCAGGGCCAACTTGTGAGAAGCTCCCTTATGTTTGGCCACACACTTACTGTTCTTCCCACATGTTGAAGCCAATAGTTCTGCCACCCGTACCTGGCCATCACGGGAACACGTAGCGAGGATGGAATCACCACAATTAGGAAGGAAATTAGCCTGGAAGACATTACTTTTGTGGCCACTCTCAAAGTCCAGTATTGGCCGCTTCCCTATCCAATCCCACACCATCACCCATAGGTCATCACTACCAGTAGCCAACCAGGTGCCACGTTGATTAAAATGCACAGTGTTCACACAACCTAAATGGCCCTCAAGGCCATACTGGAAGCTGAAACGCTGCACAAAGATTCTTGACCCACAGGCCTCATATATAAAACGAGCACTGGAACCCAGCTGCCGCTCCCTGAGTGCAGTAAGGACTTGCCAGTGAGGTCGCGGGAGGGCAGATGTCTCTGAAGTCACCCATTGCTCCAGGGCCTGATCCTCATCCTCATGGTTGTTCTCCCGGTACTGCGCACATACCTGAAGCTGTTGTCGTTCTTCATCTTCCTCCTCGGTCTCCTCCTCTTCCTCTAGGTGGTGATGGTACAGGCTTTCCTCACTGCTGACGAAATGGTGAAAGTCCTCCTCAGTGTGAAAATCGACAGTGTCGCTTGAACTTTCTGGGTCTGCTCCTTCACCTGTGCGGACATGGGTAAGGACATCGCCATCTCCAGTCAATTCCGCCATCAATTTTGGGGCCTCCTTTTCGACCTCTGAACAGGTATCTCTCCCCGCCTCTGAGCCAGACATCTCCTCAGAGACACCAAACGGGCTTCTATTTTCTAAGTTTGGTGAGACAGTTGGGCTGCTCTTGGGATCAGATATTTTGAAGGATGTTTCTAGTGGTTGGCTGGAATGAGGAAAAGCGGACTGCTAGGGCATAAGGGAAGGAGGCAGGCAACCCTAAACGGAACGGAAAGCCTAGCGGCAACAAAATTCCAACTGCTAGGCTGAAGGAAAACCGGAAATATCTGCCTGAGGCAGTTACAGGATGGTGGCCGATGAAGTTCAGAAGGCTTCGTACCTTATAATGTCTCGCGGTATCTTTTCTTCCAGGCCCACAAGGTGGTAGCTGGCAACCAGTTATTTCTACTCAGCTGCAGAACTATCAGCGAAAGTGATCTTCCTTAAGCAAAAATGTTTGCCTGAGCCTGTCATTGCTTGCGTTTGAAGATCATGTGCTGTGTGAAATGAAGATAAAGGGAAGGACTGAAAAAGGTTAGCTAAATGCCACATGGCTAGTGACTTCCTTACATAAAAGAAATATTTTAAGAACTAGGCAGTGGCACAAGCTTTTAATCCCCGGGGCTCGGGCAGCTGAGGCAGGAGGATCTCAAGTTCAAAGCCGGCCTCCGCAATTTATCAAGATCCTGGTTCAAAATGAAGATAAGAAGAGCTGGAGGTCATAGCTCAGTGGTTGGTCGCCCTTAGATTCAATCCCCCGGTACCAAAGAGGCAGGGGAATATCTT
This sequence comes from Marmota monax, assembly GCF_021218885.2. NCBI lineage: Eukaryota > Metazoa > Chordata > Mammalia > Rodentia > Sciuridae > Marmota > Marmota monax. The sequence goes on from NW_026694772.1 coordinate 5,789,719, forward strand.
AAACAATTCAAAAATTCAAATAGCTTGAGGGAAACCTCGAAGACTTAACTGCCAGAATTGATATATGACTATCAAATAAAATACAGGATGTCCAGTTAATTGCATTTCAGGTAAATAATAAATGCTTTTCTTCTAGTATCAGTAGATGTGAAATATCACAATAGACATACTTCCTCTAAAATTTTATTCATTATTTATCTGAAATTGAAATTACACTTGGTGCCCAGAATTATTTATTAAATCTGACAGTTTCCCTTTGTGAGAAATTTACTCCCTCACTGTAATCAAGGCTGAAATAAGCTGGTCTCTCTCTCTGAGAGAGAGAGAGAGAGAGAGAGAGAGAGAGAGAGAGACATGCAGACACACACAATACCTTTATTTTTTTGATTTATTTTTATGTGATGCTGAGAGTTGAACCCAGTGCTTCACATGTGCCAGGCGAGTACTCTACCACTGAGCCACAACCGCAGCCCTCAGCTGGTCAATTTAAAGTGGACATTGAGATGAATGACTATTTTAACAATTTAAGATAGAAGTATGTCCTTTTTTTCTTTTTTGATCAGAGACTCCATATATTTATTTGGAGTTAAATCAATCAAAGATAATTAGGGAATGCCAACTTAACTTTATGAAAAAAATTCTGTGATGTTATAGTGCTACCTAAATATGGGCTGTATCTCTTAAAATATCTTAGAGACTTCTTTGGGGCCCTTTAGGAAAACAGCTTTGGGGAGGCAGCTAATTGGCATTGCTGCATTGACTTCAGAGCTTCTCTGAATTATCTAATGTGATGTGAGTACATTTTCTAAGGCCTACAGTAAACTGCTGACTAAGAATGCCAGAATGAGGAAAATAAGGTTTTCCTTAAAGTAATTGCAAGATAAAATGCAAAATTGATTAAATATATAGTGTAAAGTCTTGTGAAGAAAAAAGATGGCTTCAAGGCTAATATTAATGGAAAGATACATGAAAGAATATTCATGGCAACTTGTAAAGAATTGCACAGTAGCCTGAGAACTACGTGAAAGCCCAACATGAGTAATGTGGATAAATGAATTAGCATATATTCCTATAATTAATAATGTGCAGAAGTGAGAATGATTGTTTTAAATTTGAATACATCAACATGGATGAATCTTAAAAACACAATGATGAGTGATAACACAATGACAGGATAGTCTATAATTTTATTTTTATTTAAGTCTGTAAGGTTTTCTTATGAAATAAAACTATTTGAACAGGCAAGGAAATAATTGACTCACGATTTAGAATAATCCTTATGGGGAGGAAGAGTTTGAAATCTAGAAAAGAAACTTCAAAAATTCTTGGTAATATTTATACCTTCCTATAATGTATTGTTATTTTATTATCTGTTGCAAAGCATATACATTTATATTCTCTTTATATGTATTATATATTGCACAATAGTTTTTAAAAATAGATATTGTTCATTAACACGGGGTTCTGCTCAGCTGTGGATCACAAAAACTAGAAAACTTAGTGTATCAAGTTCTAATATGCTTATAGTGATAATGTGCAGCAGAGGAAACCTTATTAATTGGCTTTGAATATGTCTTATCACATTGCAAATTCAGTTTCAGTGTGTTAGAGGATGAATCAGATACTATGGTATCAATATACCTTTTAAAAGCTTGTGCATGAAACAAGCTTTGACTATGAATTGGCTATTCATTGAAATTTGGCTTTATATCTAACTGAGCAATATGGTGTATTTCCATTCCCACTGAGTCATTCATTCATTCACCACACAATTTATTTAGGGCTTCTATGTGTCATGTACTTTTAAAAATATTGATAATACAGTGGTGAGTGAAAGCATCACCCCGATCACTCATGGAATATATAACATAGTGGAGAGAAGAGATAATAGACAAATTAATAGACTAGATTAAGCAGATATAATATTATGGAGAAAAATGGGTGGATATAGGGTATAGGTTGTTATTTTAGGCAGTACACTTAGGGAAAGTCTGCTCTGTAGTGTAACATTTAAGTAGTGGGCTAAGTTAAAAGAGCTGGATCATCAAATATCTAAGACAAGAGTATTCCCTATAAAGTGGCATTGAGTGCAAAATTTTTGAAATAGTAGTATACTATGAGTGTTGGTAGGACTTCAGAGAGGCTGCATTGCAGCATTCCAAGTAAGCACTGTGGAGAGTGGCAGGCAATGGGATTAGAAAAAGCCACAGCCAACTAAACAGAGTCTTGTTGGTTATCGTAGGAATTTGGAATTTATTTTATTCTAAGCATGCTAGGAAACCTTTGGAAGCCTGTGAACAGGGGAATGCATTATGTGCCTTACATTTTAAAAGGATGACAGTGGTTGCTGTTTGGAGAATAGCATGGGGTGGGAAGAGAGTGCAGGAGTACTAAACTATTGCTCTAACTCAAATGAGAAAGAGTTTAAATTTGGTTTGAAATGGTGCAGGTGGTGAAAATTAGTTTTGGAATATATTTTGAAAGTGGAAGCAATAGCATTTGCTGATGGGTTGAATATGAGTTTCAGGTGAATTAGTTAGCCTACAGACAAGAAACACAAACCAGTTGGGTAATTTGAAGCAGTTCAACCAGTGGGCTTCCACAAAGGTGAGAGCAGACTGTAGGGAAATCACAGGGTAAAGATTTGGACTTACATGTTATTGTGAACAGAAAGGCATTATACCCTTAACCCTAAATGTATGGCCAAAAGAAATTAGTTATGAAAAATTTGAGGCAGGGAATTGGGAAGAATGGGTCATGAAATTAGCCATCCCTTCATGTCCCCATAAAGAAGAGATCAGGAAAATAAATCCCTCAAATGTATTCTCCCTACTCTCTGTTTTTCTGCAAGTCCTTCCCATCAAATCATGAAAAGAAGGAAGGAGAAGGAATCTGAATAGGAGTTATAAACTAACTAACTTTTGGGGAATAGATAGGCGTGAATGACAACTCCTAATTATTTGCTAGACTCTGTGGGTGGATGGTAGTGCTATTTACTAGGAGGGCTAGAGATGGAGATGGGGAATCAAGAATTCTATTTTATTTTTATCAAGTATAAAAATATCCACTAAACATTGAGAAAATAGAAGCATTGATTTAGCAATTGGATACATATACCTGGAGTTTACAGGAAAGATAAACAATATAGATATAAATTTGGCAGTCCTTAACCACTAGTAATAAAAGAGATCACCTACTGAGTGAATATACAGTGAGAAGAACAAGATCTTGAACTGGACACTTGGAAACTTCAATATTATTTTAAAAATAAAAGGAGAAAATAACCCATATGGAACAGAATGAGTGGCCAGGTGTAAAGGAGAAAACACAAGACTATGATGCAAATGTCAAAACTACTTCAAAAAGGAAGAACTTATCAATTGTGCAAAATATTGCTGATAAATTAAGGTAGGGCTTGAGAAATGACTGTTGCATTTGGTAATAGTGAGGTAACCACTGATTTGTTGGAACTCTTTATAGAACTTATGAGAACAAATACTTGGCCAAGGAAGTTTGGGGAGAGAAAAGAGAGAGAAGACGTGAAAACAGTGAGTAGAGACAACTGTGTTTTTTTCTTGGCTCTTTTTAGATATACATGACAGTAGAATCCATTTTGATATGATTATTAAAGCATGGAATATATCTTATTTTAATTCAGTTCTCAGTACTTCCCTTTTCTCTCCCTTCTCCCCAGCCTCTGCTTCCTTCCCTCTCCTCTTCGGACATTTCTGCCATTTACCCATAGTTATTTTTTTAAATTAATTCCTTATGGATGTACACAATGGTGAGATTCACTGTGGTATTTTAAAAATGTACATAGGCAAGTTATGTCAGATTCATTCCACTGTCTTGTCTTATCTAGTCCTCTCTCCTTGTCGTTCATTCCCCTTTGTCTACTCCACTGATCTTTTTCTCTTCTCTCTCCCTATTATTGTGGATTAGCTTCCACATATCATAGAAAACATTTGAACTTTGGCCTTTTGGGTCTGGCTTATTTCACTTAGCATGAAATAATCTCCAGATTTATCCATTTACTAACAAATATCAAAGTCATTCTTCATGGCTGAATAATACTCCATTGTGTATATAAACCATGTTTTCTTTATCTATTCATCTGTTGAAGGGTACCTAGGTTGGCTCCATAGCTTAGCTATTGTGAATTGAGCTGCTATAAACAGTGATGTGACCATGTCACTGTAGTATGCTGATTTAAATCCTTTGGATATATACTGAGGAGTGGAATAACTAGGTCAAATGGTGGTTCCATTCCAAGTTTTCTTAGGAATCTCCATACCGCTTTCCAGAGTGGTTGCACCAATTTACCAACAATGTATGAGTATACCTTTCCCCCACATCCTTGCCAACATTTATTGTTTCTTGATAATTGCCATTCTGACTGGAGTGAGATGAAACTCTTATAAGGAGTTTTGCTGCAAAAAGAAGAAAATGGGAGTAATAGCAAGGGGAAATGAGGTTAAGAGATTTTTTTAGTTAATTTATGGTTATGTTATATGCTAATTATAGTTATTTAGTAGTGAGTGGTAAAAGTAATGCATTGGAGATGGTAGAAGTTTCTTTTTTATTGATTTTTTTAAAATAAATGACAGTGGAATGCATTACAATTCTCTTTTTAATTTATTTTTTAGTTTTAGGTGGACACAATATTTTTATTTTATTTTTATGTGGTGTTGAGGATCGAACCCAGCTCCCTGTGCATGCCAGGTGAGCATGCTCCCGCTTGAGCCACATCCCCAGTCCAGCATTACAATTCATATTACACTTATACAGCACATTTTTTCATATCTCTGGTTGTATATAAAGTATGTTGACACCAATTTGTGTCTTCATACATGTACTTTGGATAATGATGACCATCACATTCCACCATCCTTGCTAATCCCCTGTCCCCTAACTTTTCCTCCCACCCCTCTGCGCTATCTGGAATTCATCTATTCCTCCCATGCTCCCCCTCCCTACCCCACTATGAATCAGCCTCCTTTTATCAGAGAAAACATCCAGCATTTGTTTTCTTGGGATTGGCTAACTTCACTTAGCATTATCTTCTCCAACCCCATCCATTTACCTGCAAATGCCATGGTTTTATTCTCTGTTATTGCTGAGTAATATTCCATTGTGTATATATGCCACATTTTTTATCCATTCATCCACTGAAGGGCATCTAGGTTGGCTCCATAGTTTAGCTATTGTGAATTGTGCTGCTGTAAACATTGATGTGGCTGTTTCTCTGTAGTATGCTGTTTTTAAGTCTTTTGGGTATAACCAAGGACAGGGATAGCTGGGTCAAAAGGTGGTTCCATTCCCAGATTTCCAAGGAATCTACATACTGCTTTCCATATTGGCTGCACCAATTTGTAGTCCCACCAGCAGTGTTTGAGTGTACCTTTTTCTCCACATCCTTGCCAACACTTATTGTTGTTTGTCTTCATAAAAGCTGCCATTCTGACTGGAGTGAGATGATATCTTAGAGTAGTTTTGATTTGCATTTCTCTAATTGCTAGAAATGATGTACATTTTTTTCATATATTTGTTGATTGATTGCATATCCTCTTCTGAGAAGTGTCTATTCAGGTCCTTAGCCCATTTGTTGATTGGGTTATTTGCTATTTTGGTGCTTAACTTTTTTTTTAATATTCATTTTATTTTTTTTTTTTTTTAGTTGTAGTTGAACATGATACCTTTATTTTATTTATTTCTTTTTATGTGGTTCTGAGGATTGAACCCTGGGCCTCGCACATGCTAGGCGAGTACTCCACCACTGAGCCACAACCCCAGCCCTTGGTACTTAACTTTTTGAGTTCTTTTTAAACCCTGGAGATTAGTGCTCTATCTGATGTGTGAGGGGTGAAAATTTGCTCCCAGGATGTAGGATGTAGGCTATTTACCTCACATATTGTTTCTTTTCCTGAGAAGAAACTTTTTAGCTTGATTCCATCCTATTTATTGATTCTTGATGTTAATTCTTGTGCCACAGGAGTCTTATTAAGGAAGTTGGGGCCTAATCTGACATGATGAAGATTAGGGCTTACTTTTTCTTCTATTAGACAGAGAGTCTCTATTAGACATAGAGTCCCTTGATCCACTTTGAGTTTTGTGCATGGTGAGAGATAGGGGTTTAATTTCATTTTGTTGCATATGGATTTCCAGTTTTCCCAGTACCATTTGTTGAAGAGGCTATCCTTTCTCCAATGCATGTTTTTGTCACCTTTGTCTAATATAAGATAATTATAGTTTTGTGGGTTAGCCTCTGTGATGGTAGAAGTTTCATGAGGAAAGTATCAAATAGGTGAGGGAGGATAGGATTCAATACACAGGTGGATGACTTATAATAGGAGAGGAGACAAAATATTTGGCACAGAGAAAGGTAGATTGTTAGATTTAATGTAGAAGATATTATGTAGAAGATATTTATTCTCTTCTCATTGCTTTTATTCCTGAAGCTAAGGAATGAAATCAGCTATGAATGAAGAGGATTAAAACTGTGCTGAAACTTGGTGGCAGATGAAGGTTTTGAACAACCAAATCAGAATTGGAGCATAAATCCAATAGGGGAATGAAATCCATTGCCAGGGAGCAGAGAGGGTCTAATTGTGGTTTCATGCCATAAAAATAAAGCAAGATAGCATTTTTACTTGTCTTTCTCTAAACATTTCAGATGCTTAAGTACAGGAATAGAGTAGGCAAATTGCCTGGTTCAAGTAAATTCCGAATTCTTTTGCTAGTTGAGAATGGCAGAGTTGGGGAGCAAAGGAACTTAATAGATTCTACATAATAATGTTATTTATAATAATTAACCAGGAATTTAGCTAGATTAAAAGGTAATTAGGAACATAGGAAGGTGAAGACAGCAAATGCTATCAGGTCAGCACATTAGAGATCCTAGAAGAGTCAAAGTTTGCTGTGCTCAGCAAGTATGATCAACTAGAGAGGAACTGGAGTTCCCTTTGTTTTACTACCTTGTGGCTTATACGTGTATATGAATCTTAGAAGAACAGGATGATCCAGAACACTGACATCTGTACTCAAGATATTAAAGCAAAGACAGTTTGATTAAAGGACTAAAGATGTTCACTCTAAAGTATTGCTCAATGATAAGCTTAATTTATCCAGTAGCTATTTCCTTAATTTAAGGGAAACTTCCTATTCTAGGGGGGATATTTTTTTAGAAGAAACATTCCAGTACCATTTGACTATCATGGGACATTACTATAACTATTCCTGAAGACCAGCAGTATGGTAGCCAGATTCTGAAAATGTCAAAGAAAAGAAAAAGCTTTCCCATTGCTTCAGTGGGTTTATGGATTCAAAATGCTATTTTAACTCTTTCATGTAATAGGATTGTTTTATATTCTACCTTTAGGGAAAAAACACACAGGCAAAGGAGATAGACTTGTAAACCAGTAAATATATTACAAAATTAAATGCATACTAAGATTAGTAGAAAAATTCCTATGAAGATTTCATGAGATATTGAGAAGACTTATACTTAAGTTTGCTTTCTAGATTTTAGAAGCAACTATTGAAACTTCTAGGAACCCCATGAACTTCAGACTGTTATTCAGAATCAAAAGAGATAAAAAGCAAAATTATCACTCTTTTAGAAAAAAATTCCATCATAATAAATTAAAATAGAAAATGTATACTAATGGAATTATCAACAGAGGATCCTGTGAAAGAAGGTTGGGAAGACAATATTTTGGGGTAATTTTAGTCTGAAGATTGGTTTCCAGGAAAAATATTCGAACATAACATTGAAGCAACGGTAAGAGAGTACGCCACAGCCACCTAACATGAATTTTCTTCTGGGCCCATGAGTGTGCTTGCCCACGCCTCTCTGGCTCATCCTTTTTCTGCTTCAGTCCCTCTTCTGTGTGGGATTCAGCAAGGTGAGAAGCAAATGAAGGTTATCACATAGTCTGTGGGACAGGAGGGAAGAGAGAGCATGGCACATTGTAGATAATGAAAAGTCAAAGTTTGAGCTAAAGTAAGTTCATGACATGTCATGCTTTATTGCAGCATTTCTTAAACTTTTTGGTGTCAGACCCTTTTACACTCTTAAAAATTATTGAAAATCCTAAATAATACCTTATTTGAATTATATATGTTGATTTTTGCCATATCAGAAATTAAAACCAAGGAATATTTAGGTATTAATTTTTTAAAAATTAACCCATTACATGTCAACATAAATAATATATTTTATGAAAGATAATTGCTTTTTCCTAAACAAAACAAATTTAATGAGGAGACAGGCATTGTTTTGCAATTTTGCATATTTTTATTGTCTAGTTTAATAGAAGACATCTGGATTCTCACATTTGCTTCTTTATGCAGTCTGTTGCAACATCACACATTATGCAGTATCTGGAAAATCTGACTGTAAAAGAATGGGATTTGAAAAAAAAAGCAAGTAACATTTTAGGATTATTATGAAAATAATTTTGACCCTGTAGGCCCACTAGAAAAGTTTCAGAGACCTCCCTGCAAAGATCTCCAAACATACTTTGAGAACTGCTACTTTGTTTTAAAAGTATACAGAGAAGTTGACTGTAACTAGTAGATAATGCATAACTACTTAAATAATTTAGGCATGGACTTGCCTACCCAGATTTGAATTTTATAATTATTGCTCTCAGTGTAGGAAACAAATTGGAAAGAAGCAAGGCTGTGTGATTGGAAACTAAATAAATTTGAAAAATGTATCACATTCTACATGGAATAATTGTGCTTACAAGCACATACATAATGCTGATGATATTTTGTTTTGTGTCTTGTTTCTTTTATTCAAGAGTAAGTTACTTTAGGGGCTGGGGGATATAGCTCAGTGGTAGAGTGCTTGCCTAGCATTTGTGAGCCACTTGTTTTGATTCTCAGTACCACATAAAAATAAGCAAATGAAAATAAAATTATTGTGTCCATGTACAACTATATATATATATATATGTGTATATATATATATATATATATATATATATATATATATATATATATATATTTAAAAAAACAGTAAGTTACTGTAAAGCAAGTACTTTTTTTTCCAGTATGGGGGATCAAATCCAGGGCAAGTGCTCTACCATCTTATACCCTCATCTCAAGCAGATACTTCTTTTTAATTCATCTCTCTAACTATGGCTTTGATAGAGTGTACAGAGTACTTACTAAGTAAAGATTTCTTGAAAATAAATGAAAGAACCAATGAAGTGACTATCAGAATAGTGCTGAAAAATGATGATATTGTCCTAAATTTAATGGCAGTGGCAACACCGAGGAGTAAATGCATGATATATATTGAAATCACTCTTATCTGACGGGAAATGCCATTGACCTACTTATTAGATAAGGGCTATGAAGGAAAAGAGAAGGAATACCATCATAGTAACCATCTGTTTATGGCATCTGGTCCTAATTCGTGGAGTATAGAAGGGACAGAATGGAGTGGAGTTTGAAAAGGTGATTTCTGGGTTTATTTTGAATATGATGAATTGTAGGTGCTTGTGGGACTTAAACCTCTCCTAGCACCTTAGGCTTTAAAGTTACACAAGTGTCTTATCTAATTCAGTATATTTTAATATTTGTTTTCAAACCTTTACTATTTTAGCATTTGTTTTTTATATATTTGATGTTTTGGTGTTTATTTTTAATGTCTTACTATTTTAAATATTTAATCAGAATTCTGGATTTCTGCTGGCCTATATTTCGGGTTCTATCAGTGAATGCTGATCTACACCATCCAATTGGGATTAATTTCGCTGTTGCACAGTGGAGGTTATTTTGTTTTCAGATTCACTATAACGTACTTCCCAATTCCATCCAGAATGTGGGAAAGTGAATTAGCCATACATGTGTAATAGAAAGTAGGAAACCCAGCATTTGACATATCTTGCACACACACATCCACCAAATATCCTGTCACCATCTTCCTACTTCACAAATCCTAGTTAGGGTTAATGACATATTTAAAAACAAATATCAGAAAGCATGGATTTTAATAATTTACAAGTAATTAAATAGATATCATGTGATTGAAAATAAATAAGCCTTATGCAGAGTTTATGGTGGTGACTTAAAAGGAGTTCAGGAGGTAACCAAACAATCTGGCTTAATGTTTTCAAAAGAGTAGCCCCAATAGAAAAGAAAGAATACTTGAAGCACTAAATGGATTTAGTTCTCATGTGTTTTATGGCCCCTCATCTTTCCATCTGGCCAAAGTTGGCTATTTGATCTAGTACTTCTCTGTTTTAGCACAGTCCTGTCTTTATGTTTTGTTTCCAGTGTACTCTGCAAGCCTATGTCCCAAGAGGATGTAAATCATTTTAAAGTTAAAAAGACAAGCATCTGAGGTTGGAGTTGTGGCTTAGTGATAGAGCACTTGTCTAGCAAATGTGAGGTACTGGGTTCGATCCTCAACACCACATAAAAAGAAATAAATGAAATGAAGGTATCGTGTTTGTCTACAACTAAAAAAATATCTTAAAAGAAGAATATGTGAAAAAAAGACAACCCCTCATCATTATACAAAATACATGTATGAAGATGTGAATTTGGTGTCAACATACCTTATATACAATCAGAGATATGATAAATTGTGGTATAAAGGTGTATTAAGAATTTTAATGCAAAATATAATAAGAGAGCTCATGTATAATGGCATAATTTTGCATGAACATACTTTATATACAGAGTTACGAAAAATGGTGTTGTGAATGGATGATTATGATTATAATGTATTCCACTATTGTCATGTATGTAAGAAATAAAAAAAGTTAAAAAAAAGACAAGCATCTAAATAGACAGAAAATAGTAGTCATTATATTATAATTATTCTATTTTCCTTTAGTCATGCCAAAAATGTATCAGTATCTCCAAAGAATGAATACCACCTGCCATAAAAGCTGAAGTCAGCTCCTAGCTTTAATAATTTTCATCCCTTCATGTTTAAAAAAATAGTGTTTGTGAAAATTTCAGCTTTTGATACATATCACATATTTCTATTGGCTGCATAATTCAGTGAGTTACAGAAATTGTACCATTTAGGAAAATTAAAAATATTCTTTTAAAAACTCTATTGTTTTACTTTTCACTAATTATTAATTGTATATTTGAAAAATCTGACATTGAATAGAGATAGCAGGATTTAAAGCATCTCATTAGATATTTATATGATATAAAATCATAACATTATTTCTGAGGGTGTGCAAGGTAGATATTAATGATAATGTGAGTGTTATGGTTAGATATGTGGTGCCCCAGAAGGCTCATGTGTGAAACAATGCAAGAAATCTTAGAGGTGTAATGATTGGGTTATGAGAGCTTTGATCCAATCAGTGAATTAGTTCCCTGATAGGGATTAATTGAGTGGTAACTGAAGGCAGATAGGGTATGGCTGGCAGAGTTGGGTCCCCAAGGGTGTGCCTTTGGGTAATTCATGTTGTTCCTGTTTAGCAGAACTCTCTTTATGCTTTCTGAGATACTTTCCTCCACAGCACTCTGCTGCCAGGATATTCTGCCTCACCTCAAGCCCCAAGGAATGGAACCAACCTTCTGTGGACCAAGACGTTTGAAACCATGAACCCCAAAATAAACTTTTCCTCCTCTAAAATTGTTCTTGTCGGATCTTTTGGTCACAGAAGTAAAGAAGCAGACTGAGACAGTAAAAAATAAAGCTATAATACTACAGTGAAAAAGATTCTGGTATAATCTAATAAAATTTTTACTCTCTCTAATAGAGAATTAGACACATTAGTTTTAAAAGTAGACAAATGAATGTTTTATTAAAAATATATTATTGGGTCAAATGGTGGTTCCTCTTCTCGGACTATATCCCCCAAAATCTAAAAACAGCATACTACAGGGACACAGCCACATCAATGTTTATAGTAGCACAATTCACAATAGCTAGACTGTGGAGCCAACCTAGATGCCCTTCAATGGATGAATGGATAAAAAAAAATGTGGCATATATACACAATGGAATATCACTAAGCACTAAAACATAATAAGATCATGGCATTTGCAGGGAAATGGATGGCATTAGAGCAGATTATGCTAAGTGAAGTTAGCCAATCCCAAAAAAACAAATGCCAAATGTCTTCTCTGATATAAAGAGAGCAACTAAGATCAGAACAGGGAAGAAGAGCATGAGGAAAAGATTAACATTAAACAGAGACGAGTGGGGGAAGAGAAAGGGAGAGAGAAGGGAAACTATGGAAATGGAAGGAGACCCTCATTGTTACACAAAATTACATATAAGAGTTTGTGAGGGGAAAGGGGAAAAAAAAAAACAAGGGAGAGAATTAAACAACAGCAGATGGAGTAGAGAGGGAAGATGAGAGGGAAGGGGAGGGGGGATAGTAGGGGATAGGAAAGGTAGCAGAATACAACAGTCACTAATATGGTATTATGTAAAAATGTGGATGTGTAACCGATGTGATTCTGCAACTTGTATTTGGGGTAAAAAATGGGAGTTCATAACCCACTTGAATCAAATGTATGGAAGATGATATGTCATGAGCTTTGTAATGTTTTGAACAACCAATTAAAAAAAAAAGAAAGAAAAAAACAAAGGAAAAAAAAAGTATATATTATTGGGAGTGGTGTCAAGATCTCTTTCCCCTCTCATTTCTATAAAGGAAATTTCTGCTCTTCTTTCTTTTTGGGTATGTCTACCTTTACTTTGTTTTTAATAGTTAGGAAGGTTTTAAATTTTTTAAATTTATTTTTATTTCTTACATACATGACTTTTATGTGATCCAACTTTATGTGTTGGCAGGCAACATTTCAATGTTAGCCACTGGTTGTGTGTGACATGCCCTATTGCTCTTGCCCTCTTGTCCTTTCTTTTGCCTCTGTGCTCAGGCATGGTGGATACTTTTGTGCTTCTTGTTGACATGTAGTAAGTATGCTTGGACAGTGCATAGGATCTGTCCTTGGAAGAAGTATGAGTCATACTTTCTAGTGCTTTCCTGTCACCACTGAGTCTGTTAGTTGGATTTGGCATTCTTGTCTCTGAACCATTTGAGTACATAGATTACTACTCTGTAGATAACATCTACTTTCTGTTTATATGTTTTTTCTTTAAACTTTGTCTCTCATAGCCCCCGCCCTTCCCACCATACAGCCAATCCATCTACTTTCAATAACAATTTAGTTCCAGATTTATATTTGGGTTGAGTTAGGAAACCCTTCCTTCAACCTCCAACCTTAATTATGTTTTCTAATCCAGATTTTACTAGAAAATGATATTTTAGAGGAATCATAAAGTGCTTTAAAAATTAATGAATCCACTCTACGGGAAAAGAGATTAGTGGTATGATTTGGTTGCTTGGGTTCAGTTTTCTAAATGCAAATAAAGGGCCAGGAATACATTATTTTTGTAGATGATTTTGGTAAAATGTGAGCTGAAGCTGTGAAACAACATAGCTAATTTTCTTATATGGCTTCTAAATAAGCCTCAAGGTCACTTTAAAAATGAGACTACAAGCCAACTGTGGTGAACATGCCTGTAATCTGAGTGGCTCCAAAGGCTGAGGCAGAAGGAGCAAGAGTTCAAGCCAGACTCAGCAACTTAGTGAGGCCCTAAGCAACTTGGAAAGACCCTGTCTATAAATAAAATATAAACAGGGCTGGGGATGTGGCTCAGTGGTTAAGGAGCCCTGGGTTCAATCTCTGGTACAAAAGAGAGGTATGAGAGAGGGGTAGGGGAGAGGGTGAGAAGGAGATACAAATTTAGTGTACTACTACAGTCTTTGGAATAAATGCATAGCTTTATACAGTGAATACTTTGAAAGCTAACTCTCATTTAGAACACAACATTTTTCGTATATTTGTTATAAGTCAGTATACATTTTCATTCCTTTTAGTTTAACCATTTACAACCCAAGGGAAAGTCACTCAAATAGCATGTATTCATTACTAAGTGAGCTGTAAAGAGAGTTACAACCACAAATGTTCAAAGGAAGGGGATTCCAATGGTGGGAAGTTAGGGAAACAATTTGAACTAGATGAGAGAGACTAAACAATTAGCAAGAAGAAAGAAAGAGTTCTCCTGGCAAAGATTTAAAGAGTCACAAGATTGAGAATACACCGTTTCTTTCTTTTAGAACATGAACAGACATATTTTCCTCAGTTTGATGATTTATGTAGAAGGACAAGAATTAAAAAATCACTTGAAGAAAAAATTGTTAAATGTTAAACTTGCTTAAGGAGAGACAATGTGCTACAATTTAACACAGAGGTTTTAACTGCATCACCATGAAATATGGTTTTCTTTCATAGGAACTGGGGTATTTTGGTAAGCAGAATAATCCCCACCCCTCACAAAGATGTCCATGTCTAATCTTTGGAATTTATGAATGTATTACCTTACATGGTGAAGAGACATTGAAGATGGGATTAAGTTAAAGCTCTTGAGATGGAAAGATTATTCTGGATTATCTACGTGGGCCTGATGTAATTATAAGAGTCCTTGTAAGAGAGAAGTGGAAAAATCAGAGTCAGAGGGAGATGTGACTATGAAAGCCTAAGTCAGAATGATGCAGAACTATGAGGCAAAGGATGAGAGCAGCCTCTGGATTCTGAAATAGGAAGGGAAAGAGATTTGTCCCTAGAGCCTCCACAAGAAACATCTAGCCTGCCAAATTTAGGTTTCTGACCTACAGAACAAAAATTGTAAAATAAATTTGTGTAGTTTTAAGCCACTAAATTTGTGGTAGTTTACAACAGCAGAAATAAACTGAAACAGGGACATATATGTATATTAATCTCATCAAAGAATTTCATAGCATTTTAAAATATTTCTCAACCAAGATGGAACTTCACCAAGTTTTAACATTTCCAAGTTAAAACTTTTTAATGATGTGTGCTGTCATATTTGAAACTGTCACAGTACATATGCCCAAACATGGCATCCTGTACCATACTCTTTTATACAATAACTTTGTAATATAATTTTACATCATGAAATGTGATGCCTCCAGCTTTGTTCTTTTTCAAGATTGCTTTAACTATTTGGTGTTTTTGTGTTTCCATATAAATTTAAGAATTGTATTTTATTTTTTTCTCTGAAAAATGCTGTTGGAATTTTTTTCTTAGTGCATGCTAATTATGCAGAATAATGGGTTTTAGTGTGATGTATCTATCTGTATATGAATATAATTTACTTTGAACATTTCTACCTCCCATTCTCTCCTTGCCTGTTTTCCTCCTCCCACTGATCCCTTTCCTCTTCTCTAATAGTCTGCCTTCTATTTTCAAGTCATGTCCTCCCCCTACATTACACATATGAGAGAACACGTGTGAAGTGTTTTTTTTTTTTTTTTTTCTGAGTCTGGCTTATATTTCTTAACATTATCATCTCCACTTGCATACATTTTCCTCCAAATGACATGCTTTTGTTCTTTATGGCTGAATAATACTCCATTGTGAACATATAACATATTTTCTTTACCCATTCATTAGCTGATAGATACTTAGATTGATTCTATAATATGTTGTTGTGAATTTTGCCACAATAAACATTGGTATGCAGATATCTCTACAATATGCTGACTTCCTTCAGGTATACATCAAGGAGTAGGATAGCTGGATCAAATGGTAGTTCTATTTTTAGTTTTCTGAGTAAAATCCATCCTGATTTCCTTATTGTCTGTACTAATTTACATTCCCACCAACAGTGTAAAAAGTTTCCTTTCTCCTCACATCCTTGCCAGCAGTTATTGTTTTTTGCATTCATGATGATAGAGCCATTCTGAATGGGGTGAAATGGAATTTCAGTGTAGTTTCAATTTGCATTTCCCTGATGTCTAAAGATGTTGACATTTTTTTTCATATAAATTATTGCCCATTTGTACTTCTTTTGAGAAGTATCTGTTAAATTCCTTTGTCTGTTTATTGATTTTTAAAATTTTTGCTATTAAGTTTTTTGAGTTCGTTATTAATATTCTGGATATTAATCCTTTGCTGGAAAAGCAGCTGGCAAATATTATCTCTCATTCTGTAAGTAGTCTCTTCACTCTGCTGTTTCCTTTGTTATGCTGAAGCTTTTTAATTTGTTACAATCCCATTTGTCAATTCTTGGTATTATTTCCTGAGCTATTGGAGTCCTATCCAGGAAATCATTGCCTGTGCCTGTATTTTGAATTGTTTCCCCTATGATTTCATCTAGCAATTTTAAATTTTCAGATCATATACTTAGGTCATTGATCCATTTTGAATTGATTTTTGTATATGGTGAGAGATAAGAATCTAATTTCAAAATTCTACATATATCAAGTCTTCTCAGAATGATTTGATAAAGAGAGTATCTTTTCTCCAATGTGTGTTTTTGACATTTTGGTCAGGAATAAGATGGTTGTAGCTGCATGGGTTTATTTCTGTGTCCTCTATTATATTCTATTGGTGTACACATCTGTTTTTATGCCACTGTCATGCTATTCTTCTTATTATGGCTCTGTATATATTTTGAAATTGGTTATTGTGATATCTTCAGCATTGCACTTTTTGCTCAGGATTGTTTTGGCTATTGTGGGTATTTTAGTCTTCCATATGATATGTGAAATTTTTCCCCTAGTTCTTTGAAGAATGTTATTGATATTTTGATGGGGGTTATATTCAATTCTGCCTATCCCTCAACACGAGAGAGCTTTCAATCTTATAGTGTCGTCTTCAATTACTTTCAGTGTTCTGTAATTTTCATTGTAAATGTTTTTCACCAGCTTGGTTAGGTTTAGTCTTAGGTATTTTTATTTTTTGAGGGTATCACAAATGGAATTGCTTTTTACACATAAATAGAATCAAGGTATAGTGGTCCATGCTTGTAATCCCAGTGACTCAGGAAGCTGGGAGAGGAGGATCACAAATTCAAGGCAAGACTTATCAACTTAGTGAAACCCTGTATCAGAAACAAACAAAAAAATATTTTAAAAAAGAACTGGGGATTTATCTCAGTGCCCTTGAGTTCAATCCTCAGTAACACCACCACAAAAAAGGATAAATATTACATGATCATGTGAATATATGGAGAAAAAGTCTTTGACAAAATTCAACATTGTTGTGTGATAAAAGTCCTGAAGGAACTAGGTATAGGAGGATACTATTTCAACATCATAAAGGCAAATAGGACCTGGCACCATGGTGCACCCCTGTAATCCCAGCGGCTCAGGAGGCTGAGGCAGGAGGATTGCAAGTTCAAAGCCAGCCTCAGCAAAGGTGAGGGCTAAGCAACTCAGTGAGACCCTGTCTCTAAATAAAATATAAAATAGGGCCGGGGATGTGGCTCAGTGGTTAAGTGCCCTGAGTTCAGTCCCCAGCACAAAACATAAATAAATAAAGGCAAATAGGCAATCCTAAAATCAACATTGAATGGGGAAAAACTGAGAGCATTTCCTCTAAAATCAGAAGCAAATCCTAATGTTATGTATAACTAAAAATAACCAATAAAATAAATTAAAAAAAGATGTAACATTAAAATATATGTGTGTGAGGGAAATCTGTGTATCCTTGGATGAATCCAATACTTTTAGGTGTCATTTAAAGAAAAACAAAAAATCAGGAATAAGAAAAGGATGCCCACTCTCACAACTGCTATTGAATATAGTTCTTAAAATTTTATCCAGAGGAATTAGGAAAGAAAATGAAATCAAGGAATAGAGATATGAAAGAAAGTATCCTTATTTGCAGGTCATATGATCCTATATTTAAAAGAACCTAAGGGATACACCAGAAGATTTCTAGAGCTGATAAAAAATTCACCAATTTGGCAGTATTACAAAACCAACTTACAAAAATCAGTACCTTTTGTATACACAAATAATGAATATACCATTTGGATTTTGATAGAAATTCTATTGAGTATACATATTGCTTTGAGTAGTATGAACTTTTTAAACAATATTAAATCTTCCAATCTATGTACATATTTTTTTCCATTTACTTGTGTCTTCATATTCCTTCATCAATGTTCTATGGTTTTCTTTAATCTGTACTTCACCTTCTTTGTTAAATTTAATCCTAGATATTTAATTCTTTTTGATGTTATCATAATTGAGATTATTTTCTTGATTTTCTTTTCAGACATATCATTATTAGTATAAAGAAACACAACTAATTTTGTAATTTTTTTTAGTTGTAGATGGACATAATACCTTTATTTTATTTATTTTTATTTTTGTGTGGTGCTGAGGATCAAACCCAATGCTTCACATGTGGTAGGAAAGTGCTCTGCCACTGAGTCACAACCCCAGCCCCAATTTTTGTATATCGTCTTCTACAACTTTACTGAATTCACTTATTGACCCTTACACTTTTGCATGTGGGTCTTTAGGGTTTTCTATAGGTAGAATCATACCATCTACAAGCAAGGATATTTTTGCTTTTTCCTTTCTGATTGTATGATTTTATTTTTCCTTATTTGATTGCTATTACTTGTGCTTCCAGTCCCATGTTGAACAGAACTGGAGAGTGTGGGCATCCTTGCGTTGTATCAGGTCTTACAGGGAAAGCTTTCACTCTTCTCTACTGATAATGATAGTGGGTGCTTTTCTTAAATAGTCTTTATTGTGTTGAGAAAATTTACTTCTACAGCTATTTTGTTGATAGTTTTCATTGTGAAAATATGTTGAACATTCTCAAATTATTTTTCTGTATATATTGAGATCATCATGTGTTTTTTATCTTTCATTTTGTCAATGCTGTTTATCACAATGATTGACGTCAAACATTAGAACAGAATAGAGATGCTATAAACAACTTAAATGTATATGGCTAATTAATTTTTGACAAGGGTATCAAGAATACACAATGGGAAAAGGAGAGTCTCTTCAATAAATGGTCTTGGAAAATAGGATATTCTCACACACAAAAATGAAATTGTATTCTTATACCACACAAAAAGTTCAACACACTGGGTTGGGGATATAGCTCAATTGGTAGAGTGCTTGCCTTGCATGCACAGGCCCTGGGTTTAATCCCCAGCACCACACACACACACACAAAGTTCAACATAAAATGAATTAAAGATCTAAAAATAAGTTTTGAAACTGAACCATCTAGAAGAAAAAATTGGGGAAACCTCCCTGATATTGTCGTTGGTGTTGATTTCTTTGGATTATCACACCAAAAGCTCAGGCAAGAAAAGCAAAAAGAAACAAGTAGTATTACATCAAACTAAAAACCTGTACAACAAAGGAACAACAAAATGGAAAGATAGCATATGGATTGGTGGAAAATATTTTCACATCATATATCTAATAGGGGATTAATATACAAAATATGTAAGAATTCAGTCTACTCAATAGAAAAAAGCCTGCCCCCCAACATAACCTGATTAAAAGTTTGGCAAAGGACCCAAAGAAAACATACAGATGGCCAACTAGTATAGCAAATAGGGCTCAATATCATTAATTGTAATTAATCTTGGAAACACAAATCCAAAACACCATGAAATACCATCTCACAGGTGTTAAGATGGCTATATAAAAAATGCAGGAAAAAATGAGTGTTGGTGAGGGTGTGGAGAAAAGTATACCCTTGTACACTGTTGGTAATGTAAATTGGTTCAATCATTATGTTAGACAATTTGTAGGTTCCTCAAAAGATTAAAAATAAGGCCAGCAATCCCTCTTCTGCATATATACTCAAAGTGAATTAAATCAATTCAGAGAGATGGTGCATAGTTAGTACTATGTGACGGGCCTTAACTTTCATTATTATTAATGCCATCCTGTTATGTACTTCATATTTGTGTTGCCTCCAAATTCGTATGTTGAATTCTTTACCCTACAATATGATGCCGATGCTTTTGAGAATTGATTAGTGTTACATGAGATTATGAGGATAGAGCCCTCATATAGGATTAATGCATTTATTAAAAGAGGAGATACAGGCTCTCTCTCTCTCTCTCTCTCTCTCTCTCTCTCTCTCTCTCTCTCTTTCTCTTTCTGCCTTAAGGGGACATAACCATGAGGGTGGATCTCATCAGTAATCAGATCAGCTGGCACCTTGATCTTGTACTTCCTGGACCTATGATAAATAAATGTCTAGTGTTAAAGCCACCTAGTCTATAGTATTTTTCTTTTTGTAGCCCAAATTGACTAAGACATAGCCAGAGAAAATTCTGCAGTATCAGTTCAAGGCTTTTGATACTAAACATTTCAGCATTTGTATCAGAGACTTGAATAATATTATGAAAGGCTTGTGACATAAAATCAGAAACTATAACTCTACTGCTAGGCTAAACCCAATGAAATGAAATATATTTATGCAGCCTTAATATTGGTCAACATTATATATTTACTTTAAAGTATGAACATCATCTGATCTGTTTCACAGCTTGAGTTGTGAACACAGTTAAACAAACTTTAGCTTTTTTTCAAACATAAAATATGTGGTTTATTTACACGAAATGAATAAATTCTATAAATTTGTTGTATAACATTGTATCCATAGTTATCAATACCGTACTTTGCACTTAAACTTTTGTCAAGAGTGTAATCTCATGTTAAAGGTTTTACCACAGTAAATGAATAAACAAATAAAATAGACAGTTTCATATATCATAGGATTAAATTCATAAAATATTCAATATCTTCCCTCCTGCTCTAACCCCCTATCACCTCTAATTTGTTAAAACCATAGGGCTTATAGGGATCTAAATATCTTCAGGTTGTCATGAAAAGAATGAGTTGTTCAGCTCAACTTGTAAACCCAAACATATTATCCAATAAGTTTTTTTAATGTTTTGTCTTAGTATTTCCACACAAAGGCATTTTTGACAAAAATTCTAGTCTTATAGCTAATCCCTACTAAAGCTACCAGTGAGACTCAAGGGATGCAGATGAAATCCTGAAGTGCTTAGCTCCAAAGCAAAGCCTTCTAATTTGGGAACTCATGTATAACACTTCTTAAGACTCAGTATTTTTCATCCCATATCCAACTAGGAGTTCAGCATCACAATAGTTAAGAACTACAGTGGACTGAATGCTTATGCCTCTACCCCCAGATTAATGTGCTGAAATCCAAACCCCAAGTTGGTGGTATTTGGAGATGAGGGTCTTTGAATAATGATTAGCATGAGAATAGAACCCTCACAAATGGCACTAACTTGACTATTCTACTATGTGAAGATACAGCTAGGAGGCATCATTTGTGAAACAAAAGCAAGTCTCACCAGATACTGAATCCACCTGCCCCTTGATCTTGGACTTTCCAGCTTCCCAAACTGTGGAAAATGTTTCTGTTTATCATCTTTTGATTTTATGACAGTTTTTTATAGAAGCCTAAATAGACTAATATATGTCAGTTATAGGAGAAATATTTTAAGAGATTAGTCTTTGGTACCCTAGGTCTGGAGTCAAGGGAGAGAATCAAATGTAAAGGAGCATGAGGAACCTTTTGAGGGGTAGGATGGAAATATTCTATATCATGATTGCTTTCATTTTCATAGGACTGAATATATTTGTTGAAACTCAACAAACTATATACTTATATGAATAAGTTTCATTGAATATTAATTATACTACATATTAAAGCTACTTCCTCCCAGTCTTGTTCATTCTCAGATACTAAAGTACTGAAGACACTTTCTTTTCATCTTGCTAAACATGGAGTATACTACTCTATCTACAGGGAGCTTTATATTCCATCTATTTTTTATTTTACATATTAATTTAAATTTAATAAATTATTATGTAATAGTTATTGCAAACATTTTCTTATTGTGAACTCTTTTTGCATAAGTAGAAAAATATTTACACTTTAAGAAAAATCACTCAAAAATTTAACAAATGCTTACTAAGTGTCAGTGTTATAAGTGCTATGGATACAAGAGTGAGAACAAAAAACCGTAAATCTTAATATATTATTAGTAGATAATATGCTAAGTAGAAAAGTAAAGCAGGAGATGAGGATAGGAATGTTGTGATTTTTTTTTTTTTTTTTTTTTTTGCAATTTCAAAAGTCTGGACAGAAAATACATCATAGAGAATATACTGATTGACTTTAAGGAGAATTAGAAAGCCACATAGAGAAATATCTGTATTTACAATTCCAAGCAGGGAAAGCAACAAGTAGGACTTTCCTCAGAGGAAAGGATGCCTGGAATGATTGAAGAACAACTCAGAGGTTAGAATGGGTGGAATTGACTGTAAAAAGGGAAACATACGTAGACATGAGGCCAGACAGCTAACAGGAGGCTGGATCATTTCACCATATGGCCCATTGGAAAAGGCTGTGACTTTTCCTTAAACATGATCATGAGCCGGGAGTTGTGGTGCACACCTGTAATCCCAGTATTTCGGTAGGCTGAGGCAGGAAGATTGCAAATTCAAACCATTCTCAGCAATTTAGCTAGTGAGGCCCTAAGTGAGACCCTGTCTAAATAAAAAAAATAAAAAAAGGGCTGGAGGTGTGGCTCAGTGGTTGAGTACCCCTGGGTTCAATCCCTGGTACCAAATAAATAAATAAACATGATCATGAGATGATATAGCAAGAAAACGGACTGAACAAGGGTTTATGTGAGTTCCTTATTAGAGAATGTATCTCAGAAAGCAGCAGTGAGGAACAGAGGAATCTAAGCAGGAAAGAAAGAGCAAAAACAAAAATGTATTACTGAGTTGACCACTGATACAAGTGACTAGTTGCTCTATTTGTTGTATCATCTAAAAAGTGTCATATTAAATATGCCTCTGGAGCATTTATGCAGGGGCTTAAATGGAGAAGTCTTTATTCTTGAGATTCCACTATATTTTGATTAAAATTCCCAAAGAGATATTAATCATCTGCAATTATGTGCTGTGTTTTATTGTTTCATGCTATTCCCAGATTTAGAAGAGAATCCTAAGGCAGGGGATATGAAACGTTAGGTAAGTATGAAATGATATGTTACCAGGTTACTACTGCATTAAATTGTTATGATTCCAAATAGAATTTAGTCATTGCAATTATATTTCTATATACAAGTGAAAATTAGTATGGAATGAAATGATGGTGTCATTTTTGATAGCATCAAAGGATAACAAATTCCTAGGAATATGTATTTATATAAAGATTTTGAAAGACAGAAGTAAATGAATCGATACACATGTTCATAGATAAGAAAACTCATTTTATTGAAAAGATATCAGTTTTCCCAAAATTGATCAATATATTGAATATAGTTTTTTTTAAAAAATGACAGCAATTTTATTTTTTTATAACTTTGTTTATTTTTTTATGTGGTACTGAGGATCAAACTTAGTGTCTTACATGGACTAGGCAAGCGCTCTACCACTGAGCCATAACCCTAGCCCTCAATACAGTTTTAATAAAATTCCCAGGATGGTGTTCATGTGTGTGTTCATGGGGAGAGGAAAATGTGAACAATGACAAGGGATTTATAAAATGTATGTAAAATGTATAACAAATGCAGGTACAGATTAAACAAATTTGAAGAACAAAGAAGTTGGAGGACTGATACTCATATATACTAGGATTGTGATTAAAAGAGTGTGGTGTTGGAACAGGGAGAAAGAAATAGATCAAAGGAATTAAACAGTCCAGAAGCATACCTCCACACATAAGGACATTCATATTAAGGAAAAAATGGGCAAAACTGTGTCATAAGACAATATTTTAATGAGTTTGGGGAAGGAAAATTTTTCCATCCATAAAGGAAAAGTTTGAAATATTGGACTATCTTAGAATTTGGAGCTTCTGTTCATCAAATAAGAGACAGTATATTTTCAATCCATATTACTGATGAAGCAATATATTTAGAATACACAAAAACCTGTGGATTAATGAAAAAAGATGGAAAACCACAGTGTTAAGAGAGATAAAGAGATTTTGAATAACATTTATGAAAGAATATGTAAAATAGCACATAATCCTATGGAAAAAAGCTCAATTTCATTATTAACCAGGTAAATTTAAATTAAATCCACAATGAAATGTCCATTTGAAATAATACAATGAAAATGACTGAAAATGTCCAATATTATTGGCAAAGATACAAGTGAATGGAACTTACATATGCTCTTTATTAGGATACATGGTGAAAAGAACTATTTTCAAAATTTTTGTCGGTTTCTACTAAATTTTGCATATATGCATATCCTTTTCTCTAACAATATTACCACTAAGTATATAAAGTAAAAAGTATACATATGTGTTAAAAGACATAGAAAAAAACTGTTAAGACAAGCATTGTTCATAACATCTCTAACTTGAAAACAGCCTAACTATCATGCAAAAATGAAATGGATAAATGTGTTGTCTGATCATACAATGGAATTCTATACAGCCAAGAAAAAGGGACTGTTACTATACATGATATTATGGATAATGGTCACGAATGCATTGAACAAAAGAATAGATAAAAGAGAATACATACTACGTAATTCCATCTGTAAAATATTCCAAAAAAGGCAAATAATCTGTTTTTGGAAACCAATATAGTCATAATATTTTTAAAGAAAAGAGAGAACATGATGAGATCTCTGGAGTTATGGTAACACCGTATATTTTTTGATGTGGGTGTTTCATAGGGTTATTTCTTTGTGTGAATGATTTATATGGATGTATTCTTTCTGTGACAAATAATGTTATACAAGTTGATTTCTTTAGTTTTTCATGTATAATACATAAATTTTAAAAGCTTATAAAATTTGTACCTACCTTGATGTGTTCTTAAATATACATTAGATAATAATACATGTCTTATGATTAGCACATAGTTGGTACATAACTGATGTTGGTTAATGGCAGAACAAAGGGACTACATAATCTTTGGATTTAAATAGGTCTGTGAATTAGTCTGGAGAAAAAAATGTTAAGAACTGATCTTCCAATTTTCAATCAGATTAAGGTGGTAAGAAATAAGGGGAAGAATAATTATATAGCTTTCCCTGAGCAAATTTATTATGAGGGAAGTGAATGCAGAGGGATTCCCTGGGAATATTGAAACATGACTAATAGAGGGTGGCCTTTGGTCTTCACTGTGATTTGTTACCAAGCTTCTGTTAACTGAGTAGGATATGTACACAGAGGGTAGAGCTGTATTGATTGAGATAATACAAAACTATTAAGATAAGCGGCTAACTCATTCTGCTTGTTCTTTTCAAAGATGGCTACATTATTGATGGAAAATAAATGGAAAGGACCTTGTATTTGCAGTATTTTGTTTTTAACACTGCCCCTGGTTTATGTTTATTTATATGTATATTGATTTATTTAATGTTTCTTATATATTTACACTTCAAAGATTTATAACTGATTTCTTGGTCTTATGAATTTCATAAACTATTTTGTATCACTCTGAAAGATTTATATTTTAACTTAAAATATCATTTAGTTCACTTATAATAATTTCAATTTGTAAGTTATATTATTCTGTGTATAACACACTCCTATGTTTTCAATTGTGCTTAAAACGCAATGTACGATCTTTACAATTTTCAGGTGTATGTATTGGACTCAGCTAGACCCTTATTAAACATAAAATCTGAAGATAAAAGTTTAAAAGATAAATATAATTCCTATTAAAATATCTGCATCTATATTCAGCAACTCAGGCTTATTATTTATAATTATCACGAATAAATCTTTTGTTGGGTGGAATAAAACTCTCCAATTCTTGTTACTATTAACTCTCATTGTGATGTTCACTTGGGGATTGCTGATCTGAGTCTCTATCTTAATACTTAACTAGTATCTGAAGTATTTTTGAAAGAGAATGTATCCCTTTGACAGTTTGCATGTCCATTGCAAATGAGGTATTTGATTATGCTTTTTTTTACTTATTACCAATTTAACTCTTACTGGGTATGAACCTTACAGGGCTGGAAAGGTTCAATTAAGGATTCTGACATGGCCCATGCAGTTTGCCTTTGTGGAAAGAGATTTTCTGTTCCACAGTTAGTATGTGCCAAAACTGATAATTACATCTCAATTTTTCTTAAAAATTATAAATATAGAAGTGCAAATATGGAATACAAGTGAAATATTTGATATGAATCCTGTAACAACAATAATGTTTTGTTTCCTTTCCTTAATAATTACTTAGAACTAAATATTTTTATGCAATCTGTTTGCTCCCTTTCCTCAGAAATATACAGAGTATATACACTTCTGGTAGAGTCATATGGAGAGTGCTTTTTGTTTTCCTTCCATTTTAAAATATACATGAGATGGAGGAATTTAAAATAAATACATGACTATAGCATGCAGCCTATCAATAAATGTGAATGTAGTTCTGTTGCTATTTGAAGAATCACTTCTGAAGCAGTGAAGAGCAGAGTATGCTTACATATTTTCTCTTTAAAAATGAATTGATAAAATGGGTCTTTATAACCTGATTTTCTGTTGCTTTATGAATTTAATATATTTCAGCAAAATTAGTAGATAAGTAATCAATTGAATTATACTATAATTACTGCTGGAATTAAAAAGGTGATTGTTTTCTCTTGTTATTAGCAGAAAATTAAACAATTTCTCTATTTTATAAACTCAATTTCCTACTAATTATCTATTTTTCAGTAATATGCAAAATAAGGAATACTGTTCCTATAAAGAGGTCTTATATTTGGGATATACATAAAGCCTCTTATATGAAATTTACTCAGTAAAATTTTCTTTTTCTCCACATGTAACCATACCATATAAAACTAAGCAGAAAAATAAAATAAAATTATTATGATATGGTAGATTTGGAGAGCAAGGACATATTACTATTGATGATGATGATGATGATGATGATGATGATGGTGATTTTGTACCAGGGATTGAACCTGGGGATGCTTAACCACTGAGCCACATCCCCAGCCTTTTTTTTTTTTTTAATTTTATATTTTCAGACAGGATCTCACTAAGTGTATTAGGGCCTTGATAAGTTGTTAAGGCTGACTTTGAACTTGTGATCCTCCTGCCTCATCCCCTACCTTGGTGCCTCCCCTCCTGCCCCCCCTTCCCCCCTTGCCGGTTGCTGGGATTACAGGTATGCACTATCACATTGGGCTTGATTATTTTTTTTTTAGCATTTAAAACATCTTTCAAGGGTTGGAGATGTACCTTACTGATACTGTAATTGTCTTATGTGTGCAAAGCCCTGTATTTGAACCCCAGCACTGCCAAAATGTTTTTTGAATAAGTGATATTTATATGATTCAAAATCATATCAAATACAGGCTTGGAAGTCTTGATACCCTCCATCCCCCAACCCATTGTACTCTAGTATATACTGATAAATATTATTATTAGATGTTGCTTATTCTTCTAGTATTTCATACAAATATATATATTTGTATGAAATACTATAATATATTCACTAGCTTAATTTCTTAGAAAAAAAGGTGGCACACACAATATTGTGTCTTGTTTGTTTGTTTTATTTAAAAATATTATTGGGCATTAGTTTGTCTTTGCACATAAAGGCTATACTCATTCTTATAGATGTATAACATTCAATTTTGTATTTGTAGCATGAATTATACAATTAATTTCCTATTGAGGTACACATAGTTTGTTTCCAATTCTTTATTATTACAATGTGTCAATTAGTAGCCCTGTTCATATAATATTTAGAATGCATGTACATTTCTGAAGGACAAATCCTTAGAAGAGATGACATGGGATCAAAGGGCAATTCCACATGTATTTTAATAAATAATGTCAGATTTTCATGCATAGGAGTTGCATCATTTTCCACTCTACCAACAATTAGAATTTTTCAGAGCCATTTTCCCAGCACCATTTGTTTAAAAAGGCTATCTTTTCTCAACATAAGTTTTTGGTACCCTTGTTGGGTTTGTTTCTGTGTCTTTTATTCTGTTACAATGGTCTTCATTCTATGAAGCCAGTATTACCCTGATATCCAAACCAAAGACACATCAAGGAAAAAGAAAGAAAAAGGTCAGATCAATGTCCTTGATGAACATAGACAAAAAATCTTTAATAAAATATTGGCAAACCACATTCAAAACAAATTAAGGAAATAGCACACCATGATCAAATGATTTTCATCCCAGGGATACAAGGTTGGTTCAACATATGCAAATGTATAAATGTAATTCACCACAAAAATAGAATTAAAGAGAAGAATTACACGATTATCTCAATAGATGCAGAGAAACAAAATCCAGCACCCATTCATATTAAAAACACTGGAAAAACTAGAGATATAAGTAAGTTGCCTCAATATTATAAAGGCCATATATGATAGTTTCACAACTAATATCATACTGAATGGAGGAAAACCAAAACCAAAACCAAAAACCAAAACAAAACAAAACAAAAAAAACCCAAACCAAAAACATTCTTCTAAAATCAGGAATAAGGCAAGGGTTACCACTCATGTCTCCAATTAAACATAATGCTTGAAACTCTAGCCAGAGCAATCGGGCAAGATAGGAAAATGAAAGGGATATATATAGGAAACGTAATCAAATTAAATTATCTCTGTTTGCTGATGACATAGTCCTAAATTTAGAAGACCCCAAAAATAAAACTTTACAAAAAGACTTCTTGAGATGATGGACAAATTCAGCAAAGTAGTGGGTTACAAGATCAACATCCATAAATCTATAGTTCCTATACTCCAATAATGAATATTTTGAGAAAAAAATTTAATAAATGTTCCATTCACAATAGCCTAGAAAATATTAGGGAATATATCTAACCAAGGAGGCAAAAGATTTCTATATTGAAAACTATAGAACACTGAAGAAAGACATTGAAGAAGACCTTAGAAGATGGAAAGACAGCCCATGTTCTTAGATAGGCAAAATATTGTCAAAATTGCCATACTATCAAAAGTTTTATATAGATTCAGTGTAATCCCCATCAAAATACCAATGAAATTCTTTACAAGAATTACAAAATATAATTCTTAAATTCATTTCAATGAATAAGAGATCCATAGTAGCCAAAGCAATACTAAGCAAGAAAAGTGAAACAGGAGGCACCATGATACCTAATCTCAAATTATACTAGAGAGCTGTAGTAACAAAAACAGCGTGGTATTGGCATCAAAACAGACATGAAGTCCAGTAATGTTTTTTAAAGTTTGGAATCAGCTGGGAGCAATGGTGCATGCCTGTAATCCTGGTGACTTGGGAGACTGAGGCAGAAGGATCAGAAATTTGAGGCCAGCCTCAGCAACTTGGCTAGACCCTGTCTCAGGAAAAAAAAAAGGACCTGGGTTGCAGTTCAATGGTAAAGCCTTGCTGGGCTCTATCCCCCTACCCCAGCCAAAAAAGAAAAGAAAGCAAAGAGAGTTTTGATTCTTATAAACAAAAAAGGCATGTTTGTAGTGTACTTTTGCTCTTTTTAAAATTCTAAGTGAAAAATTTGAGTCATTTTTTTTATTTTAAAATACCATTTTTACCTTTTTTTTCCAATAATTGTCACTTCATGCTCTTTTCCTATTTTTTGTTGTATTGCTAGTCTTATTATTCTTGATTTCTAAGGGATTTTATTTAATTCTTCAATTTTTGTTAAATTTATTTAACTGATACATAAAAACATAAGAATTGCTCTTATTAATGGGATACCCTATGGTATATAATGTTTAAATTGTGTTAAACTTCTGTCTCCTCAAACATTTATCATATCTTTATACTGAAAACTTTCAAAATCCTTTCATTTAGCTTTTTGAAGTGTATTAAAACATTATTGTTATGTACATCCACCCTATTGGACATTGCATCAGAACTTGGCTCTTATCTGTAACTGTATTTCCATTTAAGCCCTCTGGGTTTTGACTTTTGGTTAGAAAATGTTCCCTAACTACTAACTTTCAAATTCACACACACACACACACACACACACACAGCACATATGTGTATGTGTGTGTATGTATGTATATATATATATATATATATATATATATATATATATATATATATATATATATATTGAGGAATTGGTTCATGTGATTATAGAGACTGAAAACTACCAAGCTATGCAACTGGCAAGCTGGAGATGCTGAAGACCAATGGTGTAAATTTCAGATTGTGCTTGAAGGCCTGAGAACCAGAAGAGTTTATAGTGTAAGTTCCAGTTAAAAATCCAGCAAATCTGGGCCTGGGGCTGTGGCTCAGTGGCAGAGCGCTTGTCTAGCATGTGTGAGGCACTGGGTTCAATTCTCAGCACCATATATAAATAATAAATAAAATAAAGGTCCATAAACAACTGAAAAATATTTTTTAAAAAAGCCATCAAGTCTGAGACCCAAGAATAATGGATCTTTCAGTCCCAGTCTTCAGGGTAAAAAAGATTAGCATACCATCTCAAGCAGTTAGGCAGGCAGAGTTACCTTTTACTTTCAGGAACATTGGACTTTTTATTTTCTTCAGGCCTTCAATTAATAGAATGTACGCCAACCCCCAAATAGTGAGGGCAATATGTTACTCAGTAGACCAATTCAAATGTTAATCTCATCTAGAAACATCCTTACAGACACATCCAGGATAATGTTTGTACAAGTATCTGGGTCCCTCCTGACTTAGTCAAATTGTCACATTAGAATAACCATTATAGCCTGGCAGTGTGGCACACCTGTAATCCCAGTGGCTCAGGAGGCTGAGATAGGAGGATCACAAGTTCAAAGCCAGCCTCAGCAACTTAGCTAGACACTAAGCAACTCAGTGAGACTCTGTCTCTAAATAAAATACAAAATTGAGCTGGGGATGTGGTTCAGTGGTGGAGTGCTCCAGAGTTCAATTCTCAGTACCAAAAAAAAAAAAAAAAATACAGATTACCTAATTTTTTCTTTTTTAAAAAATTATTCTTTGGAATTTATTAAATAATGAGTTATTACTACTAATGACCTTAGGTATTAACTTAGGAATGATGATGTAATATTAATGGATAACAATAATTAATTTTTTTAAGTTACATTAGTTATATTTGTCCTAAATGGGAAAAAAAATTATGGTGACTGAATCCACAAACCATTGTATATTAATACTATTGAACACTATTTGTTAATAAAACAACTGAAATATTGATTCAGTAACATGGACAAATCTCAAAAAATACAATGCTAAGTCGGAGAGTGAAACATAAAGGAAACCATTGTAAATGATCCTGAGATAGAAAAGGGTAGGCAGTCAGGAGTAAGGAAGGGTCAGTAAAGGTTATCATCAAGAGGATAAGCACAAAGACAGCCATTTTAACATGCCCCAATATGTTTTAAAACAGTTTCTGTTTCTCAAATGGTGTAAGTTTCCAACTCAGAAATCAAGTGCGTCATCTAGAAAACTGAGTCATCTAGCCCCCACACATGCTCAGGGACAATTGAACTATTCAAGAAACAATCAAAAGGAACTTATCAACTTCTCAAGGCCCTTTAAAAGAAGGAATGCTCTAAGACACAGCAGCACTCTTGCCCCTCCCGGGGGCTTTTCGCTGGAAGTTCTGAGTCTCACCTTGCCTTTTAATAAAATTCCTCTCCCTTGCTTACCTCAGTTTTTGTGGTCTTCATTCTTGGACTCCATGGAACAGGAAGCTGATCCCTACACCCGCTGGTAAAAATCCCACTTATATGAAATTCTAGGAAATGTAAAACTATAGTGACAGAAAGATGATTAGATGGTTTTCCAAAGTAGAGGAAATTTAATGCCTAGAGTCACTAGGGAACTTTTGGCGTTTATTTAAATCTCTCTTGTTATACTTGTGGGGATGACTACAGAAATACACACATTTATGTGTGTGTGTGTGTGTGTGTGTGTAAAATGTTCCTCAATAGATATGAAAAGAATGTTAATTACAACACTGTGAATAAAACAGAAATATTCTCTTAATAGAAAAATAACGTGGACTTACAAAAAGGATGGAATTGAAAATGCAACTGGAACCATACATGTTAGGTATATTGTGCTTGTAATCAGCAAATTATGCATTTCTATAGAGACTGAAAGGAGAACATAAGCATTTTCAGAATGATGTTTTGGGGTTTTGTTTATGTTTTTGTTTGGCACTAGGGACTGAGTCTGGGGTGCTTTACCACTGAGCTTCATCAACAGCCCTTGTTTTTTTTTTTTTTTTTTAATCAGGTCTCAGTAAGTTGCCCAGGGCCTTACGGATTTGTTGAGACCAGCCTTGAATTTGGAATCTACCTACCTCAGCCTCCCCAGTCACTGGGATTATAGGTGTTCATCACCTTTCCCAACCTCAAAACAATGTTTTCAGGAAGTAAAAAGTCATATATATTTTAAAGGTCATTTAAGTTATTTTAAGAATAAGTGTGGTCCCAAAGCAAATAAAATAGTTGGATATCATAGTTTCATAGCCTCGGAAATACAACTAATCTCAGTTTTCCCTATTTTTAAAATCGAATGACAATTTCCTAAAGAAACTAATAGTAAGGCTTAGAAAGTCAATAATGCAAAGGCTACAGTATTTCAAATTCTTTAAAAGGTGAAAATTTTATAAATATATGAGGAAGATGTAACATATAAGGGAAGGTTGTTTAATTTATTTCTAGTTATTGTCCCATTTTATGATGACATTTCTCTTTGTGCAAATGACACTACTATTCAAGAACTTTTATTAGGTACACTATTATTTGTAATGCTTTCAGAATTTTACATTTTAGTTAGATTATTTCTGTGCCTAAATTATTCTCTGTTAATGAGTTGGGCACTGGAGGCACATTAAAGCTTTTAACCACTAAGAAATCACAGATCTTTTAGGAAATTGCTACTGCCATGCATAATTTGGTACTCATAGCACTCACCTGTGCCAGTAGCAATTAGAGATTTCCCCACTGATTCCACAACATCCTGAAAGAGTTAATGGACCTCTATAATAGTGCAACTTCCTAACAGGATCAAATAAATTGTTTCAGAGCATGTCTAATCAGATGTCTTTTAAATTTTATTTTTAATTAATATTTTAATTATACAAGTTTAGGGTGGCACAGTGTGATAATTCTTAATAAAGATAATAAAGTTATGGAATCACTGACATTTCAATGTATTTGATACCAATGAGGAGGAACAACAAATCTAAGTTTATGAAATGTGTGGTTCAAAAATATTCAGTAATAATAATGCTAAAAGCTCTGATACAGAAAAGCAACATTTTCTACAATTTTGTAGAGAAAGATATTATTAACCTTGTATTAGTCATGTTAGCTAGTCTGGATGAAACTGTAGATAGTGTAATCAAGGCAGAAGGACTTCAGGACATATAAGTACAATTTTTTTCATACTCTTTAATTTTTATTATGTCATACTTGACACAGTGATGCTACCAAACTCTTTTTCTATGCCACTTTCTATTGCATCAAAAAGTTCCCCTCACTCATTATTTGTTTCTTATGTAACTGACAAGTTATGCCAGGCACGGGTCTAAGTTTCTGACAAATTTTAAAAGACTACTTGTAATAACCCTGTGAAGAGAACATTACTGATTATTTCTACTTTACAGACGAGAAAAACAGAGATCCTGAGACATTAAATAACTTTTCTAGGCTTATGAGTCTGGATCTTGAAATTGTGCTCTTAACTATTAAGTGAAAGCATCTTTATATTTCATTACATTTTCCAGATTGTACTTCTTATATCAAGAATAGATCCAATATCAGTTGCTTTTTACTCCCATTTTTCCTCAGATGTATTATTTTCTCTAGGAATTATGGAGCATCAATGCCTTGCAGATGGAAAAATATTAGTGCTCTAGTAAAAGCATTTTAATTCTCCAGCATGCAGGTGAGAAGCTACGTTCAAAAAGTTCTGTCTGAATCCAGAAATACTTGCCTTTGACTTTTTAAAAATATATCTATGCTGTTTCTACTTTAAACATGTTTTGTAAGGTGGCTGCAGGCTTCTTACCTGTAAGACTGAAATAATATGGCCTCAAACCCAATAGAGTCCAGGTAACTGATATTTACAATTACTTCAAAATTTGGAGGAGTAGGAAAGATGGGCAGACTGGAAACCACTTGTCAATATATTCAATCTCTTAGAAAACAGGAGTTTCTCAAACATCAGTATCCTTACTGCTATTACTTTTGCAATCTCTGTAGCTTACAGTATGTTCTATAATGCAATGTTGGCTGCTGGAAAAGTGGACCTTCACCAAAATAAAATTCTTTCTAAATCTTAGTGATGTTAAAATGTAGTAATTTAATACAATGGGAAGAAACATTACAAAACTAAGCATATTTAGAGAAAAGTTCTTTGAAATTGAAAACAGATGGCTAAAAAAGGAATTCTGAAGCAGGTTTCTTTGCCTTCTTATTATGATGTACAAACTCAGGAAAAAGAAGTGTTAGGTGTACTTTTAGAACATTCTTGTGTGAACAAAAACAATTGGCTAGCATATATTTAGAATTTGGTTTGGTATAATAATGGGTTAAAAATACTTCCAACAGCTTGATTACTTATACTGATTTATCTTTTTAGATATTTTAAGAACAGGAAGCCAAATTAGGGTTATGTGAAGACCCACTCTCTTGTAGTATAAAATTATTCTGTTAATGTTAACAAGGCTGAAGATGTTTGCCGGAGAGGGACAGTTTAATTAAAGTCAGGTGGATGATTTAACATTTCCTAATATCGGAAAATGGAAGCAATCAAAAGTTCTTCAACCATGATATACCATTCTATATCTATCAGGGCCCATATTATATTTTAAATTTCTATTAAAATGGATGATTTTGTTTTCCTTTTTAACAAGTGATAATCTCTACATTTGTATACTGGATCTGATCAAGGGTTCCTTACTCAAGAACTTAATTTCTGATTTTATCTTTTTTTCTCCAGTATCAAAGATCAGGAAGCTAAACCCCATATCTAAACCCTGTCTTTAGTTTATTAGAAAATAACATTTTACCAGAACACAGACATGTCTGTTCATTTACAATGGCTGCTTTTGTGCTATAATAGCAGAGCTTAGTAACTGTGACAAAGATCATATGACCCTTAAATCTAAATATTTAATATCTGACCCTTTAGAGAAAATGATGTCCTACATTCCTCAGTTCCCCCCCCCCTTTTTTAGTTTACTCCTGTCAACAAGTAAACATTGTGTGATATTTCTCATAAAATGATCCTTTATTCCATGTTCCTCCTTCAATTACTTTCACATTTCTCTGTTCCTCTTTACAGCAAATGTCCTCAAAAGGTTTGTATATATCTTAGCTGCTTCTGCGTCTCCTTGCCTATATTTTCTTAAATCCTTGGAAGAGTTTCTTTCAATAATTTCATAAAAACTTCTCTGTTAGGGTCATTAATTATATACACATTTCCAATTTCACTGGTGAAGTTTCAGTCCTTATCTCTTTGATTCATTAGAAACATTTGGCATTATTCTAATCCAGTGTTCTTGAAGCATTTATTTGATTCTCTTCATAGCCTTCAAGCCAATTATTCTATTGTCAATCTTCTAGCTGGGTTCCTCCTTATTTTCCTCACTCATGAACTCTGAATTATTCCAAGTATAAGTCTTTAGACCTTTTTTCTCATTTAATCTACATTTATTCCCATCATTATTCTATCTAGTATCATAGATTTAAATGCAGCATTTCCAAAATTCTATTTCTAACTCAGATCTCTTTCTCAAATTCTGGACCTCTAACTGCTTCAGTATATTTAATTGGATCAGAAGTACGTATTTAACTGTTTATTAGTCCAAGACAGGCTCCTTAGGCACATTTTCTGATGATTCCATTTTGTTAAGTCCCATGCCTTTTTGCTCAATTGCAAATGAATCCTGTCTGTCTTTATAGAAATAGATAAATATTTATTTTAAATCGTCTACCAGGGGTTTCTCTTTCTACTGTGGTGGAGTACAAACCTAATATGTCAATCCAGAAATATCAGCTATGACATTAGACAAGAACAAATCATCCAAGATAAGTGGGGATATGAAGACTGCATTTGTAGAAAGGAGTTAAAACTTATAACAAGTAAATTCTCTGTTTTTAGCAGCTTTGTCTAGGGTAGCCTCAGTCACAGCAATATGGGAACAGCTAAGTCTAAAGCCAGAAAATTTTCTGGTTGTGTAATGAGCAAGGAACCCTGGAGAGGAGATAACCAAGGAAGGGAAACCCTAAATTTTATGTTTCAATTTAGTGCAACTTGTAAAATATGTGTAGGGCAAACTGGAAACAGTTAAAACTAAGGCAAAAAGAACACAGTGGGAGATCTGAGTCACTGCCTCCTTCAGTTAGGGTGCTTTATAGTTCGAGTCTAACCATGATATATACCTATTAAAGAAGAATATGTCACTGCACTTTGGGGAAATATAACAGAATCTAATGTGTCCACAACATGATAGTCACAATGGTCATGATACAATTCAAATTTATCTGAAACACAAAAAGCCAGGAAGTTTAGACCCAACTTCAAGGGAAAAGATAATAATTGCTAACCCTGAGATGACTCAAATTATGGAAATATGTTAATTGGACTAAATA
Organism: Marmota monax; assembly: GCF_021218885.2. Lineage (NCBI taxonomy): Eukaryota > Metazoa > Chordata > Mammalia > Rodentia > Sciuridae > Marmota > Marmota monax. Next base: position 5,826,131 of record NW_026694772.1, read on the forward strand.
CTTCAAATAAAAGCATGTATTATTAGATTTTGTTAAAAAGGAAGATGGATATATGCTAGCTATAAGACATTCACCTTAAATATAAAGAAACAGATAAAATTTTAATTAAGTGGAAAAAGATATACCATGCAAAGAGTAAAACCTAAGATGCCTGGAACTATAAATTAATATTTGATAAAATGGACTTTGAGACAAAGAGTTTTACTAGAAATAAAAAGGGCATTTCATAAAAACAAAAGGGTCAATTCATCAAGATATAATGATTAATGTGTGATAGTGTCTCATTACAGAGCTTAAAATGATTAAAGTAAAGATTGAAATCATTAACGAGGAAACATGCTTACTTAAATTCATAGAAAGAGATTCTACACCTTTTCTTAAAAAGGAGATTATAAAATAACCATCAAAAATTAGCTAAATCAAGAGGGTTTGGAACAATACTATAAAGCACTGTGAACTAATTTATATAACATTATATGAAACCAATATAGGATTTGGGGCCATAAAATTAGCTCAAAAATTAAATGCATTGATTTTGTACAGAGTTTATTTTCTGACCACAATAGAAATAAATTAGAAATTGATACTAATAAGACAACTACATAAACCTCTATAGAGAGAGAGACAGAGAGAAATAGAGATGAGAGAGAGAGAGAGAGAGAGAGAGAGAGAGAGAGAGAGAGAGAGAGAGAGAAACAGTAAACAGAGCTAAGAGGAAATTTTATTTTTTAAACATGTTTTTAGTAAAGGTAAGATCTATAAACCTTGATCTCATCTTTCATGTCAAGAAAGTAGAAAAATAAGAAAAAACGAGCCTATCACTAAAATAAATAAATACATGTAAGTAGAGAAGTCAAAGGTATATACAATATATTAAATAATGAAGATATTAAAGCCAAAATCTGGTTCTTAGAAAAGATCAACAAAATTCCAAACTCTTAGCTATACTGATCAAGAATAAAAAGTGATCAAAAGTGGGCTGTGGTTGGGGCTCAGTGATAAAGCACTTTCCAAGCATGTGTGAGGCACTGGGTTCAATCCTCAGCACCACATAAAAATAAATACATAAAATAAAGGTACTGTGTCTATCTACAACTAAAAAAGTGATCAAACATTGAAATTCAAGGAAGAGAATTTTACTATGAGTGAAAATAGAATAAGGTTTAAGCAGAGAACAAGAGGGGGGTGGAGAGGGGAAGGGAGAGAGAGAGAGAGACATTTCTGAGCAGAAAATGACAAAGGAAACAATGCTACTTATACATTTATTAGTTGGATGTTTACCTGGAGAATTGGGGTCCACCTTCTTTGGTCTTTCCCAATCAGATGTTTTTGTGGGGCAGGGGAGTTTTTGACCCTAGTTGGTCCTTTCAGGAACTATCATGGTGACTATCCCATTCAGGAGGATTTCATCTACAAGTAAATTCTATGTTAATGTGGGTACTGGGGTCAATGACCCAATAAACTTCAACTTATTGCTCCAACACTATTAATGAAGTTTCCCTTCTGAAAAATGTTGAGAAACTTATGGTTCATAAATCCTAATTTTACAATTACCTCAGTTTGACCCTGTCAGGAATTAACCCCATTGATCCTTCCTTCTTGACATATTTCTTAATTGGCTTCCTTTGTTTCTACCTGTTTATTCTTAGGGTTAATATACCTGTTATTTTTCTATAGTTCCTTGATTATTCATTAGCCTTAATAGCAATTTAAGGAAAACTAATAACTCTGCTATGTTATTGTTTTGCATTGTACTACTTATTACTATTATCTAACAATTCCAGATCCTAAAGACATTAAAAGGATATGAGATCATCATGAGCAACTTAATGCAAACAAATTCTAAAACTTAGATGAAATGAACAAATCCCTTGAATGATACTAGCTACCAAAACTTGTTCACGAAGAAATAGATAATCTGATTTATATGTATATATATATATATATATATATATATATATATATATATATATATATATATAAAATAGAGAGCATGCACATGTAAGCAAGCAAGCACATGAGTTAATAGAAATTAATGAAAGTCATAAAGATGTTAAAGGAAGAAGTAAAACTATTTCCATATGCAGAAGACATGATTGTTTAGTAGGAGAACGCTGAGGAATTCACAAACCACTACAGTACAAAAATAAGTGAATTTAACAAAGTCACAGGATATAAGGTTAATATAAAAAAATCAATGAAATTTAAATTTTTTTTTCTTAAAATCAGTTTTCAAAATCACCAATCACCATATACTTAGGAACAAATTTAACAAAGGATATATAAGACAGAACAATTGAAACTAAAAAAACACTGACAAAGAATATAGAGAATGTCTAAATAAAGAAGTATTCTATAGTTCTGGGTTGAAAGAATCATATATATTTTACACAATTCCACCAAAAATTCCTATAGAGATTTTTTTAAAGTAGAAATTGACAAATAGATTCTAGAATGTATATGGAAATTGAAAAGACCTTGAATGTCCGACTTACTTTAGAACTTAAACTATTTGAATCACTTGAATGGTGCATCACCACATTGAGCTAAAGGATGGGCATATATTCAAAGAAACAGAATAGAGTGTACAGAAAATAGAAGACATACAACTATGTGTTAGCTTATTCTCAGAAAAAGTGACAGGGAAAATCAGTGAATCTTCATTTGTTCCAAGGCAACTGAGTATCTGTGTGGAAAATAATGAGTGTACCCATAACGCAATTCATTCACAAAAATTAACTCAAAGTGCATCATTTCATCTAAACATGACAGCTAAAATTATAAAACACTTAGAAGAAAAAATAGCCAATTATTTGCAAATATTTAATAGGAAATACAAAAAGCATAATCATAAAAAGATGAATTAGAGATTATAAGATGAATTAGACATTATCCATTCTTAATATTCAGCTTTTTAAAAGATATTTTTTAAATAAAATGGATGTGCAAGCCACAAAAAAGATCCAGAGACACAGGACTAGTATGGAGACAGTATTTTTTTTAATACTTTAACCTGAAGTGTTACTCCCGTTGACTATTGTTACCTGGAAAAAGGGACTTTGAAAATGGAATAAAGGCTGCTCATCAGCTTACAATGAAAAAGAGTGATTGTTCATGATTATTCAAGTGAACACACTGTAATTATATGGGTAATTAAAAATGAAAGGAGGGCTGGGGTTGTAGCTCAGTGGCAGGGTGCTTGCCTAACATGCATGAGGCACTGAGTTCGATCCTTAGCACCACATAAAAATAAAAATAAATAAAATAAAGGTATTCTGTCTATCTACAAGTACAAAAATAATTTTAAAAAATGAATGAAAGGCAAAAAATCAGAAAGATTGCCTTTGCTAATATCTTCTTGTATGAGGAGTAGTTAAAAATGGGCTTGTTCCTTATCTTATATAGACCTTGAATCAACAAACTCAAAAGGAAGTTCAATTTTGTATGTTTTTCTATGTACTAAGCCACAAAATAAATCAATAAAATCTGTATAAAAAAGTTAAATCAGCAAAATATAGTGATATAGGCGCATCAATGTTTATAGAAACACAATTCACAAAAACCAAGTTATGGAACCAGCTCAGGTGCCTGTCAACAGATGAACAAGATAAAGAAAATGTCACACAAACACACACACACACATGCACACACACAAAATGGAGTTTTACTCAGCTATAAAGAAGAATGAAATTATGTCACTTTATGGTAAAAGAATGGAACTGGAAAACACCATGCTAAATGAAATAAGACATTCAGAAAGTCAAGGATGACGTGTTTTCTCTTATATACATAGCTAGAGCAAAATTAGGGGGAAAATGGGGAGGATACCATGAAATTAGAAGGGAGATCAGTGAGGTAGAGTATGGGGATAGAAAGGGAGGAACTGTGGAATAAAATTGACCAAATTATCCTATGTACATATTTGAATATGCTACAGTGAATCTCACCTTTACATATATCTATAAAGCACCAATTAAAAACAAGGAATAAATAATATGTAGATCAGTAAAGGAAAGGGAATAGGGTGAGGGATGAAGTGAGGGAAAGAAGAAGTACTGGGGATGGAAATGGAGCAAATTCTATTCCATGTATGCATGATAGTGTCAAAATGAATCCGAATATTATGGATAATTATAATGCAGTAATAAAAGCATTTTTTAAAAGTGGTACATTAAAATGTGAGGAAAACTTAAACTAAATTTCTTAACATCTATTGAATAGAGCTAGCCTGGTATATAATAGAGTGGAAATAAGTCAACTTAAGAAGTAGGATGAACTATGAGAAACTCAACTGAGCTTTTGCAGAAAATGAAATGAAACACTGGAGGCATGTTCCAGTAATGATAGAGAAAAATGAGTAGTAGAAAGAAATGCTTCTTGATATCTGGAATATTAAATAAAAGAGGAATGCAGTGCTTTAAGGAGAAAGGGGAGATACCAGTCCTTAATAAGTATATAGAAATAAAACTTCTGAAGTATCTATAGCAATGCCTTTGGCAATCTACTAAGAATCAATCTACCTAGACTGAAACAAATGAGTAGATGATAGTAGAAATATTCCTTGAAATATATCTGAAGAAAGATTGCATAGGTGCAGGCAATTAAACAACTAGAGACAGTAGACTGATAGCTAATGCACTACAAAGTTGAAAATGCTACTTCATGAGAGTTAAGTATAGCATATGTGACAGACTATGGAACTCACAAATGAAACATATTAAATGATTTTGAACTTGAGGGTTGGAAAAGAAAACACCTCAAATAAGATGCCAGTTTTAATTATTGGAGCCAAAATAATTACAAAATGCTGAGAGCCATAGCCCAGTGGGAATGACACATGGCATTTTTGCCAGTACCCAGTGGTTGAGAGGTGATGCCAGCAAGCCATTGAGATGATAATGGTTATGTTAAGATGTGTATTCAATTGGATATTAGACCCCTGCTGTCCGCCTCCGCCTGCTACTTTGGAGCTCTTGCGGGGATTCCCCTGAGAGTTCCCATTGGTTGGGGAGATGCGGGAGGAGGGATTGCCAGAGGAGGGATTTCGGGTTGGTGTGGTGTGTCCTGGGAGAAGGCCATGTGCCTGGCGTTTGCAGGAGTTCGGAAATAAAGTTTGTTCCTGCTTCAGTGGCTCGTGATTTATGCCCAGCCAGACTGCAGCAACAAAATTTTACTTTGTCAACAAAGGCAGCAGTATTTCAAATAATATGCAGTAATCAGGTATGTGTACAGGTGCATTTCCCCCTAGATAAGATAAACCCATAGTGTAAATATTAATATTGTATGATGCACATACCTCAGTTGAGTCTTAAATTTATAAATCATAGATTCCAGGCAAAAGTAGTAGGCTGATTAGTGTCCCAGTGAAATGAAAACCAAAAGGATTTTCAAATATAATCTTTTTAGCAGATATTACTGAAACTTTACTATGGATTGTAACATTCATTTCTGGTTCATTGGACTAGAGTTTGACCTTGAATTATGTTTTAAAAATGTCAACATTATATTTGAAAAATTTCAAGCATATGGAAATATTGTATTCATATGTCCACCACCTAGATTTTGTGATTAAGAGTTTGCTTTTGCTTCATTACCTATCCATGCCTCCATGCATCTGTTTACTGTTTATTCAATTACCAATCCATCATATTTTGATGAACTTCAAAGTCATTTGCAGATATCATGAAACTATACTCCAAAACAGTACAGTATGCACATTATTGATTTTAAAACAAGTTCATTGAGGTATAATTCATATTCAGTAAAAATCACTCATTTAAAATATACAATCCAATGGCTTTTAATATACTCACAGTCATACAACCATCATCACAATCTAACTGTAGAATATTTTTACCACTCCAAAATGAAAACTTGTTCTCTTGGCAGTCACTCCTTATATCCCCTAGTTCCCTCACCCCAATCCCTGGGCAATATTCACCTACTTTCTGGCTCCATACATATGGAGTAATATCCAATATATGGATATTCCATATGCATGGAGTTATAAAATGTGTGGCCTTCCATGATTGTCTTCTTTCACTCATTAATGTTTTCAAGGTCCATTCTTATGATAGCATTGTGTGTGTGTGTGTGTGTGTGTGTGTAGCATTCCATTTTATGATATATCATGTCTTGTCTATCTAGTCATTGGTTGATGAATATTTGTACTTTTCAGGCTTTTGAAAAAATGCTTTGCTAATGTTGATGTACACATTTTGTGTTGTAATTTCTCTTGCGTACATAAATAAGAGCAGAATTTCTGGGTCATGTGGAACCCTATGTTTAAACTATTTGAAGAACTGTCAAACTGTTTTCTAAATCAACTGCACAACTTCACAGTTTTACTCACCTCTCCAACATAAGATAAAGATTCAAAGAAAATAAAATCTGTAAGTTTTATGCTCTATTGCTTATCCTGTAAAAGTTTCTTTCAGGAAACTTCTTCATTTATGATTCCAAGTGGTCCTCATTTAGAAGCTTGATTATGTTTGATTGTGTTTCTACTGAAATTAATGTAATTATTTCAGGGCAGAGTTTTTATTAAGTCAATTCCAGGGCTGGGGATATAGCTCAGTTGGTAGATTGCTTTCCTTGTATGCACAAGGCCCTGTGTTTGATCTCCAGTACCAAAAAAAAAAAAAAAAGAAAAAAGAAAGAAAGAAAAAAAAGTCAATTCCAAGATCCTAATATTCTTAAAATTTTAAAAATAATTCAAAGAAATAGGGAATTAAAGTCAAGGAGCAAGGAAGATCATCACAACATTGTGTCTATAATTACAAATTTTAGGAAGAATGGTAATCCAACACATTTAATAATGAATAGAACAATTCAAAAGAACAAGGATATATAAGACTTTAACAACACTCCAAAATGACTACATCTAAAAGACATCTGCATAACACATCACCCAAGACAATAGAATACACATTTGTTGAACTTTCTCCATATTGCCAGTCTATAAATCAAGCCTCAATAAATGTGAATGAAAGGAAATTGGTAAAATATATGTTCTCTGAATAAAACAGAATGAAATCAGATATCAATAACAGAAGGAACAACAAATATGTGGAAATTAAACAACATACTCCTAAGTAACTCAATGAATCAAAGCATAAACCACAAGGGAAATTAGAAAATTCTGAGTAAAAAGAAAAAAAAATACCAAAACTCATGGCTAAAGTACAGCTATAAGTAATGCCTAAAGGGAAATATAATGCTTCTATCAAATGAGAAGGAAGTTCTCAAATTAATTACTTAAACTTCCACCTCAAGAAACTATAAAAATAAGAGCAAACTAAAACCAAGAAAGCAGAAGAATAAAAATAATAAAGACTAAAGTGGACAGAAATGCAACATAAAAATAGAGAAATAATTTTAAAAAATCAAGAATCCAAAAGTTGATTTTTTGAAATGATCAATAAAATTGACAGATATTTAGCTAAACTTATGAAGAAAATAGAAGACTAAAAAATATCAACAACTGAAATTAAAGACGGGATCCACTAATGACTTTATACCCACAAGGGTAATTTTAAGGAAATACTGTGAATAACTGTATGTCACAAATTAGATAACTGATTAATAGATTTTTTAAATTTTTAAAAATTTATTTATTTTTATGTGGTGCTGAGGAAAATTAATATATTTTAAGCAAGTGACTGAAACTGGGGAATCTGAATAGACTTAAAAAAAGTTACAAGCTTGAATTAGCAATTAGTACTCTTCTCTCAAAAAAAAGCAAAGCAAAGCAAAACAAAAAAATTGTCCAGGCCAATGGTTCCATTAGTGAGTTTGGTTAAACATTTAACAATAAATAACACCAATCCCTCCACAAATTCTTAGAAAAAAATTAGAAGAGGAAACAATCCCCAATAATTCACTGAGTCAACTGTTACTCTGATATCAATACCAAAGATATAACAAGAAACTATAAATCATATTCTTAATAAATAAAGGCACAAAATTCTTCAACGAAGTACTAGCAAACTAAATCTAACACATATAGAAAGGATTACATATCATCACCAAGTAGGACTTGCCCCAGGACTGCAGTTTTACCCTCTAAGAAACAAAAATATACTGAATAAGCATTTCATAAAATTCAATACCATTTCATGATAAAATATCTAATTTTCCATGCCTGAATATTAAAGAACATTTATCAAACATGGAAAAAGCAAGATTACAATCTTATAAATATTTTCTTGAATTTACAAAAATATTTTGCATTTTATTTAGAGAAAGGGTCTCACTGAGTTGCTTAGTGCCTTGCTTTTTGCTGAGGCTGGCTTTGAACTCATGATCCTGCTGCCTCAGACTTTGGCACTTTGCCACAATTTCTTACAGTACATATATTTGTGACAATTTAAGATTTTTATTTATTTTTTCTTTTCTTTTTTCTACTTTTTTTTCTATTTTTTGGTCCCAGAGAACCATGAACTACATCCCCAGTCCTTTTTATATTTTGTTTTGAGACAGGATCTTGCTAAGTTGCTTAGGGTCTTGCTAAATTGAAAAGGATGGCTTTGAACTTGCGATCCTCTTGCTTCAGCTTCCTGAGTTGCTGGGATTACAGGCATGTGCCGCTACATCTGACAATTCATGATTTATATTTTATATTAATATCATTTATTTTAGAATCCCTCCCCTTTTTTACTCTTTCCTTCATTTACATTGTTTTCTAAATTGTATGAAAAGCAATATTCTCTCCCATTTCCTAGTATAGTGTCTGATTTTAGAGATTCTCAGTGAACATTTGGATAAAAATTCATTCTACACTTCAAAGAGGCTAACTTGTGGAGAGATTATTTTCAGAATTTTAAGAGTATCTTGAGCCGGGTGCAGTGTTGCATGCCTGTAATCTCAGTGGTTCTGGATGTTGAGGCAGGAAGATTGCAAGTTCAAGCCAGCCTCAGCAATATAGGGAGGCCCTAAGCGACATAGTGAGACTATGTCTCAAAATAAAAAATAAAAAGTGTTGAGAGCCAAAGCCGAAGGGGCCCCAGCAAACTTCCAGCTGCCAGCAAACTTCCAGCTGCTGGCTAATGATTGGCTCACAGCGGCCCCAGCAACATCTAGCTGATTGGCTCCTCTGCGGTGATGCTCATTGGGCTGTTTCCCTGCCCTTTCAGACCACGGAGCTGCTCATTGGGGGACTTTTTTGGCTCCGCCCACGTGACCCAGCCAATCGGCCTCAAGAGCAGGAGGATTGTGGGAGGTGGAGAGAAGCTTGGGTGGGAGAGAGAGGCTTGTGGAAAGCCGGTGGTGGCAGTTGAGGCTCTGAGGGTTTTTCCTGAGAGGCTGTTTTGTTTGGCGTGTGTGGTTCTAAAAATAAAGTTAGTTTCTTTTGACAAGTGGCTCCTGATTGTGCCCAGCCAGACTGCAGCATTTGGTGGCTCCCACGGGGAGCTACTGAGGGTAAGTGAACTGCTCGCCCCTGAGGGCAGGGCGAGAGGATGGGTAGCCATTTTAAGATTCTTCTTTTGTTATTTTGTTTCACTTTTGTTTTAAGTTGCCTGTCCCTGGAGATGTGTAAGATGGAAGAAAAACCGCTCACATCTGAGGAACAGATAGGGAGAAAGGACGGATGGACATTTCAGGAGGCTATTATAATGATTTTGTGTTGTTCCAATTTTGTTTCACTCAGTTTCAGTTTTGTTAGGCGTTATCTTGTTGGGTTGTATTATAGAAGAAATACGGGATCAGAAATTAGCAAAAAACAAACTGAAAGAGTGTTAAGTAAATTGTTAGAGGAAGGAGGCATCTCAGTAAAATCAAGAACAATCAGGGCATACGTTGATACAATACAAAAATGTAGCCCATGGCTTTTTAAGGAGGAATTGTTAAATATATCACAATGGAACCATCATGGTGAAGATTTAAAAAGAATAGAAAAGAAAAGCCCAGGGACTCTGCCAGTTGGCACATTGCCATTGTGGACGTTCATATCTTGTTTGCTTAGTCCAAAGCCTTCAGTTCAGACAAAGGTAGAGGAAGGAGAAGACATATTGATTCAAGTAAAAGAGAAGGTCTCTCAAGTTAGTCAGACAGAGGAAAAGATTCAAGTAAAAGAGAAGGCCTCTCAAGCTAGTCAGACAGAGAAAGAAAGTGTAAAACAGAAAAAGCCATCAGGGGGAAAGTTACAACAGGAGACTGCTACTAACACCTTTCTATCACCAGAGGGTGTAAGTGTCCAACCAACAGCACCACCTCTACAGGAGACTGCTACTAACACCTTTCTATCACCAGAGGACGTAAGTGTCCAACTAACAAGGCCACCTCCATACGCTGGGAGGTCCCCAACCCCCGCAGTTGATAGTTGGGATCCTGAGACAAGATCTCAAATATTAACATGCCCTGTATTTGAGGCAGGAGGGCAGCGATTTTACCAAGTTTTAAATTTCAAAACAGTGAAGCAGCTAAAAGAGGCTGTAACAACCTATGGTCCTCAAGCACCCTTCACTGTAAGCATGGTCGAATCCATTAACAACTTGAACATGACGCCAGCAGATTGGGCTAATATGTGTAAAGCTGTGCTAAATGGAGGACAATACCTGTTATGGAAGGTTGCCAATGAGGAATTTTGCAAGCAGACGGCTAGGCGAAATGCAGCAGCTGGTTATCCTCAGAGAAATCTAGATATGTTGTTAGGAAAGGGACCTTATGAGGATCAGCAGCAACAAATTGCATATGATCCTGGTGTATATGCACAAATTGCTGCAGATGCAATTAAGGCATGGAAGACTTTACAAGGACATGGAGGTTTACAAGGTCAATTATCTAAGGTAATACAAGGAGCTAATGAACCTTATGCTGAATTTGTAGATAGGCTTATTCAAACAGCTACCAGAGTTTTTGGGAATACAAAACAAGCAATGCCATTACTAAAACACCTGGCTTATGAGCAAGCGAATCGTTGGTGCAGAGATATCATTAGACCATGGAAACATGAAGATTTAAACACATATATTAAATTATGTAGAGACATTAATGAACAAGAGCAAGTCGTGGCAGCTGCAGTAAAACAGGCTTTAGAAGCCAGAGACATTAATGAACAAGGGCAAATTGTGGCAGCTGCAGTAAAACAGGCTTTAGATGCCAGGCCAAGAACATGCTACAATTGTGAACAAACAGGACATTTTAAAAGGAATTGCCCCATTGGAGGAGGGTTTAACAAAACTAGGTATCAAAGGAGTAGAATACCAGGTATTTGCCCACGATGCCGTAGAGGGAGACATTGGGCTAATGAATGCCGTTCTCAAACCACCATAGAGGGTACTCCATTATCAAAAAACGAACAAGGACCAGGTGTTTATCCACGATATCATGGAGAAAGGCATCGGGCTCCATTGCCAAAAAATGGACAGGGGGGCCCAATGCTCCGGGGCCCAAAACCACAAATATACGGAGCACTGGAGGAACCCAGCAACCCCATCAGGGTAGTGCCCAGGACACATTGTCCATCAGATCCCTCATCAGACAAACCAGAGGGAGCGCAGGGTTGGACATCTGCGCCTCCGCCAGAGCAGTACTAACTCCAGAGATGGGAGTTCAAATCATTCCCACAGGGGTGAAAGGACCTCTTCCCAAAGGAGCAGTAGGCTTATTATTGGGACACAGCTCTTCTACTCTAAAAGGACTTATGATAAGTCCTGGGGTAATTGATCCCGATTATGAAGGTGAAATAAAAATTATAGCCAGTTCTCCAAAGGGTATATCAGTAATTTCACCAGGAGATAGAATAGCACAGTTACTAATAATACCCAGTCTACATGATAAATTTTCCAGTCGTACTGTAGAAAGAGGTTCCAAGGGATTAGGCTCCACAGGTGTAGATTGGGCTATGCTTTCTTTAAGTTTAGATTCTCGCCCCATGCTAAAACTAAATATTCAAGGACATGAATTTAATGGGCTACTGGATACAGGTGCAGACCTTAGCATCATCTCTCGTCAAGAATGGCCAAAACATTGGCCATTACAACAAGCCACTCAAACGCTTCGAGGCCTAGGAGTGGCGACTAATCCCCATAGAAGTGCAATGGTATTAGATTGGAAGGATCCTGAAGGATGTGAAGGAACTATACAGCCATATGTATTGGATCATCTTCCCGTAAATTTATGGGGACGAGATGTCCTAGATCAATTAGGTTTGACATTAACAAATAACATCAACCAAAATGCACCCACTATTATGACTAGACAAGGTTTTAGGAAAGGAAAAAGATTAGAAAAACAAGAACAAGGTATAGCAGCACCAATACAAATAGATCAAGGAACAGACAGACATGGGTTGGATTTTCAGAAAGGGCCACTGAGACAATAAAAATTACTTGGAAATCAGAAAGACCAGTATGGGTTCCTCAGTGGCCCCTGACTAAAGAAAAGATACAAGCAGCCCATGACATGGTCAAACAACAATTAGCGGAAGGACATATACAACCTTCTGTATCTCCCCATAATACTCCCATTTTTGTCATCAAAAAGAAATCCGGTAAATGGAGATTATTGCAAGATTTAAGAGCCATTAATAATGAGATGGTTATTATGGGACCTGCTCAATCAGGGATTCCTCAGTTGTCTGCTTTGCCAAAAACCTGGTATGTTTTAGTTATAGATATTAAAGATTGTTTTTTTTCAATTCCAATTCATCCTGAGGATAGTCCACATTTTGCCTTTACTATCCCTGCACTGAATCATGAAGGTCCTGATCAGAGATATGAATGGAAAGTACTCCCTCAAGGGATGGCGAACAGCCCAACTATGTGTCAAATTTATGTTAACAAAGCAATCCAGCCACTTAGAAATCAAAATCCTGAACTACAAATATTTCACTATATGGATGATGTATTAGTAGCACACAAAGATAAAAACACATTGCTAGAATGTTATGCCACACTTACAAACTTATTAAAAAATTATAATCTAGAGATAGCAATAGATAAAGTACAATTAAATTTTCCAATTAATTATTTAGGAGTTCTATTATCCTCAACCATGGTCCGTCCACCAAAAATTCAAATACGAGTAGATCAACTCAAATCACTTAATGACTTTCAAAAGTTATTAGGAGACATAAATTGGATAAGGCCTTATTTAGGTATACCAACAGGAGAGTTGGGACCTTTATTTGATATCCTAAAAGGTCCATCAGATCCAAATTCACCCCGAATGTTAACGCCTGAAGCAAGAAAGGCATTAAAAATCATTGAAACATATATGGAAAATATGCATTTGGATAGAATTGATATAAGTTTGCCTTTATTATTTATTGTACTACCAACAAAAAATATTCCTACAGGAGTATTTTGGCAAGAAGGTCCATTATTATGGATACATTTATCTTATTCTCCTAACACTATTCTTACTAGGTATCCCGAGGCTGTAGGACAATTAATACTCAAAGGAATAAAAGCAGCTAAGGGAGTGTTTGGGATTTCTCCCAATAAAATCATTACTCCATATACTATGGATCAAATTGATGAGTTAGCTAATAAGTTAAATACTTGGGCAATAATCGTGTGCAAATCTAATGTTTCATTTGATAACCACTTACCATCTAATCCTTTATTGTCTTTTTGGTCATTGCATCCTGTAATTTTTCCAAAAATGACAAGAAAAACACCTATCATGAATGCTCCAAATATATTCACTGATGGGTCAAATAATGGTACAGCAGCAGTAGTTACCCCTGATCAAACTTTTACATTTTTAGTACCCAAACAATCAGCTCAAAAGGTAGAGCTTAATGCAGTATTACAAGCTTTTGTGATGTTTAAAGATTCTGTATTTAATTTATTTTCTGATAATCAGTATGTAGTTAATGCTATAGTATCTCTTGAAGATGCTGGTAGGATTTCCCCTTCTTCTACTGTTTTCTCTTTGCTTTCCACTATACAAAGTCTAATCTGGGACAGAAAAGATCCATTCTTTATAGGACATATCAGGGCACATATAGGATTGCCTGGAGCCCTTAGTTTGGGCAATGATTTAGCAGATAAAACTACACATGACATACATATTTTTTCTACACTAGAAGAAGCTATAAATTTTCATAAAAAGTTCCATGTCAATGCTAATACTTTACAAAAGCGTTTTAAAATAACTAAGGAACAAGCTAGACAAATAATACAACAATGTCAAAATTGTGTGACCTTTTTACCACAAGTTAATCTTGGAGTCAATCCTAGAGGATTGATACCTAACCATATTTGGCAGATGGATGTCACACACTTGCCAGAATTTGGAAAATTAAAATATTTGCATGTTACAGTTGATACTTCTTCTGGATTTTTGATGGGCTCCCTTCATGCCGGAGAAAAAACTAAAGATGTTATAGCTCATTGCTTACAAAATTTTGCCACTGTGGGCGTTCCAAAACAGTTAAAAACAGATAATGCCCCTGGTTATACTTCTACCTCTTTTAAACAATTTTGCTCAACATTTGGCATTACTCATATAACAGGAATCCCATACAATCCACAGGGACAAGGCATAGTTGAAAGAGCTCATCAAACTATTAAAATGTACTTATTAAAGCAAAAAGAGGGAATTGGGAAGGGGTATATATTCCCCAAAGATAAACTTAAAATAACCCTTTTTACTCTAAACTTTTTAAATTTGGATTCATCAGGACTTAGTGCTGCGGAAAGGCATATGTGTCCAAAAAATGTGCATAAGCCCAAGGTACTTTGGAAGGATATTCTAACAGGACAATGGAAAGGTCCTGACCCAGTAATTGTCTGGAGTCGGGGGTCTGTTTGTGTGTTTCCACAGGGAGAACAGCAGCCGATTTGGATTCCAGAGAGATTAACCAAGGTCCTGACCCAGTGATTGTCTGGAGTCGGGGGTCTGTTTTTGTGTTTCCACAGGGAGAACAGCAGCCGATTTGGATTCCAGAAAGATTAACTAAAGCGATTTCTACAGACCAAAAAGAAGATGATTTGGCTCAAATCCATAACAACTGATATCCAAAACTCCAGTTTGGCTATTCTTACATCTGCAACAGAACCAGGATGCTTTTTTCAATATCTATTTTATTATTGCCCTTTGCCATATCATGAAGTTCTATTTTGTTTTTTGAGCTCATACAGACCTAGGTTAATGTTTTGCTCATCAGTTCTATTTTTTGACTATAGAGTTTTTAAACATTGCAATGGAGATTTCACCTGTAAAAAGTTATAAGGCCTTTACTATAATGTTATGTGTTGTATGTATTATATTATGTGTGCACACTTGTGTTTTGTGTTATATGTTTGAATGTACGTATGTCCATATATCATATATGATGAGCGCTCATGATAAAATGGATCAAATATTTTTTTTTCCACGTGATTTATATGGTTTAATTTAAATTGGGTAAACAACTGTTGAGGATTGTTTTAATATGTAAACAAAAAAGAAGGTTAACAGATCTGTTTGTTTACTTTCACCTTTCCTTTTCATTATATTTAATAATTCTCTTAAAGATAATGTAAATTGTTAAGAAAATTGTTTTCTTTTAGTGCCTTCTGTAATGTTACATAATTTTTTCTTTAGCCATTATTGCCAGAATTCCTATCTTCATCCCAGTGCTGGTGAAGTCAAAGATAAAACCAATCTACAGCTTCTACAATAGCCATCACTGAACTGCTTGCAGTTCAGAACTTGCCTGGACACATTGTGAGCTCACCTGTATGCATTGTGAACTATCTGTTGGTGCAGCGACTTGTGGTAGTGTTGGGGTATTTTTGCTGATGATGTCATTGGTGGTACAATTTTTCCAAAAGGAGCCGTCAATTGGCTTGGTGTATCTTCCTCCCTTCTGCTTGTCATGATCGTCCAGCTAAAATTTGGGGGCCAACAGAGGTGAGGCAAAGAACCTCACCCCCCCGCTGGTACAGAGACCTCTCCACAGGTGTGGCTGTATACTGGACTGGTAGTCAGTGACGGGTAAGATCCAATTGCAATGGTACCAACCTAAGGACCATATGTACTATTGGACAACCTAGGGCAGGCACGGTCCCTAAGCCACATGCTTGTTGTTTAAACAGAGAGGGGGAGATGTTGAGAGCCACAGCCGAAGGGGCCCCAGCAAACTTCCAGCTGCCAGCAAACTTCCAGCTGCCGGCTGATGATTGGCTCACAGCGGCCCCAGCAACATCTAGCTGATTGGCTCCTCGGCCCCAGCAACATCTAGCTGATTGGCTCCTCTGCGGTGATGCTCATTGGGCTGTTTCCCTGCCCTTTCAGACCACGGAGCTGCTCATTGGGGGACTTTTTTGGCTCCGCCCACGTGACCCAGCCAATCGGCCTCAAGAGCAGGAGGTTTGTGGGAGGTGGAGAGAAGCTTGGGTGGGAGAGAGAGGCTTGTGGAAAGCCGGTGGTGGCAGTTGAGGCTCTGAGGGTTTTTCCTGAGAGGCTGTTTTGTTTGGCGTGTGTGGTTCTAAAAATAAAGTTAGTTTCTTTTGACAAGTGGCTCCTGATTGTGCCCAGCCAGACTGCGGCAAAAAAGGGCTGAGGATGTGGCTCAGTAGTTAAGTGCCCCTGGGTTCAATCCCTGGTACCAAAAAAAAAAAAGAGTATCTTCATTCTGCATTAAGCAATAAGGAAGATAGCTAATAATTGAATCTAGAAAATAATAAATAAAAAGAGAAGAATAATTGATAAATATTATAAAGTTTATATGATTTAGGTATATTTCAGTTGAATTGCTTTTTAGAGTTCCTGAAAAATATTACAGTTGTCAGCTCTCCATTTTAGTATACAGCCATGCACCAAGAACACTTACTGAAAGGCATATCGAATATATATGTAATTTTATCACAAATTACTAGACATTATTTTCATTATCCCAGCACTTAAAGCTATCAGGAAACATAAACACCTTTCTATAAAAAATGTACATATTGGAGGCTGGGGTTGTGGCTCAGCAGTAAAGTGCTTGCCTCGCACACGTGGGGTGCTGGGTTTGTTCTTCAGTACCGCATAAAAAATAAATAAACAAAATAAAAGTATTGTGTCCATTTACAACTAAAAAAAATTAAATGTACAGATCCAGACGTATAGTATCAGATGGAGGACTATATTAATGGTAGAAAATACTATAAAATGCTGAAATTGGGATGAGTATCTTTGTTTTAGCATTTATTCAGGAGCTTAACCATTGCATATTTTAGCACCTCTATAAAGTTATTTCAAGGCATTTTCCCTGTCAGTCAGATTAGTGTAAACTGTGACCTCATTCTCTTTTGCTGGAAATTTTTACCTTAAAAGAAGTGCCATTCTGCTTTTGCTAAAGTCTCAGGGGTTAGGTCAGGTTAAGAGAATATTTTGTACATTTTTTTTAAAGAAACTGTTTTCAAACTCTTCATAGTGCATGCAATATTGCCCTTCTCAACCCCATCTGACCTGATAAAATGATACCAGATTTAGTTGTGGAAATCTCCTTTTGGGGAGATTGTTAATTCTATAGTTAAAAAAAAGTGTTACTACATTTAAAGGACACAAAACATTCCAGCCTGACTCTAAATGTCTTACCTGCCATTGTATTCTTTGTCTAGGCTGCTCTATAGAGTCTATTTAAAGAGAGATCAAGAATCAAACCCAATGATAGTCTCTCAGAGGATTTGCTTTTGCACTTTACAGAATGGCTTAATCATCTGGAGGCTTTTTGTTTGAAAAACTAATATTAAAGAGAAACAGTAAAGCAAACTTTATGGCCATTTGCTCATATGCTTATGTGCATTAAATTAGTTCTTTTGTTAAGAAAATATCTATATATAAATTTTTTATATGGCTGCTTTTTCTTAAATAGTAAATATGAGGACTAGGTATCATAGAATTATAGAATTAAAACAGAAGGTGTCTTGTGGAAGTATCAAGACTCAAACCTTATTTTTTGAAGAATATTTAGCTAAGGAAGAGATAGAATTTTGTTTGAAGCCCCACAGGTGGTCATTATTGGCTGTGGTCTTTCTAGCATATGACCCAAGGGCCTACGTTTCAATTTTTGCTAGCAATATTAACCTGTTTACATTTAATTGCAGAAATTTACATTTGTATGCAAATTAAAATGTAAATTTTAAAATGTAATATGTTAAATGTGAATAATAATTTGCAGTGCTCAAATGAAAATAAGCTGGAGGAATTCCTCTATAAGGTTTTAACTATAGGCATTAAAATGTTTATTTTAATAAGGACATAAATATTGAATACTTTCTTAATTATAGAGAAGGTCATAATCCTTATATAACTGTTATTCGCTATGATTATATTACATGCTAGGCATTATACTAGCCCTAAATATACTTTATTTTGAAAAGTATGTCCCATTTATTACACATGTATTTTGAATAAGGACATTGAAACTCAAAAGAGTAAAGAACTTCTCAAAGATACCTAATTAAAGAGTGAGGACAGATTCCATTTTAGATCTGTTTGATTTCAAAGTTCAAGCTTTTTAAACAAATTCATTGGTTCTTTTTAGTTATACATGGTAGTAGAATCAATTTTGATATAATTATACAAACATGGAATGTATCTTATTCTAATTTTACTAATCCCATTCTTGTGGATGTACATGATAGTGGGATTTCCTGTGGTATAATCTTATTTCAGATTCATTCCACTATCTTTCCTTTTCCTATCTCCTCCTTTCCCTTCATTTTCTCAATGAAGAAATAGAAAAATTTGTGTTTTCCCCCTCCCCTCTTATTGTGGGTCAGCTTCCATATATCAACGAAAAAATTCAACCTTTGTCCTTTGGGGACTGGCTTATTTAATTTAGCATGATTGTCTCCATATTTACTGGCAAATGTTGTAAAGTCATTCTTCTTAATGGCTAAGCAATACTCCATCATGTATATATACCACATTTTCTTTATCCATTCATCTGTTTAAGAGCATCTAGGTTGGTTCCATACTTTTGCGATTGTGAATTCTACTGCTATAAACAATGATGTAGCTGTATCACTTTAGTGTGCTGATTTTAAATCCTTTGGATATATTCTGAGGAGTGGGATAGCTGGATCAAATAGTGGTTCCAGTCCTAGTTTTTTGAGGAATTTCCATGCTGCTTTTCAGAGTGGTTACATCAATTTGCAGTCCCACCAGCAATGTATGAGTGTACCTTTCCCCCCACATCCTTGCCAACATTTATTGTTACTTGTATTCTTGATAATGGCCATTCTGACTGGAATGAGATGAAATCTCAGTGTAGTTTTAATTTGCATTTCTCTAATTGCTAGATATGTTGAACATTTTTTTTATATATTTGTTGACCATTCATATTTCTTCTTCTGTGAAGTGTCTGTTAAGTTCCCTCCCATTTATTGATTGGGTTATTTGTTTTTTGATGATAATTTTTTGAGTCCTATATATATCCTGGAAATTAATACACTGTCTCAGGTACTAGTGGCGTAGATTTCCTCCCATTCTGTTGGGTCTCTCTTCACACTCTTGACTGTTTCCATTGCTGTGAGGAAGCTTTTGAGTTTGATGCCATCCCATTTATTGATTATTGATTTTACTTCTTTCACTTTAGGAGTCTTATTAAGGAAGTCAGTTCCTGAGCTGATATGTGGGAGTATTGGGCCTTCATCACTTAAATAGAATTAAGGACAAGAATCATGTGATTTTCTCAGTAAATGCATAAAAAGCATTTGTCAAAATACAGCATCCATTCATATTTAAAATACTAGAAAGAATAGTGATAGAAAGAACATACCTAAACATTGTAAAAGCTATATATATGACCAACCGAACACTAATATTATTCTAAACAGAAAAACTGAAAGAATTCCCTCTCAAAACAGTAATTAGACAGGGATGCCCACTTTCACCACTTCTGTTCAACATAGTCCTTGAAACTCTAGCCAAAGCAAGAGTTTCAAACACACAAACAAACCAAAAACAAAGAAATTATGGGGGTACAAATAGGAAAAGAAGAGCTCAAACTATCTCTGTTTGCTGATGACATGATTCTATATTTTGAAGACAAAACCTCCATCAGATAACTTCTAGAACTCATAAATTAATTCAGCAAAGTAGCAGGATACAAAATTAACACCTAGAAATCAACAACTTTCCTATAGTCCAACAATGAATCACCTGAAAGATAAATTAGGAAAATCATCCCATTCACAATAGCCTCAAAAAACCAAAAAAACAAAACAAAAAACAAACAAACAAAAACTTGGGAATCAATTTACCAAAGAGGTGGAGGACCTCTAAAATAAAAATGAAAACTATAGAACACTAAAGAAAGAAATGGAGGAAGACCTTAGAAGATGGAAACACCTTCCATGTTCTTGGATAGGCAGAATTAATATTGTCCAAATGGCCGTACTACCAAAAGTGCTATAAAGAGTCAATGCAATTCCTATTAAAATTCCAATGAGGGCTGGGGTTGTGGCTCAGTGGTAGAATGCTTGCCTAGCATGTGTGAGGCACTGGGTTCACTTCTCAGCACTGCATATAAATAAATAAAATAAAGGTCCATCAACAACTAAAAAATATTTGAAAACTAATTCCAATGATCTTCACAGAAAAAGCAGTCATGACATTCATTTGGAAAAACAAAAGACCCAGAATAGCCAAAAATCCTTAGAGAGAAAAGTGAAGCAGGAGGCATCACAATACCAGACATTAAATTATATTACAGAGCTATAATAACAAAAACATCATGGTATTGGCACCAATACAGGCATGAAGACCATTGGTACAGAGTAGAAGACACAGAGACAAACCCAGAAAAATACAGTTACCTCATACTAGACAGAAGCACCAATAACATACAATGGAGAAAGGTAACTTCTTCAACAAATGGTGCTGAGAAAACTGGAAATCCATATGTAGTAGAATGAAATTTAACCTTTATCTCTCACCCTGCACAAAACTCAAAGTTAATCAAAGACCTAGAAATTAGGCCAGAAATCAAACACTTAATCACCTTGATAAGTCCGAAATGTAATCCATTCAAATAGTAAATGAGAACTTATTTATCTTCTTTAATTTAGAACTTGTATATATACTTCTATTTTCTGCTGTTGAAATTTCCCTGCATCATTTCCTATGTTTTATCATAAATATAATTTGCAAAAACAATAGTCTTTTAAAAATGATTCTTAGGTCATGCCTTAGCCTTCTCTTAATTGAACATAATTGTATAACAAAAAAGAATTTCAGACTTCATGAAATAAAATCCCAACAATTTTCAGAAGGTAAAATTGAGACCCATTACTTTGACATGTCATGAAATACATTTGGTTTTAGGTGGATATGAGCTTAAGCTGAAGGGCAGATCCAAATAGCAAATCACCAAATATTCTGTCTGGTCTGAATGCTGTGCAAACTGATGTAGTTGAGGTAGGAAAACAGAAAAAAAAAGAGCAATTTAGTACCCATTATATAGGCAAAGTTCAATTCCATAATGTGGTCTTTCCTGAGTAAAAGTGACCTACACTGTAATTGGAGTGTTATACTAGGCATTTTTACATTTCAATTGTGATTGTGTTTCTGTTGTCATAATAATGAGAGACAAGAGTGGCATCATATGCTTAAAACCTCATAGATATGAGACAAGAATAATGTATATGACTGTCTCCAATCTAGTTGATGTCTTTGGATATATAAAAGTTCTCTGTCAAATATTAATTTAAAATTTGATTTTGCATTCTCTTACTATCAATAAAGTTATATGCACAGAAAAAGGAAAAAACCTGAAACTAAGGCTTTAGGTAGACATAAACAGATCTTTAATTTTTTTAGATAGTTGAACTTTTAAGGTTAATTTAGTGGTAGTTAATAGTTGATATGAAACATCCAGTAATATGATCTTTAATAGATACATTAATATTGAATTGCATGCTTGATAAGTAAGATTGTTCATTTAAGATTTATTTACCTTACTGAAATATCAGTTTGATAGACATAATGATATTTTTAAAATTTTTAAGTAAATGTAAGCATAGTTAAATGGAGAAACTCAAAGATAAATGAAATTGTCAAGAAATATAATGATAAAATTGCAGATGAGGGTTCTACATATAAAGGAACACAACAAACAAGAGGATACATTTATTTAAAAATTAAATTATTTAGCTAGAGCCAAATAGAAGGGAATGGAAGCTCTACATCTTGTGCAACTCTGAATGATTCTAATATGAAGAATAGTTGATAAAATAATAATTGATAGATACTGGTTTCCTCTTTCTACCTAACATTTAATTTTTAGTAAACTTGAATACTCATAGATATGCCAAAGTGGCTACACTTTTTGTAAAGTTTTTGATTTATAGAGCTAAGTTTGCATAGTTATTTTTAAATGGGTTCCACAGTTTTACTGATGAAACAAAGCATTTGGAAGATTTATTTTCATATACTTTAAGTAGTAAAATGATAGGTTTCTGATTAATGGCTCATAATACAACTCACACATGAATTATATCTAGTAATGATCTGGTTAAAATAATTGTTTTATACTCTGGCACATATGTCATATAACAAAATATCAGAGACTATCTATTTTTTTGTTATCCAAGGACTTTATATTGACTAAGGCAAGGGTGTCCAATCTTGTTATTATTGACATGTCCAGTTACATACCTCTTTGTTTTTGGAAGACTATACTGTGCATTGTAGGATGTATAGGAGACTTTTTGGCCTCTACCCACCGATGCTACTACATTTCCTCTTCTATATTTTAAGACAATCAAATGTGTCCTCAGACACTTGCCAAATGTCCACTGAGTAACATAATCATCCAAGTTGAGAACTACTGTCTTAGGGATATAAAAAAATCTCAGCAAAGTAGAGAAACTATTTGCTCGAAGACTTTGATTCTTCACTGTTTAGAATTCTGGATCTGTTTGAGACTCTAACTAACCCTCTCAGAAAAATTCCAAACAGAAATGACATTTTGCTTACATTTTTGTGATAAGGACCTTTTTAACCCATCCATGTTCTCTTGTTTAAAAGGTCTTCTCTAGACAATATTTATAAATAATAGATTGGAATAAACATGACCACAAACTGCAAAGATGAAAGAAGTGCATGTTCTTTGGACACTTAACACATTGCACAATTTTACAAAACCCCTTGTTACACCAAAGATTCATTTCAACTGTGAATCAAGTCACATCCTGCATATCTACAGGCAATTATATCTTGTCTTTCTTACAATACTATGGACAAGTCCATTTCAGACTGTTTTTTTCTTCCTTGACATTCATCTTAATGTTCAGCTTTAAGTACATATCTTTCAGAAAATAGAAATCTGACTGTAACAACTTTAGTGCCAAGCAATTTTATAGTAAATCTTGGAATATTCATACTAATAAAACAAAGGGGAGAGTTATGCTATTTGGAAGATTCGAATCACTCCTCAAAATAAACTATAACCTCTCCCAAGCCCAGTTGAATGATATGCTAAATCAATACTTACATTTCCAGCTGCTTATAAAATATCTTCAGCTATATCGAATGTATCAGCTACATCTTCAACAGAAGCACATAGAATTAAGTTTTTCATTACGGAATTAACATTTCCCAAACTCAAAATCAAACTTTTCTTTTTCTGATAACCTTATTTCTACTACTGATAACTCTATATATTTAATTTCCAAGGCTTTGTGCCTCACTTTCTCTCACTATACACCACCTACACTTCATTTAACCATCCGTGTGAATTCAATCTCTGCCACTTCCAGCATGCAATTTTTGACAAATGATGGGCAAAGTGCTGAAGGCATTCTTTAATTACAAAATAAAAATAATAGTAGCTATATCATAAGCCTGTTAGGAGGACTATTCAAATTCCTTGGATATTCCATCATCTAATGTTAATAATAACATTCTTATTTGTTATGAAAAGAGGATGAGAACAGAAATAGAAGTTTCAATGAAGGTTAGCTATAATTATTTTTTATGTTTCTTACATATGACCACAGCTTTCCATTCCAATAACTAATACCAAGTTCTGACATATGTTAAATGATTTAGTTGGAATTTAAATTTTTTTACTTCTTAATTAATTGCAATTATGTCTGTTGTCCCTCAGCCTGAAACTGGATTTAAATTTCCTCTATAAAACCTTAGGAAATTAGGAATTTCTTAGCTCCATTTCTCTTAAAACAACTTTCTAGAAATAAATGAGGCAAAAAACCCTATCTATTTAACTTAAACAATATTTCATAGCATAAAATCAGTTGCTTTATGAAGAACTATAACCTTGTTAGGTTCATGTAGTTAATGAATTGCTATCATTTGATTTGGATCTTAAATGTGATATTTTGTAAGCTTTTTTCCTTAATATATTAAAAGTCATTCTGATAGAATGATAAATGTGCATATATCTAAAGAAGTTTCAGGTAAATGTGCAGAGAAATACAGAAAAATTGCTTGGCACAGGGAAATGCATTTTTGCCCTTCATTTAAAAAATGCTTATTTCAGTAGTATTTTATGACACTTGGGAATATTAATAGACATGGTCTTTTATGCTCTTGATTTGTAGTTTCCATCTTAGTCAAGAAAAGCTTTAAACCTATATCTAATTGAAGGAAATTACTTGTTAAATAGAATCATTTTTTGTATCAATTCAATTGAGTTGTAAGTTGTTCATGCCAGAGAGACTACTAAATTTGTAGGTTCAAGAGAGAAAAATATAATAATTTGGTGTGTCGTGATAGGCAATGAAGGACACAATGGAAAAAAAAATGAGAAAAGATGAGTGAGTTTAGATCTGAAATGTACCCCAAAGCCTCATGTACTTAAAGGCTTGATCCCCAAGCAGCAACATCCAGAGGTGAAGTTTTTAGGTAATGATTGTATTATGTGTGCTCTAACTTCATCAGTGAAATAATCCATTGGTGAATCTAAAGGCCATAAAAATGAAAACTTGTTTGATAGAATTTCTTTGAAAAGAAAGTCCCAGGGTTCATTGCTCCCATTAGGCTGCCTAGGAAGCTGTTTCCCAAAATTTGTTTCACCATGATCAGCTGCCTAGGCAGCGGTGGTCCAAAGGAGAACCTACTGTTTCTGCTGGCAGTACATCTTGGTATCACCCATGTAGTGCTTGTTTTGCAGGCAAGAAAAACAAGAGTCATAGGGTCAGGGGAACTTCCTCTGAGGTTTTAAAAGAAGGCCTTCAAGCCCTAACAGTGTGTCCCAGAGTTGTAATCCCTGAGGGCAGCCCCTGAGAGGTTGTGTCTGAAACTATGAGAAGGAAGCTGAAGCTGTAGTGGAGACCTGGGGAATTTAGAAATGTCAAGAACATGGAATGTCCACCAAGGAAAGCTGCAGGCAGAAATAAAGCACAGTCAGTCCAAGAGAGAGGTAACATGGGGTGGGCAAGGCCATAGATATAGCCTTTTAGAGCCTTCATCTCACCATCATATGTCCCAGATGCCAGAGGTGGAGCTACAGGATATAATGTTTGCCCCGTGGGTGTTTGTCTTTCTTTGTTGCCATTCCTCTTCTCTATGTCCCCCCTTCCACCTTTTTGGAATGGGAATGCATAGCCTATGCCATTTTGTATATTAGAAGCACGTAACTTGCTTTATTATTTTTAGAGGGGCTCACAGCTGAATGTTTGCCATAAGTCTCAGAGGATACTTAGAATTGGACTTTTTAGCAGTTCTGGAACTGATAGCTATGGGGACTCTTGGAGACAGACTGAATTTTGCCTTGGGAGATGTGTATGAGCTTGTGGGAACCAGGAACAGAATGTTATGGTTTAGGTCTGGAATGTCCTCCAAAAGTTCATGTGTTGAAGACCTGGTTCCCAATGCAACAATATCCAGCATTGGGGCTTTTGGGAATTGATTGGATCATGAGGGTTCTAACTTTACCAAGTAGATGAAACCATTTGAGGGATTAATAGATTAAAAATTTGAATGGACTATTAGGAAGAGGTAGAAACTTTAGGTGGTTGGGATATGGTTGGAGAAGTAGGTTACTTGGAGCATGACCTTGGGGCTTATATCTTGTCCCTGGCCCCTTTATCTTCTCTCTCTTTCTTTCTCTCTGACTCTCTCTCTCCTCTCCTTCCCCCCACCTCTCTCTCTCCTTCCCAGCCACTGTAAATTGAACAGCTTTCATCTGCTGTATCTTCCACCATGATGTTCAGCCTCATCACAGTACCAAAGCAAGGAGTTAGCTGACAATAGACTGAAACCTCTGAAAATGTATGCTAAAATAAACCTTTTCTCCTTTCTGTTGATCGTGTCAATAACATAAATGTATATACCAGGCTGGCTAAAAATGGAGAATTACAGAGTATGTGATGATCTACATCATATTTTTTTCAGACAAATAAATTTAAATGTATAGAAAAAGAGACAAATTTTCAACTCTTTGTTCTTATCAAGTGGTAGATAATACTTGACTCATTCCCACCAAGGTCTACAAACCAGATCCTTGCAAAGTGATCTTGCTGACACACAAATTGTCCACTGATGGAAGAAAAATATATTTATTAGATTTTTACAATAAGATGTCAGATTATTGCAATAGTTCTTAAATCCTATATTATCTTGCTCTGCTGTGTCTAATGATGGCTTATGTGTGTAACCCAGATAGATATTCAGACCAACAAATCCCATTCTACTGCTCATAGATTGCATGTGTCTAATCATCTGACTTCCTTTACATTTTTTGTTTTATTATTTGGGAAATAATGTGTGCATGCGTTTATCATTATATACAAAATGTATACCACAAAAATCAAAACTTAATGTTAAGATTTTAATATTTTTGTTATAACTTAGTCGAGTGGCTAAGTTATACTTAGTCATACTCTAGAAGTATCTCCTATTGTCTTAAGCATCCTCCAAAAATGTCTCTTAAACATACACACATATGCTATTACATATGTATATTCTCTTTACTTTTAGTACAAATAGGGTTATAGTAGCCAAGTTGTTCTGTTTTTTTTCTTTGTTTTTACTGAGTAATATATACTTTTTTGTTCCTACTTTCTTATTTTCTTTATAGTAGTTGTCATGACATTTCATTATATGACATACATTAAATATTTGTTTTTATATTTAATGTCTGCTTCTGTCACTACATTGTGAAATCCATAAAGCAAGGCATGTTGCCTTGTTCACAGCTGCATCACTAATGCTTAGAACTTGGTATGAACTTAAATATTTTCCAAATATATGAATAAATGAATCATTTATATTGTCTCATGTCAGCCCATATCCCATTCATCCTAGTGGCTGCACAGCATTCCATGGTACAAGTAATACCAATTTATGTAACCATGTTTCAGTTGCTGGTTATAAAGGCTGTAATGTGGTAATGTATTTTTGTATATATATCTTAATCTATATATGTGAGTGTGTTCATAATATAGACACTTTGAGTAATTTCATTTGATGAATTCCTAAAGGAATATTGCTAAGTCAAAGTACATATACTTTCAAATTTTGTAGAGATGGCCAAATATTATTCCTATAAAAATACTCATTTTTTTCTTTCTATTTTTAAGTTAAATTTGTTTTTAGCTGATAATTAAAAATGTAAAAAAATACTATATATATATATATATATATATATATATATATATATATATAACATAAAAGTATGATGGGGTGCCTGTGATATTTTGATACAAGTATATGCTATATAATATTTAAATAAGGCTAAACATACATATTTTTTCACCTTATGGTAAAAAAATTTCAAAATTATTCTAGTTTTTTGAAATGTATACTTTATTATTATTTGTATATTTAATCACCAGAAGTTCTTGCTCTTACCTAACTAAAACTGAATACCCAATTTATCAACTTTTCCCTATTCATACTTTTCCTCTTCTTTTCCCAGTCTTGGATAACCACCATTCTACTCTCAACTTCTATGAGATGGACTTCTTTAGTTTTAACATATGAGTGAAATCATTTGGTATCAATCTTTCTGTACCTGACTTAGTTCACTTAACATAATGATCTCCAGTTCCATCCATATTGTTACAACTGACAGGATTTCACTGTTTTTATGGCCAAATAGTATTCTGTGTATATGTCTCACATTTCCTTTTCTATTCATCAGTTGATGGACATTTAAGTTGTTTCCATTTTTTGGCTTATTGTGAATAGTGCTACAATGAATGTGGAGGTACAGATGTCTCTTGGACATATTGATTTCATTTCCTCTGGATATATACTCAGTAGTGGGATTGCTGGATCAGACAGCAGTTCTATTGTTAATTTTTGAGGAACTTCTATACTGCATTTCATAATGACTGTAATAATTTACATTCCCACTGAAAGTGTGAAAGGGTTTCTTCTCTACATCATTGCCAGCACTAGTATGCACTCTTTTTATAAGAAATATTCTTACTCTGTAAGTAAGGGATCTTGTTGTGGTTTTGCTTTGCCTTTCTCTTATAATTACTTGTCGTGATCAATTTTTATGAACCTGTTGGCCATTTGTATTCTTCTTCTGAGAAATGTTTATTGGGATAGCAACTTAGAATCACAGCAAAACAATATCTTTTCTTATAATCTTTCTGGTCATCAGCCTGGGCTTCTTATGCAAGATAGAATGAACACATCAGAGAGAACATTAACAAGATATTTCACTTATTGGAGACTTGGCTTTCTCCATTAACAAAATAGGGGTGATAATAAGACTTACCTTGATTGTGGTTTCAAATAGAGGAATTTTCTTGTATTATTGAAAAAGCATAACAAATGATAATGAAAATATAGCCTCCATATAGTTACTCATCAGAATACAGAATACACTTAGATAATAATATTTTATGCGGCTGTTTTCTCATTGGCAACATTTAAGATAACATTTTCTCTCAGAGAAACATTATCAACTTTTAACATTTTGAAGTTTTATGACCTTGTCTTTTGTATGAAAGATGACTCATAAAATAGTTCTAGATTATCCTATTTGTTGTTGTTTATAATGTTGGACAGTATGTTTTAGGAAAAGCACTGTGCAATAATATTAATACAGCAACAAAAGAAACTACTGCTTTTTGAGCAATTATTATAAATGGTCATCATGCTAAATGCTTTCTAAATATCTACTTGAAACTATAGTTTTCCTTTTGGCTCAAATATGGTTACCTCCATTGTATAAAGGTAAAACAAAATAAAGCAAATACAAAATAGTTTTAAACAACATATCCAAGGCCACAGACCTAACTTAGAAGTTAAGAGCACCAGTCCTTCATTTGCCACTGACTTGCTGAGATGGGTTAAGCAATTTAATTTGTCATTATCTGTTGATCTCAATAATGAAGAGAAGAGGTCAGATAGTCAGGTTAACTTGTATTTCTACAATTTATAAATCTGATTGCTATATCAATCATCATGATGTGCCAATTCTAATCCTTATCAATTATATAATTAAAGGTTCTTCATCTGTGACTAAAATCTTTCTCTATTACATTTAAACATATTTCATTTAATTTGATGCAGTGCATACAAAATAGCATTCTACTCAAAAACAATAATTAATTTACTAATTTTATTCCATTTTTTAAATAGAAAAACTTTATTTAGCCTTTTTAGCTAGACTTCTCCCTCCATTATTTAAAAATACTATTTGGCATATACTTCTGTTTCTTCATATCCCTTATTTAAATAGCATTTCAATTAAACCTCATTTTCTAATATGACTTTTAGCTAAGGGACCAAGACTAAGGACTTTTATAAAGGAAGAATGATTTCTCAATGCTTAAATATCATTGTATTTTAACATACTCATGTGGATTTTATTCTTATTTTATTGGTTATATGATTTAAGGATGAGTATTTGTTGTGTTGTTGAAAAATAATTTCAGTACTTGTAACTAGTTATTTTTCTCTTGTTATATTATTTTGAGGTTATGAATATCTATTTGTATTTTTTCTCATTCCATTTTATTCTTTCTTTAACTGGTTTCCTCCCATAGTTGTTCAAGTACATTTTATTCTAAAAATGTCAATGTGATCAAGAAATTTGATAATTATATTTTGTATGATTTATACAGTTCTTTAGAATAGTAATTAAATGAAATTGTCTTGTAAGACAAAGTCTTGTTATCCACAAATTAACTTCTGTGCCCCAAATTATGTCAAACTCTTGATAGATATTCTTTTGTTGAGGCCAACCCCTAGTGTTTTGCTTTCTTAAGAATGATAGAGGCAATAAAAAATTTCTTTTCTAGTCACTTAGATTATTTATTT
Organism: Marmota monax; assembly: GCF_021218885.2. Taxonomy (NCBI): domain Eukaryota; kingdom Metazoa; phylum Chordata; class Mammalia; order Rodentia; family Sciuridae; genus Marmota; species Marmota monax. Next base: position 5,856,305 of record NW_026694772.1, read on the forward strand.
ATTTACACACACACACACACACACACACATATATATATATATATATATATATATATATATATACACATACATATACATATATATTTTTCAGTTTGAATTGGAAAACAAACCTCTTTTTGATTTATTCATAAGGGATTAACTGGAAAACATGAAGTTTCTTTATCATATCCTAATTTGTCCAGGAAATACCACAGCATATAAACACAGGAATGGTGCTGAAGAGATGATACTGCATCTCATTCTAAAGCTGATCAGTGCTGGAGGTGATGCAGGCCTATCATCCTAGAGACTGGGGAGGCTAAGGCAGGGGAATCTCAAGGACAGCTTTAGCAATTTAATGAGACTCTGTCTCCAAATAAAATTTTAAAAGGCTGGGAATATAGTTCAGTGGTCAAATGCCCCTGGATTTAATCCCCAGTATCAAAATTTAAGTAAATAAATAGAGCTGATTAGGCACAATGATTCAAGAGAATGTTGATCAAAAGGGTACTATCATAAAGGGGATGTTAAAGTAAACATGAATTGTCATTCTAAGAAGAAAAATATAAAGAGGACTATAGTGTGGTACCTCACAATATTATAAATAGGATTAGTCAGTGAAAGTTACCATGTTTGAGCCATGTGTGGTTGCACACGCCTGTGATCCCAGAAGCTCAGGAGGCTGAGGCAGGAGGTTTGCAAGATCATGGCCAGCCTCAGCAATGTAGTGAGACTCTGTTTCAAAATAAAATAAAGTATGAAAAGGGCTGGGGATGTTGCTTAGTGGTTCAGTCCCCAGGACCAAAATAAGAAAGAAAGTCACCATGTTTGTAATTTGTGTAAGTCTATATATGATTAATAACATGACAAGTAAATGAGCTTTGCATCATTAAAATGCTGAAAACAATATAATCAAGGGTAAGAATTCATATCTGTGTAAATGAGTATCTTGGACTAGATGTTCCATACAATTATATATATTTAGTTCATATAAAAAATGTTCTACCACATAGTACATTATATTAAGCCAAGCCATATGAAATTGATTCTTTTTCCATTTTTTAACCTATATTACTGATACATGATTTCACTGAATATAGGATTCACTATTACATTTTGAATGTCTTAAATACAGTGTATTTGTGCCTCTGCATTTATTAAGGGAATTTTGTTATCAGTCTCTGGACTAGTCTCAGCTTTTCTTTTTATTGTCTTCACCTCTTTTTGCCATTTTGAACTCTGCTTTCACTGAGTATAAGCAATTCAAGTCTGCAACAATTGGTTGTGTTTTAATACATATAAAATTCTGCTTTAGCCTTTTCCAATGATAAAACATGTTGAGAGGGGACCTGTAAGTATCTGACGGGTCTTAGATGATAGATCCTGTGGCTCTGATGCTCAGAAAACTGCTTTCTTCCATATACTGTTTCCTTTTTGCTTCTTATTTTAAATGCCTTTATTTTATTTATTTTTATGCAGTGCTGAGGATTGAATCCAGGGCCCTGCCTGTGCTAAGCGAGCTTTCTACCACTGAGCCACAACCCCAGCCCCGCTTCTTTTTTTAATATTTATTTTTTATTTGTAGTTGGATACAATATCTTTAATTAATTAATTAATTTTTATGTGGTGCTGAGGATTGAACCCAGGGCCCTGGCCATGGTAGGTGAGCACTCTACTGCTGAGCCACAACCCCAGCCTCCTCCCTTTTGCTTCTTAATAGCACAGGTATGTAGATATTACCTCTGTTCATATTTGCTGTCATTTCTTTTTGATGAAGACATCATTTATTCTTTGAGGGTAGAGACAATGGCATTGTCTTTGCATCTCTCTCATTATCTCAGTGCCTGCTATGGAGTAGGTGTTCAATAAAAGGCCTTCTGGTGGATGCAGAGAACAACAATGATATTCTTACTGTTGTGACCAGGTGGCAATATTTTGGCATGACAGCAAGGTCTCTAATGTAGGTGTATCTTAAGTTAGAGGTAGACTCCTGGGTGAGGACGTACATTTGGATAATTTAAAGAAGTGGTCCAAAGGAATTTTGGAATGAAAAGAAGAAACCAAGGAAAGATGCAATCCCAAGTGAAAATTCCCCAAAGGGTAGTTTCAGCCTGATCCTCTTGGGGAACACAGGAGAGTAGGTTATGCCTCAGAGTTATCTTTATTCCAGGCAGGAACCTAGAATATCATATTCTTATACTGATAATCATTGTTTAATGGTTACACTGGATATGGGAACATTAATTACCAAATGTTTTAAAATAACTGTACTTGGTGGCAAAAGCAGCTTCAATAGCTTAAGGATAGAGTAACTGCAAACTGGTACTGGTGCTTGAAAGGGAAATGAATGTGGGTGGTGCAAAAAGTGATTTCAGGGATCTGGTAGGAGCATGAACATTAATAGCCACAGGGTATCTAGAAGCTGACTATTGGGAGAGTTTTGTTGCTACAGCATATGCTAATGAAACTACTAAATAAAACAAGAAATACAGTTTTAAGAATTGTATAGAAGCCTGATTTGGAAAGTGAAACTAAATCTAAAGTCATGGCAAGCTAATTTATTCACTTCAGTATCTTGTTGGAAGATGGTTTAAATACCACTGTTATCATACTCCTCTTCACTCCCATTGAATGATTAATCTAGAGCACAATGGTAGAAAGCAAACAGTGGGAAAAACATTTGAAGCTCAACAATGACCACTGGCAAATAAGCACAGATAAAACCAGTTTTTTTCCCCTTTGTTGCAAGTCATTAAAAGAAAGCTTTGTCAGTCTGAAATCGAAATTTGAGTTCGGAATGCTCAAAACTAGAAGGACAAAATTTTATATAAGGTTTCAATGCTCACCTACTAAAATCTTTTCTGAAGACTTCAATTTCGAAGAAGTCTTGGATATGTTTATAATGATCTTTGGACAAACTTTTACATGTTACATATGAGGTGTGGCTGGGTCTCATTATAATAGCTGCTAGTTCCTTCTGGTTCTTAAAGACTAAAGCTTTAAAGATTTATTCAAATGGAAGAGTGACCTAACTCAGAACCTCCCATACAATATCTTGTGGCTTTAACAGGAACTATTAAATATGTCAGAAAGACAAAGAGTCAATATAAAGCACATAAAACTTTACAGGATTTTTTCTTTAGAAATACAGTCTTCTTTCTCTAAATAAAGAACTCTGGGAAGACTTTTGGTGGCCCCAAAAACATATAAAATATTCATTTTGCCAGTGTTAGGAACTTGTGTTGACCTGAATCACAATGACCTATAATCTTTTGTCATATGGGAATTTATTGTTTATTATCTGTAACTACAAAAATATAATTCCATTATATAAATTAATTTTATTGACAAAGTTGAGGTGTTTACCCATTATATAATGACAAGAAAGTTTTTCCAGAATATCTAAAACCAGATAAAATAAGCACTCTAAAGTGGAAGGCAATAATCCATCTTTATTGGATAACTTTACAACAAACTATTAAATTTTGCTTTCTCATATATCATTTTCAATATTTGTCTTTCTCTTATCCAATTTCATAAGAAATTCATGTATTCAGAGATCATTCTTAGAATTCATTTACTAAATATACCATGAGTTTGACCTTAGAAAAAGATTTTTAAATGTTTGGATTTTAAAATTAACACCTCTACCTGAAATGTGACACAGTTTTATTGTGGTATTCTAGGACTGTGGGAAGCCATTCTCTCACGTGATTGGACACCTCCCTGACTGGGTGTGAGGCATTCCGGCTAAACTGTGTCAGAACTAATCCCCACCCTTTCTAGGTTGAGAGCCCATCCGTGTGGGGGTGTGACTGACCACTGACCCTGGGGGCCCAATCACTGACCCTGACCTTGGAATGCTGTCCCCCTCGACCTTCATTGGATGGAATTTTCCCCTGAATTTCTTGTTCCCCAATAAAAGGCCATCCTCTGGCATGCTAGCTCTCTCTCTCCTGATAGTCTCTTGTGTAACCTCGCTGCCCCACCGGGTGGCTCAAGGCAGGAGCCAGAGGGAGAGCCATCTCAGACCTGGTCAAAGAAAAAGGTAATTTGAGTTTATGTGTGTTTATTTTGATCTCACTAGTTAACTTCTATGCTTCGAACCTCTAGTACGAAGCTAGCGTGCTTGCCGCACGGCTGATAGGACCATAAATAATTCTCTGAATTTCTGTGATATGTTAGTTGCATAGTAAGTTTTTGGAGCATAAGTATACATTTTGGCAATTTTATACTAGAAAATACATAGTATCTGAACAGGCATATAGCTAGACTACTGATAATAAGAAAATTGGGTCCAGAAAGATTTAGAGAGTATTACTTAAAATGTGGACCATTCCTAAAGATATTTTTAATAACAAATGGTTTATAGAATTGTTATACTATTTCAGATAACTATAATTTTAATCTAGTAACATTAGGTAAATATACAGCTCATTTTAATACATTGCTACCAACTGATATATTTTTCCTTTGTAAATTGTACAATAGATGATTAATCTGATTGAGTTGGATTTGTTTTTACCTTGATTTATTTAGTTAATAGAACTCAGTTTTAGAGTGAAATACCTAAAGAACATGAATGATGTTTTAATGACCTGATTGTCATCCTGTAGAAGAGAATCGACCTAGTGTTTCACAATCTAGGGAAAGTGAATTATGCCAGAATTTTCCCTGTCTCTATTCTTATATTATCTCTGCTTTTGCCACTACTCAATCCTCTTTATACTCTTATTTCTTTTGAAAAGCCTGTGTTGACTCACTGATTCTGCTTACTGATATGGTGTGTGTGTGTGTGTGTGTGTGTGTGTGTGACTTCTTCCTTTGCTATAAATTGATGTGTCATTTTTAGATTTCCTTTCACAGAATATTCAGTTGTTCCCTTTATTTACTGCTGAGTTCAAGGGCTACTCCATTAGCCCACCTGAAGAGTACTAGCCAAACTGTAGATATCTCTAAGACAGAACCCTTTCTTTGTTTACTAATCTTTGTTCAGGGAAGCTCTTGCTTTTTCTTCATCTTTATATTGTGTCCAGTCTTCAGCAAAGCTATCCTTTAATAACATCCTTTAACAGCATCTCCCAGGTTATGTTTCTAGGTGATCAAGAATGAAGATTGACCTTACTGGTTTCATCTTTCCAATCACTTAAAACTGACTAAATCAAGTTTTCATATGCAAAGAATATTCACATATTTTAACTTATCAAAATGTATTTCCACTTGCTTGGCAATGTCTGAAATTCCTCTTTTAGAGGACACAGATTTTCACTTAACAATGGAAGCATTAAAGTACCAGTTTTGGGCTGAGGCAATGCATGGAAGTCAATTAGCGAGTTCTGTAACTTCCTTAAATGCTTGAGTTTTGAGACTTCCCTGTTTCCAAGAAGAATTTGACACTGGGAATTGGATGGGCAGAAAAATAACGAAGGGGATAGATAGCCTGTGAAGTGTAGGGGGAAAAATGTTAAAAGGGAAGGCCAGGCTTCAGTGAATACAATTTTCAGTACATAGGAGATTTTTTTCTTATTATTATTTACCTCCAACTTTGTGCAGAAGGAGAACAGTGATTTACAGAGTGTTTTATTGATTTTTCTCATACACATTCATACCCATGCTTACTTTAACACTGCTATTAAGATCCTGCACAACTGCGGCAGTGGTTGACATGCTTTATGAAGTTTATTTTCCCTAACTCAACTACACTGTAGAATGGTTTTATTATCCTGGGATTTGCAGGGCAGGAGCAAACTTTCACAGTCCCACCATAGAAATATTGCCATCTCTTAGGCTGTGCACCACTGTTTAGACCACAGGGACCCTGACTAACTCATCCTCCTACAGGTTACTATAATGACTTCTTGCAGTAGGATCTAGGAAGAAAGAAACAAACGACACTCTAAATGCCTGAATATGGTGCCAGGAATTGAGAGAGCAACAGGGTTTTACTACTTCAGGAATTTTTTTCTGGAGTTTCATTGATCTGGTACAAAAAAGGAAATATTTATACATTTATGCTCTTGGTTTCCTTACTACTAAACATGTTAGGAGATTTCTTGATATATATGGAAAATATACCACATTATGTTTTTCCACCTAGATATATTTACCAGACAAAGCAAGAACCTGTTTATCTTAGATCAGACCTGACAAAGCCTCTTTAGCTGGTCAAAGGTACAGGACAAGTAACTCTGTCAGCTAACTCTAATAAAACAGTATATGCTGTGGAACTTGAAGGGTCAGAAGCAGGTGGGTATATTGTAAACCATGTGAGAAAAATCATGGAACAGGACCTAAGACTTTCTATTTTAGTCAGTTTTTCTGTTGCTGCCATCAAAAGACCTAACAAGAACAATTTTAGAGGAGTACAAGTGTATTTGGAACTCGCATTTTCAAAGGTCTCAGTCTACAGACCACAGGCTCCATTGCTCTGGCCCAAGGTGAGGCAGAATATCATGATGGAAGTGCGTGGTGGAGGAAAGCAGCTCAAGACATAATAATCAGAATGAAGAGAGAGAATTACTTTCCCTCACCATGAACAAAATATAAATCCCATGGGCATGCCCATAGTGACCCACCTCCTCTAGCCACACCCTACCTGCCTATAGTTACCACCCAGTTAACCCCAATCAGTGGAGCAATGCACTGATTAGATTAAGGCTCTCATAACCCAGTCATTTCACCTCTGAACTTTCTTGCATTTTCTCACACATGAACTTTTGATGGATACCTCATGTCTGAGCCATAACACTTTGGTAGCAAAATTAGTCCTGCAATAGCAAGTTTATTTTGTTCTTTTAAAGAAGTTCTGTATCATTTTACAAAGACTTAATTTCTGGTCCAGGGAACCATAGGATTATTTGACTCCAGCTTCTCATCAGGATATCAGTACATTCTGCTTCATTCAGCTATCAAGTCTGGTATACTCAGAAACCCTTAAATATCAAGTGAAAAGACATATATACAGCATTGAGCTTGGAGCAGGTTCTAAAGGCCTAAGTAATTCACATAAGCAGATAACTCATACATCCAAAATACCTTACTTCTGCCAACCTGCTTTTTCCTTTCTTCAGATTGCATCTGTGGCCTGATAGGGAATTTACTATGACAAATTAAATAGAAAAAAGAAAAGCTGGAACTGAAATTATAGAGAGCTTTTCCTTACAGCAAAACTGAACTGCTATAGCATTATAACCCTAGGAGGAGCCTTTAGGATAAGTGAAAAATGGAATCCTTCCACCAAGAGAGATTTGAGTAGCAACGAAACACTAGGGATATGTGCTCCTTAAAATATATTCTCCCCTAAACTGCCCTGGAATTACTCTTTTTTTGTCTCATATCTCTACACATATCTGCTTTGTCCCTTTTGAAGACCACTCTTCCTCAGTATAGCCAATATTTGATTTCATCAGGTTTAGTTCTCTACTCTTTTCCTTCCATTCTACATTCAAAATAGGTCACTTTGCACGCCTCCGTTTTGTCGTGGATACAATGGTGACACTTTTATTTACATCTCTATCCTACTATTCTGAATTTAAGATCCACATACTCTTTTTTTGTGGCAAAATACACATAACATTTAACATTTTGTCCCTTTTGAAACCTTTAGTTCAGTGGAACTAAGTGCATTCACATAATTGGGCAACCATTAGGACCACCTATCTCAAGAATATTTTCATCTTCCCAAACTAAAACTCCATAAATATTAAACAAGTCCCCTCCAACTTCTGGCAACCACCATTATAATTTCTGTCTCCATGAATTTACCTATTCGATTTATATCACGTGAGTGGAATCATATAGTATTTTCTCAACCATGTCTACTTTCTCAAAACTCTATATGCCTAATAGGTACCATAGTTCCTGGTAGAGTAGACACTCAGTGTTTGTAGGATGAAGGTTATGTCTCTGTGTTCCTTGCCATAATTCAAACTTCTTTCTCAGATAAGGATCTGGCATTGACTTATGTTGCCATCCTCAACATCTAGAATATTTAAGGATCATTCAATTCTGCTGAGCTAAACACATAATTCCAAGTTCAACAGAGATTTTAAAATTAGTCTGAAGCATTCATTTTCCCACAGTTATGTTTCTCCCCTCTCTTAAAAATATTCTACAAGGCTAGGGTTGTGGCTCAGTGGTAGAGTTTTTGCCTAGCACATGCAGGGTCCTGGGTTCAATCCTCAGCACCACATATAAATCAATAAAATAAAGGTATTGTGTCCAACTACAACTAAAATATGAATATTAAAAAATATTCTACAAACTATGTCCCTTTTCATTGCAGAGGATTACCTTTCTTTTTCCTAGAGAAAAGGAGAGCATTTTGTTTAGGCAGGAAATTAAAGCAAACAGAGAAAAGTCCAGGGAGAGCTGGGAAAGGGAGGCAGACTAGGAAAACATATCCCAGGGTAATTGCAAACTATTTCTGGTTGGTTGTCTCAATTTGTTGATGTGGAGAAAAAAGTATTCACAAAATCAATATATGAATACTTAATGCTAAGAGTTAGTTAAGAAAACACATCTGTAACAGCAGAAACAGTTGGAGCCATTGGCTCATTAAGGTTAAGGTAATCTTCTGTCCTTCTCCAAGTCCCATGAACATTGTCTGCTGACCAAAATGAAGAACTGAATAGTGATGCACTGACAGTTGCCACTTCTGCTTATTTTGATTCATTCATGGTGGTTCTAATTTCTGCTCTCTCTTTAGGGATGTTTTATTCAATATTTTGGCAGGAAAATAGGAGGTTCAGAGGCTTCTACTTGAAACTTTCTAAAATAACTTATTACTAATGTTAAGATTCTCATTGTATGAGTAGGTATGCATTTATTCAAACATACATATGCAAATATCTGGGATTCTCTGTTACATAATATAGATTCACATTGAAACTTCCCTTGAAATCTGAACAATGTATATTCCTACTCTAGACTATAGTGACAACTGTGTCTTTAAAAATTAGTGTTAATCAATGTCTTTTACAATTGCACCTGAAATATTTGGATTTCCTGTCTCATCACCCCATGACTCAGGTTAATCACTATAAGTCACTTTGATAAGCCTACAAAGAGATACAAAGTGCTTTCATGCTGTATTACAGGAAAGACCTCAGTGGTATTGCAGACTGATTGTCCTGAGCTTGGAGACTGACTCAGGATTAGAAATGGGGTGATAAACTGTGACTCTCTTTCATGTTTTCTTAAGGCAGGTGTAAAGTTTTGTTTTGGTTTTCTCTGTATTTGATTATGCAAATTAAATAAGACTCAATGTATCTTATGATTAATTAATCATAGAGATCTTTGCAAGTTAGGGAATCCTTTGGCAGCTGATTACCATGCTTTCTCTGTTACCTGTTGTGATAACAATGTCTACATTTTTTCTGGTGGTTGACTATATTCTGGAACCTTAAGGTCCCTTGGAGATTAGGAAAAAAAAATTAAGTTGCATGTCATCCTACCAGCATTCCTGGACTAAAGTCAATAAGGCACTTCTATGTTTGTATGCTCACATCACTTGTATCTTCCTGAAGACCTTGGTGAAATAAGACTCTGGGTTTGAGAGTGGACACATTTCAGTTTCACTCAACATTCTTATTCCTCAAAAAAATTGACTACTTTCTATACTATGCATAAATAATTTAAATTGTTTAACATACTGCATCTTAGTTTTTGCATTAGTCAACTAGAAAACTGTTAAGCTTCCCAACTAGCATATTGGAATAGTAACCTCTATGAAATTAATACAGGTAAATAATCAATGTGATCTAAAAATATACTATACTTTCCTTGGTCTAGTGTTTTCAAAATCTATTTCAATGATTATTTTGTAGATATTTTACATTTTTAAAAAAATTATACATTTTTTAGTTGTATATAAATGCAATACCTTTATTTATTTTATGTGGTGCTGAGGATCGAACCCAGTACCTCATACCTGTGAGGCAAGCCACAACCCCAAACCTATTTTTATATTTTTTAAACAAAGACCTGCAAATATTTTTTTCTTGGCTGCTTCTTTTCACTATTTTTGCTCTACATTTCACTATCTCTCCCCACTAGATGATGTTGAATTTGGAGGTTGATTCCCTGTCAAAAAATAATGGTGACAAAATGGGACTTGTTATCTTTCTCAGCCAAGAAATGGGAGACAGATCATGGAGGCAAGGGTGACATAGTGGAGTTCTAAAGGACATTTTGGATAGTTCAAGTCTTCCATGTCTTCTAAATCTAAGTGTTACATTTATTAAAATGTTGCTTTCTCAGATCAAGGTTTTAATTTTCATATTTTTAGAGATTGACTTTAAGTGGAAAAAAAAGTACTTGGAACAAGAAAAAAAAACTACAGGAAATATTCATAAGAGCAATCCCGTTTTTGTCCTCTTCCATAACTATAAACCTGTTTGTTTAAAGTTGTCTACCTCCCATGGGTTGTTAAAAAGCACAGACACCTTATTTCTTGGTTCACACATAAAATCCTTTGTTCATTCCAAGTCATGAATAAAGCCTCATTTTTTTTTTCATTGTAGCACTGGGAATTGAACCCAGAGCATTGCACGTGCAAGGCAAGCACTGTACCACTGACGCACATTCCCAGTCCCTACAGCCTTAATTCTATACTTGAAAATATCCAGTCTAAAATGTCATTCCATTCTTTTATCTCAATTTACAGATAAATATTCTTTTCTCTTTCTACAATCAGGGCCTGTTGAGATAGGATCCCACAGTTTGCAAAAAAAATGTATGGGTGCCATAATTTTCTTTCCCTGCCTAACATTTCTACTCCTTCAAATCTCTAAATCCCTGTTAATATTAAAGCACTGGAAGGGATGAATAGTAAGTGAAATAGGAAGTCTTTTCTGACTAGTATTGCTATACCATGGACACATGCTCTTTGAACCTGAACATGAGAAAGTCAGACTGTACGGCTTCATAGGTTTTTTAGAGTTACTACTGCTTCACTCTTCTTATCTCTCCATTGGCAGAGGTAATATATTCTATTTCTCTAATTTTGATTCTCTATCTTAGGCTCTACTTATTCCTATATTTCTAATTTTGTTTAAGCAGAAAGTGTCCACATAATATTTCTGACTAATGTGAATTACATTTTCCTGGAAATAAGTAGAGGAATAATAATAAACAAAATAAATACATCTATGGAAAATAAATTCTTGTAAACATTTTGCCATACACACACAAACACATTATTTAATGTCTTATGTAATCGTTTATTTGCATTCCAATTTTACAGAGCATTAAATTATGAAACTGAGGCACAAAGAAGTTAACTTTCCAAATGTCAATTAGCATGATAAACAAGAAAGTATGTTTGACATAAAAGTTCATGCTTTTAAGCTTTATGCTCTCCTAATTCACTATGCAAATAACTGATTTCATTCTAGGCATCATTTGTGTTTGGAAAAGTTTGGAAATTTGTGAGTTAAGATGGGTGATTAAAGGGTATGGGTTCCAAGTACAGGCTTCCTGGTCTGAAATTTTAAATCTACTTCTAGATGTGCAATTGGGCAAGATATTTAGCACTGTGACTCAGTTTCCTTATCTATTAAATGGGGATACACATATAGTATCATAATTGTTGAAAGTTGTTATTCAAAATAAGTGAGTTAATTTATGTTAAATGTTTATAAAAGCACCTGGCATATAGTAATGATCTAGGAAATGGCCCAATTCAGTAAAAGTAATTATTTATTAATATCATTCTCATTGCTAACTTTATCCCTAATCCCAATTTTTAACTGTAGATGGCTCCAGTTGATAATTGGATTCTTCAGAACTTTCAAGAAAATGACATTGCCATATAAATATAGTTGATATATAGATGAATACTTCCTAGTGTCCATGTTTAAGGAATAGTGTGTGTATGTATGTAGGTGTGGGGGGGTTGGAAAGGTGATGAACCTATGTGCAACTTTCTAGGGGTTTGTGTGGACTCTGGTAGGTCTCAATTGTGCATGTAAATCAAGATGTCCTAAGGAGAAATCTCATTTCTTCCATCTAAAATAATATAGAAGCAGTTGCTAGCTTCATAATTAATTTAAATACCATGCAGCCTTTTTTTTTTCTTATCGCTCCAACTGGAAAGACAAATTTGACCTGTGAAAAGGCAAATGGAAGATTTTGAGGAAATAACCATGAATTCTTTATCTGAAATTGAGGGATTTTATTTACCAAATATAAAGGTTTACCCTGTAGTTGTCTTGGCTTGGCCTCAAGTCTTCAGACCACTTTCATCAGAAATAACTTTTTGCCAACCTCGTTTATTCTTGCTATAAGTGAAGGCTATTTTCTCAAAGTGATTAACTGGCAGTAGTACTCAATCCATCTATCCTTCTTAGGTTTGCCCATTGTAATGCATTGCAACACACTTCTCTCTCTCTCTGAAGCTACAAAGAGTCATTGGCTGTGAAAACTTGAAGTTGGAATTTCTTAAAATGAAAGTCTAAGACCTAATGAAATTGCTCCAACAATATGTTGGGAGTGCTTAAGAAAATGTAGTGTTCTTCATCTCCTTGAGTGGTCTGCTTGGTGGACATTATATTTTAACTGATTGCAAGCTAGGGAAATGATGTGAATGTCGCTGAATATTAATTAGGATAGGCAGAGCAGTATTCAAAGTGATTACCCAAATAACTCAGGCCTTGTGTTTTGTATTGCTGCAGTCATATGACTACCTTTGGATAAGTTGACCTGTACAAACTGGAGCTCTCAAAGAACATTTCCATCCTAATGATATTAGACAGATAATTGTGCAACAATTTACCTGAAAGCACTCTATTTGATATTGAATCTTTACACATGAGGAAATTGCTTTAGTATAATGTTTTAACATGCTTCTCTTTAGATCGTCAGTTTCTAATGTTAAATATATAAATGTTTCTCCTTAGAAAGTTATTTTCATTTTGAAGATTTTTATCATATATTAATAGATTCTTTATGAGTTCAATTAAAACATTTTTAGTATACCATGCAAATTATTATAATACTTTGTTCTGAGTTCATTGTTCTAAATATTGACATGCTTTCAGTTTCAGTGAACTCAATTTATAACTTATTTTGAAAATAATTCTCCCCCAAATATTAGTACAACTGAGTGATTATGTATTTCAGTTAAATTATTTTAATTGAAAACAAAGGAAGACAAAGATAAAATTAGCCCTAGCAAATAGGAATGCAATCTCTATAAGCTACAAAGAACAGGTAATGGGTTTTCAGAGCTTAGGAATAACTTTAGACCTAGGATACCTCTCTCTATCTCTTGGCTTTCCTTCCTCTGGGTTGATTTCATTGAAAGTACTTCTCACTGTACTGAGAATTGGAAACTCTCAAAATAAGGTGGACTAGATGCTGACAGACAAAAATGTTCACAATAATATTTAGAAATGTATTCTTTTTCTGTGTATTCAGGAGTGCTTCCTGCTTAATACTATAAATTTGAAGTATGGGAAAGGAGAGGCCTGATCATTGAAGCACCCAGGAACTGCTCATAGAGCATTTTTACTAATATTACTTAAATATTACTTAAGGATATAATAAGTTAAATGAGAACTACATAGCAGCATTTAAGGTGTAATAAGGGTGCCTTAAGTGAAATATAAAACATAAAGTCTAGAAGATTGGTTTTTATTTTTTAACAGCAAGGTTGTAGTGAGGTACTGAGAATTAACAAATTGGTAGAATTTACCCTATTGTTGTGGTAGATACAAATTAGTATGACCATGACGATTATATTTTGCCAAGTGGCCCCATGTCTGTAGTTACTACAATACAGTAAAATCTGCTAGATTTGGGACTAGGAGCCTGATCCAATTTTTAGCCATCTCAGAACCTCATTCTTCTCCTTCACCAGTATATTCAATCTAAAGAACGAACACAAGACCCAATCTAGGCCATGTGGATTCCTTCCCTGATATTCTTTAGCTGGTGCTGTGAAAGAAAACGACAACCTTTTCAAGTAAGAGTCACATCACTAAAAGAATAAAAGTAAAAGAGCCTGCAGCAATAACCCACTTCACAGGAGAGATTGTTTTGAGAGAGTGATTTGGTACCTGGAGACAAGCAGGTATGTCAGATGAAGGGGAAAGCCCAATGGCATTTCACTTAACCAACTTCAGAATTCTCTCAGGCCAGTCCCAATTCTACTTTCTTCAGATATTCTAGCCAATAGATATCACTAGCTTAATTGGAGTTTTAGTTGCATGTTTTTGTTTTTTTTTTTTTTTTTCATATGAATCAGAGTTCTGGTGAAAAAATCAATTTAGAAAAAATAGAAAACATTAGGAAAGATTTTAAGAAGTACTTACAGGCAAAAAAAAAGCAAAATAAAACAAAACTTGAGAAGTAAGGTAGTAACAAAGTTTTCAAAAATTATAAATAAAGATGGAAGAGTTATGGAATTGAGACTAGAGAAAATTGTTCCTTAGTTTCATTTTAGGTACATGGATAGGTGATTTAGACTAATCAACCCTGGGCAATTAAATAATCATTCTCCAAGAAAAAGTAAATGTAGAGTTCTACAAATGAAGCTCAACTTCAGAGCACTGATTGTTTTGGGATGGAAAGGGCCACAACCAAGGATACTTTCATCAGAAGCTATTATAATATTAAATAGTAGCTACAAATTTTTCTATTATTAATTCAGCAAGGATATGGTAAATTTTCTCTTACTGTTCGACAATACCACCTCTTTATGATGGAGTGAGGCAATAAGAATATGATTTTTTTAAAGAGGCATTTCTCTTATCACATTGTTTTGCAAATGTAGCCTATTCTGTGTTCTGCTTATAGTCTATGGGGCCCCCTTTACTATTTATGTGCATGCATACGGCTTCCTAGTGAGATTTTACTTCAGTCAGCCAATATTTATATCTATCTGAAAATTCCTTTCTGGCTGAAGAACTGCTTTGAGCAGAAAGAGCCAAAAGTGCTTGGTAATTTATGATCCCCAAGGCAGAGTCCTTAATTACTGATGGCTAGTAGTCTGGTTACAGGGATATAAATACTCCTGTTCCTTTGCCCTCTGCTTAAGACAACTCTAGGTGTAATCTATACTGTGTCCAGCCATCACTTTAAGAAGGAGCACTGCAGAATGATGGCTTCTGTCACTATAGTTTGTAAACTTAAGATCTAGTACATGATACGCAAAGTATATTCATACCATTTGTGTCTTCATACATGTACTTAGGGTAGTGATGTCCATCTCATTCTACCATCTTTTTTTACAATCCTTGCTCCCTCCCATCCCCTCCCTCCCCTTTACCCTATCTAGAGTTCATCTAATCTTCATGTGCTTCCCCTCCCAACCCCACTATGAATCAGCTGCCTTATATCAGAGAAAACATTCAGCATTTGGTTTTGGGGGATTGGCTAACTTCACTTAGCATTATATTCTCCAGCTCCATCTGTTTACCTTCAAATGCCTTGATTTTATTCTCTTTTAATGCTGAGTAATGTTCCATTGTGTATATATACGAAAGTCTCCCTATCCATTCATCTACTGAAGGGCATCTAGGTTGGTTCCACAGTTTAGCTATTGTAAATTGTGCTGGAATAAGTATTGATGTGGCTGTGTCCCTGTAGTATGCTGTTTTTAAGTCTTTGGGGTATAGACCAAGGAGAGGGATAGTTTGTTCAAATGGTGGTTCCATTCCCAGATTTCCAAGGAATCTCCATACTGCTTTCCATATTGGCTGCACCATTTTGCAGTCCTACCAGTAATGTATAAAGTGTGCTCTAAGACTTCTTATTAAATAAAGAACTATATTTGAATTATTGTCTAAAATGTTAAAGACTTTAAAGAGGTTGCATATGCCATGAGAAAAATTGATTTCTTATTTTTATTGTAAAGTAAAGTAAATAAAGTAAATCTCTCCATACCTCTCCTTTCTTCTCTTTCTGCACCTCTCTTCAGCATTTAATGACAAAAGTAAAAATCCCAGAATGAGTCATAATATCTAGGTATAAGTGTCCTAAATATTTCATGCAAAGCATTCTGGGATTGCCAAAATTTGAAAATATTGATTCTACTTCTAGAATAATCAAAAAATTTCTATTACTGGTCTTAATTATTGTTTATTTTCCCACATGGTGTTGACTAGAAATCACCTTTGCCAATTTCATTACAGTGTAATGAAAACTGAGTCTCACCATATTTTTCTAGACATCCTGGAATTTATTATTTATTCAAAATCTTTATGGTATTTTTGTGATGCTCTTGCCATGACATTATGAAATATTTCTCACTGATATTTTCCTCTATTAGATGAGAAAGGGTTATTGCTGTTTCTTTAGGTCTAGAATGTTAATTTTTTTTTCATTATGAAGGTGACTGGTTAACAAAACTTGGTCATTCTACTTTCCTAAAAGCTAAGCACTTAAATCTGATTACACTATTCTCTTTCTGATTTACTGTATCTAAATACTCTCTTTAATTGTAAAAATAATATGAACTTAGATAACAAAGTCAACAAACATTTATAAATCACTACAAGATGGCATTATATCAGGTATTGGGAAAACAAAAAGAAATGGAAAAAAGAAAGCACTGGATTAGATAATGCTGACTATGGGTGTGTGTGTGTTTGTGTGTGAATGCATCTGATATATCTATGTAATAGTATGATTTCTGACTCACTATCCCTTACTACCAGATTAGTAAGTTGATTTGAAGTTGGGTTGTAGACAGAGGGGAGCTTTAGGCTGAATCATAATCTTTCTACTTATGCATTGAATACATGAGTTTCATCTCAATATGGACTTCAGCTACAATGATGCCATTTAGGAACTCATAGAGGCTACAACATCAAAACCAAGAAACAGCAACATAGAGGTCAGAATTTCCTGTATGTTTGAGTGACAGCTGCAGCCACATGAGGAAGGATTCATCTTCTTGTGTAATTGTGATCACAAGGAATGTTCTAAGGAATAATTATTGAGCATCAGTGAAAGAATTTGAGGTGGAGAAATGGAAGTGAACACATTTGAGACCTCACTGGAGATATCTAAATAAAACTTGGAAGGATCTAGGGGGAAGAGGCTGGGATTTCTGCTTCAGTAGGTGGGGACCAGAATGATTAAAATCTGAGTTAATAATAGGATACATTTTTAAACTATCAGTTAATGAAGAATGGGGATACTTGTTTATAAATGGATGTCTTAATTTCATCCTCAAAACAATTTTGTGACATAGGAAGAATTTTTCCCCATTTTTTGCAAATGAAAACAAAACTGGCCTTTGTAGTGTAAAATAACTTGACCAAGGACATGCAACTAATAAAAATCTAGTTCTGTTAGCGTCTAGTGGTATAAAAGCTAATAATACTGCATCCCCCCCCCCAAATAACTATTCAATATTCATTGCACAAAATGCTCTTTCCTCAATACAATAAACATAGTCATGTTCTCAGCTTCCTACCTTTTAGTTTGCATATAATGTTTTTAGTGTGAGGTAAGAGAAGTGGACCAAGTATGAGATTCAGTATGATTATTAATCTAGAAAAAATACCAGTTTTTATGTAAGACAAAGCTTAGATTATATTATTTCACATAAGCTATATATAGATATTCATCCCAATATTTAGTATTGCAAGTTCCATGAATATTGGTAGTATTCCCAAATAAGATCTCTCTGTTCTCTGTGTATGGCTTAACCCTGGGGAGGAAGCTTGTAGCATGGTGGTTTGATTTATGTCCTTGTCTATCAGCTTTAATTTGGCCTGCTGTTTTCATGTTTCAAAATATGCTCTTTTAACAATCTGTGCTATTTACTAAGCCACACTTTATACAATAAGGAACAGTATGAAAATGATATACAATTACAACTGGTTCTGTGGTAGAGACTTACTATTTGGAATCAGCTATGAATTCTTCAGGTTTCTGAAAAAACTGTTAGACAAAAATGAATATATGAAAAATCATGAAACCAATAAAAATATGTACATATTCTAAGAATAATTGCTATTGATTGCCAAGAGGAAAATTAGAAAATGTGGCCGGGTGCAGTGGCACACACCTATAATCCCAGGAAGCTGAGGCAAAAGGTCTAGGCCAGCCTCAGTGACTTAATGAGGTCTTAAGCAACTTAGTGAGACTGTCTCAAAATAAAAATAAAAAGAGCTATGGATGTTTCTCTATGGTATAGCACCTCTTAGTTCATTCCCTGGTACCCCCAAAATATATTAATTATGGATCTGTTTTTATTTCTACTGCCAGTAAAAAACTAACTTTGTTCATTGAAGTTCTCTGTCTTTACTATAGCCATTTGTGGATTTCAGTTAGTGAAATTTAAATCTAGAAAACTATATTTGTGTGGAATACATTTTTAATAAAGTAGAATCAGTTATAACTTTTATATGTTGATATTTCTTGTCAAAGAAAAGGGTCTTTCTTTTTCTAAGGAATAATTATTTATCACAAAAGAACTATAAATGGAAATTTAGTTCATTAATTGTCCTGTTGTTCTTTCCTGCTGAGGATATTATCCTTATTCTGTCTCATGTACAATGAATTTTAAGAATGAGATGACTTAGAAATGAAAACTACTATCCCAATAGAAGTTTTGCTATTCTCTGTCCTTTCTCATCACTATCATGACTGAATATGTATGCCTACCTCTATAATCTCTTCACTAAGTATGGAAATAGTCTTTGAAACCTGATAGGCTGGAGTATTTGAGAAAAAAATTCTTAGTGTTTAAGATTTACTTAGGTGGCAACCATTATTTTATCACTTGCTGGCAGTGTGATACTGTACAAGTTACTTAACTTCTCTGTGATTCAAGGTGCTGATTGTAAAATAATGATAGCATTAACACATGGGGCTGCTGTGAAGATTAAATGAAATGATGTATAACACATGTTAGCAAAGGAGCCTAGGCTATCATGTGGATCGCAGATTTCATTATTGGTTTCAGTTTTTCATCCCTCTTTTAACTATGCCACTTTTCAGTTCCTTCAACTTAAAATGATAATGTGGATATTCCTGCTCCTTGATGTTGATCAGGATAATAAATGGTAACTAAGTATTCTGAATCTTAGCCCAAAGTTGGAAATCTTTTATGTTCCGTGTATGCACTTTTGCCAAAGCTAACCCTAATATGAGTAGCACATTATCATGGACCTTCAGGAAGAAGTAGGGCTACCCTAGTTGTCACAATCTGAAAAAGAAATAGCAAACTGAGCCTACTCCTAGATCAGGACAAATCCAGGAAACCCATAGACAAGTGAGTAATAATAGTTTACTTTTTAAGCCACTAAATTTGGAGGTAGTTTGGAATATAACAAAAGTTGATGAATACAATGTATAATTAAGAAAGATTAGCAATTGTTGTTATTATTTACTATCACTGAAATAGACATAGAGACCCAATAAAACAAAGCAGTTGGATAATCAGAAAGATTCTGAAATCTATTTTCTAAACCTGAGGTTATTATTAAAAATAATATTTTATCTATTCCTGTTTGTTTTCTGAAACCACTGTTGGAAGACAGCACCTTCTTCAGGAAAAGGAAATGCAAATACTTGGGAAAGTTTGGTGTAATCTGCCACTTCTCCAGGGAAAATAGAATCCTATAATAAACAATCTTGTGATCACAGATATATAACTGTAATGGTGATGCTACAAATACATGCAAACCTCAAATACCTATCTTCCTCCTACATGTTCTTCCACAAATACTCTGCTGCATCTCTCAGAAGGATTCACAAGCATTTCATCCTGGAGCCTCAATCTGTGGCTCTCCTCAGTGAAGCTAAAGCTGAAATATCCATTAGAACTGTAACAAAGGGTGGGGTCAGGAGACATGAGATTTTTTTTACAAGACATTAAAGGGCAAAGGGGGAAGAAAAATTGAAGGCAGAGATACTTAACTATCCGAACTTTTAACAGCTCACAAATCTGAAGCCTTTAAAAGCCTATAAAAATAGATGCCCTTCAGCTGAATGTAGTGCACAACTTAGGCTCTTTCTTCTAGGGTGCATACTGCAAAGATACTTCGCTTATAAGCTGAAGTGGTTTGTGGTTTGATATAAAAGAAGCCTGCATGATCAAATCTGTCTTAAAATACAAGTAAAAGATGTACTGTAATCCTATGTTAGTCTGACTAGGTATTCTAAAAAATATAAAGCAATCTTGTCATTAGAAACGAAAAAATAATAATACATGACTTAAAAAGCTGTCTACCTTTAAGTTAAATTGTGAATTCTGGTGGGAAATTGTGGTTTGTTTCTATATATTGCTTTGCCCTTCAGCTCAGCTGTTGGTCCTGCATTAATATTCAGAAAGCATCAGTGCTAGTCCTGGTGATTCACTGAGGTATTATGAATATGCAAATAAGCAAGAGCTTTTTATGTCTATGGTTTGTCTTTCTTAGATGTTTGAAGGAATAATTGGAGCCAATCAGCTACTGATAACTTGCATAGGGATGACTGGAACCTCAAGCTATTTAATAATTCTTTTACACCAGCCCACAGGTTTGATTTCAACCCAGTCTTTTGAAAACAGTAGTCCTCAGAATCTCTTAAATTGACTGTTAAGGTATCATTTTAATTTTCTAGATTAGAGTGGTAACATTTTTGGAGTGAGTAGTATACAAAGAGTTGAATTTGTTATTAGTCAAATTATTTTATTTTTCCCTAGGTCTTTATCCATTTTTCCTGGGTACTTAAACATCAGGGATTGAGGTTGGGGACATTCCTTAGTAGTACAGAGCAGGTTTTACATGTGCAAAGCCCTGGGTTCAATGCCCAGCACACCCAAAATATTTGTATTGTAGGAGTTGGTGGAGTATTGTACTCTGGAGTTTCTGAAATGTAGAGACAGAGTAGATGGAAAGGAGGCAGTAAGAGACAGATGTATACCTTTTCCACCTGGCTAACTTCTCATATTCAGCAACAATTAGTGTTTATTTTAATACTCACATTAATGCTATCCTAATGATATATATTAATGAAAAAGAATAAACTTTGGCATTTCTGTATAATTCATTTTATCCAAAAAATGAATAACTTTTATTAAGAAAATGAAAGCATAAGCAAAAGAACTAGGTAAACATATAATTTTGTTGACTCATATTGCATTTTTATTAGAGATGTTGTAATGCAATTTAATAATTTAAAATTTGTTCTCAGGGTGTCACACTACAAAGAGCTACATTATAATGTAAAATACTTTTGTTATTTAATAAAACCAATTAAAACATTCATGATCATTTTATTTTGATGCTTTAACACTGTCTTGTTTCTACAAAGAGAACTTTCAAATTATAATCACTTGATGGATGTTTATAGAGTAATACTTTATGAGTATGTAAAAAAATCAACACTATGGTAACATTTAGTTTTCATTTAACTGAGACATTATTTAAAGTATAGAAAATAGTTTTAAAAACAAGATTACAAGACTGGAATGTGGTTCAGTGGTAGAGCACTTGCTTAGAATGCATGAGACCCTGGGTTTGATTTCCAGCAATGTAAAAACAAAATAAAACTATGATTATATAGTTAAATGATCCTTATTTACCTACAAAAATGAGTTGCATGTTTTATATTAAAGGGTAAATACCAGGTTATTCAAGCCAGGCCTTTTTTTCTGTCATTGCCATTTGTTTTTAATTTTTTAAAAATTCATTTGAAACAACAAAAGCTTATTTTTTTATAATAAATGTACCATAGGATAATATGGGAGCTGTGTTCATTTTAGTTATTAACAGACTTACATTGATAGCAGCTCCAAATTGACAAGTGCTCTCTTAACTTATCATTTCAGAGAATGAGCAGACCTAGAGGGTCTTGAGCCAGCAAATAAATCCCAAGCCCCAAAGTGACACGTCACTCTTAACAAAAGCTCATTGACTAATATACTAACATGACCACACCCCATTTCAAGGGATGAAGAAGGAAATAGAATATTACCATGTACCTAGAAGGAAAGGAAAACTGGAAGATTTTTACACACTAATAATTTCAGCCCCATGACATTGCATTATTGTATTTGCTTGTTGAATTTTAAAAATTATTTGTTTGTTGTTGTTACTTGCACTGCTGGTTATTCAGCCCAGGACCTTTTGTAATCTAAGCATTCCCTCTACCACTCCCATCCCCCATTCCTGTATTTTCAATAAAAAGGCATTTATTTACCAATGTCATATTTCATATTAAAGAAAACCAGAGGACTCTCAGAAATATTTACCAACTGGTAAAAGCTGAGGCACATTAAAAGCTTTCTGGAAAAATGTTTACAAATGTGCATGTGTATGTGTGATTGTATGTATCTATATGTTATAACTGCATGCCCTCTGACTAAATATAGACATGTAAGTACTCAGTAGGACAATCAATTAAAATAGGAACCTAAAACATCAATGAAAATTTAAATAATTGGAATAAAATATATTTTTCAGAGCTCTTCTTTGAACATACAGGATATAACCATAGAAGATTAGATTATATGCTAACAGGGTGGAACCAATGAATGATTTGTCATTATTTCCTGGACTATGATAATTTAGAGCCAGAAATTTTTAACAAACAGATTTGCTCTTCTGATATTTGCCCATAAAATAATCAACTTGCCTTCAAATAAAAATTGAACTAATGTTAAAAGAATAGTTGTTTGAATATGTTGAATTGCTAGCACTTTGGCTGATGCACATGTTATACATTAATATTCAGTATATGATTTCATTGATTTGAATATATAGATGGAAACAGCCTCCTCCCTTGCCAGTGTACTTAGTACATCCCATCAAATATTATGCAGCTGTTCCCAGATAGAGGAACATCATTTAAATCAGTGATACAGCAGATTAACG
The DNA here is from genome assembly GCF_021218885.2 of Marmota monax. NCBI lineage: Eukaryota > Metazoa > Chordata > Mammalia > Rodentia > Sciuridae > Marmota > Marmota monax. Next base: position 5,879,104 of record NW_026694772.1, read on the forward strand.
AATTAGGTTTATATAAGAAAATATAACTATATAAAAGGCAAAAAGGGGAGAATATAAAGGAACTTACTTTCTCTGCATTTATCCCTTATTATTTTCCATTTCATATGAATTTAACTCCTTGTAATCAACAGTAGAAAGTTTTTATGATGGTGATAATTATTTTCAAAAATAATTTAGTAAAGGTAATGCATGCATTCTAGCCAGGAATCCCCATTCCAGGGACAGTCAATTATCATTTTTTCTTTGAGGACACCCCTCCCTACAAAGACATAGATTATCACAAATGCATTAGCTTTATTTGTGTTTGATCATAGCTAGATGTGGTACTCATCACCATATTTCATGTCAGAAGTGGATTTTCATATTAAATGATATATTAAATCATTGGCTAACTTATTTTAATTAATATATTAGAAATGGATTGTCATTGGTGAAATTGAAAGCTTTCAACTTACATGAATTGGCCAAAGTAGTATTAAAAAAAACTCTCCAGCCTTGAATAAACAAGACATAAAAATACAACATGTTCTGTAGCTTCTACCCCTAAAGGCTGTGCCAAAGAATTGGTCTATAAACAACCCTGTATGCAGTCTTTGGTTTAAAAGGATTCTGGTTACCTAATGCTGACTGTTAAGAGTGGCTGAGTCGTGCTCCTGGGATATTTTTTCAATCTTTCTTATAAGGTGGAGGTCAAAGCTCCTTAAATGGCAGACAGCTGGGATTTCATAAAGCTTATAAAATGAATTGTATAAACCATTTACTTCTTTGTTAATAAATGTCACTATTGTAACAGTTTATTCTGAGACTTTATTTCATAATAAACTGGTTGCAAAGTAGTTAGTGCTTATTCATTTAGAAGATTTTGTTGGCCACATTTATTTGTTGAAAGCAAACAAACATACAAAGAAAAAAGCCCAGTTATGCATGTTCAAATTTGGTTAGCTTCATACCCAGCATAATTAAATATTGGAATACTAATATTAACATCAATATCAATTTTTACTACACTTGACATTAGTAGAAACCATTTATTACAATGGCCTTTAAAATATACATTGTTGTAGTACAATTTACATTGACTAAATAACTCTGCTAATTACCATCTTCATCTCAGGACTTGAGCCTTCATGAAAAAAATAAATAAACAGCTAGCTATATTAAATGATAGTAATTATTTTTAGATGATGAGATAACATGCTTTTAACTTTTAGTATATAAACCTAAATTATTCTCTGTATATAAACCAAAATTATCCTCTGAAAAAAATCATTTACATAGTAGAAGCCATTGATTTAGGGGTTTAAATAAATAATATACAAATACAGACTAAAAAAAGCTTGTAAATAATAATGAAAAGTGAAAATTCTTAGATAACTCTAGAAAAAGATCAGAAATAATATTTGCCAATGTACAAAATTTGAAAAGCAAGAGACAGAAACAAATTTGCTCAACATGTTCCCCCAATTAGACAAGGACCAACTTAATGAATTACTATTTGAATAAGCTAATATGCTCCCAAAATAACATGCATCCATTGTGTGCCAGAGTATTGCATATAAGTATACTGTGACATCCACAGAAAAGACTAGGTCCAGCACTTGTAGAATCCCCAATCTATTCAGATACCAATCAATTACTCTTAATTATTATCTACTATCTATTATCTATTTATTGGGGACAGTGTTATGTCTAGCAAGTTTCCAGGTTTTGTTTTGGAATTTATTAATGGAGAAGCTTTGAGTATAGAATTTAACCTCATTGATACTCAGTTTTTTCATTTGCAAAAAAGAGATAACAATGCCTGTCTCACTGAGTAGTCATGTTGTCATGATTATAAATATACTGATGTTTCTATAAAATGCATGCCTGAAGTCCTGATATATTTTACTATGGAGAATCTCTTAAGTGGCTTTTATTTATTACTTCACTGGATTGAGCAATTGTACTGAATACTTTCCATTAAACATATTGATGGTTTCTTCCAACATCCTAAGGGCTCATGGCTATGAGGCAACCCTACTACACATTTAAATATCTGTTCCCATCAATTGAGATGTTTACTTATCAAACAGTAAGATATGCATTTCCTCCTCAAACTTGTACTACTTAAAAATTGTTATAATTGCATATTCAATTCAATATTAAGAAAATTAAAATAAGTGCTGAAGCAGATTTTTATCTATAAAAATGAAGTTAAATTCTTTTGCTGACACTTGCTAAATAGGAGCTGCTAAAATATTTGGAAAAGATGCAACTGTAAAATATGGGAAAAATCATATCCTAGGAATATTTTTTTGATAAACACTTCCGAAGATTCTGAGTTTTCACTTTATTAAAAGGAAAACTAAAACTGGAAAGTAGAGAAATGTATATGACTATGGAATTTGAATTGGCAAAATCAAACTTCAAGAGTCTGGGCATTGCATCAAAAATGATGAATTAAAGTACATTAATTTTAAGTTAAAATGAAGAGTTTTAAATTAAAATATTAATGTTTTAGTTAGATGAGCATTTCAAATATATACATACACTGTTATATATAGTTATATAGTTGTTGTTATTGTTGTCTGTTTTTCAGATTTTTTAATTAACTGACCAATCACCAGTTTATAACTGTTTCAGAGAACAGTTTTCTAATGTGAACAACAACAACAAAAATCAATTGTGGACATGAGTATATGAAAGTTGATTTTGTCCAGAGTGAAGATTAGGAAGTTCTTATTCTTGAAAAACATGATAAATATAAGCATAGTATATGTATGTTTGTATTATGAGCATTTATTTTAAAAACAAAGCTTTCAATTTAGCTAAGCCAGAATATTAACTGAATGCTTAAAGAAAAATAAAATGACTCTCTATATTAAGAAATATTATTAGGATTTTTATGATGCTAGCAATATTCATTTATGCTATTTCTAGTTAGGGTTCTTTTGTAAGTAAAATTTTATTTTTTCATTTAACATTTTACAGATTTCTGTTTTATCTGTATTTATTTAATTCATATCATTGTTTTGGAGGTAGACATGATGCATTGGAATTCTTTTCTCACCATATATGTGACACATGATTGTTTAAAATATGTGATCAACACATATTTCCTAGGAGTAAAAAATATATATGGAAATGACTGCCTTATGGCTACTAAAAGAAAGAGTGACCCTTTTAATTTAAAAAAAAAAATTATTCCAAACTACTCAAAAATAAATCATGTTGTTTATATATAAAAGCAGAAGAAATAAGTATTATATATAATGTGTATAAATAATTTGAATAATGCATGATTAGTTCCCTTTATGAAGTAATAGGTCAATGAATTAATCTCATTCCACATAAATGTTACCTAAGATATTTTCTTGTTTTCTTCAGATTTTGAGAAATAAAATTACATTACATTGTACATTTATTGACAAGCAGATGCTATACAAATCCTTATTCATAAATATTTAGATCTTGATTTGATGAGAAAAATATAAGATTATAGTATGTGTCACAGTATTTCCACCTAAGTATATAACTGTATTCTTGAATTATTACTACTGCAGATGTAATGTCTTTAAAAATATTTTATTACAGCAATGCATTTCCCCAAGGAGGAGTGTTTATAAATATATGAATCAAGGTGATGAATTTTTCTGGTCTTCTTTTCTTGACTTTTTCCTGGATTTGTTTTCATGACTTATAAACATTTTACAACAAAATGAACCAACAGTTAAGTCAACAAAGAATTCAGCTACTTGGGCAACGATTGTGTGAATGTATTTTTTGTCATTGTTGTTCTTAAAGCCAGTGAAATGCATACTTGCAACAAAATTACTACTGTAAATGATTAGCCTCTCTCCTAAATAATCTAAAATTAAAGGTTTCTATTTAGAATATTTCATATTATGGTCACCTAGAAAAATTTTACATTCAAACTTAAAGTCGGTTCATGTCAGTTTAATTGTACATCTGTTTTTCTGACATTAAAATATATAAAATATTTCTTCATTGACAATTCAAAGCAATTTGATCTGGAGGAACATAACTAGTAATATCAAGTTCTAAAAAACTTTTAAGGGATTTGATAATCTCTGATATATGTTTTTTTCATTTAACTATGAAATATGTGTTTTCTTTTAACTTTTAATTTGGATGATATTTTTGTCCTAGGCTTTCTTTCTTTTACCCGTTTTGACAGTTCTGTGTATTGAGTCACTTACTCTCAAATAATAATAGTATGCCAGGTCTTCATCATTGTATGTAATTACATATCCTGTTCTCATACTTTCTGTTGCATAATTGATTTTTAGAACAATGGAATATTCTCAACTTGTTGGAACTAACAAAATGTCCTAGCTACTAATTGGTGAATTTTAGTAGTGGATACCTGTTCATTATTTTGATGCTAGTCAAGTTCTTTTATCTTGAAACTTTAATTTTGAAAGTTTCATAAAGGTAGTGATTTTTGTAAGTTGCTCCCAAATGTATACCCACAACTCAATCAGTGGTAGTATAGAGTAGGATCCTCTGATGATCCCAATTCTCTTACCTCAAACTGAAAATATTCTTGGAGTTCTTGGGGAAAAGGGAGAAAATGCAGAATGTAATTGATCAAATTATGTTATGTGCATGTATCAATACATCACAATGAATTCCACTTTTATGTATGACTATAATGAACCAATTAAAAAAAAAACAAATAAATAGAAGGAAGACCAGTAAATGAGAGGAAGGGGATAGGGGAGGGAAGAGAGAAAGGAAAGGGGATGTACTGGGAATTGAAAATCAAACTATGTCATATGCATTTATGATTATGTCAAAATGAACCACACCACAGTATAATGTATAATGATAGTGCATTAATAGAAGCAAAAATGGTTAAAATGATAAAAGGGGGGATACAAAATAGGTTTCAAACTATTTACAGGCTAACAAGAACAATTGATAATGACTGGTCAGAGTTCCTTATTGTTCTTGAGACTGCAGCTTCATCCTCATATTATCATGGAGATATGTGTGCTCTCTGTGAGCTATTTTGCTGAAGGAATGTGATTCTTGACTGGGTGCAAATTAAAATCTGTATTGCCGAGGTACAGCCCTGTTTGGGAGAGTGAGGGTCCAGGGTGGTGCTGAAGGAGGGGTGGCGTTGGCAAAAGAAGAAGACTCGGGATGACAGGTTGCAAGTTATGAGCAACCTCCAGAGACATTTCTCTACCCCTGGAGGGACCTTTATTTTTATGCCTTTTTTACAGGTGTTTTTTCAGGTAGTTAATGGATAGCTTCAAAGCCTGAAACTTTTTTGATTTACATAATTTTCAAGAGTTACAATCTTTTCTGACATACATTGATAACCTAAGATATTGAGTACATTGTTCAAAATATTTTTCTGTAACCTTAGTCAATCACCATTAAGCTTTTACATTTTCACCTCAATCACTAGGTGCTAGGCAATGCAACTAGACTACATGACTCCTGACCTATTATTCACTTCTAACTTTAAAGAATACCTGTAATTATTTCATTAACCTTTAACTTTAAAGCATACTTATGATTATTGGTAAGCTTTCTTACTTCTAAACTAAAATCCCAGTAAAACACACTTAGAGTAGTGAAAGTCTATTATTTAAAAGTCTGCTACTCTGAAGTGCCTCTAAAATATATCTATGTTAATTTTACATTATTCTATTTTAATTTCCAATGTAATTTTCTTTTTTTCATATGACCTATTCAACTGCATTCTTAAAGAACTTCCTTGATCCTTGGTCAAAACACACCAATTCTTATGTCTTTATAATCTTCAACTAAAGAGCAGGCTTTACACCTCAACTCATTTGTCATTTATATTAACTATGTGTTTTCCATTTTCATCATAAGTTTCTGCTTAAAGCAAAGGAGGGTCTATTGGTTGGGGAATGTATTTTTATTAGCCTCTTGTCCTCGAGGGGATACTATAAGCTACATATGGTGGTCCTTGTTCTGTTGGCATAGCAGTTGCTTTTCTGTAGCTAGGCTATTGTACAAGTTGTGGCTTTAGGATGGGATTGGGGGGCTAGTATAAATTGTTAACAATGGGATAAATATTTCTTGTTGCTTAGGCTTGAGGAATAACACCATCCTGTGAGACATTGAAACACCTCCATGGCATGTCTCCATTGTATCCTTGGTCTCATTCTGGGAATTTTCCTGCAATCTCAGCAATACATACTTTTATTATTGATTTACGTATGCTCTGTTATCCATATCATGAGTATCATAAACAAAACACTTAACATTCCTAATGGTTCAAGTTTCCAGATGGTGCGGCCTTGCTGAAGCATCCCCCATGCTGTGACCCTGTCAGACAGTGGGTACAGGATCGCCTTCACCACTGTATAGGAATCTTTAAACAAAGATGCCCAGGCACTACCCCTCTTGAATCTAGTCAGATTCTCTAGGACTGGGGCTCAGGATCAGTGTATTTTAAACTTTCCAAGATGTTGTTAATGCACAGGTAGGTTTGAAAGACTTTATTGTAATGTGAGCCAACACACTAACCCACTTTGACACCCAGTAAATTTAACTTTTATTCTATCTTCTAGTACAAATATACAGGGAATATTTAAAAAAGCTCAAATAGAACCATTTTGACTAACATGTTCTGACCAATTTCTTGTTATATAAATCTTACTTAGGCTCATTGTTATGCCACTCAATTGTGCTTTGCCCACCTTTGTCAACCTGTATATCATTTATGGTTCTAAAATAAAGGTAGGCCAGAGGACTGGTGGTGTGCAAAAATATATAGTAACTTCACTGAATACCTGAAACTTGTAATGTTGGTACTGTGTCCAATCAACTAAAAATATTTTTCATTATCTTACTCCTAAATCCCTAAATATAGAGTATTTTAAAAATACTTTTATGTTGTGATTCCCAAATGTGATAATCATCTTTGGAATGTTCCCAGATATTTTTATTTATTTGAAGATTTTCTTCATACTTATTTCATAATCTTTATCTGCAAACTTTAATAATTACATTTCTTGGTCATTTATCCTCCCTTCACTTTTGCTTTTGGTAACCTTTTTCTTTTTGTGCTATGGAATATTTGCATTTTTACCTTCTAATCAGGTTATGTTTATGTGGGGACAACCCCTGAGTATTTGGGGGGAGGGGATTTCCTTCTTCCAGAATGGCAGAGGGTTTAGCTCTATCAGCTCAGGTTGCAAACAACTGTGAATGTTCAATTTTGTGGTATGGAGATTTATGAACTATGTAGGTAACAAAGAAAGAAAGAAAGAAATCCATACCAACTATAAATGAGGGCATAGATTATTATGAAATTTCAGTCAAAACTTTAAAAAATGTTCTTCTCAGAATTTAGGCCTAGAGAGACAATTTTCCTTGTCATTGGTCTTTGACCAGAGTTAGGTCCTTATCAAATTCATTTTTTTTTCTTTTGCTGAATGTGTAAATTTTGGCTTTTTCTGGGATCTTTCCTGTTTTACCTTTGCCTATTCCCAGTTCCAGTCCTTGCCAGAAGCCAAGGACTTATCTCCTTCTCCTTTCTCAGCTGTGAAAGTTCAAGTCTCTTAGCTACTGATAAAGGAAAACAATGTCCCCAATAGCCTTACTTTTAACTTTATTTTATAACTTGGTTTCTAGCTACCTCTTCATTTTTCTCTGACTCCTGGGGATTTCCCTTAGCTTTCTGAGAACTCAGCTATGTAATTAAATACCTGTTGGTCATATTTATCAAGAATATCTTGATTTGTAACAGGTTTTTCAGAGGAGTTAGCCTACCTTATCACTGAAAACAGATGTATCCTATATTACCAAGAGTCTTGATGATGAAGCTTCTGGTAATGAAGTGTATCATCCACCTCTTATTCCATCTATTCATTCATTTGAAAAAATAATAATTGAGTACCTCCTCTGTTTCATTCTTCTGTATCTTGGGGATAAAGTGGTCATCAAAAACTGTTGCCACTATCAATGAGACTATATTGTAGTGGGAGTGATAAACAGCAAATTCAATGTGTGTGGGCCTGTGTGTGGTACACAAAAATGTGCAGTGCACTATACACACAGACACAGAAACATAACATATTCTAAATTACTGTCAATGATACTGAGAAGTAAAGTAAAATCATTGGTTGCATGTGATTAATATTTCATACATAGTGGACAGTGATGGTTTCTCAGAGGAGGACTCATTGATCAGGTAGAAAAATAATCAGGGAGCTAAGCAGATGGAGCTGAGTAGGATGAGTTCTCCTTGAAGAGGCAACACAAAGTGCAAAGAATTTATGATAGGGGTTTGGATGTTTTTATGAGGTTAAAAAACAACTCAGCAGAATATAGATTCTTCTAGTGAAAATGGATTTTTTAGAACACTAAATCAGTTGTATGGTCCCTGAGGAGCTAGAGATGTCCTAATTAGTTAATTGATAGCCCAATTATTCCTTCAATCAAATTTTTTAAAATATTGAGTAATTCATACATTAGGTGTTATATGAGCCACAAAGATAAACACCAGTAGATCAACGTGTTCATAGTTTGTGAAGGCTAAGGATGAACTTATAAAAAGTTGCAACCTAGTCACAAGAGATATTTTAATTACTGTTATTGTATTGCTTTTAGAAAAATAACATTGGGCATAATGTTTTACTGTACTAATTTATTAATTATTTTAATAGCCTATTATAATAATTATAACTATATTATATGTATGGGTAAGCATTAATATTATATGTATTATCAAACTGCTAGAATTTACCAAAAGTAATAGGGATCCTTTTATCAGTCTTTCTTCTTCTGGGCTCTACATTAGCAACACAAATTATTTTTTTTCTCAAAAAAAAAAAAAAAGAGAGCAAATATACGAATAGTTCTTTTTTAAAATAGAAATTTCTCAAAAGAAGGCATACAGATGACCAAAAGGCATATGTAACAGTGCTTAACTTCACTGATCCCCAGAGAAATGCAAATCAGAACTACAATGAAATATCATCTTACACCCATTTTCTGACTACAGTCAAAACGTCAAAAGATGACAAAGGTATGGATAAAAGGAAATATTTACACACCATTGGTAGAAATATATGTCAGTATAGCCATTATGAAAACCAGTATGGAATTTCTTCAGAAAATTAAAAATCAAAGTACTATATGATCCAGCAATTCTATCACTGGATATATATTCAAAGGAAATGAAATATGTGTGTTGAAGAGACATTTGCAATTTCACATTATGAGCAACATTATTCACTGTATCCAAGATATGGAATCATCCTCAGTGTCCATCAGTATATGAATGGATAGAGACACACAGCCTGAGACATTTCAGACTGAGAAAAGAAGGATATCTTATTATTTGTAATAGCGTGGATGAATCTGGAGGACTTATGACAAGTGAAATACACCAGAAACTGAAAGAAAAATAATGCCTGCTCTCACTTGTATATAGAAACTGAGGAAGGGAAATTCATAGAAGCAAAGAATGGTGATTGCTAGAGACTGGGTGCTGAGGGAAATGGGGAGATGTTGGTCCAAGGGCATACAGTTTTTGTAGGATAAATAAGTTCTAGAAATCTAATGTATAGCATGGTGACTATAGTTAATCACACTGCATTGAATACTTCAAATTTGTTGAGAGTAGATCTTAAATTTTCTCATCACATACAAAAATGTGGTAACTATGTTAGGTGATGGATATATTAATTACCTTGATTGTGTTAATCATTTTACAATGTATATCTAATAATCATGTACACCTTAAATATAAATAATGTTTGTCTATTATATGTCAATAGACCTGGAAAAATAAAAATAAAAACTAATAAAAAATTTTAAACACTTTAAAATAATTTTATAGAAGAAGAGCACAATTATTCACAAAATCCATGATGAGTGTTATCAGCACAATTCTTAATATTGTCCAGACTCATTGCATTAAAAAGGCTCTGGAACTTTTGATTTTTAAAATTTATTTATTTATTTATTGGTACCAGGGATCAAACCCAGGTGTACTTAAGCATTGAACTATATCCCCAGTCCTTTTGATTTTTTATATCCAGACAGAGTCTCACTAAGTTGTTTAGGGCCTTGCTAAGTTCCTGAGGTTGGCTTTGAACTTGCAATTCTCCTGCCTCAGCCTCCCAAATCCCTGGGATTATAGGCATCTGGTTTATATCAGTAATACTTTCCTGCATTGAGAGATTCTGAATGGAAATCCTAACTAGAAGCTTATTCCCCAAATTTAAGTGTGACAATAGCATAATAAAAGCATCTATGTATAAGAAGCAAACGATCATATTAAAAGATAAAATGTATTACTAAAACTCATTTTTCAAATCGGACTGAAACATTTAACCCTACATGAATCTATCTATATTTATACACAGATTAAAACACTCACATTTGGGGCTGGGGTTGTGGCTCAGTGGTAGAGCACTCATCTTGCATGTCTTAGGCCCTGGGTTCGATCCTCAGCACCACATAGATAAATAAAATAAATATATTAAAAAAACCCACTCACATTATAATTCATAATAAATACAATTATTATTTGTCAATTAAAAATGAACATAAAAATGTAAAATAGTTAAGACATCTCTTCTTGATTAAAAGGCAATGATAGATTTAATAAACAATGGCACAGTTGTAATAATTTTGTAATGATTGTCTTAGCACATGCAACATCCAACATGTATATCACCATTATTGAAACTATATGTTCTATTCAAAATGATTTATTGATTTTTGATGGTGTACCAATTATATCTGGAAAATATCTAAAAATTTAGCTTGTATATCTTGTTAAAAATTTTAAAATTATACTCTTTCAGGAAAATAGGTATAAATATTACCATATCATATTTGTGAAATAATTTATGAGAGACATATATATTCCATGATATTCATATATTGGAGTCCAAGAAGCATTTAATGAGGAAAATATTAATAAAAAGATATTCTATTAAGTGTATCTAACCAATCTTTATGGAAACTTACTCTAAAAAAAGTTCAAATATATTTTTCTTTCCTCATGCAGGGCTACTAAACTAACAGAGTTGAAAGATTAATGATTACTACAAATTCATATACATGCAAATAAAAATGTATAAAATCTATAATGGTAGAAATTTATATAATGTCCTTATGCAAAAAGAAACATACATGATTGAGGAAATATTTACTAATTTTTCTAAATATCAGATTCCCAGAATGTTAAAAAAATAATGATTAACAAATATATCTATGTAATAACAATAGGAGATTTTTTAATTTGGAAATTAATTTAAAAATTTTAGTCTAATGTATTTAAAATTATAATTAAATTACCCAGATATCTGTATTTCCTACTATTGAATGAGTTATTTTTTCTTTTGAAAATGATAGCATGAAAATAATGTAAGTTCCTACTAAAGATTATGAAAATGATTTAATTGACAAAATTCAGGTAAAGATATTTAGAGTTTTCTTTTTTACATATACTATGCCAAGTCATTTACATACACTATTTTATGTAATATGGATATGTGTATATATATATATATATATATATATATATATAATATGAGTTTATATATAAATATATGTTAATATTTGTTATATATTAATATTATTATATAAACTTATATTAAATATATTTTATATATAATATCTAATAATTTATATAATATGTATTATATAAATATATACAAATAATTTATATATAATTGTTGCAAGTGTTATAAGTTTTATAGACAATAATGATGTACACTGAAAATAAGTACAAGCTTCTAGTCAAGTGACAGTGTAATACAATGATCTCTGTAAGAGGAGAATCATTGAGATTATTGCGCACCATAATATTTGGAGAGAATTTTTAAGTCCCATGCAAAGAGTGCAGCATGCCAAGTAAAGCTTAACATTGTGTATGAGTTGAATAGATGGACAAAGGTATCTGCATGTTCAGAGGGAAGAGTAGAGCAGAGAGAATTGCAGTGAATTTAAGCTCTGAATATCTGTAGGTTAGCAGAAGGATTATCTCTGAATATTCATCTGAGTACTTATCACTACATGAATTTGAGAAAGCTGCCTCAAATCAAGGAAATAACAACCTGAAATGAGCAGGTAGAAAAATCTCTGGGGTTTATATGGAACCATAGATGATTAGTATTCCTATCAACTGCACTACAATGCATTATAGTATGTAGGTTATCAAGTGGACTGTTTATGTTCTGTTGAGGGCTGGGATGCTTAGATCAACTTTAGCTCAGCAAGGAACACCAGTGTATTCAGTAGCATGGGGCCCTGATTCAGAAAAGGTTCTTTATACAGCAGGCAAACAGCTGATCATTAAACCTCTTCCCAAAGGAACAGATAGGGAGAAAGGACGGATGGACATTTCAGGAGGCTATTATAATGATTTTGTGTTGTTCCAATTTTGTTTCACTCAGTTTCAGTTTTGTTAGGCGTTATCTTGTTGGGTTGTATTATAGAAGAAATACGGGATCAGAAATTAGCAAAAAACAAACTGAAAGAGTGTTAAGTAAATTGTTAGAGGAAGGAGGCATCTCAGTAAAATCAAGAACAATCAGGGCATACGTTGATACAATACAAAAATGTAGCCCATGGCTTTTTAAGGAGGAATTGTTAAATATATCACAATGGAACCATCATGGTGAAGATTTAAAAAGAATAGAAAAGAAAAGCCCAGGGACTCTGCCAGTTGGCACATTGCCATTGTGGACGTTCATATCTTGTTTGCTTAGTCCAAAGCCTTCAGTTCAGACAAAGGTAGAGGAAGGAGAAGACATATTGATTCAAGTAAAAGAGAAGGTCTCTCAAGTTAGTCAGACAGAGGAAAAGATTCAAGTAAAAGAGAAGGCCTCTCAAGCTAGTCAGACAGAGAAAGAAAGTGTAAAACAGAAAAAGTCATCAGGGGGAAAGTTACAACAGGAGACTGCTACTAACACCTTTCTATCACCAGAGGGTGTAAGTGTCCAACCAACAGCACCACCTCTACAGGAGACTGCTACTAACACCTTTCTATCACCAGAGGGCGTAAGTGTCCAACCAACAGCGCCACCTCCATATGCTGGGAGGCCCCCAACCCCCGCAGTTGATAGTTGGGATCCTGAGACAAGATCTCAAATATTAACATGCCCTGTATTTGAGGCAGGAGGGCAGCGATTTTACCAAGTTTTAAATTTCAAAACAGTGAAGCAGCTAAAAGAGGCTGTAACAACCTATGGTCCTCAAGCACCCTTCACTGTAAGCATGGTCGAATCCATTAACAACTTGAACATGACGCCAGCAGATTGGGCTAATATGTGTAAAGCTGTGCTAAATGGAGGACAATACCTGTTATGGAAGGTTGCCAATGAGGAATTTTGCAAGGAGACGGCTAGGCGAAATGCAGCAGCTGGTTATCCTCAGAGAAATCTAGATATGTTGTTAGGAAAGGGACCTTATGAGGATCAGCAGCAACAAATTGCATATGATCCTGGCGTATACGCACAAATTGCTGCAGATGCAATTAAGGCATGGAAGACTTTACAAGGACATGGAGGTTTACAAGGTCAATTATCTAAGGTAATACAAGGAGCTAATGAACCTTATGCTGAATTTGTAGATAGGCTTATTCAAACAGCTACCAGAGTTTTTGGGAATACATAACAAGCAATGCCATTACTAAAACACCTGGCTTATGAGCAAGCGAATCGTTGGTGCAGAGATATCATTAGACCATGGAAACATGAAGATTTAAACACATATATTAAATTATGTAGAGACATTAATGAACAAGAGCAAGTCGTGGCAGCTGCAGTAAAACAGGCTTTAGAAGCCAGAGACATTAATGAACAAGGGCAAATTGTGGCAGCTGCAGTAAAACAGGCTTTAGATGCCAGGCCAAGAACATGCTACAATTGTGAACAAACAAAACAGCCTCTCAGGAAAAACCCTCAGAACCTCAACTGCCACCACCGGCTTTCCACAAGCCTCTCTCTCCCACCCAAGCTTCTCTCCACCTCCCACAATCCTCCTGCTCTTGAGGCCGATTGGCTGGGTCACGTGGGCGGAGCCAAAAAAGTCCCCCAATGAGCAGCTCCGTGGTCTGAAAGGGCAGGGAAACAGCCCAATGAGCATCACCGCAGAGGAGCCAATCAGCTAGATGTTGCTGGGGCCGAGGAGCCAATCAGCTAGATGTTGCTGGGACCGCTGTGAGCCAATCATCAGCCAGCAGCTGGAAGTTTGCTGGCAGCTGGAAGTTTGCTGGGGCCCCTTCGGCTGTGGCTCTCAACATCTCCCCCTCTCTGTTTAAACAACAAGCATGTGGCTTAGGGACCGTGTCTGTTAGGCAGTCCAATTCAACATATGGTCCTTACCCGTCATCGGATGAACTGACCTCTAGGCGTCAGCCTCCTGTCTTAGGTTGGTACCACTGCAATTGCATCATACCCGTCACTGACTACTGGTCCAGCATACAGCTATACTTGTGGATAGGCCTTTGCACCAGTGGGGGGGTGAGGTTCTTTGCCTCACCTGTGTTGGCCCCCAAATTTTAGACCATCACTAGTAGAGGAGGATGCAAAATGCCATGACATTAAGCCAATTGAGGGCTCCTTTGAAAAATTGTACCACCAGTGACATCATCAGCAAAAATACCCCAACACTACCACAAGTCGCTGCACCAACAGATAGTTCACAATGCATACAGGTGAGCTCACAATGTGTCCAGGCAAGTTCTGCAAGCAGTTCAGTGATGGCTATTGTAGAAGCTGTAGATTGGTTTTATCTTTGACTTCACCAGCACTGGGATGAAGATAGGAATTCTGGCAATAATGGCTAAAGAAAAAATTATGTAACATTCCAGAAGGCACTAAAAGAAAACAATTTTCTTAACAATTTACATTTTCTTTAAGAGAATTATTAAATATAATGAAAAGGAAAGGTGAAAGTAAACAAACAGATCTCTTAACCTTCTTTTTTGTTTACATATTAAAACAATCCTCAGATGTGAGCGGTTTTTCTTCCATCTTACACATCTCCAGGGACAGGCAACTTAAAACAAAAGTGAAACAAAATAACAAAAGAAGAATCTTAAAATGGCTACCCATCCTCTCGCCCTGCCCTCAGGGGCGAGCAGTTTCACTTACCCTCAGTCGTTTCCCGTACGGGCCACCAAATGCCGCAGTCTGGCTGGGCACAATCAGGAGCCACTTGTCAAAAGAAACTAACTTTATTTTTAGAACCACACACGCCAAACAAAACAGCCTCTCAGGAAAAACCCTCAGAGCCTCAACTGCCACCACTGGCTTTCCACAAGCCTCTCTCTCCCACACAAGCTTCTCTCCACCTCCCACAATCCTCCTGCTCTTGAGGCCGATTGGCTGGGTCACGTGGGCGGAGCCAAAAAAGTCCCCCAATGAGCAGCTCCGTGGTCTGAAAGGGCAGGGAAACAGCCCAATGAGCACCACTGCAGAGGAGCCAATCAGCTAGATGTTGCTGGGGCCGAGGAGCCAATCAGCTAGATGTTGCTGGGGCCGCTGTGAGCCAATCATCAGCCGGCAGCTGGAAGTTTGCTGGCAGCTGGAAGTTTGCTGGGGCCCCTTCGGCTGTGGCTCTCAACAGAAGATTATATCTAAAGACTTTTCTTGTCTTAAAAAAGCATAAAGCAAGTTTAAAAGGATCAATCCCAAGGGCAGGGGGGAGTAGGAAACTATACTAAGACACATCATACTCAAACTGCTTAAAACTGATAAAGGAGAAGTCTTAAAATTATCCAGAGGAAGGGAAATAACAGATTATGCAGGGAGAAACAGATAAAAATACAACAGGAGAGCCAAGATGGCGGAGTAGAGGAGAACCCATTACTGGTGTGACTCCGAGTGAGTGGTCAGACGTTTTCCCCCACAGAGGCTTCCATTCACGAATTTAAACTTAATGGATCTTGTGACAGGATTTTAAATAGCAGATTGTTGCAAGCGCAGCCCAGAACGCGGGGAAGCCAGAGTCCCTCTTTGCCACAGAAGTGGCCAGTGTGGCCGGGAACCCGCCGCAGACAGGCGAAGACTGAGCACTGCGGATTTCTGGCAGTGTGGAGACACAGGGTTATTGATCCTTCAGGGCTAAAGCGCGCCAGACTGTGACCCACATCAACCCAGAACACCAGACCAAGGACTGAGTTCTGGAGGTAGCATAGGAACAGCCTAGTTCCCTCCACCTTTCCAGACACCCCACCATGGAAACGGGCATTGCCATCTTGGAAAAATCTACCTCATCAACTTTTGGCGGGTGTAGCAGACAGCACTGATGGGCATCTGAACAGGTGTGTGGTTCCCAGCACCCCATACCCTGCTGTGATAACACAAAACCGTTCTCACCAGTATTTGGTGGGCGTGGCTATCAGAGCGGAATGCAACTGAGAAGGTGCCTGGTCTCCAACTCCCCCTCCCCCAGGTGTGATAACTCAAAACCTTTCTCGCCAGGTTTCCGAGGGCGTGGCTATCAGAGGGAATATGACAGAACAGGTTGCCGGTTTCCAACTCCCCCTCTCCCCAGCTGTGATGATTTGGTGACTACCCAACACAGAGATAGCCCTCAGTTGATCAGCAGCGTGAGGTGGCCAGGGCACCACCTGCCCAAAGAGAACCCAGAGCTGTGGACAAGAGTTCCATCAATTGGGGCCTGGCAGGAGAGGGGAGGGGGATAGAGACCCGGAACAAGCCAAAGAAAGCCAGATTGGAGAGGCTCAAGGGAGGTGAGGGAGAGCCGCCTCACCTGGATTGCTTCCACCACCCTGAGGGCAGAGACCCAACCTCAAATGACAAAGCCACCTACTGGAAGAGAAAAAAACAGAATTCTAAGAGTGCATTTTTTTTCTATTTTTTCCCCTTCTTTCCTTTTTTCTTTTTATCTTTTTCTTTTCTTTTCCCTTTCCTTTTCTTCTAATACCTTTCTCTCTCTCTCTCTTTTCCCCTTTTTTCTTCTTTTATTCTTTTTACTTTTCTTTCTCCTTCTCTTCCTCTATCAACTTCCCAAGTGTTACTATTTCTACTACATGTAATTTACTAAAGGCAAATAGGTGTTTGATTCTATGCTTCTTATTGTCCTCCCAGTTACTTATCTACCCTAAAATACCTCCTGTCTACTCTCATGCTAATAACTCCATTCATTAGAGTTCTCCTCCAAAGTAGCTAAGACATATTAACCCCATACCCTCACATCTTTCCCCCTTAACATAACATCCTACGCCTGACCCTCAGTTCTGTATACGCCACCAGAAACGGTATGCCTTTTATGAAACTAATAAATATATTTTAAATGATAAATGAATCCAACATCTCTAGAAATAGAACCTAACTAAAAATGTATTAATAACAGTGATAGATGATGTATAGTTTATTTTGGGAACTGTTAACATAGTCTCCCCTCACAAAGGAGAGATCTTGGAACTATACAAGAGCAATACAATTTCTATAGGGGAAAACAGTCACACAGAGCTGGAAAGAAACGTGAGCAATATGAAAAGACAAGGAAAAAAAGGACCACAAACAATTCAGGACAATACAACATAAGAAGAGGTAACATCTACAGCAGAAAGAATGTCAGATAAAGATTTTAGGATATACATGGTCGAATGTTATGGAGTCCCAGGGAAGACATTAGACATCAAATGTAGACATGAAAGATCACTTTGACAATAAATTTCATAAACAAATCCAAGAAGCAAAAGATCAACTCTAAAGGGAGATAGAGGTTATTAAAAAAAAAACACCAGAAATATCAGAAATGAAGGAAATAATAAACCAAATTGAAAACTCAAATGAGAGTATCACCAGCAGAGTAGAACACTTAGAATACAGAACATCAGAAAATGAAGACAAAGTATATCATCTTGAAAAGAATGTAGACAGCATAGCAAGACTGATAACAAACCACGAGCAGAACATCCAAGAAATATGGGATAGCATAAAGAGACCAAATTTAAGAGTTATTGGTATAGAGAAAGGTATAGAGGTCCAAACCAAAAGAATGAGCAATATGTTCAATGAAATAATATTAGAAAACTTTCCAGACATGAAGAATGAAATGGAAATCCAAATCCTAGAAACCTACAGGATGCCTAATGTACAAAACCACAGAGATCCACACAGAGACACATTATAATCAAAATGCCCAACATAGGGAATAAGGAGAGAATTTTAATAGCCACAAGACAAAGGAAGCAGATTACATATAGGGGTAAACCAGTTCGGTTAACGGCTGATCTTTCAACACTGACCCTGAAAGATAGAAGATCCTGGAACAACATATTTCAAATGCTGAAAGATAATGGGATCCAACCAAAAATCTTGTATCCAGCAAAATTAAGCTTCAGGTTTGAAGATGAAATAAAAACCTTCCACGATAAACAAAAGTTAAAAGAATTTGCAGCTAGAAATCTGGCGCTTCAAAACATCCATGGCAAAACATTTCATGAAGAGGAAATGAACTATAGCAATTAAAACCAACAGTGGGAGGTAGTACAGTAAAGGAAAAACTAATCAAAGAGGAAAATTTAGTCAAGTTAAACAACAAAAATAAACAAATATGGCTGGAAATACAAACAATATCTCAATAATAACCCTAAATGTTAATGGCCTAAACTCACCATTCAAAAGACATAGGCTAGTAGACTGGATTAAAAAAAATAACCAACAATATGCTGTGTATAGGAGACTCATTTGATAGGAAAAGACATACACAGACTGAAGGTGAAAGGTTGGGAAAAATCATACCACTCACATGGACCTCGGAAGCAAGCAGGGATGTCCCTACTCATATCAAATAAAGTAGACTTGAAGCCAAAGTTAATCAAAAGGGATAAAGAAGAACACTACATACTGCTCAAGGGAACCATACACCAACAAGACATAACAATCAATAATATGTATGCTCCCAAACAATGGTGCAGCTATGTTTATCAAACAAACTCTTCTCAAGTTCAAGAGTAAAATAGACCACAACACAATAATTATGGTTATTTTAACACACCTCTCTCACCACTGGATATATCTTCCGAACAAAAGTTGAATAAAGAAATTATAGAACTCAATAACACAATTACACACAACTTAAACTTAAATGACATATATAGAATATATCAAGCACATACACTTTCTTCTCAGCAGCACATGGATCCTTCTCAAAAATAGGCCATATATTATGCCACAGGACAACTCTTAGCAAATACAAAGGAGTAGAGATACTACCATGCATTATAAAGGAATGAAATTGGAAATCAATGATAAAATAAGGAAGAAAAATTCCTACAACACATGGAGAATGAACAATATGATACTGAATGAACAATGGGTTACAGAAGACATCAAGGAGGAAAATTAAAAATTCTTAGAGGTAAATGAGAACACAGACACAACATACGGAAATCTCTGGGACACTATGAAAGCAGTACTAAGAGGAAAATTCATTGCTTGGAGTTCATTCCTTAAAAGGAAGAAAAAGCCAACAAATAAATGACCTTACACTATATCTCAAAGCCCTGGAAAAAGAAGAACAAAGCAGCAGCAAATGAAATAGAAGTCAAGAAAAAATTAAAATCAGAGCTGAAATCAATGAAATTGAAACAAAAGAAATAATTGAAAAATTTGACAAAACTAAAAGTTGGTTTTTTGAAAAAATAAATAAGATTGACAAACCTTAGCCATGCTAACAAAGAGGAGAGAGAACCCAAATTACTAGCATACGGGATGAAAAAGGCAATATCACAACAGACACTACAGAAGATAATTAGATAATTAGAAATTATTTGAAACCTTATATGCTAATAAAATAGAAGATAGTGAAGGCATCGATCAATTCCTAAAGTCATATGATCTGCCCAGATTGAGTCAGGAATATATGCACAACTTAAACAGACCAATATCAAGTGAGGAAATAGAATAAGCCATCAAAAGATTACCAACCAAGAAAATCCCAGGACCGGAAGGATATTCAGCCGAGTTTTACAAGACCTTTAAAGAAGAACTAATACCAATACTCTTCAATCTATTTCAGGAAATTGAGAAAGAAGGAGTACTTCCAAATTCATTCTCCAAGGCCAATATCACCCTGATTCCAAAACCAAAGACACCTCAAAGAAAGAAAACTTCAGACCAATATCTCTAATGAATATAGATGCGAAAATCCTCAATAAACTCTGGAAAATCCTCAATAAACTCTGGAAAATTGAATACCAAAACATATCAAAAAGATCATGCACCATGATCAAGTGGGATTCATCCCAGGGATGCAAGGTTGGTTCAACATACAGAAATCAATAAGTGTAATTCATCACATCAATAGACTTAAAGAACCATATGATCATCCCAATAGATGCAGAAAAAGCATTTGACAAAATGCAACACCCCTTTATGTTCAAAACACTAGAAAAACTAGAAATAACAGGAACTTACCTCAACATTGTAAAAGCTATCTATGCTAAGCCTCAGTCCAGCATCATTCTAAACGGAGAAAAACTGAAGGCATTCCCTCTAAAATCTGGAATAAGACAGGGATGTCCTCTCTCACCACTTCTACTCAACATAGTTTTGAAACACTGGCCAGAGCACTTAGACAGACGAAAGAAATTAAAGGAATAACTATAGGAAAAGAAGAACTTAAACTAGCACTATTTGCTGATAATATGATTCTATACCTAGAAGACCCAAAATACTCCTCCAGGAAATTTCTAGAATTAGTAAATGAATTCAACAAAGTGGCAGGATATAAAATTAACACCCATAAATTAAAGTCATTTCTGTATATCAGTGACAAATCCTCTGAAAAGGAAATGAGGAAAACTACCCCATTCGCAATATCCTAAATAAAATAAAATATCAGGTATTAACTTAACAAAAGAGTTGAAAGATCTATACAATGAAAACTACAGAAACCTAAAGAGATAAATAGAAGAAGACCTTAGAAGATGGAAAGATCTACCTTGCTCATGGATAGTCAGAATTAATATTATTAAAATGACCATACTACCAAAAGCACTATACAGGTTCAATGCAATTCTGATCAAAATCCCAATGGCATTCCTCACAGAAATAGAAAAAGCAGTCATGAAATTCATCTGGAAAATAAGAGACCCAGAATGGCTAAAGCAATTCTAAGCAGAATAAGAGTGAAACAGGTTGTATCGCTATACCAGACCTTAAACTATACTACAGAGCAATAGTAACAAAAACAGCATGGTACTGGCACCAAAACAGGTTGGTAGATCAATGGTACAGAATAGAGGACACAGAGACTAACCCACAAAATTACAACTATCTTATATTAGACAAAGGTACCAAAAGCATGCACTGGAGAAAGGATAGCATCTTCAACAAATGGTGCTGGGAAAACTGGAAATCCATATGCAACAAAAGGAAATTGAATCCCTATCTCTCACCATGTACAAAAGTTAACTCAAAATGGATCAAGGATCTAGGAATTAAACCAGAGATTCTGTGTCTAATAGAAGAAAAGTAGGCCCTAATCTTCATCTTGTGGGGCTAGGCCCCAACTTCCTTAATAAGACACCTATAGCACAAGAATTAAAACCAAGAATCAACAAATGGGATGGATTCAAACTAAAACTTTTTATTCTCAGCAAAAGAAATAATCTGTGAAGTGAACAAGGAGCCTACATCCTGGGAACAAATTTTTACCCCTCACACTTCAGATAGAGCTCTAATCTCTAGGGTATATAAAGAGCTCAACAAGATAAGCACCAAAAACAACAACAACAACATAATCCAATGAATAAATGGGCCAAGGACCTGAACAGACACTTCTCAGAAGAGAATATACAATCAATCAACAAATATACGAAAAAATGCTCATCATCTCTAACAATCAGAAAAATACAAATCAAAACTACTCTAAGATACCATCTCACTCCAGTCAGAATGGCAGCCATGATGAAGACAAACAACAACAAGTGTTGGCAAGGATGCAGGGGAAAAACATACACTCATACACTGCTGGTGGTTCTGCACATTAGTGCAGCCAATTTGGAAAGCAATATGGAGATTCCTTGGAAAGCTGGAAATGGAACCACATGGATGGTGGAAGGAGACTTTCATCATTATAGAAAATACATGTATAAAGATGTGAATTTCGTGTCAACATACCTTACATACAAACAGTGATATGATAAATTGTGGTATAAAGGTGTATTAAGAATTGTAATGCAAAAAAATAAGAGAGCTCATGTATAATGGCATAATTTGGTGTGAACATACTTTATATACAGAGATACGAAAAATTGTGCTGTGAATGGATAATTATGATTGTAATGCATTCCACTATTGTCATGTATGGAAGAAATAAAAATAAACAAACAAACAAATAAATAAATAAATAAAAATACAACAGAGTTTTTGTTCGGAGTTGTGAAAATCAGGAGACAATGGAGCAATAACTGTCAATCTTGAATTTTATAACAAGCAAATATCAGTTTCAAAAATAAAACTGAGCCAGTTTTGGTCCCCAACACCCGTAATCCAGTGACTCTGGAGGCTGAAACAGGAAGATGGAAAGCTTAAGGTCAACCTAAGCAATTTAGTGAGGCTCTATGAAACTTAGTGAGAGCCTGTCACAAAATAAAAAATAAAAAGGCCTGGAGATGTGGCTCAGTAGGTAAGTGACCCTGGGTTCAATCCCCAGTACCAAAAAAAATAAAAATTAAAAAAAAACAATAATTAAAAAAATTGAAAATAAATTTTAAAATAAAACTGAAATGGAGACTCATCCAAACATAGAATGAAAGAATTCATCACTAATAAACATGCAACATTAAGGGAAGTCCTTCACGTAGAAGGAAATGATACCAGATAGAAATCTGCATCAATACAAAGGAGAGAAAAATATCAAAAAGGGTAACTATGTAAATATAAAATCATTGTTTATTATATTCTAAATTCAATTAGAAGATAATTCAATGTTTAAAAATAAAATATTGCATTTTTATGACATGTAGAAATAAATGCTATGAAAATAGTACAAAGTGGGGCTGGGGCTGTGGCTCAAGTGGTAGCATGCTCACCTGGCATGCACAGGGCACTGGGTTCGATCCTCAGCACCACATAAAAATAAAGATGTTGTGTCCACCGAAACCTAAAAAATAAATATTAAAAAATTCTCTCTCTCTCTCTCTCTCTCTCTCTCTCTCTCTCTCTCTTTCTCTCTCTCTAAAAAATAAAAAAGAAAAGAAAAGAAAAAGAAAATAGTACAAAGACCAGAAGAAAGAAATACATTGTAGTATTTCAAAGTTCTTTCATACATGAAGTGGAGCAATATTAATAGTAGACTGTTATAAGTTTTCTATACTAGACTCCTTAAAGCAAAATTTTAGCAAAGATGATGTATGATGGCAGACAGGCCCATTATTGAATAGCAATATAATTAGTCTTTCAGGAAATCCAAATGAAAATGACAGTGAAATACTGCATACTTATTAGAATGGCTAAAATTAAAAAAAAAAAAAAACAGACAATGTTAAGTGCAGACAAAGATATGGAGCAATTATACATTGCTGTGGAAATGCAAAATGGCAGTCACTTTGGAAAATAGTCCATTTCTTTTTTTTAATATTTATTCTTTAGTTGTAGTTGGACACAATATATTTTATTTTATTTATTTATTTTTATGTGGTGCTGAGGATCGAACCCAGGGCCACACACGTGCAAGGCGAGTGCTCTACCGCTGAGCCACATCCCCAGCCCCATAGTCCATTTCTTATAAAGTTAAATATTTGCTTACCACATGACCCTGAAATTCAACTTAGGTATTTACCAAATGAAATGATTATATTCCTGAATGTTTATAGCAGCTTTATTCATAGTTGTCAATATTTGTAAATTATAAAAATGTGCTTAAACCAATGAATGGATGAACATATATGGTATACAGTGGAATACTACTCAGCAATACAAATGAATGCAGCACTGATATAAACAAGAACACATTTTGATAAGAGAAAAAAGCCAAACTCCCATATCTTCTTATTGTATGGATTCATTTATATAAAAACTCTGTAAAAGGCCAAAAAAAGCACACAGACAGGAGGTTGATGAATGATTGCTAAAGGTGGAGGGTGAGAGAGGAGATAAATTACCCCCCCACACACACACACAAACAAGCTGCAACTATAAAAAACAACCCAAGAGTCCCAATATTGATCCTGTCTTGCTTGATAGCAAAGCTCCTGTGCTACTCACAGTGATCCTATAAGGATATATATTTAAGGCTAATTAAAAAGGGGAAAGTATGAGATCAAGGGTAACTCATATTCTGAGAAAACACCATTCTTTTTTGCTCACTTGGTTCATCAATAGTGCTATTAATATCAGCAACATCAGCAGCATTTGAGAACTTGTTAAAGGTATAAATTTTCAGGCTTCATCTCCAAACATGCTGATTCAGAAACTCTTTAGGTGGGAGTGACTTCAGGAATATGTATTTGAGCATGCCCTCTACATGATTCTGATATGCACTAAAATTTGACCTGCAAATATACACTAAAATCTTAGCCCCCATTATTTTGAACAAGAAATACATGTGAATTGGGATACTCTCAATTAATTGCTCATCTATAAACCCCTCCTGATATGCCAACACTATAATATCTCATTCTTCCATGCTCCTCTACAATACATTGTTTATACCCTTATTAACCACATTTCCTTTATTGATGACATGTCTATAACCTTCAGTATAATGCCCGTTCCACAGGGCATACATTTTCATATTTCAAGATTTATAAGGCTTATAGCCAACAGAATCTGAATAAGGGAAAATCCAGCTGGCCATGAAGGTTAAAATAATTGGGAAATATCAGTTTCCCAAGGTACATAAAATTCCAGGCTTCATTCAAGTAAATCATTTACATTTCATAGTCATCATCTTTTCACAGTCACCAAAATAAGGGTAGGGTGTGGCAGTCATGAAAAGTACACTCACGTTTCCTACTGAGGGAAACATAATTAAGCAGTGACTACTGTTCTTGAGTTCTAAGTCCATCACTGCAGGATACAGGCTCCCTCTAGCCAATGATGGTGCACAGCAGGGTATGAAAAGAGAAGTATTCATGCAAGGTACATGACTTCTTTAAATGTCAACTTTGGTTGAAGGACTCTTCATCAGCCTTGTTAAAAACTTTTTTAAAACTACAAGCAGTCTAAGGCTTTTACTACCGAGCCTTCTTTCTTTCCACCTCCTTATCAGGGTTGAAGTTGTAGTGTGGTCTGATAGTTCTTTCCCACTTTCCCTGATAGCTATTTCATCCTCCCCATCCCCAATCTCTGCTTTGTTATTAATCCTGTCTTGGTTTCTGCTGCACTGAGGGTCTGAAATAATATTGATGGAACTCTGTCTAGTTCGAGTCCCATGGAAAAATGTGTTTTCCTTTACAATTGTTTTGTTTTTCTTGTAGGAAAAATAGTACCTGGATATATGACCATTTCCTCTTAGCAGTTTGGCTGCTGAAACTTAAAAAAAAGGAAGACTCTAAATTATGAGACATTTGTTTTTCTTTACATTTTGAGCTCACTTTTACTTGTAAATTATTTTATTTATAATTTAAGTATGGGCTGGGTGAGGTGATGCAAGCCTATAATCCCAGTAGCTCAGAAGGCTGAGGCAGGACCTTTAAAGTCAGTCTCAAGTTTAAAGTCAGCCTCAACAACTTGATGAGTCCCTAAGCAACTTAGCTAGATCTTTTCTCAAAATAAAATATAAAAAAGGGCTGGGGATGTGGCTCAGCGGTTAAGCACCCCTGAATTCAATCCCTGGTAACAAAAAAAAAAAAAAAAAAAAGGAAAAAAATCAAAAGAGTATGAATCATTCAGGAAATGTTTAAACACAAAGAAGTGGAGTTAGGGCTGCCATGTACATTCAGACTCATGGCTTGAGCTAGATGACCAAAGCGAATGGGGTCATCTGAAGTTGCATGTTGCTCCTAGTTGGCATGTGCTCAAAGGTGGAATGAATATAATGAAATAAAACACAGAGAGTGACATATGAAGGTCTAGTCAATCAGATAATTTAGTTGAGTAACATTATATGGCTGGGTAATAGTAAACTTACTACAAAATTAGGAGTAAGACCCCACTTCTCAACATTAAGCTACTAAACTCTTTAGACCCCTGAAATAGTGACCCCAAAGTAGAGAAAATGTCAGAAGCCCTGAGTACTAGTAAGAACTCCTTAGGACATGAACAACAGATCAATATGAAACAAACTGGTTTAAAGTCACAAGGTTAATTTAATAAAGCCATGTAATCACATTGTTCAGGAGGAGGCAGGATTTAGGTGAAGCTCTATGTATGACTCAACCAGTGCGATTAGGACCTTGTAGAATGTACATTTTTTATTTATGGCTGCTGAGAGAGTGAAGAGACTTTCTACTTTCAGAGAACCCTCAATCTAAGTCTGTCAGTAGGTTATAACACATCTTCCAATAACAGATGCATGAAGGTAAAATGTACTTTTTTCCTATCTCCCTAGTGGACAGAGTATGAGAATCAACACTCAGATGTTCTCATCCAGGGTTCTATAGCTTGGCTAGTGATTTGAAGGAGAATGATTTTATTTGGTTGCCTACATCTATTTATGGTGCTTGTGTCTTGTGGGGAAAATGATAGACAGTGGTAGTAAATAAATTTGTATATCAGATTTTTCCTGCAATGTTCCTATACTTTTAGTTCCTTCTTATTTTCTGGGCATATTTTCGAGTTCTCACTTCAACTCTTTGAGCTGTTTATATTCTTCTAGGGATAGGAGCATACCTAAGTGGTAGAGTACTGGCCTAGCATATGTGAGGCTCTGGATTCCATATCCAGTAACACACACACACACAACACACACACACACAACACACACACACACACACCCCTTATAAATCTTTTCTTCATTTATTTTCCTAGAAGTGGTTCTGGATGCATTCAAACTACCTGATATTTCTGGGTTCTTTTTATCAGTTTGTCAGTCCCTCTTGCTCAATCTTAGATCCACTGCTACTGCCAGCACATCTTGGGGCTGCAAGCTTCCTTGTTCAGGTTCATCCAGAAACATGACTGATTTTCTGGAATTACATGAATTAATAAATAAACACACAGCTTTTTTCCTATTCTTATATTTTTGGATCAATTTACTACTAAAATTAATTTAACAGCTAAATGTCAGTGATTTATTTAAAATGCAATTGTGATAGAGTTTAGGTATCATAAAATGAGTTTAATAATAAATTGTTATCATTATGAAATAATCTTTAAGCATAAGAGGACTATGTTATTTTCAAACATGGAGAATAAACCATGAACATGGATAAGGTATAAGGCCCAGGTGTAATTTATTTCAGTATTCAGGTTTTTGTGCAACCCAGTTTAGTAAGAAAATAAAATATCTCAAACACTCTGTTTCTACTGACATTAATAGAAGTTGCTTATGTGCATCTGGTGTTGACTCTTGTTCAGAAATATCAAAATAAAACTTCAAAAAAGTCACTTTCAATTTGAATTATTGATGATGAAATAATACTATTTTTCTTCTAAGTGATAAACATGGAAGTAGAGTGACCAGTTGAATGCATTGTGGAATTGGTAGGAAAAAAAATTTATTATATTATTGAGCCCCTCTATGACAATGAAAAAAATTACTTGTTTCTTACGTGTCTCAGCTTCCTCAAGTCTTAACATATCTATTTCATAGGGTTGGTTTTGAATAAAACATTATTTTTAGTACAGCTCCTGACAGTGATGAATGTTAACTACCAACCCAGTAATTTAAGCATAATACTTTAAAATTATCATGAAATTCTTTGGGCAGGTATTAGAAGCTAATCATTAGAGATGTTGATAGTTTCATTAGAAAGATATTTCAGTTTATTTATTCAGTCATCCCAAAAATATTTATTATGCTTTACTGAATATTAAGTACTTCACTTGAACCAACAGATGACTGAGTAAAATATGTCTTCAGTCAGTTCATGGTTTGGTCAATAAGTAAAAATAATTAAAAATCAATGTTAAATAACAATATGTTTATGCAGTGAGCTCTACTTAAGGCATCATAGTGATAATAACAAAATAACAATGTCAATATGTGCAGTATACTACTAATGAGAGCCAATACTTTTTGAGTACTTAGTATAAGACGGGTACTGTTCCTAGCTCTTCGTATACATTAACTCATTTAATCCTCACAACAATCCTATGAAGTAGATGCTATTATTTTCTTTACTATTAAGGAAATGAAGGTAAAGAGAGGCTAAATAGCTTTCTTGAAGTTACACAACTAGTAAGAGGAAGTATGAACCAACCCTAGCAATTTGATTTCAGAGCCTGAGCCATTAACCACAGGGCTCTAGTGCCCCTCTGAGGCATCAAAGATGCCTCGGCAGAGGAGGTAACATATGAACTGAATCTGGAAGGAGAGACAGGATTGAGTGAAATGTATTTCAAGGAGAGGGAGTAGCATGAATATTGGCAGATTTGACATGTTTTATCCAGGCTCCTTAAGAGTACTTTAATATGTTCATAGCCCAATTCTGTTATGGAGAAACTGGAGATGAAGAGAATAATTAGGAACTTATATATCTAGTTCGGGTAAGACATAACAAGGGACCAGGCTATGTTGGTGGCCATTGAAATGGATCACTATTACATGATAAATTCTATAGGGAATATAAAAATGAAGTAGACATAACCTTGTCCTCAAGGGTTTATATTCCTCTATTATAAAAATATTGGATATCATAGACAATAAATTTTGATGAAAATGCCAGCTTTGACAAGGTCATCAAACAGCTTCTCCAATAGGACAAGAGGGCAAATTGACCTTTACAAGTAGAGAGAAAAAAATGCTAATTTTAACATTGATAAGTATGGGATAATTTTAAGGCTAAAGCATAATTTCCATGACTACACAATCAGAAATAACTAGCTTTGAAGCAGTTGCCAGAAAAAAATTCCAAGATTTATTATGGGCTCAAAGTTAAATTTGTCAGCAATATAATTCTTTTAAGAAAGGAGAGATGAAAATGGTATATGTACACTGAAGCAGAGCTCTAAAAACAGCACATTTTCTTCCCACAGCTGTCAGTGGTGGTCAAGTGTTATGAGAATACTATGTCTGCCTTGAGGCTTTGAAGTCAATATTAACAACCTGGAAAAAGTACAGAATGTGATAAATGGCTTAGGAAATAGGTGCACAGAACAAAGGTTAAAGGTACTCTGGGCTATATGGACCCAAACATGCATGCCAAGAACAGTTTCACATCTAGAAAAGACACAGGCTCTTTGGCTTATATTTTAAAAGTTTCAACTAGTTTAACTGGAAATTGGTTTGGATATACATTCTTCTTTTGTACTTTAAAATTTCCTGGAAAATTAAATACAACATGCATTTTAATGAAGTGCTGTTAAGTATTAAAATTAAAGATGGAAGGGCTTGAGCATAAAGAAAATTAGAATTTTTTCTAATATCATTATCTCAGCCCAATTGAACACATCTAGGATTTCATATTAGTATTAAAATACTTTGAAGCAAATTAACACTTACTAAAGAAACTTTATGACATTTCATTTGGAAAATTCTGCCTAGGCAATTTTCATGTTATATTAACAATTAAATAAATTTACTCACAACAGTGGAAAGCATTAAAATCATTCTATACATACATATGTATTACAATCACTATAACACATCATAGACATATGACTTTGATTAATAAACATTGGCTAATGCATTTAATATGTCAAGTGTTGATTTTGTGTTAGGTACTCTTCAAGGTGTTTGGATATATCAGTGAACAAAGCAGGTGAAATTTGTTGCCTTCCTGAAGTTGATATTGTATTGGGAGAAGGTAGACATTGAAAAGTTAACATAATACATACATGTAAACACAAATAACTTTGTAAGTTAAAGCTGATGATACTATAATTTAAAAAAAAGAAACCAAATAGAATAGGGTTAGGGAAATCAGGAGTGGTTGGGGATACTGATGACAGGGTGCAGTGTTAAATAGAGTGATGAGAGGAGGGATACTTGGGGAGGTGAAACAAACAGATTCAAAGGAGAAGAAGATGGCAGCCATGAAGAAGGTACACAGTACTTCAGTGATAGGATGTTCTAGACAGAGTAATCAACTAGTGAAAATATGCTTAAGGTGTGTCATGTTTTTGAGCAATAGCCAATGTACCTGGGGCAGAGTGAATAAAGGGTAGAGAAATGGAAGTTTAGAGAATTGGGGTATGCATACCACATAGGATCTTGTGGGCCATGGTAATCTTGGCTTACTCTGGATAAAACTGAGTCATCAGAGTTTTGAGCAGAGGAGAGATAAGATCTGACTTCTGTTTTAAAAGGATCATCTTGGCAATTGACCTGGGGAAAATGGCAGAATAGAACTTTTGAGAACTTGTCCTTTTGTAGAACATCAATTTGAACAACTATCCACTTATGAAAATATCTTAACAAAAGCTTAGGAAACCAAAGAAGAGTATATAGCATATAATTTAGAAATAAGAAGACACATTTAAGAGGGTAGGAAGAACCATTTTACATTACTCATATCACATCACCCCTCCCCCAACACTGGGCCCCACATGATAGAGACACCTTCTTGAGGCAAAAAGAGGGGAGTGAGTATTAGATTTTGCATTGGATCCTAACACTAACCCTGCCCCACTAATTAACTAAAAACACTCAACAGCCAAAAAAAATGGAAATAAATATTCTGATTTTAAAATGGGCAAATGATCTGATCCAAATATGGAAATATATATTTCTCAAAAGAAATTGCCAGCCAGTATATGAAAAATTGCTAAACTTTAAGGTTTTAGGAGAGAGTGGGACAGGAGATTTCCACAGTATTGAAGGAAAAAAAAACAGTGCCCACAAAGAATACTCTATCAGCAAACTGTTAGAAATAAAGAAAATGGGCTGAGTTATAGCTCTATGGCAGAGTATTTTCCTAGCACATGTGAGGCACTGGGTTTGATGCTCAGCACCACATTAAAAAAAAAGTAAAATGAGGTATTATGTCCATCTACAACTAAAAAAAAATGGAAGAAATGAAGGAGATAAAATAAATGCTTTCCCAGATTAAGAAAACCTGAGGGAGTTTACCTCTAGACTTGGGTTATAAGAAATGATGAAAGGAGTGTCTTGGGAGGCTGAGGTAGGAGGATCACAAGTTCAAAGCTAGCCTCAGCAATGGCGAGGCACTAAGCAACTCAGTGAGACCCTGTCTCTAAATAAAATATAAAATGGCCTGTATATGTGGCTCAGGGGTTGAGTACCCCTGAGTTCAATCCCCAGTATCCACCCAAAATGATGAAGTCATATCTTCAAGATTAAATTCAATGAGTCTAATTAATAAGTCAACACCTAAAAGTATAAAACTCACTAGTAAAATTAAGTACACAGGGCTGGGGCTGTGGCTCAGTGGCAGAGTGCTTGCCTAGAATGTGTGAGGCACTGGGTTCAATTCTCAGCACTGCATATAAATTAATAAAATAAAAATCCATTGACAACTAAAAAATATTGTGGAAAAATTAAGTACACAATTTTGGAATACTTTAATGTTTTATGGATTGTGTGTAAATCACATATCTTTAGTATAAATGTTAAAAACAAAAGTTTAAAATAATAGCTACAATAATTTGTTAAGGTCTGTATAATATGAAAATATGTAAATTGAGACATCAAAAATCTGAATTGTTGAGCAGATGGAATAAGAGTATACATTTTTGTATGCACACAAAATTAAGTTATCAGTTTAAAATAGCCAGTAATAACTGTAAAACTTTTTGTAACCCTCATTGTAACTATTGAGCAACAACCTAGAGTAGAAATATAAAAGATAAAAGGCAAAGAATCAAAACATACCTGCATAGAAAATCACCAAATTAGAAAGAAGGACAGTAAAAGTTGAACAAAGGATCTATGAAACAACAAGGAAACAATTTTAAAGTTCTGTAGGAAGTTCTTTCTGTCAACAATTACTTTGAATGTAAATTGAATAACTTATCCAGTCAAAAGGCATAGAGTGGGTGAATGGATTAAAAAAAACAAGTTCCAACTCTGTGCTGCCCTAGAGACTCACTTCAGCTTTAAGGATGCACAGATTAAAAATTAAAGGATGATAAAAGATATTTTAAGCAAATGGAAACCAAAAGAAAATATGAGTAATAATCATTTCAGATAAAATTTATTTTATGTCAAAAGTGGTAAAAAGAGACAAAGATCATTATTATAATGACAAAGAGATGAACACATCAAAAAACATAACAATTATTATAACATATAATTGTTATAATATTCACCAAATGTTGGAGCATCCAAATATATAAAGCAAATATTAATAGCTATGAAGATATATGCAATATGATAATTATTTGATATTTCAATACCCTACTTAAAAATGAACAGATCATCTGGACAGAAAATCAGCATGTAAATAACAGAATATGGTTCTTAGCTGTGTGTAACATAAATGCTTTCTCAGACTAAGAAAACCCGAGGGAGTTCACTTCTAGACTTGGGTTATAAGAAATGATGAAGGGAGTTTGGGAGGCTGAGGCAGGAGGATCACAAGTTCAAAGCCATCAAAGTTCAGACTTGGAAAGAGTGAATTAATACCATGTATGTTTTCCAGCCACAATAATATGAAACTAGTGTGATTATAGGAGGACATTTGAAAAATTTACAAATATTTGAAAAAAAAAATTAAAATGCTTCTAAATAGACAATGGATGTAAAAAGAAATTAAAAAGGAAAGTAAAAGAGTGTCTTGAGGCAAATAAAAATTGAAATGCAATAAAACAAAATTTATTTGATACAGCCAAAGCAATTCTAAGAGGGAAGTTCATAACAATAAACACTTATATTACAAAAGAAAGATCTTAAATAAACAACCTGAGGTTGGACCTCAAGGAACTAGAAGAGGAACCAAACCAAGCTCAAGGTTAGGAAAAGGAAGGTGATAAAGATTAGAAAAGAAAATGAAATACAAAATAAATTATTATTGACAGTAATCATTTTGTTGTGCAATAGAACTTCAAAATTTATTTCTCTTTTCTAATTGTAATTATGTACATGTTGATCAAGCTCTCCCTATCCACCCCTCTAGCTTTTGATAACCATTATTCTACTCTGTACTTCTACGGGATCAACTTTCTTAGCTTTCACCTATGAGTGTGATTACATAGTATTTCTTTCTGTGCTTTGATAATTTCACTTAACATAGTGAATGTTTCCCCACAAAGAAATAATGTTTGAGATGATGGATTTATTAATTATACTGATTTGGCCATTATACAAAGTATGCATGTATCAAAACATTACATGATACACCACAAATTTCTACAGTTATTAAATTTGAAATAAAATTGAAAGGAAACATTAAAAAGGAAATAGAGGATAGAAAAATAATATAAAAGAATGAAAACTTATAGTTTTTTTAAGATAAATAAAATCTTCAAAACCTTATCTTTACTAAATAAAAATCAGAAGATTCAAATAATCAAAATCAGAAATGAAGAGGTGAAATTACAACAATATCACAGAAATACAAAAATCATAGGGAATACTATTATATGCATACAATTATATGCCAGTTAATTGAATGACTTAGAAAAAATTGATACAATTCTAAACACACATAAGCTACCAATACTGAATCATGATAACATAGAAAATCAGAACAGATCAATAATGAACAAGGAGGTTGAATGTAGAATAAAACTTCCCTCATCAAAGTATACTATTAAATAAGTTTGCCATTAATTTTTGAGAAGGTTTGGATGTATATTCATCAGAAATACTGACCTGTGATTTTTTTTTTTTTTCTTATAGCGACTTTGGTTTGAGCATCATGGTAATTCTGACCCCATAAAATGAATTTGAAAGTGTTCTTTTACCTTTAATTTTTTTGAAGTATTTGGGAAGTTTTGGCATTAATTGTTCATTAAATTTTTGGTAGAAATCATTATTAAAGTCATATGGTAGTGGGCTTTTCTTGTTCAGAAGTTTGACTATTGATTCAATCTCCTTACTAATTAGAAGTCTACAGGGGTTTCGTATTTCTTCATGATTCATCCAAGGCGGAGTATATATATATCTAGGAATTTATCTAGAATCCATATCAGAAAGTGTTATGGTTTAGATGTGGCATTCCCCATAAGTTCATGTGTGAGAGAATGCAAGAATATGTAGAGGTGAAATGAATGGGTTATGAGAACCTTAACCTAATAAATCATTAATTCGCTTGAATGGGTTAACTGGGTGATAAATGTAGGCAGGTAGGTTGTGGTTAGAGAAGATTGGTCACTGGGGTGTGTGTTTGGGTTCCCTGGTGAGTAAATTTCTTTCTGCTTTCCTCTACCACCCTCTTAAACCATGTTGTTCTGCCTCATCTCCGGCCAAAAGCAACAAGTTGGGTCATCTATGAACTGAGACCTGAAACCATGAGCTCCATATAAACTTTTCCTCCTTATGTTGTTCTTGTCAGGTATTTTTGTAACAGAAGTGAAAAAGCTGACTAAAACAGAAATTAAGGAAAATTATTATTATTATTATTATTATTATTATTATTATTATTATTATTATTATTTCTTTTTAGATGTTGATGGACCTTTATTTTATTCATTTATTTATATATGGTGCTAAGAATTGAACCCAGTGTTGCATACATGCTAGGCAAGAGCTCTACCACTGAGCCACAACCCCAGCCCCAGGAAAATTATTAGTTGCTATGATTCTATACGTAGAAACCCCTAAAAACTCCACAAAATTTAGAGATAATAAATTCAGTAAGTTTTCAAAGTACAAAATCAACATAGAAAAAATAATTTGTTTCTATATATACTAACTATGGAACATCTGAAAAGGAAATTATGAAAACAGTTCGTCTTATAATAGAATTCAAAAGAATAAAACAATTACAAGTAACCTTAACTATGGATGTGAAAGACTTTTACATGGAACATTAATAGAAGAAGTTATAAGAGTCACAAATGAATGAAAAAAAGTCCTGAGTTCATAGAAAGGAAAGCTTAACATTGTTAAAAGGTTCATAATAACCTGAAGTCATGTACATATTCAATGCTGTTACTACCAAAATCCCACTGGCATGTTTACTGAAACAAACAAAAAACAAATCTAAAATAAATGTGAAACCACAGAAGACCCTGAATAGCCAAAGTGATCTTGTAAAAGATGAAAAATTAGAAATCATTACACCACTTGATTTCAAAATATATTACAAATCTATAGCAATTAAAACAGTATGATATTTACATATTGACAGACATATAGACCAATGGAGTAGAATATAGAGACCAGAAAGAAACCAACACATACATGGTCAACTGATCTTTGATGAGGGTGCCACAAATACACAATGAGGAAAGGATAGTGTCATCAGCAAAAGCTGTTGTGAAAACAGGATATCCATATGCAAAAAGAAAAAGAAATAAAAAAAGAGAAAAAAATGAACTGAATAATGATCTTACACCATGAACAAAAATCACCTCAAAATGGATTAAAGATTTAAATGCAAGACCTGAAAGTACAAAACTTCCAGAAAAAATATAGAGGGGAAGAACTTCTGGACATCTGTCAAAGCAATAAAATTCTTGGATATGAGCCCAGATGTACAAATGACCAAAGCAAAAATAGACAAGTAGGACTATATCAATCTAAAAACAAACAAATAGCAATGACAAAAAACTTCTGCATAGAAATAATCAATAGAATGAAATGACAAGCTACAGAATGGGAGAAAATATTTGCAGAAGTAACTGATAAGTGATTAATATTTAAAAAATATAAGAAACTTACACAACTCAATTAAAAAACATATAACCAGGGCTGGGATGGTATCCCAGTGGTGGAGTGCTTGCTTAGCATGCATGAGGCACTAGATTCAATTCTTAGCACTGCATATAAATAACTAAAATAAAGGTTCATTGACAACTAAAAATATTAAACAAAATCTAACCCAATTAAAAATGAGTACAAACTAGAACAGATATTTCTCCTAAGAAGACATAGAAATGGCTGACAGAAATGAGAAGATGATCAACAGTATTAACCAACAGGGAAATGCAAATCAAAGCTACAAAATGAGATATAACCTCACACATATCAGAATGGCTACTAGCAACAAGTTTGTGAGTGTGTGGAGAAAAAAGAACATTTGACAGTGTACACTGTCAAAATGTAAATTGGCATAGCTGTTATAGAAACCAGTATGGAGGATCCTCAATAAGTTAAAAATAGAATGACCATATGATCCAGCAATCCTTCTTCTAGGTATATACTCAATAGAAATAAATTAGTATCTTAAAGAGGTATCTGTATTTCCATGTTTATTGTATCATTATTCACAGTAACCAATATGAGGAAATAATTTAAGTGTTCATTGACAGATAAATGGATATAGAAAGTGTGGTCTATATGTACAATGAAGTATTATTCAGCCTTAAAAGAGAAAGAAATTTTGGCATTTGAAATAACCTGTCAGGCATTTTGGTAACAGAAGTGAAGGACATTATGCTAAGTGAAATAAGTCAGTCATTAGAAGGATAAATACTATATGATTCCACTTATATAATATATCTGTAATACTCAAATTCATGGAAGAGTGTATTCTAGTAGTAGCCAGGATTGGAAGTTACAGGAAATTGGGAGTTGTTGTTCCATTGGCCAAAGTTTCAGTTATGTTAGATGAGTAAATTCTTGAGATCTTCTGGACCTATAGTTAGCAAAATTGAGCACTTCAGGATTTGCTAAGAAGAATATTAAATTTTCTTAACATACACACATCTAAAACAAAAGCCAACCCATCAAACAAGCAAACAAAAATGACACAACAAAGGGACAAAAGAAGCCCTGTAAGCTGTTCAATATGTCTATTGCCTTAATTATGGTGATGGCATCATGGATGTTTGTATTTGTCCAAGCTTGTCAAATTATACAAATTTTATATGTGTGATTCTTTGTATGCCAATTATATCTCAATAAAGCTGTTTATAAAAGAGGAAAAAGAACTATTCCACCAAGCCAGAAAATTACATTGGATAGCACTAACTAGGTACTTATAAGGAACATAATATATTAAATGTTTGTCAGATGTGTCTGGCAACCCTCTTTCTAACTTCAAGGCTTTGAAAAATTACAGAAAAAATATAGGAAAGAAAACACAAATTTTGTTTTACTTATCTATTCTAATGAAATATCAGCCCTGTATTTTTCCCAATTATTTTGAATTTGTCTTTTGCAGTTTTTTTAAGTCTTGCATTTCTTGGTGCTATCTATTTTTCCACCACCTAGAATTAGAAATCAATTCTTTTGTTTCAAATGTGAATTCTCCCCTCTAATTATAAGCTGCTACTTTATATAACAAAAGAATTGATTTCTGAAAGCTCTATTCAGACACTAGCAAAACCAACAATTGGGATTATTTAAATCAATGTCCCTTATAAGCATTAACAGGCCATACTAATATACAGCCTTATTTTTAGACTCATCTCTACATTCCTCTATTTTATGCCTATAAATCAAATCTATATGATAGCAGGCATCTTCATTGCCTCCTACATTTTAGCTCACTTTCTCCTCCATTTAGTGCAGTGCTACTTATTTAGACTTTCTGATGGCTGAAACAGCAAGTACTTATTTATTCAAGTTACATGGTGATTTATTTTCTTGGGAAGCAAAAAATAAATATTACATATGAAATGAAATATTCTACAATGAGAGTCCTTAAATACTTTAGGTAATTTCTACTCACCATCTACTCTTAGGCTGGATTATTTTTGAAATAGGCTTGAAACTGTCTTTGTAATCTAATCATTTTCTTTTTACTCTGAGATCCATCTCCTTCTTTTCCTGTACCTTGCTCGGCATTACAGATCACAGAGGATTATTCCACAAACTAAATTCCCCTGATTCCTATCAAATTGCTTCTTTTGTCCCCAGCCAACAGGGAAGAACTAGCTGGAAACTGGAAGTGAGAAGCCAGGGTATATCTTTCAATCTCTCTTTGCTTCTGGAGGTATCTTTATCAGTGTCTACAGAAACTCTGTTGTTGTAGTGCTCATATGATAGCACTTTCCTCTGCAGTTTGAGATCCTATCTTGCCACTGCTCCTATGACTCCAGTTCTTCCTGGATGGGTACTCCTCCGTTGTTCCAGATTCCCCCTTTAGCCATTTGCACTGCTTCTCTCAAACACCTTCTCTTTCAAGTTTTCATCCCCTGTGAAGGGAAATTATACCTTGGGCTCTGGTAAATCAGCTCCCTCTGTTTTCTCTACAGCCCATGTAATGGTAGCAGGTTCTTGAATTTGATAACCTCTGTGATATCTCCCTCAGCACTGTTCTTTTGTTAGCTCTTCTAACAATTTGGGACTAGCTTCCTGTACATAGCCGTCTTTGTTAAACTACCTGACATGAGTTCTTTTTTCCTGACTCTATTGTGACTGATAAACTCTGATAGCATGGTATCTGAAAGCAGCATGTGGGCACAAAAACAAGTGGCTTTGGAGTCAGAGGAACCATGCTTAAATTCTGAACACTCCATTTCTTTACTGTGTGATAAGGAAGAGTAGTTTTACTCTGAGTTTCAATATCCTCATCTATAAATCTTAGGGAATAATTCCAGTTCCATTGGTTATTCATAAATATTGAATGAGATAACTTAAATGAATGCATGTAGAAAATACTTAGCAAGAGATATCCTATGAATATTCAAAAGATTGTAAAAGTGTTTTCTTTATTTTAGCATGCAACTCTGCTGTTGTAGCTCTTCCTCTTGCATCTTTATCTAATTTGTAGACCTCAAACAAGTTTGGTGTAAAAGGAAATCTAATCCTTTCAAGTTCATATGTGTTTATATCTTCATTGCTGTTTTCTCAGAGGCTGTATAAGGAATTTATTTTTGTTATTACAAAACTAGTGTCTAATTCAAGGTAAAAGAAATTATACTCAGACTATTGTGTAATATATTTTTTTTCATTTAAACAAAAATTTATTTAGCTTTGTTTCACAGTATCATTTTTTTTTGTATGTAGTTATTGCAAAGTTTATCCCAAACGTTTCCAAATTTTTACCCCTTTAGATTTTATTTAGAACCTTTTTGTTACAAAGTTTTCATAAAACACTGTGTGTGTGTGTATGTGCACACACCAGGGGCACACTATCACTGAGCCCCATCCCAGCCCTTTTTATTTTGAGACAGAGTCTTGCTAAGTTGCCCCAGCTAATCTCAAACTTCAGATCCTGCCTCAACCTCCTGCCTCAACTAAGGTATGTGCCATTGTTCTTGGCAGTATACAAGATCAACTGTAAAAATAAATGCCTTTCTTATACTCCAATAATTAATCAGCTGTGAAAAAAACTGGGAAATATAGCCTCAAAAATAAAATAAAATAAGTACTTGTGAATAAATCTAATCAAAGGGGTGAAAGACCTTTACAATAAAAATTATACAACACTGAAAAAACAAATTCAAGAAGAACTTAGAAGATGTAAATACATTCTATGGATAGGTAGAACTAATATTTTCAAAATGGCCATATTACAAAAAGCATTATACAGATTCAATGATATCCCTATCAAATACCAAAGTCGTTCTTCACAGAACTAGAAAAAAGAAAGACAGTCCTAAAATTTATATGGGAGAATAAAAGATCCAAAATAGCCAAAGTAATAATGAGCAAGAAGAGTGACACAGGAAGAATCACAATATCTTACTGCAAATTACACTACAAATCAATAGTAACAAAAATAGCATGGTATAGGCATTAGAACAGATATGAAGAGCAATGGAATAAAATAGAACACAGAAACAAGCCCCCATAGATGAATTCATCTGATACTTGATAAATGTGTCCAAAACTTGCATTGGAGAAAAGATAGTTTTTAAAATAAATTGTCCTAAGAAAACTGGATATCCATATGGGGAAGAATGAGGCTAGTTCCTTCTCTCTCACCCTGCACAAAAATCAACTCAAAGTGGATCAAAGATGTAGAAATTAGAGCAGAAACATTACAACTTCTAGAAGAAAACATAGGGTCCACACTCTAACATATTGGTGCAGGCACAGACTTCCTTAATAACATTTCTAAAGATTAAGAAATAAAACCAAGAAACAATAAATATGAAGCCTTCAAATTAAAAAACTTCTGCACAGCAAATGAAACAAAACAATTAAGAGCTCGAAGAGTGAGTCTACAGAATGGAAGAAGATTTCTTTATCAGTTTCTTCTCTGATAGGGATTAATGTCCAGAATATATGAAGATCTCAACAAATTTAACACCAAAAAAAAAAAAAAAGAAGAAGAAAGCACAGATAACCCAGTCAATAAATAGGCAAATAAACTAAACAGACATTTCTTGAAGGAAGAAATACAAATGGCCAACAAATATATGAAAAACTGTTCATCATCTTTACTAATTAGTGAAATGCATACCAAAACTGCACTGAGATTTCATTTCACTCTAGTTTTAAGGGCAATCATAAATAATATAAATAACAGTAAGTGCTGTAGGGGAAAATGTATATCAATGCATTGTTGGTGGGAATGGAAATTAATACAACCATTTTGGAAAGCAGTATGGAAATTCCTCAAAAGACTAGCAATTCATCCACCAGATTACCCAGCTATCCCACTTCTTGATTTATCAAAAAATAAAAAATAATAGTAGCATACCATAGTGATATATAAATGCCAGTGTTTATAGCAGCACAGTTCACAATAGCCAAGTTATGACACCAGCCCAGGTACTCCTCAACACATGAATGGAAAAAGAATATGTGGTATATATACACAATGGAGTTTTACACAGTCATAAAGATGAATGAAATTATGGCATTTGCTGGAAAATGGATGGAAACTGGAGAATATCACACTTAAGTGAAACAATCTGGATTCAGAAAGTGAAGGGTTAACTGTTTCCTTTCATATGTGGAAGCTAGAGAGAAATAACAAACTAAAAATAAAAATAAATTAAAAGATCTCATGGAAACAGAAAGGAGAGCAGTGCAGTAGAGGAAGGAGATCAATGGGGAGGGTGGAGGGATAGGAAAGGGGAGGAACTGTAGAATGAAAGTGACCAAAGTATGCTATGTGCATGTATGAATATATCATAATGAATTCCATCTTATTTCTAAATCTAATGCACCAATTAAAAATAGTAAATAAATAAAAGGAAAACCAATAGAGTAGAGAAAGGGTATCAGGGGGAGGGAGGAGAGGTGGGAAAGAGGAAGTACTGAGGATTAAAATGGAGCAAATTATATGTATTCATGAATATGTTATGCTATGTATAACTATAAAGCACTAATAAGAACATTTAAAAACGGAATTTTAATTTCATGAAAACACACATATATGTCTTCAGAAATTTTTGTTTGTTTGTTTTGTTTTTGTTTTTACATGCATGAAGTATTTCTTCAGTGGTACTTCTTATAGGTATTGTAAATTAATGCAGTTTTTCCACCTTCTCTACATTCATAGTTCTGTACCAATGTGGATCATGTTTCCTGCTGACAAGTAATCTTTCCACTAAAATATTTATTCTAGCATCCCAGAGTTTTTCTGTCCATGAAGGGTATAAGAGAGCTGTTATCCACAGTACTATTAAACCTTCCTTTCTATTGTCACCAAGACATCCTTTCTGGTAGCCTAAAAGTAAGTGGTGTGAAATGTGTACTATATTTTGATCAAAAACAATTCCAGCAGTGAGCTCAATTTTCAGCCACCAGTCACTGAGGCCTATTTCTTTTCATCAGCAAATACATTTATAAATTCCTCATTCTAAGCAAAAGTGCTCTCTATAATTAAAGCAATTACAAATACTATAGAATTATGTATTAATCATTTTGTGTTTAAATCATGTTTTATTTTTAACTACACTATGCATTGAGGAAAATGTACAAAGCAGGAATG
The DNA here is from genome assembly GCF_021218885.2 of Marmota monax. Classification (NCBI taxonomy): domain Eukaryota; kingdom Metazoa; phylum Chordata; class Mammalia; order Rodentia; family Sciuridae; genus Marmota; species Marmota monax. The sequence continues at coordinate 5,921,048 of NW_026694772.1, forward strand.
TATAGTACAGTTCTTTCTCATAGAGAGAATTTCTGTTTGTTGAACCTCAAAGTCAAGGAATAAAATAAAACCACCAGCCTAAATACCTCTCTCAGACCCTGTCATATTTACAACTTTATTGTTTCAGAGATAACCAGAATTTTATAGTAGTTATTCCATTCTTTTCTGTATGGTTTTATCTCCTACATACATATACTTAAACATTATATATTTACCTGATTTTTATCAGGTAACATTATGTACCTGATTTTTTAAAATTACTTTAATGGAATAATTCCAGAAAATGTTTCTAGGTTCTTCTGGTCAGAATTATGCTTATGGGAAACTTGCAAGTAGTTCTAATTCATTCATGTTTATGCTTAATAGTATTTCATTGTTTGATATATTATAATTTATGTATCTATTTTACTTTTTGATGAATTTGAGATTATTGCCTATTTGAGATATTACAAATAACAATAAGTATGTTTTTTTACATACTGCTTGATGTAATGGTGTACACATCTCTGTTGGGTAGAGATGTAAGATTAGAGTTGCTGAGTCATGGGTCTACTGTGAAAGAAAAAAAAATCAAAATGGAGTGTCATTGGTTGAGGCCATTTAAAATGGATTTGTTAATCAAATCTGAAACATGTCATCATCTAAACCTTTTAATAGAATTCCTTGCATGGGTATGTGTTGATATTTGTATCAACAGTACTTAACTAGTTTTCATTAATTACTTGTGAACCCTCCCCTCCCACTTCCCTAAATACCTAAAGATTGAAAATACATTCTATCCCTTTTATATAAGAAAGCTGAACTCTTATTAATATCAATCACAATTCCTGACAAGTGAATAATGTAACCACCCCCTCATGATTTTAAGCTTTAAATATGGCTACCATCTTGTAAAACCTTGGAATACATTTTCAAGATTTCTTGAATCTTGTATTTTTCCATATAGCAACCTTAACTAGCCCCAACTAAATGTAATTTTCATTGTTCTCAGTTAGGTTGATTTTATTCTTAGTTGACAAACTTTATTTTGGACTACTTAAAGCAATTTATATTCTTACCAATGTCTTACAGAGTTCCCTTTGTACACATACTTGTAATACCTGGTATTGTGCTTGTGTATGTTTTAACTTTTAGCAGTATCTTATTTTGACATTAATATATACTTTGATGATTACTCATGAATTTAGCATATTTTATGTTTATAGACCACTTTTTCCTTTTTTTTAATTTTGATGGGCAGGAATTGGTTGGTTCAATTTTTTTTTAATGTTAAAACACACATAACTCACAATGCATTTTCTTAACCATTTTAAGTATTTACAAACCTACCATAGATTGCTATTTATTCATCCACTGATGGACACATGAGTTTCTACTATGTTTTATCTATTCACCTACTATGAACATGGGTGTACAAATCCCCTTTAAAATCTGTCTTTTATTATTTGGGGCATATTCCAAAAAGTAGAATTTCTGGCAATTCTATTTTCAGTTTTTTTTGAGGTACCACTATAACAATTTCCTCAGTACCTATACTATTTTACATTACCATCTACAATATAAAAGGGTCACAATTTATCTACATCCTCACTAACTGAAAATAACCAACAGCTATTTTCTGCTGCTATTGTAGAAGTATTCATGATGGGTATGAGATACTATTCCAGTTTTGATTTGCATTTTTTCTAATCATTATTTATGTACCACATCTTTTTCATGATCTCTTTGGCCATTTGTATTTCTTCTTTGGAGAAATGTATGTTCAAGTCCTTTGCCTATTTATAAATCAAGTCATTTCTTTTTGTTGTTGAGTTTTAGTTCTCTGTATTTCTGTATATTAATCCATTATTGAATTATAATTTTCAAATATTGTATTGTATTCCTTGAGTTGCCTCTTTACTCTATTTATACTGTCTTTTGATTGGCCCAACTTTTAAAATTTTTATGAAATCCAATTGCCTATTTTTCATCATCAAATCCAATGCTGGGAAGCTCTTGCTCTGTTTTTTCTAAGGGTTTTTGATTTTTAAGTCTTATTTGTAAGCCTTTGATACATTTTGAGTTAATTTTATGTATGTTGTATTATAAAGATCCAACCTATATATATATATTTTTTTGCATGTGGACATCCAGTTCTCCTACCATGATTTGTTGAAGAGACCATTCTTTTCTCAATGTGCATTTGTGGCACCCTTGTCAAAAAAAAAAACTTGACTATTCATGTGTGTTGGTGTATTTATGGGCTCTCTATTCTATTCCATTGATTGCATGTCTGATTTTATGCTAGTACAACACATTTTATTGAAATAATAATCCAAAATAAAGTAGATTTGTGTGAATTTTAAAATTAGGAAATGTGATGCCTCCAGCTTTGTTCTTTTAAAACATGCATTTCACTTTTCAGAGTCTCTTGTAAATTTTAGGATTTCTTTTTCTATTTCGGTGAATAATGTCATCACAATTTCTATAGAAATTTCATTTAATCTCTTTTTGGTAAAAGTATTTTAACCATATTAATTATTCTAATCCATTAAAATTAGATATCCTTCCATGTGTTTATATCTTCAGTTTCTTTCACCACTGTCTCACAGCTTTCAGGATACAGATTTTTAACTTCTTGGTTAACTTACATTATTGCTTTTTTAACCATTGTAAATGAAACTATTTTTCTTAATACCTTTTAGTGTGATATTTCACTGTTATAATGGAAAAACATAACATTCTGTGCTGAGAGCCATAGCCAAGTAGGAATGACACATGGCATTTTTGGTTGAAAGGTGACACCAGCAAGCCATTGAGATGATAATGATTATGTTAAGATGTGCATTCAATTGGAGATTAGACCCCTGCTGTCCCCCTCAGCCTGCTACTTTGGAGCTCTAGTGGGACTCCCTGAGAGGAGAGTTCCCATTGGTTGGGGAAGTGCAGTAGGATGGAATTCCAGAGGAGGGATTTCCTGTTGGTGTAATGTGTCCGGGGAGAAGGCCGCGTTCATGGCATTCACGGGAGTTTTGGAAATAAAGTTTGTTCCTGCTTGAGTGGCTCGTGATTTTGTGCCCAGCCAGACTGCGGCAATTCTGTATGTTGATTTTGTATCCTGCAACATTACTAGATTCATTTATTAGTTCTAACACTTGGTGGAGTCTTTATGAATGTCATATATATATACATATAATATATGTATATATGTGTATATATACACATATATATATTATATATATATATATATATATATGTATATATATATATATATAAAATACAGCTCTACTGTCACTTTTATAATGGCATACTTTATAAACATCAATGAAGAAAAGGTTGATTAAATGGATTTATTGTTATTATGTTTTCCTTTGCCTTTCAGTGTAGATATTTTATTAATTTGGAAAAGTTAGATTGATTGTTTCTGTTTGGATTCATTTTAGGTATTTTCCCTCCATATCCTTGATTGTTTTTTTTTCAAATCATTTTATTCTTCAACAAAGTACATTCAGAGAATTTTACTCACCTCTATCCCCCCTGCTTCCCTTATTGTCTCCCTCATCCACTATAGAGTATCAATCTCATTAGTTTATCGTTTACTTTTCCAATTTCTTTTTCAAAAAAAAAAAGAAAGGAGATACATGCATATATGTCTATATTCTTATTTTCTCTTTTTATGCACAAAAGGGAAGATGCAATACATATTTCTTTAAACTTTTCCTTCTTTCTCTGGTCAATATATCTTGGAAGTCATTCTAAATCAGTTCTAAAATCTCTTGCAATGAAGAACTCCCCACTTAGTGTATGGGCCATTAATTATTTATTTAATATTCTATGTATGGAGACTTTGATTTTTCTCAATATTGTTCAATAAAAAATTGTGATAATCAAAGAATCAAATCACTTTTAATTTCCTTTACTCTTCATTTTCTTCTCCTCCTGATAATTTCATAGTATAGCTTCTGGCTAAATTTCTGAAAGTGGTACCAGTGAGTCAAATGATAAAAGTATTAGTTAGGTTTTTCCACCAAATTTTTCAACTTTTTCACCATAATTGTAATATTATAAATATCTAGTATGCATAGTAGCAATATTCATATTAGAAGAGTGCCTGTTCTCCAGAGTCTTGCCAACAGAGGGTGTTGTTAGGCTCTCAAACATTTGGCAATGTAATATGTGAGAGTCAGTTTAATTTGAATTTGTATTTTCCTCATAATAAACAAGATTTAGCATATTTTCATAAGTGTCAGTACCATTTTCTGTCACTTTAAAACTGGAAATTAAATTTTTTTCTTGTCTTTTTTCCATTTTTTCTCTAGAATTATTTATATTGATGGTTAAACTTTATCATTTAGATTTTTATTAGGATACTAATTATTACTTGTAACATGTGTTGCAAATAATTCTCCCAAATAGTCATTTGTCTTTTGACTTTGCACATGTTTTTTCTCCTTGTCTCAATCTCTTATTTTTCATGTACTTTTTTTTCTGAAAGTTTAACAATGAGAATTTATCCTTTCTTTGGATGTGTCTGGACTTTGAGCCATAGTGAAGGTAGCTACTATTTGGCAGTTTGAATAGACTACTAATACATTATTTTCTTGAAGAGTTTTTGTTTGAGGTAAGATAGCAGCCATTTTGTATATGATACATGCTCATCTGCTCATGACCTTACTAGCATGAAGCAGCAACTACACCTTCAATTACTCTAGTGTCTTTGAATTCTTCTTTAATTTTTCTGACTCCTTGGCCAACTTATGCTTATTAGTTTCCAGCCTGCCTATTGTTTTTCCTGCCTTCCTGACTCCATGACCTGTGGAATTTATACTAAAGCATTAAATGTGTGGAGAGAGAGCCTCAAAATACTGCTTATTTAGTTGTCTATTACCTATAAAAATCTCTGACTCTCTCCCGCATCTCCCCCATACTCATCTGTCTTTCCATCTATATTTTTGAAAAATGTTTTTATTAGTGCATTTATACTTATATATAATGTTGGGGCCCATGTTGACATACTCATGAATGCATGGAATATAATTTGCTTCATTTCGGTTCCCATTACTTCCTCTTTCATTTCCCTCCTGTATTCTCCTGTTTCTCTTCCTCTATTCTACTGGTCTTCCTTCTATTTATTGTTTTTTTTTTTTTTAATTGGTGCTTTATAGGCATATGTAATGGTGAAATCCACTTTGGTTATTCATATATGTATATAGCATAATTTGGTCAATTTCATTCTGCAGTTCTTCCCTTTTCCAGTCCCTCCTCCTTCCTGCTCTATTCTCTTCTTCTCCTCTATTGATTTTCCTTCTATTTTCATGGTATCTCTCCTCACCGTTCCCTTCCCCACCTCCACCATTTTTGTTTTTGTTCTAGCTTCCACATGTGGGAGAAAACTTTCAATCCTTCACTTTCTGAATCTGGCTTATATCACTTAGTGTGATATTCACCATTTCCATCCATTTTCCATCAAATGCCATAATTTCATTATTCTTTATAGCTGAGTAAAACTTCATTGTGTATATATACACCACAATTTCTTTATACCTTCATCTATTGATGGGCACCTGGGCTGTCCATTATTTGGCTATTGTGCTGCTATAAATATTGATGTGCCTGTATCACTATGTACATGCTGATTTTAGTTCTTGAATAAATACCAAGGAGTGGAATAGCTGGGTCACATAGTGGTTTCATTCCTAGTCTTTTGAGTACTCTTCATACTGCTTTCCAAAGTGATTATACTAATTTTCAGTCCCATCAACAATGTCTGAGTGTACACTTTTCCTCCATATCCTCACAATTATTTATTAGTATTTGTATTCTTGATAATTGTCACTCTAACTGGAATGAGATGAAATCTCAGTGTAGAATTAATTTGCATTTCCCTGGTTGCTAGGAATGTTGAACATTTGTAGTTCTTATTTTGAGAAATGTCTGTTTAGTTGGTTTTCCCAATTATTGATTGTATTATTTGTTTGTTTGTTTTTTTTTTTTTTTTTGGTGTTAAGTAGTTTTTTTCCTGATTTTTTTTAGTTATTTATATATTCTGGATATTAAATTCCTATTGGAAGGACAGGTGGAAAAGATTTCCATTCTTTAGGTTCTCTTTTTACACACTTTATTGTTAACTTGCTGTGTAGAAGCTATTCAATTTGATGCCATTTCACTTATCATTTCTTGGTTTTATTTCTTGATCTTTAGGGGTATTGTTAAGGAAGTTGGTATGTATACCAGTATGTTGGAGTGTGGAGCCTATGTTTTATTCTAGCAGTTGCAGAGTTTCTGGTCTAATTCGTAGATCTTTGATCCACTTTGCTTTGGCTTTCATGCAGGGTGAGAGGGATCTAGTTTCATTCATCTACATATGGATAAACAGTTTTACTAGCACAATTTTTTTTAATATTTCTTTTTAGTTTTTTAGGTGGACACAATATCTTTATTTTTTAAATTTTTACGTGGTGCTGAGAATTGAACCCAGTGCCTCATGCATGCTAGGTGAGCGCGCTACCACTTGAGCCACATCCCCAGCCTGCACCATTTGTTTTTTAAAAATCTGTCTTTTCTCTGCTGGGTGTGGTGGTGCATGCCTGTAATCCCAGCGGCTCAGGAGGCTGAGGCAGAAGGATTGTGAGTTCAAATCCAGCCTCAGCAAAGAAGTGAGGTGCCAGGCAACTCAGTGAGACCCTGTCTATAAATAAAATACAAAATACGGTTGGGGATGTGGCTCAGTGGTCAAGTGCCCCTGGGTTCAATCCCCAGTATCCCCCAAACAAATAAACAAAAACTATTTTTTTTCTAATGTATGTTTTTGGCACCTTTGTCAAGTATCAGATAACTATATCTTTGTGGGTTTTTCTGAGTCTTCTATTCTATTCCATTTGGTCTTCATGCCTGTTTTTATGCCAATACCATGCTGTTTTGTTGCTATGGCTCTGCAGTACAATTTAAAATCAGGTATTGGGATGCCTCCTGCATTGTTCTTCTTGCTCAGGATTGTTTTAGTTATTCTGGGACTCTTATCTTGCCAAATGGGTTTTAGGGTTTTTGTTTTGTTTTGTTTTGCTAGTTCTAAGAAAAATGGCATTGGTATTTTGATGGGGATTACTTTTTTTGCTAATATGGTCATTTTAACATTATTAATTCTCCCTTTCCAAGAACATGTTTTGTTTTTTTTTTTCATCATCTAAGGTCGTCTTCAATTTCTTTCTTTAATGTACTATAGTTTTCATTGTAGAGGTCTTTCACATCCTTGATTATATTTATTCCCAAGTTTTTTTCCAAGTTATTATGAATGGGATAGTATTCCTGGTTTCTTTTTTCAGGAGATTCATTATTGGAGCATAGGAAATTTATTTATTTATAAATGTTGATGTTATCCTGCTACATTGCTGAATTTTTTTTTCTTAGCTCTAGAAGAAATCTCAGAGATTTTTGAGTCTTCTAGATATAGAATCATGTCATTAGCAAGTAGAGATTATTTAACTTCTTTTGTCCAGTCTTCTGCTCACTTGCTTTTCTGCATGGACCCTCACAGATAAACAATGTATTTCCTGTTTGGAGATCTCATTAGATGTTGTCACATTAAAGTTTCTAAGATAACCTGGAATAAAGAATCTTTTACTGTATTAATTGTGACACTGACATAATTTCTTTACTTAATACCCAAACCTCTTACCTAAAATTGATCCATACTTTACAAAGCTAGCTTTTCAAATAAATATTTTGTGGAACACACTGACACACACACATACACACATGTGTGCAAGTACAGCCCCCCCCACACAACACACACATATACCCTAAAGCACTATTCAAATCCACAGGAGATTGCTTTAATTATAAAAGTTATTTTTAGCCTTTTCAACATTCAAACATAAAAGCCATAATATTGGATAATCTATCTTATAACAGGATTAAACCTTTCCCCACAGCTTTATTTCTTTTGGTTTATGATCAATAAAGTTGAAGAACTAATCACTACTCATTTGCTTCTTTACTTTTCCATTAGTATTAATAGAACCCTACTAGGAGGGTTGGGTACTGAACATGTGTTCAGTTATTCCTTCATATATCTAGTTAAAATCAATTCCAAGAACTTTTAAAACATCATTTGCTTCTTGGGGGAGAGCTATATCTGCTGGGAGTAAGGAATGTCTTTTTAATTAGCACAAAGTATCCATCTGTGCTCCAAGATGCACAACTCTGTGTATGTGCACACCTGGAGAAGTATTTATATCTAATTCCAGCAAGAGTGCCATATTTATTTGTGTCTAATGTATCTAAAATATCTATGAAGTTTTTATTAGTATTTTCATTTTTCCAGTGTAGAAATTTTGTTTTGAAGAATGGTTTAGTCAGCTTTTACATCACCGTAACCAAAATACTCAAGAGAAACAATGTAGAGGAGAGGAGGGAAAGTTTATTTGAGGCTCTTGGTTTCAGATATCATAGTCCATACACATCTGACTTCATTGCTCTGGGCCCAAGGTGAGGCTGCACATCATAGGGGAAGGGCCCAGCAGAGAAGAGCTGCTCCTCTAATGGCAGCAAGGAAGCAAGGAAAGAGATGGAGGGTGGGAGAGAGAAAGGGTCTCATTTTCCTGAATATGTTATGATCTTGAATTAAGCATATAAGGAAACTATGTTGATTGCTATATGAAAATGGTAAATCATGTGATTAGTTCCTATCTTTTAAGAATTGTTGAAGGACACTGTTTAAATCATTTCAGACAAAGCCCTATGTATTATAGGTGCAAAACAAGGCTTACTGGGGAAAAAATTACAAACCAAGAAATGGTGGCACACACACATTTCCCTATACTCTCCCTCTCCCACAGTGAAATTTGTACATAGATCTATACCAGTCACATTGTAGTAGACAGCTTCTGTCTAGTACCAGAAGCATACAAACTTGTTGCCTATGATACATTTAATCAGTGTAGCTTAAAACTTTACTAGGATTGTTCTGACTCTACAAATAAAATGGTGTATTCATAACAGTAAAGTCCCTCCCCCACCAACCTGTCCAGGATTTACCTTCCTCTACAAAGAAAATGTAGTTTCTCCACTTGGGAAATTCATTTCATATAGTTTAAATAAAATTAATTCTGCCCCCTGCCTCTGTTTCCTGGGCAACAATAATTGAGCCATAGGTTTATGCAAGATTATATGTATTCTAGAACAATTTCCCTAGAGGTATCTTGAGCAAAGATCTTTCATCTGATAGGGTTATTAAGCTGTGGACTAGGAATCTAGGGCTTCCAACATTAGTCCCTTCCTCCTTAAAGGAGAGTCAACATAAAATAAACAGCAGTGAGAATTGGAGGGAATGAGAAGAAAAAAACAGTGACATTCAGCTTTGTATTTACTTTTGACTGAACCCAAGTCCCTTTTGTATAGGTACACAAATTTCCAGAGTATCCTAAATTAAATTGAGCTGAGTTAATCTTTCTTGTACTTAAACAAGCCATAATTGGAAAAACAAAGACAGAAACAATCAGTTACTCCCCCCTTTTTTTGCCATCAGAATTATTCTAGAGCTGATTTTGTGCCTCAGTGGCAAAGTACTTGCCTAGCACGTGTGAAGCACTGGGTTTGATCCTCAGCACCACATTAAAAAAAAAGAAAGAAAGAAAATAAATAAACAAAATAAAGGTATTAAAAAAAGAATTAAGGGCTGGGGTTGTGGCTCAGCGGTAGAGCACTTGCCTAACACGTGAGAGGCCCTTGGTTCGATCCTCAGCACCACAAAAAAATAAAGATATTGTGTCCATCTACAACTAAAAAATAAAATATTTTAAAAAAGAATTATTCTAATTCTCATACAAAGTATGGGACTTATTTTTCCACTTTGTAGATAATTAATATACTTTTCAAATTATATTAGTATTTTGACTGGAATTTATATTTTGTAAGGTAAAAAGACATAATGCACTTTCTTTTTTATTGGTGCATATTAGTTATACAAGATGAACTTGCTCTTACTCTGTACCAATGATCATAATCTCAAGAGTTTCTCTAAGTCTGTGTCAGTCTAATGTTGAACCTCAGGGTATTCCCTCAGTCACCTACCTTGCCATGTAAGACTTCTCTAGCTGTTTCTAATTCCAAATTGTGCATCCTGTTTCTAGTCTGCCTTCTTGACCTCCCCAACTTAATATACTTTCTAAGGGTTAAATGATTTACTATTGGAAAGGCCAAAATGAATACTATAAGGTATATGGCAACACTTGAGGAATATTAAAAAAAAATGGGAGAATACTGTAATATAGTAATACCCAAATAGCAGCAAGAGTATCATCAGTGAAAAATTCTTTATGTAGAAATTTAATATGCACTTTTTCATTTGAAAAACATTGTATAAAGCTAGCATCAAACCTTTTATATATCTAAGGGGGGTAATACTACTGACAATGTAATCTGTTTATCTTTACAAATGATTCTAGCTGAGAGTTTAAAATTATTTTCTTACATAATTCTGTCTATTTTTATATAAAAATAGAAAAATAACACTGCTATACATGTGGGATATGAAGAAAAATGAAATGTTACTAGTTCCATTTATTTTATTATTTCTGAAGATCATAAACTTTAAGAGATTTTAATGACACGGGTAGTTCTTTGAATATTAGACTTAAGTGATTAGGAACTTAGTATTTTAATATTCTTTTTTGATCTATGTGTCAGTGATTCTGATCAGAGTTAATTAGAAAAAGCTTAAAAGTGATAATGAACAAAAGTATTGTTTTTATTAGAATTTGTCCAGTGTGGACTCTTTAAATTTCAGAGTCTTGGTGAGCCATTAGTGAATCTGTAGTGAATCTGCAGCTAACTTTTTCAAATTAATGGTATATATAGATATATATAAAGAGATCATGATATGTTAATAAATATTTTATTTCTGGGTTTAATAAATGCACAGAGAAATTTAAAAAATATTTAGAGCTTCTGACACACTGAAAATTGGAAGATATACAAGAATGTTGTTATTTCTTTTTATCATTTCATATGCCTTTAAAATTATATTGATCCAAACTTTAAATGCTTTAAAATTATATTGTTTATATTCAAATGTGTTCTAAACTTCCAAAAGTATTCATTAAAAGGTTAAGTTTTCATTATAAAACAATTAAGAATCAGAAAATACTTTTTTAAAAAAATGCAGTGACGATAATATGGATCTATTGGATATCTGTGTTTTTGTGTCCAGCATCTATTTCTCCTTTTTAGAGTAATAACACTTTAATTTCCTTTTTGGAGGATCATATCTTCCTTCTGTCTCACATAGCATCTATTCCCACCTCTAATGCCTTCAACATCACAATGTCCATCAACCCATAAGACCCAAAATGTAGAGATGCTTATACTATCCCTTGGACTTGCTAAAAAATTCTTTTTTGCTTTGGGCCCAACTCAAATCTAGCCTTTTGTACCACTTAGTCCGTGATTCAAAACCAAGTCTTTAGGAATGAAATGTCTCATACAGAACCTGCAAAAGTTTACTGGGCTTTGTACTTCCTTCTTCATGATAGGAGGCCCAGGATGTAATAAAATCTCTTTTACTTTAGAGGATATGTCCTGCCATAGGATACATAAAAATTATTAGATAACGGCAGTTCCCTGAATCTTCCTTGAATTTGTTATGTACCCCCTGGAGTGCACTGTCTTACCAAAATTTCCTTGTGATAGTTACCTCTTGATCATCCTGCCTAAGCAACATAATATCATTGATGTAATGAATCAATGTGATGTTCTGTGGGTGATTCAGATAGTCTAGAGATCTTCAGACCATATTATTAATAGAGAGCAGTAGAGTTTTTCCCTGAGGCAAAACTGTTAATGAATGAATTCATTTATCTGTTCCACATGAATTCAAATTGTTACTGATCTTTCTTTTTTTATTTATTAAAATAGAAAGAACACATTTTCCAAATCAATGGTCACATACCATATACCTGAGGCCATATTAACCTGTCCTAACAATGATACTATTCTGAGCACAGCGACTACAATCCATGCTACTGCTTGTTGATTCTGCAGTAGTTTTCCTCCTGGATTCATTCAATCTCTGCAGAAGCCAGGCTGGTGGATTAAATAGAAATGCAATGGGGACCACCATTCTTGTACACTTTAGATCTTTAAGGGTAGTACTACTTTTCGGCATCCCTTCTGGAAGCATTGGTGATTTTTTATGTATTTTCTTGGCCAGGTTGGAATGATAATTTTCGAAGCTTCCATTTGATTTTTTCCAACTCTGATAGCACTTAATTTAAAAATGGGCTAAGCTCAAAATATGAACAAATTTTTATATAATGGAAAATATAATTCACAAGAAAATAATTGCAGCATTATACACTGTTTTCTTGCTAAATGTCCTAAACACCATGATATATAGTTGGTTAAAATAATTATTTATTAGTTATATAATTTGAAAATCATCATATATATATATATATATATATATATATATATATATATATATATATATATATTTAATTGTAGGAAGTTTTCTGAAGTGAAGACTAAGTGCATTATACCTATTGTTATTATACCAAATTTACACAAAGGGTATTGAGCACTTATTCATATAATTTAGGCATATGGATTCATTGTTTTGTTTTGTTTTTTGACACAGTATTGTATTGATTTTTATGTGGTGCTGAGGATTAAATCCAGTGCCTCACATATACTAGGCAAGCCCTTTACCACTGAGCTACAACCCCAGCCCTGATTCATGGTTTCTTATATTTGTTGTTCAAAAATCTCATCTTATTAAGTATACTTACTGTGAGTATAATTTTTCTCCCAGGAATACTTGGAATATTCATGAAGCCTGGAGGCATTCAATCAACAGGTTTTGATGGTAAGCACAATTTGAGACAGTTTTGGAATTCTTGGTCTATGTCATCCACTCAAACACTTTAATATATATGGCTTAACAATATTGCAAGCCTGATTTCATTTTAATGGTGCAGTAGCTGGGTGAGCATGATTTATTGTGACAGAGTGTAAATTCAACTATTGAGTCTTTAACAATAAATAACAAACTGGGTTTGTAATAGGGAACAATAAAACATTATGTTGATAGAGCCAGAATTGAAATGATGACAAAATATTGTAATCTACTATCAGACAACATAATTAAAGTTTAGCTGTGGGGTGCCTGAATTCCATTATTTTAAAATAGTTTGGATGTGTGAGTATATAAGCTAGGAACAATTATTCTCTACTGGACAATGGTGCTTTGGTTTCTTATTATTAAAAAAAGTATCTATATAAATTTTGTTTAAAAGCATCAGACATATGTATAAAGCTTTAGCACTAAAATCAAGAGTCATTTGGCAGGGAATCCACTGACCTGAGAATGGAAACACTGGTGAGGGGACTGTAAAGCATTTGAGGAACCTGCCAAGAGACACTGTTGGAAAACTACTTTTTGTATCACCTAAACTCATACTGGATACATAGGAATTCATTTGGTTTGCTTCATACCAGCTATTTTGTATCTGGTTGATAGGTTGACATGTAATCAGGATCTGCACAATAGTCCATTGTCACCAGGATATAAAACTGCCATGAGAATGACAATGTTAATTGCAGTGATAACTCCCACAGATTTATTTCTCTATCAGGAACCCTGTGAGACCTGGGAAGTCAAAAGTCCCTCTGAGATTTTTTTTATATCCTTTGATTTTTGGAAGCTTCTGCTTTTTTTCTCCTGATTTTGACTTTTTTTCACACTATTTGGATAGCTTCAGCACAATTAAAAAATATTGGCTTATTTTAGTTATACATAACTTTAGTATTCATTTTGACATAAAAGCATGGATATAATTTGTTCTAATTTAGTCCCCAGTACTTCCCATTTTTCCCCTCTTTTCCTCCCTCCACCTGCTCCCTTCCCTCTATATACTGATCTTTCTGCTATTTTTTTTAAATTTAGTGTCTTGTGGATATACATGATGGTGAGATTCACTGTAGTGTGTGTGTATATATATATATATATATATATATATATATATATATATATATATATATATCCATCCATCCATCCATAGGAAAGTTAGGTCAGATTCATTGCACTGCCTTTCCCTGTCCCATCTCTCCATCTCTCCTCCCTTGCCTTCATTCCCATTTTGTCTACCCCTCCAATCTTTCTTTTATTTTTTTATCTCCATTTATTTTGGGTTAGCTTCTCATATCAGAGAAAACATTTGACCTTTTACTTTTAGGGACTGGCTTATTTGACTTGGTATAACACTCTACAGTTCTATCCATTTATGGCAAATGTCATTCTTCTTTATGTCTGAGTAATACTCCATTGGGTATATATAACACATTTTATGTTTCCATTCATCTGTTGAAGGCCACCTAGGTTGGCTCAGCACAGTGTACAACCTGTATTAGGTTTTAGTTTCTTTCTCTGTAAATTAGAGTAAGGTCTTTGTGAGAAAAACATGAGATAATGGATGGAAACTTTGCCCATAGTTCCTGGCACATGGTAGAAGCTCAATACATGTCAAATATTCAGAATCACTGTATCTTTTAATTGAAAATAATAACAATAGAGGCATAGTTATATCCTTTGGGATATCAGCTCAGTTTAAGAGTACACATTTTCTCAATGAAATATTACCCCAACCCCTGTGTTTAGTCATGTGAGTAGCAGAAACCATGGTAACAGTACACAGTGTCATTCTATGCACTATTGATTGGACCAATGTTGGACACAGGCCTGAGCTGAGTTAATCAGATTGTCTCCCAGGAATACGAAATTGCTATGCAGCACTGTGAATGCTGGAATAGAGGGACTCATAAATCTTAAACAGAGTAAGAGCCTTTTTCTGTCTTATTTGCAAAAAGTCTCAGAGAAAAAAGATGTTCAGAAAAATAACAATGAATCAGAGAGCAGAAAGAGAAGAATGGGAGTCATATACATGCCTATAACCTTTCTAATTTCAGGTTTCTTTTGTGCTAACTCCCTTTGAATTTTAGAAGAAACACCAGTGTCCATCCTATAAATAAACATTGTTGCTTAAATTAGCTGGAGTTATTCCCATTATGTGCATTTAGAAGAAATTTAACTGAAGAACATAGTGAAATAGTGTTTAACAGATAGTATTATTTACCAACATTAACATTTTAAATTACTTCTAATTTATTATAAGATAATATAAAAATTTACATGATCAGTATGTAAGAGAATTAAATAAGACATTTTATTAATATTTCCTGCTGAATTTGTTATATTATATATCTAAGTAAACAGTAATCTTTAAAACTAATTCTGTGCAGAGAAAATTCTAACAACAAAGTAGTATTTCACTTGAAATATAAATGAGGTAAACTAGAATGGCTTCAAAAATGTTAATACTCTGTTATTCTAAAGCAAGAGAAATATAACTTTATGTGTTTACCGAATGTAAAAACATTAAATGGTTTAAGTTAAATAATTATCTGTAACATGTAATATACAAACATTTTTCTTTAAGAAACAAAGTACTGCATCATAATTTCTTAGTGATATTAATATAATAGCTGAATTATCACTTCAAGTTATAACACATTTTTACAAACTGTCCTCTATTTTATAATTCATTATCTTGGTACAGTTATTGGAGTATGTTAATGGTAACTAACAGAATGAGAGAAAAGGGAAACAAAACTAAAAATAATACACTTAAAGAAAGAAGGAAATAGGGCTTAGAAAAAAATGCCAAAAATAATGCCATGAAAGAGATACAGAAATAGCATTTCAAAAGAAAATTAAATTCAGTGTAGCAAAGAAAATCAGGATTATTTGTGAAAATATGTGCAGAAGATGACTTCCACTGAGTTCAAAATTATACTTCACATGCAGTGAGTGCTATAACTTGCCTCTGTGTAACGGTAGGTTAGTATTCAAAGTGAAAACACTACAAAACCCAGTTGGAGATTAAATAATTCCCTGTTAAATAATCATAGATCTTGTTCAAGAGATTCGGTCCATCTTAGAAGACTATGAAAAATAATGACAACCATTGAGACCACTGAATTTCTGTTCTAGAAAATAACAGAGCAAATCTCATAGGAAATTGGGTATCCCACACAGGAAAGGATTCATGAAAAAATTACTTGACAATATTTCATACTTCATTATATCTGGTGTCACAAAGGAATGCAGGCTCCACAAAACTGTATTTTCAGAATTACTAAAGTTTAGTTTATCCAATACATAAAAAGCAGACCCACATTATTTATTTTCTATTCTGAATTAAGATGTTCTGAACTGTTTAATTTTTCTCCTTCATCTTCATAAACAGTAATAAAAAACATTAAGAAAAATAGTGTGTTGTTAAAATGTATAAATATTATCAGTTGTATTGATTTTACATTGCTGTTTTTGAAGTTCATAATCATTAATATTCCTAATATTGCCAACTGTCATTTTTCATATGTGTGTTCCTTCTCCTGAAAGTTCCTTCACTCTCTAATTTGATGTTTCCAATATATTATAGTTTGAGGAATCAGAAACCAAGCTACTGTAGTTAGACTATTGGATAGGATATGAATATGGGTAACATCTTTCAGTATCTAAGAGGTTACTAGAGTTAAAATGCATGAAAACAGGTAAAAAGGCTGTGTTTTGATTGCTCAGAGAAAAATTTAAATTTAGTTTCTCTATCACTGCTTGATTAGGAATATTTTTACAAAAAACGTCGCTAAAGATGTGTATGTACTCATATAGAAAATAATGTACCAATATTTAGAGAAATTTACATAAAATATTTAAACTTGGAAAATATATCACATGAAAGTGAATGTAGTGTATAGTTCTTATGTGTGAATGTTTTAAAGACAGCCTATCACAGCATAATAATGCATGCAATGCACATGACCCCATTAAAATTTAGAATAATCAATGCTTACATAGCTTTTCAAAAAGAAGAGTATACTATCTTTTTGTGCCTTTGTTTATATCAAGTCCATGCTAACTCTTCTTCATCTATTAGAGAGACAGTTTCTCTCAATAAGCTCAGGAGGAGGTACCAAATTAATTCACTCTGCTCATAAATGTTAATTCTATAAATCAGGAAAAGGATTAGAAAAGGCACCTAACTCCATCCCCTTGAGACCTTGTTTAGTTTCAAAAGTTTCAGATAGTTAAGTCACATTCTCTGTATTTCAGGCTCTCATTGAATCTTCCTTCTCATTTTCCTCAGTGCCCTACTACTTTATTCTTCAGTCTTGATTAGCATACCAACAGTGGGAATTCAGGGATTTCCCTTTATTTTAACTGAAGTACAGATTATTCAGTAATTCTTAAGAGTAAAAAGCACACTCAATGACCTAGTCCATTAGAACCCCTTTCTAATGTCCTGCTGCAAATAACTTATTGTAGTAGTTATTTTGATTTAAATAGATGAGGGTAGGTAGCACTCTTGTTATTTTGGTAGATGCACAAGGCTTAATTTAATCCACATGTTCCAGCTTCAGTGCAGCATATCTTCCCCTAAAGAGCTATCTGCTTCAATGGTGCTGAAGTCTGCAGGACTCCAAACCCTGAAATTCTCAAGTAGTAATGCAGTTCACACACACACACACACAAATTCTACATGTAAATTTCATATATATATATATATATATATATATAAATTATGTATATAAATAATAGATATAGATATAACTTCAGTATCACAAAGGCATTCAAAAAGTTTTTTTTTTTTTAATTTACTTACTGGCCTTGAACAAATTTTTCATATAAGACCAAACATTTTCCTCTGTTAGTCACACAATATTCATTGCATATTGGTTGTATTCTATGAAATGCAAAATAGTCTCAAGTCACTTGCAACAGTGGGATGGTAAGAGTCAATAGTAACATCTTGAATCATTTCAATGATTATTATATCCTTATTTTCAGTAAGGCTTTGCATATTATATTGAAAATATGACAGTTTCTCAAATATAACACCAATACCAACAGGCCTAGCTTCCAAGATATTTGCCTTCAGATACTTTGACTCAATGTGTATCTCTACTTTAAATTTTCTTATTTACAGTTAGATAGGACTAAGAAGTCCTGATGTGCTATTGCACAGCATGCTGAGTATAAATAACAGTAATGTGTTGTATATTTCAAAAAGCTTAAAGAAAGGATTTTGGATCTTTTTACCATAAAAATGATAAATGTTGGAATAGAATGATACATTTAAACTGACTTAAATATTATACAATGTATACATACATCAAAAAATGGTGTGATACCATGCAAATATGTTTTGCTTTTGTATTTAAATTGAAAAAGTAAATTTTCATTGAAAAAGAAGCTGGTTTGGAATTTCCCAGAATGCTTCATAGATAACATATCCTTAAAATATCAATTAGACATCATTCCCATTCCCGTAATTTTCACACTCACTGAAATTACTAAGAAAACACCTCTTTACCTTTGTATCTACCCTCCAACACTCCCCGTTATATTTGTTCACCATTAGACTGCTTTTTATTTCTTCCTCCATTATTCACTATCTTGCAGAAACACGTCCAGAATTTCTACCTCTACCTATTGTATCATGCTGGGATGAAAATTTGTAAAGGGAAGCAAGGGGTTGCCTCTACTCTCCATTCAACAGTTTCTCTTAATATTCATCGGAAAGTTGGTTAACAAATTCTTTATGTGGTACATCAGCTAGAGACAGATATTTTATTAAATGATTTTTTTATTTCTTAAATCATATCATACATACAACATTCTTCATCCATTCAATATTTACAGAACTTCTACAATATGCATAACTCCAATACACATAACTAGATAAGATGGAGTTAATAAAGTAAAAGACATGATGTGTGGTCTGCATCCTTCAGGAACATATTGCTGACTTGAAGGACCATGAAAATTATCTTGGAAGAGTATTGAGATTGGCAGTACAGAGTATGAATGTGACATAAAATATACAATTGGCCTGCCCGTCTAGTTTACACTTAGGAAGGTTTATCTTTTGTTGACACCTTAATGTCTTAAACTGTATAACTTATTATTTTGCATTCAGTTTCATTCCCAAATGTAGAATGGAGAAACAGTCTGCTACACATGGCAATTAAAGGTACAAGACAATTCTTTTTCTACATTAAGAAAGATCAGAGCCCCCAAACAAATATCTTAATAGTTGATGTTGTTAGAGAATATGAAAAGCTGAATATATTTTAAAATTATTAAATGAAAATTATAGTTATGTTACTTGAATCTCTTTGTTTGAAAGGGTTCAGTAAAAGTGTACTGTTACTGTCAAATGCAAGACATTAGAAAGCATCGTACATTGTAACTGTATAATTATTAAAAGTTCTTTTAACCAAAGAATGAAAAAGTGAGAAAGATCATTATTTTATAGGCTCATGAAAAGGTGTGAATGCCAATAAAAACTGCTTATATACAGATTAATATATACCACAATGAATTTCACCTTTATGTGTATCAATAATATATCAATAAAAAAACTATAAATAAATAGAAGAGTAGTAAAATAGATGAAACACAAGGAGAGAGAAAGGAAGGGAAAGGGCAAGTGCTGGAGAATGAATTGTAGCAGATTCTATTTCATGCTTGTATAATTATGTCAAAATGAACCCCAATGTTATGTATAACTATAATGCACTAATACATTTTTTTAAAGCTACTTAGTTGTTTTACATGCTATTGTATGGAAAGAAAAGTTTGAGATAAATGTCCCAATGTGGCAACAGATATAGCAAATAAATTGTAAATGGTCATAGAATGCCTTTAAATTTCTATAACTTTTAAAGCTATCTAACTCTCTGAGTCCCCAACTGATAACAGCACACATTTCTTATCCAGTTGAAACAAAATAAAATGTGTACCCCTAGCTATCAGTGTTGATTGATATATAGTTGAAAGAGTTCTGTTCCAGTACACTGTACTTCAGAAATATGCTTTATACGTGTTGTAGGTTAGTGATATCAGTTCTTGTTTTATCATTTCTGCTTCTAGCTTTATGAAAACTTCTTGGCTAAATCTCTACTAAATGATATATGACTATAGTGCCTTTGCTTGAATTAGAGTCTCCAAATGTATTTTGTATGATTTTATATCATTTTGAACTTCATAATGCAGGCTATGAATAATTCACTTTGTTGAATAAGAGGCATCTAAAGGTGAATAAGTGAATAACTAGAATGATGCATTTTAAATATGGTCCCTGGGTACTTTAAATTCTTAAGCTGTTTTGTAGGCCAAAAGTAAAGTGTAAAAAGGGTACACTAAGGTTTGAAGGTTGTCATCCAGATCTTAAAAATAAGCCCAAAATCTTTAAAGCAAAAGAGTTAAACAGGGAGCAACAACTCCAATAGAAAATGTATAAAACAATGTAAGGAAATAAAAATTAAAATATATTGGTAATAACAGAAAAATTAAAACAAAAATTGATTTTCCTTAATGAAAATAAGAAAGCTAATTCCCTAGTACTATAGTCTCAATATTACAAAACAACCAATTAAAACAAAAAGTTATTTTCCTTAATGAAAATAAGAAAGCTAATTCCCTAGTACTATAGTCTCAATATTACAAAACAACCAAAAATTTGTTAGAGAACATAAGTGTCCCTGTCAGTTATAACTTTTTAGTATTATAAAAATTACTTTATAAAGATTGTACTCATGTTTTAAATAATAATCTAAAATTGTGGCTGTTTTAAACAAATTTGAGTTTCAATGAATGAAAAGTGTGTATTGTCCTTTAATAGATAGGTTTGAATTTATTTGGAGAAAACTACTTTTTAAATTGTAAGAAGAAATTGATTTTTACAACATTTTTCAGTGTTCATACCTTTGACTATAAAGATTTCCAGTTATTTATTTTGGATGCAATTACTTTTTAATCCTTTAGTTCATTCAATGTAATACAAATTATACAAAAGTTCAGTTATAACAAAACTAGTACTTTTGTTGATTTAATGCCAAGAATACATAATTATACAATGAACATACCATTTATAAATTATATGTAAATTTTATTACTCATCTAAACATCACTAAACTTTTCACATGTGAAAATAATAGTTAAATTTTTATTATCTTGGCTATTTTGTGACATTTAATCATATGAAACACAGAGTGAAACACATATTTCTCTGCTTTGTTTATTTTGGAAGTTAAAAGAATGGCACATTTTAACAGTGTGTTTTAGTCATCTTTTTTGCTGCTGTGACCTAAAGACCAGACAAGAAGAATTTTAGGAGGAAGTTTACTTGGGTTTCACTGTTTTAGAGGTCTCAGTATATAGAGTTGGCTCCATTCCTTGGGGCTGGAGGTGAGGCAGAGTGTCATGGTGGAACAGTAGTGGAGGAAAGCAGCTCACATGATGATCAGAAAGCAAAGAAAGCCTCCACTCACCAGATATAAAATATATACCCCAAAGGCATGCCCCAATGACCACCTCCTCCAGCCACACCTTACCAGCTTACAGTTGTTGTCTCACACACAAGCTTTTGAGGGACACCTAATATCTAAATCATAACAGTGTGTTAGCCTGAATTTTAACTTTAAAATGTTGGGGCATATTCTGTACTCTTGTCCAGAGCCTCACAAATGATAGGAGTGAACCTACAAAATGACACCATGCTTGTTTTTAGAAGATAGCAGAATTATGGTATGCTTTTGAAAAAATAGTATCTACTTGTCTGGCAATTTAGAAATATATGTTTTATATTTTGATAAAGGTAATCTGAGGAAACTATTTTCAAAACAGTTAAGAAACTAGAAGGACATGTCAAAATATTAACAATTACATTGTCAATTTGTCAATTTTTACTTATGAGATTGCTACCATCCCCAAGTACATTCCTGTTATTTTCTTTTAAAAATTTTTAAATTTATGTTCTTTTTAGTTATACATAATAGTAGAGTATAATTTGACTTATTTATACAAACATAGTATACAACGTACTCTAGTCTCCCAGTCTTGTGGTTGTACATGATGTAGAGCTTCACTGTGGTGTATTCATATATGTACAAAGGACAGTTATTATCAGAATCATTCCTCGGTCTTTCCAATTTATTTCCCCATTTCCTTCCCTTCATTCCCCTTTGTCTGATCTATTAAGCTTCTGTTCTTTCCCTCCCTTGCTTGTTGTGTGTTAACATCCACATATCAGAGAAAACATCTGACCTTCGGTTATTTGGGATTGACTTATATCGCTTATCATGATAGTCTCTAGATCCATCTGTCTTCCTGCAAATGTCATAAAGTCTTTCTTTTTTTAAAGCTGAGTAACATAACATTGTGTATATATGTCACATTTTCTTTATCTATTCATCTGTTGAAGGGCACCTAGGTTGGTTTCATAGCTTAGCTATAAAAAATTAAGCTGCTATAAACATTGATGTGGCTGTGTCACGATAGTTTGCTGATTTTAAGTCCATCAGGTATATACCAAGGAGTGGGATAACTGGATCAAATGCTGTTTTCATTTGGAGTTTTCTGAGGAATCTCCATACTGCTTTCCATAGTGATTGCACAAATTTGTAGTCCCACCAGCATTGTATGAGTGTACCTTTCCCCCACATCCTTGCCAACATTTATTGTTACTTGTATTCTTGATTGTTGCCATTCTGACTGGAGGGAGATGGAATCTCAGTGCAGTTTTAATTTGAATTTCTCTAACTGCTAGAGATATTGAACATTTTTTTCATATATTTGTTGCCCATTTATATTTCTTCTTCTGTGAAGTGTCTGTTCAGTTCCTTTGCCCATTTATTAATAGGGTTTTTATTATGTAAGTTTTTTGAGTTCTTTATATATCCTCAAGATTAATGCTCTATCTGAGGTGCAGGTAGCAAAGATTTTTTTCCCGTTCTGTAGACTCTCTCTTCATGTTCTTGTTTGCTTTTCTGTGAAGAAGATTTTTAGTTTGATATCATCCTATTCATTGATTATTGATTTTACTTATTGCCCTTTTGGAATCTTGTTGAGGGGTTTGGTTCCTAAGTCGACATAATAGAGTGTTGGGTCTGTCTTTTCTTCTAGTAGGCGAAAAGTTTCTGGTCTAATACCTAGGTTTTTGATCCACTTTGAGTTTAGTTTTGTGCAGGGTGAGAGATAGGGGTTGGATTTCCTTCTGCTATATATGGACTTCCTAGTTTCCCAGCACCATTTGTTGAAGAGGCTAACTTCTCTCTGACATATATTTATGGAGCCTTTGTCTAGTATGAGATAACTGTATTTATATAACTTTGTGTCTGTGTCTTCTATTCTGTACCATTGGTCTTCATGCTGTTTTTGTTACTACAGCCATGTAGTATAATTCAAGGTCTGGTACTGTGATGCTTCCTGCTTTGCTTTTCTCACTGAAGATTGCTTTTGCTATTCTGGGCCTCTTATTTTTTCCAAATGAATTTCATGATTGCTTTTTCTTTTTTATTTTTTTTTAAGAACATCATTGGGATTTTAGTAGAATTGCACTAAGTCTGCATAGCACTTTGGTAATATGGCTATTTGGACAATATTATTTCTGCCTATCCAAAAACATAGGAGATCTTTCTATCTTTTAAGGTCTTCTTCTACAATTTTTTTCTTTAGTGTTCTGTAGTTTTCATTGTAGAGGTCTTTTACCTCTTAGATTTATTCCTAGGTATGTTATTTATTTATTTTATTTTTGAGGCTATTGTGAATGGGATAGTTTTCTTAATTTCTTTTTCTGCTGATCCATCATTGGTGTATAGGAACATGATTGATTTGTAGGTGTTAATTTTATATCCTCCTACTTTGCTGAATTCATTTATGAGTTCTAGTAGTTTTCTATTGGAATTTTTTGAGTTTTCTAAATAAAAAAAATCATGTCATTGGCAAGTAAGGATAGTTTGAACTCTTCTTGTACTGTTTATATCCTTTTAAGTTTTTCCTTTTGCCTAATTGCTGTAGCTAGAATTTCAAGGACTATGTTGAATAAAAGTGGTGAAAGAGGGTATCCTGTTTTGTTCCTGGTTTTAGAGGGAATGCTTTCAGTTTTTCTTCATTTAGAATGATGTTGGCCTTGGGTTTAGTGTATATAGCTTTTATGATATTGAGGTATACTCCTAGTATCTCTAGTTTTTCTAGTGTTTTGAACATGAATGGATGCTGTATTTTGTCAAATGCTTTTTCTGTGTCTATTTAGATAATTATGTGATGATTTTTTAAAAAAAATATTTTTAATTATACATGGCAGTAAAATGTATTTTGACATACTATACATTCATGGAGTATTCTTGTCTTTAAGTCTGTTGATGTGATAAATTACATTTTTTGATTTTTGTATGTTGAACCAAACTTGCATCCCTGGAATAAACCCACTTCATCATGGTGCATTATCTTTTTAATGTGTTTTTGTATGTGATTTGACAGTATTTTATAAAGAATATTTGCATCTATGTTCATCAGTGATATTGGCCTGAAGTTTTCTTTCCTTGATGTGTCTTTGTCTGGTTTTGGAATCAGGGTGATAATAGCTTCATAGAATGAGTTTGGAAGCTTTCCTTTTGTACTTCATGACATTGTTTAGGAGGATTTTGAAGGTCTGGTAAAACTTGGCTGTGCCTCCTTCTGTTCTGCGCTTTGTTACTAGGCTTTCATTGCTTGATATTGATTTGTTTAAATTTTCTATGTCCTCCTTTTTCAATTTGTGTAGGTCATTTTTCTCTAGAAATTTGTTGATATCTTTAAGATTTTTTTTATTTTATTGGAGTTATTAGTTTTCAAAATAGTTTCTGATTATCCTCTGTATTTCAGTAGTGTCCATGGTGATATTTCTTTTTTTGTCACAAATTTTAGAAATTTGAGTACCCCCCTTTTTTGTTTAGGATGGTTAAGTGTTTACTAATTTTACTCATTTTTTTTCAAAGAATCAATTTTTTGTTTTGTTGATTTTAGTCCTAAATCTTCATTATGTCAGGTTAGCCCCCCACTTCCTTAATAAGACTCCTATAGCACAAGAAATGAAACAATCAATAAATGAGATGATTCAAACAAAAAAGCTTCTTCTCAGAAAAAGAAACAATCAGTGAGATGAATAGAGAGGCTACAGAATAGGAGCAAATTTTTACCACTTACACCTCAGATAGAGCACTAATCTCTGGGATATATAAAGAACTCAAAAATGTTAACACCAAAACAAACAAACAAACAAATAACCCAGTCAATAAATGGGCCAAGGAATTGAACAGACACAATTAATCAACAAATATATGAAAAAAAAAATTGTTCAACATCTCTAGCAATTAGAGAAACGCAAATCAAAACTACTCTAAGATTTCATCTCACTCCCGTCAGAATGGCAACTAATACAAACAACAATAAGGGTTGGTGAGGATGTGCGGGGAAAGGCACACTCATACATTGTTGGTGGGACTACAAATTGGTGCAACCAATCTGGAAAGCAGTATGGAGATTCCTTGGAAAACTGGGAATGGAACCACCATTTGGCCCAGCTATCCCACTCCTGGGTCTATACCCAAAGGACTTAAAAACAGCACACTACAGGGACACAACCACATCAAAGTTTGTAGCAGTACAATTCACAATAGCAAAACTGTGGAACCAACCTAGATGCCCTTCAGTGGATGAATGAATTAAGACAATGTGGTATACATATATACACAGTGAAATAGTACTCAGCATTAAAATATATTGAATAAAATTAAAATATATTGAATAAAATTGTCATTTTCAAGTAAATGGTTGGAGTTAGAGAATATTATACTAAGTGAAGTAAGCCAATCCCCCCAAACCAAATGCCGAATGTTTTCTCTGATAATGTGGGTGGTGATCTATAATGGGAATGGGGGTGGGGAGCATGAGAGGAATGGAGGAACTTTAGATAGGGCAAAAGGGAGGGAGGGGAACTGAGCAGGCATGGGGGTAGGGAAGATAGTGAAATGAGATGGAAATTATTACCCTAAGTACATGTATGAAGACACAGATGTTGTGACTCTACTTTGTGTACAATCAGAGACATAAAAAATTGTGCTCTATATGTGCGCAAAGAATTGAAATGCATTATCCTGTCATGTATAACAAATTAGAATATATAAATAAAATTTTTAAAAATGCTTGTTGAAAAAATATATCTATTTAAATGAAGACATAATTTTGTCTTTTTATAGAAATATGAAAAAAATTCTTTGTAAGCTTATTTTCTGATAATTATACTTTGAGGATGGTTAAGGTCCTTAGTCTTTATCTTGTTGAGAGCAAGATTTTATTACTGATCATTGTACTCTCTGGAATTAAGTATTTTATTTATGAATTACATTCTATAGGAAGGAAGATGCATGGTTAATACAGTTATGAGAGAGGAATTTTCTAGAGAAATTCTTATTCATTAACTCTTTCAGAGTGAAAGACTATATTAATTTACATACCATCTGAATATGAAAAGGCCTAGAGATAGTGAGAAGATAATTTAAACCTAGAACTGACAGCCTTATAGAAAAACAAAGCAATTCTTGTTAAATGAGAGTATCATTGTACTCTGGAGGGGTTAGAGATCTTGATATGATTATTAATATACACACACTTGATTTGTTTAAGCAATTACATTGTTTAATGGATGAAAAGCAATATGTTTACTATGTAAATTTTACCTAGAAGACTTCTAGATTTAGCAGTCAAAGAATAATGTATTAGTAAGATTAAG
This sequence comes from Marmota monax, assembly GCF_021218885.2. Taxonomy (NCBI): domain Eukaryota; kingdom Metazoa; phylum Chordata; class Mammalia; order Rodentia; family Sciuridae; genus Marmota; species Marmota monax. The sequence continues at coordinate 5,947,696 of NW_026694772.1, forward strand.
AAAAAAATGTGTTTACTAATATATGAAATGTAACCCACAAGAAACAATTATATAATTAATATCAATAAAACTCTCATCTAAACTTATGTATGGAAATTAATCACTTAAGTTTATTTTCATAAAATACTTATGTCCATTTTATTTTTAAGTGTTAATATCATTATGTGATTGTCATTGCTTGTGTTAAGTTTTTAATTTTTAATACTTTTTGAAAATTGTTTTCAAGTTGGGTGTGGTAGTGCATGCTTGTAATCCTAGCTATTCATGAGGCTGAGACAGAGATCCTGCTTCAAAAACTAAAAAGGGTTAGGGATGTAACTCAGTGTTAGTGTGCCACTGAGTTCAATGCCCTGTACTGAAAAAAAAAGGAATATGTATAGTATAAATATTTATAAATGTATAAAATATTTATACATGCCATTATTTTTATAATCAATAATCAAAAAGTATATTATTGCCAATTAAAATAACTATTATTCTCCCATTGGTATTAGAAGAAAATTCACTTGAAACATTTTTATGGGCAGAATTTGAATACCTTTTCAAAGAACATCACTGTTGATGCCATTTAGATTTAGTTAACATGAATATATTTGAACTGGCTTTCATATATCCAAAAGATAAATACTGTCTAAAAACATTCAGTGTTTATTATATATAAATAGTTGTTTAAAATGAGATAATTTTTTAAAATTATTTAAATAAATAGATGGAATTCTCAAATATCTAGCAGGTATAGGAAGGGAAAAAAACAACATGTATCATTCATATGAACAGGACTTTAAAGTTCTGAGTTTCAAATTTTGAGTTATTCCTAACTATATATGCTAATGACTTTTCATTGCAATGCTTGTAGATTTCTTTTGTGCATCAGTTTCACCCAGTAGTCAATTTATAAGGAAGATTATGTAAAATGTGACAGATTAAAATCAGGCCAAATTTTAAAGCTGGGTAAAAAGGCCAAAATAAATATAAAAATTATGTCTGCAAGACATTATAGTGTGATTTACTTAGTAATGGAGAGAAGTAAACTATGAAAAGCAAAACAGCTATAAAAGTAATGAATGTTTTACTGAAAACATAAGGTGTTATCTCCTCCCATTCCTATACCATGGAAACAAGCTGACTCTCAATGAAAATGAATTGCATTCCACTTTAGACTGATGAACAATACAATTCTTTATGCAGTACACAATCAAGCTGTGGAATTCAATTCTGCAATATATCATTGTGGTAAATAGTTTAGCAAAATCCAGGAAAGCATTAAATGTTGCTATGAATAAGAATGACATTTATTGCCATGCTAAGTAGGTCACAAAGTTTAAAGGGCTCTCAGCCCTCCAGCAATGGGGCATAAGGAGAATTTGTGGGAAGGTCAGAAAGTAGTACACTCTCCTCTGACATCATTTTGCATCACTCATTCATGGCATGTTTATGTAACTCTTTCTCAAAGCTAGGATTTAAGGGTATCTACTTACTGTCTTCAAAATGTAAATATAATTTATATAAATTATTAATTGTACTGTTAATGACTGTAATACTTCTATATGATATAATCAAGAAAAATAAAATATTCCCCATAAAGAGGAAAATAGGAGTGGGGAAATATGAAGGATATGGGGACTTGGAAAGGTAGAAATTGCTGAAAAACAACAATCTACTTTGCTGAAAAAAAATTCTTTGTAAAATACACAAAATTCAGTAATAAACAAGGTAACATGAATCTATTATATAACTACATTAATAATTAACTTCTTATCTGAAGTTAGAGCTTTGGGCTACTAAATACTTAAATTTGTTCCTCCTATTCCCTATGATATGTAAAATAAGGATGTTAACATTATTTACGAAATCTAAACAATAATAACCTAAATTCCAAATCAAGAGTCAAATGAAAATAAATTATTTTATATTATAACAAATAAAACTATACAGCAATGAAAACAGATAAAAAGAACTGTATGAAACAGGCTGGGTACTTCTCACATATAATAATATCAAACTAGAGGCTGGAGTTTTGACTCAGTGGTAGAGTGCTTACCTAGCATGTGTGAGGCACTGGGTTTAATTATCAGCACTGCATATAAATAAATAAAATAAAGGTTCATCAACAACTAAAAAGAAATTTAAAAAACCCCACCAAACTAAAGATTGCTTCTGATAATATCTATACAAAAAAGAAAATGTAAGATTTAACTGAATTATTAAATAATGGTTGTTTATTTCATGAAACCATGCCAGAAACCAAATTAATGATATTTATTAATGACAGAGTATCTATTTTTATAAGTAAAATATTGTTATATTTTTATCTAAATCAATGATTACAAATAATTGACTTTATGATGAATCATTGATCTGTACATATTAATTGTGTATCAGAATAAAAATTTTCAAAATCTGTAGCATTTTTATGCACTAATAATGAACTTGCTGAAAAATAATCAAGAAAACAATTTCATTCACAATAGCTATAAAGAATTAAATGTGGGGCTGAGTTGTGGCTCAGTGGTAGAGCACTTGCCTGACACATGTAAGGCACTGGGTTTGATCCTCAGCACCACATAAAAATAAACATATGAAGTATTAAAAAATTAAATGTTTAGGAATAAATTTAACGAAGGAAATGAAAGATCTCTATAATGAACTTATAACATATTGGTGAAAGAAATTATATATGACAAAATAATGTAAAGATTCTGTATTTGTGGATCAGAAGAATTAATCATTAAATTAATTAATGTTAAAAAATGCATTCTGTCCAAAGCAATCTAAAGATCTAGTTGCAATTCAATATCAAAATACCAATATCATTCTTCACACAATAGGAAAAACATTTGTAAATTTCATATGGAACCTCAAAGCCCTAGAATAACCAAAGTGATCACAAGGGGAACAAGGTGGAGGGATTACTACACCTGTCTTCAAAATATTCTAAGAGCTACAGTACTCCAAACAGCATACTACTGGCATAAAAATCAACACATAGACCATTGAGACAAAATAGAGAACCCCAAATTAATCCATGTATACATAGACAATTGATTTTGGAAAAAGGCTTCAAGAACATACATGGAAGAAAGGACAATGTCTTCAATAACAGTGCTGGCAAAACTGGATATACATATGCAGAAGAATGATACAAATTTCCTTCTTCTCACCACAAAAACATCAAATCAAAATGGATCAAGGACTTAAATGTAAGAATGGAAATTGTGAAATTACCATAAGAAAACCTACATAAGACTTTGGTGTAGTCAAAGTTTCTTTGAATAGGACACTGAAATTACAGAAGTAAAAGTAGAAAAATGAGTGCATCTGAATAAGAAGCAACTAAATAACAAAGGAAACAGTGAAGAGACAAAATACCAAATGGGAGAAAATATTTGCAATCTATTCATTCAACAAGGAGTTAATATATAGAATATACAGGAATTAAAAGAAACTGAACACCCCATACACACAAATAATCCAATAAAATGGGCTAAAAAAATCTGAAAAGGCATTTCTCAAATAGAGACATACAAATAAATGGCCAAGTATATAAAAAATGCATAAAATCTCTAATCTAAGGAAATGCAAATCAAAATCACAATGATATATCACTTAACACCTATTAGATTGGCCATTATTAAAATGATGAAATAAAACAATTATTAGCAAGGATGTGGAGAAAAGGGAACAGTTGAATCCTATTTAGCCTTAAAAAACAGTAAACCGTCACTTGCCCTGACAAATGTGGAAGAGTTTATAAGTGAAAGAAGCCAGGCACAGAGAGGCAAATATCTTATAATGTCACGTGTTGAGAGCCACAGCCAAAGGGGCCCCAGCAAACTTCCAGCTGCCAGCAAACTTCCAGCTGCCGGCTGATGATTGGCTCACAGCGGCCCCAGCAACATCTAGCTGATTGGCTCCTCGGCCCCAGCAACATCTAGCTGATTGGCTCCTCTGCGGTGATGCTCATTGGGCTGTTTCCCTGCCCTTTCAGACCACGGAGCTGCTCATTGGGGGACTTTTTTGGCTCCACCCACATGACCCAGCCAATCGGCCTCAAGAGCAGGAGGATTGTGGGAGGTGGAGAGAAGCTTGTGTGGGAGAGAGAGGCTTGTGAAAAAGCCGGTGGTGGCAGTTGAGGCTCTGAGGGTTTTTTCTGAGAGGCTGTTTTGTTTGGCGTGTGTGGTTCTAAAAATAAAGTTAGTTTCTTTTGACAAGTGGCTCCTGATTGTGCCCAGCCAGACTGCGGCAGTCACATACATGTGAAATCTAAAGAAGTTGAACTCAGAAGTAGAGTTGAAAGGTAGATAGCAGAGACTGGGACATGGGAATTCCTGGTAGTCTATTGAACAGTTAATAACATTTCAAAATAGCCCAAACTATAATTTCAAAAAAAAGAAAATTTCACAAAGAATGAGAAATATTTGAGGTGACTGATATGTAAATTAGCCTATTTGGATCATTCCACAATGTTTACAAATATTGAAATATCACATTGCACCCTGTAAATATATACAATTATTATCAATTAAAATTAAAATAAAGCAAAAATAAATTCTTCATTCTCCATCTTATTTCTCTATGTACTTTTACTTTTTCAGACTTATTTTCACCAAAATAAGACATATATTATTGTTTTCTTGTCCTAAGAAAGCCAACAAAGGGGTCACTTTACCTCCGAACATTACTGCAGTAGTAGCATAGGAGCTTTGCGGGGAACCTGTCATTTCCAAACCATAACAATATCCACTGAAGAAAGAGAGAGAGAGAGAGAAGTGCAGAGAGGGGAATAAAAAAACATAAAACAAAGATTGTTCCTCCATTTGTTCAAATATGCTTTATGATCAGTTAATATAGATGAGAGTATAACATTTTATATGCTTATTGTTTAGAGTATTGTTTTTATTTAAACAATCTGGTTAAGGGAAATGAATTATTTTAATAACTGAATTAAAGACTACTAGGGTCATTCCCCTGGAGATGAAAATGCCTAAATTTAAATATTGGTAAAATAATAGAAAATATATTTAAATTATATTTACATATTCATAAACTCCTATATGGTTATTGTGAACTATCTAGAAAATAGTCTCTTGGGCAAAATGGTGGAATACAGAACTTCACTTTCCAAACTGCTCTGTGGTACGGAACCAGGTAAGAGGACAAACAGCTTCTTTTTGAAGTTGGTAAAAAAAAAAAAAAAAGAAAAGAAATCCTACTAGGATCTAATACTAAACTCTCAGATCTGCCTAGTGACACAGAAGTTTCCATAGAATGTTTTCTTTGATATAAGGAAGCTGATTCATAATGTGATAGGGAGGTAGGGAGGGGGAGCATGGTAGGAATAGATTAACTCTAGATAGGGCAGAGGGGTGGGAGGGAAAGGAAGGAGGCAGGGGGTAATTAATGATGGTTGAATGTGATGATCATTATTATCCAAAGTACATGTATGAGGACACAAATTGGTGTAAATATACTGTGTATACAACCAGAGAGATGAAAAATTGAGCTCTATATATGTAATAAGAGTTGTAATGCATTCTGCTGTCATATATAAATTATATATATATAATTTATATATATAAAGAATAAAATTTAAAAACAATAAAAGACAGAAAAAACCCACCGTAGGCACTGGTGGCTGGTGATGCAGATCCACTGCAGGCAGATTGGAGAGAGAGACTAAGAGAGCCCTCATTTTGGGTGGTACGGGGTGTGTCTTGAAGCAGAGGACAGTGATCTGGGACATTGTGGAGCTGAGCTAGTGGGTGAGCTACACTTTGTTGTTGTGTGAGAAGGATGCTGCTGGTCTCCCAGTGACCCTTGGAGAGCAGGATTAGCCACCATCTTTTCCCACTAAACTATGGCAGCTGGTGGGTGTGGGTTCAAAACAGGCACCTACACCTGTGTAATTCTAGCTGAGTCCAAAAACCTGAGCAGGCAGGGGCCCGACAGGCCACCCAGAGTGTGACTAGAAAATCAGGTGAAACTCTGGCATGGAGGAGATTGTTGTACCCAGGGAAATTTGAGACACTGAGACCCAAGAGTTACTGGGTGTCTCTCTATGAGTCCCGTGGTTCTCAGGGCCAGCTGGGGATGACCAGGGACTTCTTAGGGCTGGGGAGAGTGAATATGCACTTTGGGACTAAGCTCAGGTGGCCAAGATATGGGAACCCTGAGAGGTGGAGGGAGGCAAAGGACTGGCTCCTCTGCTGCTCCATAGGAACCTAGAGGGGATTGAGGCAAGTCAGACACTCAGTGCAGACCAGAAGCATCCGGGATCTGAAGGTGTGCTGATTTAAAAGGTCTCACCAAATGTCATTCCACAAAGTATCAAGGGTCTAGCTAGACCAAAACCTGCCTCTAAGAGGAGATCCACCTCTGAGAACCTCTTTCACAGAACTCTACAGTGATCCTGGCTGTGACCACCCTACTTTATACTGAGAAGGGAAGCTGAGAACAAGCAAACTTGGTTACCTTCACAAAATGAAGGAAATGACTGCCCCCAATTAATACTCTTGCATGCAAAACATACCTATAGGAAAAAAAAAAAAAACCAGAAAGACAGACAATTGGGAACTAACAACAAACATATAATATTATAGACAATTTTTCAACAATCACAGTGAAAACAATCCCTTAATATTCCATTAAAACCTTTTTTTTAACTTTTATGAACTGAATGGTTTGTGGACATTTAAATAAACATAAATATTTGTCTCATTCTTCTTATTTCTAGCATTTCTTGAAGGTAGTTATTTTCTTGATTTTGCCTTTTGAGGACTAGGGTTTTTGATTAGTTTTTGGTTTTGTTTTATATTGGTTTTGTTTGTTTTATATTCTTTTTCTCCTATCTATTTCCCTTGAGTCTCTTCCTCTTTAGCTAACAAATTCTATTTTTCTCTCTTTCACTCTTCTTTTAACTTTTTACTACTACTCTCTATCATTCTCCCTCTCAATTATTACATCCTACATCTCCTCTGCATTCTCCATCTTCACCTTTTTGAAATTGCCAACTCTTTTATAAAAGTAATATCTCTACTCTTGGCAATTATCAAACATATAATTTCTGTTTATATTACCAATTGACTTTATAGATGCCAAAATTGGAACTAAGTATTTATTTAATGCTGAATATTGACTGCTTTGGTGGTTGTTATTTTTTGTCTCCCCTAAACATAAGGTACTAGAAATCTTCAGGAACACTATAATTTCATATTGCAGAAGCTCTGCCACCTCAGATTTTTACTTATAAGTTGATAGACATCCAAACAAAATGAAAAGGCAAGGGAACAAATCATCCCAATCCAACCAAAATACCTCATAAACAAAATCCAATTATATTACCAGTGGAGGGAATGTCAGAGAAGGAATTTAGAAAGTTCATGGTTAGACTGATATACAAAGTAAAAGATGGTGTAAGGAGTGAAATCAGAAAGTTTAAAGGTACTAGGAAAAATCACTTTAGTAAGGAGATAGAAATCCTGAAGAAGAATCAATCAGTAAATCTCAAAATGAAAGAATCAATAAACCAAATTAAAAACTCAATAGAAAGCATCATCAGTAGACTAGATCACTTGGAAGATAGAGTTTTAGGCAATGAAGTCAAAATATATAACCTGAAAAATGAAGTTAACCATGGAGAAAAGATGTGAAGGCTCAGAGATACAAATCAAAGGAATACACAATCTTTTCAATGAAATAATATCAGAAATTTCCCCAAATCTTAAGAAAGAATTGTAAAACCAAATACAGGAGGTTTACTTAACCCCAAATATACAATATTACAACAGACCCACATCAATGCACATCATTAGAAATCATATTTCAATAATAACACTGAATGTAAATGGCCTAAACTCATCAATCAAAAGACACAGACTGGTAGATCAGATTAAAAAATAAGATGCAACAACATGCTGTCTCTAAAAGACTCACCTCATAGGCAAAGACATTCACAGACTCAAGATAAAAGAATGGAAAAATCATACCATTAATATGGATCTCATAAACAGTCAGGGGTTTCTATCCTCCTATCAGGTAAAGGGACATCAAACCAATGTTAATCCCAATGAATCAAGAAGGACATTTCATACTACTTAAGGGAATGATACATCAACAAGGTATAACATTCATAAATATTTATGCTCTAAACAATGGAGTACCTATGTACATCAAACAAACCCTTCTTAATTATAAGAACAAAACAGACCACAGCATAATAATACTGGGTGATTTTAATATAACTCTCTCATCACTGGATAGATCCTCCAAAATTTTATTGAGAATTTTTGCATCTATGTTCATTAGAGATATTGGTCTGAAGTTTTCTTTCTTTGATGTGTCTTTGTCTGGTTTTGGAATCAGAGTGATATTGGCCTCATAGAATGAGTTTGGAAGTGTTTCCTCTTTTTCTATTTCATGAAATAATTTGAGGAGTATTAATATTAGTTCTTCTTTGAAGGTCTTGTAGAACTCAGCTGTGGCTTCCATCTGGTCCTGTGCTTTTCTTGGTTGGCAGGCTTTTAATGGTGTATTCTATTTCATTGCTTGAAATTGATCTGTTTAAATTGTGTATGTCATCCTGATTTAGTTTGGGCAAATCATATGACTCTAGAAATTTATCGATGCCTTTAATATTTTCTATTTTATTTGAGTACAAGTTTTCAAAATAATTTCTAATTATCTTCTGTATTTCTATAGTGTCCATCATGATATTTCCTTTTTCATCACAGATGTTAGTAATTTGAGTTTTCTCTCTTCTTTTTTAGCATGACTAAGAGTTTATCCATTTTATTTATTTTTTCAAAGAACCAACTTTTTGTTTTTTCAATTGTTTCTTTTGTTTCGATTTCATTGATTTCAGCTCTGATTTTAATTATTTCCTGTCTTCTACTGCTTTTGATGTTATTCTTCTTTTTCTAGGGCTTTGAGATGTAATGAAAGGTCATTTATTTGTTGACTTTTTCTTCTTTTAAAGAATGAATTCCACGCATTGAACTTTCCTCTTAGTACTGCCATCATAGTGTCCTAGAGATTTTGGTATGTTGGATCAGTGTTCTCATTTACCTCTAGGAACATAAAAATATTTTTATAAGTGTGTTTTATTTTTTATGTGGTGCTGAGGACCGAACCCAGTGTCTCACTGGTGCTAGGAAAGTGCTCTATTACTGAGCTACAGCCCCAGGCCCCTCTAAGAATTTTTTAATCATCTCTTTGATGTCTTTTGCAACCCATTGTTCATTCAATAGCATATTATTCAGTCTCAAGGTGTTGGAGTAGCTTCTATTTTTTTATTTTATCATTGATTTCTAATTTTATTCCATTATGATGTGATAGAATGCAGGATAGTATCTCTACTTTTTTGTATATGCTAAGAGTTGCTTTGTGGCATAATATATGGTCTATTTTATAAAGATCCATGTGCTGCTGAGAAGACAGTGTATTTACTCTTGATGGATGAAATATTCTATATATGTCTGTTAAGTCTAAGTTATTGATTGTAGAAAGTCTATCCATCCATGAAAGAGGTGTGTTGAAGTCACCCAGAATTATTGTGTTGTGGTCTGTTTGACTCTTGAACTTGAGAAGAAGAATTTGTTTGATGAATATAGATGCTCTATTATTTTAGGTGTGTGTGTGTGTGTGTGTGTGTGTGTGTGTGTGTATATATATATATATATATATATATATATATGATTGTTATGTCTATTGATGAATGATTCCCTTAAGCAGTATGAAATGTCCTTCTTTATTCCTTTTGATTAAATTTGGCTTAAACTCTACTTTATTTGATATGAGAATGGAAACTCCTGTTTATTTCCGCTATCCATGTAAGTGGTATATTTTTTCCCAACCTTTCACCTTCAGTCTGTGGATGTCTTTTCTTATGAGATGAGTCTCTTGAAGGCAGCATATTGTTGGGTCTTTTTTAAAAATCCAATCTGCCAGTTCGTGTGTTTCGATTGGTGAGTTTAGGCCATTAAAATTCAGGGGTGTTATTGAGACATGATTTGTATTCCCAGTCATTTTTGTGCATTTTGGTATTTAACTTGACTTGGTTTCTCCTTTGATTGGTTTTTCCTTTAGGGTACTACCTCTCTTTGTTGATTTTTATTGTTGTTTTTCATTTGCCCATCATGGACTATTTTGTTGAGGATGTTGTGTAGTGCAGGCTTTCTAGTTGTAAATTCTTTTAACTTTTGTTTATCATAGAAGATTTTTATTTTGTCATCAAACCTAAAGCTTAATTTTGCTGGATATAAGATTTTGAGTTGTCATCCATTTTCTTTCAGAGCTTGGTATATGTTGTCCTAGGATCTTCTAGCTTTCTGGGTCTGGGTTGAAAATCTGCAGAGATCCTAATTGGTTTCCCCCTATATGTAATCTGATTCCTTTCTCTTGTGGCTTTTAATATTCTCTCCTTATTCTGCATGCTAGGCATTTCATTATAATGTGCTTTTGTGTGGATCTGTTGTGATTTTCTACATTTGGTGTCCTGTAGGCCTATTGTATTTGATTTTTCAGTTCATTCTTCATGTTTGTAAATTTTTCTGATATTATTTCATTGAACAGGTTGTTTATTCCTTTGGTTTGGAACTCTATGCTTTCCTCTATCCCAATTATTCTTAAATTTGGTCTTTTTATGTTATCCCATAATTCTTGAATGTTCTGTTCATGGTTTCTTATTGTCTTCACTGTGTGGTCACCTTAATTTCAAGATTGTGTATTTTGTCTTCATTGTCTGAGGTCCTGTCTTCCAAGTGTTCTAATCTGTTAGTGGTGGTTTCTATTGAGTTTTAAACTTGGTTTATTCTTTCTTTCATTTCAAGGATTTCTGTTTGATTTTTTTCAGAACCTATATATCCTTACCTTATTGAAGAATCATTTGCTTCCTGTATTTGCTTATGTAGCTCTTTATTGAAATCATCTTATGCAAGATTGGCAAGTGCTACTTTTAAAGTGTCTATCAGATTTCCAAAGAGAAACACAAAGTACAAATTGTTCAATGAGTCTAGAGTCTAGTAAAATATCTATATTGGATTATAAATTAAACAGTCATCAACATATAGATGGTCTTTGAAGCCAAGAGACTTGAAGTGATTAATGAAGACCTAAAAGAGGTCTGAAGACCAAGTCCTAGAACTTTCTGATTGTTGGACTCAAAAAGAGGATAGAGTAATAAAAATGAGAAGTGCATGCATGTGATTAGAAGAAAATCAGAGACAACATTGTCCTGGAAGCTAAGTGAAGAAAACTTACGGGAAAATGAACACTTGCAACATATGCTATTAATTGTCCAACTGTAATATATATTGTGAACTGACCACTGGAACTTGAAAAGTGAAATTAATGGTGAAATGTCACTAAAGCTGTTTTGTTGAAGTTTTTTGAGAAACATGTTGAGTGGACCGAGTTCAAAAGAAGGCAAGAGGAAAACATTGGATACAGAATATATAAATAATTCTTTTCACTGTTTTATTGTTGTTATCTGTGGTACTGGGAATTGAACCCAAGTGTAGTCTACCACTGAGTTACACCCCAGCCCTTTTTATTAATTTATGCTTAAATTTTGAGATACGGTCTCACAAACTTGATAGGCCAACCTTAAATTTGTAATCCTCTGCCTCAGTCTCCCAAATAGCTGGAATTATAGGTGTATGCCCCCAAGACTTGCTTCTTTAAAGGTTTCAATGTAAAGAGAACCAAAGAAATGGAGAGTTGACTATGAAAGGATGTTGAGGGAGTAACTTTCTTTAGGAAAGGAGAGAGTATTGGCAGCACAAGACTCCATAAAACTGCAAATTCTTTTGCTTTTCAGTCCAGCTTTTATTTTATTTTCTCAGGAAAATTATGTTGGGAGAGAATTGTTAGTCTATGTGAATCATTGTTAGACTTGTGGGTCTTTCAGTTTCCATTTTTCCCTCCCTGCTGAAACCTTAATCAATAGCTTGATATTTAAACTCATATTTGCCCTCAAAAGAATCCTTGACTTGTTATTTAATGAAGTGCCCTTTTTTCTGAAAATCAGTTCCTTTAGGTTTCTGTTTCTCAACTGGTCTTTGAAAGTCCTATAGAAAAGTGTAAGTTCTATTTTGTTAGGCATTATATTGATGTTGTGGGAGCAAAGATCTTCTACACCCTTTGCATTCCTATGGAGAGTGGAATTCACCATCTTTTGTATCTTCTTGTTGCATGTCCCACTATAATCATAAACTCTATAAATGAGCTTAACTAATGCCTGATTAAAGAAAAATCAAGCAAATCTTTTTCTTATCCTTCTAAATGACCATGATTGTTTTCCATTCCCTGAACTTTCATAGTGTTCAGTATGTTTGGGGGCAAATATAACATTGTACCTTATTATTATCATCTATCTTGTGCCATATAGAAAATCCTCCTAACAGTCTAGCTTCACAATTTGGCCTCCAAAAATTTTCCTGACTTTCAAATCCATTTTTCTTCAATTATCCATTGTTTGGATCCAGAACTGCTTATTATCTCATCTCTCCGTGTACTTGACACAGTGCTTTGCCAGTGATAATCAAATTTCTAGATTCTTCATCATCACATTTTTCATCTGAATGAATTCATGTTTGTCTCTATTTCTGTAATCTGGCATTCACAGCTGGAGAAATTCCTTAATATTTGAGAACCATGCAATCATATTTCATTTCTTTATAACTCCAAATTATGATATCTAAGTTTCATTATTTTAAACTGCAATGAGAGATTTTAATTTGGTTTCATATTGAACTTCTAGTCAATGAAATCACCTGGGTCATCTTCACATGAAAGTAAAATAGTTTAATATAGTCATCACTCTTGTCATTGTGAGGTGATAAACAAGTTGATGTTCTATCTTTTGCAATACTTTGTTACAAACCATTAACAAATCATACATTGTATTGTCTATTGTGTCCTATTATTAATTTTGCTCAATATATTAGGTATTGACTAATGTTTTTAAATAATGAAAATCGTCTTAATCATTTTTAGGGTTTTAAAAATCAGCTTAATTGAGGCATAATTTACATACAATAAAGTACACTGATTTGAAATGTACACTTTGCTAATTTTCATACACATTCTTATAACTACCTGCTCAATTGAGAAAGACAATTCCATGCATTATCTGTCTTTCTATAGCTGGATTATTACAATAATCTTGATTCAATCATCCCCCATTGTATTTATATATTGAAACATGAGGTTGAAACATAAATATGTACAATTTTTATGTGTTGCTTAAAAATTTATTTTTTTTTAATTTTTTTTTTTACTGGTTGTTCAAAACATTATAAAGCTCTTGACATATCATATTTCATACATTAGATTCGAGTTGGTTATGAACTCCCAATTTTACCCCAAATACAGATTGCAGAATCACATCGGTTACACATCCACATTTTTACATAATGCCCTATTAGTAACTGTTGTATTCTGCTACCTTTCCTATCCTCTACTATCCCCTCTCCCTCCCCTCCCATCTTCTCTCTCTACCCCATCTACTGTAATTCATTTCTCTCCTTGTTTATTTTCCCATTCCCCTCACAACCTCTTATATGTAATTTTGTATAACAATGAGTGTCTCCCTCCATTACCATGCAATTTCCCTTTCCCTCCCACCTCATGTATCTGTTTAATGTTAATCTTTTCTTCCTGCTCTTCCTCCCTGCTCTGTTCTTAGTTGTTCTCATTATATCAAAGAAGACATTTGGTATTTGTTTTTTAGGGATTGGCTAGCTTCACTAAGCATAATCTGCTGTAGTGCCATCCATTTCCCTGCAAATTCCATGATTTTGTCATTTTTTAGTGCTGCGTAATACTCCATGGTGTATAAATGCCACATTTTTTTTATCCATTCATCTATTGAAGGGCATCTGGGTTGGTTCCACAGTCTAGCAATTGTGAATTGTGCTGCTATGAACATTGATGTAGCAGTATCCCTGTAGTACGCTCTTTTAAGGTCTTCAGGGAATAGTCTGAGAAGGGCAATAGCTGGGTCAAATGGTGGTTCCATTCCCAGCTTTCCCAGGAATCTCCATACTGCTTTCCAGATTGGCCGCACCAGTTTACAGTCCCACCAGCAATGTACAAGAGTACCCTTTTCCCCACATCCTCTCCAGCACTTGTTGTTGTTTGACTTCATAATGGCTGCCAATCTTACTGGAGTGAGATGGTATCTTAGGGTGGTTTTGATTTGCATTTCTATGACTGCTAGACATGGTAAGCATTTTTTCATGTACTTGTTGATTGATTGTATGTCCTCCTCTGAGAAGTGTCTGTTCAGATCTTTGGCCCATTTGTTGATTGTAGGGAGCCGGCGACCGCACCCTGAATATGGCGCTGGTTTCCTGCTTCTGCTTTCTTGGCAGTTAGAGTTGTGAAAGTAAACAACTCCTTGTAAGGCTGTGGAGCTGGGCTCTGACTTGTTTCCGCATTTGTGTATCTATCAGCTTTTTCCACGTGGCACAAGGACATTGGCTGTGCAAGAGATTTTAGCCAGGGCAGACCGGCTGCTCGGGGCTCTTTCTTTGTTCTCTTCTGCTGCTTCTTCTTCGTCTTACTCCAAGGTTCCTGAATAAACTGCTGAAAGAAGAATCCTGTGTCGTGTCTTCCTTGCTGGCGAGGGGACGTGACAATTGGTGGCCCGTATGGGGAATTAATATTCCTCGAACCGAGGATTCAGAACTTTTGGCAGCCAGGGTGGTGCACCAGTAAGTTCCCAGGTAAGTGGGAATCCGCAAGTAAGTAGCGGGACGCTCCTCTGTAGAAAGGGACAGAGCGGGGATTTTTGTACTTTCACTTTCATTATATCTTTGGATACATTATGGGCGCTACCTCTTCAAGCCCAATTTTGTTGGCCCTGGATGGGTTGTTACGTTCAAAAGGACTTAAGGTAAAGCAGAGCACTCTGCAGACATTTTTAAGAGAAGCTGATACAGCGGCTCCATGGTTTGCCTTTTCGGGGAGTCTTACGATTCCTAGCTGGGACAAATTAGGGAAAGATCTGGATTTCGCTTATGAGCAAGGTACTTTAAAGGGTGGTGTTATACCACTTTGGAAGTTGGTTCGAGGATGCATAACAGACAGTAAATGCCAGGAGGCTGTGGGTGAGGGTCAGACAGTTCTTGAACAATTACATGAGGAAAAATCTGAGGGGTCACATAGCGAAGTGGCGGAGAGCATTAAAAGCAAGAGTAGTGAAAAGGCAGGAGAGCCTGAAAATAAAAATAGGAGAAGGCTCTATCCAGATTTGGCTGAATTAAAAACGCCTGAGGACACAAGCGGCTCAGAAAGCTCCGAGGACCTTGACATATTGTTACAGCAACTGCGCAAAATAAAAGTAAAAATGAGGAAAAAGGAGGCACAAAGCATGAAAACCTATTGTGAGGAGGGGGATAAATCTAATTTTGAAGAGGAGGTTGAGATTTTAGAAAAAGATGCACTGCCTGTTGCACCGCCCCCATATGTGGGGGGTGTCCAAAGCTCCGAGAGAACTTTTCATACACAAGTTTGGAGAACAGTCAGTACAGACATGGGACTAGCGTACCCGGTTTTTCAGGATGCTAATAGGGGAAGATACCATGAGCCTTTGGATTTTAAAATAGTTAAAACCCTGGCAGAATCCTTTTGCACTTATGGCGTAGATGCTGCTTTCACTCTTACTCAGGTAGAGGGGCTTACTAGATTTTGCATGACCCCCTCAGATTGGGCTAGTCTGGTGCGCGCTTGTGTCTCCCCAGGCAAATACTTGGACTGGAGAGCATTTATGCTAGAGGGCGCAGTAGAGCAGGCTGCACAAAATCATGCGGCGGGACGCCCTGCCTGGGATAAAGATATGCTTTTGGGGCAAGGCAGATTGCCAATCAACAAACGGGATATCCTCCTGAAGTATATGAACAGATTAATAACATTTGTATCCGTGCATGGAAATCGCTCCCAAATAGAGGAGAAGTGTCTGGCAATCTGACTAAAATAATACAGGGCCCTACAGAACCTTTCTCAGACTTTGTTGCTAGGATGGTGGATGCTGCGGGGAAAATCTTTGGTGATCCCGATAGAGCTATGCCCTTGATTAAACAACTTGTTTTTGAACAATGTACTAAAGAATGTAAGGCAGCTATCACTCCCTATAAAAATAAAGGTATAGAGGCTTGGATGAAAGTATGTAGAGAGATAGGTGGGCCGTTAACTAATGCAGGCCTTGCTGCTGCTGTTCTTCAACTCTCAAGTCCAGCCCTATTGCCGGAAAATGTTTTAAATGCGGTCAAGAAGGACATTTTAAGCGAGAATGTCCTAATAAAAGGGGAGCATCTAGGATTGAGCCCAATTCTGCTAGCCGTCAGCCCGGCTTGTGCCCTAGATGCAAGAAAGGAAAGCACTGGGCTAATGAATGTAGATCTGTCAAAGACATACATGGTCAGCCCCTACAAGATAGAAACATGTCAAAAAACGGCCGGGGGGGCCCTCGACCCCAGGGCCCGCAAATATATGGGGCAATGGAAAACGAGTCATGGCCATCCCTGCGCCATCCCAAAATTCGCTGAGAGCCACTACAGGTGCCGCGGGATTGGACCTCTGTTCCACCTCCAGACTTGTATTAACACCTAAAATGGGAATTCAACTGGTGGAAACTGACTTTAAAGGACCTTTGCCACCTGGCACTGTGGGTTTGTTGATTGGGCGTGCCTCCTCTGTTCTACAAGGTCTTCACATTTTCCCTGGGATTATTAATCTGGATACGGTGGGAGCAGTAAAGGTTATGGTAGAAGCTCCGAAACGTATTGTATCCATTTCCCCAGGGGACCGGATTGCTCAATTGTTAGTTTTACCCAGTTTACATACCCATTTTCCTGCAGACTCCTTTTTACGGACAAGTGATGAGATTGGAGCCACCGGAGGGAATTGTGTTTATTTGTCCTTGGATATGAGTGACCGTCCTATTTTAGAGCTAATTATAGAAGGAAAAGCAATTTTAGGGCTACTAGATACTGGAGCAGATCGTAGTATAATTGCACAAAAGGACTGGTCAAAAGGGTGGCCGGTGCAGCTCTCAGATCAATCCCTAAGAGGTTTAGGATATGCTCAAGCTCCGCAAGTCAGTTGTAGGCACTTATCATGGAAGGATTCTGAAGGGCATTCTGGCACTTTTCAACCATACGTGCTTGATCTCCCAATCTCCCTATCAGGCCGTGATCTTATGAAAGACATGGGGTTTCAACTTAGTAATGAATACTCGATAGTTGCCCAGAAGATAATGCAAGACATGGGATATAGACCAGGTTTAGGATTAGGAAAAAAATTGCAAGGACGTAGACATCCATTAGAACTTCAACAAAATTTTAATAGACATGGGCTGGGTTTTTCTTAGGGGCCGCTGAGGATCAGGTGCCCATTACCTGGAAGTCAGGGGAGCCGGTGTGGGTGCCTCAGTGGCCACTCTCCTCTGAAAAATTGACTGTAGCTCATACTTTAGTACAAGAACAATTAAAGTTGGGACATATAAAACCCTCCACTTCTCCATGGAATACACCCATATTTATTATTAAGAAAAAATCTGGAAAGTGGCGATTATTACATGATCTACGGGCCATTAATGCTCAAATGCAGCTCATGGGGCCCATTCAGAGAGGTTTGCCTTTACTTTCGACCATTCCCACATATTGGCTAGTGATATGCATAGATATTAAAGACTGTTTCTTCTCCATTCCGTTACATCCTCAGGATTCCGAACGTTTTGCCTTTACTTTGCCTTCGCGCAATCATGAGGAGCCTGATCTGAGGTTTGAATGGGTGGTTTTGCCTCAAGGCATGGCTAATAGTCCTACAATGTGTCAAATGTTTGTGGGAGCGACCATTGCTCCACTCAGACAAAAGTATCCATTACTAAAGTGTATACATTATATGGATGACATTTTGCTGGCAGCCAAGACCAAATGTACGTTAGAAGCGGCTTACACTGATTTACTATATTTACTACAATTAAAAGGTTTACTTATTTCACCTGATAAAGTACAGACAGGAAAATCTATTGATTATCTTGGTGCTAGTATTTCTTGTGAAACTATTACACCTCAAAAGGTAACTCTTAGGACTGATGATTTACATACTTTAAATGATTTTCAGAAATTATTGGGTGACATAAATTGGATTAGGGGCTACTTGCATATTCCCAATGCTGAGTTAAAACCCTTGTATGATATTCTTAAAGGTGATTCAGATCTTACTTCCCCTCGACATCTTACTGAGGAAGCCAGGTCAGCGTTGCTTAAGGTGGAAGAGGCTATACAACATGCTAGCCTTTGCCGGCTTCAAGAGGATAAGCCCCTTCAATTATGTGTGCTTGCCACTGTATGACAACCTACTGGAGTTTTGTGGCAAGATGGTCCTTTGTTGTGGATACATCCACGTATATCCCCTGGAAAATCCCTTGAGTACTATCCTGATGCAGTTGCTTCTTTAGCTATGTTAGGGATACAACAAAGCATGCAATTTTTTGGTTTTCCCCCAACGTCTGTGATTGTCCCTTATACATGTCAACAAATTCAAGTTTTGTGTGCTAACCTGGATAATTGGGCTATATTACGATGCTCTTTTCTAGGAGAGATAGATAATCACTATCCCTCACACCCTCTTATTACATTTGTTAAAGAACATCCTATCATTTTCCCTAAAATCACTTCTTCTACGCCTATCCCAGGAGCTGCTAATATCTTTACAGATGGATCTAAAACTGGTATTGGGGCTTATGTGATAAATGATCAACCTCCTATCCAACATCAGTTTGCTCCTGGCAATCCGCAATGGGTGGAGCTACAAATTGTCATAAAAGTTTTTGAACAATGTCCATTTCCTTTTAATTTGATCTCGGATTCTGTCTATGTAGTTCAAGCTTTAAAAGTGTTGGAAGCTGTGGGTCCCATACACACATCAGAAGTGATGTCTTCCCTTTTTCTACACCTTCAAAAATTGATTTGGAATCGCTCCGCCTGTTTTCACCCCCTGCATATTCGAGCCCACACAGGTTTACCGGGTGCTCTTTCTGCTGGCAATGCCCAAGCTGATCTTGCTACTCGCCCTTTTTGGATGTTCCCTGTTTCCTCCTTAGATCAAGCTAGAAACTTTCATAGTAAATTTCATGTCAATGCACGAGCACTCCAAAAGCGCTTTGCTATCTCCCGTGCTAATGCTCGACAGATTGTGTTGGATTGTCCTAATTGTATTATTTTACATCACCCCCCTTCTGTGGGCGTAAATCCTCGCGGTTTGCGGCCTTTAACTATATGGCAAATGGATGTTACTCATGTTCCCGACTTTGGAAAACTTAAATATGTCCATGTGTCTGTGGATACTTGTTCTGGCATTATACATGCTTCTGCTTTGTCCGGTGAAAAGGCTGGAAATGTTATCACGCATTGTTTGGAAGCCTGGGCAGCCTGGGGATTACCACAGACCATTAAGACGGACAATGGCCCAGCGTATACTGGACGACAATTTTCTTCCTTTTGCAATCAGATGGGTATCCAGCTTGTCCATGGTTTACCCTACAATCCACAAGGTCAGGGTATTGTAGAACGCGCTCATAAGACTCTAAAAGAGATGCTAGTAAAACAAAAAGGGGGAATTGGCTTTGGCCACACCCCGAAAGAGCGCCTCTCCTTGGCTTTATTCACTATTAATTTTTTGAATTTGGACATCCAAGGGCGCTCTGCTGCGGCTAGGCACTGTTCGCCCTCTGCCCCGAATTTCGGGCACGTTAAGTGGAAAGATGTACTTTCTGGACAATGGTATGGGCCTGATCCCGTGCTGGCATGGGCACGAGGTTCTGTTTGTGTTTTTCCACAGGACCGAACGGAACCATTGTGGGTGCCATAGCGTCTCGTGCGGAAAGCTCCTCAAGCTTCGTCAGAAAGGAAGAATGAACTTGAACAAGATGAAGTGCCTGATATTTCTCCTGATGATGATGGTCAGACATGAGGTCGTCTGGACTGCAGAACGACTCCTCTGGGCGGTGGTAAAGACGTGGCCATATCCATTGCCTGTTACCTCTCAGGCTGGTGTACTTCCATTTTTCTTCACTACTAATGGTTCTGCTACTATGGATTGGCCGACCTTGCCTATGGATACTGTAGCAGCTGTTGATAACTTTTCTACTGTTTCACTATTTGACACATTGTGTTTCTCTGTACATGTTAATTATTCTGATTCCATACCTTGTATTATGTTAACCAATCAATCTTTGGGGTGGTTTAGTAGTAATGGTTCCCGGGGCTCAAATGGCAATGCTACTGTAATTAATGGTGTATTTCCTGCTAAAGTATTGAAAGCTAATATTTCTATTCCTCAACAACCGGCATTGTTGCCCAGTTATAAAGCCATAAAAACTGGTTCACCAGCTTGGACAGGATGTCAGGGCTCCCTGACCCCTCAGTTTATTAACTCTAACAAAACCTTTACCTTTTCTTTAATGACCACTTACGAGAATGCTACTTTTCTAGGGTTCAATTTTACTTATACTAATCCTACTCAAGCTGCCTTCTCTAATCCTTTTGACTCCTGGGTATTATGCACTCGTTTGGGTGCCTGCTCACAACTTAATGCCCTCGGGTTTGTTGATGGAGGTAGTGTTCAAAAGTGTAACTACACTTACAATGCTTCTGCTGGTACTTTCAAAGAGCAAGTGAAAGTCAATTGCAGTGACCTTTTTAGGTTTGCACCGACACCTGTGTGTGTATGGCCCCCATTCATGTTATTGGTGTTTAATTATTTATCTCCTTTACTCAACTGTTCTAACCAGACGTGTAGGCTTGTACAATGCTGGAATGCCTCTTTGGAGGACTCTGTTGTGGTAGTGCGTGTACCCTCTTATTTGCCTTTACCTGTGTCTATTGATGATGATGATTTGCCTGTATTATTACAAAGAAACAAAAGAGACTTTGGTATAACTGCAGCCATTGTGGCGGCCGTTGCAGCTTCTGCCATTGCGGCGGCCACTGCCGCCGCTGCGCTCGCTACTGCTGTGCCTACTGCTGATGCTGTGAACAAGATTGCGGGTACTGCTGCAACAGCCATGACGACTCAGACTATGATAAATCACCAACTGCACCGTGGTATTGTGCTTCTAAATCAGCGGGTGGATCTGCTACAAGATCAAGTGGACATTTTGAGTCAAGTACTCGCCCATGGGTGTTTACTACCCATGGATGGATTATGTATTACTCCCTTAGCTTTTAATAATTTGACTAGGGCCGCTAACTTGTCTAGACAGCTGGGATCTATGCTTACAGGGGTCTGGTCAGCAGAGTTTGATAACTTGACTATGCTGTTGAGACAAGAGATTGTTAAAGTAAATAATACGCGAGTCCATATTGCTCCCATGAAAGATGTAATCTCATGGTTATCTAAATCTTTTGGTCTCTTAAAACAATGGGCAGGTATAGGTGCACTGGCTGTGGTCCTAGCACTTACCATTGTCCTGTGCCTGTGGTATCTGTTTCATATGCACAGGCGGCAACAGGTGCAGAACCTTATGCTTGTACAAGCCTTTGCTGCATTGGAAGCAGGACAGTCTCCTCAAGCATGGCTCGCCATGCTCAAGTGATCGACATAGCACAGGGTGCGAGGCAAGGCACTGCACTTGGGAGCTCTAGGTTTGAGTCCCAAGAAAAGCATGTCCTATTGCATGTGGGTTTGATGCCGCTCGTCCCACCTCCATGAAAAAGGCATCGGTCGGAATGGTGATTCGCCTGGGGAGGCGCCCCTCAGGAGAGTGCCATTAATTACGGCCATTTTGCACAATGGAGATAGGACCTCTACTTTTACCTGTTGCTTGTAAACAGAATAGGGGGAGCTGTAGGGAGCCGGCGACCGCACCCTGAATATGGCGCTGGTTTCCTGCTTCTGCTTTCTTGGCAGTTAGAGTTGTGGAAGTAAACAACTCTTTGTAAGGCTGTGGAGCTGGGCTCTGACTTGTTTCCGCATTTGTGTGTCTATCAGCTTTTTCCACGTGGCACAAGGACATTGGCTGTGCAAGAGATTTTAGCCAGGGCAGACCGGCTGCTCGGGGCTCTTTCTTTGTTCTCTTCTGCTGCTTCTTCTTCGTCTTACTCCAAGGTTCCTGAATAAACTGCTGAAAGAAGAATCCTGTGTCGTGTCTTCCTTGCTGGCGAGGGGACGCGACAGTTGATTGGGTTATTTGTTTTCTTATTGTTTAATTTTTTGAGTTCTTTGTATACTCTGGATATTAGGGCTCTATCTGAAGTGTGAGAAGTAAAAATTTGTTCCCATGATGTAGGCTCCCTATTTACCTCTTTTATTGTTTCTCTTGCTGAGAGAAAACTTTTCAGTTTAAGTAAGTCCCATTTGTTGATACTTGTTATCAACTTTTGTGCTATGGGTGTCCTATTAAGGAATTTGGAGCCCGACCCTACAATATGTAGATCGGAGCCAACTTTTTCTTCTTCAGACGCAGAGTCTCTGATTTGATATCTAGCAAGAGAAAGAAAACATTATATTACCTCAAAGAAGACTCTCAAGCCCATTTTTAATCAGATGCTCTTAGTCCTAGCAAATGCTGCTCAGCTTTCTATTTCTAAAATGTTAAAGGTTAACAACATTCTTTCTCTCATAATACTTTATTTTTACCAGCTTTATTAATAGATGATATTAAATAAAAATTACATCTATTAAAGGTTTTGCAAGGTGATGTATACAGTCTCACACACACAAACCCCACAAACACACATACATTGTGAAATGGTTGTCATAATCAAGCAAATAACATTTAATCAATTCACAACTACCTTTTCTTTTGCAGTGAGAACACATAAGATCTAATCTTTTAATAAATTCTATTTATCAATACTTTCATATTAACTATAGACACATCCTATCTATTAGTTCTCCAGAATTTATTCATCTTATAACTGAAAGTTTGTACCCTTTGATCAACTTACCCCATTTTGCCCATCCTTCATCCTTTAGCAACCACCATTCTATATTTTATGTATATGAGTTTGGCTATTTTAGATGCTACATAGAAGTGAGATCAAGCAGTATTTGCCTTCCTGTTTTGGCTAATTTCAGTAAGCATTATGTCCTCCATATTCATCCACAATGTTGTAAATGGCAGTGTCTTAATTTTTAAGGATGAATAATATTCTAGTGTATGTGTGCACATATATACATATATAATATGAATATGTATGTATAAATTTTCTATTAATTTATTGATAGACACTTAGGTTATTTCACTATATTGGTCATTATAAATAATGTTGCAATGAACAGATGAGTGTAGATATTACTTCATAATACTGATTTCATTTTCTTTGAATATGTACCCAGAAGTAGGACTGCTGAACCATATGATGGTTCAATTTTTAATCTTTTGAGAAAAATTCCATACTGTTTCCATATTGCCAATGTACATTCCTACCTACAACATACAAGTATTGCCTTTCCTCCATACTGTCACCAACTCTTATCTCATACTTCTTTGATAATAGCCATCCTAATAGGTGTGAAGTGGTTTTCATTTTTATTTTCCTTATGATTAGTCAAATTGTGTACCATTTTATTGTCCACTTGAAAACAAAGTGTCCATTCAAGTCTTTCACCTATTTTAAAAACTTTTCTTAAATATATTTTATATGCTTTTTTAAATGACTTCATTCTTTCTCCTTCAATTGTCTGCATCCCTGTAGCACAAGCAAACAAAGAAGATATACTAAACTACAATTCATTCATCATGTTTCTACATCTCATAAAGTTATGATTGATGAGAAAATTTATAGGTCTACTCTTGTCCTTTTAAAAACTGAAGACCATTAATATTTCTCCATAAAATATTGTAGAAATAAATACAGTTATTTATCACATGTGCTTTAGTCACAGACACAAGGGACTAAGTGGACACCACTGTTCACCATGTACTCATAGTAATAGAAGTCAAAAGTCAGTTATGCAATAAAACATAAATATATAGGACTGAGATGTGGCTAGTAGTAGAGTACTTGTCTAACATGCATGAGGCTCTGGGTTCAATCCCAAGGACCAAAAAAATTTACAAATATATAGTTTACCCTATCACAATAATATTGTGTGGCATATATTTTTAGCTGTAACTGTGGGTTTTTACTTTGAAATAGGCCTAAATATTTAAATTAATAAATTTAAATTTGTATTTAAATTTTACTTTGTATTTTACTTTGAAATAGGCCTAAATATTTAAATTAATAATGACTGTTCATGTTAATAAATGGAACTAAACTAGATTTTAAAAATTTTTTGTCTTTGTAGGTGGACAGAATGTCTTTATTTTATTTGTTTTTTATTTTTATGTGGTGCTGGCTGAGGATTAAACCCAGTGCCTCACATATGCTAGGCAAGTGCTCTGTCACTGAGCTACAGCCCCAGCCCTACATTTTAGATTTTATAAGCAAGGCAAACGAAATTTGACTATTAGAAATTATAAGCAAGTATTAGCAACTTATGCTTAGACTTCCTCATTATCCTCACAGCAATTTTTTTAATAGCTCGGAAATTTGCTAGATACATTTGATATTTTTTTCCAAGAAATAATGATTTTAGTTGGTTACAAAACTTATTAGCTGGGCCTGGTAGTGCACACCTATAATCCCAGCAGCTTGGGAGGCCAAGGCAGGAAGGTTACAAGTTCAAAGCCAGCTACAGCAATTTATCGAGGCTCTGAGCAACTTAGTGAGACCCTGTCTCAAATAAAAATAAAAAGCAGGGCACTGAAGTTATGACTCAGTGGTCAAGCACCCCTGGGTTTAATCCCTGGTACCAAAAGAAAGGAAATTTATTTACTAATGAAATTAAACCAGTTTAATTAAGAATAAGCTCAATTAGTAGCTTATTTTATTCATTAAAGTATGGATATAAGCATGTATGCATTTGTGTTTATATATCATTATCATTTTAAGAATCCCAGTAAGTTAAAGAGCACATTGAAATTTAAAGATGAACTATGAACTGACTGATACCATTTACAATCTACAGTGTCTTATCTATGTGAATTTTATTTTCTTGAGATTGTTTAACAAAACTAAAGCTCAGAAAAAGGTAAATTTTGAAGCAAAAATTATAAACTGTCTATTATTGTTATCCATTATTCCGATTTTATAAATTATGTTCATCAAAACAACTGTATGTTTTGTCTGACTTTGTAATAATATGATATTACAGATGTGTACTTATATATTGATACTAAAACTCTGTCCATTTCAAACATTGTGGATATACATGAGATTTTACTACAATAAAAGAAACCTGAAATTACTTTCTTTTTCTTTCTTGCCTTTGACATACTTAGGCACTTACATTTTGGTATTTTAAATAACTTCTTTTACTATTAAAAACTCTTCAGGATATTTCTTATGTGTAATGTAGCTAAGCACTCAATAAATAACAGGCTCTAGTAGTATTTTATGACTAAATGGTAGTACCAAACTACCCATTTATTTCCTCTAGTAATTAATTAGTATTAAACCATGATTATTATTGCATGGGTAATGTTCTTATGGGTCTGAATAGTGAAATTTATGATTTAAGAATATTAATTATGGCAGAATATGGTAATTCCATAAGTTCAGGAATAACTTTGCTTTGTTTTGCCCTTATGCACTCTGCAGGTATAATATAATTTAAAGGGGAAATGAATAAAAATTGTAAGTTTTGAATGTATACAATTGTTTTATTCTTTTGTTTTTTGACATCTTGATTAAACACTTTTATTTCATCCAAGTACAACATTACTTAAAGCCAAGTTTAATTTTTTTGGAAGACTTGCATAATTAATTTACTTCCCTCTCTTCCATTTTTATGTGCAAATCATGGGGAGATAAAATTCAAATTAAATGTTTCTAAACAGAGGACTTGATCATATCCTCCTTGTATTTTTAAATTAATTGTTTATGTTTCCCTATAGGAACACAGAATTTCCAGGAAATATGTAAGAAAACAGAACTACAGTGCTATTAAGCTGATTAAATGTGGTATGTAACAAATAATTTTAATTAGTGAAAATAATATTCATTTTACCATATCCATGGTTGTGCCTATGTGGTATTTGTTACATTTATTTTCCAAATTATTTCTTACAATGTATTTGCCTTATTTAATTATTCTTGACTCTTTAAAATTTGTAATCCAATGTTCACAAAACAGTTTCTATGTGGGTAGTTTATTCATGGCCAGGCAAACAGTATTTGGAATTGATAGATGACCTCTGTGGAAATTTTCTTAAAACCACGTCCACTCTATAGCATCTTAAGTTCTCTGAGGAATGGAAGTTGTTCAGTGTATTCAAGGCATAGTAAAGGAACCAATCATAATAATTGATCTGACAAGTATGTTTTCTAGTCTTACATTCAGCACTAAATGAGTGACCCTGATCATTTAATTGTGATAATTGAAATTACTTTCCTCATTTTTAAAATGTGAGGATTAGAAACTGCCTTTCCATTTTTTTTTTTTTTGGATTTAATGAGTACAGCTTTGTTTTCTGTTGTTGTGTTTTCTTTTTTATTATTAAAATTTTGAGACATACATAGGTAGAAAATAATATAATAAACCACCTCCATCCAAGTAATTTAACACATAAAATATTACAATAGTTAAAGCTCCCGTATATTCTTCCTCAAACACTTCCCTCTCCTTATTTACCAGAGGATCCACTCTCTTGAATTGCATGTTTTCCACTTTTCATGTAGATTCTTATTAAGTGTACATAATAAGAATTTCAAAACGATCTATTGTGTTACTTAATTATTTTCAAACAAAAATATTTATATAGAATATAAAATTTCATGTTATTTTTTGTTCACTCAAATTTATAATTCCAAAATTAATATATAAATGATATATACTTCATTCCTTTGCACTGATATATATCATTCAATTTTGTGATTATACCAGAACTTATTTATTTGTTCTGTTGATAAATATATGTTATTTAAAAACTATCAGTATGTTCAAATAAGACATTCTTTGATATGGTGGATTAGTGTTCATCTCTTGTGAATTATCTCTTTATAATCTCTTTCATTTTTGTGGAAATTTGAGCATTTTACATATGGATTAATAAAAATTCTTAGTGTTTTATGAGTTCTGCTTTTTTATTAATTTATTTATTTTAATTAAGTATATATGACAACAGAATTCATTTTGATTCATTGTACACAATTGCAGCAAAACTTTTCATTTCTCTGGTTGTACACAATGTAGCGTCACACAATATGTGCAGTCATACACGTACTTAGGGTAATGATGTTTGTCTCATTTCACCATCTTTCCTGCCCCTATACCTCCTTCTCACCCCTTCTCTCCCCATTGCCTCATCAAGGTTCCTCCATTTTTCCTATGTCTCCCCATTATGGATCAAAATCCAATTATCAGAATATTTGGCTTTTTGTTTCTTGGGATTGGCTTACTTCATTTAGCATGATATTCTCCAACTCCATCCATTTACCTGAAAAATGACATAATTTTATTCTCTTTTAATGCTGAGTAATATTCCATTGTGTAATATACTACAGTTTCTTTGTCTATTCATCTATTGAAGGACATCTAGATTGGTTCCACAATTTAGCTATTGTGAATTGAGCTACAATGAACATTGATATGCCTGTGTTACTATAGTATGCTGATTTTAAGTCCTTTGGGTATAGACCCAGGAGTGGGATAGCTGGGTCAAATGGTTGTTCCATTCCAAGTTTTCTAAGAAATCTCCATACTGCTTTCCAGATTGATTACACCAATTTGCAGTCCCACCAGCAATGTATGAGTGTGCCTTTTTCCCCACATCCTTGTCAACATTTATTGTGGTCTGTATTCTTGATAACTGCCATTCTGACTGGCATGAGATGAAATCTTAGTTTTGACTTACATTTCTCTAATTACTAGAGATGTTGAACACTTTTTCATATATTTGTTGATCAAATGTATATCATGTTCTGAGAAGTGTCCGCTCAGCTTCTTAGCCCATTTATTGATTGGGTTTTTTTGTTTTATTGGTGTTAAATTTTTTGAGTTCTTTATATATCCTGACCTGTGTGTTGCAAAAATTTGCTCCCTAAATGTAGTCTTTCTGTTCACCTCCTTGGTTGTTTCTTTTGCTGAGAAGCTTTTTAGTTTGAGTCCTTCTCGTTTATTAATTCTTGATTATATTTCATGCCCTTTAGGAGTCTTGTTAAGAAATTCAGGTCCTATTCCAACATGATGAAGATTTGGACCTACACTTTTTCCTCTATTAAGCACAGGGTCTATGGACTAATTCCTCAGTGCTTGATCCATTTTGAATTGAGTTTTATGCATGTTGAGAGATAGAGGTTTATTTTCATTTTGCTGCATCTGGATTTCCAGTTCTCCCAGTACCATTTCTTGTAGAGGCTATTTTTTCTCCAATGTATATTTATGGCACCTTTGTCTATTATAAGATAACTGTAATTATGTGGGTTTGTCTCTGTGTCTTCTCTTTTGCACAATTGGTCTACATGTCTATTTTGGTGACAATACCATGCTGTTTTTGTTACTATAAAGTTGTAGTATAGTTTAAGGTCTGGTATTGTGATGCCTCCTGCTTAATTCTTCTTGCTAAGGATTACTTTGGCTATTCTGGGTGTCTTATTTTTTCCAAATGAATTTCATGATTGCTTTTTCTATTTCTATAAGGAATGATGATGGGATTTTAATTGGAATCACATTGAATCTATATAGCACTTTGGATAGTATGGTCATTTTGACAATATTAATTTTGCCTATCCAAGAGTATGGGACATCTTTCTATCGTGTAACATCTTCTTCAATTTCTTTGTTTAGTCTTCTGTAGTTTTCATTGTAGAGGTCTTTCACCACTTTTATTAAGTTGATTCCCAAATATTTTGTTTTTTTGAGGCTATTGTGAATGGGGTAGTTTTCCTAATTTCTCTTTCAGAGGATTCATCACTGTTGTATAGAAACGCATTTGATTTATAGGTATGATTTTTATATCCTACTACTTTGGCAAGGGATTTGAATGCATATTCTCAATACCCTGAGACTTCCTGGGAGGTTGAGTTTAAAAGTGACAGAGTAGTTTATCTGGTAGAGAAAATTTCAAGGCAGCATAGCATTCAGGCAGTAGCATAGGTATTACTGTAGCCAAATCAACAGTGAAGAACAAAAAGGAATAGAGCAGAAAGATTTGGCCAGAAAAGTAACACATTTAAAGATGTGGTCAAGGAGGGTGATTTGAATGGGAATAATAGGAAAGATGCTGTTGGAGCATTTCAAGAATTGGTAGATCCCACACATTGCATATTTAAAGGTATAAAAGTATAAATTTGTTTCAAAGACTTTCACTTGAGAAGAAAGCCCTGGGGGTTCCCTGCTTGCCCAGAACTGCCTAAGCTGTTAAGGTATTCAGAGGCCACTGCAGCCAGGATTCAAGTAGTCCTAGGTACTGCTTCAGTTCATGGCAGACCTTGGTGTCATTCATATAATTGTGGTTTTGTAGACATGCTGGATAAAAGAGTTATGGGGTCATGGAGGCTTCCATTTAGATGATGGGAAGCTAGGCAATATGTGGCAGAGCTGGAATCCTTGCAAGCATCTATTGACAGGGCAGGGCATGGAGCTGTGAGAATGGTGCCAAAGCTATAAAGGAGACAATAGAAAGGAAGATATGCCAGGAATATGGAACACCTGTTGAGGAAAGCTTCAGGAAGCATGTAACTAGCCCAAGAGAGTGACAATGTGGACTACAACCAACAAAGCCATAGGTACAGGGCTTTATAATCATCAATGAATTTCATGAGATGTATAATTTCCATTTTCTTAATTTCAAAAGCAAGTACTAAAGTTAGTTACAAAATAACCTATATAAATGTTGCCTCAGACCTTCCCAAATCTCCATAGTTCAGAGTCTTTTTATTATGAGGTTAATGAAACACTCCTAGTATTGTTACTATACCACTTACTACTATCTTTAGTGTCCTGATTACTAACTGGTGATTGATCCAATTTCATAGTCCATCCGTAGAGTAATACCATTTTCAACTATGTTAGTTTAATTTTCCCCAGCATCAGATTCTGAGGCCAGAATTTGAGTGAAAGTAGTTTATGGGGTATATAATATCAGGGAAATGAAAAAAGTGAGACAGGGAAGAAAATGAAGCAGTAAATAATTTATTACCTGCAGCTCATTGATAAGATTTCTTGGGCTCAATCTATCTGGGGAAGTAGCTAACACAGTTATCTACTTAAGGATAAAGGAAGTTGTGGCATTAATTCACTAACATACTGGCTGAGGGCTGCCTGTAGAAATATTAACTTCCTAGCCCTGCAAGCCTTACCCATGCATGGATCAAGACAAACCCATGGGTAGAGAGTTGCCAGTGCTTCTAGAAGAAGGCTTCTGATGTGGGAGACCAACCTTGCATGTGACTGGGTCACAATCCCCAGCTGGGTGCTGAGGCACTCAGTCACAGAAATGGGGCAGAGCTTTCACCACCCTTCTTGGGTTTGAGGGTCAGTGTCTCATGCATGGGTGTGTCTTGCTACAGCCCCATGGGTGGAGCTATGCTCACCTGTTCCTTTGTAATATAACCCCTTGCCCTGTTTAGGATAGAATCTTCCATGGAAGTGCCTTGTGTGTGTCCCCTTTTCTTACTGTGCCCTTGGGTGTGGCCTACCCAGATGTCAGTCAACCTGCTGACAGTGGACATCTTGAAGATAGACTCAGCCCACTAAAACCTGACCCCTTGCCTCATTTGAATAGCTTTTCCTCAATAAAAGGGGTCAGCATGTGTGTGCTCTCTCTCTTCCTGCGGACCCTTAAGGTCAGAGGAGCCGTCACAGCGACCCCAAAGAAAAAGGTATTTGTGTCTCTTGTGTGGTTATTTTGTGCAGCCAAGTCAGCCCAGTTCAACTGGAGTAAACCCTGAGCCTTTTAGTCACAAACAGAAACCTGGCACTCTGACTTGAACTGAGATGGCAAGGCACTGGCAGCACTACTGCTACCATCCTGTATTGTCAATGGGCTTTTATTTCTCATACACAAATCTGATTATGCGATTCCTCTCATTAAATGTATCAAATGAGCTCCAATTTTCTATAAGAAAAGTAAGCACAAATAATAAAGTATATGAGACTCCTCACAATCATTTCCAATCTCATAATCTAATTCAATAGCTACTTAATAAGAAATTTTCTAGATTTTTTTCCATTTTCTATCTATTTGTATGTGTGATGTTTTAGCTTAGACTTATTTTCTATTCCCATTGACTAGAAAACTTATAGTTCTTTTCCATGGAAAGAGAGAAGAATCTCATATAGTTGAGACTAACAAATATATAGAAGACTGGGGTAGTCCCCCTGAACTTCAAAACAAAAACAAAAATAAACAAATAAAACTAGTAACTAGGTGCTGGAAGATGTGCTTTTTCTAACATATATTTTGTGGGTTCAATAGACTTTCTGCTATGTTGTCAATAATCTCTGTGTGTATTTGTGTGTGTGTGTGTATAAAATTTTAAAAATTAGACATTTCCAGGAATCTCAACTTTTATATTCTACTACAGATTTAATGTGTGATGAGTTTTATATTAAATACAAACATAGTTTGTATAAATGAGAATATTTTGTTCCATTTCTCCAGAATTCTAGGCCTGGGATTGAATTCAATGAATTCCCCTTCTCCATTCTCATGTACTTCTACAAATCATAGTTTATATTCCTTAGTTTATGAATTGATCTTCAAGATTTAAAATGGTATTTCTTCTAACGTCCTTTTCTACTGATAGTAACCACTATTGAGGTAATTACAGCAATACAATTACTTAAACGTCTCAGATTCTCCAAGAACACATAATTCTCTTATGTTTGATTATGTGATTGAAGGCCCTGAGGCTATACTGGATAAAATAGTTCGCATGAAAGACCCATCTGGCAAGATTAATTCACTGTCTTTAGTATCATTTTGTGGGGGTAGGAGTTTCAAACTACTTCTTGGTTTAATCTGTCACACACACACACACACACACACACACACGTATTTAGTTTTTTAAAATTTTGTACCAGAAATTGAATCTCGGGGCATTTACCACTGAGCCATATCCCCAGCTGTATCTCCATTTTTTGAGACAGGGTCTCACTAAATTGCTTAGGGTCTTCCTAAGTTGCTAAGGCTGACTTTGAACTTATGGTCCTCCTGCCTCAGCCTCCCCAGCCACCAGAATTATAGGTGTGCATGCACCACCATGTCCCACTAATTTATGATTTTGACCAGAGTGAGAAAGCAGTATACTGAAGTCCCTTTGGGGAAGTTCCTGTGTCAACCTACTAACTAGCTTCTGGGCATGTATTCCTTGATATACTACTTTAGTTTTGGAATCCTAAAGGAAGTTTTCTAATAATGTTGTGCTTCCTAATAAAATGAAAAGAATTCAAATCACTTACATTTTGCTTATATCTATATTTCAAACTATAACATTCTATGTATGTTTGGTAGTGCCTACACAAAATCAATTGAAGTATAACAGAAAAATATACCTAAAGTTATACTAAAGGTTTAGGGAGGAAGGTGTATTGGAAACCACCCAATGGGCCTCCTAATTCTTTCTTCCAAAGCCAACCCAAACATTCCCTTTTATGATTTTATCTTTATTGTTGCACATTATAAACCATAGCACCTTATATTTCACCTCTTATATTTTCTCTAAAATAAAATCAATAAACACAATAAAAGAGAATTACTTGTATAGCTCTTTTATTGACAAATATCTAAAAATTTTACAAGTACACACTATTTCTTTAAATGTAACTATGTACTTAAATATAAGGAAAACATGTGGAAGATAGGATATTATTAAAATTCTCTCAAATATTTTGCTAACACTATATTGAAAAATTTTTTTTATGTTGGAAAACATATTTAAAGGATTAATTTGGGGTTTTATAGTGTAGCAATGAGTACATGTTTTTATCTATGTCATATAATTGTTTTTGAAAACAAAAAAGTCTTAAGGTATAAGAGTTTAAGAATATGAAAATAAAAACTATTTTCAAAAGCTCAATGAATTTTAATGATTAATTTAGTGCTATGTCCAGGAAAGCTCGATTAAAAGAGAGATGGGTCATGATCATTTTATGATTAAGCTGTTTAAAAACAAATTCCCCAGTTCTTGATTATTAAAATTCTTTTATTTGGTAATTAATCATCTAAAATAGATTTTTCAGTACTCTCTTTTTAACATGAAGAGTGGAGCTAGAGAATGGAAGTAAAATTGTAATAGTACTATTATTCACCTCATTTTCTTGGGACAAACAATATTCAGAAATATAAGTTAACAAGCAATTTCAATAAAGTGTGATAATATGGAAGAATAAGATACCTCAGGATATGAGGGTGTGGGGGAAATCGTACTACTATGAAAAATCTTATTACTGCATTTTGGCAAATAGACTAAACATTGATGTTAAGTATATATGTATATACCTATATACATACACGCATATGTGTGTATACACACATCTATGTATATATGTATAGTAGCTGGGTCATAGGTATGCATATGTTCACCTTTAGCGGATACTCCTTAACAGATTACTAACATTTTTGTCTCAAGTTACACTCACACCAGCAGTAAATGACAATGTCACTTGTTCTATGATTTTGTGACTACTTGGAGGGTCAAATAATTTAAAAGGAAGGAAGAGACTATTAGAGGTGAAGTTTGGAGCTGAATGGAGATTTCCAGACCTATGGACAGCACATGCAAAGGCCTACAGAGAAGGGAAAACATGATTTATTTGAGCAGTTGAAAATGGCATAAGGTTCTATGTTTGTGGATGATCACTGATATAACTGAGTTTAAATAATAAGCCAACATTGAGACCATGTAAATGAGTATTATATATCATATGAATAGGTTTAACATTTACTTAAAGAGTAACAGAAATTAATAAAAGGTTTTCATCCTGAAAATTCATTAAAGAAGTAAAGACAAGAAATGAGAAGTAAAGAGACACAAGGACCAATTAAGCAGAAATACAGGTGTAAGAGAGAATTATATTCTGGGTTATAGTACTGAAAATTTGGCACTGGATATATGTAACAGGCAAAATATTTGATTGAGTTTGAAGTTGAGAGAGAAGGAGTTTGAGTATTGTTCATATTGAGTTTGAGGTGCTTCTGAGATATGTTAGAGGAAATATTCCATTATAGACTTTAAAATATGGAAGTCTGAGGCCCAGAAAAGAGTTCTTCCCTTGTAATTTTGACTTTTAAATTGTCAGAATGTAGGAGGTGGTAGAAGCCATGGAGTTAATGTGAATGCTATTAATATGAGTAGGAAGAAAAAGAGACCTAGGGTAATCTGGTAAACATTAGCAGAGGCATCACAATACCTGGTTTCAAATTATGCTATAGCACAAAAACAAAACAAAAAACCCAGTAGAATACTAGCATAAAAACAGACATGATTCTATTCTTAGCCTGTAGAATAAAAAAGTCCATAAATACGTAAGGTTATAAATTAATTACCAAATAATAAATAAATAAATAAATAAACAGAGATGAAGGAATAGATCTTTCTTAAGAGTAGAATTGCAAATAATATGTGCAGAAAGAAAAAAACAAAATAGAAAATTGATTATAAAACACATATTAAACACATCATTGTAGTAATTGTTACAGATATAATCCAATGATGAATACTAAAACTATTGAAAGTTTGATGAGCAAAATGGTTTGCATCATCTTAAAGTATCTCCTCAAAAATAGGTATTAAATAAAAACGGAGAGATAGTAACTTACAGTGAAGAAACATGGCAAAAGCTACCTTAACCAAGGATCATGATTGACGTAAGCAGCAATGAGACGTGATAAAATGAATTCCTTCATGTGGTACACTAAGGACACAACACCACGTCTGGTATTCTTGCCAGAGATGTATAACTTTATTTGCCCCTGAAAGGGAAATGAGGAAAACTACCTCATTTACAATAGCCTCAAAAAAAAATTGGGATTCAACAAAAGAAGTGAAAGACCTCTACAATGAAAACTACAGAACACTAAAGAAAGACGTTAAAGTAGGCCTGAGAAGATGGAAATATCTACCTTGTTCTTAGATAGGCAGAATTAATATTGTCAAAATGACCATACTACCAAAAGCACTATACAGATTTAATGCAAGTCCAATCAGAATCCCAATGACATTCCTCATAGAAATAGAAAAAGCTGTCATGAAATTTATATGGAAAAATAAGAGACCCAGAATAGCTACAGCAATACTTAACAAGAAGAATGAAGTAGGTGGCATCATTATATCAGCACTTAAACTATACTACAGAGCAATAGTAACAAAACCAGAATGGTATTGACACCAAAATAGACTGGTAGACCAATGGTACAGATTAAAGGACACAGAGAGAAAAAAAAAATAAAAAATAAAAAAATAAAGGACACAGAGACAAACCCACATAATTACAGTTATCTTATATTAGACAAAGGCACCAGAAACATACATTGGAGAAAAGATAGCCTCTTCAACAAATAGTGCTGGAAAAACTGAAAATCCGTATGCAACAAAATGAAATTAAAACCCTGTCTTTCGCCATGCACAAAACTCAACTCAAAATGGATCAAGGACCTAGGAATTAAACCAGAGACACTGCAACTATTAGAAGAAAAAGTAGGCCCAAATCTTCATTTGCTTTATAAGAAAATCAGACAAACCCAAACTGAAGGTCATCTACAAAATAAATAATTAATATGAATCAACAATGTCAAGATCTTAAAAGACAAATAGTCACTATAGAATGGTCAGAGATTAGAGGAGACTAAGGAAACAACTAAATAAAATACACCATAAGATTCTGGATCCTGGAGAATTTGGTGGAATTTGAATAAATGTAGGGTATTGTACCAATATTAATTTACTGTTTTTTATAATTTTCACATAAATGTAACATTAGGAAATACTGAATAAGGCATATTTGGAAACTCAACTATTTTTGCAAGTTTTCTGTATCTACAAAATTACTTCACCAGTAACAATTCTGAAATTATAATATATTCTTTATGGTAGGAAGGGAAGTAGCAGTAGTTTCATGGCCTGCAACAAAAAAGACTTCAATAAATAGTGGTAGAATGAATGAATAAATGAAATAATGAAAAACAATTTACCTAAATCCTGGAGTACTACTTCATGTGAATAACTATATTTTCAAATAGATCATTGACTTAGAATGCAAAAATAAAAGGGATGCAATTTTTCCTCATCTTTTATTTCAAAGCAGAACATCTATGTCAAACACCAAATTTTAAAATAATTTAAATCTGAGCTTCTAGTTATCTTAAGACAACAAAAATTCAGAGTTGATGAAATGGCAGATTTTACACTGGACAAAGGCAGTATCATTTTATCAAGAAGGCCCAAACAGAAACAAAACTACAATGGGTAAAGAAGGGGTAGTATTTTTGTAAATACCCAAGTTATATTAGAAAATGTCATTTAAATACCTGTACTTAATACATGGAAGCAGATATTAACAACCAAAAATCAGGGCAAGCACCCACCTAAACCACCCAGTAGAGAGGAAAGCAACAGAAAATTTTGACATCTGTGTGCTTTACTAGCATAGTGTAAAAAAAGGAAAACAAAAACAGTAAAAAATCATAAAGAAGACTTGTAGGACCTCCAGTTAAAGCTGCTTACACAAGTCTGAAATTATGAATGCATAAAATTTACTTGCCTGGTATGTTTGTCAGAAGCCTTATGTGGTTATTGGACACTGGAACAGCACTAGTCCAACTAGAATCATGTTGTGAGTTTAAACTATATACCATATTTTGAAGACTTCATGTGAAGGCAAGAATATAAAGTATCTCATGATATATTGATTACACATATTCTGGATACACTGGGTTAATTAAAATGTTAATTGTATCTATTTTATTGTTTAGAATGCAGTCAGTATTTAAAAGTATGCCTGTGGTGCACAATTTATTTAAATTTGCATTGTATTTGTATTGGATAGCACAGGTGTAAAAGACAGAAGAGTACTATGTAGGAAATCAGTATTTTTTAGCATCTTTGAGAGCCCTATCAATAAAATAGTAATGGTTCTTTTTTAATATTTATCCTTACATTTGTATTTTTCTTTCAAATCTCTACTGGCATCACCTTTTCACCTAAGAACTGAAGTATTGAACTATGTATAAAGCTCTTCATTCCAAGACATGATGTTCTGGAGGAATATGCTGAAACTGTTGCTAAAGTATCTGATTCCTTGCCCTGGCAATCCTATAGGACATAGGATGATCTGGCTCCAAGGGATTGATGGATCTAATGTGGCATTTTTTATTCATCTAATTCAGTGTCCAGCACAAAATTAAAGATTATCTCACTTTTGCCAGACTCACTCAAATTCAGAATGATCTAGGACAAAAAGGATGCAAAGGAAAAAAAAAAACAGTTTTATTCCTGTTTGTGTTTAGACCCCATCTTCTTTTTTTCTCTGAAATCCTAATAAGCCAGGAATCATACTCATATCATTGCCTCTTTTTATTTTTCTCCTATTAAATTCAGACCACAGAGAGTCCTTATTAACCAATTCCTTTTTGCTGCTTTCTCTCAAAACTGCTTGGTTCTTCTATGACAAGGGCCTTATAATCAAATGAGATTTAAACTCAATAATCCATACTTAACCTGTCTCACTTCAATTCTAGATTAGTGATTATTCAACTCTTTAGACTCAGGACCTGCACTCTGGTGAATATCATGAATACCATAAAGAAATTTTATTAGGGGGCTGGGGATATGGCTCAAGCGGTAGCACGCTCACCTGGCATGCATGGGGCGCTGGGTTCAATCCTTAGCACCACATAAAAATAAAGATGTTGTGTCCACCGAAAACTAAAAAATAAATATTAAAAATTTCTCTCTCTCTCTTTCTCTCTCTCTCTCTAAAAAAAAAGAATTTTTATTAATGTGGATCATAACAATCTATAAGTTATCACATTAGAAATTAAAATTGACTTTTAAAAATTAATTATTAGTTCATTTTAAATGATCACAATAAACCCATTAAATTTGTTTATAATATTTACATGAAAAATTGTAATCAGATGTTTTAAACAAAAATTAGTGAGGAGAGTGGAATTGCCTTACATGTATTTTTAAAAAAAATATGTATACATGATATATATATATATATATATATATATATATTTATGTGTGTATATATGTATACTTTATATATAAAGTATATATATATATACTTTATATATATGGTATATGTTTTAGTATATACATAAAGTATACATATACTTTATATATATATATAGATATATACTTTCTATATACTATATGTTTTAATATTTAAAGTATATATATATATGTATATATATATATATACACACACACACACATATGTATATTACAGTATACATACATATATAGTCTCCTATATATAATATACATATATATTTTTTCCTTTGGCATGACAGTTCATATCCAAATGGACAAGAGGCAGTTTCTTAAAGCTTATTTTAATATGATATGTGAAATCATTATTAAGTATCTTTTTGTTACCTGTTTCTTTATAATCTTCATGTTAGATTTTTTAACCTCATAGAGATCTTTTAAAGAATAGCATGGACTCCATGGACCACACTTACAGAGCTGATATCCTAGACAAAAATGAAGGCCTAAATAACCTCCTTGGTTTCATTCTCTCTCATTAACACTGTTTCATGCCTAGATTTTCCCTGTCAAGGACATCTCAGTCCACGTAGATCTAGAAAAGATTTTGGCCAAAAGCAGGACATAATGTTTTATTACTTCTTCTATGAAAATATCTCTTCCCAGGGTACTAGATATCCTAATTACCTTTTAAAATTTTATTTATGTCATAAAATCATCTCTATGACTTAGACAAAGGAGTGGACTGGATAGATGGTGAAGAAGATTCATATTAGTATTAGTAGCAATATTAGCATTTTCCGGAGATACAGAAGCAGTAAGATATAGCTATGGTGCTAAGGTTTGGATGTAGTTTGTCCCCCAAGATTTTTTTGTGCTAGAAACTTGGCACCCTATGACAATACTGAGGTGATATGACCTTTTAAGAGATTGGACCTACTAAGAGGTCCTTAGGTAGTTGAGGATACTATCCTTAGAAGAAAATATTTGTCTCCTGGAATGGTTCTTGAGAGCAAGTTCTTAGAACAGCCTGAATTTGTCCTTAGTGTGTATGTTTGTCTTTCTCTCTGCTTAACTATTTGACACATAATCATTTCCACAAATGTTCCCCCCAATGCTATCCACTATGATATGACAAAGCTAGGATGGCCCTCAACAGAACTGAGCAGATGTAGGAACCATGTCTTTGAACCTCTAAAATTGTGAGCTAAACAGACATCTTGTATTCATAAGTATATTGCTCCAAGTATTTTATTATAACAATGAAAACCTGATTTAATAGATAAGTAGGTAGATATAGATAGATAAGAGGGGATTTATTACAGAAATTGTATCACATAATTTTAGAGGTTGAGAAATCCCAGGATGAGCTGTCTGAAAGCTGGAGACCCAGGAATACTGGTATAGTAGCTCATTCAAAGTCTGAAAGCCTGAGAAACAGAGAAGCTAGTGTTGTAACTCTGATCCTAGGCTATAGGACTGAAACCTGGGGGACAACTGGTATAAATCCTGAAGTCCAAAGGCCAGAGAACCTGGAGTTCTGACATCAAATGACAGGAGAAGAATGGTATCCTAGCTCCAGAAGAAAATCAGAAACAATTAGGTTTTCCTCCACCTTTTTATTTTACCTGATTTCTCTGCCCATTGGATGGTGCCCAACAACTTTGAGGGAAGATCTTTCCTACAGAGTCTACTGGTTCACATTGCCAATCTCCTCTGAAAACGTACTCACAAACACAACCAGAAATAAGTTTTACTGCCTATCTGGATATTCCTTAATCTAGTAAAGTTGATACCTAAGATTAATCACTGCAGTAGTCAAATGTGTGTGTGTGTGTGTGTGTGTGTAATTGCTAAATATAAAAATTTGATTTGCCAGGCATATTGGTGCATGCCTATAATCCCCCAAACTGAGGAGGCTGCAGTTGGAGGATCACAAATTCAGGAGTAGCCTCAGTAACTTAGCAAGGCTATAAGCAACTTAGTGAGACACTGTCTCATAATAAAAAAAAAAATTAAAAAGGACTGGGTTTTTGGCTAAGTGAAAAAGCATCCCTGGGTTCAATCCCCAATACCATAAAACAGTTTGAGACATTTGTGATTTTTCACTAAATAATCGCCTATATTTTTATTATAGGTGCAGCAAATTAAGATATTGTCTTAATTAGGCTTCCTACTTTGAAAAAATGAGTAAAATTTTCAGATATTTATAAGAAATGCAAATATAAGAGAATGTTACTTACTGGTGGGTTATGGTCATATTTTGTTTATATATAGGTCCTTCGCACATCTAGATAAATTCTTCCATAAGTAAGCTATTTTAATGAAATCATGAATTTAATGTAAAAAATGACTGAGTATCTTTCCTCAATTCCTATTGCATATTTTTACTATTGACATATAAATATTGCTTTTAATTCTTTTACTATTTTATATTACACAGTAATTCTAACATTTACAACTTAGCATTCTGTCTCCACATTTTCTTGATGAAGAAAAATTCTAAACTGAGCAGGTTTTTTTTTTTTGTTTGTTTTCTTTTGTTTAAGCTTGTCTCTCTGTCAGACATCATTCAGTAATTTTTTTTTCTTGGATTTAACAAAGATTTATGGGAACTCCACACCAACCTTGCTATTGGCTGGACATACCAAGAGACATAGCTGCTTTTGACTATCATATTTGAGTCATTCATCTAACTCAATCACCAGGCTTTGCTAAATGTAGCTGACTTCCTTTGGGGTTTTTCTACAGGGA
The DNA here is from genome assembly GCF_021218885.2 of Marmota monax. Lineage (NCBI taxonomy): Eukaryota > Metazoa > Chordata > Mammalia > Rodentia > Sciuridae > Marmota > Marmota monax. The sequence continues at coordinate 5,988,660 of NW_026694772.1, forward strand.
AACAATGTGCTGGCCCTGCTGACCTAACTCTCCAGTGAGGTTTACATTTGTATTTCTCATTGTAAATTAATGATCAGTATTCAGGTTTACTTTGAAATACCTTGAGAGTCACATAGCATGAACTAGCATCCCTAAGTCTTATCAACACTAAAAGAGTGAATAAGTTTCTAAACCCAGACCATAATAAATTCATCAAATAATTTACCGGATGAGAGACATTTGTAGCCAGTTTTCTCTGTTAATATACCTATATGTCAGAGTGTCATTCATCACTTTTCACAAATCTCTGAGATGATATCCACAGTTAAGACATAACAGATGACTTGAGTCCAATTTTTAAAAATCACTATTTTCTTTTAAGGAACTGTTTTCTTTACAGAAAATCACTTTGAATAGCTTATGTATTTTCAGTGTTACAAGGAGGTCAACTTAATTGCTGTTTTGAAGTCCCAGGGAAAAAATCTCACAAAAACTTACTATCAATTCTTTTAAGTTCTGAAAATATGTTTTCTTCTTTATTTTGCCTTGGTTGGTTGATGTGAGGTAAATAAAAAAAAATTATGCTGTCAAAAAACACTTGCAGTAGTTCTATATACTGAGACAAAAGAGCCAGGGTTTTCCAGATATCAGGAACAATGTAGGAGGTAAGTAGAATGAAATGACATTTTCCTTCTTAAATCATTGTCTTTTCAGGTGGAAATAAGTGTGATAAAATTGTGCCACATCCCTCTCAATAAAGCCTAACAAATGAATAGAATAATTGTTATTTACATTATAAAGTTAAGGGAACATAGGTCCAGAGTGGTTCCATGGGCTGTCCAAGTTCACATAGGTAGTGAGACCTAAGTTGAACTGCATCTATAACCTTTCATATCTAACTACTCTATACCTAATAGTATCAATATCTGTATTTATAACTTCAAATTTTTATGGCAATACATGAACCAAGTTATCAAGATTTATTTTTATCCTTCTCTGTATGTATATATGTACATGTGTATATATGTCTATATATATTTAAGTTTTCTGCTACATTGTATTGATCTAAACTAATATGTAACCAAATTACTCTTAAGCACACATACTTTTATTAGCGAAAAAGTATTAGGTGAATTGTTACTAGAACACTTGATGTTTTGCTGTACATATGAAAATTTCATTTATTGTTTTATCTAGATTTCCCAGAATTTATTGCAATAAAGTGGAAATTCTTTGTTGTTTCATTGGAATGGATACATTAAGACACAATCCAGTGCATTGGATACATAAACATGCAACTTTTCACTGTTGGTAGAAGTGGTACAGGGTTAGCCTTCCTCTCCCCTACAAACAGAAGTTCAAATAAATACTTTTACACATTCCTGTCATCAAAAGAGAAAAAAGTGGGCTGCATTTATAGTGGTATATATGATATTATCAAATTAATTTCTGACTGAGAAGAATTTCTGCTTCAGTAAGCTTTAACATAAACCAGATCTTTCCGTTGCAACTTATATGACTTATGAGTGGAAGAATCTCCCAAAAATTATCTCCTGGCTTCATACATTTTAAACCTTGTTTCTCTTTCTCTATCCACAATATTCAATGCTAATCTTCTAGAGCGTGTTTATATCACAGGAAGATCTCTGGTTCTATATATTCCTGTTACAATACTGTGTCAGTCATAACAGTGGACTGCAGTAATTTTCCTGGAAGCTATTGTACATTGGATGACTAGAAATAACTTTTCTGAACATGACTGAGAACCAATAGGTATATCCCAGTAAGCCCCAAATAAATGTTTCCCAAATCACCTTCAACTTAACCATATCCTATAAGTTTATTTGTTCACAATAGTGGCATCTGACAAAAGGAAAATGTGAAAGAAAGTATATCATAATGGAAAGAAACAGCAAACTACAAAAAAGTAGTCTTAATTTGTAAATTTAAGCAAGGCATTAGAGCTAGGTCTTCCCTAGATTCATGGATGATCTGCTTCTGTCAGATGTCCATATATGTTCTTCCTGCACTGTTGATATATAAAATGATCATGATTAGATTTTTTTAGTGTCTACCTCATATTCTTCCTTGGACTAAATGTTTGTTTATATCAACCTCTTGGCTCCTCAAAAAGTCCATATAATTTAGTAATTAAGTAAGCACAGGTTTTAATATATATTCCCTTAAGTGTCCCAAGTTTCAAAGAGCAAGTCCAGTCTAAAGATACCTCAGTCATTACTGATTCCCCCCAGTCTAATGTATCTCCTACATGTTGTGTTTTTAAAGTTCAAGAGTTGGCGAAACTCTAATCCCCTAGTTCACTAAAGCTCAAAGATTGCCTCATTTTCTGCCATCCTCTGTCTTCTGTCTCCATGATTCAACAAAACTTTTCTTAATGACATTTCTAATGACTTCTGCAAGCCCTGAGCATACTTTTTCATAATTGCAGATCTCTGTTATTCACAAAAAGTGAAATGTTATGCATTGTCTGTGTCTCTGTCTTACCTTTCTGGATTGGCTTAATCTGGTGGCCCTAACTCTGAGAGATTGGCTTCAAATGTGTTACTCAGTAAGGACATTATCACTCCCAGGCTGCCAGAAATATCTATGAGAAATAGCCATAAGAGAATGGATTGAAACACTGAGAAATTCAAGGCAATTTCCCCCTGGCACCCTGTTGGAGTGTGTGTGTGTGTGTGTGTGTGTGTGTGTGCGCATGCACACCTGACATTCCTTATATATCTGTTTCTTTATTTTCATCCCTTAAAAAATGGGGAAAGAGAGAATATGTCAAACATTTTTTTAAGGAATTACAATGAAAATAATTTTGTACTGATGACTTCAATAGTGAAAATGTGTTGGTAGCTCTCTTAATGTAACTTGGATTATGAACTCCCATTTTTAAAATATTTTTAAATAATTGAATCTATAAGAGCAAATCTTTTGATTTCCTGATTTTAGACAAGTGAAACCAATAGTGAATAAGCACCTGACTTTGATGCATTAACACTGGAGAAGATTAATCCAAATGGAGGAAGATCATTCTAGGAGGATTGAGTCTTGTTCATTGATTAGACAAAACACAGTATATGACCTACTTCTTTAGATCATGCTTTGAGACTTGCAAATGTTTTCATAAAATGTAACCAAAGGAGGACCTCCAAATAAACAAGATTTACAAAAAAATGTTACTACCCATATCATATCAATAAATTGGTCTCTGTTTCAGTAGAGAATTATGAATCAATATTTATTGACCCATATGTATAGTTTAAGGAATCCTGGAATATTCTGCATGTCTGCCACTTTCTTTTCTACACATGTACAACCACCTTCTTCATCACATCAACTTTATACCTATAATGAAATTAAATTAGGAATGATTACTAATCACATAAAAAATTGAGACACAACACTTAACTTTTGACTTAGAGCAGGTTTCATTTGAGCTCATATTAATCATGTCATAATGAAAAAAATTACACTTCAACTCCAAAAATCTCTGAGCATGGCATGGAACATAATACACATGGAAGCATAGAGCTCCAAGATGAAAATAGCAGTAGTTGCCATAAAGATATGAAATTACCTGTTTAGTATTTTGATCTTTCCCAATGTTCTTCCATGAGCTCATTTTGGTAGCCCAAAAGTCTAGAAATCCAAGTTCATGGAGAAATACTTAGAATTGTTTGACTATATGATAACTGTCAAGTCTTCTACGTTAATTCCAACAGTTACAACCACAACTACAGACAATTAGCAAGAGGATACTTTACAGGTTAAGGAGATGTTGAGGGACATATAGAAAAGGTGGGTAAAATAAAAAGAGAAGCAATTGTATCTCCCTCTTGTTCAGATTATATATTGCTTCATAACAAATATTTAAACAACTAGTGGCTTACTGAAACAGCTTATTATTATCTCTTGAAATACTATAGGACAAGAATTGGGTTATGGTTCATGAGAAAATTTTTCTGCTTCACATGGCATTGAGATGGTCCATCCCTGGTATTTAGCTGGTGTTTGGGCTGGTCTCAAGAATCCAAGATGGCTTTATTCACATGCTTACCAACTTACCAGGTAAAACTGGCAGACTTAGCTCATGGTGGTTTCTCTCCTATCTATGTTATATTTGTAAATGTCCTCCCAAGAGAATAGTTAAGCTTCTTAGATGGCAGCTTTGGGCTTCAAAAACAAGTGGTAATTACTAGTCCTATAAAAGTTTAAACCGGGAATATGCATAATATCCTTTCTTCTATATTCTGTTGATCAAAGCAGTCCCAGATGAGCACAGATTTAAGTGTCAGAAATACAGAGCTGACATCTCTATGGAAAGTACATCAAAAGTGTGTGGCCATATTTAATCTACTACACATTACATTGGTAGAGTTGCTCATGCCCCATTATTAGCCACATAATGTGGAAACATGATGTCAGAACCATTCACAAATCCAGAATTCTTGATGATGGCTCTCTCATCCCAGATTTCAGAGCTTTATCATAGATTATAAAAGCAATAAATTTGTTAAACATGAACTGCATCACACTCAGTACTTATAAATGAAGGTACCATTCGAGTTATTTTGAGGGGAGCTCACCCTTGATAGGGGGAAGTGGTTGATCAAGTGGTTGCCTTGGAACCTTTATAGGTAAAGCTTAAATTCTCCCATTTATAAATATAGATGGGAGAAACTGGAAAGGATCCAGAGACGATCAACTAAAAAGATTAAAGGGTAGGAAATTACTTCTCTGAACAAAAATGAAGGAGTCCAGGCTATTGAGCTACAACAAAGGAAGTTATCCAAGCTTAATAGATGTCTTCAGGTATATGAGAGGATATCCTTAGCAGGAAATTAAGCAGTTGATCCACTTAGAAAGAGCTGTAGTAAGAGGAAATGACTTACATCAAAATAGATAAAATAGATGTGGGAGCTTTCTGTTTGTTAGAGAATCAAAGAGTTTGAAACAAAATATTTTAAAGGTAAAAGAGGTTTTGTTGGTTTGGGGAGTTAGTGTATTATTTATGAACTCTACTACTTTCAATTTATAAAATAAATAAATAAATAAATAAACTCCGTAACAGAGTAGGAGAAAAGGAAGAATAATACTAATGTGATGTGGCCCTGAGGTTGCTTTCTGTCTATGTGGGACGGTAGTAAACATGTATTAAGTAAATGTTTAAAGTAACAGAGAAAGTTTATAAGCATACATGAGCCTCTACGTGGGGAATGTTGGCATTAATGGACTGCTGCAGTACCAGATTTATATCTACTCTATGGAATATTCACTCTGTCATCCTTTCAGTTGCTTCAGAGATTGTGAAAAGGGGGCAAACAGAGAGAGCTTCTCCCAAATTCTTCACAAATACTGTCTATTAATTTACTGGACACTGGAAAACACACAGGCATTAGAAAGGAACTATGGGAGAAGTGTTTTCAGAAAATTGTAACAGTGATGGAAATAGGGAGAGAATTATCCAGTAGATATCCTTCCTCCCAAACTGCTGAATTGGTCTCATCTTCATAACTATAGAACCCCACACCTTTCCTTGTTCAATACTGACCTCTTTAATTCATTCTTAGCACACCCTAGTTTGAATTCTTTTTCTAAATTTTAGGTCATAGAAGCATCCACTTACTTGTCCCCTTCTTCTCTGTTAGCTCCTGCTTGCCTCATGGGATACCCTTGAAAAACTAGCCAGAAATGTGCACTAGGGAAATGATAACTTTTTTATAGGTACAGAAAAGAACAAAACAGATATCCTGATTCTACTACCAAGCCTCTGATGGTGTGGTGGGAAGTGTGGTAAGTGGGGAGGTTCTGAATATATCTGTTTTCCCAAATAGCAGTTTCTGTATACATAGTACTTTACATATTATAGGTTAAACCATAAGAAAATTGCCAGTTTTTTAGGGTGCAAAAAGTTGAATCTTGGCAATTTTCATTTTTATATTTTACTTTAATCCTTATAAAACACTGAGAGGAAGATATTATTGACCTTTTTAAACATGACACGCTTGTTAAAACAAAGGCCCTGGGAATTCATATAACTTGCCAAAGATCACACAAGCAGTAAGAAAAGGAGCCAGCATATTAACTGCGTTTTATCAATTCCAAAACTCCATCTACTCTCCCCATTACACTTGTGTCATGTTGAAAACTATTGATATTTCAAGTCATAGATGTTTTAGTTTACAATCTTTTGGAAAGGCTTCCTCCTGTTTTAAGCATATTTTCTACAGTTAAACAGTTATATTCTAAACAAACTTTGTTAATAAACTTCTTGAAGTGTCTAACTCCTTCGTTCAGAAATCCTTATTACTGGCCTGAGGATGTAGTTCAGTGGTAGAGAATTTGCCTAACAAGCAGGAATCCCTGGGTTTAATCCCCAGTACCACATAAGCACACAAAAATCTTTATATAAGAACCCTGCCAAATGAGGTCAAACAAAATAAATGAAAGAAAAAAAAAATAAAAATACTGGTTTTAGATATTGAAAACTTGGATTCCTGCCAGATTTGAGATATAAGATTGTAAAGTAGAGATAGATCATTTTGTCTGGGATTCAGAGTCAAGGTGTCAGTTAATTAGGTTAAAATGGTATCTGTAGGTACCTGGACTCTGGCATTCAGAAAGAGGGAGAAATTTCCAAGTTTTAGGAACAGAAACAAGCTTCAATGATATCTGAGAGCCCAATAAAATATATCTAGTTCTTCATACAAAAGAACTAGGAACACAAATATTGGGGTTGGGGGTCCTAAAGGAGTGTTTCTAACTATGTCAGTATATAGAAATCGGGTCATATGTAATTTCTTATTTGGATCTCCAACACAAGAGATGGTTTCTAATGGACACTCAATACATGGTTAATAAATTGAATCAGTTTCTAGGCAGCAAACTCTTCCTGAAAGCAGAGGTTAAAATTAATTTCTCTGTGTGTCTTTTGTTAAGTTGCAAAGGCTTAGAGGAGAGATGATAGAGAAAAGACAATTAGGAACTGAGTGCCAGCTAGTTCATGTATCTGGTTGTTGCTTCACATCCTTCTTAATTGAGTAAAATGTCATGAAGATAATGAAATAGAAAATTTATCTTGTAGCTGTTATAACTGAATTTCAGTTTAAGTTCCAGTACTGACTAGAGAAAAAATAATGTTAGTACTTGGAAATAATAACTTAGTAATTTAGATTATATTTTTAAAAATCATTTATATAAAGGCAAAACTTTAATTTATTGCATCCTTTAAGGCCTAGTTATGGTTCTCAATAATATTTCCATGGGCAGAGGTAAACTAGATCTGCAAAAAGCTTTGACGTTTGATTTAAGGAAGTTCGATTTAAGTTTTATAAAAAACAGTCTCCTGTCTCTGAGGAACATCAGTAAAGTACTTTAGAGAGTTTATTGCTCCTGTTTATGACATAAACCTTAGTTTCAAAGAAGGTTATCTAGACTATACCTAGTAGGTAGAGATATAGTCAGGAGTGGTATACTTTATCAGACAGAATAGATTTCAAGTTTAGAATTGTCTATAGAGACAAAAGGTCGTTATACAAAGACAAAAGCACTTTATCACAGGAATACATAACAAATACACACACACACACAACTTCATATCACCAAATATCTAAAGCAAATATTGACACATCTGACAACAGAAATTGAAAGCAACACAATTATAGTTTAGGACTTCAGTATCTCTCTGATTAGACTATCCAGACAGAAAAATAAATAGAGACACAGTTGACTGAAAAAACATTGTAGACAATATAGACCCATCAAATATATATACATACAAAACTTTCCATATAACAGCAAAAATAAACATTCTTCTTAAAATCACATGGAACATTCTCAAAGGCAAATCACAAATAAGTCTTAAGAAATTTAAGATTACAATCATTCTAACTATCTTTTCTGACCACAACACAATTTAACTAGAAATCAATAATAGTAAGAAAACCAGAAAATCACAAATGTGTGACAATTAAATTGTGCACTTGAACAACTATTGGGCCAAAGGGGAAATCAAAAGGGACTTTTAAGAGTGTCTTGAGAGAAGTAAAAATGAAAACACAAAAACACAATGTACTAAAACCCAGGGGATTAAAAAGAAGCAGTGCAAAGTGGGAAGTTTACAGTGATAAATGACTACCTTAAAAAAGAAGAAAAATCTCAAACAAATCACCAACTTTACACCTCAAGGAAGTAGAAAAATAAGTACATCCTAAGCCCAATTTAGAAAATGTGAGGAAAAAATAAAGGAAAGAGAAATATTCAATCAAATAAAGAATACAAAAATAATAGAAAACATCAACAGAACTGTCACATTGGTTTTATGAAACTAGAAATAAAATTGATAAGCCCTTAGCTGGACTAATTTAGAAAAAACATAAGATTCAAATAAATAAGATCAGAAATGAAAGAGGAGATGTTATAAAATATATGCTTTAGAAATAAAAATGATAATAAAGGAAATATATTTCAAAACTGGATAAACTAAAACAAATGAAAAGATTCCTAGAAATACACAACCTTTGAAACCAAACCAAGAAAAAATGAAAAGCCTGAATGGAGCAATAATAAATAAGGAGAATGAATTACTAATCAAAAATCTCCAAACACAGAAAAGCAGAGGACTAGAGGTTTTCAACCAAACATTCCAAGAGTTAATACTAATCTTTTAAAAACTCTTCCAAAAAAATATAACAAAACAAAAAGTAAGAGTAACAAATAAAAAATCAAACAGTATAAAGAGATACTTGTTCAAATGTATTCTATAAGGTCAGCATCGTCCAAATACTGAAACCAAACAAAGGCAATACAAGAAAATAAAACTACAGAACAACATTCCTGATTATCATAAATGTAAAAATCCTCAATAAAATACTAACAAACTGATTTCCATGGCATACACCATGACCACATGGAATTTATCCCTGGGATATAAGGATATTTGTCCTCTAAAAATGTGATCAACTTAGGAGGTAGGTTTCTTTCAACAAATCATTTAATATGATGCAACACAATTCTTTCCACAAATCATTGTAATACAACATGTTAACAAAATGAATGAAAAAAACTGACATGATCACCTAACTAGATGTGGAAAATGCATTCGACAGAAATCCACCATCCATTCATAATCAAGATATATATGAAAACTCACAGCCTACATTGTATTTAAAGGAAAATAACTGAAAAACTGAAAGCTTTTTTTTTTTTTTTTTAAGATCTGGTACAAGACAAAGATGCCCATTCTTGCTATCTCCTTTTAGCATAGTACTAGAAGTCCTATCCAGAGTCATTGGACTAGAAAAATAAATAAAACAATCAAAATTGGAAAGAAATAAAATTATCATTTATTACCTGATGACATTATTATATAAGTAGAAAACCTTAAAGTTTTAATTTGCATTTCTCTAATTACTAGAGATATTCGATATTTTTTTCATATGTTTACTGACCATTCATATTTTTGTGGTTATTACTTATTTTTTATTATTTTATTACATTTGTATATGACAGAAAAATGCACTACAATTCATATTACACATATAGAGCACAAATTTTTCATATCTCTGGTTGTATACAAAGTATATTCACACCAATTTGTGTCTTCATACATGTACTTTTGATAAAGATGTCCATCACATTCCAGGATCATTTCTAACCCCATGCCCCCTCCCTTCTTCTCCCACCCCTTTGCCCTATCTTGAGTTTATCTATTCCTCCCATGCTCCCGCTCCCTACACCAGTATGAATCATATATCACAGAAAACATTCTGCATTTGGTTTTTTGGGATTGGCGAACTTCACTTAGCTTTATCTTCTCTAACTACATCCATTTACCTGCAAATGCCATTTTATTCTCTATTGCTGAGTAATATAGCATTTTTTCCATTGTGTGTATATGTCACATTTTTTTGATCCATTCATCTATTGAAGGGCATCTAGGTTGGTTCCACGGTTTAGCTATTGTGAATTGTGCTGCTATAAACATTGATGTGGCTGTTTCCCTGTAGTATGCTGTTTTTAAGTCCTTTGTGTAGACCGAGGAAAAGGATAGCTGGGTCAAATGGTGGATCCATTCCCAGATTTCCAAGGAATCTCCATACTGCTTTCCAAATTGGCTGCACCAATTTGCAGTCCCACCAGCAATGGATGAGTGTGCCTTTCCCCCCACATGCTAACCAACATTTATTGTTGTTTGTATGCATAATAGCTGCCATTCTGACTGGAGTGAGATGAAATTTTAGAGTAGTTTTGATTTGCATTTCTCTAATTGCTAGAGATGATGAACATTTTTTCATATATTTGTTGATTGTATATCATCTTCTTAGAAGTGTCTGTTCAGTTATCTGGCCCATTTATTGATTGGATTATTTGTTTTCTTGGTGTTGAGCTTTTTGAGTTCTGTATATACCCCAGAGATTAATGCTGTTTCTGATGTGTGAGGGGTAAAAATTTGCTCCCAAGATATAGGCTGTCTATTCACCTCACAGATTGTTTCTTTTGCTGAGAAGAAACTTTTTAGTTTGAATCCATCCTATAGAAGAAAAAGTAGGCCCTAATCTCCGTCATGTGGGATTAGGCCCCAACTTCCTTAATAAGACTCCTTTGGCACAAGAATTAAAATCAAGAATCAATAAATGGGATGGACTCAAATAAAAACTTTAACGAAATCTCTATCAAAATCTCAGTATTTTTATAGAAATATATAAAATATCCTAAAATTCATATGAGAACACAAAATATACCAAATAGCCAAAGCATCTTAAGCAAGAAACATCAAGCTGGTGGCAAAACATTTTCTTATTTCAAAATATATTACAAAACTACAGTAATCAAAACAGTATAGACCAATGGAGCAAAATAAAGAGCCCAGAATAAACCCATATAACTATGATAAACTAATGTTTATAAGGGTTCCAAGAATACACAATAGATACCAAAACTGGATATCCACAGGCAGAAGAATGAAATTAGACCCTTAACTTTCACCATACACAAAAATCAGCACACAGTGGAATAAAGACTCAATGTAAGACTTGAAATAAAGACTTAAATATAAGACTTGAAGCCTAAAACTCCTAAAATAAAACATAGTGAAAAAAATTTCTTGACATTGGACTTGGCAATAACTTTTTAAATACAATTGCAAAATCAACATATAATAAAAATAGAAGTGACAAATGACATTGCGTCAATCTAAAACATTTCATTATAGTAATTGACAGAGTAAAAGGCAACAATATGGAGGTTTCTCAAAAAATTATAAAGAGAACCACCATATGATCCAGCAATCTCACTTATTGATGTATGTTTAAAAGAAAGAAAATCATTATATTGAAATATTTGTGCTCCTCTATTCATTGTTGTGTTATTCATAATAACCAAGATGTGGAAACATCCAGAGTCCATTGATGGATGAACAACAAAGAACATGTGATATATATCACATTACATATTATATAAATCTGTATATATAGATATATATGTATGTACATATTAATATACATGTAGACAAAACTGATGAGCCTCAAAGACACTATGCTAAATGAAATAAATCAGATGCATGAAGATATTACACTGCATGATCTCCCTTAAGTGGGTAGTATAAATGCATAAAACTTATGGAGAGAGAGTTTTATTTAGAGATAGACACAATGTCTTTTAATCTATCTATTTATTTATATGTAGTATATGTGTGAGGTACTGGGCTTGTTTATATGCATTTATTTATATGTAGTATATATATTTATATTTATTTATTTAAATGGTAGTTAGCAGGGGCTGAAGGTAGGGGTTTTTCATATATTTTGTTTAAGGGGTACAAAGTTTAATTTGTGAAAGACAAATTATGAAGATCCAATGTACAACAATGTGACTATAGATAACAATTATTTTATTGTACACTTGAAATTTGCTAAGAGGGTAGATGTTAAGTATTTCCACCATACAAAATAGGTAACTACATGAGATGATGGATATATGTTAATTAGCTTGATTTTAGTGAATATTTCACAATGTATTCACATTTTAATAATAAAGTTGTACAACTTAAGGGGCTGGAGTTGTAATTTAGTGTTAAAGCATGTCACTGGGTTTGATCCTCAGCACTACATATAAATAAATAAATAGATTGAATGACTGTGTGTCTATAAATCTTTTTCCTTAAACTTTAACTTTAGTACATGCAGTCTTATTGTCCACTATACAGCAATAAAATTGGAATAAAATAAACGTATTTTGGTAAATAAAAGCACTTTTTTTCCATAACCATATATATATATATATATATATATATATCCTTAGGTTCTCTAGGTGTTCAATAATGTAAGAGAAGGTAAGTAACAGTTTCTGATACCAAGGCTGTCATCTAATGCTAGATAAAACAAACTCATAGACATGACAATAAGTGAAAAATGGAGAGTTGATAATTTGACAATCTCTTAGTATCTCATATAACGTTAAGTCCAATGTGTTCCAACACTTCTATTCAATTTAAACCATGTCTAAACTTTTATCTCAACCAGAAGGATAGAAGAAAGAGTAGGAAGTTGTAAGATTACACTCAACAGAAGTCATTTCTCTTCAGAGTTTTGCCAGGATTAAAATGTCTTAAAGGATATGTATCTCAAAGTTACTATTTGCATAGACAACTGTGTTTTTAAAGAGGAAATTTTACCACATTGTGTTCATAGTCAAAATTTTTGCTCTTCCTTTTTAAGGTAAAACATAATCTTTATCCAATCTGATAAATTCTAAATGGTTTATTTAAAATTCAATAAGACTTCTAGATATCCTGATATAATTTAGAAAACCACGTGTTTGTTTTTTCCCATCTGTGTGTGTGCTAGCGTACCTATGCACACATGCACAGGTGTAAAATAGAGAGGTGGGGTGGGGGGAGATCATGTTTTAATTGTTACATAAGCAATTACTCATTTTCCCCACCTGGTACTAGGGGTGTGTACTACTGAGTTACATTTTCAGACTTTTTTATTATTATTTTAAGAAAGGATTTTGTTAAATTGCCCAGGCTGGCCTCGAACGTGCAATGCTTCTGCCTCAGTCTCCTGAATCACTGGGGTTACAGGTGTGCACCATCATGCTCAGTTCCCATTTTTTTGAGGTAAAAATTCATTCATTTACCTTTAATTTCAACTCATAGGAATTCAAAATTTTTAGACAATATGCATAAACATTGCAGTGAAAGTATAGACAGCACAGACCAGTGACAATTCCTTTGAATAAAAGACAATCATTGGACCTTCTTTAGCTAAATAAATATACAAGCTATTAAATACTGAAGCCATTAGAGCAAATAAAATGAAATGTCTACTTAGTGAGAAAAAAGCAAATATATATTGTATGAGGAAGTCATTAACTACTAAGCAATATATAAATGTGCATTAAAAGGATTTGTTCTTGTTATTCACCTCTACATAAACATATTTAAAAACTACTTCCTATTAAGTCTAAATGGGTAGTGTACCTGCCACTTAAGGTAGGAATTCCAATATAATTTGCCTTTCATAAGTAAGTTTCTTTTTCTGTGGCAAAATTGCCTAAATTGATTTAGGACCTTCAAAGTGTATATTATATTACATTTTATTTTGATTAATTCCACACCAAAGAGGGAATGTCCAAGACATGAAAGATCAGTGCATTTGCAACATAAGAATAGAATATTGAAAGGGTTATGTCTGCATATACAAAGGTCAAATTATAGAAAAGCCTGGAAAAACATGAAAACTATGTCTATGGTTCACCCTCAGGTCCAGTAGACTCTGGTTAAAATTTTGTTTCATTTTGTAATAAATTTCTTGGGCATGAATTTTTTCTTTTTTTTTCCTGGGGATTGAACCCCATGGCACTTAACCACTGAGCCACATCCCTAGCCTTTTTCATATTTTATATATTTATTTACTTTTAAAATATATTTTTTAGTTGTCAATGGACCTTTATTTTATCTATTGATACGTGATGCTGAGAGTCAAACCCAGTGCCTCACACATGCCAGGCAAACATTCCACCTCTGAGCCACAACCCCAGCCCTCATATTTTATTTAAAGACAGGGTCTCACAGAACTGTTTAGGGCCTTGCTACATTGCTGATGTTGGCTTGGAACTCATGATCTTCCTGCCTCAGCCTCCCAAGCTGCCAGGATTACCACACCCATCAACTTTCTTGGGCAGGAATTTAAGTGACTATCACAGACAAGGATTTTTAAATGAGAGAAAATAATTTTAACTAGTATCTAGATTTACAAAGAGTATTATGCAAACATACCCAGTGCAATTCACATTAGAGAAGTAATGGAACCAACCTAGGGATCTGTCAATATATAAATGTATATTATATTACATATACATAATGGAGTTTTAAAGAAGCCATAAAAAAGAATGAAATTATGACATTTGCAGGAAAATGGAATGAACTGGAAAGCATCCTGTTAAGCAAAATAAGCCAGACTCAGAATTTCAAGGGTCATATGTTTTCTCTTTTCTCTTATATGTGAAAACCAGAGAGGAAAAAGGATAAAAACGTGGGTTATGGGAATTCTTATGAAGATGGAAGGGGGACTAGTAGAGAAAAGGGATCAAGGGGGAGGAAAGAGGGAAAGGGTAAGGGATGGTACTGGGGAATAAAATTGATCAGATTATGTAATGTGAAAATACAAATATGCCATAATGGAATCCACTATTATGTATAATTATTATGCACCAATAAAAGTTTTAAAAGTAATGAAAACCAACAGGAAAGATAGATAGGGTTTTTTTTTATATTTTTGTTTTCTATTCAAGGCCAGGTGAACTTCTCAGAATATAGAATTTTATGTATTTCCTCAGGAGAAACTGTTTTTTTTTTCTTGTTTTTCTACAGAATGATAGAAAAATATAAATATATGCAAATAAGTAAATAACTGAAAAGAAATGAAACTCTGCATATGTTATCTATCAACACTTTGTATTCATTCCATAATTATTGAATATTTGGAGATTATTCAACATGATCACAAGCTATTTAATAAAATACAGCAACTATAGAAGGCTTCTAAATTCCATTGAAGTTTAACATATGTGGTAGACATAGTTGTGTGATACCCAGCTTATCAGCAAGGAAATATATGACATCTAGCTTTTGGGAGAGAAGTCAGAAAACACCAGTTATTAGCTCCTTCTAGTTTTAACTTAGCTGCAGAGAATAACCCTAAGCTAACATCACCCCTTCCAAAGCCAGATTTTGATGGCAATGTCAGTAGACCTTCCACTTTTGGTCCAAATCAGGATATACTGATGAACAATTGTTGCTCAAGAGCTGCCCACCAATTTGTACAAGACTGTCAGGCCTGCACTTAAGTTTGACTTCTTCCTCTGTCTGATCCTTCCTCCACTGCTATTATTAGATGTTGATTTCTAATAAATATCTTATACCACAAAGTCTTTCACATCTACTTCTGAAAAAACCCAGTCAGCAAACAATTGGTATCAGGAGTAACCTGAGAAACAGGCAATAGCATGCTGTTTTGCAGCTGGATCACTTACCACCTAACTGGCAATAAGGAGAACTCTTGATGGTTAGTGGGGCTGGTAAGATTTGGGCCTAAGGTAGTTATTAAATTGTTAAAGCTTTCATTAGTGGTGATTAGCAGTATATACCTATGGGAGGGAATGCCTTAGCAGGTACAATGCATTATGGAGAAAATATTAGATAAAAGGATAATGGAGCACATGAAAACATGCTCTGAAGTTCAAGGAGCTGTGTGCCTGAGATCAAGGTCGAAGTTGATAAGGTTCTTCAGCAGAGCCTCTTCATGTAGGGCATTACCACAGTAGTTAGACATACTGCACCCTTGCACCAGACATGCCACAGCTGTGAGGTCATCAGAGACCCCAATCTCAGACACTGCTCTCCCATTCTCTGTCACCACTCTACTCTCCACAATGCTCAACATCATTAGTCATCAGGGGTCATGCCTTTGGTGTTTATATTTTGTTCAGGGTGAGGGGAGCTTTCTATAATTCCTGGTAGCTATGTTCTGAGCTTCTTTCCTCCACCACACTCTTCCACCATGATGTTCTACCTCACCTTGGGCCAAAAGCAATGGAGCCAGAATTCTATGGACTGAGACCTCTGAAACTATGAGCACCAAATAAAGTTTTCCTCCTCTAAAATTGTTCTTATCAGGTCTTTTGATCATAGCAGTGAAAAAGCCAACTAAATAGCATGGTATTTGTATCTCAGTAAAGGTGTTAAAAGATTAAACCTACCATGACCTCAGAATGGGATGAGGTCCCTCATTTTAAAAATAAATATAATGAGATTGGATGACTATATCTAAATACAACTGATGCACTATAGAATGGAAACCAACAGCTGAGGGACAGTAACAAATAACTGAAAAGCAGGTATGAAAGCCAGATGACCTCTTTATTAGTTTGTAAGAAGCAAGACAAAATTATAACACACCAAACTTGGGAGGACACAAATTCCAGAAATATAAGATAAACCTGCAAAGATTTATTGCCAACCACACTTTTAAAAGTGTAGAAGACCTCTAGTCTCAGGCTGGAATATTCCCTTATCATGCAAAAAACAAGATGATGATCTCTTTAGGTTCTAAATTCAGTATATTCCACCCTTTGGAACATTGCTACCACCGAATTATTTTGTGACATGAAAGGTTACCAGTTTTGAAGAGGACTGAGAGATTAATAGGGTTCTGTACCAATTCCATGCTGCATTGTAAGTATTCTTGCAGCTATCAGCAATGAATTATATTCCTTTGGAAACAACTTCTGGTGTGCTGCTGGCCTCCTATGGAGATTAAATGACTGCCCATAGGACACTAAGTGACTATATGATCAGGTCTATTTATCATGAGTTACAACATGTGAAAGGTATTAAATTTTAAGGTTGAGTAAACCCAGAAAAAAACCAATGTAAGATGATAGTACTGTACCCAACACTGAGCATGAATAGTAGTGGCCATATGTAAGATGATTTTGCAAGTAGCCCAGACTGCTATGCTAGTCTTCACCATTACATAACTACCACAGCTTCAGCTTCTTCCCATTGGTATATGGAAGAATTATGTAATACTAGCTGAAGAAAGAGAAGAAAACCCAAGATTGGTTTACATGTGGATTAGCTTAGTATGTGGATGCAAGTTGCAAAGTAAATTGTAGCTGAAATGTAGTTTCATGTATTAACGACCTTGACATGTTGAATGAGAGTATCAATACCTGGGTGTTTGCCCACAAAGTAAACAATGACCTTACCCTGTTAATTGGGGTCAGCCAGCTCTTGTCATCAGGCACTTAAGAAGCTCACTAAATAATCCCTTGCATAGAAGTAGAAGCGATTATCATCCCAACATATGGGTAGATATACAAGCAGTATGAAAAAGCAAGGGGAAAAAAACACCCCAAATAGCCCACAACACTTCAATAATTGATACCATTGACACTACAGTGGAGAAAATGTCTAAAAAGAATTTTCTAAAAAGAATTTAGAAAGTTCATAGTTAAAATGTTCAATGAACTCAGATAAGATGTAAGGAATGAACTTAGAAACTACAGAAAGTGAAAGATGATTTTAATACAGAGATAGAAATTCTGAAAAAGAACCAAACAAATCATGGACGAAAAAGACTCAATGAATCAAATTAAAATTCATTGAAAGCATCACCAAGAGTGGTTAAAAAAATAATAATCCCTTGAATGGACAGAAGTTAAGGAAGTTCACTTGGTGATCTGTTCTGTGTGGAAGGGGAAGTATCCCACATTTAAAGAATATACAGCTTTATAGACAGTGATAAATATTCTGGCCAATGTTTAGATGCCTGGAAGGAGAAAGATTAGAAGATTGGAGAAATGAAGTTTTATGATAAAGGCATGTGAATTTACATACAAGAGTGGCATGATATATGAACAGAAGATCCCTTATCACATGATAACACTCAATAGAAATCATCCTCCATGGCAGAGGTGCTAAAGCACAAAGTAAACAATGACCTTACCCTGTCATTCGAGGTCAGCCAGCTCCTGTCATCAGTATCCCAGTGCTGGAATGATGGCCACATGAACAATGTAGCCACAGTAGCAGAGGTGGAGTTTATACACTGGCCCAAGAACATAGAGTCCCAATGACTAAGACTGATCTTGCTCCTAGAGCCAATGATTGTTCAACATGGTAGCTGCAACAAAAACACAAAAAGAACCAAGTATTAATCTTGGTATGTTGTCATTTCTCAGTTATCACAAGCAATCAGTTATGGCTAGTTAACTCCACTGGGCCATTTCTATCTTGGGAAGACAAGTGACTCAGTTTCATGGGAATAGAGACTTATTCTGAGCATGGGTCTTCCTTTCCTGCCTGCAAAGTCTAAGTACCACCTTCCAAATATTTATTCAGTGTTTTATCCCTTGGTATATGATTACACATAACACATAACATAGTGGCAGACCAAATATCCCTGTTTACAGTAAAGGGGGTATGGAATTGAGCGCTTGATCATGGGGATCAATTTGCCATATCATATATTTTATAGCCCAGAATCTGTCAACTCAATAGAGTATTGGGACAGCCTGCTTAAAGTATAGATGAAACACAAGCTCAGAAGCTATCCTTTGTCAGGATGTTGGATATGCCCCAAATTAACAATCTTTTATGAAATCTAGTTCCCAGTAAGCAGAATGCCTGGCACCAAAGAAGTAGAATCAGAAGGTTCCACCCACTTACCATTGTTCCCAATGACCCACTAAACACTCAATAGAAATCATCCTCCATGGCAGAGGTGCTAAAGCACAAAGTTCTCCAACTGTGGGCTTTGCATGGTTAGATGTCTATTTCCCAAAAAGGAGAAATAATTCTTTCACCAACATAGCAAGAGTCCCATTGAACCATGAACTACAATTTCACTCAAGAAAAGGAGTCATTTTCTTGGAAGGAGAAACTGACTCTGATCATGAGGAAGTAATGATACTTAAAAAATGGAAGTCTGGAGAATTATGTGTGCAATCCAAGTGATTCATGAGTATTTATTGGTGTCTCCTTGCCCAGTAATGATTGTGAAGACACAAGTATGGCCACCCTGCTAGGAGAAGGGAGAGTGACCAAGGACTCAGGGACCTAAGGTTTAAGGATCTGGGTTGTGATATCAGGTAAGTCACTAAGGCCAAAATATGGAGTAATTGATAGTGGGGTTATTTAAAATGCAAATGGATCAGGGAGATGGATAGCAATTGTGATCCAGAGTCCAAGTGCAACAGTAGGACTATAGTTTGTCACACTAACCTCCTTCTTTGAAGTTTCCCCTCATAACAAGCTGGACAGTGGGATTTTCTAGGAGCTGTTTCCCAAATATGCATAGAGAAGTAGATCTATGTAGCATAAGGTGTGGACTCTGATAGATATGGAAATGCAACTTCCAGATCCACTTTCAAGGAAGGACTTGCTGCTCAGTTATGGGGAATATCAGCATGCAGCCTCCAACTGTTAGCCTATACAGGGTTTCCCTCAGCAGCGCATAAGGGTCTCATCAGAGGTAACATCCTTCTGAGAACATCCCACCCACATTCCTAACTGAGCAAAACAGGAGTATAAAAGCCCAGCCACTAAAGCCCAGTACTGGATATTATGAAAGGGATTACCTCAGAGCTTCCTGAATAACAGTTCAATTTCTTCCTCTACTCTTCTGTAATAAATGCCTTGTTTCTAAACTCTTCATCAGCAACTGCTGTTGGAGAATTCAGTCTGGGACAACAAATTTAACAACAGTTTTATTCAAATTCAGGCATACTTGTGGTAATCATGCTTATCATTTATATTCCTTTCATTTGGTGAGATAGTCTTTTCAAATATGAAAATGCCATTATTACTTAGTCTAAATCAGCCTTTAAAAGGAATTTTTAATAACTAGGATATTACCAAAACTAAACATTTCAATTTTCACATTTTTATTATCTTTGAAGTACCAGAAAGGGCTACATTGAAAGTTATTAGATCTGCTCCTGAAAATAAGATAACCTAACAAAATAGATATAATATTTTGACCATTAAAATACATAGAAGTATTTTAGGTACAGAAGAACTTATGTTTGAGTTTTTTGACTGTTTTATTTTTCATAATTTCCTACAGCTTTTTATTAAATGTTTTAAAATATGTTGAAATCATTTGCATAATTGAAGCAGAAGAATGTACATTTCAGTTTGTTGAATCTACTTTATATTTCTATATAGTGCTGATTTGAATACTTGAAAATATTTCAAAGCCATTTACCAAGTGAAAAATAACACTAAGTCATTATATTTAGGGATAATGGAGGTCAGAGTATTTTTAAAATTAAGACAAGGTTAATTTTGGTGTTTAAATTTTCCCTATTCCTTTCCTTACCTAAGTTTTACCTGCACTTTCTTAAAAGAATGCATTCTGCAGATGAAAAGCACAAATGACCTGTCCTATAGCATATTCCTAACAGCTGCATCTGGAGCTGCTGTTATTTTCCTGGTTGCATTAGAATTCAGCTGTTTGATAAATATCAACTGCCTGGGATTTCTAAGCTTTATAAACTTGCTTGGGTGATTTTTCACTTCTACTCTTCAGCTCTTTATCATGTTCTTATGGCACTTCAGTCAGAATTCTTCCTCTAAGTAAAATTTTATGATAGAGAAGGGGATGTTTCATCATATCACAGCTTGCATTTTCAACTTTTCTGCATGAGTGAGAATGATAATTTGAAAATAATCTACAAGAAAAAACTGTCTTTTTTTGAAAATTGGGAATGGTGGTGGCATCATAACCAAACACTTTTATCAATAATCAGATATCATGTTTACAAAAGCTATCATTTAATATTGTTATTAATATAAAACTAAAACAGCTGTAGTCATATTGCATGTGGCAATTGATATATGGACAAAATGATATATATGTCCATATATCAATCGATCCTCAGAAATAACATATGATATTTTTTGGGCAGCCTTTAGTATTTTTGTGTTTTATAGAGGTTAGTACTGGGGCCCAGAGAAACTATAATTTAAACAGGGAAAATTGAATATAAATAATTATGAAATTATGAAGAAGGAGTTGTTATAAAGTGTAAGAAACTCTTTATGGTAACTCAGGACTGGGTCAGAGTACCCAAGGAGGGACAGTCTTAGAAGAATACTTCTTTCCCATGATTGGCATGCAGACCTCATTGGAGAACATGAAGTTCCAGCTCACTGGAAAGCAGAAAAATATGCTTGTTTCTATGGACCAGAGATGGTCTATAGTCACTGGTAAAGTAGGAAAGCTTAACATCTGAAGTATAGGCAAGCCATATCTGATGGGTGGGTTCATGAGTTGCAGACAGTGGGGTATCAGTGCTGAAAGGATATCTGGAACACATGTTGTTAGTGTTGTGAGGCACTGGGGGTAAGTGATCACTAGTAAAGGCCAGAGCTGTAAGGTCACTGAGGATCTTCCACTGAATCTTCTCAAACTCATACCTTTCTGCAATGGCAGAGCTTTTGCAATCAGTGGAAACCTCTTCCTCTGCAATGTCACGACAGCGACCTCTAGTGAGAAAGCGTAACATTGTGTTCATTGTAAAAGAGAAATACCTACAAGAATTCTATACATTATTACAAAATGTTGTTAAAAGGTGAATTTTGGGACTGGGAGACAATAATTACTATCAGAACACCTTATGAAAACCTCAGTCTTGGTATCTTAAGCTAGTAGGTTTGACATTTGACTATGCTAATGGAATGAGCCGTTTTGAATGAGACCCATGCATTTCCTTAATTTCAACCATCATATCTACTACTTTATAAGCCCATTGTGCCAACATTTGAAAAGGTCATTGTCATAATTTGGCTAACTTCTGCTGACAATCATTCAACATGCTTGTGGGCAACTGTGTGAATGATACTATAGTATGTTCTCTTTCTCAGGTGGTAATGTGCAAAATGAGGATATTCACATTCTGTGTCAATCTACATGCCTGAACCTCTCTGTTTCCATTTTCCAATCATTTTCCTTTGGGGCCTCTAAACAATAAAGCAAATCAATCACAATTGCCAAGAATTCACAGATTTTATCTCAGGCCACTTTTCTTTTTGTTCAAAGTAAATGATCAGGTACAACAGCTAAATCATTCCCCATTAGTAGATTTTCCCTTAGTGCAATATTTCAGAGTTACTCCTGTGTGAGGATACCATGTACAAACAGTACATTTTCAATTTGCAACCAATACTGAACATACACATCTTTGAACTGGGCTTGAGTTGTTCTTCTCTATCAGCCGTTTATAGGCATCCTCTATGTGACTACAGATATGAGCAGAAAGACAGAGCTTCTGGTTCAACTATTGTGGGAAATACAGAGATCTGGGCCATCTGCATGTGCAGCTTACTTGTGCCCTGTTGTCTGGTTCTTGTCTGATCCTTGTTGTACTACCTCCATCTTATGAGGTATTACTAATGCACCCACCTGTGATTATGAATTTTGGGGTCTCACAACCCTTTTCATGATGAGCAGCTCTAATTTTACAGCAAGCAATTAGATGTCTAAGAATCAAGTGCTTCCTCTCAACTGTGACCCAGAAACTCACCAGGAGCTGTTTTGAAATGATGCATATTGTTTTCCCCACAGATTGCATGGCTTTGCTCCAGAATCAAAGGGGTCTACATTGTGTTATTTTTATTGGAGTTTGCCATAGAATTCATACCACATCATTTTTCAAAACAAATATTCTAGTACAATAGTTTGCTGAGTTGTGTCTCAAATGGTGACATGACTGCTTGCACAAATAATCTCAGCCTGTTACAAAGCCCTGTCCTGACCTGGTCTCCACTTAAACTTGGCAGTGTTCCTTGCTACTAAGAAAATGAGCCAGAACAGTTATCCAAAATGTAAAAAATGACACACAGAACCTGGATATATTTACCTTTTTAGTGGTTAAGGTATAAAATGCAATAGTTAGCCTCTTTTGGAAAGGATGTCCCATCATGCCTCAGACCACTGAAAATCTAAAATCTTCCACTGATGTGGCAACTCCTAAGTGTTTTGGGGGTCTATTACCCTTTATAGCACATGTGTCTTAAAAAGCCTCAAATAAACTTGAATATTCTTTATCATCCATTTCAATTAAAATACTATCAATGGTACCAATGATAAAGGTCCAATATAATTTTCTGAGGTATGTCCATATTTTAGGTATCCTTATATTATATTTTGATAGTGTTAGGGAGTTAACACAACCTTGGAATAAAACCATAAATGAACACTGTTGTTGAAGTGAAAAAACGTGAACTGCTTCTATTTCTCATTTCTGATAAAGATCTTAAAACAATGTGTTCATGAGATCAAGTACCACACACCAAATTGTAAGGACATGTTAATTGGACTTTGTAGATTATGCACATCTGATACTATACCTGCAACTAGGGCTACTGCATGGTAAAGTTTGAGGTACTTTTAATGTCATTTTACAAGATCCATCTATTTTTTGAAAGGGTTACTCTGTCCTTGAGATGTTAAATTTTGGCATTAATTTCAACCAAGCCCCATGACATAGAGCATTGTCTAGTTCTTGTCTGATCCTTGTTGTACTACCTCCATCTTATGAGGTATTACTAATGTACCCATATGTGTTTATGACTTTGGGGTTTCATATTTATAATGGCAAGGACATAATGCATGGATTCTTCTGGGTCTCAAGTAATATTGTGGCTCAATCCCAGGTATAGGAGCAGTAGTAAGGAGGAGAGATAAGGAAGGTTCTGAAGTGGATCCTTTCTTCATTGGATAACCCTCTGCATCATATTTGAAAACAGTGATGGTACTTGCCTTTAATAGGTTGAACTTTTAGACTTAAAGGGATCATGTAATTCTTGGAAGTGAAATTTTTCATGTGCATTCTCCCAGATATTCCCATCTCCCATTTCAGTTATGCATTTCTTTCCCATCAGGAGGACTTTAAAGTATCAAATATGCCTGTGCTCAAATTTTTTATATATTCCTCAATATTTTCTTTCCTATGCTAGAGATGAGAATCATTATGTGCTATAAAGGAGATCCTCTGGTTTTTGCAACTCACTTTATATTAATAATTAATCACCTTCATTCTTTCTTGTATTTTTATTATGCAAAATTAGCAATTTTTTTCTGAAAAGGGCCAGAGAGTAAATATTTTGAAATTTGAGAGCCACATATGGCCTTGTTTTGGTTTCTTCTTTTTAAAAAACCCTTTAAAATGTAAAAATAATTATTTACTTGAATATTGTAGTTTACATTAGTCTAATGCATCTATGACCCCCAGCCATAGCCACCATCTTATTCCTAGGTTCTTATAAGAATTATTTCCCTTGAAACTCTCAAATGCCTGAAGCATTTTATCTACTAGCACAGTCCATTAACCAGTATTTCATTGCGGTTTTCAATGAAAACAGTGAAAGTCTTAACAATTTTACCTCAACTAACAAGAGGATATCAGAACTCCACCTACCAGGAATGATGAGGTCCATTTTGGCAACAGGCTGACACATGATACATTTATAAATCCCATTTTAGAGTTGTTTCTTAAGACCTCTCTTGTATACCAATTTTTGTAGAATAATTTCTGAGACTCTGTCTGAGCTTTGTAAGAGATAAGGGTATCAGTAACAGGGAGGAGGAATTGAACTGCAGTAAAGTTGCAACATAAGTACTGGCCAGTGCTGTGGGGAGCTCTGAAGATGGGATGGGTCTTCAATTTAGGAGGCAAATTCCTAATATTTCAGTTAATGGATGTGAGCTATCCCCTGGGAGCAGTCATGACCTTGGGTGAGGCAGCCTTCTTTGGCTGAAGGAAATCATTAGAGAGGCCCTGGGACATCTCTGTAACAATCTTAGCCCTTGAGGTAATGGTTGCCTTGGTTCTGATGTAAGAATTTTAGTGGCTTACTACAGTAGCCATTACCACCAATTGTCTGCAAAAGTGAGAAGAATCTATCTGAATTGAACGATATGTATACCCCTTTTACTAAGATATATTAATGAGTTTTTGATTTATTTGCCTCAGTGATGTTTTCTCATTCCTTCTCCATTGAGATTGCCATTGAATCTGTGGCTTGGATATGGAATGCAGTAGACTTTAATAATAATACTAATAATTATCAAGCCAAATATGCTTTGCCCTGGCAATCTCTATATTTCATAATAATTTTCACTTACATTTTTTTCTTTAAAGTTATTTTTCCTAGAGAAAAGAACATTTAGTATAGATATAATACTGCTATAGATTTGATGGGCATTGGCAGTTAGCTAAATATCATTATCAACACTT
Source organism: Marmota monax (assembly GCF_021218885.2). Classification (NCBI taxonomy): domain Eukaryota; kingdom Metazoa; phylum Chordata; class Mammalia; order Rodentia; family Sciuridae; genus Marmota; species Marmota monax. The sequence continues at coordinate 6,013,962 of NW_026694772.1, forward strand.
TCAACATGTTTGTGATCAACAATTTTATTTCACAAACTGAAACATAGTCACTGTATATGTGTTGTGCATTGAAAATGTTCTTTCATCCACTTTTCAGATTAAGGAAAGTTTTGTTTTTAAGAGTGATTTATTCCAAAATTGAAAGAGGGCAAAATTGAGGGGTATTTCTCTTACATAATATTTTATGCAATTTCCACTAAATAGCGCTGCCTCCCACTGGTTTTATAATAAAAATAATTACCTATGTTTACCCTTGGAACTTCTCCCAGAGGATTAAGGATGCATTTTACACTGCAAATGTAGAGCTATTGCCTTGTGTTTTGCTTCTGTTCTAGATCTTTTTTTTTTTTTTTGGTGTAGATGCATATGCAGTATATGTAATTCTCTCTTCTATTCGTACAGTGATTTTTGATAATGAAATTCTTAATGCTTCATCATCATTTTGAAGAAAAACTCCATAGCTATCTGGGCATAATAATAAATTAGTCTTTTTAGTTAGGGTAATGTTTTCAGTTTTAATTCCTGAAAAAAAAAAAAAACATTTCATTCTAATCACTGGTAGACCTTGAGTATTTACTCATTTCTTTAGTTATTGCTTTGGAATGACTTTCTGTATCTGAAATATTTACATTATATTCTATGATCAGCTTAATTTTACATCCTTTATGAAATCTGTCAATCCCCCTATATTGCTTATTCTCCACTCTTCCCCTGGCATATAAAAAAATTATTTCACAAGATTTCTCATGTCTTATTGTATTCTTGGCTGCCTCTTGCATACATTTCTAATCTCTTTGAATACAGGGTACAACATTTTTTGTTGTTGTTATGAAAATTTACTTTACCAATACATTCACACAGCTCTGGTGTTGGCATTGGCTTTCATTATTGATCAGTGGGAGATTGCTCTTGACTAATTAAAACCATCATAGCCCCAGGGCTGTAGACTGGAAATCCTTTGGTTGTAGCTCATATTCCTCAGTTCCTCATGGGATCAAAATGAAGAAAACCTTAAAACCATGTATTTTCTAGCTTCTTTATCTAACCAATCCCTTCCATCCATATTATGCTGTGGCATAGGGATTTTAATGTGCTAAAATTTGTAAACCCTACATCTAACAGTACTGTTAAGGCATAGGATACTCAATAAATATTTGCTTACTTGTAGGACTTGAATACTTAAATTGAATATGTCTGAAGAGTCCTGTCTTAACTGCTTCATTTTCATGGTGTCTGGTTTCTCTCTCCCAATTCCTGGTCTTGAGAAAATGGTAATGCCTTAGTTGGATCCTAGTAAATACATAGTTTCAGGTGAAATTACCTTATCAACATTTGAGACATATTTGTGCTTCACATGTTTTGAATTTTTGATCCATTTTTCTGTCAATTGTTCTCAGACCTGTCTGGATTATATGATCAATGTATGAATCACATGAATAGGAACATTATTTTAGGAAGCACAGAAGAGGAAAGAAACCATTGTACTAGATGCAGCTTATATCAGAAGTCAGAATTGGTGGTCTTAAAGTTTTATCTAATCCCCAGGTTTTATTGGGTTTATAAAATGTTTTAAAAATGTATGGATACTTGGCCTGGTGGCACATGCCTGAAATCCCAGAGACTTTGGAGGCCTAGGCAGGATTGCAAGTTCAAAGTCAGCCTCAGCAACTTAACAAGGTCCTAAGCAACTTAGCTAGGCCCTAAGCAACTTAGACCCTGGCTCAAAATTAAAAATAAAAAGGGCTGGGAATGTGGCTCAGTGGTTAAACGCCCCTGGGTTCAATTCCTGGTACTTTGGGGAAGGGGGTGGAAGTATAGATGTACTTCCCAACATTTAAAAATCCAAAATTCAAGATTTTAACTCATATAAAATGGGAAGATCTCTGATTATTTACCCTCATGAAAACAATGAATAAGTATTTCCTGATTGACCATTTTGCTGGATATTATTTATGGTATTATATCTAACCTGATTTTTTTAGCTGAAAATTTTATTGAAGTTTTTTGGTTTTCACTATAATGCCTTTGTTTCATGCATTTCCAATCAATGAAATTATGGAAAAAATTTACACAGAAATCTAATATTTAAGTATCTGCCATTAAAAATTATTTTTCATAAGAAAAAACACTTTTATCCTACAGATGCTCCTATCATTCAATATCTCAGAGAATAAGAGTTCCCATTCTGGTAGAGAATGATAGATATTCTTTTTAAAAGATCTGCATGGCTGCCTTAGATACTTCGAATTAGACCCCTAAAATACTGGGATTATATAGACAGTGACCATACTCAAACCATTTTTAATTCCCCAGCCATTCGTATAGAATTTGTAAAATTGATGCTCTATAAATATTTATTAAATGGACTGTTTGTAGAGGAGTGAATACAGCTTTTGGAAAGTAATATACTTTGCAACTCAAATTAAGAAAGGCCTATAAAATCCCTACTGCAACAGAAAATAATACATCAGGCACAACTGAATGTTTTAATAGAGGAAATGTATATGGCTCCCAGTGTCATTGACAGTTCCAGTATCATACAGATGAATGCAATAGCAATTAGGAAGAGAAGTAGTTGCCCTGATTGACCTAGTTGTATAGTTGATCAATTCTGTATCCAGTAAGAGAGATTTTTAAGAAGTGGAATGAACACAACTGCAAGCAGAGGGACACTGATAAATTACCACAATTAACCTTCCTGATAACCTAAAGCAACTAGCACAGCATGATAAAATGTAGAACACAGAAGTTACAACAGGTGAGTGATACAGGCCTCAAGTGAGGATTAAGACCTCAATATAGACAATGGCTCTATAGTGTTTTGGATAAGAGAACACCAACATTCTGTTAAGACAAAAAAGGAATTTGTTTAAAATTTACCACAGATATATATATCATGCAATTTATTGTACTTCATTAAGACCAATTTTACTATGAACTGTCTGTGTGCATACACACACACACACACACAATGTGGATTCTCTAAAAAAACTTTGAATGATTTAATTTTCAAACAGATATTGAAAGGATCACCATCAAGCACTTTTAAGTAGATACAGTTAAAACAGAGGAACCTGAATATACAGAGCATTCAATTTTGAGGTGTTAAGGAAAATAGGCCACAATGGATCAGGCGAAGAAGCTGGAAAAGACAAGGTTCCAGGATAAATTTGATTCAGTTTGATCTCACCAATAACTGAAAATATGATCTGTAGTGCAGTGGCTTTCCAATCTACAGACTGAGGTTTGGGAGAGGGAAAGCACCCTTATTTTTCACTGCCTGCCTCTCACACTAGCTTGTGTTTCTTATTTTATTTTTCCTCTGCTTGAAGTAGAATTTTTTTTTTGTTTGTCCAGTAATCTTCTACCAGAGGTCAACTTTAATGTTTTTAATTCATAGCCAAGTCCAAATTGCCTGTTTAGTGTCAACTTATAAATTTTATTCAAAAACATAACCATAAACTCCTTCATCACCACAAACATGCAAAACACTTTTTTTATATAGGCTTATAATTGCAAAGAAAGTTCATCACTAGGAAGAATAAATATGGGTTGTGTAGAAGTCATTAATGTAGGTTACTAAGTATTTGTATAGTTTCAGGTACATTGCTTGGTTTTGATATAGTTATGTTCTTTTATTTGACAATTCAAATATGAAATTTAAATAGAATATATCTGTTTTCTGGCAGAGTTAAGGTTGTAACTCAGTGGTAGAGCACTTATGTAGCACATGTTAGACCCTGTGTTCAAATCTTAGTACCACATAAAAAAATAAATAAAGGAAATAAAGTTATTAAAAAAGAGTCTATAAGTGATTTTTAATATTGTCTTCTCTCTGCCAAGTCTATCATAGAAGATGTCGTTTGGAAGGTACTTTCATCAGACTGGATTACTGAATATTTAACACTGAGCAGAGCTTTTAGTTGACTGCATTATATACTAAGAGTTAAAAAAAAAATGTGTTTGTGTGTTGTCAAGCCATGGAGACTTGGTGTTTGTTTTGTTAAAAACAGAATAATTTAGTAAATTCTAACTAATACAGATAGTTAAATTGCAAGCAGTTGTGACAGCAAAAGTCTGCTGTAATGCACAGGTAATTAAAAATATTGTTTGATGTCTCAGATCAGAATTTCTGGATGACAAATATGTAAACTAGTGGGAAATTCACATACATATAATATTGAACCAAATAACCCAGGATAATGAATTCCAAATTGTACCAGGGGGAATCTCTAAGGTTTTCTCTGAATCTCATCAGAGATCACCTAAGGGGATCCACTGGAAGGGGGAGGATGGTTCTCTGTAGATGTTAATCGAACAGAACATCTGTTTCTGAGATTATCAGAGATAATTTGTTTACAAATGGGATTTCCAAGTATTATTGCATTTGAGCAAAGGATCATATAGTAGAATAATACTGGGAGAAACACTCGAGAATAACAAAACATAAAATATTGTTTATGTATATATTGATTTCTCATCAGTTGTTAAATACGCCATGTTCATTCATAACTCAGCATTTTTTGCACGAGTTGAAAACATTTCATCTCCTTACATATTTCTGCTATGCACTCTTTTACATGAACATGACACTTTGCCTTTTCTGTAAAGCCACTCCAGATGCATGTGTAGAAATGCACATGCACACATCCTAGAACTAATATATGCCATTCTTCACAATCTCCTTTCATGTTCTTTCATTGGTGTTTTTACCACATTATGGCGTGATCACTTTGTATAGTCCTCCTTTTTACTGGATTATTAATAACTTGCTCTAGAAAGATACAAAGTTGTTTGAAATGGCTAAAATAATATTGAAGCAATAAAACTTGATTTGTTTCTAACTTAATATTTTGCATTATTTTTAAGAAAATTCTCTTTTATTAAACTTTTCAAGTCTTTGCCATATTTTGTCATTAAATATTTAATGTAAATTCCCCCTTTTTCTATAAAATTAAATTTTATATAAATGGTTCACTACCACTCCTTCATAGTTGATTTTTTTTTGCCATTTCTCTGCCTAACTGATAATTAACAAGGGAAGTAAAAAGTCTGAAATAACATAAACTGAAGCCTGTGTTATTTATGATTTCAAATATTCCTCTTCTTTCCCCACCAACAAAATATTTCTAACCAATTCTCTATTCTTTTCTGTTTTCACTTATAAGTTGTTGCTCTTACTGTAAATTTTTCTCTTTGTATGTTGAACAAAAAATACTGAATTGTCCAAATACACCAATTATACAACAGTCACACTGGATTCCATTTACAGAACAACTCCCTGTGTGAATAAAAAGTTTATATTTTACAAATAATAATATTTTTAAAGAACTATTATTTAGGAAAGGGTACAAACATATGATGGTAATTTTAATATCTGTTTAACAAATGGCAAAGGCAAAAATAGATTTGTTTATCCCAAGTATTTATATGGAAAGGGAGGTCATCAGAAGTACTCAAATTTTTATTTTACTTTGAAAATATATCAAAGAAAACTAATGTGGCCTATCCTACTCTTTCTTCCTTAGAGCTGATACCATCAATGGGTTTTTTAAAATAATAAATTAAATTTTAAAAAGTATTAAGCTATAAATATTTTAACCCTTGTGACAAATAACCATTCCAAAGGAATAACACCACTAGCAGCTTACCTTAAAAATAATATTAGCCTAGGGTCAAACTTGAGTTACATTATTCAAAGTAGAGAGTTTTAAAACATCATTAATTATTTAATTAACTTATTTACTAATTAATTGGATTTGGTTCCCCAGTAAAAATACATAGAATGTCAAGTTAGTAAGAATGTTAAAGCTGAATAAAAGTACATTTTTGTAGAAGGTGATACTGTATGTAGGATATTGTACTTATGGGGATCGTATTTTTTAGGATAAGGCCATTCATAGATATTACTCTGAATGAATATGTTTAAATTATGATAATATTAGAGATCCATAATTATATGTATGTCTCAGCATACAATGTATTTTTTAACTAGTAAAAAAATTTTAACAATTCAAAATTCTATATTTTATTTGTTCTGTAGTTTAAGAGATAAACCATAATTCTTTTTATTTATTTCAAAAAATATTTGTAAATACCTACCATAAATCAGGTATGGTAAATATTTCGAACTTAAAGTTCCATAACCCTTTTACTTTCAGGATCTTAGTAAAGAAAGAGATGAATGAATATCTGAAATTGGGTGTTACTCACATTACAGTAGATGTATGCACCAGGTCCAGTGGTGTCTCAGCAGAGAACAAAATAATATAGCACTCTGAAACTGAAGTTGTTCAGGATGATTCCAGAAGAATATGGAACTTCATGGAACTGAGGAGGAATGTGAGTAGGACAAAAAAAGGGAAAGGCACCTTTGAGTAAGAAAAGGCCCAGTTGTGAAAAATTTTGAGACCTTGTCAAGGTTCACATAAAAATACTAGAATGCTAATGATGAGTTTTAAGCAGGGGAGTGATATGGAATGATCATCTGGTGCATCTAATCAGAATTGCTTTTTTGTGTGCTGGTGATTGAGCCCAGAGCCTCATACATAATAAGCATGTGCTGTGCCACTGAGTCCCCTATAGCCCTAGAATTGCTTTTTAAAGCAACCACACTGATTGTAGTGAATGTCATAATTATTAGTGTGAGGATGATTTAATTTTTATTTTCTATGGTTTACACATTTTTACACAGAATATGTATGTTTCTTTATAATGTAAGTAAACATTTTTCTTTACCAATGAAGAAGATTTACATATAACTGTCTGCTTTTCCCAGTGGAATGCAAGTTTCATCAATATGGGGCATAACTATACACAATTATCATTTACCAATTAAAATAATATTCATTTTAAAAGACTGAACTGCATACATCTTGTTCACTATTTGAAACCCAGTGCTGAATACATAGAAAAGAAATATTTATTTAATGAATGTATGTCAGTGTGAATAGAGACTAGAGAGATCAAGATATTTTTAGTACAGAACTTGGTGAAAACAATTTAGGATGTTACAATATTTTTGACTGTGGTGACTGATGCAGTCAATAAGTATAGGGACACAGAAGAAGCAATTGAGTTTCAAAAGAAAAATAATATGTGCACCTTTGAGCATTTTCAGTATCAGTTGCCAATGGGAAATTGAATTAAAGGCATCCAGTAAAAATTTGGCTAAAGGAGTAGGGAACATAATAAAATATTAATTTTATTTATATAAATAAATAAATAAAAATTTGTGATTCCTGAACTCCGAAGGTAGTAAGTGTAAGCCACAAAACTATATATTATTAAGGAATATATAGACCCATAAGACTGGAAACCCTAGGGAAAAGCAGTATTTCCAGGATCACTTGAAGAAGTACATCTAACATCACAGAATTCAGTATTATGGAATTCATGGAATGGGGATTTTCAAGAGATGAACTAGTGAGCAATGTTTTTTTTTTAAAAAAAAATCAATTTTATTTTTTTAAAATACACTACAGTGGAATGCATTACAATTCCTATTACACATATAGAGCACAATTTTCATATCTTTGTATATATATAAAGTATGTTCATGCCAATTCATGTCATGAGCAATGTTAAATATGAAATAGCAATCAAGTAAAATGAGGAGAAAATTTTGAACTTGCAATTTTTGTCATATGATTTTAAGCTTAGAGCAAAAGGAGTGTAAAGCTTTCCCAAATATGCTTTGCCCACATTTCCCAGAGATTAAACATTTGGCCTGGTGGTCTACTTCAGTGGTAGAGCACTTGCCTACCATGTATGAAGTCCTGGGTTCCATCCCCTTCAGTGAAAACCCCTTCATTTTGGCACCTATATCAGTTTGTCATATTTTTATTGATTGAGCAGTCTTTTACTCTATGGCACAGTAGGATACTCCAAACTCAGCTTACACTTTCCCAATCCTAGTCCTGCTATTTGCCACTGATCTAAGGAGTTTTTGTTCCTTTTAGTGAAGAATGGTATTTAGGAACCAAGATCTGACCTTAAGTGTGCTCATTGCTACTATCCTACACGTGCTTATTGCTACTGGGCAGTCATTGTTTTGAGGCCCACCAGTGAATGTTACCAGGAAAGACATCTAAGTATGCATTTGTTTATGTCTCTATTTAGCTGTCTAGCTACCTATTCATCCATCGATCTATATGAAAAACCACACATTTATAATTAAATTTCCATTTCCTTAATCAGATTATTTTGCTTAACATTATATGATCATATGAGAGCTGATATAGATTGTATTATCATTTTAGTTAGTAGCTCTTACTTTATTATTAGAATTACTTTTCCATATATGGTGCATATAGGCATCCAGGCTACCTGAATGTACCAACTGTAATAAAAATAAGCCTCCCATTATGAGTTCTATACTTTTTGTTGTTTTCAGGGACAGGAGTTATTCCCAAATACATGGAAGAAAACAAATGTAGCCCCTTAAGTACTATGTTTTTTATTCTCATCTCTTTCCTACATTCATTTAAATAATGTAGTGTAGGTGGGTATAATGGTCTTTGTTTTTCAGATACTACTGCTTTTGGCATTAGAAAGTCAAGAAAACATATATCTTTGCAGATTATTTTGCATAAAGTATTCAAATTTTCTAGTCTTTTTATATCCTCTGTTTTTATTGTTGGTATTTTGAAAAAACTTTCTGTGTGGCCTTAGCTACTAATGGGGTTAGTTCAAGACATGTTGAACACATTTCTTACACACTTTCACAATCAGTCACTGTAAGCCTGGTTATACTGCAGTAGCAGAAACCCCACAAATCTTTGTGATTTAACATAATAAACTAATTTTTACTCATACTTTGTGACTAATATGGGTCATTGCGGGAGGGGCATGTCTGCTCATCAGAGTTACTCAGAAAACCAGGCTTTAAGACCCTTTATCTCATTGTAAGCCTACATGATGATCTCTGTAGGAGGGAAAGTATGTCCAGAATTCTACAATTGTTCTTATGCCTTCTTCCCAGAATGGCATTACCACCTACATTTCATTTGAAAAACAAGTAATATGACCATGCCTAAATTAAATTGGAGAATAAAGTGTAATTATACCAAGTGACTGTAAGGCAGAGAGCAGGATATAGTGAACCACACAGATAACTATTGTGATTCATGTTCTGGCCAGAAAACCACTTTTTACCCCATCATTTAGGCAAGATGGATTTACTCTTCCCTTGAAGAAAAACACAAGTAAGTGTTCTATCCAGTTCAGTAAAACTTCAATACTTGTATCTGTGATGAATAATCAATAATCTCTACTATAGGAGATGATAAGCAATAGTCTATATCAAGTCTTGATTTGATACCTCTTGATTTGAAAACTTAGGACCAAAGGAAAGATTTTCTACCCCACATTCAGTCAATATACCTTAGTAGAACTGGGATAGCATAATATACAATAAATATTCCTACATAGAAAATAGAAGAAATGGCTGGATGTGGTGGTGCATGCCTGTAATACCAGCAGCTCAGGAATCTGTGGCAGAAGGATCACAAGTTTGAGGCCAGTCTCAGCAACTTAGTGAGATCTTGTCTCAAAATAAACAATAAAAAGGACTGGGGATGTGGCTCAGTGGTTGAGCTCCCATAGGTTCAATCCCTAGGGAAGGAAGGAAGGAAGAAAAAATAGAAGAAATGGGATGGGGGAATATACAGCAATCAGTTTTCTATTCAGGTCTATGCTCTTGTTGGAAAGATCTTGCTAGGGACATCTAACTAGTGGATAAATAATGTTCCAGTTCCACTCCCTAGTTATTGTACTCCTTAGCAATTGGTTCTGCCTCTGAGAGAACACTCGTTTTTATTCTCTTTGACCACATCTAAATTGGGCATTTGAGAATATGTTCTCCTTATTCAGTTTTTAATCAGATTGTTTCCCATTCAGATAAATTTGGAAAACCAAGAGTGAGTTTAGATGGTAAATCTTTTTTTATTAATTATTTTTATTTATATATGACAGCAGAATGCATTACAATTCTTACTACACATTTAGAGCACAATTTTTCATATCTCTGGTTGTATAAAAAGTATATTCACACCAATTCATGCCTTCATACATGTACTTTGGATAATAATGTCCATCACATTCCATCATCATTTCTAACTCCATACCCCCTCCTTTCCCCTCCCACAACTCTGCCCTATCTAGAGTTTGTATATTCTTCCCACACTCCTCTTCCTTACCCCACTATGAATCAGCATCCTTGTATCAGGTAAAACATGATGCATTTGGTTTTGGGGGATTGGCTAATTTCACTTAGCATTATCTTCTCTAACTCCATCCATTTACCTGCCAATGCCATGATTTTATTCTCTTTTATTGCTGAGTAATATACCATTATGTCTATATGCCACATTTTATTTATCCATTCATTTATTGAAGGACATCTAGGTTGGTTCCACAGTTTAGCTGTTGTGAATTGTGCTACTGTAAACATTGATGTGGCTGTTTCCCTGTAGTATGCTGTTTTTTTAAGTTCTTTGGTTATAGACTGAGGAGAAGGATAGCTGGTTCATATGGTGGTTCCATTCCCAGTTTTCCAGGGAATCTCCATACTGCTTTCCATATTGGCTGCACCAATTTGCAGCTCCACCCGCAGTGTATGAGTGTACCTTTTCCCCCACATCTTCACCAATGCTTACTGTTGTTTGTTTTCATAATAGCTGCCATTCTGACTGGAGTGTAATGATATCTTAGAGTGGTTTTGATTTGCATTTCTCTAATTGCTAGAGATGATGAACATTTTTTCATATATTTGTTGATTGTTTGTATATCTTCTTCTGAGAAGTATCTGTTCAGGTCCTTGATCCATTTATTGATTAGGTTATTTGTTTTTTTGGTGCTTAGCTTTTTTAATTCTTTATATACCCTAGAGATTAGTGCTCTATCTGATGTGTGAGGGATAAATATTTTCTCCCAAGATGTAGGCTCTCTATTCACCACACAGATTTTTTTTTCTGAGAAGAAACTTTTTAGTTTGAGTCCATCCCATTCATTGATTCTTGATTTTAGTTCTTGTGCCAAAGGAGTCATATTAAGGAAGTTGGGGCCTAATCCCACATGATGGAGATTGGGGCCTACTTTTTCTTCTATTAGGCACAGGATCTCTGGGTTTCATTCCTAGGGTTTTGATCCATTTTCAGTTAAGTTTTATGCATGGTGACAAATAGGGGTTTAATTTCATTTTGTTGCATATGGATTTCCAGTTTTCCCAGCACCATTTGTTGAAGAGGCTATCTTTTCTCCAATGCATGTTTTTGGTGCTTTTGTCTAATACAAGACAATTGTAATTTTGTGGGTTAGTCTTTGTGTCCTCTATTCTGTATCATTGGTCTACCAGTCTATTTGGGTGCCAATATCATGCTGTTTTTGTTACTATTGCTCTGTAGTGTAGTTTAAGAACTGGTATAGCGATACCACTTACTTTACTCTTCCTGCTAAGGATTGCTTTAGCTATTCTCAGTCTCTTATTTTTCCAGATGAATTTCATGATTGCTTTTTCTATTTCTAAGACGAAAGTCATTGGGATTTTGATCAGAATTGCATTAAATCTGTATAGTGCTTTTGGTAGTATGGTCATTTTGATAATATTAATTCTGCCTATCTAAGAGCAAGGTAGATCTTTCCATCTTCTAATGTCTTCTTTGATTTCTTTCTTTAGGGTTTGGTAATTATCATTATATAGATCTTTCACCTCTTTCATTGATTCCCAAGTATTTTTTTGAGGCTATTGTAAATCAGGTAGTTTTTTTGTTTCCATTTCTGAGTATTTGTCACTGATATACAGAAATGTATTTGATTTATGAATGTTGATTTTATATCCTGCTACTTTGCTGAATTTATTTACTAGTTTTAGAAGTTATCTGGTGGGTGTTTTTTGGGGGGGCGGTTTCTGGATATAGAATCATATCATCAGCAAGTAGTGCCAATTTGAGTTTTTCTTTTCCTGTGTGTATCCCTTTAATTTCTTTCATCTAATTGCTCTGGCCAACATTTCAAGAACTATGTTAAATAGAAATGGTGAAAGAGGGTATCCCTGTCTTGTTCCAGTTTTTAGAGGGGATGCTTTCAATTTTTCCCCATTTAGAATGATGTTGGCCTGGGGATTAGCATAGATAGCTTTTATGATGTTGAGATAAGTTCCTGTTATCCCTAGTTTTTCTAGTGTTTTAAGCATGAAGGGGTGCTCTATTTTGTTGAATGATTTTTACGCATCTATTGAGTTGATCACATGGTTCTTATCTTTAAGTCTATTGATGTGATGAATTACATTTATTGATTACCCTATGTTGAACCAACCATGCATCCCTGGGATGAATCCCACTTGATCATGGTGCACGATCTTTTTTATATGTTTTTGTATTCAATTTGCCAGAATTTTATTGAGAATTTTTGCATCTATATTCATTAGAGATATTGGTCTGAAGTTTTTTTGTTTGTTTGTTTGTTTGTTTTGTTTTTTGATGTGTCTTTGTCTTGTTTTGGAATGAGGGTGATAGTGGCCTCATAGAATGAGTTTGAAAGGGCTCCCTCTTTTTCTATTTCTTGAAATAAATTGGAGAGTATTGAAATTAGTTCTTCTTTAAGGGTCTTGTAGAACTTGGCTGTGTATCCATCCATTCCTAGGCTTTTCTTGGTTGGTAGACTTCTGATGGCATCTTCTATTTTGTCACTTGAAATTGATCTGTTTAAATTGTGTATATCATCCTGATTCAATTTGGTCAAATTACATGACTCTAGAAATTTGTCGATGCCTTTGATATTTTCTATTTTATTGGAGTACAAGTTTTCAAAATAATTTCTAATTATCTTCTGTATTTCTGTAGTGTCATGATATTTCCTTTTTCATCACGTATGTTAGTAATTTGAGTTTCCTCTCTCCTTCTCTTCGTTAGCATGGCTAAGGGTCTGTAAATTTTATTTATTTTTTTAAAGAACCAACTTTTTGTTCTCTCAATTTTTTCAATTGTTTCTTTTGTTTCAATTTCATTGATTTTTAGCTCTGATTTTAATTATTTCCTGTATTCTGCTGCTTTTGGTGTTGATTTGTTCTTCTTTTTCTAGGATTTTCAGATGTAATGTTAGGTCATTTACTTGCTGACTTTTTCTTCTTTTAAGGAATGAACTCTATGCAATGAACTTTGCTCTTAGAACTGCTTTCATAGTGTCCCAGAGATTTCCATATGTTGTATCTGTGTTCTCATTCACCTCTAAAAATTTTTTAATCTCCTCCTTGATATCTTCTGCAAGCCGTTGTTCATTCAGTAGCATATTATTTAGTCTCCAGGTGTTGGAGTAGCTTTTATTTCTTATTTTATCACTGATTTCTAATTTCATTATAATTTGATAGAATGCAGGGCAATACCTCTACTTTTTTATATTTGCTAAGATTTTCTTTGTGGCATAATATATGGTCTATTTTAGAGAAGGATCCATGTATTGCTGAGAAGAAAGTGTATTCACTTGTTGAAGGATGAAATGTTCTATATATGTCAGTTTAGTCTAAGTTATTGATTGTGTCATTGAGTTCTATAGTTTCTTTGTTCAGCTTTTGTTTGGAAGATCTATCCAGTGGTGAGAGATGTGTGTTAAAGTTACCCAGAATTATTGTGTTGTGGTCTATTCGACTCTTGAACTTCAGAAGTGTTTGTTTGATGAATGTAGATGCTCTATTGTTTGGGGGAATATATATTTATAATTGTTAAATCTTGTTGGCATATCCTTTTTGATTGGATTTAGCTGGAAGTCTACTTTATTTGATATGAGGATGGAAACCCCTGCTTGCTTCTGCAGTCCATGTGAGTGGTATGATTTTTCCCAACCTTTCACCTTCAGTCTGTGAATGTCTTTTCCTATGAGATGAGTCTCTTCGAGGCAGTGTATTGTTTGATCTTTTTTTTTATATATCCAATCTGCTAGTCTATGTCTTTTGATTGGTGAATTTAGGCAATTACCATTCAGGGTTATTATTGAGACATGATTTGTATTCCCAGCCATTTTTGTTTATTTTTGGTATTTAACATGACTTGGTTTCTCCTCTGATTAGATTTTCCTTTAGTGTAATACCTCCCTCTGTTGATTTTTATCATTTTTTTTCATTTCCTCTTCATAGAATATTTTGCTGAGGATGTTCTGTAGTGCAGGCTTTCTAGTTGTAAATTCTTTTAACTTTTGTTTATCATGGAAGGTTTTTTATTTCATCATCAATTCTGAAGCTTAATTTTGCTGGATATAAGATTCTTGGTTGGCATCCATTTTCTTTCAGAGCTTGGTGTGTGTTGTTCCACGATCTCCTGGCTTTGAGGGTCTGGGCTGAAAAATCTACTGAGATACAAATTGATCTCCCCTATATGTGATCTGATTCCTCTCTCTTATGGCTTTTAAGATTCTATCCTTATTCTGTATGCTACACATTTTCATTATAATGTACTTTGTTGTAGATCTGTTATAATTTTGTACATTTGGTATCCTATAAGCCCCTTGCATTTGGTTTTCCAATTTGTTCTTCATACTTGGGAAATTTTCTGATATTATCTCATTGAAGAGATTTGCATTCCTTTGGTTTCAAACTCTGTGTATTCCTCTATCCCAATAACTCTTAGATTTCATCTTTTGATGCTGTCCCATAATTCTTGGATGTTCTGTTCGTGGTTTCTTACTATCTTCATTGTGTGATCAACTTTATTTTCCAGATTATATGCTTTGTCTTCATTATCTGACCTTATTTCTTCCAAGTTGGTTATCCTTTCTATTGAGTTCTTTATCTGGTTTATTGTATCCTCCATTTCAAGGATTTCTGACTGTTTTTTTTTTTTTCAGAGTCTCTATATCTTTCTTGAAGTAATCTTTTGCTACCTGTATTTGCTCTCTTATCTCTTTGTTGGGGTGATCAGTTTTTGTATGTATTTGCTCATTTAGGTCATTCTTTAATTCACAGATCATTTTAATCATGAACCTTCGGAACTCCTTCTCTAACATTTCATCAACTTTGCTGTCCATAGGTTCTGTTATGGTAGTATTCTGGTTTGTTTGGGACACCTTCCTTCCTTGTTTTTTTTTTTTCAATGTTGTCTATGTGTCTTCCTTTTTTTGCACCACGGATCTGAGATATTACAGTTTCTACCCTGTATTCTGGTAGTACCCGTGCAGATTGTCTGTACCTCACCTTGATGTTGGCCTTCCAGACCCTACTGGTGTACCTCAATGTATGCTACTGTTTCTAAAATTGGTGGCAGCAATAGCTGAGGTAACTCAAGATAATATTTGAGGTGCTCCAAGATGGAAGCAATGTCTTACAGAGATGGGGTGAAAGGGTGGGCCCAACCCCAACCCTTCACCTTCAGTCTCTTTGGGATACCTGCTTTGAGATGCAGCAGCTTCTAGGCCCTGTCTATTGTCAAAAAATTAGGGGCTACTGTGTGGGTAAGGCTATGTTGGTGACTGCAGTGTCCCAAAATGGAAGTGGTTTAGGCTTAGGCTCTCAGGTGGGGCAGGAGGCGAACTCAGTCTGGGCCAGGCCTCGGCTCCCAAGGTAGTTGTGATACTGAGTCTTGTGCAGGCTGGTGTGGGTGGATCTGAGCCAACCTCCCATGGTTGTCTGCTGTTCAGAAGGGGCAGTCCTGTGCCGGAGGCTGGGGTGCAGTGGGTGCTTGCTGGTGGAGGGGTGGACTTGAGCCTACTGTGAGCCTGTGTCCTGCACAGGCTGGTGTGGGTGGATCTGGGCTGCTGGGCTTGACCTCCCTTGTAGTCTGCTGGTCAGAAGGGTTTAAATGGTAAATCTTATTTATTACAGATTCTCTCAAAAATTAGCCAACTTTTAACTATTTGATTGTAGTACACTCGGCTGTTTTTTTTTTTGTTGTTGTTGTTTGTTTGTTTTGTTTTGTTTGGCTAAACAAAGTTCTTCATTTATTGTTTGTTTGATTTTTGGAACTTTGGCCTATCTCTAAGGACTTAATTTCTTGTATCATGAAATTATGATGCTATTCTCTGTTTCCCAATACAATTTGTTTAACTGAAAGGAATTTCAGAGCACTGCAATCATTATGATGTGGTTCAAATATTTACTCTGAGAAAATCTGATCTATTCATATGTTTCAACAGTTCATTTGAAAACTAACTCCTGATTTGATCCTTCATGCAACTCAATTCTGAGGGGACTTATTTGTTGCTGTTTTGTTTTGCAGTTTCATTTTTTTTTAACCCAGGGACTTGTGTATTCTAGGCAAGCACTCTACCACCGAGCTACACCACAAGCCCAAATTTTGAGTTTTTATTAGTCCGTTTTTGCTCAAAGAATTTCTTAAACATATCTATTAGTATTTAGTTTTGACAATCACTTGGCTTTGTAATACTAACTCATTAAATTCAATGATTTCCTCTGTTCTTTTTCATTCCTGCTTGCAAACCATCAAGTCATTTTGTGAGCTCACTTATTTCTTGTAACATCTTGTAAACATAACCACCAGGTACAAGATCTAATTTTTATTTTATTGCATTTGAGAGTTTTTCCAAATATATTACCACTGAAAAATATGAATTGCCTTTCTTCATTTCCCAGAAATAATATTTTAGCCCTTCACAGCCTTATATGTAGGCTATTTTAGGAATTTCATTATAGGAATACCATATTCTTTGGAGAACTTCAGCACCATTCAGGATGGCAAGATGATACTGCAGTAAAAATAATCCCTGGTCCCAGAATAAAATTAAGTATAATACTTCTTGCACATTATATATGTTTGTATTCATAATAGCTGCCATTCTGATTGGAGTAAGATGAAATCTTACAGTAGTTTTGATTTTCATTTCTCTAATTGCTAGAGATGATGAACGTTTTTTCATATATTTGTTGATTGATTGTATATCTTCTGAGAAGTGTCTGTTCAGTTCCTTGGCCCATGTATTGATTGGATTATTATTTTTTTTGGTGTTAAGGTTTTTGAGTTCTTTATATACCCTAGAGATTAGTGCTCTATCTGATGTACGTGCAGTAAAAATTTGCTCCTATTATGTAGGCTCTTTATTTATTTATTTATTTGTTTATTTTGCTGAGAAGAAGCTTTTCAGTTTGAGTACATTCCATTTATGGATTCTTGATTTTACTTCTTGTGCTATAGGAGTCTTGTTAAGGGAGTCAGGGCCTAATCTGACATGATGGAGATTTGGGCCTACTTTTTCTTCTGATAGACACAGTGTCTCTGGTTTAATTCCTAGGTCCTTTATCCACTTTGAATTGTTTTGTGCATGGTGAGAGATGTGGGTTTAATTTCATTTGGTTGCATGTGGATTTCCAGTTTTCCTAGCACCATTTCTTGAAGAGGTTATCTTTTCTCCAATATATGTTTTTGGTGCCTTTGTCTATTATGAGATAAACTGTATTTATGTGGGTTTGTCTCTATGTCCTCTATTCTGTACTATTGGCCTACAAATCTATTTTGGTGACAATACCATGCCGTTTTTGTTACTATAGCTCTGTAGTATAGTTTAAGATCTGGTATAGTGATACAATCTGTTTCATTCTTCTTCTAAGAATTGTTTTGGCTATTCTGGGTCTCTTATTTTTCCAGATGAGTTTCATGATTGCTTTTTCTATTTCTATGAGGAATATTATTGGGATTTTGATTGGAATTGCATTAAATATGTATAGTGCTTTTGGTAGTATGGTCATTTTGACAATATTAATTCTGCCTATCTAAGAACAAGGGGGATCTTTCCATATTCTAAGGTCTTCTATAATTTTTTTTTATTAGTGTTCTGTAGTTTTCATTGTAGAGGTCTTTCACCTCTGTAGTTTTTATTGTAGAGGTCTTTCACCTCTTTTGTTGATTCCCAAGTATTTTTTGTTTGAGGCTATTGTAAATGGAGTAGTTTTCCTAGTTTCTCTTTCAGTGCATTTGTCACTGATGTATAGAAATGACTTTGATTTATGGGTGTTGATTTTATATCCTGATCCCAAAATCAAACATGTGGTGAGCCGTGTCTGCAGACCGTTGCCGCCATTAGAAGATGACGCCGGTCTCCGTTGTGGATCTTGGTAAACAACTCCTTATTTGGGAGAGTTGGCGCGCTGTCCCTCAGTACCCAATGAGAAAACCCCGCGTGGCAGCTTTGGATTGGACTTGAGCAAGCTTTATTAGGCTGTGTGGGGGTGCGTGAGGAGAAGAGAGCACTTGAGAGAAGATTAGAGTTAAGGCCTGAATAAACCGCTGAAAGAAGAATCCTGTGTCATGTCTTCCTTGCTGGCAAGGGGGTCACGACACAAACACACATCAAAGAATGAAAACTTCTGATCAATATCTCTAATGAACATAGAGGCAAAAATTCTCAAAAAAAATCTAGTAAATTGAATTAAAAAATATCAAAAAAATAGTGCACCACAATCAAGTGGGGTTTATCCCAGAGATGCAAGGTTGGTTCAACATACAGAAATCAATAATATAATTCATCACATCAGCAGACTTAAAAATAAGAATAATATGATCATCTCAATAGATGCAGAAAAAGCATTCAACAAAATACAGCACACCTTCATGTTCAAAACACTAGCAAAATTAGGGATGATAGGTACATATCTCAACATTGTAAAAGCTATCTGTGCTAAGGAAAAATTGAAAACATTCCCTCTAAAAACTGGAACAAGACAGGGATGCCCTCTTTCACCACATCTCTTTAATATAGCTCTTGAAACTCTAGCCAGAGCAATAAGACAGGTGAAAGAAATTAAAGGGATATGAATAGGAAAAGAAGAATACAAACTACGGATAGGAAAAAAAGCAAACAAACTACCACTATTTGTTGATGAAATGGTTCTATACCTAGAGGATCCAAAAATTTCACCAGAAAATTTTTAGAACTAATAAATGAATTGGGCTTTAGGATTTTTTGTTGAGGAATTCCATTTCTAAGCCAACTCAATGGAGATTTGAGCCTACTTTTTTTTCTATTAGGGACAGGATCTCTGGTCTAACACCTAAGTCGTTGATCCACTTTAAGTTGAGTTTTGAGCAGGGTGAGAAATAGGGGACTCATTTCATTGTATTATATATGGATTTCCAGTTTTTCCAGAACCATTTGTTTAAGATGCTATCTTTCTCCAATGTATGTTCATGGCGCCTTTGTCCAGTATGCGATAACTGTATTTATGTGGATTTGTCTCTGTGTCTTCTATTCTGTACCATTGGTCTTCATACCATTGGTTTTGGTACCAATACCATGCCATTTTTGTTACTATGACTCTGTAGTATAATTTAAGGTCTGGGATTGTGATGCCTCCTGCTTCACTTTTCTCACAGAAGATTGCTTTGTCTATTCTGGGCCTCTTATTTTTCCAAATGAATTTTATGATGGCTTTTTCTATTTTATGAAGAATGTCATTGGAACCTTAATAGAAATTGCATTGAATTGGTTTAATGCTTTTGGTAGTACAGCTTTTCTGACAATATCCAAGAACATGGGAGATCTTTACACCTTCTAAGGACTTCTTCAATTTTTTTTCTGTAGTGTTTTGTAGTTTTCATCATAGAGGTCTTTCACATCTTTTGTGAGATTGATTTCCAGTAAGTTTTTTTGAGGCTTTTGTGAATGGGGGAGTTTTCTGAATTTCTTTTTCAGTTGATTTATCACTGATGTATAGGAATGCAATTGATTTATGGGTGTTAATTTCATATCCTGCTACTTTGCTGAATTTGTTTATAAGTTCAAGAAGTTTTTTGGTATATTTTTTTTGGATCCTCTAAATATAGAATCATGTCATATGCAAATAGAGATAGTTTGAGTTCTCTTTTTTCTATTTATATCCCTTTAATTTCTTTCTTTTTGTCTAATTGCTCTGGCTAGAATTTTGAAAGACTGTGTTAAATAGAAGTAGTGAAAGAGGGCATCCCTCTCTTCTTCCAGTTTTTATAAGAAATACTTTCAATTTTTTTTCCATTTAGAATATTTGCATTGTATTTAGCATAAACAGCTTTTACAATTTTGAGGTATGTTCCTACTATCCCTAGTTTTTCTAGTGGTTTGAACATGAATAGATGCTGTATTTTGTCAAATTCTTTTTATGCATGTATTGACATAATCATGTGATTCTTGTATTTAAGTCAATTAGTATGATGAATTATGTTTATTGATTTACATATGTTGACCCAATCTTGCATCCCTGGGATGAACCCCAATTGACCATGGTGCACTATCTTCTTAATCTGTTTTTTAATGCAATTTGTCAGTATTTTATTAAGAAATTTTGCATCTATGTTCATCAGGGATATTGGTCTGAAATGTCTTTTCCTTGATGTGTTTTTGTATGGTTTTGGTATCAGGGTGAAACTATCTTCATAGAATGAGTTTGGAAGGGTTCCCTTCTTTTCAATTTCATGGGACAATTTGAGGAGTTTTGGTGTTAATTCTTCTCTGAAGGTCTGGTAGTACTCAGGTGAGAATCCATCTAGTCCTGGTCTTTTCTTTCTTGATAGGGTTTTAAAGTGTTTTTAATTTCATTGCTTGAAATAGATGTGTTTAAATTTTATGTGTCCTCCTGAATCAATATGGATAGGTCATATGTCTCTAGAGATTTGTTGATGTCTTCAAGATTTTCTATTTTACTGGAGTATAAATTTTCAAAATAGTTTCTGATTATCTTCTGTATTTCAGTAGTGTCCAGTTAGTGATATTTTCTTTTTCATAGCATAGCAAATTTTAGTGATTTGAGTTTTCTCTTTGTTAGCTTGGCTTAGGGTATATCAATTTTATTTATTTCTTCAAAGAACCAACTTTTTATTTTGTCAATTTTTTGGATTGTTTCTTTTGTTTCAGTTTCATTGATTTCAGCTCTGATTTTAATTATTTCCTATCTTCTACTTCTTTTGGTGTTGATTTGTTCTTCTTTTTCTGTGGCTTTAAGATGTAATGTTAGGTCATTTATCCATTGACTTTATATTCTTTTAGTGAACATGCTGAATGCAATAAACTTTCTTTTTAACACTGCCTTCATAGTATTCCAGAGATTTTGATACATTGTCTTGCTATTCTCATTTACCTCTAAATATTTTTTATTTGATCCCTGATTTTTTCTCCTGTCCATTCATCATTCAATAGTGTATTATTTAGTCTCCAGGGGGTTATAGTAGCTTCTATTTTTATTTGATTGATTTATAATTTCATTCCATCATGATCTGATAAGATTTAAATTATTATCTCAATTTTTTTATATTTGTAAGGGTTGCTTTGTGATCTATGTTATGGTCTATTTTAGTGAACGATCCATGTTCTGCTGAAAATAAAGTATATTCATTGATGAAATATTCTACATATTTCTGTTATGTCTAAATTATTAATCATATTTTTAGTTGTATAATTTCTTTATTCAGTTTTATTTGGATGATCCAGTGGTGAGAGGGGTGTGTTAAAGTCACTCAGTATTATTGTGTTCTGGTCTGTTTGCTTCTTGAAATTGAGAAGTGTTTGTTTAATGAGTGTAGATCCTCCATTGTTTGGGCATAAATATTTACTATTGTAACATCTTATTGATGTATAATTCCCTGAAGCAGTATGAAATGTCCTTCTTTGTGCCTTCTGATTAACTTTGGCTTGATGTCCACTTTATATGATATGAGGATAGAAAGCCCTGCTTATTTATGAGATCCATATGAATGATATGATTTTTTTCACCATCCTTTCACCTTCAATCTGTGGATGTCTTTGCCTATGAGGCGATTCTCTTGGAGCAGCATATTTTTGGGTGTTTTTTTTTTATTGTTGTTTTTTTGTTTTGTTTTTGTCCAATATGCTAAGTCTATGTCTTTAAAAAAAAATAGTTGTTGTTGGGACACATGCCTTTATTTTATTTATTTTTATGTGGTGCTGAGTATCAAACCCAGTGCCTCACACACGCTAGGCGAGTGCTCTACTGCTGAGCCACAAGCCCAGCCCCGTCTATGTCTTTTGATTGATAAGTTTAGGCCATTTACATTCAGTGTTATTCAGATGTGGTTTTTATTCCCTGTCATTTTGATTTATTTCTGGTTTTTAATTTGCATTAATTTATCCATTGATTCACTGTTCTTTTAGTTGTCTTTCTCCCTTCACTGATTTTTACTTTTTTTTGTCTCTTCTTCATGAAATATTTTTATTGAGTATGTTTTGTAGTGCAGTCTTTCTAGTTGTGAATTATTTTAACTTTTGATTATCATGAAAGGTTTTTATTTCATCATCAATTCTGAAGCTTAATTTTGCTGGGTATGGTATTCTATGCTGGCATCCACTTTCTTTTAGACCTTGGTATATATTATTCCAGGACCTCCTAGCTTAGAGGGTCTGGGGTGAGAGATCAGATGAGATCCAGATTGACTTCCCACTAAATGTTTCCTACAAGCCTTTTAAAACTCCATCCTTATTCTGTATGTTGGGCATTTTCATAATATTGTGCCTCAGTATGGGTTTGTTGTAATTCTGAATATTTAGGGTTCTTTAAGCCTCTTGTATTTGATTTTCCATTTCATTCTTTAGATTTGAGAAATTTTCTGATATTATTTCATGGAAAATATTGTGCATTACTTTGGTTTGTATCTCTGAGTCTTCATATCTTCCAATAAATTCTAATTTGGTCTTTTTGAATTATTCCATATTTCTTAGAAGTTCTATTAATGGTCTCTTAAAATCTTTTCTCCACAGTCAACTTCATTTTCGTGATTATATATTTTGTCTTCATTGCCTGAAATTCTGTCTTCCCAGTGACCTGGTCTGTTTGTGATGCTTCCCATTGAGTTCTTAATTTGGTTTATTGATTTATTCACTTTGAGGATTTCTGCTTGATTTTTTTTTCAGAATCTCTATGTCTTTATTTGATGTGATCTTTCACTTCCTATATTTTCTTTCTGATTTCACTTCTTACATTGTCCTTTACTTCACGGATCAGTTTGACTATGTACATTCTAAATTCCTTATTTAGAATGTACATTTCTTCCACTGTGGTGTCGTTAGTTATTGAAATATCTTGGTTTGTTTTGGTCAATTTGTTCCCTTGCTTTTTTCATTTATTTGTGTGTCTACACCTCTACAGTATGGATCTGAAGTAGAAGAGTTTCTACTCTGTGGACTTGTAGTGTTCCTGAAGGTTTACAGTACCTCACCATTTAGGGGGGGAGACAAGTAATAACAACAACTGATGCAAGCAATATACAGCATTAAACCAAATAGTTCCTATTATGATGTATACAATGTTAATTATCACAATAAACAGAAATGATATGATCAGTTTTTGCCTGAAATAAAAACAGCATGTTTGCATAAGGGTTCACAATTTCAAGTGGTGGACATGGAGAGAACAGAAATGATATAGGGTGTGATGATTATAGGGGAGGAAGAGAGAAGACAGGAGTAAATGATGAAAGGAAGAGTGAAAGAACAATAGACATTGGCTGTTAGTGAAAGAAAAGAGAGAAGGAGAATCAAGGGAAACAGGTAAGATAAAATATATATATGTAAAGTAAAAAAATTTTTAAATTAAAAAATAAAAATCAAGGAATATAAAACAAAACTAAAATGTACTAATAAAACATCCTATTCCTCGAGGCTGGAGTTGTTGCTCAGTGGTAGAGTGCTTGCCTGGCATCTGTGAGGCACTGGGTTCAATCCTCAGCACCACATATAAATAAATAAAATAAAAAACCCATCGATGACTAAAAAATATTTTTAAAAAACCCAAACTTCCTATTCCTCAAAAATCTAATTCATAGCCAGG
Source organism: Marmota monax (assembly GCF_021218885.2). Taxonomy (NCBI): domain Eukaryota; kingdom Metazoa; phylum Chordata; class Mammalia; order Rodentia; family Sciuridae; genus Marmota; species Marmota monax. The sequence goes on from NW_026694772.1 coordinate 6,037,711, forward strand.
TGTGGTAGCACATTCCTATAATCCCAGCTGCTGGGGAGGTTGAGGCAGGAGGATCGCGAGTTCAAAAGTGAGGCACTTAAGCAACTCAGTGAGATCAGTGAGATTGTGTTTCTAAATAAAATTTAAAAATAGGGCTGAGGATGTGGCTCAGTGGCTGAGTGCCCCTGAGTTCAATCCCTGGTGCAAAAAAAAAATAATAATGATGATGATAATAATAATAATAATAATCCATATAAAATAACTGGCTTAAAAATGGGAAAAAACAAACAGGAATATGTATAAACGTCCATGTACCATTAAGGTCAGAATTTTTTAAAAAAGGAAAAAAGAAAAAATACTGATGAAAAGTTAAAGAATTCTTTCTGTTGGAGTTGGTCAGAATTTTTAAAAAAGTAAAAAAGAAAAAATACTGATGAAAAGTTAAAGAATTCTTTCCGTTGGAGTTCAGAATATTCTCAGATTCTTTTGATCATCTGGAACATAATGCTCCACCCTCCAGATTGCTGGAGTGATATGTGAGATATATGTGAGAGATATAATCCCATAAGTGGAATTCCTGGAGGCAGTTTATGCTTAGGTATGCTTCAGGCTCTTTGCTAAATGCCAATTGGTCTGAAGATTTTAAGCCGGCATGTCTCCAAGGCCCAATGATTGTTGGTCTACACAGGAAGACCTTACTCCAGGGATCTCCCCTGGGTTCCACTTGTGTAGTGGGGAAGCCAAGTTTTAGTCCCTTATGTCACCTCTTGACTCCACATTTCCTGGTGTTGGTTTCAGTCACCAAACTCTCCTATCCCCACCCTTCCAAATTCACAGCCAAACTTCTCTCCCAGCTGGTCCTGCATGAAGCTGGATTAGAGGGACAGGGGTAGAGCCAAGTGGGTTTCTATGATCAGTTGTCCCCTGTGTAAACATCTCTCCACGTTTGATTTTCTCCTGGTCACTTAAATATACTCTATGTTGTGCAGTGTGTGTTTACTGGGCCTGTATTTCAGGCCAAACTCAGGTCTGCCGGGAATTGGCTCCCTCAGCTTCTGGCTCACACACCAAAGCCGAATGGTTTCTTCCTTTATCCTATGCACAATGCCTGGAGAGATGGCGGCTTCTTTCCTACAAAAGGATATTGTGCAGCATGACTTTCAGGTATGTTAGGAAATGTCCTTGATCTCTAAAATGCTCCATACCCAGACATGCCTTGGGCCTCCTAAAAATGCAGTTCCTTTAATTCCCTCATCCCTCCACTTTGGCTGGTGCTTCTAGCCTTGCTATGGCAGCTGCTGTGCTGCTGGCCATTCCTTCCTTATTTAACTTCCCATGCCCCTAGTCTGCTTTGAATTTTCAGTTTCAAATTCTAGTAAAGACCACCCCCCCTTTTTTTTGTTCACCCACCTTTCAGAGAAGCTGCCTGTCTGCTTTTCTGGTTTCTCACCATAAAGCAGCCAGGAAAGTGACTTTCTCTCTTCTGCCATCTTGAAAACCCCCTAGGCAGAAAATTTCATGTGTAGTCTCAGAAAGTAGGAAAGTACGAAAACGGTTACATGGTTAAGTAATAGTCATGATTGCTTAGATAATATTTTAAAATTTTACATATCTTTATATTTATATATCTTTACATTTATATAAAATTTTATATATCTTTATTTATCTTCCTATACAACTCTTAATTTCATAAGTGTTTTATATTTTAAAAGATAAGTTATATAGAATTTGGCAAGGTGTTACCAATTTGTCTCATCTAATACTATCAATGATATTAATGGCATTTCAACAAGATGTCATTGTAAGAAACTACAAACCCTTCATCCTCCCATGGAGGCACTAGTTAAACAACAACACACCTAGTCTCTTTATGAGAAATCTAGAAACCAAATAAGAGGAGTCTGCAGTCCTAGAGACCATAAAATCAAGTGCATCAAAGCTGGTAGGAATACCTATGGGACTCCCTTAGCACAGTGCCACACAAGTAGGAGGAACCTCAGCTGGCAGATTCTCTTTGAAGAGAGAAAGAAATGATTGGACCACACATCCTATGTTCTGATGTTTTTTGAAAGACTACTCAAGAGATTGGGGTGTTTATGTTGGCTGCATCAGAGCACTAATGAGATGGTGCATACAACAGATGCCTGGAGACCATTGTGAATAAAAAGACATGGGCAGTATGCTGCCATTCCAGAGCACCTGTTGAAGGGCAGACAGAGATAGATATGGCTTGTAATTCTCTCTGAGTGGGAAAAAGTGGAGCATACATCCAATGTTCTTGCTTTTCATTTGACTGTCCGAAGGACTAGATTATCTAGATTCTGTGTGCTTTTGTTTGTTTGTTTGTTTGTTTGTTTTACTATGAATAAGGCATGGAATACCCTTGAGTGCCTGAGGGCTTCTAAGAACAAAAAATAAATAAATAAACAAAAGCAAAGCAAACAAAAAAAAATGAAAAACTGGGCAGCATAGTGCTGCTTCAGAGGATCTGTGGTACTGCAGACTCACACCAAAGGGAACTGGATATTACAATCTTATGATAAAATAAGAAAACATAAGTCCCCACTAATCAGGAATATATATATATATATATATATATATATATATATCAAATTGAGAGAAGACATGTTAATAGGATAGGTTTGAAAGAACATGAGTATCTCCAACCAGGTTGATTGATAAAGGTCTTTCCCTGTATGACACCAGGTGGCAAAAACTGGGAGAACTAACACTTTTTTTCAAACTTGTAGATATGAACAAAAGTTACAAGGACCATAGAGAAACAGAAGAAAATGGCCCATTCAAAGAAATAAAGCAATCTCCAGAATGTGAACCTACTGATACTGAAGTATAAAAATAATTTAAATAATGCTTCAATATGATCATCATAAAGGTGCTCAAAGAACTCAGGAAAATGACACATGAAAAAAGAGAGAATTTCAGCATGAAGATAGAAAATACAAAAAAAAAATAATTGGAGCAGAATAATGAACTAACTGTACAGAAATATTTACTAGAGTAATATTAATATAAATTTAATATGCAGGAGAAAAATCAGCAAAGTTGAAGACAGGTCATTTGAAATTATCCAGTCTGAAGCAAAAGGAAAAAAAGTATACAGAAGGCCTAAGGGACTTAAAGAACACCATCATGTTGAATAATATATACATTATGTGAAACCCAGAAGGAGACATAAAGAGAAGAAAGGAAGATTTTCAAAGAAGTAATGGCTTAAAACTTCTCAAACCTCAGGAACAAAATGGACATCCAGAGTTAAAAAGCCACAAATTCCAAATACAAGGAACCTAATTATATCCAGACCAAGGCACATTACAATAAAATTTTGAGACAACAAAGGACATTATATAATGATGAGAGTCAATTCAACAGGAAAATATAACAATTATAAATATATATGCACCTAATATTTCCATACCTAAATATTTAAAGTAAGCATTGAAAAAAGTAAAGGCAAAAATAGGTAGAAACAATTATATTTCAATATCCCACTTTCAATGATAGATGTGCTATCCAGACATAAAAATCCATAAGGCAACAGAAGACATGAATAACACCATAGACCAAATAGAACTAACAGTTGTTTATATAATTCCACCAACAGCAGCAGAATATGTGTTGTTCTAAGGAAAGATGGAACATTCTCCAGGATAGGTTATAGGTTAATCACCAAGCAAAACCTGTCGAATTTAAGAATATTGAAATCATACTAAATAACTTTTCCAGCCACAATGGAATGAGATTAAAATTTAGTGTCAGGAGTAAACCTGGAAAATTCACAAATATATGATAATTCAACAATGCAATCTTGAACAACCAATGGTTAAAAGACAAAATCAAAAGGCAATTAGAAAAACTCTTGAGAAAAATGAAAATGAAAGCACATACAAAAGTCAGTTGTGTTTATATACACTAACAAGAAACAACTCATAGCCTTTATTAAAGTGTGTTAATTAGTACATTATAGTTATACATAATGTTTGGTTTTGTGTTGACGTTATCATACATGCATGGAATATAATTTGCTCTAATTCAGTCCCAAGTACTTCATTAGAAACAATAAATAAAGAGAAGAAAGACCAGTGGAGTAGAGGAAGGAGAATGGAGGTAGTAGAAAGGAAGGGAAAGAGGAAGCACTGGGAACTGAAATGAAGCAAATTATATTTCATGCATGAATGAGTATGTCAACATGAACCCCACTATTATGTATAACTATAATTCACTAACAAGAAAATACAAAAGAAAGCAAACAAATAATCCCTTTTACAAAGTTATCAGATACAGTAAAACACTTAGAAATAAATGTAACCAAGGAAGCAAAAGATTTCAATATTGAAGACTAAGAAACACTGACGAAATAAATTGAAGAAGACACAAATAAATGAAAAGATATCTAATTTATTGATTAAAGGACTTAATATTATTAAAATTACCATACTTCCCATAGTAATCTACAGATTAAACAAAATCCCAATAAAATTCTCAGTGGTACTATTTATACAGAGAAAAAGAAAATAAATAAAATTCATACAGAACCATAAAGCAACCCAAATACCCAAAAGTTGAAAAAGAAAAAAAAAAAACTAGAGGCCACACACATCTGGATTTTAAAACATTATTCAGCTATAATAATCACAATTGTTTGGTACACATAAAGAATGACCCAAAGACCAGTGGAACAGAATAGAGAGTCAAGAAATGAACCCAACCATATAAGGTCAACTAATCTTCAACAAGGGTGTCAAGGATATTTAATGGGGAAAGGATTGTATCTTTCAAAAATAATGTTGTAAAAACTGAATATTCACACACAGAAGAAAGAAATTGGACCTTTATCTTGCACAATCCATAAAATTCAACTCAAAATAGACTAAATACTTAAATGTAATACCTGAAATAAGACTCCTAGGAGAAAATACAGAGGAAAAGTTTCATGACATTGATCTTAGTCATGATTTTTTTCATATGACATCAAAAGAACAGGCACAAAAATAAAGATGGACAAGTGGGACTACATCACACTAAAAGTCTTTTTCGCTGTAATGGAAACAACATTTGAAAAGGTATCATACAGAAAAGGAGAAAACATTTTTAGCTATGTATCTGATAAGGGATTTCTACCCAAAATACATAAGGAACCCTTACAACTCAGTAGCAAAAAATCAAAAAACTGTAGAAATGGATGAATGACCTGAGTAGATATTTTTTCAAAGAAGATGCATGAATGTCCAACAGCTACATAAAAGGATGTTAAACATCCCTAGTTATCAGGGAGTTATAAATTGAAAACACAGTGAGATATCCCCCTTAAACCTGTTAGAATAGCTATTAACAAAAAGTCAAGAGATGAATGCTGGAAAGTACAGAGAAAAGGGAAATCTGCTGTACTCTTTATGAGAAGGTAAAGTGGTTCAATTGCTATGGAGTACAGTATGAAGGTTCTTCAAAAAGTTAAAATAGAGCTATAATACGACTCAGAAATACCTCTTCTGTGTATTTATCCAAAATAATTAAAATCACTATCTAAAAGAAATGTAGGCCCTCTGATAGCCATTGCAACAATATTCACAATAGCCAAAACAGAAACAATTTATTCATATAAGAATGGATAAAGAAAATGTGGTATATACATACAGTAGAATATTAATCAGTCGTAAAAAGAGGAACAATCTGTCATGTGACTAAATATCAAATATAAATGTCCTTGAGGACATTATGCTAAGTGAAATAAATTTTTACAGTTCAAATAGTATATGATTCTACTTCTGTGAGATCTCTATAGTATTAAAATTCATAGAAACATAAAATACAATGGAAGGTTGTTAGGGCCTAACCTTGGTGGAAATAGGAAAATGCTGTTCAATGGCTATGAAATCTCATTCATTCAAGAAGAAAAAACTGTATTTGATGCACATCATTTGCTTATAGTTAATAATATGGTAATACATACAATTTTCACTGAGTAGAGCCCAGGATATGTGGGATTTTGTCCATAATAAAATTATTTCTAACAAGCAATGAAAAAGCAATGAAATATAACAAAATAAAACGAGCAAAAACAATACACACGGATACAAATATATACACACAAATATATATACCTGAATATATACAAAAATACACACACACACACACACACAAGGTTCCCAGTAGTAGGGCTTCTGAAGTGTTTATTTAGGGGGAACAAATATACTTGGAAAATTTGCACAAAATATTTTCCAAATGTATGGCCTCCTTTCAGCAAACTATGTCTTTCCAAAGAAATTTCCTGAAATCTCTAATTTTACATTTATCAAACAGCAACATCATTCCATTTCATTTATAAAAAGGCAATATGATGCTAATATATTGCCTTTTTTAATTCTAATAAATACAGATGCCTTTTTCAAATATGAAATTTGGCTCTCATTTGATTTTTTGAAAAATATGCCTATGTATGTAAAATAGGATTTATTTTTTCATTTTTATAATTATAAGATGAAAACAATTTTGGATTTATACATAAATATTTTAATGGAGTATCCAGTGACTATATTTATAAAACTGCATAAAGCTTTAATCTTTAGTAGTGAAACTCTGTATTCCAATATTTCACTATATTCTCCATAGTTTTCTGTGAAACTGTTGAAGTGTTTCTTCTTTATCTTCTGTTGAAATGTTTTATGGAGATTAAAGCTTAACTTACAGAACTTCAGAGTAAGCAACAGAGAATGAAATAGCTTGGAGGAGATAGAAATGTGCAAAAACATAAGCTATTTCTACAAGTGTATGGCAAAGCAGACGATGGAAAATTGAAGATGAATGTGGCAGCTTCTTAACAGACATAGTTGAATTTTTTCCTTATGTATCCAAATTTCTTTTAAAAGAAGTTTTCTGGAAAGAATTCTTAATACAGAAATTGTTTCAAGTTGTGAGTAAGGCAAAAATCTGGACATGTCTTTTCAATATTGCATGGCTGTGAAGGCCATCCAAAAATATCTACAGAAATTTATTTTGTTCATTTTTGATCTTTGCTTAATAAATTGGCATATATGCATATATATTATCTCTATATGAGAAAGTTATACATATATAACTACTAAGTTTACAATAATTGTTTTCATATTTTCATGAACTTTACCTGCTAGAAGTTCATTAACAATTTTAGAGTATATTGTGGAAATACTCATATGGAAATAAACTGTTATTTCACCCCAAGGGATTGACAGTTTTATATTTGTCTTGACAAATCCTATATATTCTTAAAAAACATGCATATCAGCCAGAAATTCTGTTCTCAAATTTGAGAATAAAATCTAATTGTATTAAATTCACATTCTCTCTAGAGATTCCTTGGAAGAGTATGGTTTAAAAATCTTGACACTTCTAGCTCTCAATTTATAGAGACAGGGATAGAGATATATTCAGGTATTGACACAATTTTTCAACATCTCACTTTTTAAGAGAAAATGGAATTTATTTATTATTTAGCAAATGTATTATTATCTACAACCAATCACACACTCCCAAGAGCAGAAATAGACTTTTCTTTTTCACTATAATTTTGGATTTCTTTTTTATTTGAAGTTGGAACAAATTATTTTTTCAACTTAAAAAGCATAACAGCAATATTAATTGAAAACAAAACAATGTATGAAAGATAACAGCTAAACAGTTCATATGTAAGCATTTGTGAAATTTGTAAAAAGCACTAATATTATTTAACAAGAATCATTTAGTACTGTACTTGCCATTGATTACATTAACATTAGATTCAAATTTTTAAAATCTTTCAATGTATTTCTAAATATTAATCTACTAAATATTGAATATTGGGGTTTAATATTCATGTTCCATGTCTTTCATATCCTCCTTAAATTAGGCCTTGATATAAAGTTGTCTCTTTAAAAATATATTATTTAGAAATTAAGAAAAATCATTGACAAAATTAAATGGACCTTTCTTTTAAAGAAAAAACATGGTCAGTTTCCTTGAACTATTACATTTAATCATTTTTATCATACTATGTAGAATTTTGCAAGTGAACATAACAAATACATAAAATAGAAAAAAATCAACTAAATGGAACAAATTATATTTCCAATTTTTTTAAAAAACTGAATTATGTGTGTAGACATATGTGTGTGTGTATATATATATATATATATATATATATATGAATCTTATTTTTCATCTGTTTTATCAATATTTTAAAATATTCTGCAGTTGAAAATTTATTTTAAAAATTTAATAATACAATTAAAATAAAAAATTAAAACAGTATAATAAAAAAGCTATTCCCTAAACTGTTTTTTAAACTTTACTCTTTTATTCACTTCTTTATGGTTGACAAATAGTTTTTTATTTACTGTCTCATTAAGTTTTACCTTTATAAGCTGCCTATTTGGTATTTTGAGCAGATAACTATGTCCATCTTTATATTAATAAAGTAAATAAAATTTACTTAAATAAGTTCAGGCACAAAATTTATAATTGACTTACTTCAAGGTCATCAAACAATTAAGTGGCAGAACCAGAACTAATTCTTGAGTTCAGATCTTGTATAAATAGGTATGGACTACATAGTTTCTAATTTAGAAATGTTGTGTTGTCATAACCCATTCAGTACCTTTAAAGCACTGATAGTTCATTTTCCTCCTAATTCATCAGAGGTTGCAATTTCTGTATTTTATTCAATTTACTAAAAATATTTCATAAGTGATAACTAAGATTTTATACATAGTCAAACTGTTCCATTCCACTTATGCTTGGAAATATGAACAGCTGTTTGCATGCACAGATGAAATATTTCAATCTGTGTATAAAGGAGAATTCTGGTGGTTCCAAGAATGAGAGAATTAAATCAATTTACCTTTGCAAAAGGAAACTGTTCTGGGAATTATTTAAGGTGGTTAAATTACATAGCTTTCCCTCCACAAGCTGTCAACAATAAAGAGATTAAGACTTCATTTGCAAGCTTTATCTTTAATGTAAAATGACAGTAATTGACATTTAAAAACTGTATGGTACAATACTCTACATGACACAGGAAGACACTTGTACAGCTTTAAATCCTAGTTTTTGCACATATTTGCTTCACATCAGATCTGGGGTATTAGTTGAAATTTTTGAATATTATCTCTATATGAGAAAGCAAGAGCCTTGTTTGTGATGATACTTTGGAAAATCAACTTAAGGACACTAAGTACACATTACTTTTGATTCTTGCTTCTCCTTTAAAACTGACAGCAAGTGCTCTCAAAGTGTTGCAGTCTATGAATTGGTTACCTCATTTGCATAATTTGCTTTCCAGTGCAAAAGAATCAAGCCCTGACCCAGATTATCTCAAAGTGAATTATCAGCAGGCCAATGAAATATTGAGCAGATGGGTGTCATTTTTCAAAATTAAGCTTTCTTTGACAATAATCGTTCTTGATGTTTTAAGATAATAAGAATCAGTCAAAAGAATTCATCAGGCATTTCCTTTTACTAATATGTATATAGTTCACAAAGGAGTCAAGGAATGATTGACAAAAAGCAAAAAGTCCTTCTAATTTCACAAAAAGAATTTGGGTACAAATTTATGAATATATGACAATACAGTGCCTTGGAGTCCAAGAAATAATACTGATTAATACTGTATATTTCTTATTAATAAGCATTTTAGAGCATCCATTCTTTTTATCCTATATATTATTCTCAGAAATTTTATGTTCATTCTTGAATTCTCTACATATTTTAAAGTCATAAAAAAGATAATTCTATTTTATAAAGAACAATCTGCCTCTTCAATTAGTGGCCTATGCTAAATTTGAAATTTACATCCTACACACCACTCTGGTTACAAAATAATTAATTTGATTCAGATGTTTAATTAAGCATGACAAGGAGGATTTAGCTTTAAATTAAGGAGCAAAAATAAAAAAGAAAAAAAGAAAGAGTTGCCTTGGAAAAGCCTGAAGCATATTTTGCAGAGCATCTTGGAACAAACAGTTTTAACTAAAGATTTAGCCTATTCCTTTGATGACTTCATTAACAAGTCAGAATCTTCAGACCCAGGAGGCCTATGACAGAGAATACTCTAGTAGCTAGATTTAGGACACAGAATTTGGACTTTTTGATCAAATTATAATAAATATTTTTAATTAAGCAGGCTTTGTCTGGGGAATTAAAGGGAAGAAAAAGGAATGCCTCTTATTATTTATTTTTTGAATCATCATTTCCTCATCACTTGTTAAATGAAAAGATCTTTTATTTATAGATATTATAAATTTCATAATCAATACATTTATTATACACATATTCACATTCTTTGTGCTCTATTATGTTCAATGAATTCTCCTTATTGCTGTTCAAAACTATAATTAAAGCCAAGTCTTCAGGTTTTCCCCTTTATTAACACTTACATTTTGTTGTAAGCAAAAGAACAAAGAGTAGAACTTATCATGGTGATTTGGTTCTCAATTTTAGTAACAAGTCTACATCTGTATTCACTTAAAACAGGGAGAAATCAGTGAACATTTACAGTAATAGCATGAATGCAAATTTCAATTTAAAAAATACAGTGTTCATTAGACAACTTGCAATTGTTTTTCTTTTTTTCTCATTTTTGTTTACAAGAGTATTTCCTGTGGAATTATAGTCTCTATTAATAAGAGTGTAAATGTCAAATTGGTTGATAAATTCTCTCATATCTCAGATTTATGGCAATATCTATGCTCGGAGTTGAAAGAGATTTTTTAACAGGCAGCAGCTTTCTACAAACCCTTACCAATTAATCAAGGATGCCAAGTCAGGAGCCAAACCTCATTTCAGTAACATTCAACTAAGAGAAGGAGAGGAATACCATGAGGGAACAGGAGGTGCATGACATGATATTGAAATCTTAGGGCTGGGAGAAATGTTTCAATTAATAATGCTACTATACCAAGATTAAAATATGAAGAAATAGAAAATCTGAACATACCAATAAGTGAGGAAAATGGATTAATAAAAAAATCTCCTTCTCAAGGGCTGGGGATATAGCTCAGTTCGTAGAGTACTTGCCTCACATGCACAAGGCCTTGGGTTCAATCCTCAGCACCACACACACACACACACACAAAAAAAAAAAAAAAAAAAAAAAAAAACCTTCTATCAAAGAAAGGTTCAGGACTTGATGGCTTCATTGCTTAATTGTACCAAACATTTAAAGAAAAACTAATGCCAATTTATCTTAAACTACAAGTTGATTATGCCCTATGTCAGATTTTGTATTTTCTTCATATTTTAGAATATTTGCATATATGAGATATCTTGATTATAGGACCTATGATGGTTTGGATAGGTGGTATCCTACAAAAGCTCATGTGTGAGACAGTGCAAGAACATTCAGGGCTGGGGATGTGGCTCAAGCGGTAGCACGCTCACCTGGCATGCGTGCGGCCAAGGTTCAATACTCAGCACCACATACAAAGATGTTGTGTCCGCTGAAAACTAAAAAATAAATATTAAAAAAAATTCTCTCTCTCTTAAAAAAAAAAAAAAAGAACATTCAGAGGTGAAATTATCAGATTATGGGAGTTGTGATCTTAATCAATGGTTTGATATACTGATAGGGATTAACCATCAAGAAAGTGTAGGCAGGGAGCATATGGCTGGAGGAGGTAGATCACTGGAGCTATGACTTCGGGATATGTATTTTGGCCCTGGTGAGTGCAGTTCTTTGATTTTTGGTGAACATGACCTGAGCTGCCTTTTCCCCCACACCATACCTTTTTGTTGTAATGTTCTCACCTGAGTCACCTCACCTCACCTGAGTCACTTGAGTCAGTGGTCTATGAATTGAGACCACTGTAACCTTGAGCTAAAATAAACTTCTCCTTCTCTCATTGTTCTTATCAGGTATTTTGGTCACAGTGACCAAAAAGCTGACTAAAACTGGACCCAAGTCTAAGGATAAAATTGTTTGTTTCATGTATGCCTTATATGCACAGTCTGAAGTATCTTCATATAATTTTGTTAGTACACCAACATTTTGACTGTCACTTGATGTTATGTGTAGACTACTGGTGGCATCATATTGGTATTCGAAGAATTTCAGATTCTATAGATTTTCAGATTTTGGATTAGGGATGCTCAACAATATTTTAAAAATTGAAAAAGAGGAGGAAATACTTCCAAACTTTTTATATAAATCCACCAGTACCCTGATGCAAAAAAAAAAAAAGAAAAAAAAGAAAAAAAGAAAAAGAAAGCTATAGGCTAATATCCCTGATTACCAGTAATGCAAAAAGCCTTAGCAAAATACTAGTAAATCAAATTCAACAGCATATGGGTTAGTCTGTTTCCATCACTATAACAAATATCTGAAGCAATCAGCTTGTAATGAGAAAGGATTTATTTTGGATCACAGTTTTGGAGGTTTCAGATCATGATGTTTGGGCCTCATTGATTTGGGACTGTGGTGGCATATCATGATGAGAGTACTTGGCGGAACAAAACTGTTTACCTCATGGATGGGAAATGAGAGGAAGACAAAGGGGATAGGGTCTTACTATCTCTTTCAAGAGCATACCCAAATGACGTCATACTAGGTTCCACCCCTTAAAGGTTCCACCACTTCCCAATAGTGTTTTGCTGGGCATCATGCCTTTAACACATGGACCTTTGTGGGACATTGCAGAGCTAAACTGTAGGAATACATTAAAAAGGTCATTGTCCAAGATCAAGTAGGACTCATCTTAGGGGTTCAAGAATGCTACAATATATGCAAATCAATAATCCTGATTCACCATAATAATAGATTGAAAGAAAAAATAAACATAAGTTTATAGATGCAGAAAAACACAATTCAGTATCCCCTTATGATAAAACTCTCAACAAAGATATAAAAAGAATGTACCTAATTTACTAAAATCCATATATGACAAACCCATAGCTAATATCACACAGAATGGTGGCAAGTTGAAAACTGGAATAAGACAAGGATACCCAGAAACAATGGAGTCAGGTGATCCTGAACTGAAGCCTCTGAATCTGTGAGTCAAAATCAATCTTTCTTCTTTAAATTGTTTTTCTCAGGTATTTTGTCACAATGATGAAAATTATTAACACAGCCTTAATCTAATACAATTTCTGTCCTTATAAATAGAGAGAAATTTGGATATGTACATACTAAAACACAAATACACTTTAACACCATTTGAAGACACAGGGACATGAAAAGACTGCCATGTGAAGATGGAAGCAGGGATTGGACTTATGCTGTCACAAATCAAGGAAAACCTAGGGCTAGAAACTGAAAAAGGAAAGAAAGACATTCCCCCGCCTCCCACCAGGCTTCAAGAGAATGTGGCTTTGCCAATTTTCATTTTGAACTTTTGATCTCCAGAATCAGAAGAGAATAAACTTCTCTTGTTTTAAGCCTCCATGTTCTTATAGCAGTCTTAGAAAGCTGGTACAATATTTTTAAAATCTTCTTTGCAAAAAAAAAGAAAAGAAAAAAGAAACTTATCTTTTCACAGACCATAGAGTACACAAAGTTGATCTGGACTGGAGAGTTGTGTGAAACTCTCAATTTTCACTCTGTAAATATCTTAACATGGGCATGTTCTCATTCTTGACAAAGATTTGAAGTGAGAATGAAAGTTTTTTCACTGGTTTATAAATCTGCGATAACATGATTTTTCTTTGTCCTCAATGATAAATGATTTTTTTTCTTATTGCTCTCTTTGTTCAAATATTGATAGACTGAGAGTAAAAGAAAGTTTGAACCCATCTACATTTTCCTCTGAATTACCAAGACTATTAGAAGTCTTAATCTCAGTTATTTTATAATTGCTTTAAATTCATGTTTTTCTTTAGTGCAGGGTCCTAGCCAGATCATACCACCAGAAAGAATATAGCAGCTTAAAAACGTGAATAACTTATTTGGCAAATCAGTTCTTGCTGTGTGACAAATTATCCCCAAAATTAATTTTTTAAACAAACAACCTGTATCTCGTAGTTACTATGTATGAGGAATCCAAACATGACTTAACTGGATCCTCTGGCTATAGTTCTCTCCAGAGGCTGCTGTTATCTACAGGCTTAGCTGGCTTACTTTATTTGTGTGATTTGTAGCAGGATTCAGTTCCTCAAAGACTGTGCAATTGAAGCCTTAATTCTTTGTGAGTTATTGGCCAGAGACCTTCTTTAGTTCTTCAACATGTGAGCCTCTCTTTAGACCATCTCACAACATGGAAGTTTGCTTTATCATTGAGTTTGCAGGCAATATACAGTGTCACCACCAAAAATGAAAGAGAGAGGGAGAGACCCAGTAAGATGAAAGACACAGTCTTTTGTAACCTAAGCACAAAACTGACTTCTCATCACTTTTGCCATAATCTGTTCATTAGAAGCAAGTCATTGGATCCTACCCTCATCCAAGTAGAAGAGATTAGAGAAGGACATTAATATCAGGAAAGAAGTATCACTGGGAGCCAAACCAGAAGATGCCTACTATTCTTTTTTAAATTTTTGATATATTCTTTTTAGTAATATATGACAGTAGAATGTATTTTGATATATTGTACATATGTGGAGTATAACTTCCCATTCTTGTGGTTGAACACAATGAGGAATTACACTGGCCCTGTTTTTATATATGAACAAAGAAAAATTATGTCCAATTCATTCTACTGTCTTTCCTATTCCCATCCTCCCTCCCTTCCCTTCATTCCCCTTAGTCGAATCTAATGAACTTCCATTCTCCCCTCCCCCTGCCCTATTATGTGTTAGCATCTGCATATCAGATAGAATATTCAGCCTTTGGTTTTTTGGGATTGGCTTATTTCACTTAGTATGATAGTCTCCAGTTCCATCCATTTACTGGCAAATGCCATAATTCCATTCTTCTTTTTTTTTATATTTTTAATTTTTTATTGTGGGTTGTTCAAAACATTACAAATTTCTTGACATATCATATTCCACACTTTGATTCAAGTGGGTTATGAACTCCCACCTTCACCCCATACACAGATTGCAGAATCACATCAGTTACACATCCATTGATTTACATATTGCCATACTAGTGTCTGTTGTGCTCCGCTGCCTTTCCCATCCTCCACCCTCCCCCCTCCCCACCTCTCCCCTCCCCTCCCCTCCTCTCTCTCTACCCCCTCCACTGTATAACCCTGAGGGTCTCCTTCCATTACCATGCAATTTCCCTTCTATCTCCCTTTCCCTCCCACCTCTCATCCCTGTTAAATGTTAATCTTCTTCTCCTGCTCTTCGTCCCTACTCTGATCTTAGTTACTCTCCTTATATCAAAGAAGACATTTGGCATTTGTTTTTTAGGGATTGGCTAGCTTCACTTAGCATAATCTGCTCGAATGCCATCCATTTCCCTGCAAATTCTATGATTTTGTCATTTTTTAATGCAGAGTAATACTCCATTGTGTATAAATGCCACATTTTTTTTTATCCATTCATCTATTGAAGGGCATCTAGGTTGGTTCCACAGTCTTGCTATTGTGAACTGTGCTGCTATGAACATCGATGTAGCAGTGTCCCTGTAGCATGCTCTTTTTAGGTCTTTAGGGAATAGACCAAGAAGGGGAATAGCTGGGTCAAATGGTGGCTCCATTCCCAGCTTTCCAAGAAATCTCCATATTGCTTTCCAAATTGGCTGCACCAATTTGCAGTCCCTCCAGCAATGAACAAGTGTACCCTTTTCCCCACATCCTCGCCAGCACTTGTTGTTGTTTGACTTCATAATGGCTGCCAATCTTACTGGAGTGAGATGGTATCTTAGGGTGGTTTTGATTTGCATTTCTCTGACAGCTAGAGATGGTGAGCATTTTTTCATGTACTTGTTGATTGACTGTATGTCCTCCTCTGAGAAGTGTTCAGGTCCTTGGCCCATTTGTTGATTGGGTTGTTTGTTCTCTTATTGTCTAATTTTTTGAGTTCTTTGTATACTCTGGATATAAGGGCTCTATCTGAAGTGTGAGGAGTAAAGATTTGTTCCCAGGATGTAGGCTCCCTATTTACCTCTCTTATTGTTTCTTTTGCTGAGAAAAAACTTTTTAGTTTGAGTAAGTCCCATTTGTTGATTCTAGTTATTAACTTTTGTGCTATGGGTGTCCTATTGAGGAATTTGGAGCCCGACCCCACCTACTGTAGATCGTAGCCAACTTTTTCTTCTATCAGACGGCGCGTCTCTGATTTGATATCAAGCTCCTTGATCCATTTTGAATTCACTTTTGTGCATGGCGAGAGAAAGGGATTCAGTTTCATTTTGTTGCATATGGATTTCCAGTTTTCCCAGCACCATTTGTTGAAGATGCTATCCTTCCTCCATTGCATGCTTTTAGCCCCTTTATCAAATATAAGGTAGTTGTAGTTTTGTGGATTGGTTTCTGTGTCCTCTATTCTGTACCATTGGTCCACCCGCCTGTTTTGGTACCAGTACCATGCTGTTTTTGTTACTATTGCTCTGTAGTATAGTTTGAAGTCTGGTGTCGCTATACTGCCTGATTCACACTTCCTGCTTAGCATCGTTTTTGCTATTCTGGGTCTTTTATTTTTCCATATGAATTTCATGATTGCTTTCTCTATTTCTACAAGAAATGCCGTTGGGATTTTGATTGGCATTGCATTAAACCTATAGAGAACTTTTGGTAATATCGCCATTTTGATGATGTTAGTTCTGCCTATCCATGAACAGGGTATATTTTCCCATCTTCTAAGATCTTCTTCTATTTCTCTCTTTAGGGTTCTGTAGTTTTCATTGTATAAGTCTTTCACCTCTTTTGTTAGGTTGATTCCCAAGTATTTTTTTTTTGAAGATATTGTGAATGGAATGGTTGTCCTCATTTCCATTTCAGAGGATTTGTCGCTGATATACAGGAATGCCTTTGATTTATGCATGTTGATTTTATATCCTGCCACTTTGCTGAATTCATTTATTAGCTCTAATAGTTTCTTTGTAGAGCCTTTTGGGTCTGCTAGGTATAGAATCATATCATCTGCAAATAGTGATAATTTAAGTTCTTCTTTTCCTATTTTTATGCCTTTAATTTCTTTCGTCTGTCTAATTGCTCTGGCCAGTGTTTCGAGAACTATGTTGAAGAGAAGTGGAGAGAGAGGGCATCCCTGTCTTGTTCCAGATTTTAGAGGGAATGCCTTCAGTTTTTCTCCATTCAGAATGATGCTAGCCTGAGGCTTAGCATAGATTGCTTTTACAATATTGAGGTATGTTCCTGTTATCCCTAGTTTTTCTAGAGTTTTGAACATAAAGGGATGCTGTACTTTGTCGAATGCTTTTTCCGCATCTATTGAGATGATCATATGGTTCTTATTTTTAAGGCTATTGATGTGGTGAATAACATTTATTGATTTCCTTATATTGAACCAGCCTTGCATCCCAGGGATGAATCCTACTTGATCATGGTGTACAATTTTTTTGATATGTTTTTGTATCCGATTCGCCAGAATTTTATTGAGGATTTTTGCATCTAGGTTCATTAGAGATATTGGTCTGTAGTTTTCTTTCTTTGAAGTGTCTTTGTCTGGTTTAGGTATCAGGGTGATGTTGGCCTCATAGAATGCCTCATAGAATGGAAGTTCTCCCTCCTTTTCTATTTCCTGAAGTAGCTTGAAAAGTATTGGTATTAGTTCTTCTTTAAAGGTTTTGTAAAATTCTGCTGTATACCCATCCGGTCCTGGGCTTTTCTTAGTTGGTAGTCTTTTTATGGTTTCTTCTATTTCCTCAATTGATATTGGTCTGATTAGGTTTTCTATATCCTCCTGACTCAATCTGGGCAGATCATATATGATGCCTACGATTTTATTGTGGGTTCAAATGATAAATATGCCCAATATCATTAAATGGTTATATACCCATGTATAAAAATAATAAATAGGTCAGAGGTTTTCATAAGCTCAAGCTAATAAGTATGATTTTCTTGTAAAACACTTTCAAATTGACAATGAAAAAATTATGCTAATTGTAGTAAAAAGCGAGAGTGAATAAGAACTGCAAGTTACTATTTCGGAAAATTCACATATTAATGTCAGGTATTTAGCTAGCAACTTTATGGTTTGAAGCCATACATACATGGGTTCAAGTTCAGGGCCAACCACCATATGCTAGTTGTGTGACTTTAGGCAGGCTACTTAATACTTCTGAGTTTTTGTTTCTTATTTATAGAGTGAGGGCATTAATGCCTGCACAGCAGATACTTAAATGGTTACATGTAAGGTGCCTAGCCTATATAAAGAGTAGCCATTTGTTATTTTATGAGTTATTATTTTAGAATGATCATTTACTTTGCAATCAAAGTGTTGGGAGAGAGAATAAAAAGATAGTTATTTAGAACAGAAGATAGGCTGTTTCAATACAAGTGAAAATATAACTTTTGATGGCACGAGTAACAAAGGGCAGTGGTAGAAGCCTCTTTTTGTCAAGTGGACATACAAAAAAGTCATTGAACAGGTAACAATTTGTAATCATTTGTGCCCATTCATTGAAACAAGTGAGGGTCAATATAATTAAAGGGAACAAAGTTAGGGAATTGACAGTATATTCAGAGAATCATGAAATTTGCCAGTGTTTTCTGACAAAGATGTTCTACCCAGGGACTGGTTTATTGATATTCACTTGTATATTATAGTTTTTGATGTATTTCATCCTAAACATTCATCTTGAAATCTGTGGTAGATAGTTTGTTCCCATGAGCCAGTCCAATTCTTCATTCCTCCCTGCATCCAATCTACTGATGGTGGGATATAAGGGATGCTGTAACATCTGGGTCATATTACAGTATGAGAAAAGGATTCATCCATTTTCCCCTCAAACACCTCACTCATTTGTACATTAGCTCATGTGCAAAAGATACTTCAAAATAAAAATAAGTGCATATGTCCTACTATTTGTCAAGTATTTTATGAACACCATATTATTTCTGAATTTATGAGCTAGTGGTTATTTTATTTTACAGAAGAGAATTCTGAATGTGAGAAGAATTAGGAGACATGCCTAAAAGCATAGAACCTGTCAGTATCATATATTGTTTTTGAACCTAAGCCTTCTGGCTTCTAGGTCAGTGGGTTCCCACTGTAATCCTTGTAAATATGAAAAGCTGGAATTAGGGTCAAATTAGATTGATCTAAGATAATCAAGTAATTTAGATAAAAAACTTTTATTGACTTATTGTCCAATTCATTTTACATATGTTTCCATGTTGTAATTTTTCTTTACACAAAAAAATGTAATGGATGTTGAACACTAATTTCTGTAATTTGCATGATGAAGCCAGAAAATTCAAATTCAGAGGTAAATTCAACCACTGTATTTTCTCAAGTATATCACTGCAGGAAAGGAAAGGCAATCATTTTGCTTCTGAATATCTTAAATTTTAAACAAAATACCTTACATACGCTAATCATTTTTCATATATGTTTAATATGTTCTTTTTGCAAAACTAAGAATAAGGAGCCCACACATGTATTTCAAGTTATACAATGACAATGTGGGTGAGCCACAAATATATTTACTGAGGCTTAATAAATAAACAAAGTATAAATATACTAAGATGATTTTTTAAAAGAAGAAGTTGGAAGACCCTGTTTTAATTCTTGCTATATAGCTGTAGTGGGGTATTTATCCAGAGATAGATACATAGACCAATGAAACAGAATAGAGAATAGCCACAAGAAAGACCCACACAAATATGTTCAACTGATTTTTTTGCAAAAGTTAGAAATTAATGCCAGGTGTAGTGGTGCATGCCTGTATTCCCAGCAGCTCTGGAGGTTGAGGCAGGAGGATCCTGAGTTCAAAGCCAGCCTCAGCAATGGTGAGGTACTAAGCAACTCAATGAGACCCTGTCGCTAAATAAAATACAAATAGGTCTGGGGTTGTGGCTCAGTAGTCGAGTGCTCCTGAATTCAATTCCTGATACCCCCCAAAATTAATGCATTGGAATAAGAGTAATCTTTTCAACAAATGGTGCATAAACATATCCTTAGTTAAAAAATAAATAAATAAGTAATAAAATAACTTGATTTTAAACTCATACTTTATATAAAAATTAACTCACATGAGTTATAGATTTAAATGCACAATATAAAATGATAATAATTCTAGAGGAGAACATATGGGAAAATCATCATGATCTAGGGTTAGGCAAAAAGTTCTTAGATAAAACAAAAATATCATAAAACACATAAGCACAAAATGGATGTTAGACATCATCAAATTGAATTTTTTCTCCTCTGCAAAGTACCATGCTATGATGATAAAAAGACAAGTCACAAACTGGGGAAAAATAGTAAAAAATAACATTTCTGACTAAGAATCAAATATATTTAAAATCTCTCTAAACTCAATAGTAAGAAAATAAATAATCCAATAAGAAGGTAGGCAAAGGTTTGAACAGAAGATGACAGACATAAACTTTTCTGACTAATGAAAGAAGATGGAGATGATTTAGAAAAATATTTGCTTTCCTCCTGTGGGCATCAAACTTCTTTTCTTTTTTCTTAATATTCCTGTCTAGAAAATGTATGTAATATTTGGAAGTACAGTATTCATCTTGAAATAAGAAAAACAGGATGATCAGGGTGGTGAACCAAGAATCTATAAGCAAACTAATACTTTGATGACAGTATTTTGTTCTTGTGTTAGCCTTTCCCAAAAAGTTAGAATTAAATTTCCTCTATCTTCCTTGAACATCTTCCCAAGGAAAAATACATAAAGTAAATACATTGGTAATGTGTTTTCTGTATTATTTGATAACTTTCTATTATGTTATAGAGCACAGAATATAAATTCTAAATACTAACCTACAGATTGGTTGAAGAATCCAGTTCCTGGTTAAAAATTTATGTGTGGGCATTTTAGCTTCTACATTTGAGAATATGAGGTACTTGTCTTTTTACGTCTGACTCAGTTCAGTTAACAAAATGCTGCCCAATTCTATCCATTTTCCAACAAATGATAGGACTACATTTTTGGTTCTTTGTTTTTTGTTGTTTTTTTTATTATTTGTTCTTTTTAGTTATACATGACAGTAGAATCCATTTTGATATAATTATACAAGCATCGAATACATCTTATTCTAATTAAGACCCTAGTCTTGTGGTTCTACGTGATGTAGAGATTCCCTGTGTGTAGTCATATATGTACATAGGAAAATTAGGTCGGATTCATTCCATGTCTTTCCTATTCCTACCCTCTCTTTTCCCTTCATTCCCCTTCATCTAATTCATTGCACTTCTATTCCCCTCTACCAATTGCGGGTTAGTTTCCACATATCAGAGAAAACAATCTCCCTTTGGTTTTGGGGGGATTGGCTATTTCATTCTTTTTTTTAATTTTTTTTTTTTTTAGTGTTCAGTGGACCTTTATTTGTTTATATGTGGTACTGAGAATCAAACTCAGTGTCTCATATATGCTAGGCAAGTGCTTTGCCACTGAGCTACAACCCCAGCCCCTCTTTCATTCTTATTTATGACTGAATAATATCACACTATATATATGTAACATGTTTTCTTTATCCATTAACCACCTAGGTTTATTCTACACTTTAGCTATTGTGAATAGTACAGCGATAATCATGAGCATGCAGGTATCTGTTGGGTATGCTGATTTCATTTCCTTTGGAATATACCCAGAAGTCAAATAGCTGGATCATATGGTAGATTTATTTTTATTTTTTGAGGAATCTCCATAATGTTCTTCATAATGGCTGTATGTAGAATAGTGATTGCTATAAGTTAGGTAGGGTTGAGGAGGTAGATAAAGGGAGAGTAGATTTGATTAGTGTATGTTCTATGAATGTGTCAAAATGTCACATTGAATCCCATTAATATATACAATTTATACATGTGAATAATAACTAAAATAAAATATCTTTTAAAACACCTATGTCTGATTTTTCAGGCCTGACCTCAGGCAATTATAAAAGCTTTATCTAGCAGGTCTCACAGGGGAAAGCCAATACATTACAGTCTCTGAAGGCAGTTGTAGTCAAGTTTCAGGTTTCCCTGGCAAGTCATACCTTTTACATATTTATACTCCTAGCCCTCATGCCTTCATTCTGAAGTCTCCTTAACCAAAATCTTGGGCAGAAGCCTTTTTCAGCCAGATAGCTCTGCTGAAGCCTCCTTCAGCAGAGGAGGGGAGAAAGGGGAAATATTTTTTAAATTATTTGAACCTATGAATAAAATCATATTAATGGAATACCATGTAATGTTCTGTACGTACATATAATGTTCAAATCATTTTAAACATGTTCATCTCCTCAAATATTTTTTATTTATGGTGAAAATTTTCAAACTTCTTTGTTCTACCATATATATATATATATATATATATATATATATATATATATATATATATACACACATATATATATATATAAAATATTTCTTTATTATATATAGTGACCCTTATATACAACACATATCAAAGCTACTTGCTCCCACCTAAGTGTAACTTAGTACACATTAATCAACCTTTCCCTATCCTTCCCTCCCCCAACTTCTTTCCTCAGCCTCTGGGAGCCACCATTCTACTCTCAACTTCTATGACATCAACTTTTTTAGATTCTACATATGAGTGAGATCATGTGTTACTTGCCGGGTTTATTTTACTTAACATAATGATTACCAGTACCACCCATGTTCTCATAATAACAGAGTTTTATTTATTTATGACTGAATAGTATTTCATTATATATATGTATCACATTTATTTATCTATTCATTAATTGATGGACAAACTACAGTGAGATTTCACCCCACCCCAATAAGAATAGCTATTATGGCTATTAGCAAAAAGACTAAACATAAGTGCTGGCAAAGGTGTGGAGAAAAGGGAAAGAAGCTTTTCCAGTTTTAACCCCAATACAAAAAAATAACCATACCTGAGTAATCTCATACAAATTAACACACTCACACACATACACACACACACATACATACATCACCAACACGCATTATTCTTAAGGAAATTATCATTTCCATCACATGTTCTGCAAAGTTATTTCAACCCTTTTCTCAAGTCATGAAAACCTTAACTGTTCATGACTTAAAACCATTTAAATAAACACTTTTCTGCATTTCAGTTCTCTTTTTAAAGACATGACTTGGACTCCTACTGATTTCCTTTTTACAGTTGGATTTCATTCAATTGTTTTTGTTTCACAGGCATTTTATATTCAGAAGTATCTGATAATCTTGCCTTTGCTCGTGTTTTCTGCCTCAATGCCTTATTTGAGATTCTGTTATTACCCTCCTTTAGTACATAGTTCAATAGAACTTAAGTTTCTTTAGAACTGCTTTCATATAGAGTGCACAGAGTGTTTAATAAATAAATCTGTATGCACAAAAGAAAAGGGATTTGTTTAAACATATAAAAATGGAAAATAATATTTTATACAAATAAAGTGTAACTTACATAGTATTCTAATTATAATCAATTAGGTATGCATTTTTTCCTAATAAGACTAGTCTGATTTTAACTCAATATCTATAAGGCATGAAGTAGATATTTTATTTAGCCTAAGTATAAAATCACAAGACTTTTTGCTTTTGTTTTATATGTGTTGTTGTTATTCTAATTTGGATATATTTTGCATTAATCATCAGCTGGAACATGGGGAGTTCCTAATCATCATGGTGATTTTCTGATCTTTTCAAATTAGCATAATAAAAATAGGGCTGGGGACATGGCTCAGTAGTACAGTATGTGCTTTGTATGCATAAAGCCATGGGTTCAATCCCCAGAAACAAATAATAATAATAATAATAATAATAATAATAATAATAATAATAATAATAATAATATAAGGATTTCACAACTTTTAAATACAGGAGGATTTGTGAAACACTGGAGGACTTGTATATAATTGGAAAATCACCATGAGAACAAAAATAATTTCAAATAATTTGGAATTTCACTGAATACTAGTTAAGACATCATGGAAGAGCTGTACTGTATATGCTATACAAACACCTTTATATATCCATCATCAATTTTTGTTTTGCTGTCTCTAAACAGATGAATAATGCTTAATAATCCTCTAACTCTTTTTGAAATTGCTAATAATTATTAATCCTCAATGCTGATACTTAAATCTTTTGATACCATTATCAAAAAAACAATTTTAAATGAAAGTGCCTAGGCGCCAACAATATGCCTTTACCCTCCAAATGACATTTACTAGAAATACCAAACATCAGAAATGTCTGCTTGAATATTTTATACATTAATTATAATTCATTCATGCTATTTTTCCTCATTCAGGAGTAGTCAATCATCCAACTTCTAAATCTATGGAGATCACAAATCCTTTCCTTACTACCCCTATGAATTTTCCTGCTTGTCTTAGATTGATCCATTTGAAGGAGAGAATCACTTTGTAGTGGAGATTGTCTAAGCAGAAGAAATCTCAAAACTTTAAAAAATAGTGTACATATGGTAATGGGAAGCCAAGAAAGGTGTAGTGAAAGTCTTATTGCTTGCAGGTAACCACACCTTCCTCTTAAACAGTGAAACATGCTCGTGCACAATAATATTACCCCTCATTTTAACCTAAGTATACTTTAACCTAAGTATGCCAAGTAGACAAAAGTGAAACTAAATCTATTAAAATCTAGACAAAGATAAATTTTTCTATTAAATGACTAATTTGATGTACTTTAACACCAAAGTACTTCTTAAATAGTTTCATTCTAGTCATAAGTAAATTAAGCCATTCAATTAATCTAGCTTTCTTCCAATTGTATACTATACCAATTGCATAGTGTTTTAAAAAATGTAAATAACTTATGCACTTACTATTTGAAAAATCACCTTTTCATCATGTCTTACTAATAAACGATGAAAATCCAGATCTTTCTTGCATATCTCTCTTTGTGAGAGTGCACATTTTCCTTTTGTATGCATCAAGATGGCTGCATGGTTTACCTTATTTTGTTTGAGGTCAAGCATTATCTCTTACTGATAATATGATTTTGTGTTACTTTTAAATTTTCACAAAATTTGATGTGTTAAACTAATATAAGATATTTAAGGTAAAATAAGTAAAGATGCTTATGTTAATACAATGTTGTTTTGAGTGCTCTCTAAAAAGGCAGCTGCCAGTTTACAGCTGAAAGCTATTTGGAGTTTTATGTTACCATTGAATTAATAAAAACACACGTAGAATGAAAATACAAAAAAAAAAAAAAACAAACAAAAATTCAGGTCAATTTGGAATTACTCTTTCAGGCATGGGGGATTTCTTGAAACATAAATGAGAAGCTATTGTAAATGGAAAGTGGTAATCTCAAAATAACAGATTATCTGATCTTGACATATATCTTTCTTGACAAAAAGAGAAGAGTTTAGAATGCTAATGATGTGAAACTGGCATGTGAATTAATCTGATAACTTGCAGTCAAGAGAGGTTATCCTCTACATTTTCAAGTTCTATTAATAATAAGATGGTCCTAAAATATGGTGTGTGTGTGTGTGTGTGTGTGTGAAAGAACATTCTAAAAGTACAAAATATAGTCATTTTCAAAAATCAGGTTTTCCATCATGGTACTAAAGTTGTTGAATGTCTCCAGTGATGTGAATTGCATTAATTTCCATATTTTCATTCCAAATCCTTTGACAGTATTCCAATGCCATTACTTAAAGGTGAGTTGTGAAGGAAGAATAAGGACAAGGGGAAACTATGTCAAGAACGTCAAATGAATAAAGGCAATTTGTTCTTTTTTATGGAAACTGAGTTTGTATTTTCTGAGGACTGAAGTTTGTAATTAGTATTTGACTTCTTGCTTTACCTCTGAAATGTAGAAAATATTTGATATTCTTCTTCTGCCTCATACCCAGATTCTTATATAGGACCATATTGATCACTGCCAGTTAAGAGTTTTGCATGTCAAAAATTTATTTTTATTCAGGAACAGAAAAATTAGGTGTCATTTAGAAAATCATGACTGAATTTTAATTTCCAATACATTATTAAGCATCTATTATATGTCACGGATGTAAGAAAAGGAAACATTAATATGGAAAATGCATGCTTATAGAACACTAAGCTTTCCAAACTAGGTTATTTAGAACATTTTAATGGAAGTGCTTATCTTATGAGCATAACTTGTTTATCTAATCAAGATCAAACATGACACATTTATAATATATCCAGGTTAATTCTATGCTAGTTACTGCCTAATTGAGCAAGAATAAATAAATACAGCTAAGGTGCTTATTAACATTAAATTCAGTACAGTCATTTCCCCATTATTTTCCCAAATATATTCAAAATCCAAATGATGTTTTTCCTCTTTTTCAAATTCATTCTTTCTCTAGTTTTTCTAACTTAGTAAATGACATCATTTTTTTGCCAATGATGATTGTCTGTGAAACCTTCCTTTACATCATAATGTACCCACATGTACAAAGCATCACTAAGCCTTTTGAATAGCTTTAGAATTTTATCTAATGTTGCTCAAACTAATATCACTTTTACTATAAAGCCTATTACCTATTTTGTCAGCATCTACCTGTATTCCTTAATTTTTTTATCCACATATTTTGTTTAAGTGCATATTTTAAACATATAATTTAAAATGTACATGTCTGAACATATCACTCATTGCTCAAAATGACTCATGAGCCAGTCTTGGTGGCACATGCCTGTAATCCCAGTGGCTTCAGAGGCTGAGACAGGAGGATTGTGAGTTCAAAGTCAGCCTCAGCAATGGTGAGGCACTTAGCAACTCATGAGACCCTGTCTCTAAATAAAATACAAAATAGGCTCAGTGGTTGAGTGCCTCTGAGTTCAATCCCCAGTACAAAAAAAAAAAAAAAAGAATCAAGATGACTTATGAAAAACTCATGAAATGCTTCCCATTGCTCTTATGATGAAGACAAACATTCTTAACATGGAGGGGATAAAACCCTGCAAATTCTGTTATTTTCTATACTTGTACTAATATTATTTTCCAAGTCATTCTCTAAAACACTGATCTTAGAGTTTTGGAAAATTATAAGCACACATTCTTCCAAAATTCTCCTGTCTTACCCTCATTTTGACTTAGTACATATACATATTGCAGATTTCAGCTCAAATATACCATCTTCAAGGCAAGCGTCCCTGACATATCCCTTTCTTAATCAGCTTGAGTGTTCCAACATAGCATTCAAGGTTCAGTAAGTCAACATTTAATAGAGGAGGCAAATTATGAAGGTTTTAGATGAGGTGAGAAAATAAACAGAACTGGCACCGGAGTAAAATCCAGAGAAGAAATAGTGCTACCAGATATCAGGAGTTAAGACCATGAAATGAATACTTGAACCACAGATGTAGAAACTGCCCTATTGAAGCTAGAGAAAAGAAGCAGATAGAGCTACTTCCCAAAGGAGAAAAAAGGATAATTATCCTCGCCTGTCCTTGACTTTGACTCTTCAACCTTTTGACCATGTCTTCCATTAAGCAAGCCCATAAAGAAACCAGATGGTAAAAGAAGCTAAATGATGCCATTTGCTGAATCACCCCCTTGTCATATAAAAAAGAACAAGGAAGGGGAAAGAATGCATTTGAGAGTAAACAAGCAAATATCTGGCACACCTAGTTGTATGCTTTCAAACATTTCAAATTCTCTAATCTTTTCAGAATGCTTCATGATTAATATCTCTTTCCTTACTAAAATATAAGCTCCTTAGGAGAGGAATCACAAATGTCTTTTTAGCATTGTACCATGCCTAGCATGATCCTCAATAATTTTATCAAATGAATATGTTTTAAAATAATTTAATCAACTAATTATTGTGACATTTAAACAGTGTTATAGCCACTATAATACAGTTAATCTGGTAGTGTGTTCCAGGTACTCCTAATATATTTGGAGACTATGACCCTTTTTTAGAATCATATCAAAGTCATGAACACTTTCACCAAAAAAGCATATAATCACACAACAATTCACATTGATTATTCAGCTCACACATGCAGAAGCTTAACCTGGGATTTCTTACATTTCTAATCTGGCAGCCATACAACCTTATCCAGAATCATGTGGATTATTTGGGTGTATTTTATTTACACAATATCTGGAACCCACTACTGTCATTTAGTGGAAAGGATCCATATAATACAAACTTCTTACAAAGAAAAATTCTCCTGCCTGAAACGCCTACCATGAATCCCAAGTCCTTGGACTAAAATTATACTGCAGAAGAAAATTGGCTGTCCATCAAATTAAAAAAAAAAATGTTTCTGCTTTCTTTGCTGACAAATTTACCATGAATATAACTTGATTTTAAAATGGCACCTGGGACTATATATGAGTTCCATATTTAAAACATGTTTAATTTACATAACAACTGTCACTATTCTTTGATAAATTAACCCAATAGGAAAGTAAATACATAAGATGTATATTGTAGCCAAGATTTATTTGGAATTTTATTAGTTACCTATTTCTCCATTGTAAATTACCCCAAAACTTAGTGCCTTAAAACTAGATGAATTTATTAGCTCACAGTACCCATGGGTCAGGAATACAGATATAGTTTACATATGTGCACTGCCTCAAGGACCATCAGGCTGTAAGGTGTCAGCTAAGGCTGTGGCCTCATGTGAAAACTCTGCTAAAGTGGATCTGCCTCAAGCCTACTTGCACAATTGTAGTCAGGATGCAGTTCCTGGAGGGGTCTATTGTATTCAGGGCCTCAGTTTCTTGCTGGCTGTTAGACAAAGACTACCTTCAATTCCTTGGTATTCAGGCCTCTTTATATGGCATCTTGATTCATTAGCGTAAGAAGGAAGGAAAAACATGAAAAAAAGAAAGTGAAAGAGATGGAAGTATGCAGTGCATGCCTGTAATCCCAGTGACTCCAGATGCCGAGGCAGGAGGGTCATGAGTTCAAAGCCAGTCCCAGCAACTTAGTGAGACCCTGTCTCTAAGTAAAAAAATAAAAAGCGCTGGGGATGTGGCTCAGTGGGTAAGCTCCCCTGGGATCAATCCCCTAAAATGATGCAAGTGATGTAGTAGTAGGGGATAGATGAGGCAGGACACCATAGGAAACAGGAAGCAGTTTATTTGGCTGCAACCAGGTTCAGAGGGCACAGCTTTTTCTGTAATCAATTAATCCCCCTGAACCCCAAGTTCAGGCAGTTTCAGAACTTTACACTCAATGTGTAAGGGGAGAGGTTCTTAAGTTCACAGTCTGCAGAAGTTCACACAAAAGCAGCTTTTTCTTTCACTATTCTGGGCAAGTTAACCCTTCAAGGACAGTGCCTGAGAAGGGAAGAGCTCCTTCTCCCCTTTCTTTTCTCCCCCTGCCAGATGTTACCATAGAGTCCAATTAGTAACCTTTTATCTTTGAAATGCAAACATCTCTGTGAAGCTCTGGCCCAAGGCCAGAGGCTTAGTTAAAAGAATCTGTCAATTTTGTTTATTTTTTCAAAGAACCAACTTTTAGTTTTGTCAATTTTTTCAATTGTTTCTTTTGTTTCGATTTCATTAATTTCAGCTCTGATTTTAATTATTTCTTGCCTTCTACTTCTTTTGCTGTTGTTTTGCTCTTCTTTTTCTAGGATTTTGAGATGAAGTATGAGATCATTTATTTGTTGGTTTTTTTCTTTTTTTAAGGAATGAACTCCAAGCAATGAATTTTCCTCTTAGAACTGCTTTCAATGTGTCCCATATATTCCTATATGTTGTGTCTGTGTTTTCATTAATCTCTAAGAATTTTTTAATTTCTTCCTTGATGTCTTCTGTAACCCATTGATCATTCAGTAACCTATTGTTCATTCTCCAAGTGATGTATTCTTTTCCCTTCCTTCTTTTATCGTTGATTTTCAGTTCCATTCCATTATGATCAGATAGGATGCATGGTATTATCTCTACTCCTTTATATTGTCTAAGAGTTTCCCTGTGACATAATATATGATCTATTTTTGAGAAGGATCCATGTGCTGCTGAGAAAAAAGTGTAACTGCTTGATGTTGGGTGGTATATTCTATATATGTCAATTAAGTCTAGGTTATTAATTGTGTTATTGAGTTCTATAGTTTCCTTATTCAACTTTTGTTTGGAAGATCTGTCCATTTATACACAATGGAGTATTACTCTGCATTAAAAAATGACAAAATCATAGAATTTACAGGGAAATGGATGGCATTAGAGCAGATTATGCTAAGTGAAGCTAGCCAATCCCTAAAAAACAAATGCCAAATGTCTTCTTTGATATAAGGAGAGTAACTAAGAACAGAGTAGGGATGAAGAGCAGGAGAAGAAGATTAACATTAAACAGGGATGAGAGGTGGGAGGGAAAGGGAGAGAGAAGGGAAAATGCATGGAAATGGAAGGAGACCCTCAGAGTTATACAAAAGTACATACAAGAGGAAGTGAGGGGAAGGGGAAAAATAATATAAGGGGGACAAACGAATGTCAGTAGAGGGAGCAGAGAGAGAAGAGGGGAGGGGAGGGGAGGGGAGGGGAGGGGGGATAGTAGAGGATAGGAAAGGCAGCAGAACACAACAGACACTAGTATGGCAATATGTAAATCAATGGATGTGTAACTGATGTGATTCTGCAATCTGTATATGGGGTAAAAATGGGAGCTCATAACCCACTTGAATCAAATTGTGAAATATGATATATCAAGAACTATGTAATGTTTTGAACAGCCAACAATAAAAAATTTTAAAAAAAATAAATAAAAGAATCTGTTTTTCTTATCGCACTCTTCCTTTGAAAACCTTTACAAATTGTTTCATAAATATTTGTAAAAAACCTAGTAAAGAGGTGTTCAGCACCTGGAGTTCTGATCTCCTTCAGGCCAGTGGCCAAGTAAGATAGAGCAACAGGAAATAGGAAGTTTAACTACATTAAACTCTGTTGTAGAGATACTTTTGCTAATAGTCCTAAAATCAATTTGGTTAAGATTTCTGGAGAAGCTTAATTAAGATTTTCTGTGGGGGAGGGGGTTCCACTAGAATGTTCCCTCATTTTTGTCATATTCCAATCTTAAATCATTAGGCAGAACACATACATAAATGAAGGGAATTGCAGAGTCATAAACACCAGGAAACAAGATCACTGGGAGTCCTTTCAAAAGGCTTTTACCACAGGGATGAAACCACAATGACAAAGCCATAAATGTACTGGTGGTATAGGTAGTGTGAGGCCCTGAGTTCAATCCTTAGCACCACACCCATGTACACTCATATAAAAGAAACAAGTAGGTTTCTTGAAAAAATGTATTTGTCTAATGATAGTTTTATTAGTTTTTGTCTAATGATAGTTATATTTATCTGCTCAATAACCAATACTTTTATTCCTACATTTTTAAATACTGAATTTCCTCTTCATCAAAAGATAAAAACTATGAATACCATCTAAGATTTCTCTCCATTTTCACTCTAGTAATTCCTATCTTCTCTGCATCCTGGCATTCTTTTATTGGAATATTTAAAAGGAGGGGGTTATGTTTAACATTTTAAGATAAAATAAACTTGAATGAGTTATTACAGGATAGTTTGACTATTTTACTCCTGGGAGTGATAATATAATTTTACTTTTGAGAAGACCTTTACAGCTCATTAACTTATGAATTATGTATCTTTCACACAAAGAAAGCAAATGTAATCCTAACACTTTATGGGTGAGACACCCTATATTTATTTCTCTTAAACTAACTATAGATGCCTTCAGATATTTCATTACCATTAAAGAATTAAATGGTTCTAGCAAAAGTCAACTTTTTTTCTCAGCAGGCAAGTAAAAAGGCACTTATTAATGCATAAATCTACTCTGTAGCTTGTATATTCCTTAAAATAAGAGCAAGAAATTTACATTTTCAAAATGATCTTTAATTTTGTGCTTTCCCCCATAATTAGAGATGCTACTATTCAAAGAAGTTGTGGGTGCTAATATTTTATTTTAGTATGCAATTTATGCCTTACCTGAAAATATAGACTTAACCATACTTAATGCTTCTGAACATACCTGAGGGGAAAAAAATGCCTTCTTGAATATCAAGTATAAACATATCCATCCCCCAAATAAGAGAATAACAAAGCAGAATTGGATGCATGAAACTAAAGTTTCATTGAAAATCATACACAGGAGTAAATTCAATTAAATCAATGGAGTCATTGTCACCACACAACATATCCCCTCTGGGTGAGCTAAAAACCCATATCCTAGGTATTTCTGTTCTAAAAATGACTGAAACATTTAGTATAGAAGGCTTATTTGAAGTGTAAGTTAGGGAACAGTTTTTCAGACTTGCTAACTGTCTTTGAATGAACTAACCATGCATGGTCTCATTTAACATTGCTTCCTAAAAACCACTGAATCTCCCCTCCTTCCCTGTACTATATGCCCTAAGATACAGTGACAGTAGGTTTTGATTGGAAAATGGGTTTGGAGAAGTTCTAGAGTAAGCTAAAAGAGGAACATTGGGGCAGCAGTAGGGTACTGGGCAAATGCCTGTACAAAATAGGTTAAAATAAACTCTAAGTGAAGTAGCAAAAAAGAAAGAGAAATATTGAAAATAAGATTAATTTTTTTCCATTTTCCTGTAATAATTTTTGTCTGATCCTTCTCAGAACCAGAACATGTCCAAATTTCATACCTCTCCAGACCAGTTATCATGTTATTTTAATTGTTCTCAAAGAAAGCAGGAGGTCACATCCTATATAATCTCTCTCTCTCTCTCTCTCTCTCTCTCTCTCTCTCTCTCTCTCTCTCTCTCTCAACAATTTTAGCTCTTGTTCAACATTATTTCCAGGAATTTAAAGGTAAGGAAAGAACACCAGATTCTCTTTTTATTGAGTTGCCTATTTTTAACTTCTAGGAAGTAACTCTGTGGGTAGTGGAAGAAAGAGGAGAGTAGCAATCCTCAACTTTATCAGCCACAACTTATAAACACAGTTTCATCTGTTTATACATTGTGAGAGTTTGTCCAGAATTAAACAGAGACAAACTTAAAAAGAAATACAGTGCTTCAAGAAGAGCCATCCAGAAGGTAAAATTAATCTCACCTGCCAATTTTATAGTGCTTCTTTATTATTATGCATTGACATCTCTCTCTTTAGCCTTGAGAGTTACCTTGAGCTTTTCTGCTGAAACAGCTCTATGACATGAAAATATTCAGTTCATCATTTCTAAAGTCCCTCCCTGCTCTCCACAGATCATGATTGTGTTGCATCCACATAAATAGAATGAAAAGATTAAATAATCATGGTATCATACCACAGCTCTATTATTATGATATTCTAATTGCTTTATAAGTACCTCAACCTCAATTTGTCAAAACCAAATTAATCTTTCCCCCCTAAACTTGCCCTCCTTTCTAATTGAAAGACATCAACATCTCCCAAGTTGGTAATTATTTTTATTGTGTCTCTACTTGCCCTGCTCACCCTTATTCTAATCAATCAGGAAGTTCTGTTAATTAAAACGTTTAAATATCTCTTGAATTTATCAAATTCTCCTTATCCTCACTGCTAACACTGAAGTTCACATCACAACCATCTCTCACTAAGATTTCTGAAGCATCCTTTATTAAGACCCCTGGCTTATTTTCCTTCTCCATTCTCCATGAAGTTGTAATATAGATAGGATACTGCAAAGCTCATTTTTAAAAATTTACTTAGTTACATGATTCTCATGATCTAGTACTTGTTTTTCTTTTTTCTGTAACTAATGTTCTTTCTCCTCTTTTACCCTTACTACCCTCCCACACATGCATCTATAATCCTTATTATGCTTCAAGATACAACATAATCATTATTTTCTCTGTGAAGACTTACTTGATAGGTTTAGGTTGCCATAAGTAGTCCTATGATGTGCTTACATTACCGATGTTTTAATTGTCCCCCTTTCATTACTGAAGATTGAAGAGGGACTAGGGTAACCATTCATTTTAGCATTCACCTTTGATTCACCAACAAATTTCCTGACTTATAGGAGACACTCAACAAATAGTCATTGGATACTTGAATTAATTTAATTTAATGTTCATAAATATCAACTCCAGCTTTGAATATCTACTCATTGACAGTATATTGGTTTAATTTAAACATTACCAAAATTATTTTTCTTAGTTCAGTATAATCTGTTTCTCTGATATTCTCAGCATTTCTGTGGCAAAATACTTATGTACATAATGTTCTTAATTTTAATTTTCTGGTTTCATCTTAAAAGAAAAGTTTTATTATTGCAAGCATATCACAAAGGAAACTGAGAAACAGAGAAGTTAGGTCACCTGCCTAAGTGACAAACTGAAAATCTAAAAAAATCTAAAATAACTATATGATTACCCCTCATCTAATATGAATGCTCAGATTCTGAGCTGTGCTTTTTCACTTTATGGAGGAAGAATTTTCTTTGCAAAACTGTTAGATCCTTGAAGATGAATGTTACTTTTGTTTCTGAGAGACAAGTAAATGTCTTCAAAAGTAAAAGTCTCTAGACTGAAACACCTAAGAAAAATTAAAAATTTTGAAAAGTAAATTCGTAGTTAAAGAAATTATGCCTGATTTGGAAAATTTAACTTCAGTGATCAAAGTATCATTGTAGTAAATTTTCCAACTCAGAGGACAGTACTTACCCCTAAGGGAAGCGAGTGTCATGATTCTAGTGTCCTTAGCAACTTCAAATCTTTTTGTTCAAGGAATAACCCATGAAAAGGTTGAGTCTTCACAGATTGACTGTGCTCTGGTCCCAAGCTATAAGAGAAATCACGCAACTTGACCTATTTTCACAAGGAAACCAATTTAAATCAAGGGCACTGCAAAATGGTAAGATCACCTGGAATGCCAGGGGCTCTTGAGGAGGAGGCTTATTGCACAGCACTTGCCATCTCACTCCAGAGGCACCTGAGACCAGCCCCCTCCTCCAAAGACTCCCAGACAAGGAACCAATCACAGGAGTCCCTTTCTTTTTAGTTCTCCTTTACTATCCTCACCTCAGATAGCACTTGGGCCAGAGGAGTAGGAAGGGGGATTTCATGTCTCTTATGTAGTTCCCTCAGGTTTATAAACCACTTAGTGGCACATCCAAACCTGATAAATTTACTCTTTGTACCTAGCCATCTCTGTGACAAAAACAAAAATACTTCAGTTTCTTTGACCCACTCATTCCCTTTTAAAGGGAATGAAGTATATTAAAGGTATAAGGTTTAAAAATGAACCAATATGCTTAAATAATTTCAATAGGCAGCACTGTGGTTTACATTTGTTACTTCTTTTAATTCCATAATCAAATGAAATAGGTAATGCTTCTACTTAAGACATCTAGTAATTGAGGTTCAGATATAGTAGGTATCTTATAAATGTCACATGACTAATGCTTGGCAGAGCCTGAGTTTCAAGATATCTATTTTTGTGTTTGAGCTCTTAACCACCAAGCTTGCTTCTTCTTATTACAGACACAGATAAGGACAGAAATGTGAATCTAGATATGTATGCATATTTGGGTGAGATATAAATATGGATGCAAATGTAGATATAGATGAATATAGCTGCATGTCACCAAGTCTATATTTATCTTTTGAATGCAAAATAAATAGTAAATATATGTACATATATATTTCATTGCACATTTTCAGTGTGTTCTTTTATTTTCATTTGTGTGGGTATGTGTGCAAGCTTTCTTCTTTCAGTACTTCATATCACTAACTAGGTTTCTTCCTTTCTATCCTTGAACTATTTTCTGTGTGGGGATAATTGCTTCTTGTACCATGAGCAACTGACACTTCCCTGAAATAACTGAAAAGACCCGAGGGACAGATTTATAGTCAGAGGCCTTAGGTGTTAAAATACCATTGGGACTCCAACTGAGCCTAAACATTAGAGCCCTAGGGAATGGATATGCCTTATCATTTTTCTTTTCTTTCCTTTGCTGCTTATTCTTAATAACTGGCAAAGACTCCCGTAAGTATGTGCCCAGAGCAACCTCAAGAATATTGCAGAAAAGGCATATTCTTACTCTCGTATTTTCATTGTTGAATTAAAGTGAACAACAGGCTGATATTGCTGAAGGCAACATGAGTACACATGACATGAAGATTGGATAATTAGGTTCATATAATTTTAGAATAATGAAGGATTCTTTAAAGAAACTTAGAATTGCTGTATATTAGAGTGATATTTCCCTTTGAGAAATATGAATAGAGTGTTGAAGAAAGAAAATGCAACCAAAAAATTTCAGATTAATAGTCAGTTACAATAGAACTAACAACTGCAATGTTAAGGTCAGGTGTGTTTGGCTTGGAGAAGATTGGCACTTACCTTTATATGAAAGAAAGCAATTCATCATATGGGATCTCTCATTCTCTGTCTCTGCCATTGAAAAGAAGCCTAAAAGAGGAAAAAGTAGGTCCAAATCTTCATCACTTCAGATTAGGCCCTGACTTCCTTAACAAGATTCCTAAAGTTGTACCAGTTTGCAGTACCACTAGTAATGTATGAGTGTGCCTTTCCCCTGACATCCTTGCCAACACTTATTGTCGTTTGTTTTCTTAATAGTTGCCATTCTGACTGGAAAGAGATGAAATCTTACAGTAGTTTTGACTTGCATTTCTCTAATTGCTAGAAATGTTGAACATTTTTAATATGTTTGTTGATTGATTGCATATCATCTTCTGAGAAGTGTCTGTTCAGTTCCTTGGCCCATTTATTGGTTAGGTATTTGTTTTCTTGGTGCTAAAATTTTTGAGGGCTGGGATTGTGGCTCAGTGTTAGAGTGCTTGCCTCATATGTGTGAGACACTGGGTTCAATTCTCAGTACTACATATGAATAATAAATGAATAAAATAAAGGTCCATAAACACTAAATAAATTTTTTGAGTTATTTATGTATCCTAGATATTAGTGCTCTACCTGATGTGTGTGTGGTAAAAATTTGTTTCCAAAATGTAGGCTCTCTATTCAAGTAGTATGGAGATTTCTTGGAAAACTTGGAATGGAACCACCATTTGACATAGCTATCCCATTCCTTGGTCTATACTCAAAGGACTTTAAATCAGCATACTAAAATAACGCAGCCACATAGATGTTTATAGCAGCTCAATTCACAATAGCTAAACTGAGGACGAAACATAGATGCCCCTTCAATAGATGGATGGATAATGAAACTGTGGTATATATACACAATGGAATATTACTCAGCATTAGAAGACAATAAAATTATGGTATTTGCAGCTAAATGGATGGAGTTGGAGAATATCATGAGAAGCAAAATAAGCCAATCCCCAAAACCCAAAGGCCAAATGTTCTCTCTGATAAGTGCATGCTGATCCATAATGGCGGGGGCATGGGAAAAATGGAGGAACTTTTATTAGGCAAAGGGAAGAAAAGGGTGGGGAGGGGGAATTGGGGACAGGAGTGATGGTGGAATGAGATGGACATCATTACCCTAGGTACATGTATGACTGCACACTTGGGGCAACACTATATATGTATAACCAGAGAAATGAAAAGTTATGCTGTAAAGAAAAAAAGAAAGAAGGTAAAATGTTTACCAATTAGATAAATTCAAATGAAATACTTTTAAACGTGTTGTTCACTCACATTGAAAGAGATATAGCATGAACAAATGCATGACAGGTTTGATAATGTACTTATTGCATTATTGATTAATGAAAGGGATGAGTAGCTATACAAATCTATGTTTGCAAAGGACTTTTATGAGTCAGAGAGGAAAATGCAGAAAGAGGACAATACATTTGTAAAGAAGAAAGTTGTAAAATGTAAAAAGGGCACGATATTGCTAAAGGCAAATTCAATTAGCACAAATCTGTAAACTAGTGTTTCAACTAAAGCTTAACACAATTAGATATATGAAAAAAAGAATTAAATTCAAAGTTAGAGGCTGGGGTATAGCTCAGATGGTAGAGTGCTTGCCTCACATGCACAAGGCCATGGGTTTAATCCAAAAAAAAAAGTTAGTTTACCTCTATGTAGAGCAAAAACAATGACTAGGATAAGAATTTTTCTATTTTGGGGACCAATACTTTGAGAGAGATGAACAAATTGAAGCATTTGATATCTAAATGTCCCTTATGCTTTCTGTTCAGGAGAAAATGATGGGGTGGGGGTAAAGAATAAGAGGTATATGAAGATATATATTGACTGTTTAAAAATTCTTGGGATTCTAACATGAAGAATTTGTAATGCAGATGTAAAAGATAGCTTCAGTACCTATATAAAGATAAGAGAGAGTGGGCTGGGGTTGTGGCTCAGTGGTAGAGTGCTTGCCTGGCATGTGTGAGGTGCTGGGTTTGTTTCTCAGCACTGCATATAAATAAATAAAACAAAGGCCCATTGGCAACTAACAAATTTTTTAAATAAAAAATATAAAGAGAAGGGACAGATAATGGTGACTGACTTTCTCACAAAGAGCTTAGATGCATATGTTCAAATCTAAGCTCAGAATTTCAGTCACTGTGAAAACATAGACAAGTTTTTAACTTCATTATCAGTATATAGAAAGAAATTTAGGAAAGAGGCAAAAACTGGTTAATGAGACTAGATACTAAATTAATATATTTTAGTAAAATAAGGGGAAGCTTAATTCTATTTATTTTGAAATATTTCCAAAATATTGAGAAGAGTGATTTATACATTCTTTCATGCATACATTGATAATATTTGATGAATGCCTATTGTTTTCTGGGTAAAACAATACAGGGGAGAATCATATTAGCCAGGACCCATCTTTGTATTTGGTGACAGAATAAGACAATACAAATAAACAAATGGTATGTTAATGATAGAGTGATTCTGGATTTAAAAAGTTCTATTGCAAACAAAAAGTATGGCAATGTTAATGAGAATGAGAAAACAGGTTGCTGTCTCAGATTATATAGTCAGAAGTCTGTTTTGGAAGGCCTAACTTTTTAGACAAAAAGTGAACAATGATGATATATTTCATATGTGATATATACAGTGACATGACATTCTGATCGATGGAATCAGAAAGAATATAGGCATTTGATGGGAAAGATATATACAAAGCCAATGAGCTGGAGAAAGAGGTAAGGCCTAGGAGTACACAAATGAGTGTGGAAATGTAGTGTGACAATGTTTATAGCAGCACAGTTTGCCATAGCTAAGACATGGAACCAACATAAATACCCTTCGTAGATGGATGGATAAAGAAAATGTGATACACACACATTCACTCACACACACACACACACACACAATGGAGTATTAGTCAGCCATAAAGAAGAATGAAATTATGCCATTTGCCAGAAAATGGATGGATCTGGAGACAATTATGCTAAATGAAAAATGCCAATCCCCCCAAATCAAAGATTGAATGTTCTCTCTGCTATGCCAATGCTAACACACAAGGGTGGGGAGATGAAGAATAAAAGTTCAGTGGATTAGACAAAGGGAGATGAAGGGAAGGGAGGGGAGATAGGAACAAGAAAGACAGTGGAATGAATCTGACTTAACTTTTCTGTGTACATATATGTGTACATATATGAATACACCACAGTGAGTCTCACCATCATGTACAACCACAAGTTTAGGATCCTAATTAGAATATCCTAATATAAATATGTCACAATAGACTCTACTATCATGTATAAATAAAAAGAGCAAATAAAAATTTAAAAAAATAAATGGGGTGTAATAGCTCTGGGTGCTGTAGAGAAAGAGCTGCAAGAGAATAGAAAAGAGGTTCCCAAAACAACAATTCCATTTCTTCATTATCTTCAAGGAGAAAGGCCTAATAATAAATGCCATTTATTGTCTTACTATAAATAGTAATATGTGATTCATTCATTTAAATGTTAATAAAATTAAGGTAAAAATAATAAGTTGAAATCAGCTTACCAAAAAAAAAAGAATTTTTAATGCTTTAAATATGTTATATACTGAAGAAATGAAGATGATTGCTATATCTAAGCAAAATTTGAATGACTTTTAAATTCTAAATTCTGCTCATTGCTATTACCTTCACAACATGGTTGTGCAGTAATTAATATTTTAGCTAATGTTTCTCCAAGCCATTAAGGTAGGCAAAAGAAAGAATATGGCCCATTTAGATAGAGAAGAGACCTATGAATTGTATAATTTAAAATAAAACTCAAAATGGGTGTAAAAGTAACTATTTGAGAAGAAGAAAATGAGGAGAACTTGGCACTAAAAGACCTTAAAAATTTACATGAGATCAAGGCAAATATTCCCCCCCCCCTTTTTTCATTCCTCCCATAAATCCATGAAGTGTGAAAAAAAGATTTCAGAGCTTCCAAGGAGGACAAATACAACTGAGAATATATATTATTGTTAATAAAAATGGCCTGCAGATCTAAGAAAATACTTAAAAGTGATTCCTAGCTCTCAGACTCTGAGACTCTGGAAAGACAATAGCCAGTACTGCCACAATGAACATATACTAGGGCAAAATGTTCAGCTTAAAATAAAGGGGGTTAATTATGTACACATTTTAACACTCTATAGAGAATGACCATACATCCCTCTTTGCCAAGGAAAGTTCCAGTTTATACTTGTTGCTCAAGCTTGTGAAAGATTGCATCCATGACTCCAATTCTTCACTCTTACCTCTACCCATGTCCTTTGCTATATATCGTCACTATCTACACTATGTGAAGCATACCTTTCTGATCCTTGATTCTGGACTTGTCCATAAATTTACGCTGGAAAAGTCAAGACTCAATGGCAGGTAGAAATGGATTGAACATTTTAATACTGAAAACTTAGGGTTCATTCAATACTTGAGATTGGATGGAAAAGCTTCAGTTTCTACCTGAGATTTAACTCAAGGCCTGAAAAAGAATATTTGGCAGAACACGGAGGAAAACATCAAGCTAATCCAATACACTAAATGCCTAAAACAGGAAAATATTTTTTCTTTGGTTACCATCAATAACCAGAAAACTATAAAAATAGTAATACTGGGGCAACAGGGGAAGTGCCAAATATATCTTGTAAATTAGAAATATATCCTGATAAACTGTCTATTCCATTAGAGGATTGGATATGAAGTTCAAATTTACTGCTTTATTCCCAGTGTCTGTTATAAGGTCTGAACATAGGGCTACTCAATGAGTATATGAGGGACAAATTAGATTTTTGGAAATCATCCTTGAAGGAATGTTTATTCATTTGTGTGTTTGTACCATAAATGATTGTTGAGAAATTGTTATGTACTATGTCTATGGCATGTATGAAGGGCAAAACAGTGAGCAAAATAAAAGCAGAGCTCTTCTACAGCTTATAGTCTATTTCAAAAATCAGTATATATGAGATACAGAAGGTCAGATGATGCTAAGTGCTGTGGAGAACATGTACATCAATGAAACAGGATGGATATGTTGGGATGGGAAGTCCCTGCAATTTTAAATAGATGGCTATAAAAGGTCTCAGTAGAAGAACAAAGGACAGTATCTACATGTGTGAGCCATGTAGATACTGAGAAATGAGTGTGTTATAGTCAAAATAAGGGCAGGTGCAAAGGCCAGGGACAGAAGTGTACTGGGGTACTTCAGACACAGCTTTGTGGCTAGTGTGGTTAGGGCAGAATAAAGGAGGCTATTAGGTGAAGATTTCAGAAAGGTCAAGGGGCTACTTCTTGTTGGGCTGTATAGACCTTAAAAAGAACTCTGGCTTTTATTCTAAGTAAGGTAGAAACACATTGATTTTGCCTGGAAGAGAGTATTGCATTTTGGGAAGAGCAAAGAGAAGAGTTGGAACTACAAAAGGCTTGGTTTCAAATCCTAACATCATCACTTACTGCAGGAATTTGAATCAAATGTTTAATTCTCTTTTGGAGTTTCAAGGTTTTCCCCTCTAATACATTACTGATAATATCTTCCCCATGCTAATATTGTATGGGGATTAATTGAAGAAGTAAATGATGCATATAAAAAGGATTGGTTACTCTCCTAGAATATGGCAGTTGCTTATATATTATTTTTCTCCCTGTAAACAACAACAAAAACAAAATAACAATCTTAGGTAGGTATAACTAATGAAGCAAAAAAGGACATTATTTCTCAAAACAAGTAAGACAGGAACTGAAAAAACTACTACAGAAATAGCAATAAGAAATGTGGAATTGAAGTTCTTTTAGATTGTAAAAACACTCCTGTTAACCTAATTAAGATAAATGGACCTTAATTGGCCTAAGTGAAGTTCCCAGTGATAAAATTGTGAGAACACATAGATTTGTGATGAGTGTTTCTCAGAGAATGGAACCTGAGGGCATATTGAGAGAACTGGCAGTATAATAATTGATTCTGAGAGAAATTTTAAATATAGCAAAGCCAAAAAATGGACATTAACATACATGTCATTATTGTATATTTTCACATTATCTGTGGTTGAAATAAGGTATGTTTTAATTAATGCTTGTATCAATTTTGTATCTGTCATTCATGGTTATGTTTAAATATTTTGATAACTTGTAAATGTTTCCATACCAGCAGTATCTTGGCAATGATTTAAATTTTCTCCTAAAATTATTGTCTTATGCAATTGACACCCTAGCTGCCCTACCTGCACTATCCCAGGCAATATTCCAGACTCTAATGTGGAAGTTTTTCTGTTCCCTACTTGACAATTGTCACATATCTCCCTGGTATGTAAAATGAACTGATTATTACAAATAGGACTCTTCAAGTTCAAATGTCCTTGATGTGGCCCAGTTCTTAATTTTTCCCCTTGCAATAACAGGGTTAATGTTGTGGAAAAATATTTTTTAAAAATAAAACTGCAGAAGTTGCTGCTACATCAAAAATCAGCTTCGTTACTATTAAAATTATATTTAACAGAGTTGCCATATCCCAGCTTCTATTTTTCAGTTGGCTATACACAGATGTGAATCTAAAGGAGGAAGTGTGTGACTTTCATCTTGTCTTGATTATTTTATGTTGATTACAAATTATATAGATGGAAGGAATGTTAAATAAAGTGTAATGAAGGCCAAGAAAAGAAGGGAATAGCAGTTTAATAGCTGAGAAAACCAATTCTTGGATTAGTAAAACGTGTTCAAATCAAATTTCTCAACTTATTGTGTGATCTTTCTCAATTTATTTAACTTCTTCAACTCTGTTTCCTGATCCTAAAAGGATTAATACTTCTATATTGCTAGAATATTATAAAATTTAAGAAAATATAAAAACTTAGTGTTTTGAATATAGAAAACACTCAAGTATCATATTTCATCAATTATATTACCTTTCTTCATAATAATAATAAGCAATCACTCAATTATTAGTAGCTGTAGAGTTGTTATTGTCTTCATTATTAAGACAATAAATAAAACAGACCCAGGTATGCTGGTCCCCAACTGTAATCCCAACTACTCAGGAGGCTGAGGCAG
Source organism: Marmota monax (assembly GCF_021218885.2). Lineage (NCBI taxonomy): Eukaryota > Metazoa > Chordata > Mammalia > Rodentia > Sciuridae > Marmota > Marmota monax. The sequence goes on from NW_026694772.1 coordinate 6,081,028, forward strand.
GGGAATGGCAAGTTTGAGGCAAGGCTGGGTAATCTACAGAGAACCTGTCTCAAAATAAAATTTCAAAACTGGCAGCAGATATAGCCCAGTGGTAAATCATTGGCCTAGCATGTTTAGGGTCCTGGACTTGAGCCCCAGTCACACAATAAATAAATAAACAAATAAATAAAATATAATTATAATTATAATTTATTACAATTATAATTTGTGATGGTCAATACTCGCTCTTAACAAATTTCAGTGCAATTTCCCTTTGCTCCATTCCTTCTCTAGAGTCAGCAGTATGCTTATAGATAGGAAAACACTTGAGGAAACATTTTACCTATTGTGCTAGACATAAAACTTGAAGTGGAACTTGTCGCGACCCCTTGCCCGCAAGGAAGACGCAACTCAGGAATCTTCTTTCAGCAGTTTATTCAGGCCCTTGATATTTCTTCTTCTCTCTCTTGGATGCCCCTCCCAGCCTTAATAAAGCATCCCAAGCCCCAATGCAAAGCTGCCGCGTGGAGCTTTCTCACAGGGTGGTGAAAAATCATGTGCCAACTTTCCCAGATAAGGAGTTGTTTGTCACAGACCACAGCGGAGCCAGCGCCATCTTGTAATGGCGACCATAATCTGCAGAAACGGCAGAAGCGGCTCACCACAGGAACTGAGGAAAGCAACAGGGTTGATCAATATCTTCCCTCACAGATGAGTAAGTGAATGACCAAGTCTTATGGAGGAAACCCAATCTCATTTCTCTGATTCTCGCTCATGGTCTATAGGTCATTTGTTGGTGCTTTATATTTGGAAAATCCCGGTGTGAACTTGATCAGGACATAGGTAATTAAGTTGAACGCCTAAGCCTATGTCCCCACAAAAAAAGTCTGAGAAGTAAAAATATTTCTGAGGGTCAAAATCCTTTCTGGAAATGCATATGCTAATTCCCTAGCTTCCCAGCTTGGCGGGGTTCCCTTTAGCAAATAGGGTGTTTATTACATAAGCAGGTTCTTCTTGGACAGAATCTTGGGGGCATCACAAGATTCTTAAAAGAACTGAGGCATTTTTAGCCTCGAGCAGGTGGGCGCAAGGACTCACTTTATTAGAGTGAGTAGGAGAGTGGACAAGATGAAAGAAAGGAGGCCCGGGGATTCTGGATGTAGGAGTAAGTGAGAGCTGGCAGGGCCTCAGAGGAATCCTGCGGACCCTGCATCTTTCTCAGCCTCCTCCACTACTGTAACTACTAGTGTAGCCTGTACTGTACTGTAACCTGCCACCTTAACCACTGTTGCTGCCAAGGTAGTGGTAGCTGCCATTGGTCAGGATACGCAAACGCAGAGCAGGAGTTGGTCACCGAGATCCGGCCTGCTGTGTTTAGGCCAGAGGTCCTCATGGCGAGCAGGCGGAATCGTGTAAAGGTCTATGTGCTGAAAGAAGATCAACAATGGGGCCAGCTGGGCGTGGGACAAATCTCCTCAAGTTACATAGAGCGCCTCCAAAGCGTGTGTCTGCTTGTTCGGTCAGAGTCTGATGGCTCACTGATTTTACAGTCCAAGATACACCCAAACGTGCCCTATCAGAAACAACAGGGTGTGTTAATTGTTTGGTATGAAGATGAGAACCATGGTGTGGCACTAAGTTTCCAGGATCCAGCAGGCTGTCGAGACATCTGGGAAGACATATGCCAAGTCCAAGGTAAAGACCCAACTGTTGAAATCACACAAGATCTTTTGGAAGGACCAGACCAGTTTGATGAAATGCCATCAACCAGTAGTAGTCTGGTTGAGCTGCCAAACTGTGGACTCCATACACTTGAAGAAATAGCTGATCTGTTTACTTCTGTCCTTGCTTCACCTAAAGGTAAAGAAATGTTGGCACTGACCTTGGAAAATGAAGATTATATTAAAAATCTACTGCAAATATTTCACATTTGTGAGGACCTAAAGAACATTGAAGGCTTACATAACTTGCACAAAATTATTAAAGGCATCTTATTCCTCAACAAAACTCCTCTATTTGAAATCATGTTTTCTGATGAGTGTATCATGGATGTGGTGGGATGCCTTGAATATGACCCTGCCTTGACTCAGCCAAAAAGATATAGGGAATTCTTGACCCAAAATGTAAAGTTCAAGGAAGTTATGCCAATAACAGACTCTAAACTTAGGCAAAAAATACATCAGACCTACAGAGTGCAGTACATTCATGATATTCTTTTTCCTATACCATCCATATTTGAAGAGAATCCTCTCTCTACTCTTACAACTTTTATTTTCTTCAACAAGGTTGAGATAGTCAGCATGCTGCTGGAAGACGATACGTTTTTGTTTGAAGTTCTTGCACAGTTAAGGGATAAGGCTACAGATGAAAATAAACGGCGTGAATTATTATTTTTTTTCAAGGAATTCTGTGGGTTTTCCCAGACACTGCAGCCTCAAAGCAAGGATGCTTTATTCACAACATTGTTACAACTGGGAATTCTTTCTGCTCTTAAAATTTTAATGAGCATGGATGATTTCCAAGTAAAGATAACAGCTACAGATATATTTGCTTATCTGGTAGAGTACAGTCCATCTATGATCCGAATATTTGTAATGGAGGAAGCTCAGGATGGTGAAGATGATGAACTTTTTATTAATGTAGTAATTGAACAAATGATCAGTGATACTGATCCTGAACTTGGAGGTGCCATTAATTTGATGGGACTTCTTCGTTGTCTACTTGATGTGGACAACATGCTGCTAGTACCCAATGAATGTGAAAGAAGTGAATTTCTAAATTTCTTCTACAGATGTTGCATGCATAACTTGATAGCACCAATTTTGTCTACTACTTCAGAAGACAGAGATGAAGAGGATTATTTATTTGGACCTGACGAAAACAAAAATTGTCTCAATAATTACCAAACAGCACAGCTGCTTAGTTTAATTATAGAACTACTCACATTTTGTGTACAACATCACACATATCACATTAAAAACTACATATTGAGCAAAGACTTGCTAAGAAGAGTCTTGATGTTGATGAATTCAAAGCACACGTTCCTGATCTTATCTGCTGTGCGTTTTATGAGAAGGATGATTGGTCTTAAAGATGAACTTTATAATCGTTACATCATCAAGGGAAATCTTTTTGATCCAGTTGTAAATGCATTTCTGATTAATGGAACTCGGTACAATATGCTAAATTCGGCTATTATTGAGCTATTTGAATATATACGAGTGGAAAATATCAAGTCTCTTGTTGCACATATAGTTGAAAAGTTTTACAAGGCTTTTGAATTGATTGAATATGTTCAGACTTTCAAAGGATTGAAGATTAAATATGAACAAGAGAAAGACAGACAAAATCAAATAAGGAAGAATTTACCTTCTATACTATATATTAAAATTTTTTGCAGAGATGCCAATGGCATGGAGGAGGTGAAGGCTGATATGTATTTTAAGGAAAATACCACAGATGTACTTATGCCACCAATGGAAAATGACTTTCCAGATCATTATGATACATCTATAGATACTAAAATACCAAAAGAAAATGGAGAAAAGGTAGACCTTCTCAAAAGAACATCTTCCGGTGAATTCAGAATTTCTTCATCTAGCTCTCCTGATTCTGAGGATGAAATCAGTACCCCATCCAGTAGCAGTTTGGTTGGTTTAGTGGATTATCCAGATGATGATAATGAAGAAGAAGATAAGGAAGAAGACAAAGCATCCCCTAGAAAGAGACCTCATCTTGACTTATAAAACAATTATGGGAGACCCTCAACATATGCTTCCACTAAAATTCTATCAATGTCAATAAACTAAAAAGTGGATCCCAAAGACTTTCTCATATGAACTTTTAAATGTACAACAAGTAACAAAAATTATGAAGAAAGGAATTAATTCCATAAAAAGAAAACTTCCCATAATATATACATAAAATGAAATAGTAATCAACACCTGATTGATGACTTACTACAACTTGTTTATTTTTCTTTGGTTTAGGGGATAGTTTGGGAGGAGGAAATAGGTTGATGAAATATTGTCAACACAGTTATCACCCAGGAACATATATTAGAAACAACTGTAATAGTTCCATTGCAAAACCTACAATATTATTTGCAGAAAGGTTCTGGCCATGTTTTTCTTTACTCTGGCTGCATTTTTTGAAAGAAGTTTGTTTATATGGTAAACAAAGTCAACTGTAAAAATTCATAGGCTCCTCCTGTGAAGATTTAAAAATAATTCAGCCTTATCAATAATTGGGGGGAAGCAGCTTGCAGTATGTATTTCCATGAATATAAAATAAATCTGGATTCAAAATATGCAGTTATTAGTGTAACCTTTTTAAAGATAAGAAGTACAAAGAAACACCCCAGTAGTATGCCCAAAGTGTTCTCTGTGTGACCTTTGGAGTGAGTAGAAGGTTGGGAAAGTTGTTTTCCAATTAATTAGGTTTGTCTTTTCAGAGCAGCAGATGTTTTAGAGTATAAGTTATAAAGACTAATATAAAAGGTAGTGATAAGTGAATTGACATTTATTATCCATATGCCACTTTGGACCAAGAAAAAGTTAAGTGTCAAAGTCAGCATACAGGACCTGAAGTTTTTCCATAAACAAAAGTATAATATGAAAAATACTTTATTAAAGTGTGTATAAGTGAATTCCTAAAAATAATTCCCAACAAAGAGTTAAGAGGACTCATTTTTATTTTTAAAATTGTTTGTTTGTTTATTTATTTATTTATTTATTTATTTATTTATTTATTTTTGCTACCAGGGATTGAACCTAGGAGTGCTTTACCACTGAGCCACTTCCCCAGAATTTTTAATTAATTTTTTTGAGGACCTGTTTTTTAGAGGAGCAGGTTAACTGAGTCTATTTTCCCTGGAATCATTTAAAGTGAAAAGGAGTTCTTACTGTTTTGTAGATTTTAGTGTTAATATTAATTTGGGCCATTATTTGGACAAAGGTAGGCTGTGCAGATAGGAAGTATAATTTTATATAAAACAAGTATTTATTTTGTAGATTAAAATACCACTGTACTTGTTTTGTACCTATTTATATTTATATTGAACTATAAAATTCAGAAATTAAAATATAATGATGTAATTGTAAAAACAAAAGAGACCATTTTAAATTTACTGTTCTGCCAATAGTAGACACAGCTTATGCAAAACTAGAAACTGCAGTGTAAAAGCTAGAAAGGGTCTATACCTAAAATGACAAACAATAATTTCATCAGATTAAAAACCGATTTCATCAGTTTAGACTGTGGACGTGAACTCAGGAGGTAAAATTATACATTGGATAGGATACAACACAGCAGAAAAATTGCATTTTCACACTTCTCAAGCTATGCTAGTTAAATTAAGTGCTATAATGGGATTTTTCATGTATTCATGTTGTGATTGTATGTCAAAAAAGGTGGTTTCTTAGAAAAGCATTTCACGTTTTCCTTCTGGGTAGAGTGTCATGGGGACAGTTATCCATAGTACACATAATACACTTATAGTTTTGTTTAATGTGTGGGTGTGCGTGTATGTGTGTGTGTGTCTGTGTGTGTGTTTAGTATAATGAAAGCAGACCCACTTCCTTAAAAGAGCAGCTATTTGCAACTGGACGAAGAAGAAACATTCTATTTTGGTGTTATTTCTGTTTATTCTTTTCCTCCCAGCTAGTTTCAATCTGTTATAAAAAATGGACCCTCTAATTAGAAGAGAATAATATAATATTTCTATATCTTGACGTATTTTCCTCAGTGAGTTTGAAAGATGAGAAAAGTATATAAGTACAATGGGATTTAAAAGTGAAGAAGAAGGAAGAGGAGGAGGAAGAGGAGGAGGAGGGGGGCAGGGAGGAAGAGCAGAAAGTGGGGGAGGAGGGTGAGGAAGAAGAAAAATGATAGGAATTCTATTGAGCTGTATGACCTCTGTGAGTCCTCTTCTAATTTCAGCTACTTAACATCAGGAGAACAAGCAAGACAAAGAAAATGGTATAAAGAAAAATTGTCTATCATGTGGCCTAACCTACTATTAAGGGAACATTTAAAAGGGCAACAAAACACAAAAGAGCAATCCTTACTGTCTATAAAATGAGTGAAAAAGTGACCAAAGTGTTTAGATTTTTTGATGTTGTGTGGGAAAATATATAGTCAAGAATGTTTGATCCCATCTTTAATATTTTTAGAAGTAATTTACAAAGGACCCTGAAGTAGGTTATTTATGATATGGAAAGAAGAAACAGTTTGAAATGGTCCTGTATATACCATAAAATCCAAGCCAGAATTTTTGGAGAAATACTCTGTACTCATGATGTTCTTGGCTTTAAACACATGATTTCTACCAATTTTTATGTTTTATCGATCTTTTAAACATACCAAAAAGGGGAGGGTGATATAACAGACAAAGCAAAAACTTCATATTCAGATAGTTCTTGATAATAATGCAAGCTCTGACTCTTACTAGTTCTATTTCCATGACATTTTCTGTGACAATTTACTTATTTTTTCCGCTAGCCATAATTTTCCCAGCTTGTCTTAAAAATTAGAAGCTATATGTAAATTACCCAGAACATATTTAGCACTCAAGAAATAACTTTTGAAACTCATTATCAGCAGTAGCAGCAGCAGCAGTATAATCATTCCTAAGAAGATGAGGTATAAAGCCAGCTATACCCACTTATATCACTAGTTAATGCTCATAAATTAAAAATCTTATATTTTAGATCAAATTGACAGCAATAAATAAATTAAAAGTTAATGAATTCAGTTCTAGTTGGTGAAGTCTTTGTGTATGCATGGTGCCCTGCTGAGACACAACTGAAATAAAAACATGAAAGTGGGAAACATAAAACCTCAGAAAACAAATGAAGACACAGGTGGAGTGGTATCTTCACCATTGGCATGTTAACCAAGAAATGAGAGATGATAGGAGTAAAAAGTAAAATTGAAATTAATGAAGTAGGAGGACAGGTGGGAAGGGAAATGAACACTTATAAAAGTGACACAAGTCACTAACTCTTATTCCATCCATGCATAATCACAGAAGGCAAAGTAGTCAACAAGAATGTATCCCACTGGGCTTGGTGGCACACGCCTATAATCCTAGCAGCTGGGGAGGATGAAGCAAGAGGATCTTGAGTTCAAAGCCTACTAAATAAAAATACAAAAAAGGGCTGGAGATATGGTTCAGTGATTGAGTACTCCTGGGCTCAATCCTTTGTACTCAAAAAAATTATCCCTAGATAATGGATCATATGGCCTTTCCTTGAAGCAACTGAAATAACAGGCAAAGCTGAGGGCCCTGATATGCATGTTGTTGCTTCAGAGTTAAGCCTTTCTCTTTAGGGTTGCTATAGTTTGGGTCTGAAATACACACCAAAATCCAATATGTTAAAGGCTTGTTGTCAAGTTTGTTGCTATTGGGAGGTAGTGGAAACTTTAAGAGGTGGGGTCTATTTAGAGGTCTTTGGGGACATGCCCTTGAAAGGGATATGGGATCCCAGACCCTCTCCATCTCTTTCATTTTCTATCCATAAGCTGAGAAGTTATTCCCTGACCCCTATGATGTGCTGGCTCAACAGAGGACTAAAAGCAATGGGGTCAACTGATCATGGACTAGAACCTTTGAAACTGTGAGTCAAAATAAACTTTTTAATATTAATAAGTTGATTGTCTCAGATATTTTTTATAGCCATATGAAGCTAACACAAGAATGTTCGAGAATTTAAGATGCTGAGAGTTAACAACCTTCAAGGTACAAATCACAGTGTTATAAGGAAAGACACGTCTTAATCCCTGGCTCCCATCCAAGAAATATCATCCCAAGAGTACAAATGGTACCTTGAAAAGAAAGTCTTTTCAGGATTGGGGTTGTGGCTCAGTGGTGGAGCACTTGCCTGGCACATATGAGGCACTGGGTTCAATTCTAAGCACCACATAAGAATAAATAAATAAAATATTGTGAACATCTACAATTAAAAAATATTAAAAAAATAGAAAGTCTTTTCAATATATTGAGTCTTGATTTCCCATTCTGCAAGTGGTACCTACCTCAAGTCAATGACACAGGTTGAGAATATTTGAGGTAAACTTTAAGGTTCATAGTTTAGCTCAGATAATTAAATGTAGTCCTTATTTTGAAAAGTGACTAGTCAATACCGTCTGCTTGTTTATCTTTGGCACTAGGGAGCATGGCATTAGTCTACTCCATGGGATAACTGGGATTGGGGCTGTGGATGACAGCAATAGGTATGTGTGTGGGGAGGTGTAGATGTTAGTGCACACACATTAGGAGGAGCTAGGGTTATCCCCATAGACCTCTCAATAAGGTAAAATGAATGTTTGTCAGAACTATCTGGTCAGTCCTGGCAGAACTAGCAGTCAGTTAAATTGAAGGTGCTTGTAACAGTTTAGGATAGCTGCACCAGAATGGATTCCTTGGTGGATGGGGAAGCTTCAGAGGAAGTTCTGATAAGGAAATTCATTAAGACCCCTCTATCCCCTGTACAAGCCTAAATGAGTTATTGCTCTTCTTCTATCTACATAATACCTCAGTATCCCATTTCAGTAACTATAACTTTGATGTTTACTTTTTTCAATCATATTGTACACTCATCCAAACATTTTATCTAGAAGGAGTAGATGAAATAGGGATAAGGACATATTTATTGAAAGTAACAAAAATTAAGTTTAAATCTTATAGGTCCCATTCTTGCCACACTGCTACAGACAGGCTGTACCAATCAGGATAGCCTGGGGAAGGCCTGGAAATGATCAGGAAAAAATTCTGAATCTTCAAAATAAGTCTATATAATTTCTCATTCCTTTAGTTTTGATCACTAGTCTGGAGATGACTAAGAAGGAGTGATCCTCTCCTTGGGACAGCCATATTCAGTATCCAGATTGTCTTATTCTGATACATCCTTTTTCAACTTCTACTCTGAACATTCTGGCCCAAACAATTTACTGTTGTGGGCGCTATGCATTGTAGCATATTTAGCAATATCAATGACTTCTACCCACTAGATGACAGCAGCACAAGCTCACTTGTGTCCATCAGAAATGTATACAGAACATGTTAAATATATCTTTAGGGAGCAAATTACCCTCAAAAGTGACCCACTCATTTAAAGATGTGTGGAATTCGATTCATGTGTTTGTTTTTGCTTTGTGGATATTGAGTCTAATTTCTCTAGCCCGAGTCATTTTCTGTCTTTCCCCCCTATGTACAAGGCCCAGGAACATATAAGGTATATGTATTATGCACTCTCATCCTCAAGAGAATGGGCCTTACTTAAAATTATAAAGATCTTTGTTTAGAATTATAAATATCTTTGTTTAGAATCTGGGTTCTGCCTTTTATTATGAATATAACCATGGCATCTCCTTTGACAACCATGATTCTCAGTTTTCTTTGGAAAGTATGTTCAATAACATTGTTATCACTAAATAATGTCCTACCCCTCAATTTATGTTGAAGTCCTAACTCCCACTATCTCAGAATATGACTGTATTTCGAGATATTCTTTAAAAAGGTAATTAAGGTAAAATGAAGTCATTAGGGGTAGGCTTTCATCTGATATGGCTGGAATCTTTTATAAGAGGAGATCAGGACACAGACACATACAGAAGAAAGGCTATGCAAAGAGAAAGGGAGAAGACAGTTATCTACAAGCCAAAGAGAGATGTTAAAAAAAAAAATACAACTCTGTCAAGATGTTGATTTCTTCTAAATGGGAAGAAATTTTATGATAATTAAATAACATATGTCCTGTAAATATCACATAGTTATTATAAAGAGTTCACAAATGAGATATAGCAATAGCTGTTCTTTATTGAGCATGGTGTATATGTCAGGCACTAAATCCTAGACAATTTATCCACATTATTTCTAATTTCACAATGTACCTACAAGGTAGGTGTGGTGGCTATGAGAATGTACCCCACAGAGAGGGAATATAATTGACTAAGGTCCCCAACTGCTGTGCTCTGAAATCATTTTCGTATCTTCTTCCAGTTCATGCTTCCTAGGCCTGCTCCCAGTCAGCAGTTAGAATGTCAGGGAAACTGAAGCAGGATCATTCCTGAAAGGTAAGCAACTCCTCTGACTAGAGACTTTGGCTTCAGGAATTTCTTCAGGTCTTCCTGAGCTTTCTTTGGACTTCAGGGTTATCTAGGATGTTTCTATCATAGCTTAGTTCCCTGTCACTTTTTTTCACTTGGAATTATAGTGTATCATGACATGATAGCTTTCCCAGTCTCCTCCAGCTTACTCCCAGTTGCTTCTCCGTGGCCTTTTACCTAAAAATATAATTGTATATACTAAGTGCTCACATGACAATTGCTATACTAACATGATGTATATTCTGACTCTATTTTCCAGAATAAACAGAGAGCTTTAAACTCAGAATTACATAGCTATTACTACATATAATTTTGTCTGACTCCATACACTGGGTTTTCTTTCCCAACATTTGTCTAAAAATCTCTACTGAAAGTACTTTAAATATTAAAACTATTTTAAAAACCTCATTTATAATTATTAACAATAAAATAGAAGTATAAAATCGATATATAAGATCTATGGATATTCTAAGCACATAGATAGTAACAGAGTCCATCTTTCTGCTTTACCCATGTTTCCAAAGTTTATGTTAAGCTAACACTGTTTGAATTCTTTACAAAAACACAGAACTTTGCCAAACACTGTCATCACGTATATCAGAAAGTTGCTAAAGTGGTAGCCAATGAAATTTTCAGTCTTATCTCTGAAATCAAGAGTATAAAATAGCTAGCTTCACTATGGGCCAACATTGTGGTAAATGTATATATATATATATATATATATATATATATATATATATATATATATATATATATATATATATACACACACATACATTAGGGTACTTTAATCATAATAACAGAGGTCCATGTCACAACTTCTTATGTGTCCCCCATGCTAGCATGTAGTTGCCTATTTAAGGAAAATGTTAGGAATAAAGGTCTACTCAATTTACCAAGATAAAATTTCAGCTCCAATACAGAATTGTGACTTAAAATAGAAATTATATCTGATCTTATAAACAGTGAAATTAAATATCTTATACTTTTGAGTGTGTGTACTGAGTGTTTCAGACATTAGACATGCATTGATTTATGTCCCTTTCTAAGTTTCTTTTGTTATCATTATTATTTGTTCTTTTTAGATATACATGGCAGTAGACGAATCCTTTCTAGATTTCTGTTGGATTGCCTCAGTGTTTGTTTGCTTTTTCCCTTTATTGCATTAAAAGTTATTCTTTCTATTTTTATGTGGTAGTTAATTACTTCTAAATTGTAACAAGCATACTTCATTTTACGTGAGTTACTCAGTCTATCTTTCCCTTGGATAATAAAATAAATTATTTTATATCTACCACTTCTCCACTGTACTACATGTGATTGCTATTTTAATACATCTGACATACTTACCTGTTTGTACTGGAACATTTTTAGTCTCTAAATTGTTGGAATCAGAAACAAACCAAATTTGAGTTACGTTATTTCCTGGATACTGCAATGACTAAATTGAGCAATTATATGGGTATTATTTAGAGAAACCTGCAGAACAGTACTTCTATTGAATAGTTACTAAGGCATATGAATGGGCTCAGGAGCCTGATAAGCTACCCAGTAATATTGGAATGTTGCTTTTGCACAAATTTTCAAACATATCCTACAAAATCCAAAGAGTACTTTAATGTATCACATTTGACAGTAGGAAATATACACTATTTTGGTGTGTGTTCAAAGATTGCAAAATATCAAAGAATGATAGTTCATTTCAGACCAAAAATAAAATATTCTGTGAAGAGCTATTCACATTTTTTCTCAGATTTGAGCACTATATTTTGAATGTAATTAAATTTTGTATGATTTATGTTGATACTAAGTAATGTTTTAAAAGTATTAACACATAACATTATAGGAAAATCATACTATGTTAGAGTCTAGAAAGCACACAGTTTTTCTTTTTATAAATGCATCTTAATAATTGGATTATGCATGATGGTTTTATATATCTTTACTACTATTGCAGACATAGGGAAAAAGTGTGGAATACGGATTTATAAAAGTCAGGTTTGTGTCATTATTGAAGTAGTTTCTACCTATTGGGCTTGAGATCATTCATGTAGCCTCTGAATCTCAGGTTACTTATCTCTAAAATGATGTTGATATTATAAATAATAATGTAGATAAACTTTTAAAACACCATGGGACATTGCTGAATATTATCTACTTAGTTTATCTGACACTGTAACAATTTCTCTTTTAAATCTAGCAACTAGTGAAGTTTCATTATTTCTCAAATAAAGTATACCAGGATATACATACCTATAACCCCATATTGAAATTAGACTTTAAGCAATGATTTGTGATAACTTTTTTCTTTGTGTTGCTGGGGAATCAAACCCAGGGCCTCATACATGCTAGTAAAGTGTTCTACCACTGAACGACATCCCCAGCCCACAATAACTTCTTTATGTTTTTACAAGGTGTTTAACTCAGATGTAAGGTAATTAGAATCATTTCTTTGCTTTTTTTCCTGTTTCTCTTTGATATTTATTAAATGATACTTTATATGTGAATACAGTATTCCTGTAAAAATAACTACTAATATGATTAAACTCTACTTTCACTATCGCCTGAAATCTATGCTCTATCATCCCCACATTTTTCTTAGGATCCCATTCTTAATAATTGAAGTACATGAATTTGATGTTCCATAGATTTATACAAATATACCCATTGCAAATTTGTGCTATAGCTGTGTGTATATTTTTTTAAAATGTATACTTTGCTATATAACATTAGTAGATATTTACTCTTTATCTTTCATATTCTCTATCACCTTCCTTGAGAAGTATTCTAAATTGCTCATGAGAAATTCAATGCCCAATTCTTAGGAAAGCAATTTGGTTCTGTGGAAGACCAGGAAAAAAAATTGCTATTTCAAAAGATGTACATTTCTTAATCCCTGTGAATGTTATGTGAAATATCAAAGTCTTTATAGATGTGACTAAATTAAGAATTTTTAAATGGGAAGATTATCCCAGATTATATGGGTAGACTCTAAATTAAATTAAATGTATCCTCAAAAAAGGAAGACAAGGGGAAATCTGATACACACACAAAGGAGAACACAACATGAAGATAAATCCGAGGGAGATTTGAAATCCTAGCCTTGAATCCTGGAATGCTTTAGTCACAAGTCAAGGAATGCCTAAAGCCACCAGAAGCTGGAAGAGATAAGAAACAGATTTCCTTCTAGAGTTTATGGAGGGTGTAAGGGTACATAGCTCTGTTGATAATCTTGAGTTATACCAAGTTTTATACTCACTTCTGGATTTTTGGTCTGTAGAATTGTGAGAGAAAAATTATTGGTACGATAAGTTTGGGGTGATTTTTATAACATCCACAGGAAACTAATACACTGTAAAAATTAAAATTATAAATTAAAATAACAATGAGATATTATTCTGCACTTAAATCATGGGTAAACACTTAAATCCTTGATGAAATATGGTTATGAAGAAAATGGGGTTCTTTTATTCTATTCCATGTCAATTTCTAAGTGTACATAGAAATAAACACTTAACTCTGGGTTAATATATTATCTTCTTGGAATTTTTCTGGCTAATACAGTCAAAAACCATGAAGAGATAAACGTAACTTGATATTAAGTGCAATGTTGCTTAGAGTAGCAAAGTCTGGAAGCAACCTAAGTATCCATCATCTGGTAACTGTTTATACATTACAGTATAATATAGAATATACATTTATAAAATCACTTTAAAATGAGAGTTTTTTTCTCACAGTTTCAGATGAGGACCCAAAGTTGAAAAACAAAATAAGTGTTGCTCAAGTGTGGCACTAATCCATTTATGAAGCTCATATGAAGAAATTATATGAAAAAAGTTTTTGTGATTTAAGCCTAAACCTGAGACTATAAGTGGGATTAAAATTGAGGTTAGGTAAAGATAATTTCTTTGGAAATGTTTCTAGTAGTACTCTAGTATGTACTCTTACCTCACAATTGTATGTATCTCTTGAAAGGAGAGATTTTCATTCCTAGTTTTATTAATAAGAGTTTTATCTAAGGAAACCTGCTGGAGATTTTGAAATGTGTCTCCTGAAGTTTGTGGAGACACGGTGTTCTAACATTTGACTCACCTGAGACTTCTAAAGATGCTTTGGAATCATCCAAAGGGAAACAGTGTTATATTAGGAACAAAAAGCACTTCCACCTACAGAATGAGCAAGGTTGTGATTGTATTTTCCACAAACTGATATGCTGACAGGAAATAGCTTGAAGCCATCTTAACAGGGACTTGGCCCAAATTTGCTGTGGAAAAGAGAGATGAGACACAGGTGAGATGAGAGTCTGTTAGGTGACCTACAAGACACCAAGGAATATAAGAGCCATTACACACATCATGTAGATGCATTTCTCAGAAATGCTTAAAATCATGCTGGGAGAGAACAAGCTCTTTGAACAACTGCCAAACCCAGAGATTGCTTGCTATACAAGTCTGCTCTGTAAACCTGTCTTCCTGGAGTTGTCAAAAACTATCTTTAGTAGGAAAAAAAGAGGTGAGGGAGAAGGGAGTACTATGACTTCTGCAGGTTTCCTACTTGAAACTGAATCAAACTAGTCTGAGAGAACACTTTGGACATTCATCTCTGGAGGTTCATTGCACTACACAATTTATTATTCAAATGAGAAGAGTATATTATCTAAAAGATACAAGATGATTATTACTATTGCTATTTGAAAGTAACTGGAAAAAGTTACAAATATTATGCAAGTCAGAACTGAATCCATAAAACATGTTTGAGGTACCTACCCTGGAAATACTTGCAACCTATCAACTTGAACCTATTCAATAAAATGATTAGATTACAGAATAAAGTTCACTAAATATATAGACCCAGTAAAATATCTCAAAAATACACTTTTAAGTAACAAAAAATGTAATGTAGATGCAGAAGAATGTGAGTAGTAATATACCACATCTGACATTTTCTAAAAAGGCCTTTCTTCTCTGATGGAAGATTCCAGTGATTAAAACAGTGGTTAAAGAAGGCTTGATGAAGAAAATTACAAAGATGAAAAAGGGGGAACATATTCTACCCTTGGCTCCTACTGTTTTTCCCCTCACATTGTGTTTCCACTTGAAGTTTCCTCCTTCTGCTTTTGGAGTCTAGCCAATAAAATGAGCAATTTGTTCAAGTCCTCTATGAATTGACTATCAGGGGACTACCATTCCCTATAATCTTTTTTCAGTAGTTCTTTCCCAAGCATTGGTTGATATTTTACCATGTGAATCTGCTCATCAGTAATTGCCTGAATACTTCAGGGACACCTTGTTCAAGTTTCCAGGGTTCTTTCTTTATGCCACTCTCTTTTCTCCAGTAATCTTTTCTGAGAACAATAGCCATGTTGATCTTCCTGGCTTGTCAGTTTCATCCCAGAGAATCTCTGGACCATGCCAAACTTGGATTTCTCCTCCTTCTGCTGTGACCATGAAACTCTCTACAATAAGGAAGCTCCTGTAAACCTTAACTGTTTGTTGGGAATCATTGTCCTTTGTTTGCTGATGTTCAGTGATTGTCTTGCAACTGTTATTGTTTTTGATTGTTTCATGGGAGAGGATGAATGCAGTCCTGTTATTCCATTTTAGTTGGAAGTGTAACCCTGAAGTATTTAAAGTAAAACTGTCAGGCAGAAATATACAATACAATTTCAAACAAAGTGCGAAAGGGAATCAAATCCGTCCTATATATATTGCCTCTCCTCCAAGAGGCTTTTGAAATGAGAGAAAACAAATTACTAAGAAGGAAGGGGAGGAGGAAATGCTGGGGACTGAATTAGAACATCATATTCCTTGCTTTAGTTATTATGTCAAAAATGTATCCTAGGGCTGTGGCTGTAGCTCACTGGTAAACCACTTGCCTAGCATGTGTGAGGCACTGGGTTCGATCCTCAGTACCACATAAATAAATAAAATAAAGATATTATGTCCATCTACAACTAAAACAATACATTAAAAATGTATCCTAATGTTATGTATAACTAAAAAAACCCAATAAAATAAATATAAAAGACTGAATTCCTTTGCTTTCACCTCCTTACTTTCAAGGATCTGTATACTCACACTTTATAGTATATGCCTCATGTACAATTTTATTTTTATGTAAGTGATGATTTGATTAATGTCAAAATTTTCTTCCTAAACTGAAAGCACTATGAGGATACGTACGCATTTAGGATCCTTTTGCTCACTACTCTCTCCCCATTGCCTATGTGTTATATTGATGGAAAACAAGGAACTGTGCCTCCTAGATATTTTGAAGATGTGGAAAATAATGTCAGACTGATGGAGAAATTTGATCGGGGTGAAATAGTGCCTAAAGATAAGCCATCAAACATAGTTTGCTAACACCTTCCCTATAAGAATTTCTCAGCATGATTTCAAATCATTATGAAGGACACAATTTCTGAGACCATATAAAATTATAATTTAAGATAAAACCATAAAATCACTTTTTAAATACTAACAAATGGAAATTAAATATCACAATGAGTTTTTACTCATCATTTGTTGAATAAATGCACAAAGAAGATCTTAACTTTTAAATATAATATGTTTGGCCTTTTACTACTTGAACATTGTCCTCATCTGTATTATATATGAACATATGATGATGATTGCTACCAATGGAAAAGGTTCATGTTAAGTTATTTGATTTTTAGAGAAATGTACCCTTTTTTGGCTTACTATTGTTTAGTAGGTCTAGGCTCTATGAAGATACATGTTAACTTATGGATGGTATACGTGGAGATACTCGATTCCTTTCAAGTTCAGAAAATAACCCCAAAAGTTACTTGTTCTGATAAGATGTTGAATGCTTTGTCTCAAACTCAGCAAATATATTCACTATGACTTTCTTAAACTGACAACATAACAATTATTTGAATTTTCCTTTGAACCAGTTTTCCTACCTGTTGTTTCCCTCATTTGCCTTATTATGAAGTTAAATAAATATCTAATGCATGTTAATTTTATAACTATAACTTTTGAAAATTATTCTTATGTGACACCTTATCCTGTGGATGAAATGCAAATGTTGTATGTAGTTGGACTGAAATTTTAACATGTGTTTTATACCTATGGGAACAAGGATGTAAGGGGTAAAAATTTGTTCTGTAGTTTTACTTTTGTCAAAATGGTAGTTAATTGATCAAAACAATACTGTGCATTATAAATTTTTATAATATTCAAAGTTAAAGTCTAATGGAAATGACTCTCCCTAATGAAATAAAACCTGATGGAAATTAGCATTATTGTGTAACATCTGACCACTAACACATTATTTTTCATTAATTGGTAGCAGAAAATATTAAGCACTTCATAAGGTGAAAAGAGGATAAAAAATTCAAAATATGATTTTGATAAAATAGGTTTTAACTTATCAAAAGCATATACCATCAGAAGGCTGAGGGAGGAGGATCGTGAGTTCAGAAGCAGCCTCAGCAAAAATGAAGTGCTTAGCAATTCAGTGAGACCCTGGCTCTAAATAAAATACAAAATAGGGCTGGGGATGTGGCTCAGTGGTTGAGTGTCCCTGAGTTCAATCCCCAGTGGCCCCCCAAAAAGCACATACCATATCTGAAAGAAATATCATAAAACTTTATCCTTGAATTTTATCCAGTGTGTTTTGAAATTTTCTGTATAAAACCTTCCAGTTCTGTATGACAGTATTAGAATCATGAAACAATACTGCTTTTAAAAGATGATTTTCTTTCTGTATAATGACTTGTCTATGGGAATGAGTCTTGAAAAATCTAGAGTCACCCCTGTTTATATGTATGGAAAAACACCATTTTAAGTTTTTACTGTTTCTTATTAATTCTTTTTTAAAGACTTTTCTCTCTTAGGACTCTGCTTCAATGGAGATGTGTTCATTACCAATAGTCTGATGCAAGAGAGAAAGTCATTAGATAAAAGTCATCATTACTCCCACCATCCTACTCTATATATCACATACGTGAAATCAGAATATCTCATTATGGGGCAAAATATCGAATTTCTAACAGATGGCTCATACCTGAGGTAAGTAGAAAGCAAGAAAACTCAAGAAATTTTATACTTTATGGTTCCTTGATTCAAGTTTAAACCACACTGGTGTGGCAGATCCCTTTAGATCTGGAAATAATACCCCATACTAGGACTAAGAATGGATGCCAATTGCAAACAAAACTCAGTACATAGCTCTTACATAAAGAGAGTAATTCACCTATGAACTCACACCTATCTCAGTCCAATCAATTTCTGAAAAGGGTAAATATAGAAAGAGACTTCTTGGAAATATACATTCTTTAAATTTTTCTGGCTATATTTCCCTACCCCCTCATAATATTTGGCTAACCTCCAAGGATGAATGATTTCCAGAAGGGTATTTTCCCAAGGCATTCCATGTGAGCTTCAGGGTGAAGAAATACAGAAAGAAGTAAAATTTCCTCCAAGCAATATTTCTTAAATTTTAGGATGGTAAGAATCACCTGGGATGTTTGCTAGATTTTTTTTTTTCAAATCTACTGCCCTGCCCTGGAGATCCTGATTCAGCAGATCCAGAGTGGGCCATACTATAGTTTTAACAGTTTCTCAGGTGACATTTGAAACATTTAAAACAAGATATACCCTTAGAAAATGCCTCAGGGGTATGTTTTTCAAATCTGGTTTCTCAATGACTAATTTAGGATGCTAGAAAAAAATGCAGATTCTGGGCCTACTTGCATTAAATTAGAGTTTCTAGGAAGTAGAGTACAGATTTCATTCTGTTTCTCACAGATGAAGGGCCCAGCCTCCCTCTACTGCTCTTCCCACCCTATGCTTCGGGGTTTAGGATAAGGTTTCATCTACCATTGCTCAACTGGATAGCTAAGCCTATCTCAAATTTCTGTCAGAACCAATAAACAGATCAAGGGAACAAGGAGAAAACTTAAGAATAGATACAAGTTAGATGAAATAATATGTAATAGTGGAGATGATATTTTGATACAATGGATATGAATCATGCTATTTAATTTAATATGCATCAGCTTTTTAAAAGAAAAACTAAATGTGACAACCATGTTAGACACCACAATTAATGTCTTACTTTGATGGTGAAATGAAAAAAGTAAAATTCCTCAAATGTTTTAGTGCAACATATGGAATGATGAAGGACAGTAAACTGTTTCACACAGTAAAATGTGAAACTGTTTCATATGGCAAATATGACCTACTGCCTGGTTTTATAAGGAAAGTTTTATTGGAACCCAGATACACCAATTTATTTTTATATTGTTTATGGTTGCTTTTCTGCTACAATGGGCAAAGTTGAGTAACTGTGACAGAGACCATGTGGTCTGCAAAACTTGGAAATATTTACTATGTATGTGACCCTTTATAGAGAATGCTTTCTTACCATTGCCTAAGACTTACAGAAATAATTAGTTTTTAATGAATTATTGTAGAAATATCTGGGAGGAGTTAAGGACTGTTTCGCAACTCAGAGGCACATGACTGATAGTTTCAATTTATCCCTCAATATTGTTCTTCTTCAGAAAGTGTGCAATTTTCCTGGGGGATCATAGTGAAAGAGTTACAAGTAGATTCAGAGGGAAAAACAACAATATTTGAGGTAACTCCAGGTCTCTGAAATGCCCATATATATGTTATGAGATACATGGTTGGGTTTGCAAGTTTATTAATGGTAATGAGTAGATGAATAGATATCCAGTGTCTAAAGGAGAGGAAATTGGTCAAATACTAAGTTGTAGACTTAATATATAGCCAATATTCAAATAGTAATGTAAATTTTGTACAAAATATGCAGCATATATGAAAAATCTATAATCTCTGCTGAAGCACACAATAAAAGATCTTGCATTAACAGAAACTAGTTTTTCATATAGGAACTCAATATTAATTATCAATTTATTCTGTATAAATCTATAAATAATACAATTCAAGACAGGTTTGCTTTTATCAATTATAAACAACTGAAGAATAATAGAAAATTAAGACAAGAATATTTAAGGAAAAATTTGAAAATAGAAATAAACTGGGAATTTCTGTCTATATATTAAATTACTTATAATATTTATAATTTAATGTGATATTGGCTCAAGAGCAGATAAATCAACAGAATATATCTATATATGAAAGTCTAGGTTTTTATATCAGGTTGAGGAAAATAATTTCTTTCATTGTTTCAATTCTGATGAAAAACATTCACTGATTTCCAGAGTTGGAGACACTACTATATTAAAACCTAAAAGCCACAACTTTAGGTTTCCTAGGTGGTATGTGACTTCATAAGGAAAGATAAACAAGGGCTCTGAAGTCAGGATTTGACTAAAATATGGTCACTTTCAGACTTTTTAATAAATGATGTTTGGAAAAACTTTTCAGTAAATATAGAAAAATAAAACTTGATTCTTTGTTTGTCAAATAGAAAAATGTCCATACCAAGTGATTTAGAATGCTGTGTATGAAAGATACCGTTATAGTTATTAGAATACTTTATAATTAAGAACAATATATTTCTCACCTAAATTTGGGGTATTTCTTCTTAAATAAGAATCAAAAATATTGATCAAAAGGCCCAAAACAGGCTGATCGTGCATCCCTGTAATCCCGGCAGCTTGGAAGGCTGTGGCAGGAGGATCAGGAGTTCAAAGCCAGCCTCAGGAAAAGCAAGGCAGTAATCAACTCAGTGAGACCCTGTCTCTAAATAAAATACAAAATAGGGCTGGAGATTTTTCTCAGTGGTCAAGTGCCCCTGAGTTCAATCCCAATAGCCCCCCACACCCCCAAAAAAAGGACCAGAAAAGAACTGATTATATTAAACTGCAAGTGTGTTTTCTAACCAATGAAGAACACAGAATAAATCTGACAGAAGATGAGGAAAATATATTTGTATGTTTAAAACCAATAAAAATAAACAGGTTTTAAACAGATAGTTCATCAAAGAGGATACTCAAGGGGTAAATTAATACAGGAAGAAACAAACTTGTTAGTAATAAAAATGTAGTTAAAATAATGAGATAACACTTTATATTGGCAAATAAGAAAAAGTAGCACACTACAAGTATAGTTGTGGATATAGGAAATAGAAACCCTTGTGTCCTGCTGTTGGGTATATTGACTGTTACAAATGTGGATATAAATATGTCAATATTTAGTCAAATTTAGTTTGAATGTACTCTGTGATTTAGCAGTAGCACTGAGCACATCCCCAGAACAATCCAATTATTAAAAAACAGGGAAATGGATAAAGAATTTGTGATATATCCAATAAATACAATGATATTCTGATACATACTATGTTAGTTTCCTAGGGCTGACCTAAGAAATTGCTACAAACTGGAAGGCTTAATAAACATAAGGTTCTTATCTCAGAGAAATCTGCTCTTTCCTTGTAAATGTACCACTTTGATTCTATCTAATGAGGTTTTCCCTTTGTGAGTCTTTGCATTGCCTTCTTTCTGTACCTGTCTGTGTGTATCCAAATTTCCACTAGTCATACTGAATTAAGCCCCACCTAGTGGCTATAACCCTTCATTCTCTTCCTATGTCATTACAGGGCATCTTTCTCTCCCAAGTCTGTCTTTCTTTTCTTATAAGAACACTAACTGTCTACCCAATTCTAGTATGATCTCTTCTTAACATAAATATTTACATCTTGCAATGACCTGATTCCAAATAAAGTCACATTCTGAGGTAGGGGGGTAAGGATTCCCATACATCTTTTTGAGGAGTATAAAATTTGACCCATAATAATACTATAACATGAGTGTTTCTCAAAAATATAATAAGTGAAAGAAGCCTATTAAGAAAGAATGTATACTATATGTCCTATTTACGTAAAATTCCAGAAAATTCCGATTACTTAAAGAAACTTAGTATTTTCTTAGGGATAGGGAATAGTCTTTGAAAGTTGAGAGATTATAAAGGGTCATGAGGAAACTTTGGGGAATGAATATGTTCATTATATTAATGGTTTCATGTGTATGTACATATGCCCAAATTTATCAAATTGTATTCACTAAATATGTGCTGTTCATTAAATGTCAATTGTACCTCAATTGTAGAGTTATAAATAAGTGCAGTTTTTCATGTTCCTAAAAGTGTATGAAGTATTATGAACTTCAATGTTTTAAGTTTTATGTAAGCTTTAAAAAAAAGGCATGAAGATATCATGTTATGTTTTGCCCCAGATAGACTAACATGCTAGCTAATGTAAAGTGTGTATTATATTATCAATTACTCTAAGTACTATATAATGGTTGTTAATAATATTGTGATGATTTCTATTTAAAAGCCTGGACCTAAGGTACCCCTAACATATGTCCCAAGGAAAGTTTTAAATCAACTCTACTATCGTTAAATTCAGATGAATGCCAGACACTTTAATTGATTTTATATCTAAAATGATGGAACAGATTTTATTGTGTGAATATTAATAGTGGTCCTAGTCTATAAATTAATTATTTTTGCACTCTTCAATTTGTGTATGTCTATTCCATCATGGTATTGATACAATAGTCTGCAGGTACCAGGCCATCTATGATAAAAAATGTTTAATCCTAGTGGCAGGAAAGGAATCCATTTATATCACCAACCCAGAAAATGTTCAACCTTATTGTTCTACCATGGAGTATGTTTGCCAGTGAGTTTGCTCTTGATATTTCCCTTTAACTACCCTCAAGAACTCCAGAGAAAAGAGGAAAAAAAAACTTCTCTAAATCTTTCTCCTTGAACTCTTTGTTCTTTATTTTCTCCCTAGTCTCTCTCCTTATTATTATTTTGCTCCTAATCTGGTTAAGTGACAAGAAAATTAAAGACCAGAAAAATTTTTTTTGTATTCTTTTAAAAAAGATATGGCAAGATGGCCTGAAATATTTTAATTGACAGCTTTATAAAATATATATCATTGTCCTCTTTTCTATGATCCAGATATACTTTTTATTCTCATTTCAATTTGTGAAGTTTATGTTCATACAGGGCATTTATTACAGATGAAATCTGTAAATGGTAAGTATGAAGAGAGGAATTGTGAATATACTGTGTAATTTTTGAACACATCTAGTGAATACTGTTTACTTAATAACATGTTTTAAAAGTTAAAAAATGCCTTAATCGTAACTTACATTACAGCTTAATATTTTATGTGAAAATGATCATTTTCTTATCTCTAAAATATCTAGCAATTTATAAAATACTGTAGTTATGTGAAAGAAGTTATATTGACTCATTCTTATACTTTTCCTAACAACTTTTTATTTGGCAAGACAATGTAGCCTTTATTCCTCCTGCATCAAAACTAAAATAAAATGTCAAAACAACTTAAAAATGCAAAAATGAGATTTCAATGGAATTTGTAGTTATATTTGTCAAGTATTATCATATATATGTCATATTTAATAAGTCTTACACATATAAAATTTAGCTTTCCCTCTTTAAGAACACCTTGATTTTAGAATTTAAATTAATTGATTTTTAAAATTTAACATTAAGCAGTTGGACTGCTGAAACTTTACTGATAGCATGTTATATTTTATTTGAGAAATCTTCCAGTTTTCTTTTTTTCTGAGGCAACAATTTGTAGTCATTTAGATAATTTATTCCTGTTTATTCCTCACTATATTAAAATCCAACAATCCAACATGCATGATAATTCTTGTTTTATTAATCTTTCTTCTCATCCAGTTTGATTATTTACTGCCCACCCTTTTTGTTGCCCCTTGTTCCTGACAAAACATACACAATATATAGTTATGACAGAGACTTCTATCATGGTTAAAATGATGCAAATCAATGTATACATGCATAAACATCACTTCTGAAAAGCCTTATTTTAGAATCCCACTTCATACTCTAGGTAGAATTATTCGTGCCTTCCACTAAATCCAGTTTGTTTTCACTTTGAGATTAATGTCCTTCATTTTGTTTTAAATATTTTTTCATTGTTGATAGATCTTTATTTTATTTATTTATATATGGTGCTGAGAATTGAATCCAGTGCCTCACACATGCCAGGCAAGTGCACTACTGTTGAGCCCCAGCCCCAGCCCCGAATATCCTTCATTTTTAAAAATAAGTTTTATATATGCAAGTCTCTCTTACAGACAGTAAGCTTCTTATAGACCAGATCTAGATTTTACTAATATCTCTATATTTGCCAGTAGGACAACTTTAAATGTGTGCTGAATAACCCCATGGTCTCCTTTTGTTCATATCTACTAATGGCAGTTTTATTGTTTATGAAATGTATAAATATATTATATTAAAATGCATATATTTCCTCTTATTCCATGGAGTTTTACCCAGGTATTGGAGAGATGCATGTGCTATGTTTGACAATATACATATTTTTACAGTATAGATTATTAACAAAATGAGAATCCTACAAGGATTTTTCTTTTATATTTTATTTAAAATATGTGGAAATGGAAAAAGAAAAGGTATATAGAGAAAACATAAGTAAATATGAAAAATGACTTTCTTTTTTTTTTTTGATCCCAGGGATTGAACCAACTGAACAACGTCCCCAACCCTTTTTATTTTTTATTTTGTGACAGGGTTTCATTCAGTTGCTTAGCACCTCACTAAATTGCTGAGGCTGCTTTGATCTTGCAATCCTCCTGCTTCAGCCTCCCAAACTGTTGGGATTACAGGCATGTGCCACCACACATGGCTTAATTCATTTTTTTATTGATTCTCTTTAGTTATACAAGATAGTAGAATCCATTTTGACATAATTATAAAAGCATGGACTATATCTTATGCTAACTGGTGCATTATAGTTATACATGATAGTAGAACTACTTGTGATAGGGCTGGGGATGTGGCTCAAGCGGTAACGCACACGCCTGGCATGCACAGGGCGCTGGGTTCGATCCTCAGCACCACATAAAATAAAATAAAGATGTTGTGTTCCCTCTCTCTCCCTCTCTCTAATAAAAAAGAACTACTTGTGATATGTTCATTCATAAACATTACATAGTTTGGTTAATTTCATTCTTCAGTTTCTCCACTTTCCTATCACTCCTCTCTCCACCTTGTTTCTCTTCCTCTAAGTTCTTCCTTCTATTTTATTAAATCTCCCCTCCTCTATTTGACCCCTTATATCTCTCTAGCTTTCACATATAAGAGAAAGCATTCAACTCCTGACTTTCAGGGTCTGGTTTAATCCAATTAGCATGATGTTCACCAGTTCCATTCATTCACCAGTGTCATAATCACTATTCTTTATGGCTTAATAATACTTCATTATGTTATATATAAAATATTTTCTTTATCCAACCATCCATTGAAGGACACCTAGACTGGTTCCATAACTTGGCTTTTGTGAATTGTGCCACTATAAACATTGATATGCATATATAACCACATTATGTTGATTTTATTACTTTGGGATAAAAAATGAAGGAATAGGTTAGCTGGGTCATATAGTGGTTCCATTCCTAGTCTTTTGAAGAATCTCTGTAGCATTTTCCAAGGTGGTTCTATTAACTTTCCCTCAAACCAACAATGTATAAGGGTACATTTTTCCCCATACCCTCAGCAGCATTTATTGTTATTTGTTTTTTAGATAATTGCCATTCTAACTAGAGTGAAATGAAATCCCAGTATACTATTGATTTGCATTTACCTGAATGCTAAGCATGTTGAATATTTTTTCATGTATTTTTGACCATATGCATTTCTTCTTTCGAGAAATATCTGCTATCTCATTTGTCCATTTATTGACTGAGTTAGGTGGTCTTTGGTATTAAGTTTTTGAGCTCTATATATTTCCTGGATATTAATCTCCTGTTGGAAGAGTAGCTGGTAAAGATTTTCTCCCATTCTGTAGGCTTTTCCTTTACTCTCTTAATTGCTTCCTTTGCTGTGCAGAAGCTTTTCAATTTGATGCCATCCCACTTATTGATTCTTGATTTCATTTCTTGAGTTTTAGGGGTCTTGTTAAGGAAGTCAGTGTCTGCACAAATATGTTGGAGTGTAGACCTTATGTTTTCTTCTAGCAATTGCAAAGTTTCTGATCTACTTCCTAGGTCTTTGATTCATTTTGAGTTGACTTTTTTGCAGGGTGTGAGATAGGCATCTAGTTGCATTCTTCTATATATGAATATCCAGTTTTCCTAGCATCATTTATTAAAAGACTATCTTTTCTCTAACACATATTTTTGGTATCTTTGTTGAGTATCAGATAAGTGTATCTGTGAGGGTTTATCTTTACATCATCTGTTTCATTTGTCTTCATGTCTGTTTTGATGCCCATAGCATGATGTTTTTATTTCTATATCCCCATAGTATACTTTGAGATTAGGTTTTGTGATACCACTTATTGCTCAGTACTGCTTTTTAGGTAGTCTACTTTTAATTATTACTAATTTGGTATGTCACTTCAGAAATGGAAATATAGAGCATATAGAACTCATCTATGATGTACAAATATAATGAAAGTAATGCATATCCATGCATATCTAATGCATGCATATATATGTATACTGCACATGCATATAATTTTATCCATGCAAATCACGGTATTTGCAATTTTCCGATGAGTCAATGTTCCCGATCATTTTTGTCTATTTTTGGTATTTAACATGACTTGGTTTCTCCTTTGATTGGCTTTGTCTTTAGTGTAATACCTCCCTTTTCTTATTTTTTATTTTAAAAAGTAGTTAAGAATTTCTTATTTAGGTCATGACAGAGACAGCAGAGTTCTGGGACCAGTAGTTTTCAGAGATTACATAAGAGGCAACTTGCTTTGAGATAGACAATTGGAGTTGTAGCTTTCCAATTTGACAGACAACTTTATAATTCAGAATGCCAGATCTTGGCAGAAATTGAAGCTTTCTTGGTGGCCCATTTATGCTTTTGGCTGTGAGAATCCACCATTTTGTGTGTTTTTCCCCTGCCAATTTTCCATTAACACATTTAATATTATGTAATTAATCTGTTTTCTCTTAAAATAGCTGGGTGGGTTCTGTTCTCTAGCAAAGAACTGTAAATCACGTAAAAGTATGGAAGCAGAAAAATAACCAAAAAGAAATTCTAAAACCAACCAACCAAACAAACAAAAGTGAGAGAGAAAGAAACTTGAAGATCTAATTAAAAGAAATAATAAGCAATACACATGGTGATATCCGTTCATATCCTGGAAACATCAAAAATGGATAATGATATGATATTATGAATAACTATGATATTAAACTGGAAAATTTAGATAAAATTGGCAAGTTACTAAAAAGGCAACAAAAGTGGCTGAAAAGTTCTATTACTATTAAATTGAATCAGTTATTAAAATTATTTCTCTTAAACACTTCAACTCTGTTGGTTTCATTGGAGAATTATAACAAACATTTGAAAAGATATAAAACTAATTTACAAAAACTCAAGAAATACCATTGTCCTAACTCATAGAACATGGATGTGTTTACCTCCTCTTTTTTTTAGGAGTATTATTTCACTATCAACCTATATGATAGCATAACTTTGAAAATATTCTCCTTTACAGCCCAAGGAGAGGTAAACATGGGACATATGAAAATAGAATTGAAACTGTTGAGGCCTTTCCTTATTTCTTATTTATTTCAGTGTGACTTTTTTTTATTGAATTTGCTATTGAGGGCATTTTTGCCATAGTCCTAAAGACTGCATTAGTATTCTTGTAATATCATAATAATACAAATACATTGAAATATAAACTTTAATTTATTTCCCATTTCTTATTCAAATTTAGCAACAGAAACCACTAGCATTTCAACCTCAGCCTGAGTCAGTTTTGCTTTTGGTACTTTATGTGAGAATTAGAAAAAATGAAATCATTCAATAATTAAGAAATGTATCAGCAGGATTATTATCATAAGATCTAGTGGATTTTTTTTGTGTGTATGCTATTTTCAAGTCATTACAGTTTAAGGAGTAAAATTCAATAATCATCATAAAATTGTTTTACACAGTTATTGGAGGAAATAGAGCTAATAAGAATCTAACATGAAAAGCACAGGTTGCTATTTGTCAGTATAACCAATAATAAAAATAGTGAGCTCTTCAAGTACCTGCTATTATTAATCCCACAGGTTCTGGCAATGTAATCGTTGTAATGATGAACAATCATTGTTAATGAAAATGAGGATTAAGCAGAAACTTCAACAAGGGAACTATTCATACAATAAAAAGACTGCCTTTAATCTAATCAATGAACACCAGGAGTAGGAGTGGTTGAAGAGGATACCGGCTGGCTTGAACCAGTGAGCTGTTTGACTTCTTAGGTCTCAGATGGTGTTCTAACAGTTTAGTTATGGTAGCCCTCCAAGGATGAAAATAAAACTAAACTAAGAAGGATTAGGAAACTATATTTCTATCACAATAACATATGTAGCCAGACCTGCCTCACTGACCTGCATGGAAACTCAGGCCCAGGTTTAGGCCCTAGTTCATCCCGCACCAGCAGACACCCTCCAGAGCTTAGTCCCATCCCAGACCTGCCTTGCAAATCTGTGTGGGAGCCAGGACCCAGGGTAAGCTTGGGTCCACACCCACCACCACCACCTGGGAGCCCAGGTCTAACCCACTTCCATCCTGAGACACTGCAGTCATCCCCATAGCCTTTCCCATGCAGTAGCCTCTACCTCAGAACAACAGACAGGGCCTAGAACCAGCTGCATCTTGAGGCAGGCATCCCAAAGCTAGTGTAAGGCACACCCTATAAGCCCCATCTCTGAAAGAAGTTGCATCCATTGTGGGGCACCTACAATGCTATCTCAAGTTACCTGCTGCTATTGCTGCCACCACCTACAGTTGCAGTAGCATCCATCCTGGGACACCGACAGGGCATGGGAGCCCAACACTAAAATAAGATACAGATAATCTGCATAGACACTACAAGATTATAGGATAGAAACTGTAATACTTCAGATCCACATTGCAAGTAAGGAAATCACACAGACAACATGAAAAAACAAGGGAGGAAAGTGCCCCAAACAAACCAGGATACTACAATAACAGTACCCACAGACATCGCAGATGATGAAATGTCAGAGAAGGAGTTCAGAATATTTATACTTAAAATGATCTGTTAATTAAAGAATGACCTAAATGAGCAAATACAGGCAGAAATTAATCACACCAACAAAGAGATAAGGGATAAAATATAAGTAGCAAAAGATTACTTCAAGAAAGATATAGAGATTGTGGAAAAAAATCAGAAATCCTTGAAATGAAGAAAACAATAAATCAAATAAAAAAACTCAATAGAAAGCACCACCCACAGACTAGATCACTTGGAAGACAAAATGTCAGATAATGAAGACAAAGTATACAATCTGGAAAATTAAGTTGACCACACAGTGAAGATGGTAAGGAACCATGAACAAAACATCCAAGAATTATGGGATAGCATCAAAAGACAAAATATAAGAGTTACTGGGATAGAGGAAGGCACAGAGTTTGAAACCAAAGGAATGCACAAACTCTTCAATATGATAATATCAGAAAATTTCCCAAACATGAAGAATGAATTGGAAATTCAAATACAAGAGGCTTACAGGACACCATGTACAACCGATCTACACCAAGGCACATTATAATGAAAATGCCTAGCATACAGAATAAGGGTAGAATCTTAAAAGCCACAAGACCCAGGAATCAGATTGCATATAGGGAAGACCAATTCATATCTCAGCAGATTTTTCAACCCAGACCCTCAAAGCCAGGAGATCCTGGAACAGCATATACCAAGCTCTGAAAGAAAATGAATTAAAACCAAGAATCTTATATCCAGTAAAACTAAGAATTAGATTTGATAATGAAATAAAAACTTTCCATGATAAACAAAATTTTTTACAAAAAAATTATTTTTTACAAAACAAAACAAAAAAAGAATTTAGATCTAGAAGCCTGCACTACAGAATATCCTCAACAAAATAGTCACTGAAGAGGAATTGAAAAACAACAATGAAAATCAGCAAAGGGAGATATTACACCTAAGGAAAAACTAATCAAAGGAGAAACAAATTCAAGTTAAATACCAAAAATAAATACAAATGGCAGGAAATACAAATCATGTTTCAATAATAACCCTGAATGTTAATGGCCTAAAAATCACCAATCAAAAGACATAGACTGGCAGACTGGATTTTAAAAAAAGATCCAATAATATGCTCACTTGAAGAGACTCTTTTCATAGGAAAAGACATCCACAGACTGAAGGTGAAAGGTTGAGAAAAAAACATACCACTCACATAGACTGCGGAAACACACAGGATTTTCCATTCTCGTATAAAAAAAAAATAGATTTCAAGGCAAAGTTAATCAAAAGGGATAAAGAAGGACATTACATACTGTTTAAGGGAAGCATACATCAACAAAACATAACAATTATAAATATATATGCCCCAAATAATGGAGCATCTATGTTCATTAAACAAAGTCTTCTCAAGTTCAAGAGTCAAATAGACCACAACACAATAATTCTTCAATATGATAATATGATAATTTAACACACCTCTTTCACCACTGGATAGATCTTCCAAAGAAAAGCTAAACAAAAAAACTATAGAACTCAATAATACAATCAATAACTTAGACTTAACAAATATATATAGAATATTTCATCCATCAAGAGCAAATACACTTTCTTCTCAGCAGCATATGCATCCTTCTCTAAAATAGACCATGTATTATGTCACAAAGCAACTCTTAGGAAATACAAAAAAAGTAGAGATACTACCCTGCATTCTATCAGATCATAATGGAATGAAATTAGAAATCAATGATGAAATAAAAACTAAAAGTTACTCCAACACCTGAAGGCTAAATAATATGCTATCAAATGAACAATGATTTGAAAAAGACATCAAGGAGGAGATTAAAAATTTACAGAGATGAATGAGATACAACATATCAAAAACTCTGGGACACTATAAAATCAGTACTAAGAGGAAAGTTCATTGCATGGAGTTCATTCCTTAAAATAAGAAAAAGTCAACAAATAAATGACTTAACATTATGTCTGAAAGCCCTAGAAAAAGAAGAACAAATAAACACCAAAAGGAGAAGACAGGAAATAATTAAAATCATAGATGAAGTCAATGAAATTGAAACAAAATAAACAATTAAAAAATTGACAGAACAAAAAGTTGGTTCTTTGAAAAAATAAATAAAATTAACAGACAATTAGCCATGCTAATGAAGAGAAAGAGAGAGAAAACTCAAATTATAGACATCCAAGATGAAAAAATAAATATCACAACAGACACTACAGAAATACAGAGAATAATTAGAAACTACTTTGAAAACTTGTACTCCCATAAAATAAAAAATATTGAAGGCATCACCAAATTTCTACAATCATATGATTTGCCCAAATTGAATCAGGATGTTACACACAATTTAAACAGGTCAATTTCAAGTGATGAAATAGAAGACACCATCAGAACCCTACGAACCAAGAAAAGCCCAGGAATGGATGGATACAGCACTAAGTTTTACAAGACCTTTAAAGAAAAATTAAGACCAATACTCTTCAATTTATTTCAGGAAATAGAAAAAGAGAGAGCCCTTCGAAACTCATTCTTTGAGGCCAATATCACCCTGATTCCAAAACCAGACAAAGACACCTCAAAGAAAGAAAACTTCAGAACAATATCTCTAATGAACATAAACGCAAAAATTCTCAATAAAATTCTGGCAAATCAAATACAAAAACAAATCAAAAAGATAGTATACCACGATCAAGTGGGATTTATCCCAGGGATGCATGATTGATTCAACATAGGGTAATCAATAAATGTAGTTCATCACATCAATAGACTTAAAGAACCATGTGATCATCTCAATAGATGCAGAAAAAGCATTTGACAAAATACAGCACTGCTTCATGTTTAAAACACTAGAAAAACTAGGGATAACAGGATCTTACCTCAACATTGTAAAAGCTATTTATGTTAAGCCCCAGGCCAACATCCTTCTAAATGGAGAAAAATTGAAAGCATTCCCTCTAAAAACTGGAACAAGACAGGGATGCCCTCTTTCACCACTTCTATTTAACGTAGTTCTTGAAACACTGGCCAGAGCAGTTAGATGAAAAAATTAAAGGGATACAGATAGGTAAAGAAGAACTTAAATTAACACTATTTGCCAATGATATGATTCTGTACCTAGAAGACCCAAAAAATTCCACCAGAAAACTTCTAGAACTAGTAAATAAATTCAGCAAAGTAGCAGGATACAAAATCAAAACCCATAAATCAAAGGGGTTTCTTTATATCAGTGACATATCCTCTGAAAGGGAAATGAGGAAAACTACTCTATTTATGATAGACTCAAAAAAATGAAATATTTAGGAATCAACTTAGCAAAAGATGTGAAAGACCTCTACACCAAAAACTACAGAACTCTAAAGAAAGAAATTAAAGAATACCTTAGAAGATGGAAAGATCTACTTTATTCTTGTATAGGCAGAATTAGAGTTATCAAAATGACTATACTACCAAAAGCACTATACAGATTTAATGCAATTCCAATCAAAATCTTAATGACATTCCTCATAAAAATAGAAAAAGCTGTCATGAAATTCATCTGGAAAAATAAGAGACCTGGGATAGCTAAAGTAATTCTCAGCAAGAAGAGTAAAGCAGGTGGCATCTCTATGCCAGACCTTAAACTATACTACAAAGCAATAGTAACAAAAAGAGCATGCTATTGGCACCAAAATAGACTGGTAGATCAATGGTATAAAATAGAGGACACAGAGACTAACCTACATAATTACAGTTATCTTATATTAGACAATGGTGCCAAGAACATACATTGGAGAAAAGATAGCCTCTTCAACAAATGGTTCTGGGAAAAATGGAAATCCATATGCAACAAAATGAAACTAAACCCCCCCTCTCTCAACATGCACAAAACTCAACTCAAAGTGGATCAAGGACCTAGGAATAAAATGAGAGACACTTCACCTATTAGAAGAAATAATAGGCCCAAATCTCCATCATATTGTTATTAGGCCCCAACTTCCTTAATCAGACACCTATAATGCAAGATTTAAATCAAGAATCAATAAATTGGATGGATTCAAACTAAAAAGCTTCTTCTCAGCAAAAGAAACAATCAATGAGGTGAAGAGAGCCAACAATTTGGGAACAAATTTTTGGCACATACACATCAGAAAGAAAATTAATCGCTAGGATATATAAAGAACTCAAAAATCTTAACATCAATAAAACAAATAACCTAATCAATAAATGGGCCAAGGAACTGAACAGATACTTCTCAGAAGAAGATATACAATAGATAAAAAAAAAATGGAAAAATTTTCAAAATCTCTTAGCAATTAGGGAAATGCAACTCAAAACTACTCTAAGATTTCACCTCACTCTAGTCAGAATGGCAGCTATTAAGAATACAAACAACAATAAGTGTTGGTGAGGATGTGGGGGGAAAGGCACACTCATCCATTGCTTGTGGGATTGTGATTTGGTGCAGCCAATATGGAAAGCAATATGGAGAATCCTTGGAAAACTTGGAATGGAACCACTATTTGACCCAGATATCTCACTCCTTAGTCTATACTCAAAGGACTTAAAAACAGCCTACTACATACTATAAACCATGGAACCAATGTAGATGCACTTCAGTAGATGAATGGATAGAGAAAATATTATATATATATATATATATATATATATATATATATATATATATATGTGTGTGTGTGTGTGTGTGTGTGTACACACACACACACACAAACACACATGGAATATTATTCAGCATTAAAAGAGAATAAAATCATGGCATTTGCAGGTAAATGGATGGAGTTGGAGAATATATAAGTGAAGTTAGCCAATCCCCCAAACCAAATGCCAAATGTTTTCTCTGATATAAGGAGGCTGATTCATAATGGAGATGGGGGTGCAATGTGGGAGAAATAGGAGAACTTTAGATATGGCAATGTGGAGGGAGGGGAAGAAAGGGGACATATGGATAGGAAAGACAGTGGAATGAGATGAGCATCATCACCCTAAGTACATGTGTGATGACATGAATGGTGTGACTCTACTTTGTGTGCAACCAAAGATATGAAAAATTGTGCTCTATATATGTAATATGAATTGTAATGCATTCTATTGCCATATATAACAAATTAAAATTAAAATGAAAAAATAACATATAAACATAGACTTTAGTATACATTACCAAGTAGTTTGGGAAAATGGTTTGATTTTGGAAACATGTCACAATCAGAAGAATTGAATCTTTTAAAGAAGCCTCCATACTGTTTTATTTTAGTATGTGGTGCATAAAATTAGGCAACATGGTATTTCAGTGGATTTTAACAATTTACATTAAAAAAAGTAGTTCTTGGATAATTGATATTGAATCAGTCATAAATTCAATCATTTTATGATTTAATCAATCAGCTTTTTTGGTGTATTGGTTATGGATACCTGTTCTTCATGATTAAGATTAAACTATAATTTATTTTGAAGCAACAGTTTAGGTATATTTTGTTTTAGAACATCACAGAATTTTGCAATTATTTGTTCCAAATTGTTTTATATTTTACTTTTTATTTAACTATATCTCTATATAGCTGACAACTTCAAAAGTTTTTTAAAAGTCTTTTCAAACTGTAGTAAACATATCCAGTGACAAAAGACTCAAATTCAGACCTACAATATGCTTAACTTTCAATTAAAATTTCATTTTATTTCTAGAGTCCTTGATCAGATGGAATTAGTTGCAATTGCAGAGAGAAAAGTGAATTTAAGATCAAAATCCATAAAGGCTGCTATTAGGAATTTCCTGTAACATAGTAGTTACTTTATAAATATCTATCATGTGAACAAATTGTACAATCAAGGTAAAACACTATAATTAAGTCATTAATTATGCCAGGTGTAATTGATAAAATCATATGTATTTGATATAATAATTAAAATAATTTATAGCTGTTAAGTACCATCGATAAATATGTATAACTTAGTTAATAATTAAAATTAAAATTTTATAACCAGTTAAAAATGTGTCCTATTTTCATATTAAAGTTTTCTTCTTTGAAATTTTACTAATTCTTTTATACATTTTTATACGTAGTATTGGCTATCAAAGGGTTTTAAAATGTAAATTCTGACTGCTTGACATGCAAGATCATATAATGACACACACCGTAAACTCAGATTGAAAGGTTCATAAGGATTTTGGTGAATAAAATATATCACTTAAAATATAATTTGCAGAAGGTACGATGTAGTAAAGGTGAAATTCTGTTTGACTAAGCACTCATTCTATACTGAATAGGGAGTGAGCAATACGACAGCTTCTAGTAATTCAAGTGAGACTTCAACCGAAGTAGATGTTCACTTATGGATCTCAACTCTGGGATATATCCCAGAGCACCATTCATAAACTAAAGTTTTAATTCCAGTTAAAAATAACTTAAGATGTCATTGGGCCTGATCTTACAACCTGCTTAGAAATCAAACCCTGAAATCTTTTTATGAACCCAAATAAAAATGTCTTATCCCATACTACTGTATGAAAATTTAAGTTCCATTTTTCAAGAAGCTTATATATTTCTGTTCTCAAGTAAAAGACCTTGATTAGTATCATTCTTTGACCTATGATGAGTCTTTTGTATAAAATATTATTTCATATAACCTCTTCTATTTTGTCAATACTAATCACTTATGAAAGGAAATTTCTGGAAACTAGCCTTCTAATTTTCATTTTGAGAAATGAAATTCTGGTTATAGGAGGTGAGATGTTGATTTTACTGTTTTAATGAAAAAATTGAAATCCATTATGTGCTGGTCATTCTTATTAGGGGCAGAGATCACAATGAGGTGTATGATAAGTTCAAATATTTATCAGATAAAAGGTTAAGTGGCAGAAGAGAAACAATTTAAAAAATCAACATTTGTTGAATGTTGTATCAGAGAAGTACTGAAGTTCCAGAAGCACCTAAAAAGGATTTTCAACTTGATCTGGAGGGAATAGGAAAAACTTTTCAGAATAAAGTAATATAAACTTTAAACTTGAGATTCCAAGATGGCGGAGTACAGGAGAACCCATTACTGGCAGCTCTGTGCATGATTCCAAGGGAGTGGTCAGATGTTTTCCCCCAGGGGGGCTCCCATTGACGAAGTTAAGCTTCTTGGAGCGTGTGACAGGATCCTAAAGAGTGGATTGTTGCAAGCACAGCACAGATGGTGGGGAAAGCAGAGCTGCTCTTTGCCACGGAGGAGGGCCAGCAGCGCAGCGTTGGAACCTGCAGCAGACAGGCGGAGTTTGAGCGGATGGCTTTCTGGCAGCACGGAGAGGCAGGTTTATTGCCTCTTCAGGGCTGAAGCATGCCAGACTGAAACCCTCATCAGGGCAAGACACGGGACCGAAGACCAAGTTCTGGACATAGCATAGGAACAGCCCAGCTCCCTCCACCTCCCTGGACACCCCAGCACGGAAAACGGGTGGTCACCATCTTGGAAAATCTACCTCATTAACTTTTGGCAGGTGTGGCTGATAGTGCGATGGGCATCTGAATAGGTGTGTGATTCTCAACCCCCTCCTCCAGTTGTAATAACCCAAAACCGTTCTCCCCACCTTTTGGTCCTAGTTGCTATCAGAGAAGAGTGCAACAAAGAAGTGCCTGGTCTCCAGCTCCTCCTCCCCCAGATGTGATAACTCAAAACCTTTCTCCACATCTTTTGGTGGGTGTGGCTATCAGAGAGAATACAACAGAACAGGTTGCCGTTTTCCAACTCCCCCAACCCCAGCTATGATGACTCAGTGACAACCCAACACAGAGATAGCACTCAGTTGATCAGGAGTTCTGGGCGGCCAGGGTGCCACCCACCCAGAGTGAATTGATGGCTGTGGACAAGAGATCCCTGAATTGGGACCTGGTGGGCAGGAGAGGGGAGTGGGATAGAGTCCGGGAGCCACCCAAAGAGACTAGGAACTGAGAGGCACCCAGCAGGTGAGGGAGAGCCTCCTCACAGGGATTGCTTCCACCATCCTGAGGGCAGAGATTCAACCTGGAATGCACAATGCCACCAACTGGAAGAAAAGAAAACAGAATTCTAAGAGTGTTTTTTTTTTCCTCCTTTCTTTTTTTCTTTTTATCTTTTTCTTCTTTTTTCCTTTCTTTTTCTTTTCAATCCTTTCCTCTCTATTTTTCCTTCTTCTTTACTTTTTATTTTTCTTCCTCCTTCTCTTCCTCTCTCAACCTCCCAAGTGTTACTATTTCTACTAATGTAATTTACTAAATGCAAATAGGTGTTTGTTTCTATGCTTCTTATTGTCCTCACATGTACTTGTCTACCCTAAAATACCTCCTGTCTATTCTTCTGCTAATAATACCCTTTATTAGCATTCTTCTCCAAAGTTGCTAAGATATATTAACCCCATACCCTCACATCTTTCCCCCTTAACATAATTTCCTACGCCTGATCCTCAGTTATCTTTATGGCACCATAAACTGTATGCCTTTTATGAAACTAATGACTATATTTTAAATAATAATTGAATCCAACATCTCTAGACAGAGAGACTAACTATAAATGTATTAATAACAAACACTTGCTCATAGATGATGTAGTGCTGATACTGGGATATTATCTTTCCACATAAAGGAGAGATCTCGGAACTATACAAGAGCAGTACAAATCTATAGGGGAAAAACAATAACACAACAGTCTCACAGAGCTGGAAAGATACGTGAGCAACATGAAAAGACAAGGAAAGAAAAGAGCACAAACAATGCAAGACAATACAACATTAGAAGAGATAACATCTACAGCAGAAAAAATGACAGATAAAGATTTCAGGATATACATGGTCCGATGTTCTGGAGTCTTAGGGAAGACATTGGACAACAAATGCAGACAATGAAAGATCACTTTGACAATGAATTACATAAACAAATCCAAGAAGCAAAAGATCAACTCTACAGGGAGATAGAGGTTATACAAAAACAAATAAACAAACAAACAAAAAAGAACATAAATCCTAGAAATGAAGGAAGTAATAAACCAAATTAAAAACTCAAATGAGAGTATCACCAGCAGAGTAGAACACTTACAAGACAGATCATCAGACAACGAAGACAAAGTATACCATCTCTAAAAGAATGTAGACAGCACAGAAAGACTGATAACAAACCATGAGCAGAACATCCAAGAAATATGGGATAGCATAAAGAGAATTTAAGATTTATGATTTATGAATTTAAGATTAATGGGATAGAAGAACATATATAGTACAAAACCAAAAGAATGAGCAATCTGTTCAATGAAATAATGTTAGAAAACTTTCCAGACATGAAGAATGAAATGGAAATCCAAATCCTAGAAGCCTACAAGATGCCGAATGTGCAAAATCACAAGAGATCCACACCAAGACACAGTATAATGAAAATGCCCAACATACAGAACAAGGAGAGAATTTTAAAAGCCACAAGAGAAAGGAAGCAGATTACATTTAGGGGTAAACCAATTAGGTTAACGGCTAATCTTTCAACACAGACTCTGAAAGCTAGAAGATCCTGGAACAACATATTTCAAATGCTGAAAGATAATGGATTTCACCCAAGAATCTTGTATCCAGCAAAATTAAGCTTCAGGTTTGAAGATGAAATAAAAACCTTCCACGGTAAACAAAAGTTAAAAGCATTTGCAGCTAGAAATGCAGCGCTTCAAGACATCCTTAGCAAAACATTACATGAAGAGGAAATGAAAAATAACAATGAAAATCAACAGAGGGAGGTAGTACAATAAAGGAAAAACTAATCAAAGAGGAAAATCAAATCAAGTTTAATAACAAAAATAAACAAATATGGCTGTTACAAACCATATCTCAGTAGTAACCCTAAATGTTAATGGCTTAAACTCACCAATCAAAAGACATAGGCTACTAGATGGATTTTAAAAAAAAAATACCCAACAATATGCTGCCTACAGGAGACGCATTTGATAGGAAAAGACATACACAGACTGAAGGTGAAAGGTTGGGAAAAATCATACCACTCACATGGACCTCGGAAGCAAGCAGGGGTGTCCATACTCATATCAAATAAAATAGACTTCAAGCCAAAGTTAATCAAAAGGGATAAAGAAGGACGCTACATACTGCTAAAAGGAACCATACACCAACAAGACATAACAATCATTAATATATATGCCCCAAACAATGGTGCAGCTATGTTCATCAAACACACTCTTCTAAAATTCAAGAGTCAGATAGACCACAACACAATAATCATGGGAGATTTTAACACACCTCTCTCACTACTGGACAGATCTTCCAATCAAAAGTTGAAAAAAGAAACTATAGAATTCAAGAACACAGCTAATAACTTAGACTTAAGTGACATATATAGAATATATCAACCAACATCAAGTGGATACACTTTCTTCTCTGCAGCACATGGATCCTTCTCAAAAATAGACCATATACTATGCCACAGGGAACTCTTAGCAAATACAAAGGAGTAGAGATATTACCATGCATTTTATCCGATCATAATGGAATGAAATTAGAAATCAACGCTAAAATAAGGAAGAAAAATTCCTC
The DNA here is from genome assembly GCF_021218885.2 of Marmota monax. Lineage (NCBI taxonomy): Eukaryota > Metazoa > Chordata > Mammalia > Rodentia > Sciuridae > Marmota > Marmota monax. The sequence continues at coordinate 6,120,678 of NW_026694772.1, forward strand.
CACCGCATGGAGAATGAACAATGTGCTACTGAATGAACAATGGGTTACAGAAGACATCAAGGAGGAAATTTAAAAATTTTTAGAGGTAAATGAGAACACAGACACAACATATCGAAATCTCTGGGGCACTATGAAAGCAGTACTAAGAGGAAAATTCATTGCATGGAGCTCATTCCTTAGAAGAAGAAAAAGTCAACAAATAAATGACCTCACACTGCATCTAAAAGCCCTAGAAAACAAATAACAAACCAGCAGCAAAAGCAGTGGAAGGCATGAAATAATTAAAATCAGAGCTGAAATCAATGAAATCGAAACCAAAGAAACAATTGAAAAAAATTGACAAAACTAAAAGTTGGTTCTTTGAAAAAATAAATAAGATTGACAGACCCTTAGCCATGCTAACGAAGAGAATAAGAGAGAGAACCCAAATTACTAACATACAGGATGAAAAAGGCAATATCACAACAGACACTACATAAATACAGAAGATAATTAGAAATTATTTTGAAACCTTATACTCTAATAAAATAGAAGATAGTGAAGGCATTGTTAAATTCCTAAAGTCATATGACCTACCCAGATTTAGTCAGGAAGATATATATACAACTTAAACAGACCAATATCAAGTGAGGAAATAGAAGAAGCCATCAAAAGATTACCAACCAAGAAAATCCCAGTACTGGACGGATATACAGCCGAGTTTTTACAAGACCTTTAAAGAAGTACTAATACCAATACTCTTCAATCTATTTCAGGAAATAGAAAAAGAGGGAGCTCTTCCAAATTCATTCTCCAAGGCCAATATCACCCTGATTCCAAAAACAGACAAAGATACCTCAAAGAAAGAAAACTTCAGACCAATATCTCTAATGAATATAGATGCAAAAATCCTCAATAAAATTCTGTCAAATTGGATACAAAAACATATCAAAAAGATTATGCACCATGATATAGTGGGATTCATCCTTGGGATGCAAGGTAGGTTCAATATGTGGAAATCAATAAATGTAATTCATCACATCAATAGACTTAAAGATAAGAACAAGATGATCATCTCAATAGACGCAGAAAAAGCATTTGACAAAATACAGCACAGCTTTATGTTCAAAACACTAGAAAAATTAGGGATAACAGGAACTTACCTCAACACTGTAAAAGCTATCTACACTAAGCTTGAGGCCAACATCATTCAAAATGGAGAAAAATTGAAGGCATTCCCTCTAAAATCTGGAACAAGACAGGGATGCCCTCTCTCACTATTTCTATTCAACATAGTTTTTGAAACACTGGCCAAAGCAATTAGATAGACCAAAGAAATTAAAGGAATAACTATAGGAAAAGAAGAACTTAAACTAGCACTATTTGCTGATGATATGATTCTATACCTAGAAGACCCAAAAAACTCCACCAGGAACCTTCTAGAACTAGTAAATGAATTCAGCAAAGTGGCAGGATATAAAATCAACACCCATAATTCAAAAGGGGGGATGACTCAAAATAGGGTAGGGAGGAAGAGCATGAGAAGAAGATTACCACTAAATAGGGAAGAGAGGTGTGAAGAAATGGGAGGGAGAAGAGGAATTGCATGGAAATGGAAGGAGAACCTCATCGTTATACAAAAATGCATGTATGATGATGTGAGGGGAAAAAAAAGAGAGAGAAATGTGTCACATTAGATTGGGTAGAGAGAGGTGATGGGAGGGGAGGGGAGGGGGTATAGGAAGGGCAGCAGAATAAAATAAACTTAGTATTGCTGTATGTATATATGTGGCCATATAACCAATGTGATCCTGCAACCTGTACACTTGGAAAAATGAGAAATTATACCCCATTTGATTCAAATGTATGATATGTCAAGATCATTGTATTGTCATGAGCAACTAATTAAAAAGAATATAATATAATAATATTATTAATATATTAATTAATATGTTAATATAATATATTATTATATAAATATTAATTAACATATAATAGTGTAGTAACATAATAAATAATGTCTTTTTCTATTTAATAATACATGCAGAATTTCTATAGAAACTATTGCATTAGGTTGTATTAGTACTTTTTGTGACTTAAAATATATTTTAAAACAAAGAGTATAGATATCAGTTGAAACCTGTTCAGAAAATTATTATTGTAATAAATGGATATTCTTCTAAACTCTTATTTACTTGTTTCCTTGGTATAGATAGAGATGATTCTCTTGACTTCAGTTCGACTTTCCACACCATCTTCTTTCAACATGAGGTAATGATGATTGTTTTCTTGTAAGGTAGAGCCGAATGTGGGTCCATTATCTCAGCATGTGAAAATTGATGTGATATAATTTTTTCTATGATTGTGATGATATATATGTATAGAACAATTTTTCATCATATTCTATAACTTCAAGTTGTCTTTTTTGTGACAAATAGGATCAAACAAAGATCATTGTGTTTTAATAACTTGATTTGAGCATAATATATTTTAATAATTATATAAGTGATTTGAAAATGTTATTTATAATTCCAAAGGAAATTTTGGTCAATAATCAAGCAATATTTCTTTTTTCTTTCAGATCTCATTATAAGTCAAAAAAGTTGCCTTATTTTCTAATTAATTTTGTGGCAATCAGTTATTACCAGCTCTTGTTTCCAGCACTTCTTATCAATTGCGCTATTTCAATAATCCAAACAAAGACCCATGACATATACCACCCTATGCCTCCCCTCTTTCTCCTCTTAGGGTAGTTCTTCGTAGGTTTGCTCATGGTTTAAGCAGTATGAAAATGAACAAGTGAGCTCTTCTCTCCTTTTAGGTGGCCTGCATATGTTTTGCCACCAAAATATTTGACAATGATGACATACAACTTTATCATTTTTTTCTTCTTCATGTTGAACCTACATGAAACACAAAGAAACATCCATACAGTAATGAATTTCATTGACCTAATTTTTATAAATTATCTTGATCACTGGCAAAGTTTAAGCCTACTTTCTAATAGGTCAGCAACATTTTATGTTCACAGGAAATTTATATCCACAGAGCCAGTAGAAAATAAAGGCTCTGTTCCATTTCCCTATTCTCAGGCTGTTTCAAATAATATAATACATTCTTAAAGATTTTCTTTAATAATTAGGACAGAAAAATTATTCAATGTGATGGCAATGAGAATTCATTCATTCATTTATTTATTCAATGCATACTTTCATTTACAAAACTCAGTTTTTTAAAGTTTGGAAATAAAAGCTCTTTCTTCTATGAGCTCTTGGTATAGTATCATTGTGACGTGATTTTTTTTTTCTTGATACCAGAGATTGAACTCAGGGGTACTGAACCACTAAGTCACATCTCCAGTCCTTTTATGTATTTTATTTACAGATAGGGTCTCACTGAGTTACTTAGGGCCTCTCTAAATTGCTGAGGCTCTCACAATCTTCCTGCCTCAGCCTCCGAGCTGCTGGGAATACAGGTGTGCACCACTGTGCCTGGCTCCACCCAGTTCTTAACAAAATCTTTATTTTACTTACAGCAAGACTTGTTTTTACACAGTGATCTCAAAAGTTTAGTCTTATCTGTTTTCTGTGATCAATATTTATATCATTGATTTGAGTTTATTTTTCAGTCATTAAATAACTAAAAGTTATCAAGGTCCTGTTATATTCTCTGTACTATGTGGATACGAAAAACAAAACTTGTCACTAAACTTCAGAAAATATACAGACATTCAGAAATATGTGTATATACAAGATTTATACACATAATACACATATGCATGCATATATGTACTTAGTATATAATGATAAACATATGTAATGGTGTTATTTGGGTGTTAAATCAGGAATTTCAGGAAAGATGCCCCAGATAGAATTTTTGTGTTACATTTTATAGGACATGTACTAATAATCCAGCTGGAAATGTGGTTGAGGGAATTCTGTGACAGGATTTTGTAGCTGTATCCCTCAATTTTTCTATTCAGCCTTTATTCCCCCATTTATATCCATTGCATGTATATATATTCCCCTCATATAGCAGACCCCAACTTTGTTTGCATGCAACATCACACTTTCTCTATGCCTGCACAAAATAATTGAACATGTCTGGAGAATGGTCACATCCAGGAAAGACTAGTCAGACTTAAATATTTACGAAAAAACTCATATAAACTCTGTGTGCTAAGACACATCCTCAGCCCTTTTTTATTTTTTATTTAAAGACGGAGTCTTACTAGGTTGCTTATAGCCTTGCTAAGTTGCTAAGGCTAGGATTACAAGTGTGCAGCACTGCACCTGGTTTATGCTAAGAAATCTTATACTATATTTTAAAATCAAGTCACTAGGGCAGGGGATGTGGCTCAAGTGGTAGCACGCTCGCCTAGCATGCGTGAGCACTGGGTTTGAATCTCAGCACCACATAGAAACAAAAAATAAAGATATTGTGTTCACCTAAAACTAAAAAATAAATATTTAAAAAATCAAGTCACTAGTCTATTGTCCAACTCTGTGAGATCCCTAGTTCTATTTAAGCAGGCCCTACTGGTAGCCTGGCTGACTTGAATTCACCGGCAGAAGGCGGAAACAGGTTTCAGCATTCTAAAACATACCACATCTAATATTTACATGTCACTTTTTCTCTGCCTCAAGGCTTTCTCTGACATTATGAGACATAGAAACTGGACATAAGAGGAAATTAGTAATTTGACATAGAGCAGGGAATCCTGAATCACTGTGGAATGAAAATTGATAGATGAGTTCCTCAGCATTTCAATCCTGTGGCAGGATGATTCTGCAGTGTGTTCCAGTAGTTTCTCAGAGTATCTGCAGTGGTATTGAGCCTCAGTAATCTACAGTGGAAACTTCCCATTAATGTACCCTTTAATAGTAATATGTTAATTTGAAGGAGCTGGAAAGATAACATGAATTATAGGTCTATATGTGTAAAATCCCTATCAAAATAGTCCTACTAGTATGATTTATGCAAAATAAATAAAGTATATATTTTAAAACTTTTTTCTGATTTACTAGCTAAATTATGTTAGACACTGTTGGAATTCTGTAAGTTTGAAGGCATAGTAATTACATACATTTATTGTTCTTTTCCCACTTTCTTGCTTGTGCTTCTTGGAACCAACTTTCAAATAAACTACCTAAACAAAGTTCTTGTTTCAGAACCTGCTTTTGAGGAAGCTGAAGGAACTCAATTGTCATCCTTCATTTCTCTAACATCCTCTATCATCAAGAACTAACTGATCATATCATTTCAATTCCACAAATAGAGTAGTTATCAGAATAATACCACTGGTACTATATGTATACACAAAACTACCTATATTTGGAACCATGTACTCTTTTTTCTGTTAAAATAGATGATTTCTCCCTTTTAAATCCTTTCCATTTTCTTTTGCAGTATAGGGGATTAAAATCAGGGCCACCCAATGCTAAACTACATTCCTAGTATTTATTTATTTACTTATCTATCTATCTATCTACCTATCTATTTATTTATTAATACATCTGGCCATGAATTTGTGATCCTCTTGCCTCAACCTCTTAAGTAGCTTAGAATACAGGTGTGTGCCATAGCACCCAACTGGAATTTTTCTTTCTAACAACATCTATCCATTTAACTAGTTAAACTGTCTTTATCATTTACTTGAAGTCTTTGTTCTTGCAATTATATTGCACCCTTTCTGTACCATTCTTTGTAATCCTCTATATATTATCATTCATATTGAAACATTAGAAATAATTTTCATTAGGGGAAGAAATTGTATACTCTTTAAGTGTTTCTTTCTTCCTTTTCTCTTTATAGCAACCTTCTCTAGAGTATTATCTGTGCTTTCTCTCTTCATTTTCTTACTTCCATTCACTCCACAATACAGTCCTAATCAGATTTGGTTGCCCACTTTGCTACTGAAATAAATGTTATTAAGGTTACTCAGTGATTTATACGTTACCAAAATCAAAGGAGAATTTGAAATCTTCAAACTACACTATAAATAGTATACATTTTTTTCTCTTCACTTACTAGGAGGTAAGCTCCATGAGGGCAAAACTACGAATTTTTTAATTTACCATTTAATCCCTAATGCATAGGACAGAGCCTGATGTCATCACTGAATAAATTTCTATATAAATGAGTAATATATATTTTTATAAATATCATGAAATAAAGTTAGAAATCTTGTGCCTTTGTACACCATTGTGTATATAATTATATATGTTATATATAATATATAACATACTTTATAGTATATAATATATAACACATATAATATATAGCATATATAATATATTAGAGCTATATAAGATATATAATATACATATTATATATGTATATATATATATACATATATATATAAACTGGTGTACAAAGTCACAAGATTTCTAACTTTATTTCGTGATATTAATGAAAAATCCATCTTGTCACCTTAGATATTATTGAAATTAGATATAGGAAAATTATGTTTCCCTAATTTTTAAGCAAATTGAATTTCCTTTAATATTCAACAAATATCACATAACAGAATCAGAAATTCTAAAAGGAAAATTCATTTTAAAGAACTCCTGAATAGCGGATCTGGGGATATAGCTCAGTTTGTAGAATGCTTGCTTAGCATGCACAAGGCCCTAGCTTCAGTCCCCAGCACCACCACCACTACCAAAAAAAAAATAACTCCTAAATAATGTTTGATTGTTGTGAGAACTATTAATATGACTGCTAATGTATATTAATAATAAATTTAAGCATGAAAAAGGAGAGCTTGTTACTGAGTATAAAGTATCATCACCATGATTACATTCAACTTAAATTGGAAAAACTGGACAGAATAATTTGAATCACAGGTCATCATTTGTAAAAGCCCAATATTAATAAATCTACTAATAGAATTTATACAAAGGACATAAAGCAAATAATATATTTACTTTTTAAATGTATTTATATTATTTGAATTGTTTTAGCAGATGACTAATTTTTATAAAATTCAAGGAATAGCAGCACAGATTTATTTGCATGTCTTCCAAAATAGCTACTGTACAAGTATGCATTTTAAAAAGTTCACAAAAAAGCTAAGCGGTTAACTTATATGGAATGTTCATAATTTGAAGTCAACAGGCATTTGGAAGGCAGCCAAAGTTCCTAGCTATGATTCGAAGAAAACTGAGAAGCAAGAAAGCAAATGCATCTCTTATCAAATTTTGACAAAATTTGTCTCCTAATTTTCATTTTTCTCAATCAGCTGCTAAAGGCACTCATTTTCATCTCCTTGATTAGATGCTGTAGTGACTGATTACTGGATTTAATAGTTCTTTTTAATGAAACATTGTTATTTGTTTTTCTATGATTACCTTAAAATACCACATATCTCCCATTAGTTTTTATTTTTCTGCACAAATTGTTACTTCCCTTATTTATTTCTGATTTATCTTCCATATATCCCAGTTCTACCCTCTAGGTCTCTGATTTCTGCCAGCCCATTCTGGTTTCCCAAAGCAATCTTGTATTTAACATTCCTTCACAATTTATTTAAGTTTACTAAAATCCACCTTGGACCCTAAAATATCTATTCAGCTATCAGAAGCAAACAGATACCTACCTTTCCAAAAGCATCTCATAAATAATTTGTGTGTGTGTGTGTGTATCCACAAGTTTAAATTTAAAATCACACAAAGAAAAATTGTGTTAATACTCTCTGATTCTAAGATTTTTCTGTTCATGGTAATATGAATAGGTCACATTTTTTGCAGTATTATTGGATTTTACATAGTTCTGTAAAGTGATTAGATTGTTATCATTCCACGTATTAGGAGAAGGATATGCAGTTCTTGAGATCTATAAAACAAAGGCCATTTACTTACTAATAATAGGTCTTTCTATAATACCATAATAATAATCTAAATAACTATTTATTAGTGATTATTTTCTTTGAATCATTGAAATTAATATTATGCGATAGTCCTTAAGAGTATGCAGAATACATGAGAGCTTTCTAAGATAATTACAGATTTTTATTATTAAACACCATTCATTAAAAATTCTCACCCAAATAATTTAAACTTTTATATGATGGGAACTATCTAATTATAAAATTTGCATCAAATAAATTTGAACCTACTGAGTGTTTCATATTCTATTACTGCAGTCTCCAGTTAAAATTCAAATATCTAATATCTGTGCCTTCTTCTTAATTGAACTCTGTGACTAATATTTGTACAATAAATATCATTTTATAGAAATGACTTAAGGCACAGCTACTGTAACAAAACCTCTGCATGGTCTGTGATATAACATAAATTCATTTTTAGTAATGGCTTATGGATTTGAAGACTCATTTATAGATCATCTTTCTTCCCATTTTCAAATCTGAGTCTCACAACAATGTTGCTTGGAAGCTAAGAAAATTGTATCAACATTTAAACATGAAATGACTAAGGTTCTGGAAGTTTGAGTAACTTGCCTAAAGCCACAGAGCAGATAATATGGAAAATGAAAATCAAATTTATGACCCATAAATACACTTCTCTTTCTGTCAAGACTGTTTGAAGTGCTGGAAGGAATACCTATGTTAATTAATTTTGCATCTCTAGCATTTTAGTTGAGTAATACATACCTAAATGAAATAGAATTCTTGGCCTTTCTTTATTTGAGTCTATATGTTAAAACAAATTATTTAGAAGCTTGATTTTTTCCCTCAGCCTATTATTTCTTAGTATACATCAGTTTTGTGTGAACTTTTACACATCATATATATATTTTGATTCAATATTGTTAAATCTTCCTTTTATCTTTCTTTTCCAATTTCCTTCCTTTATCTTCACCTCCTTCTCCTACTGTCCTTCTCTTCCTCCCTTCCTCTCTTCTTCTTCTACTACATTCAAAATATTCTTACTTACTGGAATCTAGTTGATTTTGGCTATCTGAAACATAAACTGTGTTTATCTTATAAATTTGTTATTTTATAAATCTGGCTTTTTCATTTTTATTTGGTTAAGAGAAAATACTGTTATTGTTTACAAAGAAAAATGGCAACTGCAATATTTTACTTTAATAAATAGAAGCTTTCCTCAGACAACAGAAAGAACACAAAAAAGCTCCTAAGATATAGAACTTTCACAAAACAGAAACAAATCTATGTAACTGGTATGTAGAATAAATTTAATAATCTTAGAAATCATTAGATTTATTTTCTTATTAGAGAGAATATTGTATTTTGACTGGTTTTCAACTTAATACAAAGGGAATTAGATTCATTATTGGTACATTTAAAGTCATTCATAATTGTTGTACTCATTTTGCCATATTTGTACATGTAAACAACATAATTTCATAAATCTCATTTCCCTTTACCCTCCCTTTTCTTTCCCTCCTCCCTCCCCCTAATCTGTTTGCTCTAATCTACTGATCCCTCTTCTACCATTATTATTATTTTAGTTAGTATATTATTATTATATATAAAAGCAAAATTCATTGTGGTATATCCACACATAGACACAGCATAATTGGTGGATTTCATTCCCCAGTATTTCCCCATGGCCTCCTACTTCCCTCCCTCTTGAGCCCCTTTCTTTATTGGTTTCCCTTGTACTTTTGTGAGATCCTTTTTTTAAAATCCCTTTCTCTCTCTCTCTCTAGCTTCCACACATTGAGAACACATTTAACTCGTGATTTTTAGACTGGCTTTTTTACTTAACATGATGTTCTTCAGTTCCATCAATTTACCAGCAAATGGGCTGGGGTTTTAGCTCAGTGGTAGAGCACTTGCCTAGCACATGTGAGGCACTGGGTTTGATCCTAAGCACCATATTAAAAATAAGTGAACAAAATAAAAGTATTGTGTCTGTCTACAATTAAAAATATAGAAAAAACATTACCAGAAAATGACATGATTTCATATGGCTTTGTAAAACTCTATTGTGTATATATACCACATTTTCATTAAGAAACAGTGGGATTTTAATTGGATCATACTGTATCTATGACTCAATGTAGAGAAAAATGTATCACTTTAAATACATTGAATCTTTGAATCCAAAAAGGTCTTTTACAGCATTCCAATTGCTTATTCATTAATACTGCTCTACGTTTTCTATACAGTTCTGTATACATATCTTCCACATAGTTTATTATGCTTATCTTTGGAATTTGTTGTTCTTTGATGCTTTTGTAAAAGGTATTATTTTACTGATATTTTCAACTACTTGTCTGTGGTATCTACAATTACACTTGATGTTTTTCCTAAGTTTATACTCAATAATCTTGCTAAATGGACTAATTATATAACATTAGTTGTCAATTTAATATAGTATAAATACATAATCTTGCAATCTGTGAATAATGACATTCCATGTTTCCCTTTCCAATCTTATATCTTTGTTTGATTCTTTATTTGCAATATCATTCTCACTAGAGACACCATATAATGTTGAGTAAAACTAGTAGTGATGTACTTTTTTTTCTTGTTAATACTCTCAGGGAGATAAGGTTTAAATATTTTACCTCTACTAGCTATGATATTTGCTTAAGTTTCTTATCATGTTTTTTATATGAGTAGTTTTTGTTCTTTTTTTATTATTGTTCAAAACATTACAAAGCTCTTGACATATCATATTTCATACATTTGATTCAAGTGGGCTATTAACTCCCATTTTTACCACGTATACAGATTGCAGAATCACATCGGTTACACATCCACATTTTTACATAATGCCATGCTAGTGTCTGCTGTATTCTGCTGCCCTTCATATCCTCTACTATCCCCCCTCCCCTCCCCTCCCCTCCCTTCTTCTCTCTCTACCCAATCTACTGTAATTCATTTCTCTCTCTTGTTTTTTTACCCCCTTTCCCCTCACCTCCTCTTATATGTAATTTTGTATACCAATGCAGGTCTCCTTCCATTTCCATCAATTCCACTCCTCTTTCCCTTTCCCTCCCACCTCTCATTCCTGCTTAATGATAATCTTCTCATGCTCTTCCTCTCTGCTCTGTTTTGAGTTGCCCTCCTTATATCAAAGAAGACATTCAGCATTTGTTTTTAAGGGATTGGCTAGCTTCACTTAGCATAATATGCTCTAATGCCATCTATTTCCCTGCAAATGCCATGATCTTATTATTTTTTAGTGCTGAGTAATATTCCATTGTGTATATGTACCACATTTTTTTTATCCATTCATCTATTGAAGGGCATCTAGGTTGGTTCCACAGTCTAGCTATTGTGAATTGTGCTTCTATGAACATCGATGTAGCTGGATCTCTATAGTACGCTCTTTTTAGGTCTTTGGGGAATAGTCCCAGAAGGGGAATAGCTGGGTCGAATGGTGGTTCCATTCCCAGCTTTCCAAGGAATCTCCATACTGCTTTCCAGATTGGCTGCACCAATTTGCAGTCCCACCAGCAATGTACAAGTGCACCCTTTTCCCCACATCCTCTCCAGCACTTGTTGTTGTTTGACTTCATAAGGCTGCCATTCTTACTGGAGTGAGATAGTATCTTAGGGTGGTTTTGATTTGCATTTCTCTGACTGCTAGAGATGGTGAGCTTTTTTTCATGTACTTTTTGATTGATTGTATGTCCTCCTCTGAGAAGTGTCTGTTCAGGTCCTTGGCCCATTTGTTGATTGGGTTATTTGTTTTCTTATTGTTTAATTTTTTGAGTTCTTTGTATACTCTGGATATTAGGGCTCTATCTGAAGTGTGAGGAGTAAAGATTTGTTCCCAGGATGTAGGCTCCCTATTTACCTCTCTTATTGTTTCTCTTGCTGAGAAAAAAACTTTTTAGTTTGAGTAAGTCCCATTTGCTGATTCTTGTTTTTAATTCTTGTGCTATAGGTGTCCTCTTAAGGAATTTGGAGCCCGACCCCACAAGATGTAGATTTCAGCCAACTTTTTCTTCTATCTAATGCAGAGTTTCTGGTTTGATATCAAGCTCCTTGATCCATTTTGAGTTAACTTTTGTGCATGGTGAGAGAAAGGGATTTAGTTTCATTTTGTTGCATATGAATTTCCAGTTTTCCCAGCACCATTTGTTGAAGATGCTATCCTTCCTCCATTGCATGCTTTTAGCCCCTTTATCAAATATAAGATAGTTGTAATTTTGTGGATTGGTCTCTGTGTCCTCCATTCTGTATCATTGGTCCATCCACCTGTTTTGGTACCAGTACCATGCTGTTTTTGTTACTATTGCTCTGTAGTATAGTTTGAAGTCTGGTATCACTATACCACCTGTTTCACTCTTCCTGCTTAGAATTGCTTTTGCTATTCTGGGTCTTTTATTTTTCCAGATGAATTTCATGATTGCTTTATCTATTTCTACAAGAAATGCCTTTGGGATTTTGATTGGCATTGCATTAAACCTGTAGAGTACTTTTGGTAGATCGCCATTTTGATGATGTTAGTTCTGCCTATCCATGAACAGGGTATATTTTTCCATCTTCTAAGATCTTCTTCTATTTCTCTCTTTAGAATTCTGTAGTTTTCATTGTATAAATCTTTCACTTCTTTTGTTAGGTTGGTTCCCAAGTATTTTATTTTTTTGAGGATATTGTGAATGGGGTGGTTGTCCTCATTTCCATTTCAGAAGATTTGCCGCTGATATACAGGAATGCCTTTGATTAATGCGTGTTGATTTTATATCCTGCCACTTTGCTGAATTCATTTACTAGCTCTAGAAGTTTCTTTGTAGACCCTTTTGGGTCTGCTAGGTATAGGATCATGTCATTCGCAATGTATGAGTAGTTTTTTTAAATATTTATTTTTTATTTGGACACAATATCTTTATTTTATTTATTTATTTTTATGTGGTGCTGAGGATTAAACCCAGGGCCTTGCACATGCTAGGCAAGTGCTCTACCAGTGAGCCACAACTCTGTCACATGAGTAGGTTTTTGGTTGTTGTTGTTGTTGTTATCAATCAAAAGTGTGTGGTAACTTTTGTCCCATGGTATTTCTTCATATTTGGGGGCAATATATGATTTTTCCTTTGTTTCATTAATTTTGATTTCCCAGTGATACAAAACGTGAATTTATTTTTGGATTGGACATAATTTGTTTGTAAAACAGTTAATATATCTTGGTTTCAATTTGTTCAGCATATTTATTTTCACTTTCTTTACATTTTAATTTTTAAAACTTTTTTCTATAAAATCTTTTGTATTCTTTGTTTTTATTTTCCTTTCCTATAAAATCTTTGTCAGTTTGGTGTAAAATTCATATGGGTCTCATTTAACATTTTTGGAGAATACTTTTCTATTTCTATTTTCTGGAAATTCTGTGCAAGGATGGTGATATTTCTTTCTAAACTATGTAGAAAAGCTCATGATATCAAGTGCCAAGATAGGAAATTCTTTCACATGAAGATATCTTATTACAGATAAAATTTTTTTAAAAATATTTACCACATATATATGTGCCCAAATTTTTTTAAAGCCATGATTTTATTTGAATTTAGTCATTTCACCTCTTTTTTGGAGGGAAGGTACTGGGGATTGAATCCAGGGAGACTCATATCCCTAACCCTTTTTATTTGTTCTAATTAGTTACACATGACAGTAGAATGCATTTTGACACATCATACATAAATGGAGTATAACTTCTCATTCTTCCAGTTGTACATGATGTAGAATACAGGCCATGTAATTGTATATACACATAGAGTAGTAATGTCTGATTCATTCTACTATCCTTCTAATCCAAAGTACCTTCTATTCTTCCCTATCCCCCATCCCCTTATTGTGAATTAGCATCTGCATATCAGAGAAAACTTTTGGACTTTGGTTCTTTCAATTGGCTTATTTTGCTTAGCATGATATTCTCCAGCTCCATCCATTTACCTGCAAATGCCATAATTTTCTTGTTTTTCTTTTTAAATTTTTTTTGGTAGTTGTAGATGGACAGAATGCCTTTATTTTATTTGTTTATTTTTATGTGGTGCTAAGGATTGAACCCAGTGCCTCATGCATGCTAGGCAAGAGCTCTGCCACCAAGCTACAGCCCCAGCCCAATTTCATTTTTCTTTAAGTCTTAAGTAATATTCCATCATGTATATATACCACATTTTCTTTATCCATTCATCTGTTGAAGGACACCTATGTTGGTTCCATTGTTTAGTAATTGTGAATTGAGCTGCTATAAATATTGATGTGGTCACGACACTATAGTATGCTGACTTTAAGTCCTTTGATATCTATAGCCCTTTTTATTTTTTTTATTTTGAGACAGCATCTTGTCAAACTGCTTAGGGTCTCACTAAATTGCTGAGGCTGGCCTCAAACTTGTGATCCTCCTGCCTCAGTCTCCTGAACTGCTGTGATTGAACTCACATGCTAAGACACCTGGCTTATTTCAAATTTAATGGCTACAATTGCTTATAATTTTATGTCTTTATCTGTATAATGTACAGTGATGACACTTTATATTTCTGGTATGAATAATATGTGCTTTATATATTTTCCATATCACCCTACCTAGATTTTTATCAAGTTTATCTAGGTTTTCAAAATAAAAATAAAATTTTGGCTTTGTTGATATTGTCTTTGTATTCTTAAAAAATTATTAATTTTTTTTGATTGATGGAAATCATTTTCCATTTTTAATTTTCCCCTTTCCCCCTTTACTTCATTTTATATTACCATATAAAATTCTTGCAATGAGTGATCAGATCCTAAATTATCCAGCATTTTTTAATTTTTCATTTAACATGTAAACTTTTATACTTTTATTTATGTGCCTGTTAACAGATTCATCCCACATTTGAAATCAGGTTTATTGAAGAGTAATGAACACACAATATACTGTGCAATTTTAAAATGTGCAATTGAACATCTTATTGTAATTAATAAAGGAAAATGCAAGTTACCTGACAACCTATTATTAATGATTTTTTGGATGATATTTTGTTTTCTAATGTCATACAATGCAAGTAAGAAGTTATGCTTATTGCCTTAAATATAAAAGAGTCAGAAAGGAAAGAAATAATAAGAAAAAGAAAATATATGTAGGAAAATATTTTAGTTGTGAACCATTTATACGAAGTTGAGCTTTAATTAGTCAGTGAAATCATTAAATTGGAGGCCACAAGAAAAACTGTCACAGAAAATTATGTTTTTATTGTTTGCAGTAGGATTAAATTTCATTTGTAAGGTAGAGTTTGTCCATGATTAATGATCATGTATTTTCATAATATCAGAAAAATTATAACAATAATTAGAGTTAAGTATCATCTATTTTTCTGATCAGTATTTGGCACAAACCTTAAAGTTATGACTTATTGTGTAGTATTTTCTTTCTATTTCTTATAACATATATAACATGTTTAGTGAAAATTTCTCTTCTCAGAAAAAATGTGTTTAGAAATTTAACTGTATAGAATCCAGAAAATCTTGCTAAATGCAATTATTAAATCTAATTTATAGATATTTAATATGTTCTGGAAAAATAAACAAAATCTGTGAATAAATGTTGAAATATTTCTTCTTTTCCAATTATTATGCATTTTTTTCATTTCCTTGCATTATTTTCCTGGCTATAACCTTTGTAAACTATTGAATAGAAATGGTAATAGTAAGTAGGCATCCTTGTCTCAATCCTGGTCTTAGGGTAAGTTTTTCAATATTGCATCAGTAATTATGAATAGTTGTAGCTTTCTTGTTTTTTTAAAAAAATATTACCTGGATGCTAAATTTGCCAAATGGTTCTCTGTATTTATTGTAAGAGATATAGTCTCTTCAAATGATTGATTCTTTGCTTAGTGGTCCCTTCAAAAATGTTATTAATATCTTCCAGCTTTCCTTTCCAGTTTACTCAGTATGATGGTTGAGCTGAAATGACAGCTTTGCCATTACTGGAAACAGACAGTTTAGCACATACTGTTTTGAAATATGTTTTAGTTTCCATTGGTTTTCCTCCTATAGTCAGTTAATCCAAAATTTATGTCATATAATTAAGCATCTTTTAAGGCAAATAATTGTCCTAAGAAGTGGATTTTTTTTCTGTCATCATTTGCTTGCATTTACTACATCTAATAAATTAATATATTGCCTAAATGACTTTTTAAATTTCCTACATCTGTTGCATATACACACAGGATCACTTCTGAGATACAGCCTTTTATTTATATTTTATTACTACAACGAGATACCTCAGGCTAGATACTTTATGAAGGAGAAAGGTTTTTTGTTCACACTTTTAGAGTTTAAACATCCAAGATAAGAAATTCTCATCAGTTTGATCTCTGATGAGGCAATGGTGGATGGTATGACAGAACTTGCATGAGAGGAAGAGATCACATGGTGAGACAGGAAGGCAGATAGAGGGGTTGAACTAGTCTTGCTCTTTTATAACTAGTAATTTGTTCAAGTTGTATTACTGAAAGAAAAAGGAAAGGAAATTGCAATTTATTTCACAGGCAGGTACTGTGTATATAAATATGTTATGTGTATAAATGAATATATATACACACATAACATACATACATACATATACATCTATATGTATATATATATATATATATATATATATATATTTTTTTTTTTTTTTCTTGTAAATATTTCACTCTTAAGTATGGTTAGTTCTATGAAAGCATATTATCTGAAGTTTTGGAAAATTTACACTGAGTACATGCCAAATTTATAATTGGTAAAATAAAATTAAAGAAATAGCCACATGAAGGGATATAATTAATGGGAGTTTTAAATATTTTTCTTGTTAAGTGCAAAACAGATGAGTTGTTATGCTTATTGACAGAACTAAAAATGAGATAGGAAAGATTCAATAAGAAAAATACAAATGAGTTTTATGAAAAGAAAACTTAATTGTGATGCACTTAAAGAAAATAATCTCTAATTAGTAAATGAGGTCAATAAACTGAGAGTCATATGTTAACTTGTCACAAAGAATTCTCCTTTTACTTTCCCTGTATTCTAGGATATCTATTAGCATGGTATCAGAAAAGTGACCATAGTATTTAGGGTTGCAATGACTCCCAAAGATTACCTGATAAGTAAATTGAAAAAAGCCTTACAAAATATTTACTTTGCTTTGTAGCATTTTTGTGCCATTTCTTAATATGCACATAAAAAGTTAACTAAGGATTCTTACTCTAAGAAAAATGTGTTTAGGTTTAGCTTTATGATATCTATCATGGACCCCTTTTTCCTCCTCTCCTTTCTCCCTTTATTCTCCTTCCTCTACTCTATTGGGCTTTCATTCCCTCATTCATATATTTATTTTTATTGATGCTTTATAGATATACATAAAGCTCGAATTCACTGTGTATTTATACAAGCACACAGTGTAATCTTGTTAAATTCATTTCTCATTTCCTCCCCTTTTCTGTCCCTTCTCTGACCCTGTCAATCTTCTTCTTCTACTCCACTGATCTTCCCTATACCTTTATAATATTCTAACCCCCTTTGCCTTTTTCCTTATTTTTCTCTAGCTCCTACATATGTAAGAAAACATTTGACCCTTTATTTTCTGAGTCTGGCATATTTCATTTAGCATGATGTTCTCTAGTTCCAACTATTTAACAGCAAATTCCATAATTTCATTCTTCTTTATAGCTTAGTAAAACTCTATTGTTTTTATAAACCACATTTTCTAAATTCATTCACATATTGACAGGCTTCCTGGTGGTTCAAGAACTGGGCTATTGTGAATTGTGCTTCTATAAACATTGATGTGTGTAATTATAACTTGCTGAATTGTGTTCTTTTTGACAAATACTGTTTTAGTCAGCTTTTTTTTTTTTTTTCTTCTATCACCAAAAGACCTTACGCACATAATTTTAGAGGAGGGAAAGTTTATTTGGGAGCTCATGGTTTCAGAGGTCTCAGTCCATAGATATCTAACAATATTGCTCTGGGCCTGAGGTAAGGCAGAATCTCATGGTGGAAGAGTGTAGTGGAGGAAAGTGGCTCAGGACATCACAGTAGGAAACAAAGAGAGAGTACTTCCCTTACCACTGACAAAATATAAACACCAAGAGCACTGGTCTAGGGACCCATGTCCACCAGCCACACCCTATCTACCTATAGTTACCATCCATTAATCCCTATCAGAGGATTAATGTACTGATTATGTTAAGGCTCCCATAATCCAATAATTTCACCTCTAAACTTTCTTACATTGTCTTACACATGAGTTTTTGAAGGACATTTCACATTTAAACTATAACAAATACTGAGGAGGGGATTTTCCAGCTACTCTTCTGACAAGAGATTAATATCCAGAATATATAAAGAACTCAAAAAGCTAAAAACCAAATAGCCTGATCAATAAATGGGCAAAAGAACTAAGCGTACATTTTTTTTTCCTTTTCTTTCTTTCTTTTTTTTTTTTTTTTTTTGGTACTGGTGATTGAACCCACTGAGCCACATCCCTAGCCCTTTTTAAAATTCTTTTGAGCAAGTTCTTGTTAAGTTACTTAGGGCCTCGTAAATTGCTGAGGCTGGCTTTGAACTCATGGTCCTCCTGCTTCAGTCTCCAGAGTCACTGGGATAAGGCACATGCCACTGCGCTTAAACAGAAATTTCCCCGCCCCCCCCAAAAAAAACATAAATGGCCAACAGATATTTGAAAAAGTGTTGAACTTCTCTAGCAATAAGGCCAGTGAAAAGTCAAAACTAAACTAAGAATTCATCTCCCTCTAGTCAATATGATAATTATCAAGAATATAAACAATAATAAATGCTGATGAGGATCTGGAGGAAAGATACACTCATACATTTTTTTGGTGGGACTGCAAGTTAGTATAAGCACTCTGGAAAGCAGTATGGAGATTCCTCATAAAACTAGGAAAGGAACCACCCACCATAAGATCCAGGTCCCACTCCTTGGTATTTAGCCTTTCATTTTTTAGTTAAAGCCTGACATCATATATTGGGTAATGGAACTTGTTGAGAGCCACAGCCCAAGGGGCCCCAGCAAACTTCCAGCTGCCAGCAAACTTCCAGCTGCCGGCTGATGATTGGCTCACAGCGGCCCCAGCAACTTCTAGCTGCCAACTGATTGGCTCCTCTGTGGTGATGCTCATTGGGCTGTTTCCCCGCCCTTTCAGACCATGGAGCTGCTCATTGGGGGACTTTTTGGCTCCGCCCATGCAACCCAGCCAATTGGCCTCAAGAGCAGGAGGAGTGGGGGAGGTTGAGAGGCTTGTGGGAAGCCGGTGGTGGCAGTTTGGCTCTGAGGGTTTTTCCTGAGGAGTTGTTTTATTTGGCATGTGTGGTTCTAAAAATAAAGTTCATTTCTTTTGACAAGTGGCTCCTGAATTGTGCCCAACCAGACTGCAGCAGGAACTGAGGTAAATAGAATTCTAGTTTAAAGATTTATGATTTACCTGGGTAAGCCTTAGAATCTTGTTTAGTGTTTGCTGTAGCTATAGGTGTTATGGGCCAAAATTTCTCCCAATATCCTTGTTTTTATCTCTCATATTTTCTCTGGAGGCTTCTTAAATAAGATTGAGATATGTAGTTCTTTGCTTTATAATATCCACAGGTGAATTTCTGCCCCTGGGTTTTTGTCTGGTAAGCTGTGATTCTCTATATCTTGTCTCTCCAATATTTGGAGCAACATTTCTCCCTTTGACATTAATTCTCTGATGGATTAAGTAGAGTTGATTTTCAGTCTGTTCATTGTTGTGAGGATGAGAATGACAACATCAAAGCTCCTACATATAAATTAGAAACAGAAGTCTTTATTGTTTCATTTCTATAAATTTTTGGTATTAAATTATTGATTTATGTCCAATATCTTGAGATATATTTTCAAGTTATAAATTTCTGGGATTTTCATTTTGCATTTATTGCTACAATTTTTCATTTGGGTCATATATTGATGTATCTTGTACTTTTTAACAGATTCACTGGAATGTGATTGAATATAAATATATTTTTCTATTTTAAACAATGTAGGTTTTAGATGTATGTGTATATATGTCATGTGTATATATGCATATTTGTGAAACTATCACCAAAAGGAAGATGATTCCATCCCTCCAATCAAGTTTGCTTTGCAACTTTGTATTTCCCTCTTCTATTTATGCCACAACTCCCCTCTTCCCACATTGTATACATTACCTACAAGTCTTTGTATGGATATGTTTTTTTTATTTTTCTTGTAAAAATATCAAAGAATTGTATGAATGAATCACCTGATATGTGCATTTTTTCAGTTATTTTAGAAAATGTCAAACTGTTTTGTTCTTTATTGACTGGATTATGCATTCATATCAGTGTATTAGAATCACATTAGTTCTGTGTCTTTACTAGCACTTGTTATGGTCATTATTTTAAATTGTAGCCATTGTGATAGATGTGCAGTTGTATCTCAGTATCACTCTAAATTGCATGGATGTAACTAAGTAACAATTCTTTCAATCTCAGGGAACCCCAGTCAATGGAGAAAATAGATCACAGGCCTGAAGCTAATCTTTCCTTTCTATTTATACTTTGCAACTATGACAGTTTTTGATTGAAGGCAATAATTTGTTCATGAAGTACTATAGAAGTAATTGGAGGGTCTGCATGATTTTACTTTCCCCTTGCTTCATTTTCTTTTACTTCTAAAATGCAATTAGTTGGTGGCAGGGATAAGGTGAGGCGCTTGCGGTACAGTTCATTACATCAGACATCATATTGAGTTGTTTTGAAGCTGGATCTTATATTTTATGATGATTGCTGTGTTTCTGGTTCATTTTGATACATAGGGTATAGCCATGTGGTGATGACATCAAATGAACCCTAAGCACATTTTATAGTTTCTTTTCTATGGTGGATCCTGGGCTCTAATTTGCATTCCCTAGATGTTAAAGCTTTTGGAAACCTGGGTCAGTTGCTTAGTAACTTGGGTTCTCAATCTGCTCTTTGATATTGGATATTATGTAGGGAGAAGGGTATCAAATTTGGTTTTCATTGCCAGTATTTTTCCCAGAAATCCTATTTCTACAATGTAAGCTTCTGTAGGTCTTTCATGGCTTCAAATATGTCTGTTGAATTTTTCTGTATTTCTTAGCTTTTTTTTTCCAGCATAATGTGTGGGCTGAAATGTCTAGTCTGCCATTTTTAGAAGAAGATATCTTAACAAATACTATTAAGAAAAAATACATTTAAGTTTACAGGTGTTATTTCTCATATCCATGGTTAATCTAAATCATTTATTAAGAAGTTAAACCATTTTAAATTAAACTTTCTGATTATTCTACATTAAGTTGCACATGTAAGAAATGGTATAGAGACATCTCATGAACCCTTTATTCAGTTCCACCTATTTTTATCATCTTGCTATACTATGCAGCACATATGTCAATCAGAATATTAACATTAATGCAACTAAGATAAAACACTAAAAACAAAGAATTCTTCCATTGGAGTTCAAAATATTTTCAGCTTATCTTCTCAGCAGTTTTAGGTGGAGTTGTCTGCAGAGTGATATTCCACCCTCTGGATTGCTGGAGTGAGGCAGTAGTTCCATAGACAGAATTCCTGGAGGCAGGGTTTAGGCTTAGGTGGGCTCCAGGCTCTTTGATGAATGCCAATTTTTCTGGAAATTTTAAATCAGAGTTCCTCCAGTGCCCTGTACTTGCTGGTCCATGCAGGAAGACTTTACCCCTGGGATCTCCCCTGGGTTCCACTTGTGTGGTGGAGCAGCCAATTTTTAGACTCCTACCTCACCTACAGACCCCACATTTCCTCATCTCAGGTTCAGTCTCAAACAATCTATTCCATCCCTGCCCTTCCAACTTCCTGGCCAGGTGCATCTCTTCCATCAGGTCCTGCAAGCAGTCGGATTGGAGGGGAAGGGGTACAGCTGGGTGGGTTTCTGAGATCAGTTGTCCCCTATATAAATCTCTCTCCATGTTTGATTTTTCTCCTGATCACGTAAGCACAGTCTTAACTAATTATATACTAATGTCGTGCAGTTTGTGTTTACTGGGCCTGTATTTCAGGCCAAACCCAGGTTTGCTAGGAATCGGCTTTCTCAGCTTCCAGCACTATGCCTTGGCTGCAAAATGGTTCCTTCCTTGTCCTCTGCAGGCCGCCTGGAGAAATGGCAGCTTCTTCCCCCACACATGGATATCATGCAACTCATCTTCCAGGTTTGTTGGGCACTGTCCTTGATCTCTAAATGCTCTGTACCTAGGAACTCCTCAGGCTTCCCCAAAATTCGAGTTTCTTTAATCCCCGTATCTCTCTACTATGCTCACAGAAGGACTGCTCTGGCTGGTTCTTCCGGCCTGGCCGCAACAGTGGCTGTGCCACTGAAGATTTTTTCCTTATTTTATTATATCCAAACTCCTGTGTCCCCATCTGCTTTGAATGTAAGATTTTAAATTCCAGTAAAGTCCCCCCTCCCTCTTTTTTTTTTTTTTTTTCATCCACCTTGTGAAGAAGCTGCCTGTCTGCTTTCTTGGTTTCAGCCAAGAATGCAACTTGTATCCTGCCATCTTGAAACACTGTCTCTTTCTTTTGTATCTGCTCATTTTCTATTTTATATTTTGAAATGCTACATTTGCATTTTCATATTTCATTATATATTTTATTTTTCCTTGATAGTTCATCCCTGTTTGACCCATAGGTTATTTAGAGGATATTTTGTTTGCAAATTTATAATTATCTATTATATTTTGTTATGGATTTCCAGCTTGATTACATTGTGCTTATAAAGTCAAGCATCAGTGATCAAAAGGAGGCAGATTAAAAGCAACTGAACAAGGCTTTATTGAGATTCACTCCCGGGTGAGACCCTCCAGTCCAACAGAGCGGTCTGGGGGAATCACATAGAGGCTTAGCTGGATTAGAATTTTATTGGGATTAGGGTAGGAAGGAAGGGTTTGGGACAGAAAAGGAAAGTTTAAAGAGTCCCTTGTCCTCCTGGGGTTGGTCGGGGGATCTTGCTGAGATTCATGTCCTTCCAGGATTGGTCAGGAGACCCTGCTGATTGACAGGTGGTTGAGGCACCATCACTGCTTGTCTGTCCGCACCTGATTGGTTATTCTTTCACATGTGCGTGTGTAGCCTGGTGCTTTGTTCCCTTAGGCAAACAGTGACCTAACAGTGATGAGAGAAGAAACTGTATATATCAAAATTCTCTTAAAATTTTTTAGCTTTGTTTTCTCTCTCAGGATGTGGCATAGCTTAGTGTATGTTTTGTGGGAATTTGAAATATATATATGTTCTTTTAATGTCAATTAGAACCTTTTGGTTGGAGGTATTATTGGGATCTTCTATTTCATTGCCAAATCTCCCTAGTTGATCTGTGAATTGTTATGAAAGGGGAGTTGTAGTTTCTAGTTGTAAATATAGATTATTTTGTTTCTCCCTTTTGGCTCCATCAGTTTAGTTTCATATATTTTACAGATAGTTTGTTTAGAACATACACATTTAGAATTGTTATGTTTTGTTATTGGATATATAGTATCCCTCTGTCACTGAGAATTTTCTTTACTCTGAATTCTTTATTTGATGATAATATAGCCAGTTTGCTTTCTTTTGATTACTATTTCTATGATGTGTATTTCCTCATACTTTTACTTCTAATCTACCATTATCAATATATCTAAAGTTTATTTTGTAGACATCAAATGATTGAGTCTTATTTTTTAAATACTCTCTGTTAATTTCTATCTTCTAATTGCTGTATGTACACCATTTCCATTTGGTTTTTCTGTTTTCCTTTGGGAAGTAGGCTATTGTGAAGTCACTATCTTAAGTTTTTATCTCAGGCTTCCATAACAAAATAACTTAGATTGGGTGTCCTAAGCAATTCATTTCTTATAGTTCTAGAAACTAGAAGCCAAGATCTGTGTGGCAATAAGGTCAGGTTCTGGTAAGGTCTCATTTCCTGGCTGCCTTCTCCATGTGTCAGAGAAAATAGAAAGTTCTCAGGCTTCAAACTCTCTAATTTCTCTTTTTAACAAAGGCACTAATCTCATCACGAGATTCCCACCTTCATGAATTATTATAAACCTAATTATTTCTCAAAGGCTCTATCTCCAAATGCCATCACAGGTGTAAGAGCTTCCAGGTATTAATTTTAGTGAGGGCACAATTCAATCCATAGCAGTCCTTAATCTCTACTAAGCTTCTTCTGACACTCCCAACAAGGAGAAAAGAGGCATTTCATCACTTTTAAGGGGTGCAGAAATCAAGGCTTCCCACATCCTATCCTGATACAGATCTGTTAACCCAGTGTTGCAGGAAGTGCTGTTTGCCTTTCATCTAGGATCAAAGTCCCAGTGTCTACTAAGGCATGCCTGACAACATCGGGGCAACTTGATGTGACTCCTTTCAGCATGGAAAGGTTGGAATATTAGACTTCTATTAGGCCTTTGCTGGCATAGGAGAGAAGAGTGTCTGGCTGTAGTTGATGCTGTTGTCTATAAATATCTTCTGTACCATCAGACTGTCCCCCTCCTTTTTTAAAAAAATATATTTAGTTGTAGATGAACACAGTACCTTGTTTTATTTTTATGTGGTGCTGAGGATTGAACCCAGTGCCTCCTGTGTGCTAGGGAAGCACTGTACCACTTAGCCACAACCCAGCCGCTTTTTAGCTCTTTGACTAAAAAAAAAAAAAAAATAGCATTTGTAGGGGCTTTTTTTTTTTTTTTTTGGTAGCACCCTTTGATGTTTCTGGGTTTCCAGTTTCTTTAGCTACAGATGTAAGATGTATAATGTAAAATGAAATCAAAACAAAGCAAAATGAAAAACAAATCAAAACAAACAACAACAACAAAACAGAAAACACTATTGCTTTGTATTCTTGGGTCCTCAGGTCTCAAACCAGTCTCTCATCTTATCTATACCTTTCAGAGGCTTAAATTGTGTTTGTTTTATATATGACATCAAGATTTTTAGTTGTACTTAGAGAAATAGGAAAGGTATAACTATACTGTCTTCTCAGAAATAGACATCCAGTATTTTCTTAATAAAATGAACATTATAAGTATCAGATGTTTTGATACCATTTGCCTAATTTCCTTCAATCTAATCATTTCATTTATCCCATAAATTATTGTTATGTTCCCTACGTGTGCCAGGTGTGGATTATTTGCAGCATTTATATTGTTGGCAGAGAGACTAGTGGGAAAACGTATAATTACATATGAAATATATAATAGGTCAATTTTGTGATAATTGTTGCACAGTAATAGTAACTAGAATATTACTATATATTTTTATGGTGCTTTTAGTGATTTCTCAAAGGATTGGTATATGAATTCTTAACTTTTAATCTTCTACTTAAAATTATATAGCACTGTTTTCTGTAAAAAACAATAATCTTCTCTGCAAACTATACTTTATATACAAAGTTATATGACAATACATGTAACAATTAGTTATTATAATACATATAGAATATATGGGAAAGCAGTGAGGATTTATGCATGTATTAATCTGAGTCTATTTCTGTAATATGTATATATGTGTGTATATAAGCTTAACATGTTTTAATTTTAGTAATTATTTAATTATGAAATTATAGAGTACTTAAAAATGGAATTAATACTATCAATCTAAAGATATACCAAGATATAGTTAAATGGGCAATTACCTATTAAATAGGCTTCGTACTTAGTATAAATTGCAGTATTTAAGTACATAAGTTTTTTTTAATCTTAATACCAGCTTATTAAATTATAAAATGTTTATGGGTTTTTCAAAATCTATTTGGTATGTTTTAGCAAAGTTATAAATTTACCTATAATTTTGCATCATAATTCACTTTACAGAGCTATATCTTCCATGAATACCCATACATGTGGATTAAAATATAGGAACAAAAGAGTCAAAATAGCTATTTTTTTTTTGTTTAACTAGCCATAGTTCTGTGAGTACTAAGGAGGTTTCAAAGCCAATTAGTTGTATGTTAAATATTTACAAATTACATTTTAAACAATATTGCTAGAATAAAAAAGAATGAAGTTGTAATTTATTTATAGATATGTGTACAATTATGTAAATATGTTCTGCATCTAAATATATGTATATATTTATCTTGTTATATGTAGGTCACAAATAATCACAATTTCTTATGTGAAAAGTTACATTTGATCATTTTGAAACTTTAACTCTTAATTTTCCATATACAAAATAAAATACGTAAGTTTTAAAAACACATGGTGATGATATATTTCTCATTTTTTTAAAGATCTGCACTTTGTATTTGTATTAGATAATATAGGAGGAGATAAGAAGTTAGGTAGATATTCACAGATTTAGAAAAGAATTAGAAAGGAAAATTGTTAGAAAAATATAAGCAAGTTATGAGGCAAAAATAATTTTGTTGAATTGTGAAGTTGAACCCCTATTCAGTAAGATTATTAAATAAGTGTCCATTTGTAAAATGGTCACAAAGAATCATCTGAAAATTGTTCTACTAAAATTAAATGTCAAGTGTATAGTTGTGTTTCTCTTATATTTCAAGATCTCTGTTATCATGATGGCAGAAAATATGACAACAATAATCAGGACTAAAATCCTCTGAAGTTTTATCTGATCAGTATATGGAAAAAGATGTAAAAATATGACTCTGTAGTGTAGTTTCCATGCCAAGTTTTATGTGTATAAAATGCTTAGTAACAGTTGCTATTCTTAGAAACGTGTTAATATTTAACTCTATGGAATCCAGCAATCTTGCATAATTTACTATTTAATTTCAATTGATGATTTCAGAGGAAGGTTTTTAATATTTCACCACCAGGTATATTTGCTGCAGTTTTTGAGAGTTTTGTGTGTGTGTGTGTGCGTGTGTGTGTTTAATAATAATTGGGTGGTAAAATTGGTCATATCATTTCTCTCTTTTTTGAGAGTAACATGATTTGGCCCTTTGTCTTCTTTCAGCTATTTGAAATCAAAATCATTATCTCATATTTGTTCATAACTCATAATGATCATGGTATATTATAGTTGATGTATCTGTGGGTTCTGTTTGTCAAACATAAGTTATTTTGGGTTGGGGATTGGGGACGTGGAAGGACAGAAGGGTGGCAGCACAGAGAGAGCTGTGAATTTGATAAGAATACAAACCACTGAGTTTCCTTTCCTTTATTTTCCTTATTTGGATATAAAGCATACTGAGGGAGCATTTTACTGTTTCTATTATGCAGAAAGGCTTATATAAATTTAGTCTCTGTGTGAGAGTATGTGTGTGCGCACGTGCGTGTGCACATCTGTACCAATGACATGAAAAATCTTTTAAACTTTAGGGTTCATTTGTAGGGAGATATTTCATTACAGACGCAATTTATTTGTAAGATATAGGATACTTGAGATTCCCTAAGTTTTGTTATTTGTTAAGCTATGTTTTCTTTGGAGTTATTTTCTGCTTGTATAATGTCAAAGTTCTTAGCATAAGTTGTTCTTAAAATTAACCAGCAATGGATGATTCCTGCAGTTCACCTACATCATTGTCAGAATTTGTAAAGGTTTGTATTATTTTTATTGTATAAATTCAAGATGTACAGCATTATGTATATTTAATTGGAGCTCATCTAGCAGCTTTGCAATTATATCTGTCACTCTAAATAGTATGAGTATAACCAAGTCAATATCCTTTCTTTACCAGGCATCCCAATAAATGGAGAAAAACAGATCACAGGCCTGATACTACTTTTTTCATTCTCATTCATATTTTGCATGTCTGATTCTTTATAATTGCAAGCTGTTTGTTTGTAGAAAATAGTATAGAGATCATTGGGTGCGACTCAGCATTCACTTATGCTTCTGAAAGGCAGTTTTTTATGGAAGCAATTTATGTCATAGCAATCAAGGATTAAGAAACTGGGTCTTGGGTTTGGACAAGAATTTTCTTTCCAGTATGTATGTTCATTTATGTACTAGACCCTTAAGAATGTCAAATGAACTTCTGCAGTGTTTTCTAGACCCTTTACTCAATAGTGGACTAAAGGCCCTGCTCAGTTGCTTATATTCTCTTCTCACTTACTGCTTAGTATCTTGGGTTCTCAGTCACCTCCATTTGAATTAGCAAAAGCCTTGAGGATAAGAGGTACCAAATTTGTGTCTCATCCACTGGGCCTCTCTTCTGAGACCCTGTCTTTGTAAGTACTTTATTTGTTGGATTTTTGTTGCCTTTAAGCACGTGTTTTAAGTTTTAGATTTCCCAATTTTTCTTGGTAGTATAATTGTCTTATAATATCTGTTTGCCATTATTGAAAGCTTAATACACCACAAACTCTATTTTTTAAAATAATTCAATCTGGATATCAATTCATTTTAAGGTAAACATTCAAACCAAAAAGAGCATCTTTTTCCTTTTACTTAATTTATTTTATTTAAATATTTATTAATTTCATAATATGTCTTCACTTCACAAAATGATCCAGGTATTAACCATGTGATATGGCACTTTATTGAGAATTAGTGCAATAAAAAAGCATATTATTAAATATAAACTTTATAACTTTATATTACTCAGTTCCTGTTTCCATTGTGTACTTTACATAAATATGTTCAATCACTGGGCATTTTGTATACTCTGACTAGCCAGAACCCCACAGACTTTGGTCACTGCCAGACCTCTGATATTTCCATGCCTCTCTGCCTTGCATCCACTCTCTGCTAGCCCTTAATGAGATTTGTATACATATGCAGCCCAGCTCTTGATGATGGACCTAATTTTAACTCCCACATTGACTTCTGTCCTGGTCCAAGCATAGTTCCCTCATTTACAGTGCCATGACATGTAAATTCCAGCTGCATTATTATCCTCAAATTCCAACCTGTCTCATCAACTAAGTAACACTGCCGTGTTCTGTCTGGTCTTCCATTCACAGGGGAATTCATCTCAACCGCAGGGCCTGGAAGACAGTGCTATTACAGAGACTGGAATTAACAGTGTAAAATGGAATGAACCAAAAAATTAAATAAATGACTCCCTTTTGTAAAACATGAGATTCTTAACCCTAAAAATGCCTTTTGTCTATGAAAAGCTTCCATACATAGCTTTTGGGAGGAGAAATTGAAATCAGTCCTCTCACAAGATTCTAAAAGGATCAAATACATTGAATATACAAACAATGTGACTTAGTAATTTTACTTTCACTTATATAATTATTCAAACAATTCACATGTTCCAAAAGGCATATAGAAAATTGTATACTTCTAAATGGTAACAGTCTAAAAGACTACCATCTGGAAAAATCAGTAATATGTAGTATATTACACCAATTAATATGAAAACACTTCTACATGAAACCTAATAGGTGATACATGCCTGTAATCCCAGTGACTTGGGAGCCTTTGGCAAGAGGATCTCATGTTCAAAGACAGTGTCAGCAATTTAGTGAGGCCATAAGTAATTTAGTGAGACCCTGTCTCAAAATTAAAAAAAAAAAAAAATTAAAGGACTGGGGATGTAGCTCAGTGGTTAAGTGCCCCTGGGTTCAAACCCTGGTGCAAAAAATAAAATAAAAAAATAAAAAGACAAAACAAAAAACCTGACTAAAGTCTCATGAATATGTTGAGGAAAGGAATCCTGACCAAAAAAGCTATCATATTGACTGAAATTATAAGTTTCCAAAATAACAGTGTTGTCACAATTATATTTTGAAATCAGACTCACATGAATGGTAGATCTTACAACAAATTTTATTAATAAAGGATAGATGCAAATATCCAGTCAAAAATGAAACAAATCATGCCTTTTTTCTTCTATATTAGGATGAATTTGATAAAACATTAGTTTTGGTGTTAAGTAATAGTTGTACAAATTTTCTACATAGTGGAGTCATTTATTTAATTTTTTGGTTCATTCCATTTTACACTGTTAATCCCATAGTCTCTCCATGTTTGAAAAGTTTTTGGATATTATTTCATTGAATAGATTGTTCATTCCTTTGGTTTGGACCTCTATGCCTTCCTCTATCCCAATAACTCTTAAATTTGGTCTTTTATGCTACCCCATATTTCTTGAATGTTCTGCTCATAGTTTCTTACCATTATCACTGTGTGGTATATGTTCTTTTGAAAATTATATATTTTATCTTCATTGTCTGATGTCCTATCTTCCAAGTGGTCTACTCTGTTGGTGATGTTTTCATTTTCATTTGAGCTTTTAATTTGGTTTATTGTTCCTTTCATTTCAAGGATTTCTATTTTTTGTTGTTGTTGTTTTGTGGGTTTTTTGTATGTTTGTTTGTTTGTTTTTTAGAACCTCTATTTCCCTATTGAGGTGATCTTTTGCTTCCTGTATTTGTTTATGAAGCTCCTTGTCGAAGTGATCTTTCACTGCCTGTATTTGCTGTCTTATATCTTCCTTGAGTTCACAGAACATTTTAACCATGTACATCCTAAACTCCTTCTCTGTCATTTCTTCTGCTGTGGCTGCCAATGATTCTAATGATGTGGTGTCTTGATTTGTTTGTGGTACTTTCTTCCCTTGTCTTTTCATGTTGCTCATGTGTCTTCCTTTCCAGCTCTGTGGGTCTGGGTGTTATTGTTTTTACCCTATATGTCTGTAGTGCTCTTGTAGGGTTCCAAGATCTCTCCTTTGTGGGGAAGGAAAATGTTAACAGATCCCAATAGCAACAATATACCACCTATGAACAATTTGTTGTTATTAAGATGTTTACAATTTAATCTCAATGTACAGAAATGTTGGACTCAATTATTATCTAAAATTTAATCAGTAATTTTGTAAAAAGGTTTACAGTTTCTGATGGTGGACAATAAATTGGAGGTGGGGTGTAGGATGATATACTGAGGAGGTAGGATGTGAGGATATAGAGTTAATATATCTTAGGAAGTATGAAGGAAAATCTAGTGAAGAGGGTTAGTAGCAAGAGAATAGACAGGAAGTAATTTAGGGTAGGCAAGTACTTGGGAATACAGTAGAGTACATAAAACAAACACACATATGTATTTAGAAAAATACAAACGTTAAAATAGTACAATTTGGGCTGGGGATGTGACTCAAGCAGTAGCGCGCTCGCCTGGCATGTGTGCGGCACTGGTTCGATCCTCAGCACCACATACAAACAAAGATGTTGTGTCTGCCGAAAACTAAAAAATAAATATTAAAAAAATAGTAAAATTTGGTAGGGGAAAGAAAAATGAAAGAAGAAAAAAGAAAAAAAGGGCATATACAACATCTCTATATTATATTATTCAGATGACTCAGTCCTCAAAATCCTATTTCATGCAAAGTTCTTGGTTTCACGTATGTTGGGGGTTTGAGGGACAGAGGATAGAGGGGTAGAAAAGAAAGAAAAAAATATTCAAAGGAAGAAACCAGGGTTGTTGCTAGTTTTAGAAATCTGTATCTTTCCTGCTTCTCTTCCCATCCAATAGGTGGGGCTGTCTGTTGTAAGCTGGTGTCTCTGCCCTCTGGATGGTGGAGGTAACCAGGATGGGAAGACTGGTCTCAGTGTAGGGCACATGGAAGCAGGGAGTGCTACCCACCAGTCCATGAAGAGAGACTGCACTTCACTGGTCTCTTTTTGGGATTGCTTGTATGACTTGAGGGCCCAGTACTATCTTCCTATCTTGCCTGGAAATTTCCCAGCTCCTGGTCTGTCTGTTAGGCTCCAAACTTTAGTCCTGTCTCCCTCTCCCTTAGCAGTTCCCACCTGTGGGACCTCTCACACCAAGGCTTACACCAGGTGGGCGGTGCCCTGGTCACACTGCACACCTGTTCAACTGAGAGCTGTTTTGTGTTGGGTAGTCGCTGTGTTGAATTTTTGCTACTGGGGAGAGAGAGGGTTGGAAACCTGATCTGGGAGCTGCCCCCACCAAATAATGGTGAGAAAGGTGATCCAAGATGGAGGCAGTCTGCTTCCAGCTCCGGGGTATCTGGTGAGGTGGGGGGAGCCGGGTGATGGCATTGTGCTGTAGGTAGGTAGCAACCAAGTGACCTGCATGGGATTGGAGCGAAATCTGAGAGTTCTGCAGAGGTGCTGATAGGTGATTCTGCTAAGGTGCTCACAAGCCCTGCATAGACTAGAATTTCTGGCTTTGGGTTTTGGGAGCCAGGGGTCTTGAGTCCTACCAGAACACTGAGGCTCGGAGCCCCACGCAGGGGTCACATCACTGGTGATTTCTGCAGAAATCAGCTGTAAAGGGGTCCTCTAACACTCTCAGAAATACAATATTCTGACTAGGTGAGATCTGGATCACAGAGACACAGAATGCTGCCTCCCTCTGGCCCTCCATCTTTTCTCCTCTAATCCCATAGTCTCTCTTAATAGCACTTAATAGCACGTTCTCTGGCCAATGACTCTGAATAGATCCATAATTTGCAGGGTTGTTAGTAAATAACCTAAACAGGCAAGGTATGCCTTGGTAAAAAGTGTCTATTAACATGTTTACAAGGAGTTATTATCAATGACACCATATTTACTAGGAAATAATTTGCTCTTATCAGATATTTCAGGTAGGGAATACTTACAGGCCGTCTCTCATTCCTTTCCTTAGCAGCAGGCACAATCAATTTAAGATGTTAGGAGTCAGGGAAGTGGCTAACTATGGGAAATATGGAAGGCATATGATAAGAGGAAGCAAAATGTATTGATGTCCTCTATTCTTCTTGAAGTCTGACAGTGTTTTTCTCAATATTTCAAAAGTTCCTAAAGATATTTTAATTAAAAATTATTGAGACCAGAGGAGGAAGCCGCCTGGTGCCAGCCAAGCCAGAATGGAGGAGGAAGCTGCCCGGTGCCAAGCCAGACTGGAGGAGGAAGCCCGGCCCCGCCCTGTGTGCTAGTCTGGAGGAAGCCCATCAACCCTTAAAACCCATCAAAGGGGGTGTGGCTACCAGCACGGTTCTGCGGCTGATCCAGGTACCCGGTTTCCAACTCCCCCACCCTTAGCTGTGATAAGTCAAAATATTTCCCACAAGCTTTTGGGGGTTGTAGCTATCAACGCAAAACAACAACTGTACAGGCACCTGGTTTCTACCTCAGAGACTAGAGTAGGGAAAATACAGGTGGAAGCTCATTTTCTTTCACACTGGCTATACCCACCACCCTGAATACAGAGGCTCAAGATAGGAATAAACAACGCCACCTACTGGAAGCAAGGAAAACAGTGTTCTGAGAGACTTTTTTTTTCTCTCTTTCTCTCTTTTCTTCTCTCTATTCCACAACTTCAACATATGTGAAACCAAGAACTGTACATGAACAACCGAGTTACCAAAGTAATATAATATAGAGGAATTGCATACACCCCACCTTCCCACCATTTTTTTTCTTTATTTCTATCTTACTTTCCTTTTCCTTCTCTCTTATTTCTCTTTTCTTCCTTGTTATTTTTTTTCTTTTTTTTTCATTCGTATTCTCTCTATCCCACTTTCAATCTCCTAACTTTTGCTATCTATACATAGGGTAACTATCTAAATACAGATAGGAGGTTGAGTCTGTACATTCTTCCATAAATTACCAGTCTATTGGTTAGAGTTATCCAAAGGTGCTAAGTTAGTTTAACCTCATACCCTCACTCCTTTCCCTCTAAGTATAACATCCTTCATCTGAAATTAAGTTTTCTATATGCCACCTGATATGGTATGACTTTTATGAAACTAATGAATATATTCTTAAGTAATAATTAAAACCAATATCTATAGACTTAGAATCTAACTATAAATGTATTAATAATGAAAACTTGTGCTTAGATAATGTACTGTTGATATTGGGAACTGTTAACATTGTCTTTCTCTGCAAAAGAGGGGTTTTGGAGCTATACAAGAACAATACAAATATATAAGGGGAAAAACATTAACACAACAGTTTCACAAAGCTAGAAAGAATCATGAGCAGTATGAAAAGACAAGGAAAGAAAGAACCACAAACAATACAGGTCAATTCAACATTAGATGATGTAATATCTTCAGCTGATGGAATGTCAGACAAATAGTTCAGGATATACATGCCTCAGATGATCTGGAGTCTCAAGGAAGACATTATACAGCAAATTCAGACAATGAAAGATCACTTTGACAATGAATTACATAAACAAATCCAAGAAGCAAAAGATCAACTCTATAGGGAGATAGAGGATATAAAAAACAAACAAACAGAAATCCTGGAAATGCAGGAAACAATAAACCAAATTAAAAACTCAAATGAGAGTATTACCAGCAGAGTAGAACACTTAGAAGATAGAACTTCAGACAATGAAGACAAAGTTTTTCAACTTGAAAAGAACATAGACAGCTCTCAGCGAGAATGTTAAGAAATCATGAGAACATCCAAGAATTATGGGATAACATAAAGAAACCAAACCTAAGAGTTATTGGGATACAAGAGGCTATAGAGGTCCAAACCAAGGAAATGAGCAATCTATTCAATGAAATAATACTAGAAAATTTCCCTGACTTAAAGAATGAAAAGAAATCCAAATACTAGAAGCCTACAGGACACCAAATGTACAAAATCATAAGAGATCCAGCCCAAGACACATAATAATGAAGATTCCCAACATACAGAATAAGGAGAGAATCTTAAAAGCCACAAGAGAGAGGAAGCAGATTACATTTAGGAGTAAACAAATCAGGATAACTGCTTATCTTTCAACACAGACTCTGAAAGCTAGAAGATCCTGGAACAACGTATTTCAAATGCTGAAAGAAAAAGGGTTCCAACCAAAATCATGTATCCAGCGAAATTAAGCTTCAAGATTGAAGATGAAATAAAAATCTTCCATGATAAACAAAAGTTAAAAGAATTTGCAGCTAGAAAACCAGCTCTTCAAAACATCCTTGGCAAAACATTACAGGAAGAGGAAATGAAAAATAACAATGAAAACCAACAGCGAGAGGTAGTACAGTAAAGGAAAAACTAATCATAGAGGAAAAACAAATCATGTTAAGTAACATACATAATCAAATATGGCTGGAAATACAAACCATATCTCAATAGTAACCCTAAATGTTAATGGATTAAATGCACCAATCAAAAGACATAGGCTAGTAGAATGGATTAAAAAAAAAAGATCCAACAATATGCTGCCTACAGGAGACTCATCTGATAGGAAAAGACATACACAGACTGAAGGTGAAAAATTGGGAAAAATCATATCACTCATACGGACCCCGGAAGCAAGCAGGGGTGTCCATACTTGTAACAAATAAAATAGACTTCAAGCCAAAGTTAATCAAAAGGGATAAACAAGGACACTACATACTGCTCAAGGGAATCATACACCAACAAGACTTGATGATCATTAATATATATGCCCCAAACAATGGTGCAGCTACGTTCATCAAACAAACTCTTCTCAAGTTCAAGAGTCAAATAGACCACAACATAATAATCATGGGAGATTTTAACACACCTCTCTCACCACTGGACAGATCTTCCAAACAAAAGTTAAATAAAGAAACCATAGAGCTCAATAATACAATTAATAATTTAGACTTAATTGATATATATAGAATATACCACCCAACATCAAGAGGATACACTTTCTTCTCAGCAGCACATGGATCCTTCTCAAAAATAGACCATATATTATGTCACAGGGCAAATCTTAGCAATTACAAAGGAGTAGAGATACTACCATGCATTTTATCTGATCATAATGGAATGAAATTGGAAATCAATAATAGAATGAGAAAGGAAAAAGCCTACATCCCATGGAGATTAAACAATATGCTACTGAATGAACAAAGGGTTACAGAAGACATCAAAGAGGAAATTAAAAAATTCTTAGAGGTAAATGAAAACTCAGACACAACATATCAAAATCTCTGGGACACTATGAAAGCAGTACTAAGAAGATAATTCATTCCATGGAGTTCATTCCTTAAAAGAAGGAAAAGCCAACAAATAAATGACCTCACACTACACCTCGAAGCCTTAGAAAAAGAAGAACAAATCAGCAGGAAATACAGCAGAAGGCAAGAAATAATTAAAATTAGAGCTGAAATCAATGAAATTGAAACAAAAGAAACAATCGAAAAAATTGACAAAACTAAAAGTTGGTTCTTTGAAAAAATAAATAAGATTGATAGACCACTAGCCACGCTAACAAAGAGAAGAAGAGAGAGAACCCAAATTACTAGCTTACAGGATGAAAAAGGCAACATCACAACAAACAATTCAGAAATACAGAAGATAATTAGAAATTAATTTGAAACCCTATACTCTAATAAAATAGAAGATAGTGAAGGCATTGATAAATTCCTTAAGACATATGAACTACCCAGATTGAGTCAGGATGATATAAACAACCTAAACAGACCAATATCAAGTGAGGTAATAGAAGAAGCCATCAAAAGACTACTAACCAAGAAAAGCCCAGGACCGGATGGATATGCAGCAGAGTTTTACAAGAACTTTAAAGAAGAACTAATACCAATACTCTACAATCTATTTCAGGAGTTAGAAAAAGAGGGAGAACTTCCAAATTCATTCTATGAGGCCAATATCACTCTGATTCCCACACCAGATAAAGACACCTCAAAGAAAGAAAACTACAGACCAATATCCCTAATGAATTTAGATGCAAAAATCCTCAATAAAATTCTGGCAAATCGGATACAAAAACATATCAAAAAGATCGTGCACCATGATCAAGTAGGATTCATCCCTGGGATGCAAGGCTGGTTTAATATACGGAAATCAATAAACGTTATTCACCACATCAATAGACTTAAAGATTAGAACCATATGATCATCTCGATAGACGCAGAAAAAGCATTCGACAAAGTACAGCATCCCTTTATGTTCAAAACACTAGAAAAACTAGGGATAACAGGAACTTACCTCAACATTGTAAAAGCTATATATGCTAAGCCTCAGGCTAGCATCATTCTAAATGGAGAAAAACTGAAGGCATTCCCTCTAAAATCTGGAACAAGACAGGGATGCCCTCTCTCACCACTTCTATTCAATATAGTTCTCGAAATACTGGCCAGAGCAATTGGACAGACAAAAGAAATCAAAGGCATTAAGATAGGAAAAGAAGAACTTAAATTATCACTATTTGTGGATGATAGGATCCTATACCTAGAAGACACAAAAGGTCTAATAAATGAATTCAGCAAAGTGGCAGGATATAAAATCAACACGCATAAATCAAAGGCATTCCTGTATATCAGTGACAAATCTTCTGAACTGGAAATGAGGAAAATCACCCCATGCACAATATCCTCAAAAAAATTAAAATACTTGGGAATCAATCTAACAAAAGAGGTGAAAGATTTACACAATGAAAACTACAGAACCCTAAAGAGAGGAATAGAAGAAGATCTTAGAAGATGGAAAAATATACCCTGTTCATG
Source organism: Marmota monax (assembly GCF_021218885.2). NCBI lineage: Eukaryota > Metazoa > Chordata > Mammalia > Rodentia > Sciuridae > Marmota > Marmota monax. The sequence goes on from NW_026694772.1 coordinate 6,157,889, forward strand.
GACAGGCAGAACTAACATCATCAAAATGGCGATATTACCAAAGGTTCTCTATAGGTTCAATGCAATGCCAATCAAAATCCCAAAGGCATTTCTTGTAGAAATAGAGAAAGCAATTATGAAATTCATATGGAAAAACAAAAGACCCGGAATAGCAAAAACAATTCTAAGCAGGAAGTATGAGTCAGGCGGTATAGTGATACCAGATTTCGAACTATACTACAGAGCAATAGTAACAAAAACAGCATGGTACTAGTTCCAAAACAGGCGGGTGGACCATTGGTACAGAATAGAGGACACAGAGACCAATCCACAAAATTACAACTATCTTATATTTGATAAAGGGGCTAAAAGCATGCAATGGAGAAAAGATAGCATCTTCAACAAATGGTGCTGGGAAAACTGGAAATCCATATGCAACAAAATGAAACTGAATCCCTTTCTCTCACCATGCACAAAAGTTAACTCAAAATGGATCAAAGAGCTTGATATCAAATCAGAGACTCTGCGCCTGATACAAGAAAAAGTTGGCTCCGATCTACATATTGTTGGGTCGGGCTCCAAATTCCTTAATAGGACACCCATAGCACAAGAGTTAATAACTAGAATCAACAAATGGGACTTACTCAAACTAAAAAGTTTTTTCTCAGCAAGAGAAACAATAAGAGAGGTAAATAGGGAGCCTACATCCTGGGAACAAATCTTTACTCCTCACACTTCAGATAGAGCCCTAATATCTAGAGTATACAAAGAACTCAAAAAATTAAACAATATGAAAACAAATAACCCAACCAACAAATGGGCCAAGGACCTGAACAGACACTTCACAGAGGAGGACATACAGTCAATCAACAAGTACATGAAAAAAAGCTCACCATCTCTAGCAGTCAGAGAAATGCAAATCAAAACTACCCTAAGATACCATCTCACTCCAGTAAGATTGGCAGCCATTTTGAAGTCAAACAACAACAAGTGCTGGCAAGGATGTGGGGAAAAGGGTACTCTTATACATTGCTAGTGGGACTGCAAATTGGTGAGGCCAATTTGGAAAGCAGTATGGAGATTCCTGGGAAAGCTGGGAATGGAACCACCATTTGACCCAGCTATTGCCCTTCTCGGACTATTCCCTGAAGAACTTAAAAGAGCACACTACAGGGATACTGCCACATCAATGTTCATAGCAGCACAATTCACAATAGCTAGACTGTGGAACCAACCCAGATGCCCTTCAATAGATGAATGGATAAAAAAAAAATGTGGCATTTATACACAATGGAGTATTACGCAGCACTAAAAAATGACAAAATCATTGAATTTGCAGGGAAATGGATGGCATTAGAGCAGATTATGCTAAGTGAAGCTATCCAATCCCTTAAAAACAAATGCTGAATGTCTTCTTTGATATAAGGACAGCAACTAAAAACAGAGCAGGGAGGAAGAGCATGAGAAAAAGATTAACATTAAACAGGGACGAGAGGTGGGAGGGAAAGGGAGATCGAAGGGAAACTGCATGGAAATGGAAGGAGACCCTCATTGTTATACAAAATTACATATAAGAGGATGTGAGGGGAAAGGGAAAAAAATCAAGGGAGAGAAATGAATTACAGTAGATGGGGTAGAGAGAGAAGATGGGAGGGGAGGGGAGGGGGGATAGTAGAGGATAGGAAAGGCAGCAGAATACAACAGTCACTAGTATGGCAACATGTAAAAACGTGGATGTGTAACCGATGTGATTCTGCAATCTGTATATGGGGTAAAAATGGGAGTTCATAACCCACTTGAGTCAAATGTATGAAATATGATATGTCAAGAGCTTTGTAATGTTTTGAACAACCAATAAAAAAAAATAAAAATAAATAAATAAAAATTATTTACCACCAAGCAGCCGTGCTGGCAATATGAACTGGGTTCAAAGTGGCTGGCTGTATCAATAATGAATAAAACGGTGAAGAAACCATTAGCACAAAAACATAAGTTTCTAAGGCAGGATGGCTTGGCTGGGCTCGGTGACCCCAAGGATCAGCTTCAGCACTGGAATGAGCAAGAGAGACAGCATTTCCTGAACTCTGGTATTTATTGGGGGGAAAGACATTCAAGAAAGTTCCACCCAAATAAGGCAAGGGATTGGATTTCAGAGGGTGAAGTCTTGCTTGGTGATGTTTTGGTCAGCAGATTGACATCTTAGAAATCCACACCCATCACAAGTGCTGTGTGGCATGAAAGGCAGAGCAAGCAAAAAGGCGCACATACGTTGCACAGCCCAATCAGGCAGCAATGTCAGTGCAGTTCCCTCATACACTCAAATGCGCATAGCTCACACACTCAGCCCATGGCTGGCTCATGACAATTATTTATTTTATGTAAGGCCAAAGATACCTAATTTAAATGACAGGAAGCAAAACCAAGTTGAAGGAATAAAATGTACAGTAAAATGCCACAAAAGTAAACTAAAGATCTAAGTTTAAAGTATATTAAAATAAACAGAAATTAAAATGATATAAGTGTGATTAGAAGGAAAATTTCAAAATACTTTATTCTGATGATTGATGAACTGAATCTAATGTGGACCTAGATAAGAAATTACATGAAAATTGGCAAGATCTATTGAAATAGTAAGTTGACACCTGTTTTGTCACACACTGCAAGATATTTAATTTCTACAGTGGTTATACAATACATAATATTTATTTTTCAGAAAGAATTTTATATCTACAATATTGTGTATAGCCTTATTATTTAATGAGCATTAAATAAAGCTTTTAGGTTTTGTAAGGAGTAGGAAATGTTGCTGGATCTTTGAAAATTTATTTAAAGTTCTTAGCAAAGTTTTAAGTTATGTATACTTTACATAGTAAGTCTTCTAGGATTGTGTAGTCACTTAGACAAGCACACAGAAGTATGGCTACAAAACTGTAAACAGATAATTATTAAATAAATGATGGTATATCCATAATATGGTTACTATTCAGTTTTTGCAGTCGATCAGGATGTCAATAGTTATTTATAGAAAATACCTCCAAGACATATTACTAAGGGAAAAAGCATATTGTAATTTAATTTCAGTTACTTGCACAAATATATATGTTATGTACTTTGGTATATATTTATGTATACCCATATACAGACCTTATTGATAATCATAGTTACTTCTGGGAAGAAAATGTATTTGCATTCTTTCAAATATTTACACTGAAGACAGTGTATTTGCATGTACTAAAGAAAATTTGCAGAAATAGCCACAGGATGGTCTAGAACTAATGATTACTTAGAAATATCCACTCTTTGCTTTTTTCTTCTTTTTTGAAGTAGTGCAGAACAGGATAAAAAAAGTGTGCTTAGAGAATGGAAAATTAGAAGGGGTTATAAAATAAAAGATATAAAATTCATAAGTTGTATGAACTTAAAAGAATCTGACCTCTAGTCAGAAAAAAAAAAATATATTACAGAAGGATTCATAAGTAAAATTGTCAGAAGGAAAGCTTTTTTCTTCTTTGACTAGAATTAAATGTCACATGTTTTAAAAAGTCTATCTTATATTTAGTACTCTGTTCCCATGATAGCAGAAAAAATGAAAATAATGATCATGGTTTTAATTACTCAATTTTTATCTGATCAATGGACAGAGAAATCATTAAAAGTATTATTGTACCCTGTAGAATTTTTGTGCCATTTTTTTGTTGTTTTTCTTACAAATATTTATTTTCCTCCAAATTGATTGCTTTTCTGTAACGATATGGAAAGTCTTCATTTCCCTTTCCCCAAATGTTGAAGTTCAAAAGCCAGGTTTTAACGATACACTAATCTTCATCTCTTTAATGTCTTGTGTGTTGATTTAATTTCATACGTAAATATTTATATTAGTTTTCCTCAGGGACTTTTTTTTTTAATTTTTTATTGTTGGTTGTTCAAAACATTACATAGTTCTTGATATATCATATTTCACACTTTGATTCAAGTGGGTTATGAGCTCCCATTTTTACCCCATATACAGATTGCAGAATCACATCAGTTACATATCCATTGATTTACATATTGCCATACTAGTGTCTGTTGTATTCTGCTGCCTTTCCTATCCTCTACTATCCCCCTCCCCTCCCCTCCCCTCCCCTCCCCTCTTCTCTCTCTGCTCCCTCTACTGACATTCATTTGTTCCCCTTGTATTATTTTTCTTTCCCCTCACTTCCTCTTGTATGTACTTTTGTATAACTCTGAGGGTCTCCTTCCATTTCCATGCAATTTCCCTTCTCTCTCCCTTTCCCTCCCACCTCTCATCCCTGTTTAATGTTAATCTTCTTCTCATGCTCTTTGACCCGACTCTGTTCTTAGTTACTCTCCTTATATCAAAGAAGACATTTGGCATTTGTTTTTTAGGGATTGGCTAGCTTCACTTAGCATAATCTGCTCTAATGCCATCGACTTCCCTGTAAATTCTATGATTTTGACATTTTTTAATGCAGAGTAATACTCCATTGTGTATAAATGCCACATTTTTTTAATCCATTCGTCTATTGAAGGGCATCTAGGTTGGTTCCACAGTCTTGCTTTTGTGAATTGAGCTGCTATGAACATCGATGTAGCAGTGTCCCTGTAGCATGCTCTTTTTAGGTCTTTAGGGAATAGACAGAGAAGGGGAATAGCTGGGTCAAATGGTGGCTCCATTCCCAGCTTACCAAGAAATCTCCATACTGCTTTCCAAATTGGCTGCACCAATTTGCAGTCCCACCAGCAATGTACAAGTGTACCCTTTTCCCCACATCCTTGCCAGCACTTGTTGTTGTTTGACTTCATAATGGCTGCCAATCTAACTGGAGTGAGATGGTATCTTAGGGTGGTTTTGATTTGCATTTCTCTGACTGCTAGAGATGGTGAGCATTTTTTCATGTACTTGTTGATTGATTGTATGTCCTCCTCTGAGAAGTGTCTGTTCAGGTCCTTGGCCCATTTGTTGATTGGGTTGTTTGTTCTCTTATTGTCTAATTTTTTGAGTTCTTTGTATACTCTGGATATTAGGGCTCTATCTGAAGTGTGAGGAGTAAAGATTTGTTCCCAGGATGTAGGCTCTCTATTTACCTCTCTTATTGTTTCTTTTGCTGAGAAAAAACTTTTTAGTTTGAGTAAGTCCCATTTGTTGATTCTAGTTATTAACTCTTGTGCTATGGGTGTCCTATTAAGGAATTTGGAGCCCGACCCAACAATATGTAGATCGGAGCCAACTTTTTCTTGTATCAGGCGCAGAGTCTCTGATTTGATATCAAGCTCTTTGATCCATTTTGAGTTAACTTTTGTGCATGGTGAGAGAAAGGGATTCAGTTTCATTTTGTTGCATATGGATTTCCAGTTTTCCCAGCAGCATTTGTTGAAGATGCTATTCTTCCTCCATTGCATGCTTTTAGCCCCTTTATCAAATATAAGGTAGTTGTAGTTTTGTGGATTGGTTTCTGTGTCCTCTATTCTGTACCATTGGTCCACCCGCCTGTTTTGGTACCAGTACCATGCTGTTTTTGTTATTATTGCTCTGTAGTATAGTTTGAAGTATGGTATCGCTGTACCGCCTGATTCACACTTCCTGCTTAGCATTGTTTTTGCTATTCTGGGTTGTTTATTTTTCCATATGAATTTCATGATTGCTTTATCTATTTCTACAAGAAATGCCGTTGGGATTTTGATTGGCATTGCATTAAACCTATAGAGAACTTTTGGTAATATCGCCATTTTGATGATGTTAGTTCTGCCTATCCATGAACAGGGTATGTTTTTCCATCTTCTAAGATCTTCTTCTATTTCTCTCTTTAGGGTTCTGTAGTTTTCATTGTATAAGTCTTTCACCTCTTTTTTTAGGTTGATTCCCAAGTATTTTATTTTTTTTGAAGACATTGTGAATGGAGTGGTTGTCCTCATTTCCATTTCAGTGGATTTGTCGCTGATATACAGGAATGCCTTTGATTTATGCGTGTTGATTTTATATCCTGCCACTTTGCTGAATTCATTTATTAGCTCTAATAGTTTCTTTGTAGACCCTTTTGGGTCTGCTAGGTATAGAATCATGTCATCTGCAAATAGTGATAATTTAAGTTCTTCTTTTCCTATTTTTATGCCTTTAATTTCTTTCGTCTGTCTAATTGCTCTGGCCAGTGTTTCGAGAACTATGTTGAACAGAAGTGGTGAGAGAGGGCATCCCTGTCTTGTTCCAGATTTTAGAGGGAATGCCTTCAATTTTTCTCCATTCAGAATGATGCTAGCCTGAGGCTTAGCATAGATTGCTTTTACAATATTGAGGTATGTTCCTGTTATCCGTAGTTTTTCTAGAGTTTTGAACATAAAGGGATGCTGTACTTTGTCGAATGCTTTTTCCGCATCTATCGAGATGATCATATGGTTCTTATTTTTAAGGCTATTGATGTGGTGAATAACATTTATTGATTTCCTTATATTGAAGCAGCCTTGCATCCCAGGGATGAATCCTACTTGATCATGGTGCACAATTTTTTTGATATGTTTTTGTATCCGATTCGCCAGAATTTTATTGAGGATTTTTGCATCTAGGTTCATTAGAGATATTGGTCTGTAGTTTTCTTTCTTTGAAGTGTCTTTGTCTGGTCTAGGTATCAGGGTGATGTTGGCCTCGTAGAATGAATTTGGAAGTTCTCCCTCTTTTTCTATTTCCTGAAGTAGCTTGAAAAGTATTGGTATTAGTTCCTCTTTAAAGGTTTTGTAAAACTCTGCTGTATACCCATCCAGTCCTGGGCTTTTCTTAGTTGGTAGTCTTTTTATGGTTTCTTCTATTTCCTCAATTGATATTGGTCTGTTTAGGTTGTCTATATCCTCCTGACTCAATCTGGGCAGATCATATGAGTTCAGAAATTTATCGATGCCTTCACTATCTTCTAATTTATTGGAGTATAAGGATTCAAAATAATTTTTGATTATCTTCTGTATATCTGAAGTGTCTGTTGTGATATTGCCTTTTTCATCCCGTATGCTAGTAATTTGAGTTCTCTCTCTTCTCTTCGCTAGCATGGCTAAGGGTCTGTCGATTTTGTTTATTTTTTCAAAGAACCAACTTTTAGTTTTGTCAATTTTTTCAATTGTTTCTTTTGTTTCGATTTCATTAATTTCAGCTCTGATTTTAATTATTTCTTGCCTTCTACTTCTTTTGCTGTTGTTTTGCTCTTCTTTTTCAAGGATTTTGAGATGAAGTATGAGATCATTTATTTGTTGGTTTTTTTTCTTTTTTTAAGGAATGAACTCCAAGGAATGAATTTTCCTCTTAGAACTGCTTTCAATGTGTCCCATAGATTCCGATATGTTGTGTCTGTGTTTTCATTAATCTCTAAGAATTTTTTAATTTCCTCCTTGATGTCTTCTATAACCCATTGATCATTCAGTAACCTATTGTTCATTCTCCAAGTGATGTATTCTTTTTCCTTCCTTCTTTTATCGTTGATTTTCAGTTCCATTCCATTATGATCAGATAGGATGTATGGTATTATCTCTACTCCTTTATATTGTCTAAGAGTTGCCCTGTGACATAATATATGATCTATTTTTGAGAAGGATCCATGTGCTGCTGAGAAAAAAGTGTAACTGCTTGATGTTGGGTGGTATATTCTATATATGTCAATTAAGTCTAGGTTATTAATTGTGTTATTGAGTTCTATACTTTCCTTATTCAACTTTTGTTTGGAAGATCTGTCCAGTGGCGAGAGAGGTGTGTTGAAGTCTCCCATGATTATTGTATGGTGGTCTATTAGACTCTTGAACTTGAGAAGAGTTTGTTTGATGAACATAGCTGCACCATTGTTTGGGGCATATATATTTATGATTCTTATGTCTTGTTGGTGTATGGTTCCCTTAAGCAGTATGTAGTGTCCCTCTTTATCCCTTTTGATTAACTTTGGCTTGAAATCTATTTTATTTGATATGAGTATGGACACTCCTGCTTGTTTGCGAAGTCCATATGAGTGATATGATTTTTCCCAACCTTTCACCTTCAGCCTATGTATGTCTTTTCCTATCAAATGCGTCTCCTGTAGGCAGCATATTGTTGGGTCTTGTTTTGTGATCCATTCTACTAGCCTGTGTCTCTTGATTGGTGAGTTTAAGCCATTAACATTGAGGGTTATTATTGAGATATGGGTTGTTCTTCCAGCCATATTTGTTTATTTATGTTACTAAACATGGTTTGTTTTCCTCTTTGATTATTCCCCCCCCCCTTTACTGTCCTACCTCCCACTGTTGGTTTTCATTGTTATTTTCCATTTCCTCTTCCTGTAATGTTTTGCCAAGGATGTTTTGAAGAGATGGTTTTCTAGCTGCAAATTCTTTTAACTTTTGTTTATTGTGGAAGGTTTTAATTTCATCTTCCATCCTGAAGCTTAATTTCGCTGGAAACACAATTCTTGGTTGGAACCCATTTTCTTTCAGTGTTTGAAATATGTTATTCCAGGATCTTCTAGCTTTCAGAGTCTGTGTTGAAAGATCAGCTGTTATCCTGATTGGCTTACCCCTAAATGTGATCTGCTTCCTTTCTCTTGTAGCTTTTAAAATTCTCTCCTTATTCTGTATGTTGGGCATCTTCATTATAATGTGTCTAGGTGTGGGTCTCTTATGATTTTGCACATTCGGCTTCCTGTAGGCTTCTAGGATTTCGGATTCTGTCTCATTCTTCAAGTCTGGGAAGTTTTCTCGTATTATTTCATTGAATAGATTGCTCATTCCTTTGGTTTGAAACTCTGTCCCTTCCTGTATCCCAATGACTCTTAAATTTGGTCTCTTGATGTTATCCCATATTTCTTGGATGTTCTGCTCATGGTTTCTTAACAGTCTTGCTGAGCTGTCTATGTTCTTTTCAAGTTGAAATCCTTTATCTTCATTGTCTGATGTTCTATCTTCTAAGTGTTCTACTCTGCTGGTAGTATTCTCAATTGAGTTTTTAAGTTGGTTTATTGCTTACTGCATTTCTAGGATTTCTGTTTGTTTTTTATATCCTCTATCTCCGTGTATAGTTGATCTTTTGCTTCTTGGATTTGTTTATGTAATTCATTGTTGAAGTGATCTTTCATTGTCTGATTTTGCTGTCTGATGTCTTCCTTGAGACTCCAGATCATCTGAAGCATGTATATCCTGAATTCTTTATGTGACATTCCATCTGCTGCAGCTGTTACCTCTTCTAACGTTGAGTTGACCTGCATTGCTTGTGGTCCTTTCTTTCCTTGTCTCTTCATACTGTTCGCGTTCCTTTCTATTTGGTGAAACTGTTGTGCTATTGAATTTTCCCCCTATATATTTATATTGGTCTTGTATAGTTGCAAAGTCTCCCTCGCAGGCGCGGACGGCGACTCTGCCCCTCCTCCAATTGGGGCAATGTGCCTACCACGCCGGCAGGCTGCTGGGCCTGCTCTGCCGTTCGGTAGCAGGTCCGCCTACCTTGCAGGCGCGGGCGGCGGCTCTGTCCCTCTGCGGGCCGCTAGGCTTGTTCTGTTGGTGGTCGCAGTTCTGCCTACTTTGCAAGCGTAGGCAGTGGCACTGTCCCTCTGCAGGCCTCTGGGGCTGTTCTGCCAGTGGGTCGCAGGTCCGCCTACCTTGCAGGCGCGGGGGGGGGGGCGGCTCTACCCTTCCTCAGGCCACTGGGCCTGTTCTTTCTGTCAGTTGCAGGTCTGGCCTGTTCTGATGGTGGTCACAGTTCCGTCTCCTCAGGGACTTATACATTGATACAAACTCACTCTCTCTCTCTCTCTGTCTCTCTCTCTCTCTCTCTCTGTCTCTCTCTCTCTCTCCCCTACACAGATATATACAAATATACAAACTTTTTATTCTAATCTTACCCCTTGACAATACAACTTCAAATATGCTTTATGCAACTGTTCCTTAGTCAAGGTCATTAAGTCAAAATGAAGTAGATTTCTGAAGAAATCTTGTTTGGTGGGGTGAAGGATCAATTGAGGATTCTCATTTGTTCTTTCCCTGTATTCTGATCCACTGAACTTTTTTTTTTCTTGATTCTTTTAAAAAGGCTTGCAGAAGATGTTGTGAAAGCCCCCTTTTGGTCTTGCCTGGGATTTTGATCTCTGAAAGTTGTTTGTTCACTTTCTTTTTCTTCCTTTGGATAGAATCAGGTGGTGTCTTCTAAATGCATCTCTTCAAATAGGTCTGTGTTTTACTTTAGACCTCTGTTGGGGGAAGAAAGTCTGTGGTGCACTCTGGGGGACCCAGGACCTGGCAGCCAGCCCCTGGGGCTTTGTGCCATTTCTTTTGATATGTGTAAAAGCCTTATGAAGGATTGCTCTTCTCAGAAAAACATAGTAATTAACTAGATTTAGACACTCCAGCACAAGCACACAGGCACACACACACATATATACACACACACACACACACACACAAATATTTTTTAAATGTGTTGTACATGATACATGCATCCAATTGTATATGTCAACTAAAAGATTAAATAATAAAAATGAAAATTTATTTATGTTTAACTGTAGATTAATGCAGAGAACTACTTTGATACCATCAGAATCTTTGGAAGTTATGGCAGATTTTGAAAGTGAAGACTGTAGTGTGAATGTGTATATATGTATGTGTGTGTGTGTGTGTGTGTGTGTGTGTATATATATATATATATATATATATATATATATATATATAACAACTTCCAGAAGTAATTTATTAAAAGCACAGTACTTAATTTGTTTGTGATTACGTATCAATGAAATTGAAAAAAAAAATTGTTAGTTGTGATTTGGACTGGATTAGAGTCAAGTTATAACATATATAATTGGCCTTCCGTGTCTTCAGGTTGCACATCCATAGATTCAACCAACTGCATATCAAAACTATTTGAAAAATTTCATACCTATTAAACATGTACAGATTTTTTCTTATAATTTCCTAGCCAATTGCAGTATAACAATTTATATTGCATTTAAATTGTCTTAGATAATGTAAGTAATCTAGAGATGATTTAAAATAAACAGGAAGATGTGTGTAGGTTGAATGCAAACACATCATTTTATAAAAGAGGCTTGAGTATTCACAAATTTTGGCATGGGGGTTCTGGAAGCAATTCCCAGAGATACTGAGAGATGAATGTAATTCAAATTTGAAGGAATGATTCTGATTATTTATAATGTGTCTGCCTTCCATTTAAACAAATGCACTTGTGGATAAATGGCCATATTTGTGGAAATTCATATATACAATATGGAAATAATATAGTGGAATGCCTAGGACCGGGATACAGAAGGATGATTGTTAGGTTTGATTCTCCTATTATCTCCATAAACTTAGGGAAATCTTTTTGCTTTTCTGACCTTATTATCATTTTGTCAATTATGCAAAGCAAAACTTAAGAGACTCCATTTCATGTGTATGGCAGGAACCTGGACATAATCCATAGGATTCCACAAAAATGCCAACATTTAAATATGCATTGAATTATATGTCCCACCTTCTATTTAAGCATGCAATTTTAAAGTCATTATAAGAATAAAAGGTCTTCCTAAGGTTGAAAAGATTTATCCTTTAATAACATAAGAAAAATTAGTAGATAGGTTATTAGTACCCAAATACTCTTAATTAATGACATGAGCTCATATACTTAAATATAAAGTGAAGCTATTATTTTATCTACCTATTTTTAATTTCCCAGTAAATTATCTTCACCCAGGTGAAGTACTGTTTGTGTTGGAACTAAAGGGGCAGAAAAAACACAATTTTCAGAACAGTACTTAGGTTCACTTAGCTCTTTCTTTATTCTGTTTAACCAAAGTCTAACTTCCTATTAATTTTTTCCATTAGCCTAATTTTTAAATATATGGATTTACAGAATATACTGAATTACTGATGTGCTTTGACATAAATTTAAACTGAATATGATTGCATATGTTTCAATGTGGCAAGAGTTGAACACTTTAGAAAACTAAATCTTCTACTTAGTAAATATTGATGATCATTTCAATCGTTCACACTTTCATTAATTCTTCTCAATGTTTTCCTATATTTTACCATGTAAAAATCTTGCCCAACTTTCATTAAAATTTTACCTAAGAATTTGATAATTGCTAAAGTCATTGTAAACCATATTTGAGTTAATTTAATCTTTTAATTATTGATAGTATTTGGAATTACAGTTAGTTTATTTTTTATTAATCCAGTAATACTGCTAAATTCACTTATACATAGTATATAGAATGATGGTAGTCTATAAATATACAAATTCAGTATGTGATGGTAATCTATAAATATACACATTCAGTAGCTTCATTTATTCTTTTCCAAATATTATATATATTTATTTTCTTTTTTTATATTATTGCCATACATACTTGTCAAATGGAGCTGGTGATATTAGGAATCCTTTTCTCATTTGTGATCACAGGGGAATATTTGAATATTTCAGCACTGAATATATAAACTCCAGTTTTATGATTTTTTTTCCGTTCTTAAGTGGTTAATGTTATGACATTTTTAGATCTTTTGTAATAACACCATTATTATGTTCTTTGTTTTACTGAAGTTGTTTGATTTCAAAATGTCAATCTATGTGAATTCATTCTGGGAGAAAACCCAATTTGTTCATAGTATATCAGACTTGATATAATTTTGGATTCAGTTTGTTAGACATATTTATTTTTCATTTTACCATGAGAGACATACTTTCTCATTTTCCTTTTTATAAGATATTTTTCTCAGTTTGGTTTAAAATTTATACAGAACACTTAAAACATTTGAAGGAGTTGCATATTGTGGTTTTTTTTTCCTCTACAATGTCTTATGTAAGATTGGTTTTATTTAATTTTCAATTGTGGGGAGAAATTCACCAATGTAATTACAAGAGCATGGGACTCATAGGAATGTTTTTCATTATAGTTGCAATTTTAATAAACATAGACTGTGAAAATTTCCTGCTTTTTAAATTTTTTTTAGTTATAGTTGAACATGTGCCATGCACATGCTAGGCGAGCGCTCTACCACTGAGCCATAACCCCAGCCCCTCCTGCCTTATTTTTTAAAGTTGAGTTTATTTGGTGTTTTACATTTCATATAATTTCAAAATTATTGGCATTTAATCACTTCTATTTTGTCTTTCCACATTAAGTTTTTTGTATTCCTGATGAATGAATCCTTTCATCCTAATTGTCCTTATTTATCCCTAATTGTCTTCTTTTCCTGAGAGTCTAGTTTGTTTGGCAGTAATGAACCTATTCCAGTTTTCTTAAGGTATAATTCTGTGTGGTATATACTTTTCTCTACTATTGCTTTTAACCTAATGTGACTTTCAATTGATTATTCCCTTCATATAAATAGCACATATTTCGGACTTGCTTTTTTTCTAGTCTGAAAAATCTCGGCATTTTAATTGTAATTTTTAGATATAAAAATTAATAATTTTATTAATAAAGTATGATTTAAAGTTGATCATCTTGTCACAATTTTCTATTTTCCCTTACTCTCTTTATTTTTCTATTCCTCCTTTCTGGCCTACTTCTGTGTGTACTATATATTTGTCATTATTCTATTTAAATTCTTTCCTCAGGATTTTAATTGTGGCAATCTATTTATTTATTTATTTATTTAGTTAGTTAGTTAGTTAGTTAGTTAGTTTTTGTGACAGTGTCTTGCTGTGTAGCCCAAGCTGATCTCTAACTCCTGGGCTCAAATGATCCTCCACTTCAGCCTCAGAAGTAGCTGGGATTACAGGCATGCGCCACTACTCCCAGCCACTATAGCCAATTAAAATATGCTAGTATATTTTTTACACTCCCTTCTTGCAAGAAATGGGGATTTATAGCCCTTGCCTAGATTCTTGACCAGGCTTAGTGAGTCTTGTTTCCACTAAAATAATGCAGCTGTTGTGAAATTATAGAAATTCCAAGATTTAAATTCCTATGCTAAAATTAAGGCCAACTGCCATTATTAACCACCATAAAGAGACGGCACCATCTTGACATTCACATGGCAGGCTCTTCTGTAGTTCACCATGTGCAGGAAGTGCCAGTACTAACTTGAATTATGCTTTGTTAAGCAATAAATTGCCTCAGGTTTGTTTATGTGGCTTGTCTTATTTCATTATAAGTTTAGAAGGATAATTTTGCTGGATACAAAATTCTGTATTGACAGTTGTTTTTTCTTTCAGCATTGAAAAGATTTCACACCATTTTTTTCTGATTCTTCAGGGATTCTATATAGAAGAAAGCCATCTTTTAAATCATACTTCTGGGATAAGTAATACATCTTTATTTCTCAGAAGGTTTCATTTGGTATACATTTGTTCACTTCACTGATACTTTTTATAGATACATAACATAATTCAATAATCAATTATTTAAAACATTTTAATACCTATACTATCATCTCAAATATTTCTTATGTAAATAAAAATATAACTCATTTTATTGACAATTAAAAACCACAGCAAAATTTTAACAAAAGGTCCCATGAGGAAGATATCCATTTTATTAAAATATTAATTTAATATTAAAATATTAAATTATACACAAGATAAAATAATTTTAGAAATTTCTAAGAAAAACATGGTATTTTTAGTAATTTCTCATTTATTTATAATGTTAACATGAAAGAGAAAATATGTGAGGAGAAATCAAAGCTTCTTATAAATAATAATGAAGTGACACTTGTATTACCTATTGCAAACCCTTTCTTTGCAAATCATATTCCATATGTGATTTATGTGACTTTAGTCCAGGTAGTACTTGATGTAGTAAAAGGCAATACATAAAGTAGAAGTAGAATTAACAAGAGTATATGTATAGATTTAAAATAAATTATTAATACAATTATTAAAATTATTAACAAAATTATTGATGTTTCAAATAATTACAAATTATAAAATAACAAAGGCAGTAGTAAAATACACAAATTTACACAGAATACGCATAAATGTTCATTAAATATCAAGCATATCTGTCAAATATTAATTGAATATTTGTTAAGAATACTTCAAATTATATAAGATACTTTTTATCTTCATAAAAAATTTACAAGGGAGAATAAAATGGTACTGGGTGTTTAAAAACTAATTTAACATTAGCAAAGTAATTTTTCACATGCTTTAAAAAATAATTTGACTTTGAGGGCTGTATCCAGTTACAAATGAACATAAACATATAGCTACTAAATTGGCAATGAAATTATTTTTTAATAAATTATATTGTTTTTATTTCATGGATATTATCAACCCAATCAGTAGATCTTATATACATCCAGATGATGTTTCCATGATATATTGTTAATATAAAGAAAGCAAATTGTAATTTCACATATGTACACGCTTATGAATATAAATTTATGTGAATATGAATTTATGTGAACATTTGTTCTCAGGCACACTTCCGTGATAATCATAGTTATTTCTGAGAGAAAAGATGCAAATTTAGTTTTCTTGGTACCAGGGATTGAACCTAGGCGCTCTTAACACTGACCCACATCCCCAGCCCTTTTTATTTTTTATTTTGCTAAGTTGCTTAGGGCCTCTCTAAGTTGTTGAGGCTGGCCTCAAACTTGAGGTCCTCCTTCCCCAGCCTCCCAAGCCACTGGAATTGTAGGCATGCATCTGTGCATCTGGCACATATTTAGTTATTGATAATTGTACAATGAGCATAAGCCAAATTTATAATTAGTAAAAGAAAATTAAATAGTAACGTGATAGGATAACACTAGTGATTTTTTTTTAAACAACTCATGTTTGCCTTTGTTTTTCTTCCAAGTTAGCACAGAAACAGGCTGAGAGAGAACTAGAAAACAAAAAGGAAAGAAATAAGGAAACATAAACAAGTTTTGTTGAAAAAAGTACTTTATAATACACTTTAAAATAATTAATCTATAAGTAGTAAATGAGATCATTTATCAAAGGATCATGGCTAAAATTGTGCAGAGTGCTTTCTTATTGTTTCCTTGGACTAAATATCAAGTATATTATGAACTTTATATGTCAGGGTTTCTATTACCATGCCATCAGAGAAATATGACAGCAAGATTAATATTATAATGTACTTAATACTATTATAATATTAATATATTAATTATCTGATAAGTAAAAAAGCCTTAAAATATAAACATCCTGTGGGATTTTGTGTCATTTCTTATGATGTGTATGAGATTAAGACTTGCTGTTCTCAAAAACAATGTGATTGTGTATGGTATCCATCAATCTTGATAAATTCTTGTATTAATTCTAATATAGATTGTTTTTAGATACTCTGGAAACATAATTATGCTATGAAGATGGGCACCATTTCATGATTTCCAGTATTTATCTTTTTTTTTTCTTTTTCTTGCATTATGGTCCTGACTAAATGGCCCCTAAAATGTCGAATAGAACTAGTGATGGTGGATTTTTTTATTTTGATCTGAAGAAGCTGTTTTTCAATGTTGTGCCACTAATTATGTGCTGTATGGTATGGTTTCTAAGTTTACATAAAAAACTCATACATAGGTAATAAATTATATCAAATGGTTTTTCTGTGCCTGCTGTCAGAGTGACATGGTTTTGTTCCTCTATCAAGGTTGTTTCATTTGAAAATGTTAAACCAATAAGAATCCATTTTTGTTTTCAACTAAATTCAGTCATGGTGTACTAAATTTGGTCGTGTTGAAGTATATTTGAATTCTGTTTGTCAAAAATTAAGTTTTAATTTGATTTAGTTGTGAAGAGGCATACAAACCTTTGATTTTCCTTTTGTATAATATCCTTATCAGTTTGTTATTAAGTTTTTAGGATTTTATTAACCTTTTTGGGGAGAATTTTTACTGTTTTTCTCCTATGTAACAGGTTGTTCAAGATTGATGTATTTTAATTCTCAATTATATGGGAAAGATAAGAAATTCAGTTGTGCAGACTTGGAATTGCTTGTAGTTAGGTTTTCCTATTGAGATGTAGTTTATTGATTGAGATTTCTTAGTTTAATTATTTTGCTATTTTTTAATTTCTTTACTTTAGGAATATCAGATTTATTGAATAAATTTGCTTAAAAATGCCATAATGCCTGCCTCTCCAGCATCCTAGTGATGATCCTTTCTACATTCCTTCTATTGATAATATGTGTGTTCTTTTTTATTCATTGACCAGCCTTGCAAGGGATTTATCATGCTTCTATCTTTAGAAACAAAGCTTAGATTTGTCAAGTTTTGATTTAATTAACTAATGTCAATTTTATTTTTTGTGTTTAAAAATCTGGCTGAAATCCCGCTTTATTTTCTAACTTTATAAAGTTTGCTTCAAACAAATTTGTAGGATTTTACATTTTGTATTAATGCTCTAAATTTTTCTTTAGACATATATTTAGTTACATCTCACACAATTTTGAACATTACAGAGATGTTGTTTGATTTAAAATCGACAGTATATGTTTAGCTGTGCGTGCATGCGTGTGTGTGTGTGTGTGTGTGTGTGTGTATGCTGTGGGGGCGGATGGAGGAAGGAGCGATACCGTGAATACATTTATTCCTCTCCCTAGATTTCCATATGCTCCTTTAGATTTCCTCTTCTAATCCTGAGGTCTTCTCTGTTTCTCCTGTTGTGGACATTCTTCTATGAGACTTTTTATGAATATACAATTTTATTTTTCTTGACCAAACTTCACAGAGTGCAATGGCTAGGTCATATAAGAGGTGCATTTAAAAGGTGTTTTAGAATGTGTCAATATGTTTTGCAACATCATTACACCACTTTCTGTCCTGCCAGCCTCTAAATTTATGGGTGTATACAAGTCATTGTTCTTTTCTACTGATCCCCAATAATGCAGAAAATGAATCACAGCTCTTATGCTAATCTTTTTTTCCAATTTATGACTTTGCATATATGGTTATTTTTAATTATATGCTGGATGTTCTATATGAAATGCCATAGGAGTGATTGTAGGCTCTGATTGAATTTGTCTTCATTTTAGGGATCATTTACTTTTTATCTCTGAGCAGCGGTTAGCATGTACGAAGTTCATCTCATAGCAGTCAGGGAACTAGTCCTTTTGAAGCTGAATATCAGGTTTTGTGAAGTGTTTTCTATTTCTGGTTCATATTGACATTTAGGACATAGTCCCTCAGGGAAATCAAATGAACTCCTAAGGTTGTCTTTCCAGAGCCTTTCTCATTGGTGCTCCTTTAACTCTGAAATTTTCCTCCCTGAGTTTTTGAGATTGCTGGAAGCCCTGCTTATCTATTTAGTTTCTAAATTACAATTGGAGTTTCTTACTTGCCTTCTTTGCATTAGTGTGTATTTTAAGGGGAAAAGGAGGTACCAGGTTGGGATCTTATCTCTAGTGTTTCTGCCGCAGTCTGGCTGGGCACAATCAGGAGCCACTTGTCAAAAGAAACTAACTTTATTTTTAGAACCACACACGACAAACAAAATAGTCTCTCAGGAAAAACCCTCAGAGCCTCAACTGCCACCACCGGCTTTCCCCAAGCCTCTCTCTCCCACACAAGCTTCTCCCCACCTCCCACAATCCTCCTGCTCTTGAGGCCGATTGGCTGGGTCACGTGGGCGGAGCCAAAAAAGTCCCCCAATGAGCAGCTCCGTGGTCTGAAAGGGCAGGGAAACAGTCCAATGAGCATCACCGCAGAGGAGCCAATCAGCTAGATGTTGCTGGGGCCGAGGAGCCAATCAGCTAGATGTTGCTGGGGCCGCTGTGAGCCAATCATCAGCCAGCAGCTGGAAGTTTGCTGGGGCCCCTTTGGCTGTGGCTCTCAACATCTCCCCCTCTCTGTTTAAACAACAAGCATGTGGCTTAGGGACCGTGCCTGTTAGGCAGTCCAATTCAACATATGGTCCTTACCCGTCATCGGATGAACTGACCTCTAGGCGTCAGCCTCCTGTCTTAGGTTGGTACCACTGCAATTGGATCATACCCGTCACTGACTACCGGTCCAGCATACAGCCATACTTGTGGATAGGCCTTTGCACCAGTGGGGGGGTGAGGTTCTTTGCCTCACCTCTGTTGGCCCCCAAATTTTAGACCATCACTAGTAGAGGAGGATGCAAAATGCCATGACATTAAGCCAATTGAGGGCTCCTTTGAAAAATTGTACCACCGGTGACATCATCAGCAAAAATACCCCAACACTACCACAAGTCACTGCACCAACAGATAGTTCACAATGCATACAGGTGAGCTCACAGTGTGTCCAGGCAAGTTCTGCAAGCAGTTCAGTGATGGCTATTGTAGAAGCTGTAGATTGGTTTTATCTTTGACTTCACCAGCACTGGGATGAAGATAGGAATTCTGGCAATAATGGCTAAAGAAAAAATTATGTAACATTCCAGAAGGCACTAAAAGAAAACAATTTTCTTAACAATTTACATTGTCTTCACCGGCACTGGGATGAAGATAGGAATTCTGGCAATAATGGCTAAAGAAAAAATTATGTAACATTACAGAAGGCACTAAAAGAAAACAATTTTCTTAACAATTTACATTGTCTTTAAGAGAATTATTAAATATAATGAAAAGGAAAGGTGAAAGTAAACAAACAGATCTGTTAACCTTCTTTTTTGTTTACATATTAAAACAATCCTCAACAGTTGTTTACCCAATTTAAATTAAACCATATAAATCACGTGAAAAAAAAAAATATTTGGATCCATTTTATCATGAACGCTCATCATATATGATATATGGACATACGTACATTCAAACATATAACACAAAACACAAGTGTGCACACATAATATAATACATACAACACATAACATTATAGTACAGGCCTTATAACTTTTTACAGGTGAAATCTCCATTGCAATGCTTAAAAACTCTATAGTCAAAAAATAGAACTGATCAGCAAAACATTAACCTAGGTCTGTATGAGCTCAAAAAACAAAATAGAACTTCATGATATGGCAAAGGGCAATAATAAAATAGATATTGAAAAAAGCATCCTGGTTCTGTTGCAGATGTAAGAACAGCCAAACTGGAGTTTTGGATATCAGTTGTTATGGATTTGAGCCAAATCATCTTCTTTTTGGTCTGTAGAAATCGCTTTAGTTAATCTTTCTGGAATCCAAATCGGCTGCTGTTCTCCCTGTGGAAACACATAAACAGACCCCCGACTCCAGACAATCACTGGGTCAGGACCTTGGTTAATCTCTCTGGAATCCAAATCGGCTGCTGTTCTCCCTGTGGAAACACACAAACAGACCCCCGACTCCAGACAATTACTGGGTCAGGACCTTTCCATTGTCCTGTTAGAATATCCTTCCAAAGTACCTTGGGCTTATGTACATTTTTTGGACACATATGCCTTTCCGCAGCACTAAGTCCTGATGAATCCAAATTTAAAAAGTTTAGAGTAAAAAGGGTTATTTTAAGTTTATCTTTGGGGAATATATACCCCTTCCCAATTCCCTCTTTTTGCTTTAATAAGTACATTTTAATAGTTTGATGAGCTCTTTCAACTATGCCTTGTCCCTGTGGATTGTATGGGATTCCTGTTATATGAGTAATGCCAAATGTTGAGCAAAATTGTTTAAAAGAGGTAGAAGTATAACCAGGGGCATTATCTGTTTTTAACTGTTTTGGAACACCCACAGTGGCAAAATTTTGTAAGCAATGAGCTATAACATCTTTAGTTTTTTCTCCGGCATGAAGGGAGCCCATCAAAAATCCAGAAGAAGTATCAACTGTAACATGCAAATATTTTAATTTTCCAAATTCTGGCAAGTGTGTGACGTCCATCTGCCAAATATGGTTAGGTATCAATCCTCTAGGATTGACTCCAAGATTAACTTGTGGTAAAAAGGTCACACAATTTTGACATTGTTTTATTATTTGTCTAGCTTGTTCCTTAGTTATTTTAAAGTGCTTTTGTAAAGTATTAGCATTGACATGGAACTTTTTATGAAAATTTATAGCTTCTTCTAGTGTAGAGAAAATATGTATGTCATGTGTAGTTTTATCTGCTAAATCATTGCCCAAACTAAGGGCTCCAGGCAATCCTGTATGTGCCCTGATATGTCCTATAAAGAATGGATCTTTTCTGTCCCAGATTAGACTTTGTATAGTGGAAAGCAAAGAGAAAACAGTAGAAGAAGGGGAAATCCTACCAGCATCTTCAAGAGATACTATAGCATTAACTACATACTGACTATCAGAAAATAAATTAAATACAGAATCTTTAAACATCACAAAAGCTTGTAAAACTGCATTAAGCTCTACCTTTTGAGCTGATTGTTTGGGTACTAAAAATGTAAAAGTTTGATCAGGGGTAACTACTGCTGCTGTACCATTATTTGACCCATCAGTGAATATATTTGGAGCATTCATGATAGGTGTTTTTCTTGTCATTTTTGGAAAAATTACAGGATGCAATGACCAAAAAGACAATAAAGGATTAGATGGTAAGTGGTTATCAAATGAAACATTAGATTTGCACATGATTATTGCTCAAGTATTTAACTCATTAGCTAACTCATCAATTTGATTCATAGTATATGGAGTAATAATTTTATTGGGAGAAATTCCAAACACTCCCTTTGCTGCTTTTATTCCTTTGAGTATTAATTGTCCTACAGCCTCAGGATACCTAGTAAGAATAGTGTTAGGAGAATAAGATAAATGTATCCATAATAATGGACCTTCTTGCCAAAATACTCCTGTAGGAATATTTTTTGTTGGTAGTACAATAAATAATAAAGGCAAACTTATATCAATTCTATCCAAATGCATATTTTCCATATATGTTTCAATGATTTTTAATGCCTTTCTTGCTTCAGGCGTTAACATTCGGGGTGAATTTGGATCTGATGGACCTTTTAGGATATCAAATAAAGGTCCCAACTCTCCTGTTGGTATACCTAAATAAGGCCTTATCCAATTTATGTCTCCTAATAACTTTTGAAAGTCATTAAGTGATTTGAGTTGATCTACTCGTATTTGAATTTTTGGTGGACGGACCATGGTTGAGGATAATAGAACTCCTAAATAATTAATTGGAAAATTTAATTGTACTTTATCTATTGCTATCTCTAGATTATAATTTTTTAATAAGTTTGTAAGTGTGGCATAACATTCTAGCAATGTGTTTTTATCTTTGTGTGCTAATAATACATCATCCATATAGTGAAATATTTGTAGTTCAGGATTTTGATTTCTAAGTGGCTGGATTACTTTGTTAACATAAATTTGACACATAGTTGGGCTGTTAGCCATCCCTTGAGGGAGTACTTTCCATTCATATCTCTGATCAGGACCTTCATGATTCAGTGCAGGGATAGTAAATGCAAAACGTGGACTATCCTCAGGATGAATTGGAATTGAAAAAAAACAATCTTTAATATCTATAACTAAAACATACCAGGTTTTTGGCAAAGCAGACAACTGAGGAATCCCTGATTGAGCAGGTCCCATAATAACCATCTCATTATTAATGGCTCTTAAATCTTGCAATAATCTCCATTTACCAGATTTCTTTTTGATGACAAAAATGGGAGTATTATGGGGAGATACAGAAGGTTGTATATGTCCTTCTGCTAATTGTTGTTTGACCAGGTCATGGGCTGCTTGTATCTTTTCTTTAGTCAGGGGCCACTGAGGAACCCATACTGGTCTTTCTGATTTCCAAGTAATTTTTATTGTCTCAGTGGCCCTTTCTGAAAATCCAACCCATGTCTGTCTGTTCCTTGATCTATTTGTATTGGTGCTGCTATACCTTGTTCTTGTTTTTCTAATCTTTTTCCTTTCCTAAAACCTTGTCTAGTCATAATATTGGGTGCATTTTGGTTGATGTTATTTGTTAATGTCAAACCTAATTGATCTAGGACATCTCGTCCCCATAAATTTACGGGAAGATGATCCAATACATATGGCTGTATAGTTCCTTCACATCCTTCAGGATCCTTCCAATCTAATACCATTGCACTTCTATGGGGATTAGTCGCCACTCCTAGGCCTCGAAGCGTTTGAGTGGCTTGTTGTAATGGCCAATGTTTTGGCCATTCTTGACGAGAGATGATGCTAAGGTCTGCACCTGTATCCAGTAGCCCATTAAATTCATGTCCTTGAATATTTAGTTTTAGCATGGGGCGAGAATCTAAATTTAAAGAAAGCATAGCCCAATCTACACCTGTGGAGCCTAATCCCTTGGAACCTCTTTCTACAGTACGACTGGAAAATTTATCATGTAGGCTGGGTATTATTAGTAACTGTGCTATTCTATCTCCTGGTGAAATTACTGATATACCCTTTGGAGAACTGGCTATAATTTTTATTTCACCTTCATAATTGGGATCAATTACCCCAGGACTTATCATAAGTCCTTTTAGAGTAGAAGAGCTGCGTCCCAATAATAAGCCTACTGTTCCTTTGGGAAGAGGTCCTTTCACCCCTGTGGGAATGATTTGAACTCCCATCTCTGGAGTTAGTACTGCTCTGGCGGAGGCGCAGATGTCCAACCCTGTGCTCCCTCTGGTTTGTCTGATGAGGGATCTGAGGGACAATGTGTCCTGGGCACTACCCTGATGGGGTTGCTGGGTTCCTCCAGTGCTCCGTATATTTGTGGTTTGGGGCCCCGGAGCATTGGGCCCCCCTGTCCATTTTTTGGCAATGGAGCCCAATGCCTTTCTCCACGATATCGTGGATAAACACCTGGTCCTTGTTCGTTTTTTGATAATGGAGTACCCTCTATGGTGGTTTGAGAACGGCATTCATTAGCCCAATGTCTCCCTCTACGGCATCGTGGGCAAATACCTGGTATTCTACTCCTTTGATACCTAGTTTTGTTAAACCCTCCTCCAATGGGGCAATTCCTTTTAAAATGTCCTGTTTGTTCACAATTGTAGCATGTTCTTGGCCTGGCATCTAAAGCCTGTTTTACTGCAGCTGCCACAATTTGCCCTTGTTCATTAATGTCTCTGGCATCTAAAGCCTGTTTTACTGCAGCTGCCACGACTTGCTCTTGTTCATTAATGTCTCTACATAATTTAATATATGTGTTTAAATCTTCATGTTTCCATGGTCTAATGATATCTCTGCACCAACGATTCGCTTGCTCATAAGCCAGGTGTTTTAGTAATGGCATTGCTTGTTCTGTATTCCCAAAAACTCTGGTAGCTGTTTGAATAAGCCTATCTACAAATTCAGCATAAGGTTCATTAGCTCCTTGTATTACCTTAGATAATTGACCTTGTAAACCTCCATGTCCTTGTAAAGTCTTCCATGCCTTAATTGCATCTGCAGCAATTTGTGCATATACACCAGGATCATATGCAATTTGTTGCTGCTGATCCTCATAAGGTCCCTTTCCTAACAACATATCTAGATTTCTCTGAGGATAACCAGCTGCTGCATTTCGCCTAGCCGTCTGCTTGCAAAATTCCTCATTGGCAACCTTCCATAACAGGTATTGTCCTCCATTTAGCACAGCTTTACACATATTAGCCCAATCTGCTGGCGTCATGTTCAAGTTGTTAATGGATTCGACCAAGCTTACAGTGAAGGGTGCTCTTCTGAGATTTTGTGTCCTTGAAATAATTACTTCATTGGGTTTGTAGTACTTTCAAGTAATACATTTAATGCCTTCCAGCTTTCCTAGTTTTTCTCAGTAGAATGGTTGGCCTGATAGAGCTAAGTCACTACTAAAAAGAAATATCTCCAGCTAGGAGTGGTGGCACATACCTGTAATCCCAGCATTTCAGTGAGGCTGAGTCAGATGGATTGCAGGTTCAAGGTTAGCTTCAGCAATTTAGTGAAGCCCTAAGCAACTTAGAGAGACCTTGTCTCAAAATTTAAAAAATTTTAAAAAGGGCTGCAGAAGTAACTCAATGGTAAAGCACTTCTGGGTCACTCCTCAATACCAAAAGAAAAAAAAAAATAGAGGTAGCTCCATATATTCTCTTTAAGTATTTAGCTATTGCCCATGTATACCTAAATTTTTAAGATAAAATATTTCTTTAGAGACAAGTAATCTGAAGAGTGATTATTTTCTACCTTTATTTACTTAATGTGCTTCTGTCATATTTTTTCATTGATTGCCTAAATATTTGCCCATTTCCCAACATATGCCAGGTATGGATTATGTGGTGGAGGTACATTATTGAGGTACAGCCTCATGGAAAGCAAATAAATAAATATGGCATATATTATAAGGTATAAATTTTGTGGTAATTTTTAAAGACACTTAGTAACTAAAATGTTACCTTTACTTCTTTATGTTATGTTTAGTGATTGCTTTAGAAATTGGCATACGAATGCTTTACTGATCTTGGTCTACCTGGAGTTAAGAAAGAGTCAGTTTATGTAAATGTAACCTCAGAAGAAGAAAATTTCATTATTTCCCCCCTTTCTTTCTTTTCTTTATGATCTTTTTGTCATATAAATTGTTAAGCTATTTTAGTGAAAATTTTATGTTGATAATTCATTTTTTTCCTTTAATGTTCTTAAATGAAGCAAACATATTTGGTTAAATGTGCACATATTAAGATAACATTTCAATGCATTGTGAAAGTCATATTTTACATAGAATGTATTATTTAACATTCTTATTGGGAAAAGCAATTGTCTTTTTAGTTTTTGAGTTTTCCATTTCAATTTTTCTTTGAAATATGGTTTATGTAGTACAATGTGATTTAATTTCTTAAATTTTCTTTGTTATTGATTTGTAATTTTAATTTATTGTGCTAGGAAACATACTTTCTTTTATTTCAAATCCTTTTAAGTATTGAGTTTCCTTCTATGGGCTAGTAAGTGATTTACGCTGGAAATGTTCCCGGGTATACATGAAAAGAATCTGTATTCTGCGGTTGTTGGATAGACTATTCAGTAGATGTTTACTAGGTCTAGTTGTTTTATAGTGGTGTTCATATCCACTTATACTTTTTGTTAATTTTGTGTCTAGTTCTAGTTTTTCAATTTTTTATTTGTTTTAATTAGTTACACATGACAGTAGAATGCATTTATGCACTTTGATATATCATACATAGATGGGATATAATTTCTCATTTTTCTGAGTGTACATGTTGCAGAATCATATTGGTCATGTAGTCACATATATACATACAGTAATAATGTCTGTTTCATTCTACTATCTTTTCTATACCCACATCCCCTCCCCTCCTATCACTTCCCTCTACCTAATCGAAGGTAATGCTATTCTTCCCTAGTGCCCCCTGCCTTATTGTGAATTAGCATCCACATTTTATAGAAAACATTTGGCTATTTTTCAAAGTAGTAACTATGTGCCGTGATAGGTGTGTTAATGATTGTGGTAATCATTCATTTCATGATGTATGCACGTATCAAGTGTTGTATATGTTATATACCTTAAATATGTTCAATTTGTATTTGGTAATTATATTTCAATAAATAAAACTGGAAAGATTTTTTCCAGTGAGTGAAGGAATTCTCCAAATATCATTTTCTTTTTTAAATTTATTTTAAAGAGAAGAAAGGAGAGAGAGAGAGAGAGAGAGAGAGAGAGAGAGAGAGAGAGAGAGAGAGAGAATCTTTTTTTTTTTTTTTTTTAGATGGACACAACACAATGCCTTTTATTTTTTATGTGGTGCTGAGAATCAAACCTGGGTCCCGCCCTTGCTAGGTGAGCGCTCTACTACTGAGCCACAATCCCAGCCCCCTTTTTTTTAATTTTTAAAAATCTTTTTAGTTGCAGATGGACACAATACTTTTATTTTATTTGTCTTTTTGTTTGTTTGTTTGTTTTTTGTGGTGCTGAGGATTGAACCCAGTGCCTCACATGTGCTAGGCAAGTACTCTACCAGTAACCATAACCCAGCCCCCAATACTATTTTCAATTAGTTTAATTTTCCTTTCAATTCTGTTAGTTTTTGATTGAAATATTTGGGGGCTCTGTTGTTAGGGCATATCTGTATGTAATTTTCTAGAAACATTTTGTCTGGTATTAATATGGCTGCTCTAGCTTTCTTATGGTTGTCTTTTATTTTTTTTTTCCATTATTTCCTCTCAGTATATTTGCTTCTTGAATCTAATGTTTGTCTCATGTACCCAGCATATAGTTCTACTTCTTTTTTTATTCCATCTAATAATCTTCATCATTTCTCGGATTGCTTAATCCATTGACTTTTTTTTTGTGGGGGGGAGTGGTGCTGGGGACTGAACCCAGGCCTTGTGCATGTGAAGCAAGTACTCTACCAACTGAGCTATGTCCCCAGCCCTAAACCATTCACTTTAATGTTATTCTTGACATGGTTGAACTTATGTCTGCCCCCCCCTTTGGTACCAGAGATTGAACTCAGGGGCTTTTGGCCACTGAGTGACATCCCTAGCCCTACTTTGTATTTTATTTAGAGACAGGGTCTCACTGAGTTGCTTAGCACCTCGCTTTCGGTGAGGCTGGCTTTGAACTCATAATCCTCCTGCCTCAGCCTCCTGAGCCTCTGGGATTATAGGCATGCACCATCATGCCCTGCTACTTGGCATTTTTTATTGTTATTTTCTATATTGTGCATGACTGTTTTCCTTGTGATCTTCATTTACTAACTTCTTTTTACTAAAAACATTTTTGTTACCATCTTATTGTCTCTAATAACTCAGCCTGCTTTGGGGTTATTATGCTAGTAGTTTTTGTGTTTTACAATGGATACCTTAATTTAATATAATCTGCTTCAGATTCACACTGTGTTAATCTCTACATCAGTTTTTATCCAGTAAGATATAGAACATTTAGTCCCATGAAATTCCCTCATTTTTAAATTACTTTACACATAGCATGTTTATATATATTATACACCCTGAATACATTGTAATGCATATTGCTATGTATAATTTTATCTCTATTGAAGAAAATAGAATTATAATTTGTTTTATTTGTATTAAACTTCTATTTCTTATTTCTTATTTTTATTTTATTTCTTACCATGCATTTGTGTTACCATAGGATTTTAAACCCTTATTCTAATATAACTTCATTCATGACCCCCTACTTCTTGTTCTTATTGCCAAATGTATTACATTTGTTGTATGTCATATGATAAGAATATAATTTTATACATATTCTTGTGAACAATTGTCTTTTAAATCAATTTTAAGAAAGGAGCTTTAATATATCAGTATACTTTGTTTAATCATTACCTTTGTTTAATAATTACTTTTATTGGAGATCTTTTTATTTTATATATAGATTCTAATTATTGTGTAGTGTCGCTCATTTCCTGCTGAAGAGCTTTCAGATAAATTTCTTATAATGTGGGATTTTTAACAACAGATTCTTTCAGTTTTCATTTATCTTGGAGTTTTTTAATTTTGCCTTCATTGTGCGGGTAACATTGCTGGACATAGGAATCTTGGTTGACAGTTTACTTTTTATTCATGCCTTTGAACATGTTATCCCACTTCATTCTAGTAGTGTTTCTCATGGGAAAGCAAGTTATTAATGTCTATTGGGAAATGAAGATTCACTTCTCTCTTTCATCTTTCAATATTTTCTCTTTGTCTTTTAATTTTTTTTATGATAGTTATTGATGTAGATCTCCCTGCATATATTCTCGAGATCACTGGGTTTCTTGGATGTGTGTGTGTGTGTGTGTGTGTTTAATCACATCTTGGAAATTTTCAGCTATTATTCCTTTGAATATATTTCCTGTCCTGTTCTCTTTTACCTCTTCTGATTGTATTTTCATTATGTGTATGTTGGTGTTCTTGATAGTGTCCTGCATTTCTCTGAGGCTCTGCTCATGTTTCTTCATTCTTTATTTTTCTTTTCTTTATCTTATGAAATATCATTTACTTTCATATTTACATACGAAAATATTTTTTCTGCCATCTCATATCTACTTTTGATTTCCACTAGTCAATTTTTCTTTTATAATGTTTTCCTCTCCTCAATTGTAATTCAGTTCTTTTTTTTTAGTATTCTTTGTGAAAACAATTCACCCAATTTTATCCTTGTATTTATCACTTAGTGTTATAATGAATTAAATTTTCTCGGAATAAAAACAAAAATTATTTCTTAAGAATTTAAAAGTATAATTATTTGATAATATCAAACATACATGAAACCTACACACATACATACATGAATCTCAGCTCATTAACTCATTAAGATTGTACTATGTTAATTGAATATGTTAAATGGAAACAACTGCTACATGGGTAAAAATAAGTTCACTTGGTTTTCAAAGACAATTTTTATTGTTGTTTTTTGTTTTTGTTTTTGTTTAATTAGTGTCTTGAGGATGTTCATGATGGTGAGATTCACCGTGGTATACTCATACACATGTATAGGAGAGTTAGATCTGATTCATTCCACTGTCTTTCCCTAGTCTATCCTTCCTCCCTTCCCTTCATTCCCTTTTGTCTGCTGGTAGGTACCTTTAGATAAATAGTTCATTCTTCTAAATTAAGAGTAAGACTCAACTCTGGTACAGGATTAAAAACAGAGAGGAGATGTAATTACTGAGCACGTTAGTCCCATAGCTTCTTTGTTTGTGGAATCTGAATATAGTGATGAAAACTTAAATCTCTCAGTTCTTTTTTACAAAAAAATTACTTCTACATCTTTATTGATGTCCTTGAGCACAGGATTCACAGTTCCATGTTTCTTAAAACTCTGGCTTTGTCTTGACCAAACTTTAGTCAGATTGCTGTTTTCCACTGGCCCTGAACACTGCTTGCTTGCAAGACTAAGCAAACACACACACACACACACACACACACACACACGCAAACACGCAAACACATACACACACTTGTGCATGTGTGATAGCAAATCATGACTAGTCATATCGCTAATCAGTTCCCCTAAACTGTCCATCTTCCCTTCTAAAAGTTCCCATCTCTGATTGCTTTCTCCTTTACCCTACAAAAGGAAATCCATTTTCTTGTTGATTTTGAGATAGTCACAGATTTATGAGATCATAGGGTTCCCTGTTACAATAGTCTTTCTAATTAAAGTCTCTACATAAGTCCAGATTTGTTTTTATGTATATATGCTATTTGATGTTATTGTTAACCTATTTTTCTTTTATTTTTAAAAGTCTATTACATTTTTTTTATTTTCAAAATTATAACTGACACCAAAACATGAAATTTTTACATATCAATGACATGTTATGTCATGTTTCGATATGTGCACACATTGTGTAATATGTAAGTCAGTGTAAACATATGTGCTTAATCATTTCTTCATGGTGAAACATTCAAAAGATTCTATCTTTTTGAGATATAAACATGTTTGTTCTTTGAACATATTTATAGCTATTTTATAGTCTTTTTCTGCTAGTCCAACATGTGGTTTTTCCTTTTGCCTTTTTTCCTGTATGTGTGTCACACTTTCCTACTTCTTTGCATGTCTCAAGTTTTTCTGTTGCTATTATAAGCAGTAACTATTAGATAATATAGCTTTACAAATCTGTATACCAAATGTTAAATTGTCTTGTTTATTTAGTGACTTGAGTGGACTTATTCTATGAATTCTGTTTCTACTGCAGTGTGCAGATTTTATATATCTATTCAGATTTCTTCAATATTTTTATCCTTTTACCTACCTTCCTAGAATTTCTCCCTTTGTGATTATAAGACACATTGCTCAAAGGTTGTACTTCAGCTCCTACAGCTAAAATATGTTCATACATTACCTTTGGATCTGTTTGTGTCTTGGAGACTGTTTTCATGGTTCTAGTTCAAAAGTTTATCTTCAGCATTGGAAAAAAAAAATAGACTGTGATTTTATTCTTAAGCCTGTTTCTTCATTTTTTTTTCCTTTATTTTGGTACTGGGGATTAAACCCAGGGGTGCATAACCACTGAGCAACTTCCCCAGCCATTTTTATTTTTTTAATTTTGAGACATGGTCTTACTAAGTTCCTTAGGGCCTCACTAAGTTATCAAGGCCAGCTTTGAATTTGTAATCCTTCTGCCTCAGCATCTGGAGCCTTTGGGATTACAGGTGTGTGTCACCACACCCAGCAAGTCTGTTTTCATAGAAGTCACACAGTGTCAGAGTAGCTTATTTCTCAGCCAGTATTGGTCAGAGTTGAAGCTTCAGGGCTATGAGACATGAGTATTTTTCCCTTTGCTGATGGATCTGCTTGTGATTTGGGAAGACATTTAAGTCTTCCTTCACATCCTATTCTGATAGATCTTGAGTGGATTAAATATTCTAAAATACAAACTATCTTCTGGACCCCCAGGTTTAAGTGTGGTCATTACAAGGTCCTTTGTTGGCTATATTTTAATCAGATTCTCTCTGTCAAATTTCTGGCTGCTCTGTAATCTCTTGTTGTCACTGCATCCATGGAGTTACCAGCAACTTATTTTTTTTAAAGAGAGAGAGAGAATTTTAATATTTATTTTTTTTTAGTTTTCGGCCGTCACAACATCTTTGTTTGTATGTGGTGCTAAGGATCGAACCTGGGCTGCACGCATGCCAGGCGAGCGCGCTACTGCTTGAGCCACATCCCCAGCCCTGCAGCAACTTATTTTTTATTGGTTCTTTTTAGTTATATATGACATCAGAATCCATTTTGATATGATTATATAAGCATGGAATATATTTTATTGTAGTTAGGATCCCATTCTTACGGATATACATGATGGTGGGATTTATATATATGTTTTTTCATATATGTACATGGGGAAATTATGTTAGATTCATTTCACTGTCTTTCCTTTTCCTATCCCCCCTCTCTTCCCTCTATTTCCCATTGTCTATTCTACTGAACTTCTATTCTTCCCCTCAATCCTCACCCCCTTATTCTGGGTTACCTTCTACATATCATAGAAAACATTTGACCTTTGGTTTTTGGGGGGAGTGGTTTATTTCACTTAGCATGATAGTATCCAGATCCATCCATTTGCTAGCAAATGTCATAAAGTCGTTCTTTCTTATGGCTGAATCTCCATTGTACATATATACCACATTTTCTTTATCCATTCATCTGTTGAAGGGCACCTAGGTTAGAGCCATAGCTGTTGTGAATTGAGCTGCTATAAACATTGCTATGGTTGTGTCACTATAGTATGTTGATTTTAAATCCTTTGGATATATACTGGGAGTGGGATAACTGGGTCAAATTGTGGTGCCATTCCAGGGTTTCTGAGGAAACTCCATACTGGGTTTGCAAGTGGGGACTAGGTGAAGTAAATGTACCCCAGTCACGTTGAATATGGTTACCTGGAAGAGCTTCTTTTTCAGGGAGCTCAGAGGGGAGTTGGTTAATGAGATAAGTAGTCTGTCTTCCCAAGTGAAACTGGAGTTCTGTATTGGATGCTGGAAGGAAAGAGAGTTTCTTCTTAGCCATATCTTCCTACACTGGAAATTCCATAACGTATCTAGGAAAAGAGTGATGACAGCTGATAACAGCTCAAATGTCGTAGACTCCTGCTTTTTATTATACCAAATTTAGCAGATTTCACTGAATATTTTTCTCGTTAACTGTATGCCCTTAAGTTCCAAAGACTAAATGTTCCCATTATCATACTCACCAGTTAATTGATTGTTTCACAACTATTCAAATCCACCCAGCTCTTCACACATCCACTCCTAAAATCTGTCTTACTCAGTTTACTTAGAGTAATAACCTAGATAGTCAAGTTATGCTGTGGTAAAACAGTGATAGCTACTAGCATATTTACAAGGAGTTATTATCAATGCAGTTAACAGTTTTACAATTAGTTGCTATTTATTCCCACCTTGCATTACAGTTAAAGTAGACTTGATGTTATTCCTTTCTTTTATAATAGGTAGAATAAATCTAGACTATTAAGATAGTGGTTAACTGAGTTAGAGTAGTGATTAACTAATGAGGAAGGGGAAGGCATAGGAATGGAAGGTGATAAAAGAAAAATACCTCCCTTACTCTACTAGAAGTCTGGAAGAAAGCTTGTGTATCAAAATATATCATATTTTGTTCTGTTAGGAAATAAACATGACTTAATCTCAGCATTAAGGTGAATCTGGAGAAACCATTATGTGATCAAATAATCAAGAAACCATTATGTGATCAAAGTCCACATAACTAAAGGCTTAAAGAAATATTCTGTTTTAGTTTTGCATAAGTGGACATCCAAATGAAATGGTGAGATCAAAATACCTAAGCAATAGCAATATTGAAAGTGCCACCATAAAGAGATGGGTATTACTTAAATGGCATTGAAACCAATGATGATAAGAGTTACTAATTTCTGACTGTGTACTGTGTGCCAGGTGCCAAACAAATAACTTTAAGGGAGAATTTAATTTTCACAAACACTGACAGGTATATATTATACATTTCAAAGGATTTAAGAACTACATAATTTGACTGTGGAAATTGATGGAGCTGAGAATTAGGTCTTGGCAGTTTAAACTCCTGGAGTTGCTTTCTTTTTTTTTTATCAATGAATTTTATTTTATTTCTATTGTTGGTTGTTCAAAACATTACATAGTTCTTGATATATCATCTTTCACACTTTGCTTCAAGTGGGTTATGAACTCCCATTTTTAGCCCATATACAGATTGCAGAATCACATCAATTACACATCCATTGATTTACATATTGCCATACTAGTGACTGTCATGTTCTGCTACCTTTCCTATCCTCTACTATCCCCCCTCCCCTCCCCTCCCCACCCCTCTTCTCTCTCTACCCCCTCTACTGACCTTCATTTCTCCCCCTTGTATTATTTTTCCCTTTCCCCTCATTTCCTCTTGTATGTTGTTTTGTATAACCCTGAGGGTCTCCTTCCATTTCCATGCAATTTCCCTTTTCTCTCCCTTTCCCTCCCACCTCTCATCTCTGTTTAATGTTAATCTTCTTCTCATGCTCTTCGTCCCTACTCTGTTCTTAGTTACTCTCCTTATATCAAAGAAGACATTTGGCATTTGTTTTTTAGGGATTGGCCAGCTTCACTTAGCATAATCTGCTCTAGTGCCATCCATTTCCCTGCAAATTCTATGATTTTGTCATTTTTTAATGCAGAGTAATACTCCATTGTGTATAAATGCCACATTTTTTTAAATCCATTCGTCTATTGAAGGGCATCTGGGTTGGTTCCACAGTCTTGCTATTGTGAATTGAGCTGCTATGAACATCCATGTAGCAGTGTCCCTGTAGCATGCTCTTTTTAGGTCTTTAGGGAATAGACCAAGAAGGGGAATAGCTGGGTCAAATGGTGGCTCCATTCCCAGCTTTCCAAGAAATCTCCATACTGCTTTCCAAATTGGCTGCACCAATTTGCAGTCCCACCAGCAATGTACAAGTGCACCCTTTTCCCCACATCCTCGCCAGCACTTGTTGTTGTTTGACTTCATAATGGCTGCCAATCTTACTGGAGTGAGATGGTATCTTAGGGTGGTTTTGATTTGCATTTCTCTGACAGCTAGAGATAGTGAGCATTTTTTCATGTACTTGTTGATTGATTGTATGTCCTCCTCTGAGAAGTGTCTGTTCAGGTCCTTGGCCCATTTGTTGATTGGGTTGTTTGTTATCTTATTGTCTAATTTTTTGAGTTCTTTGTATACTCTGGATATTAGGGCTCTATCTGAAGTGTGAGGACTAAAGATTTGTTCTCAGGATGTAGGCTCTCTATTTACCTCTCTTATTGTTTCTTTAGCTGAGAAAAAACTTTTTAGTTTGAGTAAGTCCCATTTGTTGATTCTAGTTATTAACTTTTGTGCTATGGGTGTCCTATTGAGGAATTTGGAGCCCGACCCCACAGTATGTAGATCGTAGCCAACTTTTTCTTCTATCAGACGGCATGTCTCTGATTTGATATCAAGCTCCTTGATCCATTTTGAATTAACTTTTGTGCATGGCGAGAGAAAGGGATTCAGTTTCATTTTGTTGCATATGGATTTCCAGTTTTCCCAGCACCATTTGTTGAAGATGCTATCCTTCCTCCATTGCATGCTTTTAGCCCCTTTAGATGTAGTTTTGTGGATTGGTTTCTGTGTCCTCTATTCTGTACCATTGGTCCACCCGCCTGTTTTGGTACCAGTACCATGCTGTTTTTGTTACTATTGCTCTGTAGTATACTTTGAAGTCTGGTATCGCTATACCGCCTGATTCACACTTCCTGCTTAGCATCGTTTTTGCTATTCTGGATCTTTTATTTTTCCATATGAATTTCATGATTGCTTTCTCTATTTCTACAAGAAATGCCGTTGGGATTTTGATTGGCATTGCATTAAACCTATAGAGAACTTTTGGTAATATCGCCATTTTGATGATGTTAGTTCTGCCTATCCATGAACAGGGTATATTTTCCCATCTTCTAAGATCTTCTTCTATTTCTCTCTTTAGGGTTCTGTAGTTTTCATTGTATAAGTCTTTCACCTCTTTTGTTAGGTTGATTCCCAAGTATTTTATTTTTTTTTTGAAGATATTGTGAATGGAATGGTTGTCCTCATTTCCATTTCAGAGGATTTGTCGCTGATATACAGGAATGCCTTTGATTTATGCGTGTTGATTTTATATTCTGCCACTTTGCTGAATTCATTTATTAGCTCTAATAGTTTCTTTGTAGAGCCTATTGGGTCTGCTAGGTATAGAATCATATCATCTGCAAATAGTGATAATTTAAGTTCTTCTTTTCATATTTTTATGCCTTTAATTTCTTTCGTCTGTCTAATTGCTCTGGCCAGTGTTTCGAGAACTATGTTGAACAGAAGTGGTGAGAGAGGGCATCCCTGTCTTGTTCCAGATTTTAGAGGGAATGCCTTCAATTTTTCTCCATTCAGAATGATGCTAGCCTGAGGCTTAGCATAGATTGCTTTTACAATATTGAGTTATGTTCCTGTTATCCCTAGTTTTTCTAGAGTTTTGAACATAAAGGGATGCTGTACTTTGTCGAATGCTTTTTCCGCATCTATCGAGATGATCATATGGTTCTTATTTTTAAGTCTATTGATGTGGTGAATAACATTTATTGATTTCCGTATATTGAACCAGCCTTGCATCCCAGGGATGAATCCTACTTGATCATGGTACACAATTTTTTTGATATGTTTTTGTATCCGATTTGCCAGAATTTTATTGAGGATTTTTGCATCTAGGTTCATTAGAGATATTGGTCTGAAGTTTTGTTTCTTTGAAGTGTCTTTGTCTGGTTTAGGTATCAGGGTGATGTTGGCCTCGTAGAATGAATTTGGAAGTTCTCCCTCTTTTTCTATTTCCTGAAGTAGCTTGAAAAGTATTGGTATTAGTTCCTCTTTAAAGGTTTTATAAAATTCTGCTGTATACCCATCCAGTCCTGGGCTTTTCTTAGTTGGTAGTCTTTTGATGGTTTCTTCTATTTCCTCAATTGATATTGGTCTGTTTAGGTTGTCTATATCCTCCTGACTCAATCTGGGCAGATCATATGAGTTCAGAAATTTATCGATGCCTTCACTATCTTCTAATTTATTGGAGTATAAGGATTCAAAATAATTTTTGATTATCTTCTGTATTTCTGAAGTGTCTGTTGTGATATTGCCTTTTTCATCCTGTATGCTAGTAATTTGAGTTCTCTCTCTTCTTCTCTTCACTAGCATGGCTAAGGGTCTGTCGATTTTGTTTATTTTTTCAAAGAACCAACTTTTAGTTTTGTCAATTTTTTCAATTGTTTCTTTTGTTTTGATTTCATTAATTTCAGCTCTGATTTTAATTATTTCTTGCCTTCTACTTCTTTTGCTGTTGTTTTGCTCTTCTTTTTCTAGGATTTTGAGATGAAGTATGAGATCATTTATTTGTTGGTTTTTTTCTTTTTTTAAGGAATGAACTCCAAGCAATGAATTTTCCTCTTAGAACTGCTTTCAATGTGTCCCATAGATTCCGATATGTTGTGTCTGTGTTTTCATTAATCTCTAAGAATTTTTTAATTTCCTCCTTGATGTCTTCTATAACCCATTGATCATTCAGTAACCTATTGTTCATTCTCCAAGTGATGTATGCTTTTTCCTTCCTTCTTTCATCGTTGATTTTCAGTTTCATTCCATTATGATCAAATAGGATGCATGGTATTATCTCTACTCCTTTATATTGTCTAAGAGTTTCCCTGTGACATAATATATGATCTGTTTTTGAGAAGGATCCATGTGCTGCTGAGAAAAAATTGTAACTGCTTGATGTTGGGTGGTATATTCTATATATGTCAATTAAGTCTAGGTTATTAATTGTGTTATTGAGTTCTATAGTTTCCTTATTCAACTTTTGTTTGGAAGATCTGTCCAGTGGCGAGAGAGGTGTGTTGAAGTCTCCCATGATTATTGTATGGTGGTCTATTAGACTCTTGAACTTGAGAAGAGTTTGTTTGATGAACATAGCTGCACCATTGTTTGGGGCATATATATTTATGATTCTTATGTCTTGTTGGTGTATGGTTCCCTTAAGCAGTATGTAGTGTCCCTCTTTATCCCTTTTGATTAACTTTGGCTTGAAATCTATTTTATTTGATATGAATATGGACACTCCTGCTTGTTTCCGAAGTCCATATGAGTGATATGATTTTTCCCAACCTTTCACCTTCAGCCTATGTATGTCTTTACCTATCAAATGCGTCTCCTGTAGGCAGCATATTGTTGGGTCTTGTTTTGAGATCCATTCTACTAGCCTGTGTCTCTTAATTGGTGAGTTTAAGCCATTAACATTTAGGGTTATTATTGAGATATGGGTTGTTCTTCCAGCCATATTTGTTTATTTATGTTACTAAACATGGTTTGTTTTCCTCTTTGATTATTCCCCCCCCCTTTACTGTCCTACCTCCCACTGTTGGTTTTCATTGTTATTTTCCATTTCCTCTTCCTGTAATGTTTTGCCGAGGATGTTTTGAAGAGATGGTTTTCTAGCTGCATATTCTTTTAACTTTTGTTTGTCGTGGAAGGTTTTAATTTCATCTTCCATCCTGAAGCTTAATTTCGCTGGATACACAATTCTTGGTTGGAACCCATTTTCTTTCAGTGTTTGAAATATGTTATTCCAGGATCTTCTAGCTTTCAGAGTCTGTGTTGAAAGATCAGCTGTTATCCTGATTGGCTTGCCCCTAAATGTAATCTGCTTCCTTTCTCTTGTAGCTTTTAAAATTCTCTCCTTATTCTGTATGTTGGGCATCTTCATTATAATGTGTCTAGGTGTGGATCTCTTATAATTTTGCACATTCGGCGTCCTGTAGGCTTCTAGAATTTGGGATTCTGTCTCATTCTTCAAGTCTGGGAAGTTTTCTCGTATTATTTCATTGAATAAATTGCTCATTCCTTTGGTATGGAGTTCTACACCTTCCTGTATCCCAATGACTCTTATGTTTGGTCTCTTAATGTTATCCCATATTTCTTGGATGTTCTGCTCATGGTTTCTTAACAGTCTTGCTGAGCTGTCTATGTTCTTTTCAAGTTGAAATACTTTATCTTCATTGTCTGATGTTCTATCTTCTAAGTGTTCTACTCTGCTGGTAGTACTCTCAATTGAGTTTTTAAGTTGGTTTATTGCTTCCTGCATTTCTAGGATTTCTGTTTGTTGGTTTTTTATAACCTCTATCTCCCTGTATAATTGATCCTTTGCTTCCTGGATTTGTTTGTGTAATTCCTTGTCGAAGTGATCTTTCATTGTCTGATTTTGCTGTCTAATTTCTTCCTTGATACTCCAGATCATCTGAAGCATATATATCCTGAATTCTTTATCTGACATTCCATCTGCTGCAGCTGTTACCTCTTCTAAAGTTGAGCTGACCTGCATTGCTTGTAGTCCTTTCTTTCCTTGTCTTTTCATACTGCTTGTGTTTCTTTCTTCTTGGTGAAACTGTTGTGTTTTTGAAATTTACCCCCCCCTATATATTTATATTGCTCTTGTATAGTTGAAAAGTCTCCCTTGCAGGTGTGGGCGGGGGCTCTGCTCTGCCCCTCCTCCAATTGGTGTGAGGTGTCTACCACGCCCGCGGACCCCTGGGCCTGATCCGCCGTTCTGTCACAGGTCTGCCTACCTTGCAGGTGGGGACGAAGGCTCTGCCCTTCCCCTCCTACCACGCCCGGGGACCGCTAGGCCTGATCTGCAGGTTGGTCGCAGGTCTGCCCACCTTGCGGGCACGGGTGTCAGTTCCGCTCCGCCCCCACTCCAATTGGGGTCACTTGACCACCACACAGGCGGGCCGCTGGGCCTGATCTGGGCGCGGGCAAAGGCTCTGGTCTGCCCCTACTCCAGTTGGGGTGAAGTGTGTACCACGCTGGCAGGCCGCCGGGCCTGATCCGCCGGTCTGTCGCAGGTCTGCTTACCTTGCCGGCGTGGGCGGTGGCTCTGCCCTGCCCCTCCTACCATGCCTGCAGACCGCTGGGCCTGATCTGCAGGTTGGTCGTAGGTCTGCCTACCTTGCGGGCGCGGGTGGCGGCCCCGCTCCTCCCCTCTGGCTTGACGACAAAGCGAGAGAGACTTGGGTATCTGTGACTCACCCTCCCTACCAGGGGACCAACTGTTTCTGTCGCCGCTGGCACTGATGAAATTTTCTCCTCAGCCGCTCTCCGATGACATCAGATCTCTGCCATGCTGGCATCCCCTGTTCAATGGCTGAATCCCATTTTCTTCTCTTCCAATAGGCGGAGCTGTGCCCTCTAAGCCAAGCTTCTGCCCTCTATGTGCTGACAGAAATCCCTGTACGGTGGCTCCTGGGAGTCTCTCAATCCTGTTAGTCCAGAGCCCTTTCACTTATCTGGCCCCTCCCCCTGTTCCTCCTCCCAGCCAGCCAGCCA